>NC_045603.1:43545000-44795000 GCF_009762305.2 Zalophus californianus
CACTGTTGTGAACCTTCTAAAATTGACAAAAAGACAAAGCTAAAGAGACAGGAATGATAACTATGAAAGAATATAACTTAGACAAACTATAGCAAAATCACTGAAATTCAGTTAGCAATATAAAAATATTAAAAGCAATCAGAGAAAAATAGAGCATTATCTTCAAATAAGCGGCAATAATAATGATGCCCAGTTTTGGGGTTTTTTTTAAAGATTTTATTTATTTGAGAGAGAGAATGAGAAACAGAGAACACATGAGGGGGAGAGGGTCAGAGGGAGAAGCAGACTCCCCGCCGAGCAGGGAGCCCGATGCGGGACTCCATCCTGGGACTCCAGGATCATGACCTGAGCCGAAAGCTGTTGCTTAACCAACTGAGCCACCCAGGTGCCCCAACACCCAGTTTTGAAACAGAAATGAAAACCAGAAGGCAGTGGGTGATATATTTAAAATTCTTTAAAAGAAATAAATTATAAGCTGTAATTTGATATCCACCTAAAATATATTTTAAACTTAAAGTGAACTATACTTAAGAGCCCCCCTTCTTCCTGAAAAAAAAAAAAGAAGAATTTATAGGCAGCCAACTTGCACAAATAGAAATACTGAAGGAAGTTCTCGAGGCAGAAGAAAAAGTATCTCAATTGGATTTGCAATGATGAAGGAAGGAATAAGGAACACTGGAAGGATAAAAGTGTGGTAAGTTCAAATAAAATAAAAATATAAAATAGTAGTAAGAATGACCTATTAAGAGTGAAAATACCTGACAAAGAACACACAGAATGTGGGAGGAGATAAATACATTAAATATTTTAATGAATAAAGAATAAAAAAATAAAAATGTTGAGATGAATCAATAACACTTATTTTTCAATAAAATTACTATATTTTCTAGAACATTTACTGTTCATTCAAAAGAGATTTTTGTGTGTGTTTCATGCACCATGTAAGTCTCAAATATACATATAAAAATATGACACATCACCCGACCCAAGTACATTGAATCCAGTTTAAAAGCAAATGTCTATTCCAAGAGTCAGCATTAATTTAATTCGGATTAGGAACAGAGAAGAAATACTGTTAAATATATATATTTTTAACTAATTGAAAACAGCATATATTCAATTGTGCATTATACTACTTGTATTTGTATCCAAATCAAAATTTAAATCTAAGCTTTTTGCACATTTAGATTCTATTTTTCTCAATTTCTTTGGTTATTGGTGGGAATTTATGACATCATTGTTGTATTATTTTACTTCTTTTAAATATTTGGGATTGTGGATATTTTTATTGCATTTCTTGTTTGGTTAAAATTGTAGTTGTGTTCACATACATATAAAAGTTAAATACATCTCTCAAAAGTATTTTACTGTGTTTTACTTTGGTGCTTGAAGGATGTTCCTTCTTGATTCATGAATGGTGATATCTTCTCTCCTAACTCTAAAAATTATATGATTTCTTTAAAGAGATGTGTAATTTTATTTGACATCAATCACATTTCCAGCAACTGGTTAATATTCTAGGCATATAATACCAATTAATGTTTCATTAATAATCTCTTAAAAAACATTTTAAGCTACAAATAGAAATTTATTTTTTTTAAAGATTTTATTTATTTATTTTTGAGAGAGAGAGAGAGCACGAGCAGGGAGGAGGGGCAGGGGGAGAAGCAGATTATCTGCTGAGCAGGGAACCTGATGCAGGATATGATCCCAGAACCCTGGGATCATGACCTGAGCCAAAGGCAGACACTTAACCGACCAAGCCACCCAGGAGGCCAGGAGTTCAAATTTAAATGAGCAGTAGACCTTATATAGTACTATAGATGAAAATAATTTAAGTGATGTGATGATCAGATAAGTAGAAAACTTCCACAAAGTTAAACCAGCTGAAGTCAATGACAATGCCATCAATGAGAGAGTACTCCTCGCCTAGCATGATGAAAGCTAATTTTTTCTAATTATTATTGTAGGACGTACTTCAATAATTCAATTAGAGAAATGTTAAAATGGGAATATAAGCATAAGTGATGAAATATGATCCTTATAATTGCAATGAAGAACATAGAAATGCAATTGTAAACACAAAGCATTATCAAGCGCAGAGGGGGGTTGCCAATTCATTTAAGGAAAATTACTTCCTCATTTCTGAAAACGTTTTCCTAAATATTCTTTTATTCATGTTTTAAAGATAAACAAAAAGCAGTCAGTACCATGTGATTGGAAATGAAAAGAAGGTGAGAAGAGATTTTTCTCTTGCCTAGGTCTAACAGCAGCACTCCAGTAGGATTTGAAGCCTTCCATTATCATACTAACTCTGTGTTCATCATCTATGGTCACCATTTATTCAAACAGAAAATGGAAAAACAGTGAATGTTTGGCAGAGTCCATCTAATTCTTTCTTCTAAATAGAGGTAGAAAGTGTTACTTCACACCAGGAAAGGCTATGTTTAAGATATTCTTTAGTATCTGATAAGCACTTTTTATCACTGATGTCAATATATCTTTTATAAAATGTTAATGATTTTAATCAATATTTGTTTAAGACAGTTACTGAGATTTCTAAAGCTCCTTGTAAAATACTAAGTGCCCTATGGGTTTACAGGTGTTCCATAAACAGGTTGCAGAAGGCTAGTTTTAGAAATGAATAAAATGAACAGACAAAATAAATTATAACAATAGCGTGTGAAAAACTAATAGGATTTATTGAAGGAATGTATTATTCATCAAATGAATAAAAAATTGAGGAGATGATTTATGAGGAAGATATCATTTGTGTTTCATCTTTGATATATGTGGGCAGTTTGAACATATGCAAATGAAGGAAAGAGCCTTTTGGGTAGGGGAATTGAATGAGCCTAGAAAAAGACGTAAAATATCCAAATCTATACTCAGATTGGAGAGGAGTCTACTTTGTTTGGGTTATAGGGTGTATAAAAAGGTATAATGGTAAATAAATCAGTGATGGGGAATACAAAAATTAGTTACATATATATCTTTAAAGTGGTCAAATTGTAAGTCATATGAAATTAGAGATCAGATTTTAATTTTAAATTAATTATGTGTGTTGTATATTTGAGTGTGTTTGAGTGTGGAGTGCAGTCCGTGCACATGTTGACATAATAAAAGCCTTTTAGATTAGATCAGGAAAATATGGAATACAGGGTGCCCAGAATCAAGAAGTATATAGAAGGTATGGTTTCATTATTACAATTTAATTTTGCTTTATAGAGATTTCTGCTTTAGACTTTCAGTTTTTACCATCAATGGTATGTAAAAGTGTGACCACTGAAACAAATGCTTATCGACAGTGTCATTTAGTGAAAACTATTCTATTAAGACTTATGAGTACTGAGTTCAAGTTTTGCCAATTCTGCTATACTAGTTACCATTATATCAGTTAAAAGTAAATTTGATTGCATTAAAAAGAAAGCTGACTACAATGGTTTTCCAAATAGGGCTATATTAAAAAAAAAAAAAGATGTCCAGAGATAAGCGGTCCAGGATGCAACTAATCACTCAAAAAGCTACTATCTTTATAATTCAGCATCCTTAGCATGTGTGTTTCATCCTCCTAGTTGTAAGACAGCTGCTACAATTCCTGATATCACATATGTCCTTTAGGCATGAAGAAGGTAAAGGCAGAAGGTTTGGTCGAGTCTGTGCTCTTTGCCAGGAAGATAATACAGGAAGCACTATCTATTAGATGTCTGTCATGTATCATTAGCAATAATTGTGATATCCCTATCAACAAGGTTATATGGGTACATGAACATTTTTAATGAGGCAAATGACACCCAAATAAAATTGGTGTTATATTAATAAGAGAGAAAGGGTGGATATTGAATAGGTGTCTTAAGAGTGCTCCTATAATCTTATTTTTCTCATTTGAAAGGCCTAGGTCAACTCTGAGAATCTAAGATTATATATCAACTGAAAACAATTTGTCTAATAAACTCAAATAGCAACTGTATTTCATATCGTAATCATAAAACAAAAATCAATTGCCTTGGTTGTAAATGGCACAATCTTGGGAATTGTATTTGTATTATGATGGCAAAATGTTTCATTATAAGTCAAAAGTTCTCTTTCATCAGAATAAACAATATAAAAAAAAAACAGAAAAAGCAACATCTCTGAATACTGAGTAAGCTAATGTCAGAAATGAGTTAATTAGACTTTTTACTTTTTATATTGTTTACATCAAATCTAAAGGACTCTTGCATTTCAAAGTAGCAGAAATGCAATTTCATGGTATTCTGCTTAACTGACTTAGAGCTATATACTAACTGCCTAAAGTTTGATTATTTTAATGATTTTAAGTCTACCGAAACTCAAGTACAGATTTGTGATTTTCTAACCAATATACTTGTTCCAAAACGAAGACTCTAAACTGAATGTTAAATTATAAATTTGCTCATCAAAACTAATGTGCAGACCACAGAGAAGACAATCTTAGTAAGAAGAACTAAAAGTCTACAGAAGTTGTATACATAATTTATGACTAGCAAATCAGGCATAGAATAAACTATCATAGAACTTAAACATAATTACCAAATAACCTGAAGTTATTGGTAAAGCTAATCTAGCTTTTTAATCAAATATTCACTAAAATAGGTTTAGATCATTGACAGAATAATTAGTTGATTCAAATTTCTATTTTGTCAAGTGGCTTTTTGTTATTATATAAACACAGTATTTTGAGATTTTGCTAGATATTGAATTTGAGTAAAATATTTAAAGCTATATACTATTTGCATTAAGTTAATAGAATGATTCATTACTTGAGTAATTTAAATAGTTATATTTAAAAACACTTTCTGCTCTAAATTCACTTATTTATTAATTTATTCATCAGACATGATAAGGATTTTTCTACATGACTAATAAGCAGTATGAATACTTGTTTTGCAAAAGAAAATGCAATGTTACCTAGTTCATAAATAACATTCAGAAACTTAATATTCTTAGTTAAATAGTTAATATGCATATTTTATATCTTAGAGTTGCAAATTATTTTAGACATGATAATGATGTTGCATTGATTATCTTGATTGAGGTACTCCAGTATACACTATCCAAAATAATACATCATTTTACTTAATTTTCACTTTTAGATTGGTAAGTGGTTACTGGCAATCTTTCTAGTAGACAGCACATAATAAATAAATTCATACACACCCATGAACATATATACCACACGAATGCATAAGAGTCATCAGCATATATGTAAATATGTGTAAATCCAGATTTATATGTTAAAAAAAGAAATTGATATGATGATGTAGATGTTCAAAGATTGACTTTGATCTCCCACTTCTTATAATGAATATCAAGTAATTCAGACAGCTTTCCCACTGACAATAATTAAAAGAGCTGGACAAATATGATGTATTAGGCTGCCTACAAGAATGAAGAATTTCTGCAATGATGTATGGAGAAGAGCTAGAGCTAAAGGAGGCAGGCATGAGATTTGGAACCTTTTATGCTTATGGTGTTTTTCATTCTGGTTAAGGTGGCTGAGAAGCTGAGTGCAGGGCTCGGGTATTTTCAAAGGTTTTTTATGAGAATTTCAAAGATGAGTGCCAAAATAAGTAAACATACATACCCTGAGGCCATATAATCTCGGTTAAACTGGTCTTCTTATTTGCTAGGTTTATTTCTTCAGAAAAATTAACTTCCTTGTGCTCTCCTTCTCCTTTTTTTATATTTATAACATACGTAGTAAAATATAAGGTTCATTATTATTAATACATATTATGCTAAATGATAAGGTAATGGGAGAGGGAAAGGAAATAAAATATCCTAATAGACATATAAATATATTCCTATTAAGTGAAGGGAAAAATTCTCATAATGCATACTATCTCCACTTGGCAAATGATTCTGTGATTGTAGCTGGTATTTATACTACCTTCCTGATAGATATAAATCTATCAGTATTACCTAGAATACTTAAAAAATTAGAAAGTACAACAGATAGAAAAGAATGAATCCAGTAGAAAAATAATCAAAAGATACTGACAGTTTATTCAGAGGGAAAAAGGGACAATAAACAAGAATGTTTGCTCAGCCTTAGATATCATATTTAAAATATTATTTCATATATGATACAATTTCACCAGACAGTGAAAGAAAAGTGGGTGGGGGATGGGTGAAATAGGTAAAGGGGATGAAGAGTACACTTACCTTGATGAGCACTGAGCAATGTAAAGATTTGTTGAATCATTATCCTGTACAACCAAAACTAACATAAAAACTGTGTGTTAATTATACTTGAATAAAAACATACTATTAAAAAAGAAAAGAGGGAAGAAGAGAAGGAAAGAAGAAGGGAGAGAGAGGTAGGAAGGAAGATAGGATGGAAATGAGGGAAGGAGGAAGGAAATGGAAAAGAAAACACAGGGAAAGGAAAACTAAAAAACGAAAAGGAAGGAATTAGAGAAGATCGACAGCCCCACACGTTGAGGATGTGGAGTACCAGAAACTCTCCAACATTGCTGGTAGGAATGGACTTTGGCAACATAATTTTGTAAAACAACTTGACACTATCTAGTAATATTAAAGATGTTTATAGGTCACCTGAGTGGCTCAGTCGGTTAAGCGTCTGCCTTCAGCTCAGGTCATGATCTCAGGGTCCTGGGATCGAGTCCCACAGCAGGCTCCCTGCTCAGCGGGGAGTCTGCTTCTCCCTCTTCCCCTCCCCCCTGCTCGTGATCTCTCTCTCTCTTTCTCAAATAAATAAAAAAGATGTTTATAACTTCTCACCCACCTACTTCCTTCAAGAATTATATTTCTGAACATGTTCATAAGAAAAAAGAATATTCATTGTGATATTGTTTAACAGCAATATACTGAAAACACCTTCACTTATAAGAGAATTGATACCTAAATTGTAGTAGAGCTATATAATGAAATATTATTTTAGCAGTAAAATGGAATAAACTGAAGTACCTATTTCAACCTAGAGAGACCACAAAGATAAAATATTGAGGGCATAAAAAAAACAAGCTATGTAAATTTCTATAAAATAATAATTTAAAATATATGTGGATGTGCATGAACTAGCATGAGAATGATAAGCAACATACCAGGGCAATGGACTCCTAAAGGAGGTAGAAAGAATACTAAGAAAACGGTTCCATGACAGGTCCTTTTAAAACATTTTTTGGTTCCCTGTGTCATTCCCAGTTCCTCAAACAGAACTTGGCACAAAGGATGTTTTCAAAAATGTTTGTTGAATGAAATGAATGAATGAATGATATTTCCAGTTTCTTTCTTAATCTGTTTAATTACCAAAGTTTTAATTATATTATTCTCTGTACTATTATGCTCAGTATGAAACATTTCAAACTTTTAAAAACTAAATACTGACTCTTCATATAAAAATTTAGTTTAAGCAGTTATTCTAATTTTTAAAAATTACATGCCATTTTGTCAAACAAGAGTTACTTATCCTTAAAACAGATAATGATAATATTTTTCTGTTAATAATACTGATAGATTGAAACATTATAAATAAAATCAGAACAGGACTATCTATCAGTTTTACCCTCAAAAATGTTTTGAAGCAAACTTCTCTAGTGTTACCATAATAGTCTTCCATCTAGTAAACATGATTGATGTAGTCGTGTACACACTTGGAAGAATATCCAAAATTAATGACATCAGGTATTGTATAAAACTTCAACTGAGCAAAATAATTCTTTTAATATCAGAATAGCACCTATTATTTTACTTTACTAAGCATCAATTCGTACTGACCTAATAACTTGCTTAGGGTAATTTAATACTAATGAGGTCGCGAATTCTACACCTTGCAGGCCAGTTATTTCACTCTGTACCTTGGCTATTGATTGCATGGTATGGTGGTGAGTCTTGCTTGAGAAAATACACACACACACACACACACACACACACACACACACACACACACACACACACCAGACTGGAAATCTTTGAAAACAGTTTTTCTCTTGGAAATTAAGCTGTTACTGGAATGTAAGAAGCTAGAGGAAATCCTAAAAGTTAAGGGGATGCCTGAGTAGCTCAGTTGGTTAAGCGTCTGCCTTCGGCTCTGGTCATGATCCCAAGGTCCTAGGATATTGAGCCCCACATCGGGCTCCTTGCTCAGCAGGAAGCCTGCTTCTCCTCTGCCTCCCTCTCTCCCTGCTTGGGCTTGCTCTCTCTCTCTATAACAAATAAATAAAATCTTAAAAAAAAAGTTAAGGGACAAAGAAGAATGTTACTTTTAAGTCAGAAAATGCAAATCTGAGGCCATTTCTGGATTATGTCTTTAAAATATGATATGTATGATATATAAGGCTCTGTTCCCCTCAGTCAAAACTCAGGATGCCTATAGTTGGAAGTATAGATAAATATATAAATTGCCCATTATTTTCTAGTAATAATAGGCAAAAATTAAAGCACTACCATTTGCTCGTTCCTGTTCTTTAATCTCTAGCCTTGGTTCAAAGCGAAACTCTTTTCACATTATCTAGTTCTACCAGTGCAACAAATTCAAATAATTTCAGGAGAAAAAACAGCCATGTATATGTTTGAATAGGTCTAGTATCCTGCTTGTATAGGGAATTGTGGATATTGTAGTGAACTGGAAATTTCATACTCACCCTTACTGTGTAGAAATTCAATTAGTTAGCCACTATTTTGTGATTCATCTTTTCCTGGTCTCTGCCTTGTTGATCAAGTTATATACAGTCTTCATATTTATATTACATTTTATAATTTCACTAGACTAACATTTAAAATGTGGCTCCCATTGTTATTAATTTCTTGTTCCCTAGTATTCAATACATTTAATATATTTTTGGTGATATAATAAAAATAAATACCTACTTAGTCTTAATTTTAAGATAGTAATGAAGAAAAATACTCTAATATATTATTATCTTATTTAAACTATAGAGCCACACTATAATAGAGATTGTTAGGCCCATTTTATAAATAATAAAACAATTTTGTGTTAAGAAGAAAAATTAATTTTGGCCAATTTTGTCCTAAGAATATCCACCAGATTGGTGATGTGCTTGAGCAAGCTTGTGCCAGCTTGTGAGAGCCAGTTGTTAAATTTTGTGAGAAGGTTGGTAGCTTTTTAATGGCCATGGTGGGGTTATTTACACCACAGAAATTGGCAAATGCTACATATAAGTCAGAGCTTTCTCTTTAGGGAGCTGCCTTCCCAGCACACGACTGAATGTCATTCAGCTTATTTCTGTAGCGTTAGGATTTATATTCTTTTGTGTTTTGTTAAATAATCCATGCTCTTGATCTCTGTGTAGTATGGTTTTCATGTGGCACTTTTATTTTCAAGAATTTTTTTATTATGTATTGCTATAGCATTAGTAAGTTCAGTAAATCTTAAAATATATTTTATAGTGCTTTACAGTAAATCATGCTTAGATTGATTAAATTAGTGATCCTTAAATGTCAAACTAGGAAATCTGTTTTTTATTTAACATCTATCTAATGGGGAGTTTTCATGCAGGGCAGGACCATCACCAGAACTATGATAAGCTTCCTAACACGTTCTTTGGCAGGAAGGTAAAAAGTGGTTTTCTTTTTAGAAGAGGCTAGAGCTAAGCAATCAGAAGGCTATTATTAAAAGAGTCTCTGTGAGAGGTAACAAGGTCTTCACTAATAGAGTAGTACCAGTGTGGCTCCCAAATTTTGTTACTACCAAAGGACATCTGCATAACATAGTAAAATGCCATATGGGAACTTAACTTTGGTGGCTTAGTACAAATTTTTTTCCTATAAAATAGTTAATTTCTATGAATCGATACTATTGTACCTGAGTGTCTTCCTTTTTTTTTTTTTTAATGAGCTCTCTCCTAGAGAGCACTGTACCATTTCTAATTATTTGATGAGAGTAATCAAGTGAATTCATCTTCAGCTTTTTAGAGGCTTATGAATTTATGCTCAATTGAAAGCATTTCTGTCCTAGGAATATCCACTCTTTTCATGTTAATTTTTCCTCCATCTGTCCAAATTTTCAGAATGTGAAGAATATATTTCATCATATCCAAATTGTCCTTTTTCCTTTTTGTTTTGCCAAATGGATTCCTCTAAGAAAAGGCATTCTCCATTTTATCAAATTTTAATCTGTGTGGAAAATATATCTGTAAGGGTTAAGATGTAGGAGTCAATCCTTTTTGTTTTAGTGTTTTTAAAATGGCACTGAAAACATGGCTCAGCTGGTTAAGCCTCTGATTCTTGATTTTGGCTCAGGTCATGTTCTCATGGGTCGTGAGATCAAGCCCCGCATTTGGTTCCCCGCTTGGTGCGGAGTCTGCTTGAGATTCTCTCTCTCTCCCTCTCCCTCTGCCCCTTCCCCTGTGCATGCGTGCTCTCTCTCTCTTATAAATAAATAGAACTTTAAAAAATAATAAAATAAAAAATAAAAAGCAAAGAGTTAATCAGCTTTAATGTCACAGATAGAAAGAGGAACAAATACGTACTTAGTCTACAGGGTTTTGTTATTAGGTATTTACATGAAATTTATATAGTCGATATTTTGTAATTTAATAAAATTAATATATAATCAATGATCAAATCAAAACTAAAAAATACATAACAGGTGTAAATATCAGTCCATAAGTTATAGAAGTATCATTTGTTTTCTTATAACTTTATTGTTTTTCAATTGAGCCCCCATTCTCTTGCGCTGACCTTATAGTTGAGCTCAGTAATTGTTACGTCTGTCTCCTCCTGTCTTTTACCCTGATTCTAAGACACTGTATGTTACCAGTGTCTGATGGCAGAGGTGGCTGTGGTTTTTAGTTATCTATCTACACAGCTCACCAGATATCCTGCACATAAGCTCTCTTTCGGTCTTGTGGCTATCTTGTCATTTTGGTGAAATTCTTTGTACATAGAAATCTTCATTGAGTTTTGAACTTCAACTTGTAATAATTTCTCTGTAAAACCTTGGTGCTTGTATCCCCAGCTGACTGCCCATAGCATTGTTATGAAGCAGATTCTGGTTTCCTATTGCTCTAGACCTGAAAATTTCTCCCTTTTTTCTTTTCTCAGACCAAGGAAATCTCCATATAATCTGGAGAAAATCCTTCTTTCATCATTTCAAGTCACCTGCTTCCCTCTGAAGCCCTCTTTTGGTTTGTTTATTCCTTTTACCTCCTTGGGAAAGTCTCTAAGTTTTCCTAAGAATGTAAACTTCCAGAAAATGGGAGCCAATTTTGTTGTGTACCCTGCCAAATTGTTCCCTTGGAGCTGTGAAATATAGATCAAACTGTCTGAGAAAAAGGCAGAGGCCAACTTTTCAGAAGTATCTCCTCCTGCATAAGAAATACCACAAAATGGGTTGCCTGGGTGGCTCAGTTGGTTAAGCGTCTGCCTTTGGCTCAGGTCATGATCCCAGGGTCCTGGGAACAAGTCCTGCATTGGGCTCCCTGCTCTGCGGGGAGTCTGCTTCTCCCTCTCCCTCTGCCTCTCCCCGCACTGGTGCTCGTTCTTCCTCCTTCTCTCTCAAATAAATAAAATCTTAAAAAAAAAGAAATACCACAGAATGTTATGTTAGGAGTGGCTTTTGTCAATGAAGGATGATACCAGGAGGAAAATACATTGACCTGGGAATGCAGCAGGTCATTGGCTTATTCATATTAGATAATTAGGTGATTTTAGATAGCAATGTGTATAATGTAGTTTGTGTTTCTAGGTAGCTGAGATTATTTTTTTTCTTTTCTGAATTTAAAACTTCTTTGGGGGCATGGTGGGAAATTAGAAAGTTGATGCCAGCCTTATGCTGTTTAGCGGGAAGACTTTCCTGGATGTCATGATTGAAGCCTGAAGATCCAAGGCTTAGATGCTATATGAACATCTCATACGAGGTTATATAAACAAACAAACAAACAAATAAATAAATAGTACTTGCTTAAAGTAAAATTGCCTACACAATTAAACATAAAATATTGAATATAAGGATTTCTTGACTATATAAAAATGTTTATGCTTATTTAAGAATGTAGGTAATGCTGGTCTCCTGGGAAAATTTTGAGATTGTCTTGGCATTTAGTTATATTATCCTTGGAACAAAAGCTATGGTTGGGCTGGAGTCAAGTCTATGACCATGACATTACAAAAATAAGCTGACTCACATGGTGAATGATGATGATCTTAATGCTCTCATCAGCTGTTTTACTCTCTCACAGAATACCATGACTCTTAACAATGTACAAAGCAGTGTACAGTTCATACAGTTAGATAGTGGCCTTAACTAGTTAACTATCCTAATTTTCATGTATCTCAGCTTCAGAAAAATTATAGTCAGTCATTGTAAAAATGAGTAAGATTAACTTCTTTCTGTTAATTTGCTTTGCTTTTTTTTTTTTTTGCTGATCCCTATATATTTGTTTGGGCATTAGAAGTTAAATTATTTCAAAGGCAGTGACTAAACTACCTCTGTAGGTCATCTGAACACCTTCAGAATCCTATTATATAGTTTAAAAAAATTTCCTGCCATAGAAACAAAATTTTATCAATAAATATATATATATATATATTTTAAAAAGATATATTTATTTTTTAGAAAGAGAGAAAGAGAAAGCAGGGGGCAAAGGGAGAGGGAGAGAGAATCTCAAGCAGACTCCACACCAAGTTGGGAACCCAATGCGGGGCTTGATCTCACAACCCCGAGATCATGGCCTGAGTCGAAACCAAGAGTTTGACACTTAACAGACTTAGCCACCCAGGTGCCCCAACAAAAATGAATATCTTAAAATCAACGAAAGTGTTACTAAATATGTCTCTGTTCCTTTTATCATAAGGCCAGAATTCCATGTGTCTGTGTGGCTTACCTGTCAGGCAGTTATTGGACAGAAGCTGTGCTAACTCATGTTCCTAAGTCTTACTCATCCCCCAGCTGATGGATCTGGGGCTGGGGGCAGGGTTAGAGCAATTTTCAGACTTTTCTTAGCTTTTTTTTTTTCCCCCAAGATTTTATTTATTTATTTTTGTGAGAGTGAGCACGGGTACACGAGTTGGGAGGAGGGGCAGAGGGAGAAGCAGACTCCCTGCTGAACAGGGAGCCGGATGCAGGACTCAATGCCAGGCCCCTGAGATCATGACCTGAGCTAAAGGCAGACTCGCTTAACCTACTGAGCCACCCAGGCACCCCTTTTCTTAGCTTTTACTTCTGGTCCGTGTCAGTCTCTTCTGTGCATGCCCATTGTTTTCTAGTCAGCCAAGGATGTGCAGAGACCTTATTTGCTTGCTTCCAGGGTCCTTTTATTTCTAGGTTCTCCTTTTTCAGTGTCTGGCTGTTTGCCACTTTCCCCAGTCAAGTCCACAACCTCAGTCAGGCTAGCAGAGCCTCAGGTTTCTACCCTTGCTTCCTTCTTAGTTTGCTACTTTACTGACTATGCAGTAGGCCATGGTTTTTCAGTGTGCTCCCAATCAAATCAGCTGCCTTTGTCAGCAAAGTTGCTAGTTTTCTTGGCCAGCCACACCTGGTTAAACTATAGTGCTGATAGCAGTGGGAAGGGGAAGAGCAACAACAGGAGCAGCCCCAAGCAAGAAGACCATAGAGCCTGGTTGTTTTTCTTTTTTTTTAAATTTTTTTATTGTTATGTTAATCACCATATATTACATCATTAGTTTTTGATGTAGTGTTCCATGATTCATTGTTTGTTCATAACACCCAGTGCTCCATGCAGAATGTGCCCTCTTTAATACCCATCACCAGGCTAACCCATCCCCCTACCCTCCTCCCCTCTAGAACCCTCAGTTTGTTTTTCAGACAGAGGTTTTAGTAGTTTTATTTTTTGTTTCTGGGTTTGTTTTTTTTTAATAAATAAATTCTCAATTTGTTTTTGCCTTTGGTCAACTTTCAGAGTCCTGGCGTGGTTGCTTTGAATAATATTGCACAGTTTTTTGTTTTGTTTTCTTTTAATTTTTTTATTATTTGTTTTAGAGAGAGAGCACACACTAGCAGCAGAGAGGGGCATAGGGAGAGGATCTCAAACAGACTCAGCGCTAAGAGGGGAGCCCAACATGGGGCTTGATCTCATGAACCTGAGATCATGACCTGAGCTGAAATCAAAAGTCAAATGCTTAAGAGTCAGATGCTCAACTGACTGAGCCACCCAGATGCCCCAATATTGCACAGTTTTTATGCTTGTTTTTTTTTGTTTTGTTTTGTTTTGTTTTGTTTTTAAGAGATGTTTTGCCTACATCTTTCATCTATCATTGCTGGAAATCCTGCATTATTTCTTGCGTTGTGAAAGGACTTTTTCCCCAATTATCTCATTTTATCATCACAAATTGTCTATGAATTAATAATATTCATGTTATAGTTTTACAGAAGCAGAACTCATGACCAAATGGATTAAAAAATACAACCAGTGGTAGGATCTCTCTATGCCCAAAGATAAGAAATGAATGACTTATTCCACAAAACCCATTCATACCAAAGTGATAGAGGCCTTACTTACATAAATACCTTATGGAAGACAAAGCAAAACTATGGGATTTCACAATAAACACATTCACACAAAATGTTCTTCACTTTCATAACTGAGAATACAAAGATCCCTTCCCACTCCCATTACAATACTTTTCCTCCCATACCGTATCCAATCTCAGTTTTGAAATACATGAATTGTTTTTAATTACATGTAATGAATGCTTCTGGAATTAGGAGCATACTTAGATCCTAAAGAATAACAAGAAACAACTTGTTTATACAACAGGTAACAAAAACGCAGCTCCATTAGAAATAACAACTTTAAAAACATAACATAAAGGTGAAACATTATTTTAGCATCTAACAATCACTTTGTGTTTTCCAATTCTGTCAGTGAGATTGGAAACATAAAGCACTTAGTTTTGTAATAAGAATAGAACTTAAATTTTTTGTGGAAATTCTGGGTAGTCCAAAGAGTAAGCTTTGCAAATTCTGATAAGGAAGTTAAATGCTATCATGAGATACTATGAAATAAACAGTTCTGAGTATATTTACCTAATTCAGCATTTCAGTTTGTTGAAAGATATATGCACTACATCTCAATTTTAATTTGTATTTCAGTATTCAGTTGTGTATGAAAGGTGATGTTATTTTTTTAAAAGATTTTATTTATTTGACAGAGAGAGACAGCAAGAGAGGGAACACAAGCAGAGGGAGTGGGAGAGGGAGAAGCAGCCCTCCTGCTGAGCAGGGAATCTGATGTGGGACTCGATCCCAGGACCCTGGGATCACGACCCGAGCCAAAGACAGACGCCTAATGACTGAGCCACCAGGCGCCCTAAAAGGTGATATTATAATTCAGAACTAATAGGCTTGAGATTCTTTCTCCTTCTCCTTCTGCACCTCCCCCTCACTCATGCTCTTTCTCTCTCATATAAATAAATAAAATCTTAAAAAAAAAAAGATTAAAAAAAACACATTCCAGTGTAGGATCATAGACAATAAACACATGTATATCATGGTAAGGGGTGATAACAGTCAAGAAGCTAAATAAAACAGAATAAAGGAAAAGGAAGACTAAAATAGAGAAGGTGAATGGTGAAGAAATTTCAATTTAGGTAAAAAAAATGACTAGAGACATGTATAAAGTATAGAGGGAGCCATAAGTATTTCTGAGTAATGCAGCTTTCAGGCAGAGAAAACAAACAAAATGCCTCATGTCTACTTGAGAACATACTTGGTTGGAGGTACAGCAAGGCAGAGTGGTTGGGACAAAATGAACAAAAGAAGTATCGCCTAGATGAAATTTTTAGTGCCTGGGTGGCTCAGTTGGTTAAGCGACTGCTTTCGGCTCAGGTCATGATCTTGGAGTCCCGGGATCGAGTCCCGCATCGGGCTCCCCGCTCAGCAGGGAGTCTGCTTCTCCCTCTGACCCTCCCCCCATCTCATGTGCTCTTTCTCTCATTCTCTCTGTCTCTCAAATAAATAAATAAAATCTTTAAAAAAAAAAAAAAGTATTTTTAAATGAACATTAGCAAAGTCCATTAGAGCTTTATATCCTTTTGTCAAAATATACTTCTACATGAATAAGAAGGTAGAATTTAAACAAATGTCTGGCTGATTTAAACAAGGAATAATTATTTCCTATGTATCTATATATCAGTGCAGTCACTTCACTATCAAACTTAGAGTGAATGACAACCGTTTTGCTCACATTACTCCCTATTTTGTAAAATGTAAGGATTCATGTAGTACTTAGCAATTTCTTTGTACACTGACAGATATAAAAAATTTTGAAGAAATTTATAGCCATGTTTTTTTTCTAATACAAAGTCTAATAAGTGTTTGTCTCAATAGGACAAGTCAATTAATAAGTTCCTTTTCTTCTCTATCAAATTTATTTTGATTTTCTAATCTTCTTGCAGGTTAATGCAGCAAGATTTTTTATTGTTAGATAACAATGCTAGGATAAAAATATATCCTTAAAAAGTAAATCGAAATGTTTCAGTTTCTTCTGACTATAGGAGATATGCAATTTATCAGTGCCAGTATAGTGGGCAAAGTATGAGGACTATTTTTGAGAAATGAAATCTATTTTTTAAGAAAATAGGAAGGAGATCATTTATCCTTATTTTTAAACTGTAAGACTGAAGTAACTTGGCATATCTTTATACCCAGGAGAGTCTTATTAGCAGGACTTACAGCACTTGGCAATAATCTAGGACAGTTGAGCTTTTGTATATGTGTGACCAATTACTAGCATTAAAAGTTGAGATAAGCCAGAAAGATGATTATAATACCCTGGTTATCATAAATAATGAAAAAATTGTATACCTTTTGTTACTAACTTGTTAAATGCTAGTTATTTAAAAAATTCAAATGAATATAGATTAAAATGTAAATTATGTAAAACAATTCTTTTGTTTTTTAACTTTTGCTGGGCATTGTATCTACAGCTATAACTAATAATGGCAGAGTCTATGTCTCCATAAAACAAGGTTTTTTTCAAGTTTTTTTCCCACAATGATAAACATGTATTTACTTGATGTGCTCCAAAGCATGTTGAACAGAAAATGTAAATGGCTTCCTTTCCTGTCAATGTCAGACTAGGTAAATCTAGACTCGGTCTTGCTGTGCATAACTAGGAAAAAGTGGTTAAATAGAACAACAAATTTGCTTAAAAGTCTTGAAAATCTAGCAATTTTCTAAAATGTATGGTTCTAAGATCTGAGAAGGGAAGAAATCCAGGTAGATGAGTCCAGTTTGGGAGCTGCTTTTGCAATAAGAACATATAATGAGTCTGGAAGAGATAAGCTAGAGGACAGGAGCCTTGAAGAACTAAGGAAACCAATTTTAGAGTACAAGGTCTGTCAAGAGGAGAGACAACTGAGAATTGTGCACACACTTTTTGGGGACTTTGTAGAGCCCAACTGCAAAATTAGGGATAGAGTAGGCAAATACTGACCTTTTGCAGGAATGAATCCTAGTTTTGAAGCATGACAATTCTGATTTGAATGAGGTGATTTAGAGTTGTGAAGCTCTTGACCAGCTGCCATTCTTTATAATTATAGTAGTATCCACACCTCAGATAATATCTATAACATAGTACATACAGTTCCCAGAACTCCTCAAGACATGAGCAGGTAAATGAGTAGATGAGGCAATATCATTGAAATCTGTGAGGAACCACAGCTCACTTTCAGTGAGCCTCTTACTCAGAATTCTGGGAAATGTAGCTCCCAGCATATCCTCTGTGACATACAAGGGGCTGGGAAGAAAACAATGATAATGGAGAGTGGACAGTAGATAATGCAGCTGAGTAAGAACAGAGATTTGGACAACCTTATTATGAAACTTACCACACATAAGTTACTATACCTAACAGCAGAATTTATATTTTAAAAAGTCAATTTATAAAAACTGACTGTATGTAAGCCATAAAGGAAATCTCAAGCAATTTTTAAAAATTGAAACCTGAGTATGTTTTCTATTTAGAGAGAAATTAAGCTAAAATTATTAAGATAACTAGAAAATAACAGTATTTAATTACGAAAAATAATTAGAAAATGAGTGTTAGCAAGGTCACTGGACACAAAGTCACTGTATAAAATTTAATTATATTTCTCTATGCAAAAGTCAGCAAAGTAAGTTTAAAATGATACTGTTCACCATAGTAACATACACAAATATGTGTATATTTAGGAATAAAGCTAATATCAGGATTCTAAGAAAACTTAACACTTTTGAGAGCCATTGATAAGTTTTAAATAAATCAAGCTGTATTCTATTTGCAAGATATTTTGAAGATATGAATTCTTCTAAAACTTATTTACATTTAATGCAATTACAATAAAAGTTTCAGCAGCTTTGTGTGTATATATCTGTGTGTGTATGTGAATGAGTGCATACGTAAATTAAAATTTTGAGTCTTAAATTTATACAAAAATGCAAAGGGCTTAGAATAGCCAAGTCATTCATCAAATAATAGACATTTTGATCTGGGATAAAGGACGATGTTTTTAATAAAAAGTGCTCAGAAAATGTATCTGTATAGAAAATATGAAACTTGAATATTACCTCACACCACAGATAAATGTAAACATAAATACCAAGTACACTCTATATCTGATCATAAATGCAAAAATAAATTAATACAGGATACAACCATACATGTATACATACATGAAGCTTTAACATACTACAGGAAAATATATTCATGATTTTGTGGTATTGAGCAATTAATTAGTTAGGACACACAAATTGCTGAAAATAAAGGAAAATATCAATGAGTTGTACTACATGAAAATTAAAAATCATTGAAGCAAAAAAAAAAAAGCAAACACAGTAATGAGAAAAGACTCTTGCAGTACATGTAACCAACAAAGGAAGCATAGTCACTGCATATGGATGAATTATGAATAACTCACTAATATCAATAAGAAAATGATGAACAACCTAGTAGAAAAAAATCAAGAGATATAGTACTTCACAAAACAATACCCAAATGGCTCATAAACACATGAAAACATTCTTAAAACTCACTTGAAATCAGAGACATACCAATTAAAACCACAATGAAATACCACTGCAAATCTACTAGACTGACAAACAGAATAAAACGGGTAATAATCAATTATTGGGAAGGATAAGTAGCAATAGGCCCGCTCAAACACTGTCAGAGGACTATTAATTCATGCAACCACCAATATATCCATATAATACAACTCAATATTTCTATTCTTAGGTCTGTCTCCAATAGAACTATGTACATAAAGAGGATTATTTAAGATTGTTCTAAGCAGTGTTATTCAGAATTAGCATACTAGAAATAACTCAAATATCTATCAATAGTAGAATGGATGCCGTAACCATATTCATAAAGTGAAATACTATGCAACAAGGAAAATAAATGAAATGTAGCTTTATGCTACAACATGGATGGATCTTATAAGGGCAATTCTGAGTAAAATAACACTCAAAAGTAGCATAATTCATGAGTCTCAATTAAAGGGAGAAGTAGGCTCAGTTTTAGTTTAGAATTATTAATTAGGATATTAACTAATTAATAATTAGTTGAGGATATTGGTTATGTTGGATAGGAGGGAGAGGGTAATGATTGGCTAGGGTTGAGAGGTGACTTCTTGGGGTGCTGATAACTTCCTGCTGTCTTGGCCTGGGTGATGGTTGCACAGGTACTCAGTTTTTGATCTTACAATGGGTTTTACATTTAAGTTCATGTACATTTGGCTGTACGTATGCTAAACTTTAATTTATAAAGTTAAATATATAAACTTAGCAATGTTTGTAAAGTCACCATCCAAGTTTAGGTATGTATCCAAGAAAATGGAAACTGTGGCTAATGTAGAGCTGTGTTTTCTGTTTCTTTTACATGGTAGCCTAAAAGTTATTACAAGTGACTATATAGATGTAATTCTATAGATGAGATATGGTTAAGGATTGACTAGCCTCTAAAAAAAAAGAGAGAAAGAAAGCAAGTTACCTTGAAAAATCAACAGATACAGGCAGTCAGATATTGATATGCAGAAAAATATGCAAGTTCAACATCAAACCACTAATAAACAATGACCTTAATAGTGCATGAAAGAGAGATGTGGAATTGCTAAGTTAGCATAGGCAAAGAGCATGAGAAGATAACAAGAGCAGCAAGATACGAAGTAAACAAGCAGGTACATGATTATATATTTGTGTTCCACATAATGCTTCAGGCATATAGCAATTAACTTGCTTTTTTATTTACTGTTTTCCAGTAAAAGTATTACAACGGATGGAGTTTCAAAATGTTATTTTTTAAAAAGGCTGTATGGAAAATTATTCATTAACATATAAACAAGAGCAAATACTGCCTATTATTATGTTTAAAAGGGAGAAAAATTTACTAGAAAGATTACAGGACTTGCAATCAGACAAACCCAAATTTATATCTTTTGAGACCATGTGATGTTGATCATGTTTCAATAGATTTGAGCCTCAGTTTTCTCAACTGTAAAATTGCCGTGTTATTTCACATGGATGCTCTCAGAAATCATGTAAACATCTAAGAATTAATGCAGTGTCTGGCACTTAGAAATATATAATATACAATATTGCACGTGGATGTAATTATTTTTGATAAGATAATCAAAGGTTACTCCTACTGTCTTGATCTTCCAATGTTTTAGGTGACACTTACCTTGATATAAAAATAAAGGGGAGGTCCCAGTGTATAGTTCCTAATCTTCCCCTACATGGTAACCGCATGTAACCATAACCACTCGAAATGCAACTACAACTACTTGAAACATCTCCATCTTGGTCTTCTGGCTGTCTAGGCTGAGAAAGATATAGTTAATAAGGCTCCTTCCTGCTCTCAGTTTTCTGCCTAATTTTTCTATTCTAGATAATTGATATAAAAGATTCATTTTAAGCCACTCTTTCTTGTTATGCTTCGATATATTAGACATTCAGGAAACCAAGAGCAAAATAGTTTCAAGAGGTTTACTTACTAAGCTCTGGACTCCAGGAAAATACTTTACAAAGACCAGGAAAAAGACTAGGGGGAAGCCTGCAAAAGACTCGGGTGAGAGAGTTTGGTATGTTGGAGGACAAATAGAAGATTGGGGTGAACATCCAAGTAAACAAAATGTAGAATGATATGATATACATTTGGGAAAACAGGCTGGTAATTTACGCAGACCTGGTAAATCAATAAAAAATTTAATTGTAAATTATATTGTAAATTATTGTAAATTAAATTGTAAAATAAGTAATTTAATTGTAAAGGGAAGTCACTGAAAGATTTTAGGCAAGAATTAACTGGCGGTGTTGTCTTCAATTTCTTTCATCAGTGTCTTATAGTTTTCAGAGTATAGGTCTTTCAACGCCTTGACCAAATTTATCCCTAGGTACTTACATCTATATAGTCACTTGTAATTCTTTTTGGTGCAATTGTAAATGGGATTGTTTTCTTAATTTCTCTTCCAGCTACTTCCAGTTATAAAATAAATAAGTCACAGAGATGAAAAGTACAACATAGGGAATATAGTCAATAATACTGTAAAAATGTATGGTGACAAATAGTGCCTACACTTACTGTGGTGAGCACTGAGTAATGTATAGAATTGTCAAATCACTGTGTTATACACCTGAAACCAATATAATGTTGTATGACAACTACACTTCAATTAAAAAAAAAAAGACTTAACTGGTGGTAATCTTTGCCGATCATGGATAAAAATGCAGTAAAAATAGAAATGAGAAGAAACTTTGGGAAAATTCTAAAGTAGACCTGAAAAGGTATGATTTTGTTTTGGACTTAAAATGAAGAACAACAGATTAGAGGCTGGAGGTAGAATCAGCAATAGACTGGCTGAAGGATTGGAAGTAGAGAATGGTGGCAATGATGATGCAAATGTCACTTTATTGTGGTGGGGGATAAAACTAGGGAAGAATAGAACTTTGTTTTCATCACTCTGACCCTCATCTTATCTACTTATACCAGTGGCTTACTTTATGATCATCATTATAAGACCAAGGGCAGGAATGGAGTTTGACGCTCATTATTTGTCTGCTTATTGGCCATATTTTGAAGATTAAATATTTTTTAAACAAAGTCAAGGTGTAAGCCAAATGCAAATGGAGAACTCTATCACTTAAGGAATTTTGGAATAAGTGGAGCAAATCACAAGGATGTCAGACTTTTCCCTTTACATTTGTCATAATTAACCAGCCTTCTATCTTTATATTTAAAGCAAAAACATGTATTTTTCCTCATGTCTGAATTGTGTCAACTTTATAGCAGCTTTAAATGGTAGAGAATTTCTCCATTGATCCTAACAGCTTCATAAAATCATTCCTAAACTAAAAAGATTTGGTTTTAATAAAAGGACTATGTAATTCTGTTTACATAATGAAAGAGCATATGCATTAAAAATAACTAGAACAATGGTGTTATTGCTCATTTAATTCACCTATTGATTTTTGTGCATGTAAACAACTAAGATTTCCTCAAATTTGTTCGAAGGGGAGATTTTCTTCAGAAAGTGGTAATGGTTAAGATTACAGTTGTGCTTTTCAAGTTATAATTTCAAAGGAAATCGAAAAACTTCTAGGCACATACTAATTATGTTTTCTGTAGAGCACATCAAGGAAAGACTATTATTATAAAGTGGATTTTTCCCTTGAAATGCATATAATAAACTATAGAACTGGTGACAATTTAAATAAGCAGCTTTGATATATATTTAGGGACATTCAGTATGACAAGAAAACCCATGAATCGTGAAAGCACTTGATCTATCTGGGTTTCAGTTCTCTAGTACTTCAGATGGGAGAGATTGATTAATAGCTCTCCAACTTTAAAATCATATGTTGTTTCTTTGAAATTAGACAATAATAAAGACCATTACAAATGTTCTCACTTCTTAAATCCATTTCTTTTTTTAATTACTTTAAAAAAATTACTCCTTTTCATTTAATATACTAGACCTAAAGAATAAAAGTGATAAAATTTATTTTATCAAATAAAGTGTCTTATAATGTTCAATCACTGTTATGTTAAACTGGTCAGTTTATCTCATGCAAGTTCTTCATTGTCAATACTTGACAATTTTGCAGAATAATTTCCATTATCAAGTATATTGTCCCACTGTTTTTGTAAATTAAAAAAAACAAGATGATGTGACCCAATTGTTAATTGAAAAAAACATACTCACTAAGCTTTTAAAATATATAATACACTATTACATATGTAATGTATTTTTTAGTAAATACATAAGACATACAAAATATAATAAATGTATATGCTGCCACCCCTACTTTAAGCTGATAAAGGACAGATAATAGTATTAAAGTACAAGAAATCTTAATAAAATATATTTTAGAGAGGTTTAGGGCAATTTTTGTCATCTAAATTAAAAACTTATTCTGAATACTTGTTGGCTTCAGTTAACCTTCATAATGAAATCTCTAGAAGATATTTAAATAATAGAAAACATCAGCTTATGAAGGAATATTTCCTTTAGGGTAAATATTTTGCATGGCTGGGTTTTATTTCATTTTATCATTCCCCATAGTCATTAATTTCTGACCTGAGTTCCAGTGTTTTCCTTTTTAACTTGTTCATCAGATGATTTCTGACTCATGCCAGCAGCCCAAGTAAAAATCAGATCCCGTTCTCAATAATTTCTCCCACCTAACTCTTAGGTGAGATCTCAAATGCAACATGCATAAGAATCACCTAGAGGCCCGGAGTCGCTGGGTCGCGGTGGAAACAGAAGCCCAGACAAAGGCAAAGCTTGACTTTCCAACACATTCATATTAAAATTGCCACAGACCGGAGGGGGCAGAGCAAGATGGTGGAGGAGTAGGAGACCTAGATTTCGTCTGGTCTCAGGAATTCAGCTGAATAGGGATCAAACCATTCTGAACACCTACGAACTCAACAGGAGATCAAAGAGGAGAGTAGCAACAACTATCTGAACAGAGAAACGACCACTTACTGGAAGGTAGGACGTGCGGAGAAGTGAATCCGAGGTGATATTCGGGAGGATAGACGGCGGGGGAGGGGCCTCCGTCGGCCGCTTCTGGCAAGTGCTAGAGCCGCGGAGCACAAAATCGGAACTGTTAGAAGTCGGCTCCGCTGAGGGACGTCGCTGCAGTGGCTAAGCAGGGGGTGGAATCCTCCCGGGACAGTGTGGTCTCAGGACCCTTGGGGTCACAGAAAGACCGGGGGTGCCTGAGTGCACCAGAGCTCCCAGGTACCGGAGCGGGGAAGCCGGCTGCAGAGACGGAGCCGAGGCGCGGGCCCTCAGCTCAGGGTTGCCATAAATTGTGATCCGCGGCCCAGTCGGGCCACTGCTCCTGCAGCAGGGACCCAACAAGCGGCAGATCCGGGGAGACTCCCCTTCCTTCCCGGGGAGGAGCGGCGCGGGAGCGCACCGCAGGGATCTGCTGGGTTTGGAGACTCCACACGGGGTCGGGTGCCAGAGATACCAACGCTCGGTCACAGGCCGGGTGAGCACGGAGTGTGGCCGGAGACCGGGGACAAGAGAGTGACTGCTTTTCTCTGGGGGCGCACTGAGGAGCGGGGCCCTGAGTTCTCAGCTCCTCCGGGTGGAGATTGGGAGGCCACCATTTTCACCCCGGTCCTCCAAAGCTGTACCGAGAGCTTGCAGGGAACAAAAAGCTCCTGAGATCAAACCGGAGCAGCTTGCTTAGCCCGGACCGACAAGGGCGGGGCAATTCAGCCTCCGGCAAAGACATTTGGAAACCACAGCAACAGGCCCCTCCCCCAGAAGATCAGCACAAACAGCCAGCAAGCCAAGACCAAGTTTAGCGATCAAGGAGAATGGGAGAACTCCAGCGCTAGGGGAATACTGCACATAGAATTCATGGCTTTTTTTTACCATGATTCATTAGTTCATCAAAGTTAATTTTTGTTAACTGTTTTTTTTTTCTTTTTCCCTTTTTCAACCAACATCTTATCAATCTCTTAAAAAAAAAAAAAAACACTTTTTATTTTTCATTTTTAGAGTCATATTTTATCCCTTCATAGTAGTTACCCTTATTTTTGGCATATATATATATATAAGTTGTTCTCTCTTAAAAATTTTGAGATACAGTTTCTTCTAACAGATAAAAATATACCCTAAATCACTAGTGTATGGCTCTGTTCTAGTCTCCTGCCTGATCACATTCTCTCCCTTTTTTCTTTTTTTTTTAAATCTTCTTTCTTTTTCCAATCAACTTCTTATCTTATCAAGTCCTTTTATAAAATCTTTTATAATTTTCATCTTTACAGTCATCTTCTATCCCTTCATTGTATCAACCCTTATTTTGTACATATATGTCTTTCTTCCTTTAAAATTTTAGGAGGCACTTTTTTCTAACAGACCAAAATACGCCCAAATTCTAGTGTGTGGCACTGATCTATGCACTAGCCTGATCATATTTGATCACATTCTGCTTTTTTTGTATTGTTCTGTTTTTGTTTTTATCTTTTTTTTTTTTCTCTTTCTTTTCCCCTGGTTTCAGGTCTTTTCTGATTTGTATACAGTATATTTGCTGGGGACATTGTAAACCTGTTAGCATTTTGTTCTCTCATTCATCTATTCTCCTCTGGACAAAATGACAAGACGAAAAAATCACCTCAGCAAAAAGAACATGAGGTAGTACCGTCAGCCAGGGACCTACTCAATACGGACATTAGTACGATGTCGGACCTAGAGTTAAGAATCATGACTTTAAAGATACTAGCTGGGCTTGAAAAAAGCGTGGAAGTTATTAGAGAAACCCTTTCTGGAGAAATAAAAGAACTAAAATCTAACCAAGTCAAAATCAAAAAGGCTATTGATGAGGTGCAATCAAAAATGGGGGCACTAACTGCTAGGATAAATGAGCCAGAAGAGAGAATCAGTGATATAGAAGACCAAATGATGGAAAATAAAGAGGCTGAGAAAAAGAGGGAGAAACAACTACAGGATCACAAGGGCAGAATTCGAGAGATAAGTGATACGATAAGACGAAACAACAATAGAATAATTGGGATCCCAGAAGAAGAAGAAAGAGAGAGAGGGGCAGAAGGTATATTGGAGCAAATAATAGCAGAGAACTTCCCTAATGTGAGGAAGAAAACAGGCATCAAAATCCAGGAGGCACAGAGAACCCCTCTCAAAATCAATAATAATAGGTCAACACCCCGACATCTAATAGTAAAACTTACGAGTCTCAGAGACAAAGAGAAAATCCTGAAAGCAGCTCGGGAGAAGAGATATGTAACCTACAATGGTAAAAATATTAGATTGGCAACAGACCTATCCACAGAGACCTGGCAGGCCAGAAAGGACTGGCAAGATATCTTCAGAGCACTAAACGAGAAAAATATGCAGCCAAGAATACTATATCCAGCTAGACTGTCATTGAAAATAGAAGGAGAGATAAAAAGCTTCCAGGAAAAACAAAAACTAAAGGAATTTGCAAACATGAAACCAGCCCTCCAAGAAATATTGAAAGGGGTCCTCTAAGCAAAGAGAGAGCCTAAAAGCAGCAAAGATCAGAAAGGAACACAGACAACATACAGTAACAGTCACCTTACAGGCAATACAATGGCACTAAATTCATACCTTTCAATAGTTACCCTGAATGTAAATGGGCTAAATGCCCCAATCAAAAGACACAGGCTATCAGATTGGATTAAAAAACAAGACCCATCAATATGCTGTCTGCAAGAGACTCATTTTAGACCCAAAGACACCCCCAGATTGAAAGTGAGGGGGTGTAAACCATTTACCATGCTAATGGACACCAAAAGAAAGCTGGGGTGACAATCCTTATATCAGACAAACTAGATTTTAAAACAAAGACTGTAATAAGAGATGAGGAAGGACACTATATCTTACCTAAAGGGTCTATCCAACAAGAAGATCTAACCATTGTAAATATCTATGCCCCGAACATGGGAGCAGCCAATTATATAAGGCAATTAATAACAAAAGCAAAGAAACACATTGACAACAATACAATAATAGTGGGGGACTTTAACACTCCCCTGACTGAAATGGACAGATCATCTAAGCAAAAGATCAACAAGGAAATAAAGACTTTAAATGACACACTGGACCAAAGGGACTTCACAGACATATTCAGAACATTCCATCCCAAAGCAACGGAATACACATTCTTCTCTAGTGCCCATGGAACATTCTCCAGAATTGATCACATCCTAGGTCACAAATCAGGTCTCAACCGGTACCAAAAGATTGGGATCATTCCCTGCATATTTTCAGACCACAATGCTTTGAAACTAGAACTCAATCACAAGAGGAAAGTCGGAAAGAACTCAAATACATGGAAGCTAAAGAGCATCCTACTAAAGAATGAATGGGTCAACCAGGAAATTAAAGAAGAATTTAAAAAATTCATGGAAACCAATGAAAATGAAAACACAACTGTCCAAAATCTTTGGGATACAGCAAAGGCAGTCCTGAGAGGAAAGTATATAGCAATACAAGCCTTTCTCAAGAAACAAGAAAGGTCTCAAATACACAACCTAACCCTACACCTAAAGGAGCTGGAGAAAGAACAGCAAATAAAGCCTAAACCCAGCAGGAGAAGAGAAATAATAAAGATCAGAGCAGAAATCAAAGAAATAGAAACCAAAAGAACAGTAGAACAGATCAACGAAACTAGGAGCTGGTTCTTTGAAAGAATTAACAAGATTGATAAACCCCTGGCCAGACAGATCAAAAAGAAAAGAGAAATGACCCAAATCACCAATCATGAATGAAAGAGGAGAGATCACAACCAACACCAAAGAAATAGAAACAATTATAAGAACACATTATGAGCAACTCTATGCCAGCAAATTAGATAACCTGGAAGAAATGGGTGCATTCCTAGAGATGTATCAGCTACCAAAATTGAACCAGGAAGAAATAGAAAACCTGAACAGACCTATAACCACTAAGGAAATTGAAGCAGTCATCAAAAATCTCCCAAGAAACAAAAGCCCAGGGCCAGATGGCTTCCCAGGGGAATT
The DNA here is from genome assembly GCF_009762305.2 of Zalophus californianus. Taxonomy (NCBI): domain Eukaryota; kingdom Metazoa; phylum Chordata; class Mammalia; order Carnivora; family Otariidae; genus Zalophus; species Zalophus californianus. The sequence goes on from NC_045603.1 coordinate 43,572,972, forward strand.
CTATCAGACATTTAAAGAAGAATTAATACCTATTCTCCTGAAACTGTTCCAAAAAATAGAAATGGAAGGAAGGCTTCCAGATTCCTTTTATGAGGCCACCATTACCTTGATCCCAAAACCAGACAGAGATCCCATCAAAAAGGTGAATTACAGACCAATATCCTTGATGAACATGGATGCAAAAATTCTCACCAAAATACTAACCAATAGGATCCAACAGTACATTAAAAGGATTATTCACCACGACCAAGTGGGATTTATCCCTGGGCTGCAAGGCTGGTTCAACATCCGCAAATCAATCAACGTGATACAATACATTAACAAAAGAAAGAACAAGAATCATATGATCCTCTCAATAGATGCAGAAAAAGCATTTGACAAAGTACAGCATCCTTTCTTGATCAAAACTCTTCAGAGTATAGGGATAGAGGGTACATACCTCAATATCATAAAAGCCATCTACGAAAAACCTACAGCGAATATTGTTCTCAATGGGGAAAAGGTGAGAGCTTTTCCCCTAAGATCAGGAACGTGGCAGGGATGTCCACTCTCACCACTGCTATTCAACATAGTATTAGAAGTCCTAGCCACAGCAATCAGACAACAAAAAGAAATCAAAGGCATCCAAATCGGCAAAGAGGAAGTCAAACTCTCACTCTTTGCAGATGATATGATACTTTATGTGGAAACCCAAAAGACTCCACCCCAAAACTGCTAGAACTCATACAGGAATTCAGTCAAGTAGCAGGCTATAAAATCAATGCACAGAAATCAGTGGCATTCCTATACACCAACAACAAGACAGAAGAGAGACAAATCAAGGAGTCGATCCCATTCACAATTGCACCCAAAACCATAAGATACCTAGGAATAAACTTAACCAAAGAGGCAAAGGATCTGTACTCAGAAAACTATAAAATACTCAGGAAAGAAATTGAAGAAGACACAAAGAAATGGAAAAATGTTCCATGCTCATGGATTGGGAGAACCAACATTGTGAAGATGTCAATGCTACCTAGAGCAATCTACACATTCAATGCAATCCCCATCAAAATACCATCCATTTTTTTCAAAGAAATGGAACAAATAATCCTAAAATTTGTATGGAACCAGAAGAGACCCCGTATAGCCAGAGGAATATTGAAAAAGAAAAGCAAAGCTGGCGGCATCACAATTCCGGACTTCCAGCTCTATTACAAAGCTGTCATCATCAAGACAGTATGGTACTGGCACAAAAACAGACACATAGATCAATGGAACAGAATCGAGAACCCAGAAATGGACCCTCAACTCTATGGTGAACTTATCTTTGACAAAGCAGGAAAGAATGTCCAATGGAAAAAAGACAGTCTCTTCAACAAATGGTGTTGGGAAAGTTGGACAGCCACATGCAGAAGAATGAAACTGGACCATTTCCTTACACCACACACAAAAATAGACTCCAAATGGTTGAAAGACCTAAACGTGAGACAGGAGTCCATCAAAATCCTAAAGGAGAACACAGGTAGCAACCTCTTTGACCTCAGCCGCAGCAACTTCTTCCTAGAAACATCACCAAAGGCACGGGAAGCCAGGGCAAAAATGAACTATTGGGATTTCATCAAGATAAAAAGCTTTTACACAGCAAAAGTAACAGTCCACAAAACCAAAAGACAACCGACAGAATGGGAGAAAATATTTGCAAATGACATATCAGATAAAGGGCTAGTATCCAAAATCTATAAAGACCTTATCAAACTCAACACCCAAAGAACAAATAATCCAATCAAGAAATGGGCAGAAGACATGAACAAACATTTTTCCGAAGAAGACATCCAAATGGCTAACAGGCACATGAAAAAGTGCTCAACATCGCTCGGCATCAGGGAAATCCAAATCAAAACCTCAATGAGATACCACCTCACACCCGTCAGAATGGCTAAAATTAACAAGTCAGGGAACGACAGATGTTGGCGGGGATGTGGAGAAAGGGGAACCCTCCTACACTGTTGGTGTGAATGCAAGCTGGTGCAACCCCTCTGGAAAACAGTATGGAGGTTCCTCAAACAGTTGAAATTAGAGCTACCATTTGATCCAGCAATTGCAATACTGGGTATTTACCCCAAAGATACAAATGTAGGGACCCGAAGGGGTACGTGCACCCCAATGTTTATAGCAGCAATGTCCACAATAGCCAAACTGTGGAAAGAGCCAAGATGTCCATTGACAGATGAATGGATAAAGAAGAGGTGGTATATATACACAATGGAATATTATGCAGCCATCAAAAGGAATGAGATCTTGCCATTTGCAACGACGTGGATGGAACTGGAGGGTGTTATGCTGAGCGAAATTAGTCAATCAGAGAAAGACATGTATCATATGACCTCACTGATATGAGGAATTCTTAATCTCAGGAAACAAACTGAGTGTTACTGGAGTGGTTGGGGGTGGGAGGGATGGGGTGGCTGGGTGATAGACATTGGAGAGGGTATGTGCTACAGTGAGCGCTGTGAATTGTGCAAGACTGTTGAATCACAGATCTGTACTTCTGAAACAAATAACGCAACATATTTTAAGAAAAAAAAAAAGAAGATAACAGGAGAGGAAGAAAAGGGGAGTATGTCAGAGGGGGAGACGAACCATGAGAGATGATGGACTCTGAAAAACAAACTGAGGGTTCTAGAGGGGAGGGGTAGGGGGATGGGTTAGCCTGGTGATGGGTATTGAGGAGGGCACGTTCTGCATGGAGCACTGGGTGTTATGAACAAACAATGAATCATGGAACACTGCACCAAAAAACTAATGATGTAATATATGGTGATTAACATAACAATAAAAAATTAAAAAAAAAAGACAGTCATTGCTATTCTTAACTGTGCTATGCCCCTCGGAAAAGGCAGTAATGGAAAAAAGGATTTAGAATAAGGGAAGTGAAGGGAGGGAGGGAGAGAGAGAGAGAGAGAGAGAGAGAAGGAAGGAAGGAAGAAAGGAAGGAAAGAAGGAAGAAAGGAAGGAAGGAAGGAAGGAAGGAAGGAAGGAAGGAAGGAAGAAAAAAGAAAGGAAGGAAGAAAAAAGGAAGGAAGGAAGAAAAAAGGAAGGAAGGAAGAAAAAAGGAAGGAAGGAAGAAGGAAGGAAGGAAGGAAGAAGGAAGGAAGGAAGGAAGAAAAAAGGAAGGAAGGAAGAAAAAGAAGGAAGGAAGAAGGAAGGAAGGAAGAAGGAAGGAAGGAAGAAGGAAGGAAGGAAGAAGGAAGGAAGGAAGGAAGAAGGAAGGAAGGAAGGAAGGAAGGAAGAAGGAAGGAAGGAAGAAGGAAGGAAGGAAGGAAGAAGGAAGGAAGGAAGAAGGAAGGAAGGAAGAAGGAAGGAAGGAAGGAAGAAGGAAGGAAGGAAGGAAGGAAGGAAGGAAGGAAGGAAGGAAGGAAGGAAGGAAGGAAGGAAACTAGATGTGATTTCCGAATCCACTTATTACCAACTGCAAAACTGAGAAAAATATTCAACTTCACAAAGCTTTAATTTCTTTTTTTTTCTATCTTATGAACCACCTAAAAGCTTTTTTTGTCACTTTATATTTTATGTAAGCTGGCAAAATTATTTTTAATGAGCCTAGTTCTAGTATTAAAAAGGGGAACAGTAAAGGAAGCTACCAATTAAGGGTACACAGAAACATATTATTTAAAGTTTGAAACTTAAGATGTTAGCTTGAAAAGAAGAGTGTACAAAATGACTAAAAAAGGTTTTTGTTCAGGGTATCTATTGATTGATTTTCTACCTATTATGAAGATCCATTTAAATGGCAGAAAACTTATGAAAACGGAGAGCACTAGAAATCAATAGGAAGGGTGACTTTTGCTTGTTTGTTTTTAATCAGAAGTACTTAGGAGCTCTTATGAAATACATTTCTATATGTTCAAATAAACAAATGGGGGAATCCAAATCAAAACCTCAATGAGATATCACCTCACACCAGTCAGAATGGCTAAAATTAACAAGTCAGGAAACGACAGATATTGGCGGGGATGCGGAGAAAGGGGAACCTTCCCACACTGTTGGTGGGAATGCAAGCTGGTGCAGCCACTCTGGAAAACAGTACGGAGGTTCCTCAAAAAGTTGAAAATAGAACTACCATACGACCCAACAATTGCACTACTGGGTATTTATCCCAAAGATACAAATGTAAGGATCCGAAGGGGTACGTGCACCCCAATGTTTATAGCAACAATATCCACAATAGCCAAACTGTGGAAAGAGCCAAGATGTCCATCGACAGATGAATGGATAAAGAAGATGTGGTGTACATATACAACGGAATATGCAGCCATCAAAAGGAATGAAATCTTGCCATTTGCAATGATGTGGATGGAACTGGAGGGTATTATGCTGAGTGAAATAAGTCAATCAGAGAAAGACATGTATCATATGATCTCACTGATATGAGGAATTCTTAATCTCAGGAAACAAACTGAGGGTTGCTGGAGTGGTGGGAGGTGGGAGGGATGGGGTGGCTGGGTGATAGACATTGGGTATGTGCTATGGTGAGTGCTGTGAATTGTGTAAGACTGTTGAATCACAGACCTGTACCTCTGAAACAAATAACACATTATATGTTAAAAAAAGAGAAGATAGTAGGAAGGAAAAAATGAAGGGGGTGGGAATCGGAGGGGGAGATGAACCATGAGAGACTATGGACTCTGAGAAACAAACTGAGGGTTCTAGAGGGGAGGGGGTGGGGGGATGGGTTAGCCTGGGGATGGGTATTAAAGAGGGCACGTACTGCGTGGAGCACTGGGTGTTATGCACAAACAATGAATCATGGAACACTACATCAAAAACTAATGATGTAATGTATGGTGATTAACATAACAATAAAAAGAGAGGATTAAAAAAACAACTAATGATGTAATGTATGGTGATTAACATAACATAATAAAATTAAAACAAGGAAACAAACGCATTGTAGAAAGAACTAGAAAAATAAATATAAAAATAAATCAGATGTGTAACCAAAGTCTCAGAAATTTAAATTGGGGATCAAAGAGGACCATTACTTCATTTATGGTGCTGAGATTTCTTAGAAAAAAGAAAGTAATCAATAATATTCAAATAACTTAAATTCATTATTAATTAGAAGCCTGATATAATTTTATTGAGAGAGGAATGAAAGCAGAGTGTACCAAATTCACATATTCCTGAAAGTGCTCCAGAGATGACTCCACATTTACATCCTCACTTTTGGGTGACCACTACTCCTGGTTGGGGTCTTGCCTGTGGCTTGGACCCAGTGACCAGGAGTGGAGAAAGGAGGAGCTGATTTGTCCTTTCATCATTTTGCCACTTTTCTTTTACACTCCACCTTTCCTACTCACTGTGCTGCTTCTGGTTCTTCCAGGATCAGGACAGAGGAAATAGGCATACTAGAAAAAAGGAAGAGAACATCATTCATGCGTTGGCTCTTCACTACCATAGCTGAACGAAGGCTGAGTGTTATGTGAGAAGACCACCTTCCCATGGGAAACTCTGCATTGAACTGATGTGGTTGGGTTGATCACTGATATCATATATATTTGCTCTGCAAAATTGACCAGCCCCTGCTCCCTCTTGTTGAGCATTGGTCCAGCCAGTGGACTCCAGCTGTTGTCAATATTCTGGGGATGAGAGGTGGGGCACAAGTACCTGTTTTCAGATATGTCTCCACACTCCTGGGACTCCTGGGAGTTTCTCATAAGAACTCTCTCCCACCCCATCTGATGGTAGCATGGGGCAGGCCAACAATTTCTGTACGATAGCATATGTATGTCCTGTTGGGGACTGAGAATCCGGCCTTCTGCTTCTCAGAGATATCTGAAATTTCTGTGTTTCTCTCACTGACTCTACCAACTTGGCTGTGAAGGGGGAAGTATCCTTAGTTTGGAATCATTATAGCACCCAAATCCCTACAAAATCTCTTCAACTAGTCAACATTCTTCTAATGAATCCATAACTTATGTGGATTTTGGTTGTGTGTGCTGGTCTGCTTTTACTGTCTCTCATTATGCCCGGCAAGATTGTGTCTGGCTCTGCAACAATTCTTAAAAATGTGCAGGTAGTTCCAGCCATTATCTTCAGGTTTGGTGCCTCAGACATAAGATGAAAATTCCTATTCAATATTTTGCTCCTATTTGAAAGCTCGTCAATAGAAAAAATGTTAATACACTGGGCAAAAGTTGGGACTTAGGGGGAGAAGTAGAAGTAAATAGAAGTGTAAGTGTATTACCTGCAGTTTCACTTTTGTGGTTTCAGTTACCTGCAGTTAACCACAGTCCTGAAGCAGATGATCATCCTTCTGGCAAATTGTCTGGAGGCCAACAGCAGTCTAACAATACATCATGATGTCGGTGTCATTCACTTTGCTTCATCTCATCACAGAGGCATTTCATCATCTCACATCATCACAAGAAGGGTAAGTACAGAACAATAAGATACTTTCAGTGAGAGAAAGACCACATTCATAAAACTTTAATTGCAATATATTGTTATTATTGCTTTATTTTATTAATATAAGCTATTATTGTTAATCTCTTACTGTGCCTAATTTATAAATTAAACTTTATCATTGGTGTGTGTAGGAAAAAAAAAACATAGTATGTGTAGGGTTTGGTACTCTCTGCAATTTCAGGCATCCACGGGGGTCTTGAGAATGTATCCCCCATGGATGATGAGGGACTACTGTATTACCTAAATTTATAGACTGACAAATAAAGCTTTAAGTATATGATAAATTAATAATTACAGAAATGGAAATTTGGAATCTTTTAGCAATGGTTGTCTTTGGAAACTACCCAGGGGATTGGGGATTAGAAAGACCTTTATTCTCATGTCCTCTTGTACTGCCTTGGCAGCAGCTGCACAGCTATCCCGACTTCGTGTGTGTGTGTGTGTGTGTGTGTGTGTGTGTGTGTGTGTGTGTGTGTGTGTTCAAAAAGATAACCACTCAACTGATTTTGTCAGATACTCGGTTACCTTTCCTGTTCTAATCAGACAGATATTGGGTTAACTTTCCTCAGATACAGAGAGTAGATATAAATTGCATGAAGGATGATATTTTTCTCTTAAATAAACCAATATTGTATTTAGTAGGGAAGATATATTCATTCTCCATTTTATTAGACAAACTTTTTAAAGTGCTTGTTGTTTGCCAGACAGTAAAGATATAAAATTACTTGGACATACTCTCTATACTTCAGGAAAATATAGTATACAAAAGTCTGAATGTTTTTAACAAAGTTTTCATGGGGAAGTGTAGACAGTTTCTTTAACATGTAGCAATTGTTTCACCGCTACTGTTGAACAAGTAATTTAGGTCTTTTCCAAATTTCTTCAGGAAGAATAATTTTAATTTCTAACTCAAAACCATATATTTGTTTTACTAGATTTAATTTTTTAAAACTCTCATAGAATTTTATATTAACAGTATCAATATTGATTAAATCCTAACTATACATACTTATACATTAGTATTAAGAAAAAATAATTTTTAAAAGTAGTGTGAATTATTTTTTAACTGATGTCTATCTATGGCTAATGAGAACTGATTTTTAAGCTTCAGCGTTATAAATTACCCTGATCCTGGCCTGAGCATGACTTATGTAGCAAAACTTCTTAGCTACTGTAGTTAAGATGCCTAAGTTGCTCTTTTTCCTAGAGGTAAAGATGTCTGATTAAAATAATACTGCCTTCTGCCCGTTCCTGCCTTTCAAGGAGATTGAGGACCTATTGTATTTACCTGCTCCTTTCAGGCCTCCTGTGTATATTTGGCCACTAACTTAACCTCTTAGTTAATACTGCACTCAAGCCATGTTCTGATATTGATATTCCTGATAAGCCAAGGGAGAACCTTATGATTTTTATTTATTTAATTTTTTTTGGTGAATGCTAATTCTAAGTAAAATAAGAACTTTGGTGAACAGCTAACCCTGCTTCCATTATTGTTTTTCTACTTATCAGAATAGGAAAACAAGCAACTTCCCAACAGTATGAATATTTCCATATAGGAGAACATTGTGTGTGTGTGTGTGTGTGTGTGTGTGTGTGTGTGTGTGTGTACATATATATACATTCTTATTGTATATATTTTATTCTTAGAATCTTTTTTAACATACAAAAAATCAGAATACATACAGGCAGAGATTTTGCTATATTCTTATAATTCTTAGATAACATCAGACTTTTAATAATTATTTATTCAGTGGATATAATGTGCCAGTAATTATTCTAGGCATTTGGGTATATCTGTGCATCATAGAGCTTATATTTTAGCAAGAAGAGATAGACCATTAATGTAGATATAGTGAATGAATTATCTAGTATTTATAAATACGGGGACAAAAAAGAAGTTTATCAGTATGCATGGGATTAAAAGAGTCGGAGTCTGGGAGGTGCAGATTGTAACATTAAACAGAGTGATCTGGCAATTCTCACTGAAATGATGTGATTTGAACAAAGATCTAAGACAGACAGAAAGTGGTGTAGTCATATGGATTTCTGTATTCTTTCCAGAAGAATTAAATAGCAATTGTACAATCTTTATGGTGGAACCAAAGAGGCCAGTGTGGCTAAAATATCTTGGTGGGATGGGGATAGAAAAAATAGGAAATGAAACAAAAGCATTAAGGGGGATTTGGGAAGAATAAGATTATATAGGGCTTTATAAACTATGTAAGGGCTGTGGCTTTTACTCCTGAATGAACAAGATCGGGATCACAGGATTTGAGTTCAGGGGTGCCATGATCTTACTTAGGTATAGAAAAAACCCTCCCTCCCCACCCCACCCCCACCCTGCTGGCTTATGTATCTGAATTAATTGTATTGGGCTAAGAGTAGAAGCAGAAAGCTTAGTTAGGTGGTTATTGCAGTAATCCCCGTAAGAGATGATGAAGACTTGTTTGAGGGAGGTACCAGCAGAGCAAGTTAGAAGCTGCTAGATTCTAGAAGAGCCAATGTTGCAGGGTGAGGTGGGGAGGAGGCTGGTAAGAAGAAAGTCAGGAGTGACTCCAGGAATTTTGGGGTTAAGCAACTGAAAAGATGCACATGGATTTAAGCAGATTTGGGAGGAGGAAAACAGGAGTCAATATTGCATATGTTCAGTTTGAGAATTTCAGTAGTAAAGATGTTAGTAAGAAGCTGATAACGAAGTTTGAAGTTCAAAAGGAATATCAGGCTAAAGATAAAAATTGAGAGCCATTCGCATGTACATGATATATAAACTCATGAGACTGCATGCACTCACCAAGAGATGGAGGTTCAAGAAGAGAAAAGGACCAAACTATGAATCTTGAGATTTTCTACCAGTTAGAAATTGGGGAAATTAGGATAAAATAGCCAAGATTAAGAAGGGACATCTGTGATGTAAGAGAAAAAGTAGCAGATAGTGGTATCTTGGAGGACATGTGAAGAAAGATATCAAAGAAAAGAGAGTGAGCATCTGTGTGAAGTGCTGTTAAAAGATCCAGTAAAATGAGGACCATGAACTAGTCATTGAATTCAATAACATGGATGTCACTGGTGAAGTGCTCAAGAGCATCAATAGAGATCAATAGAGGAGGTGTGGAAGCAAAAACCAGATTACAGAGAGATCTAAGAGAAGAATGGAAAGAGAGAAATTGGAGAAATTTCATATATGCAACTCTTCCAAGGAGTTTCCCTGCAAGAGTAATCCTTCAAAGAGCCCTAACCATTAGCGCTCTAACAAAACAAAACAAAACAAAACAAAACAACAACGACAAAAAACCCCTACACTGATCGAATACATAAATGGCCTAAAGTCACTCAGTTCATAAGGGATAGAAACAATTTAAATTCAGACCTGTCTGACTCTCTCTGTTTTACTCTGCTATTTTCTAAAGTAGTCAAAGAGGTTGGAAAATGATCAATTAATTCTTATTTTATGTGGTTTTGTAAGAATTAAGTCATTTATTTACATAAATCATATAGCACAAAATCTACCCCGTTATAGGTGAAAAATGCATGTTAGATTCCTTCTTATTTTCTCTACTCTTGTTTATTGCCTAGAATATAAAGTCTTTGGTAAATGTAAAGCAAATATTTATTTCTTATGAAACATGTGATAAAATCAAACATATAGCTTACTAAAAAAATGTATGAAGTTTGGAACTTGTCCATATCCTATCCAGATGACATATAAAACAGATATGCATATATAATTTTAAAGTTGACATTATTCTAAAAAATGGCCATTTATCTATACCAAGAATAAAGATAGAACCTTTTATTGATTTTCCTTTCATATTCTTTTAAAGCATATATTATTTTGTAAACTTTAATGACAACACGATTATGAAAAATGAACAGCATGTAGTATAGGAATATTTGCATTATTTAGATAATTATTTCAGCCACTGAACAGAAGAAACAAAATGCATCGAAATTCCATATAAAATGACATATAGGGATTAGCAACCACACATGGATGTTTACATTTTAACTCCCTAGGAAAAATGACTTTGAAAAGGCATGTAGGAAGTCGAAGTATTAGATGTTTTTGGAAAACTAGTCTCATTTTTCTGGAACTTAGACAAATAAATGAATTAAACAGACAAATATAGCTTGTAGATGTGGATATAGGTATAAATAAGAAAAAATGTTTTTGATATTGAAAGAGGTCTTTAATAATTTCAAGCTTTGCAGATCCTTTCCAAACCAGATTAGGGGAATGCCTAGTTCTTTCATTCAAAATTACATGCTACCTTAGGGGTAAGAACTGGAAAGAGACAATAAATTTGCAAACGAATAAATTGCTTATGACAGCTGGGTTTGGAAAGCTGCCTTGAACTATCTTTATCAGGAGATAACTCTGAGGGGATGATATTTTACTGGAGAGCAAATTGACAAGAAGGAGGTAGTCATGCGGGTATTTTAGGAAATAACTTTCCAAATAGGAATTAAACCAAGTGCAAAAGCCTTAAAAAATATCAAAACATGATTTTGAATTTAAAAATCAAAAAAGAAAAGGGAGGGTGTCTGGGTGGCTCAGTCAGTTAAGCATCTGACTCTTGATCTCAGCTTAGGTCTTGATGTCAGGATTGTGAGTTCAAGCCCCACATTGTGCTCCTCTGGGCTCAGCGTGGAACCTACTTGAAAGAAGGAAAGAGAGAGAGAAAGAAAGAAAGAGGGAGAGAAAGAGGGAGAGAAAGGGAAAGGAAAGGAAAGGAAGAAGGGAGGGAGGAAGGAAGAGAGAGAGAGAAGGGCTATGTGCTTGAAACATAGTAAGGAAGTGAGAAACCCATGGTTGAAGAGGTTAGCCAGACAGATTACACAGATCTTGTATGCCAGAGTAGGGAGTATAGGGACTTCATTGTAATAGCAATGGAAGTCTCTAGAGAACTGTCAAGTGAAGGAGGGAGGTGATTTAATCAATCTTCACAAAATCATTTGGGGTGATGTATGCAGAATGGGCCAGAGTGGCTAAATGACTCATTATTAGAAGGCTGTTAAGGTAATTCAGGTGACTAACCATGGTCTTGTGGAGTATATGACCTTAGCGGAGAAAGAGAAAATACAAGAGCTTGATACAGTTATAAGAGAGGAAATAACTCACATAGTCCTTTGGCTGTGGGGCTGTATGAAAGGGAAGTGTAAAAGATAACTTTAACTGACTATGTAGACCTAAGTTTGAACAGATTGAGCTGGAGATGCTAGTAGTAGAGTTCCAGAAAGACTGAAGATAGAGACTGAAGTTTACCAGGAAGATAGAGCCAGCCACGCAGTTTTGGGCATCATCAGCCTAGATGGGATCATTAAACTATTAGACAGATTGGCTTTGCCTAGCCACAAAGATTTAGGGACTCTGTGGAATACTTCTCTTTTACAATGCAAAAAATCCATAAACTTGTACAAGCTAGAGTAGCAAAAAGATGTGTTTAGAACCTAAAAGCAAGAGGTAATGAGGAAGACAGATTCACCTTTCTTCCCCCTATTATCACTTGGTGCTACCTTGTATTCTGAGAAGAACTGGGACCAATGTTATGTTCTGGTAATATAAAAATGGTGTATTTATTGACAATACTTATGTGTAGGAGATAAAATGAAAATTTGCATACTCTCTTCAATGAAGTTATAATTCACTTGTAAAACAGAAAAACAATGGTCTTCTTGTTTCTATTTCAAAATTCATCAGTGCACAATATTTCAGAGAAAAGTTGTAGACTTTCAATCCTAAATGAGATTTTCATTATCCCACTCTACATGGTCTGAAGCAAAGTTCTCTGTCACTCCCTTTTTTAACTGATCTCTCTCTCCACCCACCCCTTTTAACCCTAGTGTATTTTTCACCACCTTCTCCCATTTTGTTCCTCATTATACTTTTACTTACTTATTGTAGACAAATTCAGACTTTTTTTGGCTTCTTTAAATTTTCCAATCTAGACTTTATTGAAATCAATTCAATAGGAGACCAAGAGAAAAGCTGATCAAACAAATGATCTTCCATAGAATATGTGTGTATGTGTGTGTTGTGTTGGGGAGAAGGGGCTATGAAATCTTCTGTAATATTCATTTTTGTCTCTGAGATGAGATAACATCTTTGGAATGTGGGAATATTCTCACAAATGACACATTTTCTAAAATCATGAAGTAGTTGAGTTTTCCATTTGAAGTTTTAGATTCTAAATTTTAAGTACTACTAAACTTAGCCAACAATCAGAAACTCACACGCTTTCAAAAAAGAAGCATATAAAAACAATTAGTCTTCATCTTAATTAAATGATGAAGCAATTCAACCAACTCAGCTTTTAAATTTAATCATAATTAATCTAAATAGGTACAGAATGCTGTATTATAGTAGCTCAATAAGACACTGTAGGCATCTGGCAGGAACATTACAACTCAACTCTATAGGTTGCTTCATTTATTCAGAAAGTGGTAACAAGGCAGAAAATCATTAAGTATTTTGCTGAGATGACAGTACATTTTTCAGTTTGATGCTAGATATATAAAAGGATATAAACCTCATATACATTTAGAGTCTATTTATGAAACTTCTTAGACCTGATATCAAAAGCATGAACCATAAAAAGGAAAATTTCGATAAATTGGAACCCATAAGAAAAAACTTCCTTTGCAAAAGAACATATGAAAGATGATATGATAAGTAAAGCTGAAGAAAGACTTTTGTATTAACTTGTGCATATATGCCAACCACTTATATAATTTGTTATCTTATATAAAATATATGAAAGTCCAACATAGTAGTTATGTACACCTAGACCAATTTGAAATAAAATGTGATGAGTATTCTGGTTGTTTCCAATACCATTACCAAAAGCAGAAGTTCTCTATTCAGTTTATAAAAAAACATTTCATCCCCCATCTCCAAAATAACTACTTTTCTGCAGAAGCCATAGTGACACATATATGCAGCAAAGTTTTGTCCTATACCAATGGCTCAATGATATTTTGGACAGATGTGGAAGAAGGAGAGAGAGAGATGCATAGAGACCTGTTTATAAGTATAACATAGGATCTGGTAACAGTAAATGAACTCCTGATTTGAGTAGCAGGACTGAAAAAGAGGTGACTGAAAAAGAGGTAACAGATACAAGAAAAAATATTTACAGAAATTATTCATTTTTCTACTTCTTGTTCTTCATTCATTATTTTTTTAAACAGTGGCATAAATGCAAAGACTTTGATGTTCTGTTGCCAAGCTATAGGGCAGGTTACAAAAAATAAAAGTTAAAGTATAATAATAAAAGCCTGTGTTTGAAAATTTAAACATAATTGATCAACTAGAAGCAGTATTATCTAAGCAACAGAACTCTTTGTGATTATGTGTTTCAAATGAAAAAGAGAAATTGTGTCTAATGAATATTCCAAATTACTACATGTATTTTCAAAGATGTGGATGAGTTAACACTGATATTAATAGAATGGCTTTTAAATATTTACATTTTTCTTTTAAATATAAACAAAATTAACATTAACTGAGGATGGGTCTTTGAATTTACTTTCACTCAACAATAGATCACTTAGAATCAAGGATATTTCAACAACTGGTTCTGGAGATTGGACATCTACAGACAAAAAAAAAAGTTACACAGAATGAACACATACAAAATGAATTCAAAATGAATCACACTTACATGTGAAACATAAGTTATGAATTACTTCGAAAACAATTATTATACCTCCAAGGAGATATTGACTGATAATGGACATACATCTTCTTTCCATGTTAGGCCCTTGCATTCTAGTAGTTTCCTGTATTATTATCACTACTGAAATTATATGGCTACCTCAAGTTTAGCAGCTGGAAGTACCTTTGGTAAAATGTAGAATCTCTTGCAGTGAATATTCTTTTGCAGTGGATCAGCAGATTAAATTTTCTACTTATACAAAATAGAAAACATTTAGTTAGTAACTTAAAAACAGTTTTCTACTCACGTAATTATATTATTTCTTAAGTTTGTAGGCAAAAGTGAATTAATAAGTTTAATTTGGACATATTGAATAGGAACATATTAAATGGTCAGTTGAAAGTACAGGTCTGGGCCCCTGGGTGGCTCAGTTGTTAATTGTCGGCCTTTGGCTCAGGTCATGATCCCAGGGTCCTGGGATTGAGCCCCTCATCGGGCTCCCTGCTCAGAGGGAAGCCTGCTTCTCCCTCTCCCACTCCCCCTGCTTGTGTTCCCTCTCTCACTGTGTCTCTCTCTGTCAAATAAATAAATAAAAATCTAAAAAAAAGGAAAAAGTGCAGGTCTGTAATTCAGAAGAAATATGGTGTCAGTAGAAGAAGGTTGATGCCAATAGAAGTCATCAGTATTTAAATGGTATTACAAGATCCTGGCTTAATAATAGGATCTTTGTATGTGAGGCACAAGAATGGGCTCAGAACAGAACCTTCTGTAGTGGTTTTGATCTAAAGACTAAAAGCAGAAACAAAGAGAAAAATGTGGCCCAGGTCTTCAACAAATATTTGAATAAAATCTAAAGGGAAAAGTCAAATACTGGATGTACAAAAAGTAATGTCAAATGTTATTTGCCTCAAATTATATCTCCCATCTCTCTATTCATTATCTATAAGAATTCTGAGCATCAATTATCTTATTGAGTATACACA
Source organism: Zalophus californianus (assembly GCF_009762305.2). Lineage (NCBI taxonomy): Eukaryota > Metazoa > Chordata > Mammalia > Carnivora > Otariidae > Zalophus > Zalophus californianus. The sequence goes on from NC_045603.1 coordinate 43,588,060, forward strand.
TAAAATATAAAATACTGACAGTTTGAAGGGAAGCTGATTCATGTTTCTAATCTTTTGTCCTTTACTATGATTATGTGCTTATTTTAAGAATACCATAAAGATATGTTTAAATCTAAAAAGCAAAGAAAGATTGTGAATGAAATAAAATCTGCAGCAAACCATTAGCTGTAGCATTTCGATAATGTCATTAAAGGTTTTTTTATCTTTTCAAGTGGATTTTACTCCCGCCAGTTGATTTCAACCTAGATTTTAGCTATATATATAGATATATATATATATATGTATATATATCTATATATATACACACATACTTTTAATTTAGGGGATTATCTGGAAAACTGCTGAAAGTTGTGGGAACTTTCTATAGGAGAATGGCCAAACATAGAGAATGTTGGCATAGATTCAGTAGATTAACCATTAGATCTTACTGATTAAAACTCTATTAACCATTTCATGACTGTCATCTTTATCAGATAATGGGATCTTTGTATCACATATATAAGGGCATGAGTCTTATAAGCTCTTGTAAGTTCTGAAGTAGGTACAATAGGAAAAATGGTAATCAAAATTATCCTTGAATTTTTTTCAAATAACCCAAATTAAGAATAAAACCATGTATGGTGATAGGAATTGTTATAATATATTGCACTCAGAACTACAAAATATATCATACCATTGAGGAACCATATTAAGAAATTAAATCATTCAGGGGTTGACCACTTGGAACATTTCAGCAAATCGCTGAACTGATACTAACTTACCTACAAGTGAATATCTGATTTGATTAGACCTAAAGGCATTAACGATCCTTGCATTTATAATGGTCCTTTTTATATTTGTATTTTTTATATTTTATATTTATATTTAGTTTATAATGATCCTTGCATTTAAGACTTAAAGACTAAAGGCATTAATGATCCTTGCATTTATAAAACTTTTAATTCATGACAAGTGGTGGCAAAACAGTTATTTAAATTATTACTGATAGCCACTTAGAATCAATTGCCTATACATGGTAAGGTTTTGAGTATTAGGCAAAATGCTTAGTACAATCAGGAGTATAACTGGGCTGGTTGGTTGCATCTAAGTACACAGAAGAACTTGAAAGAAAAGGATGTGCTCAGGGCTTTAAATCCTCAGCTTAAAGTCCAAGTAAGTGACCGGAAAGCTTATATGTCTGCCCTAAAAGGAGCATCTGTAGTTATAGGACTGAGATTTCTGGAAACCGAACTAAAAGCCTAGTGTTTCAGATGGCTGAATTTTAAGGCAAAATTTAATTTCCAGCCTTTCAGTATCTCTTTTGTTAAAATTAGGACATTGATTGGGAAGATTAAGGGACCGTGGAAATTGAGTTAGGAGATATATCAGTGGAGTCTTATAAAGCTAGAGTGTTTGAGCTCTTAATTTTGCTGAGCTTCCTTTGCGGCCCTCTTCTTTATTTGAGGAGGTGAGTGTCCTTCTGTCTGCAAAAATTTAATAGCTCCCCTTGAGGAAGTTGCTTTGTAAAGTACTCCTGATATTTTGTAGATTCTACTTCTCCCAGCTCTTTGCTAATAGATCAGTAGACATACTTAGATCTCAGAATTCCCCAGGAGATAAAATTAAAATTGAAATACCATATATTCCAATAATTCCACTACCGGACATTTACCCAAAGAAAACAAGAATACTAATTTGAAAAGATATATGCACTGCTATGTTTATTGCAGCATTATTTACAATAGTGGAGATATGGAAGCAAGCTAAGTGTCCATCAATAGATAAATGGATAAGGAACACACACACACACACACACACACACACACACACACACACAGAAATATTACCCAGCCATAAAAAGGGATGAGATTGTGTCATTTGAGACAACATGAATGGACGTAGATTGTATTATACTAAGTGAAATAAGTCAGAATGAGAAAGACAAATACCATATGATTTCACTCGTAAGTGAAATCTAAAGAAGAAAAATAACCATAACAAATAAATAAAAAGCAGAATCAGGCCTATAAATACAGAGAACAAACTGGTGGTTGCCAGAGGGGAAGGGAAGTGAGGAGGATGAGCAAAATGTGTGAAGGGGAGTGGGTGATAACAGGCTTCCAGTTATGGAATGAATAAGTCCTGAATAAAAGGCACAGCATAAGAAATATAGTCAATGATATTGTAATAGTAAGTATAGGCACAAATCGTAGCTACACTGTAGTGAACATAGCATAATGTATAAACTTGTTGAATCACTATGTTGTACATCTGAAACTAATGTAATACTATGTGTCAACTATACTCAAATAAAACAAAACAAAACCCAGTGTGTGACTATGAGGAGGTATTGATACTCATGAAAACAAATGCATAGCTTGTTAATTAAGATAGAAACCTGCAGAACCTTTGTGGGAATGCATTCAAAGAATGGGAGATCAGGTTGGAACCATGCAATATTGGATCAAGAAAAAGATATTAAAATGACTCACCCTGTGGAGATTCTGGATTCACTGTGTTATCTTGAGTGGCTAGGAATGAGTCTGAAAGTTTGGTTGGTCAGTTGACTAAAAACCAAATATACCTGTTACGTATACTAATTGAAGTTGAATTGCCAAAAAAATTTGTTATACTGTGAAAGTAGGTGTCCAGAATTTTACAGATATTGGAATGCTTAAGTGAATTTATCATGTAATATGTGCTTACTTATCCCTTAACTATGTTTCCTGGGAGAGTCCAACAGAAACCCTAAAGCAGTTATATGAGAAATAAATTTATAAGGGGAGCCCTGGAATCCTTAATGAGTTCTTCGGTAGCTACTCACTGTAGGCCAAGAATGACAGAACAGCCCCCAGAGAACTCTTCAGGCCATAAAGGTTTTGACGATCCCCCAAAGACAAGGAACTCTGGCCAACTGAGACATTTTCTGAGAACAAAGGGAATATGAAATGATAGTGTAACAAAGTAGATGCAAAGGCCAGTCATAATCACATTATCATTTGCAAATTCAGGACTGTAAAAGTTTAAGTATTTTCCCTTTAGCTTATAAAGTTTTGTGTATGTATCCATTAACTAATTTATTTTCCTTCCTTCTCCCAAGCCCCTACCATTTAACATAATAGGTGTTATTATGGGCTTTAAATTTTAGTAGGTAAACTTTAAGATATGAAAGCAAAAAAAAAAAAAAAGAAAAGAAAGCAGGAGTTTGACACAGTTAAAAGAGGAATCAACATTAATGAAAGATGAACAAAAAGACTTTTATCCTCTTTTGATGAGATTAGCATGTTTTTAATTGTGCAAGAGATATACATATCCTATTAGGCAGAAGAATGAATTTGTTATTGTCTTTATTTGGAATTTATTCTATTTAAGAGAGATGAGAACGGATACTAAGTCAACAAGATAGAGCATGTAGCTTTGTATTGTGGCAGTTTAGCTCATATGGCATTATGTTTTCCAGTAGCCTTTCCCTGTATGGTTCACAGAAAAATGTTTTTTTTTTTTTTTTTTTTTTTTTTGAGATTTGGAAGATGTAAGTGAAACAACAGCCATATTTTTATCCTCTGAAAGTTGGTATAGGGCACCAGGCACTATAATGGTTCATGCACATTATTTTTGACCTTCTCATAAACTTTATTGGTGTGGAGCAAGAACTGCAACTTCTCCAGATCTTATCAGCTTTCTTTCCTTCAGCTTTTCTGAGTTTTTGTCCAAGCACATGTGTGGCTCCATGGTGAAGAGGTTGAAAGTGGTGAAAGACAGATATAAGTCCTGGTTTACTCTCATGGATTCCAGTTGTCTGCATGGATTCTAGCTTGTTCATGGCTCTTGTCCATGTCAGCTTTCTGTCCCCATTGTTGGAACGGCTAACCTGTCGCAAATTTGGTTAAATAATTAACACAGACAACATCCATGCACCAATTCCTCACCAGTTTCACAGTTGTGTAAGGTCTGATTTCTATAAAGCTATATCAAACAGTGGCTCTGTTTCACTTAATGAATCCTGACCAAGCTAGTTAGATGGATGGATGGATAGATAAAAAAAAATACTGCTAGTGAAAGAAGTTATATCAGAAAGTGACATTTCAATAATGCATTGTTCTATATTACCTGAAGGAATGTATCTTATGGAAATTCCACAATCTGGGTACAGAAGCAGGCAAACAAACAAAAAACAAAAACAAAATAGAGAGGAAAAAAAATAATAGAAATAAAACTGGGCACAGATTTTTCTGGGCTCTCTTTTTAAAACAAATTAAATATACAAAAATGCCTCAAGCCATCCAGTTTAACAACAAAAAATATAGTTTAACAACTTCGTGGCCCATTATTTAAATGGTATACTAAAAAAAAAATGCTATTTTAGAAGTACATCAAATTTAAAATGATTTAATGTAAATTCCATTAGATATTTCTGCTTTAATAAAGTACATACCAGACTGCCTCTGAAAAAAAGGACTAAAAAACAAATTTGAATAATGAGTATATTGTTATACTTTTAAAAGCATCTTTTTTGGTTGGCACAACAGCAACTACTATTTATGGAGTGTTTGCCTTGTGCCAGGAACTACATTAATATTTTATATTCATTAATTTTGTTGTCACAATTCTTTATAATATGTGCTATTTTTATCCTAGAGAAAGTAAAGCACAGGGAAGTTATATAATTTTCCTGAGGAAATAGATCTAGTAAATAAGGGAACAAGAAGTTGGACTTAGATTGTCTGACCTCAGAATGAAGATGTTACCTCCTTGACAGTTCTCTTTAAAATTCGTATGAATAATTATTTTCCCAAAATACCAAAACATGAATCAACACTAACAGTAGCAAAGTGTTGAAGTCATTATTCCAGTTTGCTAAATCATCTTTCATTATTAGGCTACCTGAAGAGATAAGGTTGAACAGATTTAGAAAGAAACGTTGGAAGGGGAGGGAAAGCTGTATGTTTATACATCTGTATAAATATACATACATAAAATATACACACATACATTTGTATGGATACACATATATGTGTATATATGTATAAAACAAGTAGAATTAGTTAATAACAAACATGGAGGCTCTTTCAAATATTTTCAGTAATTTTAGATGTTTCTTTGACATCTGCAGTCCTATTTCTAAATACATATTTATGATTCTATATCTTGTTTCAGTTACAGATGTTGTGCATCAATCTCCTACTGTAGATGTTTTAGATCTCCTATGCTACATCAAACAAAAAAATATTTTCCCTTACCTCATTCTCTCAATGCAGTTTAAAAACAGTTTCTTGCTAATACTAGTGTTTATATTATCATAATCATGTAAATATTGGTCATATTTGATCCTATAATGTCTTATAATCACATAATTTGGGGAGGGAGTTAACTATTGGTGTTATTGGGGAGAACAATTACCATTTTTTGTTTTTTTTTTTCCTTTTTCTTATTCTGTTCCTATGACTAATTCTTCCCAAAGCCCTTATACTATATTTGGTATAGTCAATCATATATATATATATATATATATATATATATATATATTCTTTCATTATATATTCATTCATTCATTCATTCATTCATTCATTTATTTCTGAAAGCATTCTTCCTGGTTCCCTTCTTCTTTTCATCTGGGTTGGTTGATCACTAACATGGAGAGAAAGCAGATTGGAAGATGGCGCATGTGAGTTGGCATGCTTTGCAAAGGGATGATAAAACAGTAAGTTGGTCTTTGCATTGGAAGTCCCCCAAAATTCAGTGACTGTTTTCTTTGGAGCATGTCACTAACTTATATAATGCTGATGTTTTGAGGCAGCATTTTATCTCTGTGCTCTATATTTGCAAAGCAAATATAGCCAGAATATAAACAAATTCTTTTGTCAGATTTGGGGATGGATAGGTGCAGGCAAGAACTTAGCTCTGCAAAGCAGTATAGATCTGTGTCTTACTGACCCTTCCATAATATTTAACCTACCCTTCTGATTTAAGGTCCAGGATTACACCTCACCATGGTCAAATGTACCTGGTGCCGTCAATTCCGGAGGTTTTTTTAGCATTCTGTCCTGCAAGTTTAAAAGTTTTCTGTGGTTCATTATCTCAGTTAGTACTTTTCCATCTTTTCAGTTGACTTTTCTTCTATGATTTCTCTCTCATTGTCCTATTGTGAACATTGTTTTTTTATTCCTTTATTTGCACTGTTATAATAATTATTCTTAGGCATAGCTATGTGCATTATCATAGTAAACAAGAAAAATTTCTTTTGTTATTTTAAATTTAGCATCCAATTTATATTGTCTATATAGTTTGATTGCTATGATTTGTAATGACAACAATTAGAAATTAGAAATCCAAGCCAAAAAATTTCAATAAGAATATTAGCTGCAGTCAAATTATGACTAATTATTGACTTACCTATTGTTACCAAACAACTTATTTGTTTAATGTAAACAATGATTTTTTATATTATAAGAACCTATATAAAACATGATACAAAGTCCATAATTTTTTTTAAAAAATTGTCTTAAGGGCAATGTCTATTAATCAAGTTGTGATATAAGAAGTACTAGAAACAGCTTCCATCTTGGGAAAAAAAATCATTTGGAATTAGATGAAGGGGTCAGGTTACAAAGGATTTTGTCTAGTGTTTAGGATCTGTTTTCTGTTTCTGAGATAGGAGTATGAGGATGGAAGTCTCAGCACATATTTCTGAACTATTTTCTCTCTCAACTCCTTGACAGGGTAACTCAGCCATAAAAATTACCTTAGCTAATTGCCTTTAGCCTACTAAAAAAGAAAATCTCCCATGTATATTTCATTTCTCATCAGTTCTCCACTGCCCAACAGACTCTGACAGCCTGATCTTCACAGACATTGAGGGCTCTCATACCAACTAATGTGAGCAGAAAAAAAAAAAAAAAGATCCCAACCTTAACATTTCCTATATGACATAGGAAAGACAAAGCTAAATAAATGCAACCATGCTAAACAAATACAAGTTAAAAAAACTTTAACCAAAATAAATGTGAGCACTTGAAGACATGCAGTTAGAGTAATTTGTAAGATAGGACCAGAGGGACAAATAGACACCATAGGGGCACAATGGTCAGTTAGGCAGATAGGCAGCTCACAGTCAGGGGTAAATGATGACGTTAAGGCTCAGAACTCTGTGGGTGTGCAGAAGACTAAACCTATTCCTGAGGGTGTCAGATGTTGTGATGGACAAAAGGGCAGCAAATTTACTTAGATTCTTCTATCTAGTTTAGAGTAAGTCCAGTGAAGAGGGAGAACCTGGGCCTGCCTGGGACTAACCCTGGCTGGGATTAACCCTGGCAGGGACAAACACAGTTTTAGCTAACACAGGAAGAGTTGGAAAGGGGACAGATAGACAAATAGTACTGGCTGAATTATTTAAAACCAGGCACAGTATCATTGACTCCATAACAAATGATATAAGTCTAGCTTGAACCACAGTTAAACTTAAATAAATATTAAATACTGTATTTTGTTAATATGATTTGCAATAAAACCAGGAAAGTAGTATGTTTCTAGTATCTTATATGATGAAGTTCTTATATGTGTAATATTAAGTTTTGGGATAATGAAAGTGAGTTTCCCATAAAATTTTTATAGTATATAATTAGTATTCTATAATCTTTGTGTGAGATAAAAGGAATATGAACTAAAGATTATGAAAACAAGTGAAGAAGAAAAAAAAATGTACGGGACCAGTACAATCTCTGAAGATGGAGGTTTACACAAGTATTAAGCTGTATCACTCAGCCTTTTTAAGCTCTTGAGAATCTCAAGTGGGCAAGATTATGATTTATAGAACATTTATTTGGGAGACAAGAAGCCTATTTTTGCCTGGCCTTATTTGCCAACAATTTATAAAATCCAGAATTATGTGCAGTGGCTGTACGTGATTAAAAAGCAGCAGACACTGGAAGTGAGGTAGTTAATAAGTAAGGGAGTACTATAGGTAAACATTAGCAAAATATAAAAAATGCAACAAAAGCCATAGAAGTTCTCAGATGAAAGAGCAGGCGACATTTTGGTATCTGGGCTAATTAGTTGAGAGTCAATACAGGACATCAGCAATCAGCAGCTCGTGAGGCAAACCTAGTACTTTAACATCATAGCCCTAGGTCAGTCTTCAACATTTCTCTTAATTAGACCAAGTTTTTATGTGGTGAAAGTTGAAAGTGGAAAATGATAAGTTAAAAACTAAAAAAAAAAAATCTATAGACATTTAGTAAATCTTATGTAATCAATAAGTTAGAGTTTTTGTTTGTTCTGTCTTGCTTTTTAGACAGAGTAGAATCTTGCCTAAGAGCGTGAACTCTTTCCCCACTGCCTAGGTTTGGATCCTGGCTCTCAGGTCCAGTAGGTCCATGGGTTTGGGTAATTTATTTAATTCTATGTTTCAGTTACCTCATTTGTGAAACAGACATAATATTGTTAACTATCTCATAAGGTTGCTGTGAAGTAATCAACTCATGAATTAGTTAACGTGCATAAATTGCTTAGGATACTACTTGGTATGCAATGATTATTATGCAGTCTATGCTATTATTATTATCATCACTGTAAGAAATTTTATGAAGCTTATTTTATACCAAGCTCTGTAGGAAACATTTTCAGCTCTTCCTAATATCCACCTCTTCCTCCCCCTGAAAAAAGATAAATATTAAATTTTGCATCTAACATCACAATCCAGCGTAATTGCTCTTGAAATAGAAAAATAAATGTGTAAAGCTGTCAAACAAAAGCTTGGTCGTCCAAGTGTGTGACGTCACTATGTAATAGTAAAAGTAAGACTGTTGTTGAAATTCTAAAAATTTTCTAGTTCAGCTGGCCTTTGGTTCCCCCTTAACCCTATTACTATGTTCTTTAGTTTTTGCTGGTGTTATTGTCTTCCAGGAGTGATAATCTGTAGTCTCCTTGAGTTCCTTATCTAGAGATAAAGGAAATAATCTAATTAATAATTAATATTAAGTGATTTATTGACTTTAGCTTGTCTTTCTGGTACAATACAAGTAAAGAATTTTCAACTACCAGAGATGTCCAGTAGCACTAAAGGATACTTTACAATGTATTATGCTGACCATTCCCAGTGCTCTTTGAAAGCAGGAATATACTTATAGTTTTTCCTTTTTGTTCATCGGTGTTCATCAGTCATTGATAAATGATCAGTAAGCATGCTGTATAATTACACCTTTGTCTTTTTTTAAAACAATTATTTATTTATTTACTTATTTATTTAGAGCATGAGTGAGGGGTGGGGCAGAGGGAGAGGGAGAGAGAAAATCTCCAGCAGATTCCCCACTGAGCATGGAGCCCAATGCAGGGCTCAATCTCATGACGCTGAGATCATGACCTGAGCTGAAATCAAGAGTCAGATGCTTAACCGACTGAGCTACCCAGGTGTCCCACCTTTGTCTTGATATATGTCAATAATAGATACAAATTGTTGTAAAAACCAGGCATAGACACATTTAAGTTAATCATAATTTCTTATCTGAAGAAGTCAGGGTTCACAACAAAGAGTAATTTTATCCAGCTGAAGTATAAACATCATGGCCTCTAAAATTCTCAAAAGCCTTGCCAGGAAGCACACAATGGTCCATGATAAGTTTGAGTGAGGGTGGCTCACATCAGATACCCTGGATGATTAACTTTTTCTTCCAAGACCAGGTTTATACATAAGGTTGGGACTGTCTATCTTTGTGCCTGGGCTAGAGATGCTATAGAGTTACCTTACCTGGGTAAGATATACCTCACTAGAGACTCAAGCCTGAATCTCCTTCTAATACAACTTCAGCCTCATACTTCTTATATACCTCAGGGAATATATATATTCTCTAGCTCAGTTTTTAGAACTAGAACAAGGACCAATTACCCAGATATTTCTGAGAATCATGCTCACAAGTCCTTGGACCAGCTTGTATATCCTACCCTGTGGTAGTAGATAAAGGGGAAAATTTATAAAGTGATTCTTCTGTTATGTTGGAGATTTTATCAGGAAAATTACTAACAATAATTTAAATAATGATGCTATTAGTAAGCACAGCATCAACTTACTCTACTGTGTACAATGTCAAAAAATAAAGAACTTTACCTATATTATTTTTTCTCACTACAATACTAATGAGCTTAGAGGCAGACACTTAAGAGGTTAAGATGTGAACTAATATGAAGGGTGGAGCTGTAATCATACCCGGACTTTTTGACTCCACGGCTGGACCCTATACCACATCTAAAATTGGATCCTGGGTGTTTGGGGGCATTACTGCCAGTTACTGCCACCATGTTCTCTATGCTCTTGTTATGCTACCGACTATTTCTCAAGGGAAGCATGGAAGTCATGTAGGTGACCTTACTAGTTCTGTGAATCTAGGAGACTCTCAGGAAACTAGCAAAATTCATAACTACTTACCTAAGTCAACATAAGAATGCCACCTTGCACTATGTGATGCAGAGAGCAACAGAAATGAAGTGATTGTGGCATGACTTTGAATCATATCCTATGCTTTAGAGAGCATTCCAACATCATCCCTCAAAATTTTACTGTGTCAGTGTTCTTTTTAATTTTTAAAGGTTGAGTTTCATGGAACCAAAAATGGACCTTTTTTTTTTAAAGCACTATGAAGGCATAGACTTTCAATATTTTTATAGGAAATGTAGTAAGATGGTCTTACAAGAAGAAAGGCAAATGCAAAACCACAATACCACTTTTCAGCAAAGTACTTAAAAAGTCACAGAAATAAATATGTATTTTGGGGTACTATTTTCCTGATAGAAAAAAAGCACCTGAATGCCCCATCATAGCATCACCCCATAAAAGGTGCATCAATCTCCACCTCTGTTTCTATACTTGAAAAATTTTATTGACAAGAGTATATAAGATGTTAGCACCAATTAAACACCTGTTAACAGTCTATCCATCGATAATGCAGTTTAAAAGATATCAGTTTCACTGATATGCTTCCAAAACAGATTTTTTTAAAAGGTCATTTTGCGAATAATGTTTTAAATTAAAATATTAATATTAGAGAAAAATCTGTATTGCACAGTGACCATTTGAATTGAATAAACACTTAATTACACATTTTAGACTTCTTTGAAAGCATTATGAAGTGAAACTACATTTGACAATAGATTCTAATCCCTCATTCTGTTTCCAGGTTAGTAATAACTGTTCTTATCTTTTTACTGATAGCAATAATAGGCCGCAACATATATTTCCTTGCCATGTACTATTAGCAGTCACTTAGAATAGCAGCCTCTTCAGTTGAGTAAGACACAGCAGGGTTTGGAAAGAGTAGCCAATAATCAGTAGGTTTATTGGATCTGCCTGCAGGTAGATTATTTAAAAACGTGAACCTGGTGAGATTTTGTTCTCTGAAGAGTCTGTTTTTTGTTGTTTCTTTTGCTATACTTTTTGTAGTAGTGACTTTCACATTAGCATATGCTCTCAAGAAATTCTGACACCTAGATCAGAGGGAGTTAATTGCTCGCCAGTAGGGGTCATTGTCAGTGAACTTTCACCTAACTTTGGAGAAATAGAGATTGACACTTTTAATTATGTGGTTGCAGAATACCAATTTTAAGAGTATATTTTCAGGATTGGACTTATATGCATTTACTTATTGTATCAGAGTTGGTTGACTTAAGACAAAACATCTTTAAATACAACAAAGTGATAAATGAAGTAGGTACTAGGAAATAATGAAGGAAAAGAATAATTAACTAAATGGTTTTTCTCACTCATAAAATTTCTTAAGCAACATTGAATCTGGCTGCAAGATAGCATTTTGTAATTATGATAGCCAGTAACTACACATTATTGAGGTTTACTATATGCCAGGCACTGGGCAAATGTGTCACATGCATTATTTTTTTTTAAGATTTATTTATTTATTTGAGGGGGGGAAGGGCAGAGGCTGAGAGAGAGGGAGAGAGAGAATCCCCAGTAGACTCCCTGCTGAGAATGGAGCCTGACATGGGGGTTCCATTTCAGGACCCCGAGATCATGACCTGAGGTGAAACCAAGAATGGGATGCTCAACAGATAGCCATCCAGACATCCCTCACATGCATTATTTCTAATCCTCATAAGAATCTAATAAGATAGTTATACTTTCTCTATTTTGGATATGGGGAAAAAGAGTCTAAGTTAATTTAAATAACTTTCCCATAGCTAGTTAGTATCCAACCAATCCTTAGAACATGGTGGCCCAGAAAGTTAGGAAAGGAAATCCTAAAGATCCACTAGAGTCATGGTATTACTGCCTCCTTCTGGTACTAACCACTGTTAACAGTACTTTTTATAACAACGTAAAATGGTTTTATGAAAATAAATTCAACCATACCTGAATTAAACTGTAAGGAATTTGTTGGCTCTATAACTAGAAAACCCAAAGACAAGAGTTTGACCTAGAAGATGAATATAATGTTAATCAAAGATCCCACTTCTTTTTAACTCTCCATTGTAGCACACACAATTTTGTCTTTGTCTCAGTCTGCTGCTGCAAACATGATAGATGGCCAGCAATGACTCAGGTACAGAGGCTTCCTCAAAATGTCCAGTGGTAACGAAGGAGAACATTGATACAACCATCAGAGAGAAGTTTTGAGCTTCACACTAATTGGGCCTTTTTAAACAGATCTGTAAACCAATGCCAGGCACTAACTGTTAAGACATCTCTACACGTGTCTCTGGCACAGGGAATGGAGTTTAATAGCCTACACCTTGGATAAGGACTCTGACCTGCAGTGGGAAAATCTTGGTGTTTTCAGAGAACTCCTAAATTGCCCATGAGACTGAATATGATAAAAAAAAAATATTGAAAAAGGATCATTTTTCTGCTGTATTGGCTTATAAGTTAAACAGTGGAGTTTGGAAAATTGCTAAAAACTTTTCTTGTATGTAACAAATTATTTCTAAAATAAGTAAAAAAGTTAAGTAACATAAAGTCAACTTTCTACCATCTAGATCCTCCTTCTTACTTATTCAACCTCAGTTAAATACTCATTTATAGCCAGTGAATAAATGTCCATCCTGATTGAGATAATTTTCTTTAAAAAATAAATAAAAATAAAATACCTCTTTTTTCCTCATAATTCTGCCAGACATGATCACTGGAAGAGATACATTACAAAATTCTGCTAATGAAACTAATATTACACTATATGTTAACTAACTGGAATTTCATTTTCTTATGTTTTCTTTTTTTAAAATTTATTTAAATTCAACTAATTAACATATAATGTATTATTTGTTTCAGGGGTATAGGTCTGTGATTCATACCCAGTGCTCATTACAACACATACCCTCCCCAATGTCCTAAAATTTAAATAAAAACTTAAAAAATGAAAAAAAAATAGGAAAACATATGTCTTTGCAGATCCCACTTCATTTTTTGTTTTCTCTACAGCAGGGAATCATTTAATAACATCCCAGTGTCCTTAAGGAGCAACTGTAGCTAACGGAAGTATGCCATAGTTTTCACTGTTACAAAATCATAGTCTCTCCTACTGGCTAATTCTTCAGTGTCAGAAAGTCAAGGAGGTCATGTGTACTTTACTCAAAAATAATTATCAGGTTTTTCTATCCAATATTATGATGGGTTTCAAAGGTAGATTGTCTTCAAAGAGAGACATAAATTCCCTGAAGATAATTTTTGGTCAGGAAAATAGGCAATTCTGTTAAAAACTATCTTTAATGTGGTTTGGTAAGAAATATAACTAATGAATGAAAAAAGACTGCTATACAAACAAGTAGAAATAAAGAGAAGAAACAAAATTAGTCATAACTAGCCTGAGAGTTTAAGGGAAAAATATATTAGGAAAAAGAAAATAGCACATTATCTACTTGGAAACAGTCATAAATTCCATACTTACCATCAATATAAGTTTGTCAAAGATTTATTTTCCAAATATTAATTTCCAAATATGAAATTTTGGAAATCTGACAGATTACTTTTTTTTTTTTCAAAGAACAGAACTTTCAAGTCACTTCCATCTGATTGATGGTCATTATTCATTTGCATGAAAAGTCTTGTTTGGCCATGGATGTAAACCAAACCTAAAATTGTTTTTTACACATTTCAGACTGACATTTATTGAACAACCAACTTAGGGCCAAGGTAGTTCTATTTCATTATCTCAATAAAAACATCTGTCAACAAGTCATTGTGCTCGTTTTTCATTTAGTCATTCAACAAATATTTATAGAACACTTATTGTGTGGGTCAGGCACTCTGACAACCACTGATACAATAAGTATTAAAGAAAAAAAGAAAACTAGACACAGCCCTGCCATATATATCATTAGTGTGCACATAAATTAATATGCTATAAGAGGAAAGAAAAGGAGTTATAAATGTTTTTAATAGATCATTTTATTAGTAAAACATATGTGAGGAACCTCCTCAAAAGTGATGATTCCATACAAACCAGAGAAATCAGGTAAACTGAGGAAAAAGAAGGCGGACAGCATAATCAGGCAGAAGGAATAACATATGCAAAATCATATGTTGAGATTAGGCATACTGAATCTGAGGGTCTGAAAGAAAGCTACTGGAGCTGCAGTTGGGGGAGTGTTGTGCAGATGAGTATGGGGAGAGTTAGACTGGTGTCAAAATTTGCAGAGTTTTTACATTTTCACATTAAAAACTGAAATATAATTAACATACAAAGTTGTATGTTGCATGTGTATATGTGTACAATGTGTAGATTCAACAATTCTGTATATTTTTCAGTGTTCACCACAAGTGTAGTCACCATCCTTCACCATACAATGTTATTACAATATTACTGACTATATTTCTTATGCTGTACTTTTCATCTCCATGATTTATTCATTTTATAACTGCAAGTTTGTACTTCTTAATTCCTTTTATCTGTTTTGCACAAACCCCCACCCACTTGCCCTCTGGCAACTACCAGTTTGTTCTCTGTATTTAGGAGTCAGTTTGGTTTCTTTTTGTTACTTTGTTGTTTTTTTTTTTAAGATTTTATTTATTTATTTGACACAGAGAGAGAGAGAGATAGTGAGAGAGAGAGAGTGCAAGCAGGGGGAGCAGCAGGCAGAGGGAGAGGGAGAAACAGGCTTCCCGCCGAGCAAGGAGCCCGATGCAGGGCTTGAT
This sequence comes from Zalophus californianus, assembly GCF_009762305.2. NCBI lineage: Eukaryota > Metazoa > Chordata > Mammalia > Carnivora > Otariidae > Zalophus > Zalophus californianus. Next base: position 43,603,169 of record NC_045603.1, read on the forward strand.
CCCAGGACCCTGGGATCATGACCTGAGCTGAAGGCAGACGCTTAACCAACTGAGCCACCCAGGTGCCCCTGTCTTTTTTTTTGTTTCTTTGGTCATGTGTTTTCGTTTCGTTTTGTTTATTTGATTCCACATATAAGTGAAATCATAATGGTATTTGTCTTTTTCTGACTTATTTCACTTGACATAATACCTTCTAGGTCATCCATGTTATTGCAAATGGCAGATCTCATTCTTTTTTATGATTAATATTCCATTGTGTATATATCACATCTTTTTTTATCCATTCAGTTATTGATGGACACTTGGCTTGCTTCTGTATCTTGGCTATTGTAAATAATGCTGCAATAAACATAGGGGTGAATATATCTTTTCAAATTAGTAGACATGCCAAGTTTTTAGACATCATTGAAATACGTGGTCTTTAAGAACAATAAGAAGCCATTGAACTGCTTTATGTATTAGAGTGATTTGTTCTTATTTGCTCTGGAGAGAAAAAAAAAACAACAAAGGACTAAACATGAATGTAGTTACGCTAGAGAAGAAATGATGGTAACTTGGACTAGGAGTGACTGTGAATAGTGTTCAAGCTTGTGAGATTTTTAATAGGTTAAATCAATAGACTTTTGTAATGGTTTGGAATTCTGGAGTGAGGGAGAGGCGGATGTTGTAGATGATTCCTAGGTTTCCAGCTTACTTAACCTGATGGTTTAGGCTGCCATTTGTGAAGAAAAATAGTTAAAGGATTAGGTGTGTGGATACAGATTATAAATTCAGTTTTTGCCTTTGTTGTGTAAGAGGACCTTTGAAATATCCAATAATTGATTTTAATTAGGTAGTATGAGATAGGAGCTAAAGGACAGTTCTGATCAGAAATATCATTTTTTGGAAATCAATTTAATGTAAAATGGAAGTCATATATATGAATGGAATTGACTAGAAGTAAAGTCTCACTTGTGACAACTTGAAATCCTGGGACTCAAATTTGAGAAAATATAGTATTTTATTGTGGATTATGAAAGATGAGGGATAGGAGTAAAATCTGGAGAATTTTGAAATGAAACCTAAAGAGAGTGTTTGGAGAAAAAAGGGAGTATGCAGCAGTTATCTAGAGACACCTACCCCCAAATTAAAAAGAAATGGATTTAATGACAACGAAATTATATATGACTTTGGTAATAATTCCATCAAGAGAGATAGGGGCTGGAAAATGGGTTGGTGTTGTAGTGGGAGATTAAAAAAACAAACAAACAAAAACCAAAAACTTCCAAACAAACAAACAACAAAAAAACAGTGGACCAGTGAAGTATAACATATAAATAAGCTTCTTGGGAACTTTGTGAAGTGTAGGAAAGAACACTAAATCTGAAGAGATAGAAGGGGCCAGTTAAGATTCTGTTGTTTTCTTTTTCTTTTTCCATTTTTAATAGGATATACTTGAGTTGATTTAAAGTTCATTGTGAATGAAGCAATTGTGAGAGAGACATGGGGAATCAAAAGTAATAGTAGATAATAGGTATTATAGTAAGAAAGCAGATGAGATGGGATCCAAAATAGATGTGAATTAATCCTTAAAGGGGAGCATAGTATTCATTGTAACATGGGAAAGAGGAGAGAAGGGGAATAGGTGACACTAACAATCATAATATAACTAATAACACAAGCTAATATTTAAGAATTGTATACATGAAAAAAAAACTGAGGCACAAAAAGTTTTATCTTTCCCAAGGTCATCTTTTTTAAAGTGAGTGGGAAGAAATTGAAATTTGGGTATTTGTGGGGGTAGAATAGGGTTGTGAGTTGGCCAGAAATGTTGTAGAATTTCAGAATTTATTGGAGAGCCCAATAAAGGTAGGTCGTTAAGAATTTATAATGGAAAAATTTCTGTCCTGTTATATGAAAATTGTATGCAGCAATTGGATGATCAAGGTCAATCTTGAAAAAAGATTATCAAGTTCAAAGAGGGTGAAATTTTGCAATATGTGTGTGACAAAAATGCAGAGAGGCAAGAGAGATTTATATATAGTAAACATAATCTTGAAAAAAAAATCATCATGAAATCAATAAGGCTAAGTAGGAAAGGAAATGAAGGAGGTATCACATGAATTTGTAGAAAGCAGCAAGTTCAAGCAACTGGAAATCCTGATTGACTCTAAAAATGCTGGCAGTAATTGAACAAGCTATAAGGAAGAGAAACACTGACCTTGAGGTAGGGTTATTGGATTAATGATTTTTCAATATTGATCAGATTAAGGTAATGAACAGGCTCAAGGTGTAAACATGGGAGTGAGTGGCTTAAGTGGAGGAAATAAAGAGCTCATTGAGAATCAGAAATTTTAAGAACTAAGGAGCTCTAGAAGTGAAAACCTTGTACATATGAACAATGATATCTATCCATATGAAGTTAGGGCTTGGGGTAAAGGAAATATCTAAACTGGGTACAAGATCTTTGAGAAGTGTTGGAGACTAACTTGAATGTCCACAGATGATGGTGTTAAGGAGAAGGAGGATTGGTATAGCTCAACCACTCAGTCCTCAAAGGATCTGCACTTTTTCTTCTTTTTGTTCTGAACAAAGTTGAAGTACTAATAGTCTGGAATTTCTGTGGGGAATAAGAATAACACAAATCCTGTCTCTTACATATAAAGGACATGGGTCATTAAAAGACAACACAACAAAACAACAATGACAAGAATAGGCATTGGTTGAACACTCTGTAGAGGAAATGCTATTCTCAGAATAAAGACTAATTCCTGTTAAGGAAAGCAAGTAAAAAGAGGGATACAAAAGGAGACAAGGAAGATTTATACATTACAACAGGAAGATATGGTAGAAATTTAAGGTTAATATTGACAGATAAATAGGAAGATGAAATTCTTGAGATATAATTTCAGTAATCCTTCAAGAAGCAAGGAGGAATATATCTTATTTGGCCAGAGTAATATAAAGCCAACTGTAGAGTCAAGTCTGAAATATAGTGGAGAACATCAACATATTTAGAGTATTACAATCTAACATGAATAAAAGAAAGAATATATAAAGATATAATTACAGGGGTGCCTGGGTGACTTAGTTAAGTGTTCAACTCTTGATTTTGGCTCAGGTCCTGATCTCAGGGTTGTGAGATCGAGCCCTGTGTCAGGCTCCCTGCTGGGTGTGGATCCTGCTTAAGATTCTCTCTCTCTAATGTAGTATAATTACATTATCTATCAAATCACTTGATGTGGCTTGCTACCAAATGAGTAGAAAGCATATGGACTCAGCTTGGTAAGGGAAGGGATTACTGAATAGTTGTGGGAGATAAGAAGTCTTAATTTGGCTTTGTTTTGGATGTTATCAAGTATATACTTTGTCTTAAAGGCAACAGAGGAGAGAATTATAAATAAATGCCTGACAATCAGATATACATTTTTAGTAAAATCACTCTGGGAATAAAACAGGATATATTGGAAGGTGACATGTCTGAAGATTAAAATTCAGGCAGAAGACCATTGAAATAGTCTATTCATTTACTGTCTTTAGTGTATTTTTATTGTAGCTCTGGGCATCCAAACTGAGGATCAAAAATTTTAGTTATTTATAATTTATTCCATTCAAAAGATCATAGTTTCATGGTACATTGGGGGCTCTGGTTGAGAAAGGAGGCTGATTAAAATACAGAATGATCAGTGAATTCATTTAGCAACTTATGTGGTGCCTCGAGGTACTGTTGGGGTTTAAAACAAAAACAAAAACCCCTTTCTTGTGTAAGACATGGAATTCTTGTCCCACTCTTTGTTTCTTCTCTAGGGTAGGGTAGTGTAGTCCTGCCCATTGTCGTATATACTTTCCCATAACTCACAGGAAGTAGATTATACATCTTTCATCTCTACTGACTTTGGGATTACTCATATGTCATGCTTTGACCCACAAAAAGCAGGATTATGTGACAATGGGCCAGTTCTGAACTACGAATTCAAAAGGTATTGTAGGTTTCCATTTCATCTTCTTGAATACTTTCCCTCTGCCCTGAGACAGTATGTCTCAACAGTAATGGTTCCTTCAATCTAAGTATTCAAATGAAAAGATATGTGAAACTGATTTGACTGTGACTTGTAGTCTAGATCCAGGGCCAACAGAGCTCAACCAAACCCACTCAGGATAGTCCAAAAGAGTCCAAAAGTACCCAGCAGAACTGTAGCCAAGGAATATTTTGTTGGGGTAAACCGTTGTTTGTGCCTATTTGCTGTGCATTACTGTTGCAATAAAAACTGAATATTATATTTTGGTTTTTACCTTTTGAGATATATATATTCACCCTTACTAGATTGCAGTGCCTCAAAAAAATAGATTAATACTTTTCAATTACTACCAAAACATATTTATGCATCTTTTGTTCTCTTTTGTTTAAATTAAAAAAAAAACATTATCTTGCAAATATAGGTTTCCTTTCTCTTCCTTTATATTTAAACTTCTGCAAAAACTCAGAATCAATAAATAAATTATTCTTCCACTGTATATCTCCATAGGCTTACTGTATGTTGATAATCTACATTAAACAATTGATATTGACTAACTAGATATTTCTATCAAGTTTGACTTCTTTGTAGTAAAGGAATTACAATCACCATTCCCTTGATAAGTGTAGACTTTCCAAACCATCAAAAATGAAATAAAATAATCATTTTAGACCAGAATCAATATATTATCAGTTTCCTAAATTATTGAATCACATTGTAGTTTAATACCTATTTTTCTTTCCAATGCATGAAATAGGATATTGTTACATACTCTAAGTTCAGATAAGGAAAATTGTTAACTTGTTTTTATACAAAATTATCACTTTACTTTTTTGGTAGTATCTAACTCAGTAGATGCATATTCGTGTTGCAAATCTCCTTGAATTTTATTGGTAACAGTGAGAGATTATTTCTGTTGCATTTCATGGAGTCTAACCATGAGTCACTCATTTTTCCAACATAAGAGTGACTGCAGTGGATTAAAGGAAAATATCAGACTCTAAGAAATGTTTCATGATTGCTTTTTTCTGACCAGAAGACATTGATATATGACTTCTTACATGAAAGAAATTTCCTGTTCTCTCTACCCATTGACTGGATACTTTTCTATTTGAAAATATGAGTAGTTAATGTGAGCCTTCCATAGCTCTGACACCTTTTTGAGATTAGTAATGGTCAAAACTTTGGGTATATGTTCTTTAAACTTTCCATCACCTAACTTTTCTAAAATCCTATATACTTATTTCTCTTGCTTTCAACACCGTCTGTGTATTGACAAAGAAGAAAAGATTTTGTACTTTCAATTTATTATAATAATTATAGGGAAAACTCATTGATATGACTCCTATGTAGTTAGGTTACGAATAAAGACCATTGGCAGCATATTTTTTCACTTAAACACAAAATAGGGAAGAACTATATTTGCAGTGATATCAGGGTCACTGAATCTTATATTTTAGTGTCTCTAGTCCAACATGCAGGACAAACTAAAGATCATGTTGGGTGAAAATTTTAAGAAGCAAGGCAGCAACATACGTCATAGATGATTCTAACTCTTAGAAGATTCTGGTACACTTGTGCTTTGCCTAGATAAAAAGAAATAACAGAATTATGTTTTAAGATCATTTCCTAGAGTTAATATTGTATATAAACCAATTATATATGTGGTATTGTTCCCCTGAGTTGAGAGAGTTGATCTGCCCTGGTGAGTAACTTTGTTCTTCAACACCCACATATTTATTTCTCAAATATGAACACTTCTCTTAGGAGAGAATAGCTGTTCTGGGTAGAAAAAACTATACTTTTCTCAAGGTAAACAAAACTATGCTCTTCATAACAAGAACCAAAATAAGTTTTAAAAATGAATCTAAGGGGAAAATATCAGTTATTTAGGATGTTCTTAAACATTATCTATATTCAGAATTATTATAATAAAAGTTTAGAATGTATATTATATAGTTCTGTCTCTCCAAATGTAGTTTTTAGCAAGATAAAATCAATTAATTATACTGTTAATAATTTTTCTGTGAATTAAAGAGGATCTTTTGTAGGAAAGCACCTTACAGAGTTGATACAGAGAACTTAGAGCAAAATAGTTTTAAGATTGAAGACTCACTAGACCTATCTGTTGTGTTGTTAGGTTGCAACATTTAATTAGTTAGGGTAACTCTAGCTACTATGACAAATCATCTAAAAATGGGATGGAATCTTAAATATAAGAGAATGTTATTTTCTATGCACATAAGAGTCCAAAATAGGTGTTCCTGGATGACAGGAAACTTTCATTTTTTTGTGGTGAATCAAATACTCAAGCTCATTTCACCTTGAAGCTCTACCATCTTTTAGGACTGCACGGTTATCTGCATCTATTTGGTAGGAGGTCCTGTGTATGGAGTAGTGGTAGGGGCACACAGGCATCTTAAAAGTCTCAGCTCAGAAATTTATACATCAAACTTCTGCTCATATTTACTGCTAAAATATAGTCACATGTTTCCCACTTAATTGTGAGGGAAGCTAGGTATTATAGGCTAAGTGTTTACTGAAGAGGGAAATAATTTTTTTAAATAAAGAACTAATACTATTAACTATAATATAGAATTCTTATATCTGTATCCACCTGAAGATTTCTTTAAACATATAGAATGCCCTCAAATCCCATGCAATGAGGAAAACCCAAAACACAACCCAATAACTACATCCAGTTCAAAGTCTATGTGTTAATGATGCCAGCCCAGATATACATGGTCCAGGAACAATAAGTAATAATACTCATCACACTCAAAGGACAATAATGAAGCACCTTTGCAATAATTGCAATAAAAATTCTATTCAAAAAAGAAAAGAAGGGAAATACATAATAGTTTGATTCATAACAATTATGCCATTCTGCTGGTCAGGTATCGTGAAGCCCCTCCTAAACTACTATGGAGAAGAGTCATTGTTTAAAAAAAAAAAAGAGTCATTGTTTAGACCTAGAGTTGTCCCTCGGGAAAGAAGTTGCTTGTCCATTATCCTTGTTATGTCAGAAAATATGGAGGGTCTGAGATTTTACTCTAGTTGCTAGGTAAATTAGCCTGACAGAGCATTCTGATAGAATGTCACAAGATCAGTCAGTAAAAAACAGCAGTTATAGCAGTTTTTATCAGTTCTTCACAGCCCAAACCTAATAGGACAATACAATGTGGGCCGATGTTACCTGCATGCACATTAAGGTTCAACAAAGGAAAGAAACATCAACTTGTAAGAGACATTGAGCTGTTATGGGGCTGCTAGTACATCCATCCATCATTACCTGGAAAGAGAGAGAATACTCATTACCCTAGAGTGTAAAGTACATCTTTGGGAGAAGAACAGGAGGGCTTTAATCTTTACTATGCTGGAAAGTCTGTGGAGAGATACATCACTATTTCTCCCTTAAAGGATATACTACCTCTATCTTTTTTTTTTTTTTTTAATTTAACCTTTGTCTTTTAAGTCTGTTTGCTTTAAGGCACAGGCTTTGCAAAAACAGGAGTAATCGATGGAGAATTGTTGAAGATAGTTCAACAATTCTCCATGCCATGTTTGAAACGAGTGTTGGTATTAGCTTCACACGAAACAGTAAGTTGTTTTATTCTATTTGTATTATACAAGATTAGTGCCTTAGGATGTTTGTTAACGCTGGTACATTCAAAAACATTTTAGCTTCAAATCATGATTACTTTGGAAATAAACCCCCCTACAATATTTAGTAGGCTTGTAATGTTTGCTTTTAGTCAATTCCTTTGGCCTATAACCATACTCATCATTCTGTCCTGTATTTAATTTTCCATTCTGCTTTATTTCTTTTATTTGTTCTATCATTGGTACTTTTTTAGTGGTGGGCTACCTTAAGCCAAATAGAATAATAGTTTTAGGTTGGCGGCTAATTACTCATTCAGTCTTGGCTGAATCTCAACAGGCCATTGTCTCAAAGTTGTTATCAGTCATATTTACTATTTTGGTGAGTCCAGAAACAGTTGTCATTGCAAATTTGTAGATTCTCAATATCACTTTTATTTCAGCTTATAGATATTTCATTTCTGCTTGAGCAGATCTTTTTCTTGTGATGTTTGATGATAAGGCACAGAGGGCAACTAACACTGAAATAAACTAAGTCTATTTAGCATTTTACTTAGAGCTATAGTCTATAAACTAAAAACAAAAACCAGTAGGCAACAGGCAACTTCAAGTGACAAAGAATGTAGTAATAGCATTGCCCCTGTTGGAGAATGTATAGCAATACAGGCAATAGTTTTAAAGACCTTTTTTCAAGTTCCTAGATGGCAAAAGAGCCCTGCCTTCAAAACCAAACCAAAACAACAACAAAAAGCCCCTGCTATCCATATGATCAATTTCACATAATCCTAAAGTAAATTAGCTTGATTATGGCAATATCTATTCTCTACAGTTTGTAAATTGGTTTCATGTGCACTAGAATGCATGTGACTATTGTCTGTCTCCCTCACTACTACTACATTCCCAATACTCAGCAATGTGCCTACCACATAGAATGAGGCATTAAGTACTTGATGAATTAATGAATAAATGTAGGTAATCTTTCAACAACCCTGTAGCATAATCTGCACTGTAAAGATTTTGTAGATGAAGAAACTGGGAAATATAACATTAATCATCTAAAATAAAACAGGCACTCAAAGAAACAGTAAAGTCTAATTTGTGTAAATGAAAATCCAATATTATTGGCTATATAAATATAAATATGACTGTAGTTCGGATAAAGGATGTAGAATATGGGCATATATATATATGAACATTCTATACATAGGTAAGTAGACTACTTGCAAATTATTAGGAAAGAAATGCATATATACTGTACTTAGAATTATGGAGCCGAAAAAGACTTTAAACAGCATCTGGTCTACCCATTTCATTTACAAAATGAAAAGACTATGTACATATGTATGTATAAAAATTTGCAACCAACCCATTACTTACGTAAAAAATGACTTTGAATGCATTATTAGCCAGGTCACTTACAGTGACTGATGTATACAAGTATGATATCACCATCATAGAGCAGGTGACATTCACAGGTAGAACAATCAAGTTCAAGGCACATGTGCCAGGGACACTGCCAATTTTTTGGGCACCCTTGTATTCAGGTGATATACAAAATTCATCTTCTATAAGATGAAATGATTGGATTAGTTGTTTCAAAGGTCTTTGTAAATTTTAAAACTCTATGAATCTACTTGGAAATATTCCAAGTCTTTTTTTAACGTGAGGAAATAGCTGCATATAAGCCCTTAAGGGTCATGGTTTGGGACCATGTCTGACAAAGAAAAATGTAGAAATGTTTCAAAGATTAGTTAAGTGGATGAATTTTTAAAAATTACTGTATCTGGAAATAGTCACATACTCTGAACTTGGGAACTTTTTTTCCAAAAAATCTGTGGCTGTCTAGCTGTGTGACAAGAATAAGTGTTCATTAGCTCTGTGAGGACACTTAGAATACCTAACAGAAGGTAACTAAATACTGTCTTGTTCTATTGCTTCCATATGTACTTCATTAACAGTTGAATTTAATATAAATAAAAATAACTGGATTACTAAACAAAATTGCAGTAGATGCTATATTTTAATATCTTTATTTGGCAAAATTTTTAAAGTATTAATTTTTTATATTTATGTCTACACTTTTTTTACTTTAGCAAATGAAAGAAACAACACAAATTCTTAAGGCAAAATTTTATGAAGATAATGGAAATATCAATATAGTGGAAATTTAATAACTTATAAAAATAACATTTCTAAACTAAGCCTGAAGCCTGTACCAATAATACAATTACATATTATACCCTTACATTCTGATCATAGAAATCAATCTTCCACTGAAATAAGAAGTTACCTCTAGTTTCAGTTTTTTTCCCATAAATGCTTTTGCTTTAAATTGAAGTAGTTTTAAATTCTCCAATGGAAACTTCATCATTCTTACCATAATAATAGCAAGTACAATTTTTATGAAGCAAAATACCAAGGCAGTGTATGAGTTTTATGCCTAAGAGAATAAAATCATCTTGAAGGCTATGGGGGTAGTATCCAATGCATTTTTTAGAATAAAAATGTCATTATTTTTCATAAATATGCCTAGAAAAAATTATATTTAATATTAATTTGATATTAATGAAATATTCTAAAGAAATGCAAGAAATTGCATTTTATTAATGAAATGTAGTTTATTATCTTAATGCAGAAGAGACATTAAAAGATGGATTTTTTTTTTTTTTGAAAATACAGGCTTTGAGCCAGACTAAGGTTCAAATCCCTACAACATTTATCATATGAAAATGATTTTTTAATCACTTTGTGCTTCAGTTTCTTTTATCCATAAAATGAGGGTAATAAATGTACTCACTTTATAAAATTGTAATTGTTATATGATTTAAAATACAAAGTGATTAGAATGCCTACCACCAGCACAAAGGTAGCAGAGTCCACACGAAGATGGGGCTGTTTGTAAGTATGAAGCCAGGACCACGCTTCGCGAACTTGCCACCTGAGTATGGGCCTGCCTTCTCAAAAGTCTTCCTTGGTCTTGGCTGCACCAGAGTTTTCAACTTTCTACCTGGATTCCAAAGCATCCACAAAGGTGTATTCGTCCATGGATGGCTTCCAAATGGTTGCTATGCCAGTTCCGGGGTTACCACCAGAGGATTTCTTATCCTGCCATCTTGCTAACATTACTCCTATTTTTTTTTTTTTTAAACATGACAGTTTAACCGAAGTCACTAATTGCTTTAGAAGATCCTTTGTCATTACAGACACATTTTTGTTATCTTTTTCATACCATTATTCTTAATTGTAAAGCAGAAATAAAAATATTTAGGGGCGCCTGGGTGGCTCAGTCAGTTAAACGGCTGCCTTTGGCTCAGGTCATTATCTCAGGGTCCTGGGATGAGCCCCACATCAGACTCTCCGGAGGCTCGGCGGGGATCCTGCTTGTCCCTCTCCCTCCTGCTGGTGCTCTCTCTCTCTCTCTCTCAAATAAATAAATAAAAATCTTAAAATAAAATAAAATAAAAATATCGATATTCCTTACATAGTATGATATGTGGATTAAGTATAAGGTTAATTAGTATTTGTAAATAATAAAGGTTCCAGAAATTATTACTTCTACTTCTTTAATTATACTTCTAAATTCCACTTCTGTACTCACTAAAAATTATTTTCTGATGCTTATTTTGCAGGTGTTTGTATCTAGTCATTAAAAATATATATTATCAGTTAAAGTATATTCTCCTTACAAGATCTGAAGAGAAAATTTGTGGTACCATTCGTACCAAATTATATATAATACTTAACTGTCAAGGTTAATTATTTAAATTCAGCTTTTATTGCAACAGTTCTAGGTAAAAAACAAATTGACTTAGCTGAAGCAATTAACATTTTAACAATAGCATCAAATACACAATAAATAAAAAAAAATCACCTAAAATCACATCATTTTTAGCTTCAAAAAATTATTACCAAAAAATGCAGGTAAAAAAAATGGGTCATGTTTAATGAGATCTATGTATATATTGGAGTCAATCTTATTAGCAGACATTTTTAAATTTATATTTTTTTCAGAACAAATATAGCCACATTTCTCTAGAACTTTGTTTAATGTTTGGGAGGTTAGATAAACTGAATTTTTTTTATTTTTATTATTTTTAAAGATTTTTTTTATTTTTTTATTCATGACAGACGGAGAGAGAGAGAGAGAGAGAGAGAAGCAGAGGGAGAAGCAGGCTCCCAAGGAGCAGGGAGCCCGATGCGGGACCCGATCCGAAGACTCCGGGATCCTGACCTGAGCCGAAGGCAGACGCTTAACCACCTGAGCCACCCAGGCGCCCTAGATAAACTGAATTTTTTTTAAAGGTTTTTTTTTATTTATTTGTCAGAGAGAGAGAGCACAAGCAGGGGGGAGCGGCAGGCAGAGGGAGAAGCAGGCTCCCCGCTGATCAAGGAGCCTGATGCGGGATTTGTGTTTAAAAATGTGTCTTCTTTTTTTTTTTTTTTACAAAGTGAGATCATTCTAACTCTATTTAAATGATCGTATTTTGATTTTCCTTCATAATGAGAAATGAGGCATAGAAGTATTTGTGTAATGAACTGAATATTAGTGTAGTCCTTCAATAGGCAGTGAAATACTAAGAAGATTCCTATATACCATGGGTTATATTTTAAAATGCTTGCTATTACCCCTTTCTTCAAAAAATAAAATCTAACAGCTCTCTTATTTAAAAAGTTATACTCTCACAGTTTAAACATTCTCGTCACAATTTTGATTCCAACTCTCCTTAAATAAATTGTATGTTTAAAAAGAAAGTATGGCTGATTTTAGTTGCAGTCTCTATTAGCTTAACAAAGAGATGGGAGTAACAAGAGTTAAATAGGATAGTTTTTGGTGTAGGAGACAGATTGGCAGCAGATATGATCAGGATAGCAAACTTCTTTCGTGCAGCAAAGTTTGTGACAATGGTAAGATACCTGAGATAATGGAATAAACCAACAGGATCCTCAAAATTAATGCACAAGAACTATTGCTATGAACAGTCTGAGGAAAGTGCCTAGATCTAAGCCAGTAAATGATAAAGAGCCTCTGTGGGTATGGAGAAGGTGAATTATTTATGGCATTGTTCTTAAACTTCCCTGCCTCAGCCTCTGGCTTTAGAGCATTCCACATATTATCAATGGCAGGGAAAAAAATAAGCCTAAGTACATATATATAAGAGAGCATATGGGTGCCTGTGCTACTCAAAATCAAATGCTCAACACTGGTGCAGCTCAATGGGTAATCAAAACATCATCTCTGACCACTACTGGGCCCCAGGGAAATCCTTCTCATTTCTTGACACCATGTCTGAAATCTGCTATTTAAGAAGGAGACACGGTTTATTTAAGAGGAAAGAAAAATTAATAAACTATGTAAATTTTTCTCAGATTGTATGAAAATCCTTGCACAATAAACTTTTATAAAAAGTTTTAAAAACCTACAAAAATCTTTTTTTTTAAGATTTTATTCATTTATTTGACAGAGAGACACAGTGAGAGAGGGAACACAAGCAAGGGGAGTGGGAGAGGGAGAAGCAGACTCCCCGCTAAGCAGGGAGCCCGATGCGGGGCTCGATCCCAGGAGCCTGGGATCATGACCTGAGCTGAAGGCAGACGCTTAATGACTGAGCCACCCAGGTGCCCCACTACAAAAATCTTTAAAAAGAGATGCATTTTGATTATTTAAAAGGTGAATTTAAAGATTTTTTTAAATCAAATATAGTACATGTGAAATATACTACTAAAGTAGCATGCCAATATTCCCAGGAAATTAGAATAAGAACATAAGTAATGGCATGCCTATGAAAAGGAATCATATCTGAACAATGTAAAAAATGATTTCTATTGAGACTATTTTCTGGCCATTATCAATAATGGTAAGTTTTTGTTAATTTTTAAAAATATTTATTTATTTATTTTAGAGAGAGAAAGAGAGACAGAGAGAGAGAGACAGAAAAGAGAGAGTGGGGGCAAGGGCAGAGGGAGAGAATCTCCAAGCCAGTAGTGGGGCTCAATCTCATAACTAGTGAGATTATGACCTGAGCTGAAACCAAGAGTCAGATGCTTAACCGACTGAGCCACCCTGATGCCCGGTTAAATTTTTTTTTAAAGTATATTAAATAAGAAGTTTAGTTATTTCCTGATTTCTTTGTAATACTGTAACTTAAAAAATAATTTAAAAGAATTTAAGTATTGTATAAATTCATATATTGCATGACATAAGTAATAAAGTCATATATGATGAAATTAATGTATTTTAATAGCTTCTTTGATAATATTATATGAGATTTCTTTAAAAATCTTTGAATATTATATATGTCTGAGCTATAGTATTCCTTAAAGAATCTATTGATAATTCAGTTTTTTCTGCTTGCACAGAGTAAAATGTTCACTGACTAAATACATTTTTCTAAAAATAATAAAGTTGTATGAGTAATGGTCTTTGATAATTTGGAATAATATCCCTGCTTAAATAAATTTTTCATTTTTCAAGTCAAACCAAGTATTTAGGAACTATAGACAGATATGAATGATTTGAAGTAAAATCTTGACATATTCACATTATGTTGTATACATCAGCATATACAATCAGAAGTAGACAGTCTGGGAGTAAAATGTCATACCATAGAAGAAATTGATAATGATAACTTGAACTATGGCAATTGCCATTTTTTTCTGATGAAACAAAGCAAAACTTCTAATAATTGAATAATAATAATGCTAATAGGTGCTAATATCAATTTCTGAGCTACAAACAGTGTCCCCAAACCCAAATTTAAAATATGCATACCACTTAAACTAGATATATATATATATATTATACAATATTTTAAGAAACTACAGTTAATGCAATACACATACATTTTAAAGCAGCACATACATATTTTAAAGTTTACATTTACATAAAGAGTACATTATCGTTCAAAATCTTACACTTTGTTATTGAATCCAGGAATGATTTTCTAAATGTGTGTTTCATGTTGCAGTCAATGAAACAACCACTAATTCTTTAAAAAGTAAAACAAGAACATTTTTATTATTCAGGCATTTAATTAGAACTTCAAAAATAGATTAATTGTAATTGAAAAAGTTGTAAAATATAGTTTGGCATTTTTTAGGGGGACCTAAATTAGCATGGTTAATGAAATTACTTTATTTTTTGCTTTGTCAGTAAACTTAGTCTCTTCCATGTCCTTAGAGTTTAAAGGCAAATAATCTGTAAAAATAAATGATATTTTTTTCCTTTAACCCCCTTGAAATTTCAAGGTCTATTAAAGTAGATTTCATTTGTTTATAATAACTGCACTGGAAATGAACTTTTGGTGCTAGATGCATTTTTTCTTTTCCTTTACCAACCAGAAATAAATCATTATGTAACATCATTGTTTTCCCCTATCTTTCTTGTCTTTCAGTAGACAAACTAGAGACAGTTTTAAATCAGCACAACTGTATCAATCTCTAGATAAAAACTAAAATTAATTTGAATGATAATATATAATAAAACATGACACAGCTGATTTCTTGTTTAAAATGTCTTCTGAGCATTAGCTGCCAATCCAGCTGTTCCTAAATTTTATTCATTCAAAAAAAAATTATCAATTGTCTACTATATTCTAAACCCTATTCTAAGTATGGGACATAACAAGACAGACTTTGTTTCTGAACTAAGGAACATACATTTTGTTTGAGAAGAGGTGGACAAGCCACAAACAAGAAAAAGAAAATTTTCATACAAAACAAGGTATTATCAGCTAGGGATACATGCCTTGATGAAAATAGAAGAGAGCATTGAGAAATGAGTGATGGGGGGAAATACCTTTAAATTGATTGGCTAGGGGAGACCTGTTAAGAGGTGTGCTTTCAGATAAGACATAAATACTAAGAAGCCATCCATTTGAAGTTCTGAGGGAGGAGTATGACAGGCAAAAGGAACAGCAAATACAAGTGCCCTGCGTTATCTGAAAGAGCCAATTATAGTAGTGTGTAAGAGACAGCCATATTTAGGTGCTTTCTGAGAGGAGGAAGACTAAATGCTTGTAGGCCACTGCCAGGAATTTGGGTGTTATTACAAGTATAGAGAAAATTTCCCAGAGTATTTTAGATTCTTGAATGTTGGATATTTCAAATATTTACTCTGACTGGCGCTTGAAATGTGGAGGAAGAGGGTTCATATAGGGACCAGAGAGAAGGCTATTGGCATGGCTTGGTAGTCTGGTCTAGAGAGAATCATGGTCAGGCCAAGTATGTCAGTGGTACAGTGGAGAAAAGTGAAAGCATTGTGATATATTTTGGAGATAGAGCGGAAAATGTTTGCCAAAAGAAAGGGGAAAGAAAACATGAAAATTAGCAAAGATTCTCAGGCTTTTGGGTTTAAGCAGTTGAGTTAGTGTTGGTGCCATTTACCAAGAAAGGGAAGCCTGGGAAACCACACATTCAGGGGGAAGAAATCATGAATTCCATTGGGATGCCTTGAATTAGAAACATTTACAGTTATCTAAGTGGAGATGTCCAGGAAGCTATTGGATGAGTCTGGATTTCAGATGAAAAGTTAGGGCTAGAGATAGATAGACCTTTGGGAGTCTCAGTATATGGAATTTGTCTGTAGTCATGGAACTGCATGAAGTTACCTGAGGAAGATATATTCAGAGGAGAGAAGTAGATTTGATGCCTGAGCACTGAAGCCCTCATCACCTAGATTTGAATGGCATGAAAAGAAGATACAGCACCAGACAGTGAGATGAACTGGGCAATAAGGTAGGAGAAAATAACCTGTAGTAAAGAACACAGAATACAAAGGAATAAACTGATTTAAGAATAAGAAGTGGTATTTTATACCATGCTACTGAGACATCAATTAAGATGAGAATGGAAAAGCAACATTTGCCAAAATAGGAATTATAGGTTTCCTTGACAAAAGCAGTTCTCTGTAGTAACAGAGATGAGGTGAAGAGGAAAGAAAAAATGAGGAAGTACAGACATTAAGGGTAGACTATTTGTTCAAGTTCCCTTCCTTCCTTCCTTCCTTCCTTCCTTCCTTCCTTCCTTCCTTCCATCCTTCCTTCCCTTCCCTTCCTCCCTCCTTCCTTCTATTTTCTTTCTTTCTTTTTTCTTTCTGCCTGCCTTCTTTCTTTCTTTTTCTTTCTTTCTTTCTTTCTTTCTTTCTTTCTTTCTTTCTTTTCTTTCTTTCTTTCTTTCTTTCTTCCTTTCTTTCTTCTTTTTTCTTTCTTCTTTCTTTCTTCTTTCTTTCTTTCTTTCTTTCTTTCTTTTCTTCTTTCTTTCTTTCTTTCTTTCTTTCTTTCTTTCTTTCTCTCTCTCTCTCTCTTTCTTTCTTTCTTTCTTCTTTCTTTCTTTCTCTTCTCTTCTCTCTCTCTCTCTTTCTTTCTTTCTTTCTTTCTTTCTTTCTTTCTTTCTTCTTTCTTTCTTTCTTTCTTTCTTTTTCTTCCTTCCTTCCTTCCTTCCTTCCTTCTTCCTTCTTTCTTTCTTTCTTTCTTTCTTTCTTTCTTTCTTTCTTTCTTTCTTTCTTTCTTTCTTCTTTCTTTCTTTCTTTCTTTCTTTCTTTCTTTCTTTCTTTCTATGGAATGAAGCAGTGTTTGAAAAGAAACATGGTGTCAGAATGAACAGATGATTACAGATAAAGGATGAGATAGATGTGTATGAGAGAGAGAGAAGATGATAGATGATAGATAGATGATAGATAGATAGATAAATAGA
Source organism: Zalophus californianus (assembly GCF_009762305.2). Taxonomy (NCBI): domain Eukaryota; kingdom Metazoa; phylum Chordata; class Mammalia; order Carnivora; family Otariidae; genus Zalophus; species Zalophus californianus. The sequence continues at coordinate 43,620,454 of NC_045603.1, forward strand.
TGTTTTAGATGGAGGAAATCAGATCATATTTATATGTCAATAGGGAAAAAAATCAATGAACAGAGAATATTTATGAAAGTGACAGAGAGGGGCGCCTGGGTGGCTCAGTCAGTTAAGCATCTGATTCTTGGTTTCAGCTCAGGTCATGATGTCAGGGTTGTGGGATCAAGCCCCCCATGGTGGGTTTCGTGCTCAGTGGGGAGTCTACTTGAAGATTCTCTCCCTCTGCCCCTCCCCCGACTCTCACACATGCTCTCTCTTTCTCTAAAATAAATAAATAAATCTTAAAAAAAAGAAAGTGACAGAAAATTGCAGGAACAACATACTTTAGAAAGTGATAGGGCAGGGATAGATGAGTGTGATTTTGTAAATACTTAGAAAAGAGGCTGAGGATATAGGGAGTCTTGACAACAGAACATATGTTGTTGACAGCCCAGTGAAAGAGTTTGGGATGATGAAGAGTGCAAGACAGGTTAGATTAATGGATGTATAGTGCAGTTTGGAGATAAAAATCTGACTAATGATGAATGATCCAGGAAGCCTAAACACAGAGGTTGACTCAGAAAAACAAGGAAATGAAATGTAATGGGATTAGTGCTAAATATCTTCTGGACAATACTTCTCAAACTATCTGTGGTGAAAGGCTATTTTCCCCCTGTGCATTACAGAAGAATACTTGTGTAAAAAATGACTTTCTGAGAAAACAATCACATACTTGGATGTTGCAGCAATGTCAGTTTCTATAAGCATCTGTAAATGCTTATTCCAATTTCTGTATTATTTCTTTGTGGACCAGTAACAAAAATTTGCCAGTTGACATCAATTTGACAAACAGTTTGAGCAAGACTGCCTTAGATAAGTCTGATAAGAAACTAGATAAAGCTGTAATTTAGAACAGTGTTCTCATTTTTGTTTGTGAATCCAACAGCAATAAAATCTAGACAAACTATAGCATACTTATTCAGTTAGAAATTTTATTTTTACTTGTAAATTATATACAGGCACCACTGTGCCAATATACTATATAATAGCATTTAAATAAAAAAGGACAAGGTACTCACTTAAAAAAATACCTGAGAAGTCACCAAAGATGAAAACTCATAATAGTATTTAAAATTAAGGCTGTCAGAAAATTTAATGAGAAAGAAACTTGCACCAATGATAAGGCATATGAATCTGGATTAAGAAAAATTTTACTCAGGCTCCATGTTATGGCATATCCAAGCATCATTTACGAAATACCATTTTTATTATGTTAAGCCTATGGCTATGCTTCATAACACTCCTAATATCTATCATCTGACTCAGTATATATGGATTCTAGAAACTGAGCAATAATACTTCCACAGCCCTTAGTCCTATTACACCTGCCATATTTCTGCATTTAGACAGAAGTTGCATATCTTAGAGAAGAACTGGGAAGGAGAGGTGGGATCCTGAAGAAAAGCCAGTATCAACTGGGAGGAGTTGTGGGATGCTAAAGAGAATTTGAGCTTTCCACGAAGTTGTATCTTGATTAAAATTAGGAGGCTAAGATGAAACATGAAAAACCCAGATAGAAAAGAATCCTACTGAACATTTAATGTACTCCCCCCCCACCATGAACTGTAATCATTCAGATTTACATAGAACAAAGAAATTGAGAATAAAAAAAAACAAAACCACAGATTGTACTTCAGTACGGAGCAAATTCAAAAGCCTAAATTCTATTAAAAATCAGAAATTGGATTGGATCTTTACATATCACAGTGTCCTCCATCTATAGAACTAACGACGTGATTTGATTTCTGTAAAACTAATAGTCACTAGTAATTGCTACTCTGTGCCTGGGGAATAGGGAAAAAGACCAACATTTGCTCCCTTCACTATAGACCTCTAAGCCTAAGTCATGCTGAAGATGAGTAAGAAAGAAGTTTTTAAATTGGATGAAAAATTTACTTTTTGATATTAGCTTACACAGTATTTATTTAACAATTGAAGGCTAAGGTATTTGCTAATATATGCAAATGATTGGAAAAACTATGGGATAGATTTGAGATTTTATGCATGGGTGAAGAAGAATAATTTTACCATGAGATTTAAAGGGGCAGTTTTGCAAATTACTACTTATTTCTAACGATACCCTACTGAGTCTACTTCAACCTGGTTTATATATTGACAGACCATATATTGCCTGGTTTGAGAGTTTCTCAGAGACTGCTAGCTGTTAACCAAACCCATTTCCTCTTCTTTGACACACATAGATGGCATCATTTCTCACTCATTTAGGGTTAGATGTATCCATGTGACTGAGTTCACATCAATAGCATAGGAGCAATAATGATGTGTTCCATTTCCTGTTATGGTCAGTTGAAAACTCTTATCCACTCTATCTTTTGTTTTTTATTCTCCTGTCAGGTGCACAGAAAGAACAACAAAGATGTATTGTATTAGTAGAGATATATAAATTAGGAGCATGGGTCATTGAATACACTCATGGAGGAGAGATGATCTGTCACCTTGTACATTTAAATTTCTTTTGTGTTCAGTCACTTGTTTGGTCCTGTTTCTGTACCACTTAGCTTACCTTAAGCAATGCGATGAGTGATAACCACAATATAAAAACAAAAAGAGTATATGGAAAAAATGTCTACATTATAAGATAGTGTATTCATATCTAGAAGACTCACGAGAAGAAATTACTTCTGAAATTATATAATGCAAAAACCAAAGAACAAATTTAGAATGTTGTTTGCATTCTTAATGACTTGCTCTTATATATGAGAAAAACAAAGTCATAAGGAATGAAACAGAGGAGATTAAAAGATAATGAGATAAGTGAAAGATGAGAGTAAGGAAAAATCTACATTATAGGAAAGGAAGAGAAAATTTGATGCCACAGAAAATTGAATCACTAACCTGGAAGACAAATAAGAGAATCTCTCCTGGAATGCAGAGAATAAAGGGTAAATAATTTAAAATGTTGAAAGAAAAATGATAAATACAAGGTTAAATAATGAAGTGAAAAGATATCATTAATTTATTTACCAGAAGCAAATGACTAAATAACTAAAAATTTCAAGCTAAAAAAGTATCGATAAATGATTTCATGGTTTGTTCAGGAATATCAATACAAAGGATCTATTATGATGCAATTTTGAACTACAAAGATAAGAGATACATTATTTATGAAATCAGGAATGGAAAAAGAGACAGACACATGGATACTAATGAACAAAGAAAAGTCAGTTGTTATAACGTTACACAAAGTAAATGCCAGAATTCATAAGACACAGTTTTCAAAATACTGAGCAGAAAAAGATAAGACCTCAAAATGTCAAGCCTTGCTATGTCGTCTTTCTTGTGTGGACTCAACACAAAATAAAAATATTCTTATGTACATAATGTTAAAAATTAAGTCTTGTACCTTTTTATCTAGAATATAACATGTATCTAATAAAAAAGATAAAACAGGGGCGCCTGGGTGGCTCAATTGGTTAAGTGTCTGCCTTCAGCTCAGATCATGATCCCAGGGTCCTGGGATCGAGCCCCAGGTCAGGCTCCCTGCTCAGCAGGGAGTCTGCTTCTCCCTCTGCCTCTCCCCCATGCATGTTCTCTCTCTCTCCCAAATAAATAAAAAATCTTTAAAGAAAACTAAAACAAAGGTAAGACCTAAAGAAGGAGGACAATAACAAGTAATTAAATGTAACTGCTAAGAAGAGGTAATAGCAAAATTTTGCAATCCTTTTTTATAAATCTGTACAAAAATAGATGGTATATGTTAAATATAAAATTAATGAAAAAATCTCTTTATCTAAAATGACAGATCATTGAGAAGGCTTTTCAGCTGGCTGGGATATAGCAAAAGTAAAGCACATTAAATTATTTTGTTACATAGGTTACTCAAAGATAATATGCTTTTCTTGATTTTATCAACTAGAAAAATATAGGCTAAGGATAACTGTTAAAAAATTAAAACTAATATAAATCACAAGGTTGGGGGGAGAAGATATATGCGTGTTTGTGTGTGTGTGTGTGTGTGTGTGTGTGTGCATAAAACAACGAAAACAAGAAAATTTTAAAAAGCAAACATAAATAAGTTGACAAAGCAGAATCAAGACAATCTGTATCAGTTAAAATATCAAATTTGGGTTTATTTATTAAGCTAAAACTCTCACTATGTGACAAAAAGTAAAATTTAACTACATGATTTTTAAAATAGACTTGAAATTAAGTGGCAGGAGAAATAAAAATATAGGCATATATATATTAGGCAAAGCAAATGGATGACCATTTTACAGGATAAATTACATGATATTTTCCCTTGAAGAGTTCCATACAGGGTATTAATAATAGTTGCATTTAATTAGTACTTATACTGTACCAGAGACTAGTCTACAATTTTATAGTGATTAACTCATGTATTCTTCTAAAGTACTCTGTGAATTTCATTTTAAAGATAAATAAAAGGAGCTAATTTTCTCCAAGATCATATGATTGGGAAATTATGGAGCTCACACTGAAATCCAGGCCAGCAGAATTCAGAGACCAAGATTTTAAGTTCAGTACCTCTCTATGATGATAAAATTATCATAAAAATTATGCCCCTTAATCAATATTGTGAATTTTCATACGCAGTTGTCCAAATTGATATTTGGGGGTGGGGGGTGTGGGTTAACGATAGAAATTCCCATGGGACCATGATGGTCTAAAGATATATATTTACATATAAAGGTATGTATTAAACTTTGTATTGTACAAACAGGTACTTTCTTTGTCAGTGACCACAAAACATTTCAAAAACCAACAACAGCAATTGCTTATTTCAGTTTAAAATAGTTTAAAATTTGAAGCTGTGCAAGTCCTATTCTTTAACCATAATACAGGGTTGGAGTGACTGGAAAATTTTTAAATTCCCTCATTTGTACAAAAGTAAGTGCCTTCTTAGAGAAAAGGAGAAAATTTAACAGTAATTTTAGACTATGTCAACATTAGCAAACATAATACTAAATATCAAAACTAATGCATCAAAATAATTTTAGAGGAAAAATACCCAAAATTCAATAATGGTTCTTATGCGTATAATGCATAATTCTTAATTGGTTCATTTACTTCTGAATACCTTGCAGAGAGGCCTCAGAGAGGTTATTTTAACTCTTTGACTTTCCTGGTAAGGGTTAGAATCTCTAAACAATAATAATGTATCTTCTTGTTTAGCATTTATTACAAATATAAAATAATCTCTAAGTCAGTCTCTTGAGATGTTAGATCTAAATATTAGACCTAAAATATAATATCTACAATTAAAAACAAATCCTTGATTTTTCTCCTTTTGGTGCAAAAACAAACAAAAACAAAGCCCAGTCATCTTCTTTAGAGATCGTGATAAATAATTACTAGTACATTGTGACCAAGTAGTTTACACTAAAAATAGAAAAATGGTTCAGTCATATTTTGGAAGGGCTATTTAATTAAAGGAGAAGATAACAGTTATTTATAGTAATAAGCATAATAATATTTAAAAAAACTACATGTCAGTCATTTTCCTAAATGTTTTACATAAAATACCTCAGTTGTGAGATATGGAAACTGAAGCCCAGAGTTTATAGCTTGTCTGAAAGCACAGGTAAGAAATATCTGGACACATACACATGGTTCTGGATTTGTCTGATTTTGTGCTTGTAACCACACACCATAAAATATTAACAGTATGAAGTTAAAGTAGAAATTGTAATTATTTGCAGGTTTTCAACCTGGAAAACCATTTAGAGGAGCAAGAACTGTCCACAATACTGCTCCTTCTCTAGCTGTAACTCTTGTTCTCATACTTAGATTCACAAAGCTCTGTCTTTCCTTGTCACTATTCCCCTTAACGGGAACAACCCCAAAGAAGATTTACAGAGATCTGCAGAGCATCTAAAGCATCTAATGCTCTTGGTAAGATTGGCCTATCCCTTGGCCTACATGCTGACTCTACAGACTGTTTAACAGATTAATCCTAAAAAGGAAGCTATAATTAGAATTGATTACCCAATTTCCTTTAAGAAACCGTCAGTACTAATCTAATCATTTTATAGCCCTGTTTATTTCAGAAACAACCAAAATCCCAAAACTTCTACAATCACCCATATGTCTCTATACATCCCCTAAATTGGACTCAGTGTCCTACAATTTTCTGACACAGCAATTTTACCCCTTTCAACAGAAAACCCCTTATATTTTTACAGGTTCTTTCTTAGCATTTGAATCAAATTCTTACTCTTTCAAACCCTGTAAATCTTCCACGGCTCCTGCTTTTCTTGCAGCACTCTCAGATGGTGGCTGGCTTTTTGTTTATGTCATTTTTCTTTCCATTGTGTCACTTCCGCAACCTCTGTACACAGGTACAGGTCATCTCTGTAATCAAGGCCACTGACTGAGGCATTTGGAATACCATCTCTGGATTTTGTCATTTCCTGTGATTACAAAAAGATGACAATGAGACAAGAAGATGACAACGCAAAAATCTTCAAGGACTGAGGGACATAATGCAAGAATGTGGATAGACCTCATATAACTTGAAAGAGAAGGGTGGGTAGGATAAACCAAAGAGAAAGGAGTGAGGTGCTGAGGGATGAGGCACAGTGATGTCCGTGCATACAGAGGAGGAGAGCTCTTCCCCTTGGTCAGAACCCATGTGCAAGGCTTATGGAAGGGATTCATTAATGACTTTTTAAAGATTTTATTTATTTATTTGAGAGAGGGAGAAGCAGGCCCCCACTGAGCAGGGAACCTGATGCAGGGCTTGATCCTGGGACTCTGGGATCATGACTCGAGCCAAAGGCAGATGCTTAACCAACTGAAGCACCCAAGTGCCACTCTGCTAGTCACTTCTTACAACAGTGCTGTTGGAGCTTTATATTTTATACCTTCTTCCAAGTTTCACAAGTAACCACACTTCTCTGTTCAAGGAAACTGTTTATTTCTTTTATTTGTTTGAGAATTCTATTTTTGTTGTAATCCATGATAACTAATGGACATTTTGAAACCTTATATTTAAGTATTATTTCCTTTATAATTTTTTATAAAAGTGTAACGCTAATAATTTCCACTAGACTTGTATTCATTCCTTATCCCTTATATAAACTTCACACAAGTTAACTGATTTAATTCATTAAATATTTATGATTGCTTACCAGATGTCAGACACTTGCTAGGTACTGTGGAAATAATGGAAAAACAGACCATGACTGATCCTTCAAATCATGGATTTAACTACGCTTAAAAAAGAGTTTTCTAGGAATGCATCCATTTCTTCCAGATTATCTAATTTGCTGGCATAGAGTTGCTCATAATATGTTCTTATAATTGTTTGTATTTCTTTGGTGTTGGTTGTGATCTCTCCTCTTTCATTCATGATTTTGTTTATTTGGATCATTTCTCTTTTCTTTTTGATCAGTCTGGCCAGGGGTTTATTAATCTCGTTAATTCTTTCAAAGAACCAGCTCCTAGTTTCGTTGATCTGTTCTACTGTTCTTTTGGTTTCTATTTCTTTGATTTCTGCTCTGATCTTTATTATTTCTCTTCTCCCGCTGGGTTTAGGCTTTATTTGCTGTTCTTTCTCCAGCTCCTTTAGGTGTAGGGTTAGGTTGTGTATTTGAGACCTTTCTTGTTTCTTGAGAAAGGCTTGTATTGCTATATACTTTCCTCTTAGGACTGCTTTTGCTGTATCCCAAAGATTTTGAACAGTTGTGTTTTCATTTTCATTTGTTTCCATGAATTTTTTAAATTCTACTTTAATTTCCTGGTTGACCCATTCATATATGAAGAATTCTTAATCTCAGGAAACAAACTGAGGGTTGCTGGAGTGGTGGGGGTTGGAGGGATGAGGTGGCTGGGTGATAGACATTGGGGAGGGTATGTGCTATGGCGAGCGCTGTGAATTGTGTAAGACTGATGAATCACAGACCTGTACCTCTGAAACAAATAATACATTATATGTTAAAAAAAAAGAAGAAGAAGAAGATAGGAGGGGAGGAATGAAGGGAGAGAAATCGGAGGGGGAGATAAACCATGGGAGACTATGGACTCTGAGAAACAGACTGAGGGCTCTAGAGGGGAGGGGGGTGGGGGGACGGGTTAGCCTGGTGATGGGTATTAAAGAGGGCATGTTCTGCATGGAGCACTGGGTGTTATACGTAAACAATGAATCATGGAACACTATATCAAAAACTAATGATGTAATGTATGGTGATTAACATAACATAATAATAAAAAGTTTTCAAGCAACTTTTATTTGTGAATTATACTCTGGAGCAGAGCCAAGGAAGTGGCATGATGAGATGAACTTTGACTCAAATACTAGAGAAAGCAAAATTTTTAAAGTAAGAAACTGAATATATGGTGTAATTTGTAAAGCCTCCTACCACTGCACCTCTAACCACAGTTGCAAGTTGTCCCTAGGTCCTGGTCAACCCCCTTAATAGCCGGTGTAGCTGGACTGAGACAAAAAGCTCAGGTGAAGAACAAGAGAGAAAGCCAGTTGGGGCCCCTTCATGCTTGAAAGAGATTCCCCTTCTCTTCACGATGCTGCAGATTTGATTATAATATAGCCATTTCTTTACAGTTACATGTTTACATGTTTTTAGTTAAAACATGACAAACCTTCCCATTTTTCACTACATTTGAAAATGATGTCATTGATTGAAAAAATCTATACCATATATCTTCCTCAAATGACAAAAATTTATATATTAGAAGGAGCCCAGTAAGTTTTGCTAAATAATTGCTAAGATAAGGACCGGAACAAGGACAGAACTTTGTTTTATAATCCCAAATCTAATCTTTTGATATACCATTTTTATTACCAAAAAAAAAAATCCCTTTTTATTACCTAGCCTCTAGACACAAGTATCATCATGATAATACTTTAGTATGGAGTATTTTATTTAGGAATCTCTTTCAGACCTCTTTATGATACACTCGAAAGGTTATTGATTTGGCAGTGATGTTGTCAAAGAATTTGAGTGCAATAATAACAGCATCATTGATCAAAGCAGACTATAAAAATCACTGTGAAATTTACAAAATGAGGTTTTATTAGTAACTTGAACACATTTATCACTAAGTATGCAACACTTAGTTAATGTATAGGCAATTTATAACATGTTAATTTCCAAAGTTTATTTTGTTTCGTTTTAATAATTTATGGAGACATATGATGCCATAGAGAAGGAGAGAGGAGATGGCTAGAATCTAAACAAGGGTAAGTAGTAGATTCCAAGCCTTTTCAAATATAACAGTGATTTGGGAAACGTATTTTACCTCTCTGATCTTTAGCTTTCTCATTTGTGAAATGGTGAAAATATGTACAATACAGTATTGCCTGAGGATCCAATGGGATAATGTGGATAAGATACAGTGCATGTGAAAATACTTTTCATACTTATCAACCTCTACTAGACAAACATTGTTTGTTATTACTTAAAATTCCAGTAATGTTTCAGAAATGTTTTACCAATGGCAAATAGATTAAATTGTTGATCCAAATTTTTACTCCTTGACTACAGGTTTGTCATTTAAGCTTTTTTTTTTTGGCCAATAGTAGGTAGGCAGAAGCAACAGAGTACCACTTCCAAGCCTGGTCTGTAAGAAGTATCCTAGGTTTCTACTCTTTCTCTTCTATGACTGTCATCATCATGAGAAGAGAATGCTTTGGTTTGCCTTCTGGCCCAAGGAGAATTAGAGAATTAAAGATAACTTCTAGGTTGTAGTCTAAGCAGTAGAGTTATCCTAAGGAGCTTAGTACTTAGTGCCTAAAAATTTCGTTTCAGATCCCATCTCTGACACTGTTTGATTCAATAACTTGTGACACATCATTTAAAAATGATGAGCTAGACTTCTTTTCATGTATAAAACAATTAATACAACTTTTACAAAAGATCGTGCATATATACAAACCTTTACACAGACTATAAAATACCTCCAAATCGATTATCTTATTGGTAGATTACAGTCGTTAGTAATCTACCAGTGAGATAATCAATTTAAAGGTATTTTATAATGGAAAGCATTTCACAGATATAATGCAGCTTCGTTATTTTGTTATCATGTAAGCATATTTTAACCTCCATATTTTCAAAGAATGAGGGCAAGGAATAAAGAAGCAGTACTATATTCTGGAAACAGAAATTGTCAATGGCTTCTGATCATACTTGCAATAAAATCTAAACTCCCTACCTAACTTAGAGATTTTTACATAATGAGACCCTAGCCTTCTCTATTTTTCAGTTTATAATGTCTCTCTCTTGCTCACCACCCTCTAGCAAAACTAGTTTTCTCCAGGAGGTCAAAATTTTGCTGGTTTTATTTCTGCCTTAGGAACTTGTACTAGCATTTCTTCTATCTTTATGAGCTGAATCCTGGTCATGTAGACATTAAGCCTTTCCTAATCACCTTATCTAAAGTAGTACCCAACAACTCTATCAAACCACCTTACTTTAATCCTTCATTGAATACTCATAACCACTTGTTATTTTCTTGTATCTTCATTTCATTTTTTCCTTATTTATTGTTAACCTAATCTCCCTACAATTAATCTCCGTGAGTGCAAAACCTTGCCTTTGTTCTTCATCACAGTATTCCTAGTACTTAGAATGGTGTCTGGCAAAGAGTTGGTTCTCAACATACATTTGTTAAATAATCAGAGAGAATTTCCTAGCTGAACACTTCTTTTAATGTTGGGGAGTAGTTTCCAAAGAGGTACACTGTTTGCCAAAGACACACAGCCAGTTTATTGGATCTGAGTTCCATTACCTCTCTACTTTACCATGCTAATTTGGACTAACTCTCTTATTGATTTTATTATTACAAGTCATAATTTTATGTTCAAACTCAACATAAATCTACTATATTTCAATTAAGTTGGGAAATATTTTCAGAATTATAAGAAAAGAGCAGGCATCCTGCTGACCAAATAAAAAGAAATGCTGACAAGTTGATCTGGATCAATCATCCCCTCAAGTAACAGAAGCAAAAAGCATATGTATAAAAGAAATACTTTCAATCAGAAGAATCCTGGAGGCACCTAAAACTCCAGATGGGGAAGTGACATTAGAAGGAGTTAGATCAAAAGTCTTATTGATTTTTATGATTACAAATTGTTGTTTCTAGTAGTTTCAACACAAGCACTAAAAAAGCGAACAAAGAATGGTCACAGTTTCTGATGGATATTTAAAGTCAAGATGAAAGTCCATACTAAAAAATTATTGACTAAACAGCTAAGAAAAACAGTCATTTGTCATGTTAGAAAGAACCAAAAGCAAGTACTTATCCACTCACTTTGAGTGGGAGAGAAAAAAAGGTTACCAATTGTTAAAATTTTTTAAGTTAAATCTGGTAAGAGTATCAAACATTTGCATAACATTTAATAGTTTATAAAAATAAGTTATATTCATTCTCAACTTTAATACTCTATCCTTTGTAAAAGATATTTTTAATCCCCCTTTTAAAGATGGGGTATTTACTTCAGCTCTGACATATAGAGTTTGGAAGTTAACACACCTGTTGTTAAAACAAGAAAAAGCTGGACAAATAAAAATCAATGACTTTTCTTGGACGCATTAGAGAATTGAAGTCATAGGGCAAACAGCCACCATGAAATATGGATGGACAGGTTCATCCACAGAGATATAAAATCCAAGATTTGCTTACCTGGAACAGAAGGTGCTGGACACCATAAGCTGGAAGGAACAGTAAGAAATTATTTAATTATTAATTTTACTAATTCTCAAAGGCTGAGTATAAAACTAGAGCAACAGTCATTGTGGGGTCCCGCTCTTTCATTAGTTCCTCCAAGAACTCCACTAGGTTTTCATGGCCAGGATTTAAGAATGATCCTCCTTGTGGCGGTGGCAGTGGAAAGATAAGAGTGACCTCTGTGAAACCCTCCCAGATCCTTCTCCTTGATAAAGGCCTATTCTTCCAGGGGAAAGGATGTTACCAGTCGGCAATATTGTACCCTTATCCCAGCTAGGGTAAAGGCACTCCATCTCACTCTAACCTGCAACAGCCTTCTTGACTCAACTAAGGGGAAAAAATCCATAGTCAACACAGGGAACATTGGAGTAAATAGATTGAGAATGTTGCAGCTAAGGAAAGGAGTAATGAGAAGAGGGGGGGAAAGCTAGCCTTCTTTAGAGGAGGCAGAAACATTTCTAAAGGCTATACTCCTGAAGCATAGGCTTAATAAGAGACTATGACTTAATCAGAGGATTATAAAAGACTCCTTCTCCCCCTTTACTACCATACCAACAGTATAATAGTAATGGATTACAGCTGCAAGATACAGGCCCTCCTGAGAAGCAGTACAAAGCAAAGCCCCAGCGTCAGGAAGGGAGACCAAAATAAAGACACTAGAGGAAATTAAAGTCTCTGGTATCTATAACTACAACAAACATTGATGCATCCCAACTCTTAGCCAGATTAACATAAATTCTCATATTGAATGTCTATTTACCTGTTACCCAATACACGTCCTGTTACCCAATACATATCCAGGTTTCAACAACAACAAAAAAATTGGAAAACATCTCAAAAGGCAAGAAACAACGAAGCCTGAAGAGACCAAGCAATCATCAGAACCAGATTCAGATATGACATGGATATTGTATTTATCAGACAGGGACTTTAAAATAATTATGATTAGTGTATTTAGGCTCTAATGGGCAAAGTAGACACGTATGACCAGATAGATAATGGAAGCTGAAAGATGGAAATGATAAGAATTAGTCAAAAGGAAATTCTATAAATCAAAAACATAGTAACAGAAATGAATAATGCTTTTGACAGGTTCATTAGTAGACTCAACAGAGCTGAGGAAAGAATGAAGGAGATCAAAGATATGTGAATAGAAATTTCCCAACCTGAAAAAAAGAAAAAAAAAGATTAAAAAACAAAAACATTAAATAACCTTACCAATCTCATATAAAAGTAAGTAATTAGCTTTTAACTTCAGTTCCTCAGTAATCAAAATCTACTATGTATTTTTACCTTTATTTATTTTAGCATGGTAAGAATCATTACCTATCAAAAATAAACACAATGATATATAATTTTGAAAGAATAATTTACCTGAACATTAGGTAATCATCCATAATTTAAAAATAAATCTGTGGTTTCACCAGCAGAGATTCTAATAAAATATTAGTGACATAAATGGTAAGAAATTTAATTTGATTTGTATTTTCTCAGATTCATATTAGTATATATTTTATTAACCAAGAAATTACACAAACCAAGAGAATGCCTTGCTCGTGGAAGGCCCTGCATGAATATCTCATTTTTTAATTTTTTAATTTAAATTCAATTTACTTAACATACAGTGTATTATTAGTTTCAGGGATAGAATTTAGTGATTCATCACTTGCATATAAAGCCCAGTGCTCATTACATCAAGTGCCCTCCTTAATGCCCATCACCCAAATTACCCCATCCCCATTCACCTCCCTCCAGCAACACTCAGTTTGCTTCCTATAGTGAAGAATCTCTTACGATTTGCCTCTCTCTCTGTTTTTACCTTATTTTATTTTTCCTTCCCTTCCCCTATGTTCATCTGTTTTGTTTCTTAAGTTCCACGTATGAGTGAAATCATATGGTATTTATCTTTCTCTAACTGGCATATTTCATTTAGCGTAATACATTCTAGTTCCATCCACATCATTGCAAATGGCAAGATTTCATCTTTTTGATGGCTGAGTAATATTCTGGTGCGTGCGTGCGTGTGTGTGTGTGTGTGTGTGTGTGTGTGTGTGTGTGTGTGTGTCTGTGTATACCACATCTCTTTGTCCCCTCATCAGTCAGTGGACATCTGGGCTCTTTCCATATTTTGACTATTGTGGACATCTGTTTAATGAATGAATATAACAGTGTGAAAAGTAAAGAAAATAATCAAAGCCATTATTTAGCTAATTTTTTCTCATTTTATTTTATTTTTTATAAAGATTTTATTTACTTGACAGAGAGAGAGAGTGAGCATAAGCAGGGGGAGCAGCAGAGGGTGAGGGAGAAGCAGGCTTCCCTGCTGAGCAGGGAGCCCAAAGTGGGGCTTAATCCCAGGACCCCAGGATCATGACCCAAGTTGAAGGCAGATGCTTAATTGACTGAGTCACCCAGGCGCCTCTTTTTTTCTCATTTTAATTTCAGTCAAAAAATAGTTGCTTCATACCTGCTGTGAATCAGAGGTTCTGCTCTTTGCTGATTTAACAAAAACTGTAGATTAACACAGATAAAAAGTCAAGATACCTGCCCTTGAATTGGTTATAGTCAAGTAAGAGGGGGCATAATTGGGTGGCTGGTGATTTTGTCTTTTGAGGGACACAGTAAGGCAATTTCTGAAATGTGGGGAAAAAAATCCTGAAAACTGAAACCAACTGTATTATTGCTGTAGTGACCCTAGTAGGGACATTAACAATCCACAAAGATGAAATACCCTTCTCCATATTCCAGGCTCTCAGTTTCCTTTGAAAACCTTGTATTTATGAAATCTACCAGGGATCCAGCTAGCACAAAACTAAGAGTAAGTTTGGCACTGAGACATGACAGCTTAAAAACTAGCATGGTCCACCTCTTTAATGACTCTTTAGCATCTACACACACGCTTCTATTACATTTGGCCTTATAAACAAAACAAAAATGCTTGCTCTTAGCCACATGTAACTATCCTTTGTTCAAAGATGCCATCATCCTCTTTCAAAGTACAGACACTTAACATATCTGTCTCTGGGTGACATACACGGCATCCATCTCTAATGACGTTCACTGCTCCTTAAAAATAGTATCAGTTTTTAACTACTTTTAGTAACGTAAGCACTAAATTATAAAATTAAACACAAACAACAGTCTTTATACAAAATAATGAGAGAAAAAAGGAAGTAGGGAGGAAGGATGGGATGGAGAGGAGAAAGAAGAAAATGGAAAAAGATGAAGACAAAGAAAACAGTAAATATATACAAATAAATATATAACAAAGAAAAATAATCATAGTGCTAAAGTTCTCATTGTTTTAACATATCACAAAGTCATAGTCTATTATCCGTATTTCCTCAATCAGAACTTTAGCTGATCAGGATCTGTACCTCCTGAAGTGATTTATACCTTTATTACTGTATGTTTTGAATATTCAGTGGTTTGACTTTTTATGCAATTTTTAATATTTGATATAGAAGTAGTTAGAGGTGCCTAAAAGAATACACTGAATTTCAAATCTTGTTTTTTTTCCTTCTACCACATATTGAGTGGTTGAGGAGATGCCTGTTCAATTAGATGGAATTTGCTTTTTAACTTTTCTCATTATTATTCAATAATTCCAAAGTTACATTTAGAAAAAACAAAATATATATATATTTTAAGCCAATTAGTAACGAATGATATGGTAGGGAAAAAATCAAATACAGATCTTTCCTCTTTCTAATCAAATACAGCAACTTCTTTTCTTATATTTATTGAAATGCTATTTGTTTACATAAACTGAGACCATTTTACACCTTTTCTACTTCTATTCCAGGAAAGTAAGCACAAAAGTGCTTTTTCTTTTTCTTCTTTTTAAGCATGCTTTTATGTGACAGGTTAAGACTCTAGGTTATAGAACAAGATTCCAAAGAAATGAAAAAATGAACTATATACAATACCAGTGGCCTCTTGAGGCTTTTCAGAATTAAGGTCAACCCAAAAATCCCATCTGTACTTATTTCCTCCATCACCCGTTGTTAAAACAAGCCCACAATCTGCTTGCTTCTCTTCTTCACTGCCCCAGAGAGCTTGCTATCACTGCACTTTCTATGCCCTCCCTCCACATAGCATTATGACTTTGAGGTCCTAAAAGAAGAGGATTTACTCCCTTCAACACCCTAGAAAATTGCAACAGGCTAGACTTTTGGAGCCAATCTCAAAGAACTATACATGTGTTTTACTGGCTGCTTCTACACCATGCAACAATCACCATAAACAAGATGAGTAGCAGCCCCCAAAGAGTAGTCATGTAAACATGCAGGGAGAAAAATGAAGAAAAATACACCCAAGGGCAGAAATTAAATCTATGTAATTTTGACCCATGTCTTCTAAAACCTGGTAAATTTCTTGATGAAATGTATGGATTCAATGAACAGTTATTGATAATAGTTGAGTTGAAATATTGTAGGGTGAAGCCACTAAGTTAATCTTTGATAATAATCTCTTTCCTTTATGTATGGTGGGTAAGTGGGAAGGGAAAGCTGAGATATAAAATCATGCAATTCTATGATCTTCTGTGATATCCCACTAAAACTTATATTCAATCCCTTCAAACTACCTAGTGTCAATTTACCCCATATTTTTGTATATTGAAAACAAGTCATATAAAAAGAATTATGAAAAATGTGTACCTTTTATCTATGATGGAGTTTTCAAAATTATTTCACATAAAAATTAAATCCAGTGATATCAGCTTAGGTTCATGATAAAGAAAACATTCTGGCATCTATAAACATTTTGATTTTTTAAATGCATATTGATAATCATATATGAAGTAAGAATTCACACATTTCTCATTAAGCCTTTAGATGATAACAGCTTTGGGTTGATTTCCCCAAGAATAAGGAAATGTGAAAGTAGTTCAGAAAGCACATCAGTTGCTTGCATCTTATCCTTTCTCAAATAACCTGATTGAAGACCTTTTTCAAGAAATTTATTCCAATTAGTGGAAAAGAAAGTACACATTAACTGATGTATCAAGATAGCCATTTCTTTTATTTTTCTCAAGGGAACTTATTTGATAAAATTATAAATATATACTCATGATATATCTGTTGCACTACAAATTTCATGCCTGCCCAGCTTGGTGTCTTCTTTAATTTCCACATATAAATGCTGTCTGTTGTTTTAACCTTCCATAAACATTCAATACGGTGACTTTTTAATAAAAGCTTTTTTTTAAAAGATTTTATTTATTTATTTGAGAGAGAGAGAATGAGAGGGAAGAGGTTCAGAGGGAGAAGCAGACTCCCTGATCAGCAGGGAGCCTGATGTGGGACTCGATCCTGGGACTCCAGGATCATGACCTGAGCCGAAGGCAGTCGCTTAACCAACTGAGCCACCCAGGCGCCCTTTAATAAAAGCTTTTTAAGTTAAGTTTGTTCATAACTTTGAACAATATTCCTTGTTGCTTTTTGCCAAGCATTTCTGGTTCTTTTTCTAGGCCAACAGTAGAATTGCACTTTCCTGTCCCCATAAAATTTTGGGCTGACATAATGGAGCAAAAGTGACTTGAGTTACTCCTGGGCAGGGCCTTTAAGAACCAGTGCATGACTGTGATTCTGTACTTCCCTTTTCCTAGATGCAACCTCTTCTTGCCTAGGTCCTTTCGGAAATGTAGAGAACAATCTGCCAAGCTGTTTTGGGAACAAATAATTAGCAGGGAATAAATTTTGGTTGTATTTAGACACAGAAATTTGAAGGCTATTTTTTTTCCAAAGCAGAACCCATAAACTAACTTATTAACAGGCACATGTAAAAATTCTATTTTCTTGTTTTCTTTGATAAATTGTTGACATAAATGTGTAGTTGCCATTTCTGTACTATGTGGTCTAAGCTTTGATTAGAGAATAGATATAAGGGATGAGCAAGAAATGAAGGAACAGTGAGGTGGACTGGGTTAAGAGAAGAGAGAGATATTGGGGACAATATGGAAGTAGTGTATTATTTTAACAACTACAGTAAAGTTAGTAAGAGCTTATGTGATCTACTATAATTTTGATGACTAAAAAAGCCTAATATAATATTCATCTATCAACTCTAACATTCCCTTATCCCTGATGCTCTCTTCTTATGACTCTTGCCACTGTGGATGTTTGTGAACATTTTTTAAATCCTTCCATCTAATAACAGTGAGGAACTAAATTCAGAAACACTTTGTGACATACATTTCAGACCCCCAAACCAAATGTTTATAAGTGTTTATAAAGTTACTAGATATATGGAATGCAGTATCTTCTCAGGAGAAAGCACTCATGTTTATTTTGGATTTTATACCAACTTCCATTCTCCAGGGAGAGGAGGAGAGAATTTGCTAGATTATAACAAATATTAAAGCAATGCCAATAGGAGAATAAGAATCAAGTTGAAAGACTTTTGCTGAAGCTGAATTTAGCATAGATTTGGTGAACTAAAGAAACAGGGGACTAGCAACAAAATAAACGAAGGATTATGAAGAATATCGCATATGGTGATCACTGTAACATAGCAGGACTCCACCAGCATCCTTCATCTTCTCCCATTAGATGTCTTTTTCTCAGGGCTACCACTGCTAAAAGGCCACAGGAATGGCTGTTTTTGCATAGCTTCTCCATCTCTCAGATTCAGTCACTGCAATTTGTCCACAACGTGTCTAGTAAGGATATTTAGTTTCTAGTTCTTTTCTTTAAGATACTGGTTTTAGTTTTCTAACTCACTGAGTATAAGTTACTGATTGAAATAAATATTATTATTCTAATAATTATATTATTATAATATATAATAGAATATGCAATTACATAATTATACAATTTATATTAATATAAATTTATAATAATATAAATCATAAATATAATTAATATAAATTTATAATATAAATTATCATATATGATATAATTAATATAAATAAACATATTAATTATAATGATCATATAATTACAATATTATTCTTAAGATGAAAGGCAGTAAATGCTAAAGGTCAAAAGAGCAGTTTCTTAACTGTATTACAAGTGTATTTGAATGCCAGCCTTACCACTTTAAAAAATTCTGTACTTTGAACAAGGGCTTAGGCTTTTTGAGTTTCAGTTAAATTATCTTTAGGATGATGAGGAAAATGATAATGATATTAATAGCATCTACTGCATGTAATTTATCAGTAATAGATATTAACAGATATAACTAGGGTTGTCAGATAAAACAGTTAATGGCTGTTAAATTTGAATTCCAAATAAATAACAAATAATATTTTAGTATAAATATGTCCCAAATATTTGAACATACATTTTTTTATTTGCTAACTTTGGGAACCATATACATAACCTCACCACAGTTTGTGATATATGATGTCAGCAAAGTGATAACTGCTATTGTTATGATGATGTTGATGATGATGATGTCGATCCCTTAAAGTGTTCCTTGAGTTTTATGTTTTGAAACAACTATTGATTCAGCATTACCAGAAAGATAATCAGCTATACTCTTCTAAGGTAAATTTAAATCTCATTTCTTTCCACCTTTGTCTCTACTATCTATTTGTTCTTTGTAGTTTGCTCAGAAGCTATCTTCTTCATTTAATACCATCTCTGTCAGATCAAATTTTGATGTGCTCCCATGACCCTGCCCCCTGGCATTCAGGCCCTTGTATGATTCCTCTACTTTTGAATGTGGTGGGACCCATGGCTTCCTTCTAACCAATAGAATATGGTAAAGATGAAAGAATATACATGATAATGTTCATGTGATTGTATGATTATATTATACAAGCTTGTAATGCTCACCTCGCTGGAATCTCCCTTACTGGCTTTGAGGAATATGTTGAAGCGCCCCATATGGCAAGGAACTGTAGGCAACTTCTAGGAGGTAGGGATGGTCTCCAGGAGCAAACATCAAGAAACCAAAGACCTCAATCTTATAACTACATGGAACTGAATTCCATCAGGAACCTGACTATTCTTCCTTGGTTCTTTGTCATGTAAAGATCAGTTGCAGCCCGCCCGGGCCAGCATCTTGACTGTTGTGAATTCTTAAGCAGAAGACCCAGCTAAGCCATGCCCAGATTTCTGATTCATAGAAACTGTGAGATATTAAATATGTTTTGTTTCCAGCTATTAAATTTGTGGTAATTATTACTTACCAGTAATAGATAACTAGATAACATATACTGTCTTCCACTTACTTTAGTGTTTGGCTAATCTGAAAGACCATCCTTGAATGCCAACAGTTGAATGCCTTGGTGATGTTTTGTGTTAAACAAGGAATCAACTATTCTTTTAGATAGCATTTGAAATATATTATTGTAGAAGTTATTCCATCAATTTTTGTTTGTTTTTGTGTTCACATACTATATCATCTCATCTATAAAATAGGAATGCTAGCACATATTTTCCTGAGTCTGTGAGATGTGGCTATTTAATATTACCCAACAGTCAATAAATGACAATGCCTTTCTGTATCTTAATATGAATTCTTTGAAGATAGGGACTTCTGTTATGCTTGTCTTTATATCCCTGGTGCATCGCACATATTAGGTACTTAAAGTACACAACTTTAAAGTAAATATCATTGGTTAATAACTTACTTGGTAAGCTTTAAAAAAGTCCATATTTTCACCAAATATTTTCACAATTTTCCTAGTCACAAATTTCCTAACCATGAATGTGTAAGAAATATAGACTTTTATATGGGGATGGAGAGTGTGAAACATTGCCAACTCCAAATCATTGGCTATTCTATAAATATATTTCAATAATATTTATATTAAATTGAAAAAAATGTATGACCTTAAATAGTAGGCTAAAATCTTTATATTATTATCCACATGAATGAAGAATGAAATACATAGCCATTTTTTGTTTTTTGCAAACTTGAACCTGCACAAAATATATCAGTAGAAAGGAGATGGGTTAAAAGTGGCATGCTTTCTGAACTGTCTCTCTTGACTTATTTCATTTCATGCATTGAATTCCTTAGTAGTTGAATATAAATAAATGCTAGCTTTTAGTTAGAGATTAATTGGGAATTTATGATTATTTTTGTGGTTAAAAAACAAAGAAAAAATTTAAAAATATAATGAAAGGAGTGAGAATTATTAAATAGCAAATATTACAGAATACCAAATATATAAAAGTTGTGGAAGCTCCAACTACAATATGGATGGCTATTTAAGTCATAAAATAAAATTCAAAGTGACATAAATCACCAGTATTAAATACATCATTGGTAACATGACTAAGAATCATATTTTTAGGTCCCTAGTTAAAAATTCTTTCCAGTGTCTAGAAATATTACCATCTTTAAGAGCCAAGCCTTTGACTTTGATAAATGCAATGATGACACTATATTTTAACAGGTGGCTTGGGATAGTAATCCTTGAGATGAATAAGTAGTTTATCTCTACTGCTGTGTTTTTATCATTTTTTTTTCAAAATGAGCTAGAGTATTCATAGCCATTCTGATCAGCTTCTTTTTTCCCCCTTCAATGCAATCATCAAATAGATTATGTGTACTGCCATTCCAATTTTATTAGGTTCATTTTGTATGACTCTGAATTTTTGGTTCAAATTCTTTTATTGAAATCAGCAACCTTATCATTTCATTTCATTCAAGAATAGAAAGACCATCATTTTACAGAGTTGGCAGCTTTTCTGCTTCAGAGATTCTGTAATTTAGTTGGCTACTCTAATAGGGTTATATTTCATGTATGCTGAATACACCCTTTATGCTTGTGTTACTCCTTAGAGAACTCACAGACAAAATAAAGTAGTTTATTGCATAAGCGACAGCAATTGCATTGACCATTAACCTCAATAACTTGCAAAGGCTATACAGAAGCTTATAAAACACTTTGTAGTCAAGTTTAAAGTGGTACAAGATGTTTGCTCAAGCTGAAGCAGTGATATATAAAGGAAAGTCTTATAGTCTCTCTCCTAGTGAGCAGATCTATCATTTCAAACTCAAGTATATTCTGTATGTGTATATAGGAAAGGGAAAAGTTTGCCTAGATTTACCTAAGGGATTTTGGCTTACACATTCAACTGCAATGTATACAATATTTATTCACATAACACAATATTGTATCAGATTTTGAGTTCTAATTAAGATGTTAATAAATTTTATACAAATAGTAAATTCTCTCTGTTAAGTTTTAATGCAACTATATTAAAAATGCACAGATACATGCATTCTTCATGTAACTGGAAAATCAGATAATTATCACCAAATAGATATATTATTTATACTTGTTCAGTGTAAAATAAGAAATCATTTAAACTATAATTTTCTTTAGACCACTAATGCCCATTTAATTTCTGCTTTGCAAGCAAAGGCACGTATTATGTTACAATTGCTTTATAAGAAAAAATAATTGAAATTATAATTTCTTTAATTACACCATTTTCTGAGTATAGTACATGTGGATATTAACCTAGTATTTACTTCTGGAACTATGTTAAAATAGCTTTAATGCAAAACCTAAATAGGACTTTAAACAATGACTAAAAAAATAAATTTTTTTAATTTTTTTAAAATTATAAACCATTATAAAAAGTTGATTTAATAAGAAATAAGTAATTTATAAATGAAGACTGTTAGCTAAAAGAAAACAAGAAACCATGTACTTTCTTTTTTAGTTAATAGATCAGGTTATGTTCAAAGAAAGAGAAACTGGATAACCTGATAGTCTCTTCACCAACATTTGAATTCCCTTATGTTCAAAAGGCATAGAATCATTTATATAATAGAAAATTTATACTACTCTTTAGAAGAAAATTTTGAATTTGGTAATGAGCACAATATAATGGTACAGAAGGGGAAATATATATATATATATATATATTTCATACTCTCTTAATGTATAAGTCTCAAATATAAACTACTGCAAAAAATTCTGAATAAAATATGACATACAGCAAAAGAGGGAGCAAGAGACCAAAATGAAAATGTAAGGTTATAGGTGCCTTAAGGACATTTTAAAAAGAGCCGTGGTTTTTAAAGGCTGCTTTTAAGAAAAAAGCTTTGGTTTTTAAAGGCTGCTTTGTGAATAAAGGATAAGACTTTGAAACCAACAAAGGTTTCAAGTTTGGAATTCAGAACTCTGCATGAAGTTAATTTGCTCAAAGGTCTCTATCATGGGTGAATAGCTGGACTATAATATCCACTCAGTTATCAAAAAGGTAGACTATATAATCACTCAATTATCAAAAAGGAGATGACAAGAAAAAGAATTGTCTGCTCCAGCCTTACCTCTATTTAGGAAAAAATAAAAAGACAGTTCCTATGAGATATAATTCTCCTTTATGCGGCTTTGAAGATTTAATGTGTACTCTCAGTATTGAAGAGGGAAATCCCAAGCAAAAGAAATAATTCAATGTATACTAATATCCATTGAAAGGTAGGCTCCATGATGACAAGATTTTTTGATGTTGTGGTTATTGATATTTACTGATATATCCCCACAATATAAAACATTCCCTGCCATGTGGCAGGCACTCAATAAATATTTGATGAATAAATGAATGAATTTAGCTATAAGTTAGGAAGACGGAAACTAGAAAACTGAACATATTTTGGAAAGACCACAGTCTCAACAAAACCTTTTATATATCTCTCAGAGAAAGCACCAAGAAATAAATTTAAATCTAAAAATTCAAACAAACAAGCAAAGATAATTTGCCAGTATTCAGGATTAATTTTTTAAATGTTAGATAATAGAATTATTAGATAATAATAAAATAAACATGGTTGAGATGTTTAAAATTATGAAAGATAGTATTAAAATGTAAGAAAGAAATATCTAAACAAAAGAAAATTAGAAAATTAGAAAACACACTCTAGAAACAAAAAATACATATATATATATATATATACATACACTATATGTAGTATATAGTGTATGTATATATATATATATATATATATATATAGTCCTTGCAAGCAAAACTAGAAAACGTTCATGTAATGATTATTGGAACCTTGCTAAGAACAAGGAAGCAAGCTTGATGAAAGACTAAAATCTTGTCAGGAGGAGGGTATCTTGGATCTAAGAAATCAGTGAAAAATTAAAGGCCAACTTCAGTTCAAGATCAGACATGGAAACAGTTTGGAAGTTATCACTCCCACTCCTACAAGAAAAAGCTGAAATGCTGAAAATCAATAATTTTATTGGACCCATCATATTATAGCACTCTCAGGGCAAATCACCGTCCCTGAAATCTTTAGAAAGCAACAAATCAAGAGTAATAGAGATTGCTTACCTGAAGCAGAAGCCACTGAAGCCATAAACTGATAGGAAATTAAATGGTAATTAGACAGAGTGCTGGAGGCTGAGTATGCACTAGCATGAAATGGAGAACTCTTGGAGGTCTTAATTTGGGGGAGGGAGTGGCAAATTTCCTGGGTTCTACTTCTAGGAACTTGACCATATTCTCATGTGGAACAGTAGACAAAGATCCCCTCCTGGTCCTGGCAGGAAGAGTAACCATTGTGAACTATGCCTGAGTATCTCCAAAAGAAAAAAAAAAAAGCCTACTATTCAGAGTAAAAGACCTTAGTAGAGTCCATTCCCATCTGGGTGAGGAGGATTTCTCCTACTCGTACCCTCTCTGGACTTTTATCTCACCTAAGATTGGGGAGGGGGAGGCTGTAAAACACTCGTGAAAGTCATAGCCCAGCACCCAGGTCCACTGAAAGAGTGAGATTTACTCAGAAGGTTCAATGCTTTCCTTCCCACACAGTTTACCACCACTCTAACAGGGCTCTAGTAATAAAAATGGATTGCAGATAAAAGAGCTGCAAGACAAACTCTCTGAGGAGGAAGATGTAGAAGGCCAAAATGTCCAACACGAAAAACAAAACAATTACCCCAGAAAATTTTAAACCTATTGTTCTTACCACTACAACAAACATTAAACATTACTCGAACTCCTAATCAGATTAACATAAATCCTCACATTTAAGGTCTATTTACCACTCTTCTTATTACCCAGTACATCAATCATGTCCAGCTTCAGCAATAACAAACAGACAAACCTATAGGGAATTCTAAAAGCCAGGGAAACACACACAGACAAACTGAAGAGACAAAGCAAGTTTCAAAACTGGATACAAATGTGATATAGATGTTAGAATTAACAGACAGGAAACTTAAATTACTATAGCTAGTATGTTAAGGGCTTTGATGGAAAAAGAAATAGACAACATGCAAGAACTGACTGATAACATAAGAAGGGAGATAGAAATTCTAAGAAAGGATCCAAAACATTATGACAGAAATGAAAAATGCCGTTTCAAAGTGTGCTAGTTTCCTCGGGCTACCATAACAAATTGCTAAAAGCATGGCTGTTTAAAACAAATCTATTCTCTTACAGTTCAGGGGGCCAGATGTCCCCCTAAACAAAATCAGGATTCAGGAGAGTTGGTTCCTTTTTGGAGACTGAGGAAGAATCTGTCTTATGCCTCCCTCCTAGGTTTTGGAGGTTGCTAGAAATCTTTAGTATCTCTTAGCTTGTATGCATATCTCTCCAATCTTTGCCTCAGTCTTCACATGGTTTTTTTCTCTGTGTGTCCCCATGTGCTTTTTCTCTCCTATAAGGGCATTCTTATTGGATTTAGGGCCCACCCTAATCCAATATGATCTCATCTCCATCCTACCTGCAAAAGACCTACTTCCACATAAGATCATATTCTAAGGTTCCAGTTTGAAATGATAAGAATTACATTACATTGTACTTCTCTTCAAAAATCACAGCAAGCAAAAAGTGAATAGAATGAAACATTTAAAGTGTTGGAAGAAAGAAATCTTCAATAAATGATTCTATATTCACCAACATTATCCTTCAAGTGAAGTTTTCTAGATAAGCAAAATCTGAGGGAATTCAGTGTAAGTAGACCTATCATGCAAGAAATGTTAAAATAAGTACTTCAAGGAGAAGAAAAATAAATATAAGAAACTAGAAAAAAACAAAATAGCCTGATTATCTCTTTATATTTGGAGATTAAACAATACACTTCTAAATAGCACATAAATTAATTCTGAAGGGAAACTAAAAAATACTTTCAACTCAGTGAAAATGAAAATATAATTTATCAAAACTTGTGGGATTCAGTAAAAGCCATGCTTAGAGGGAAATTTAGACCATTAAATAAATGTATAATATTATATATATTATATAAATAATTATGTAAATTGTATAAATAATTATATAAGGAAAGAAAGAAGTGAAAAACAAAAAATAGAAAATAAATCACTGAAATTATAATCAAGAAAACAAAAGAGAAAAAAAACGAAATCAAAAGCAGGTTCTTCGAAAAGATAGAATATATTGATAAATCTCTGGGTGGGAAAACTAAGGAAATGAGAGAAGATATAATCACCAATATTAGAAATGAAAAAGATATCTTTACTGATACCATGGGTATTTAAAAGAATGTGGTGAAATACTATCAATAATTATATGCCCACAAATTTGAAAATTTAAGCTAAATGGACCAATTTCTTGAAAGATACTATCAAAAAAATCAAACAAGGAGAAACAGAAAATTCAAGTAGGCCTATATGTATTAAAGTGATTGATTTAATAATGAGTAAAAAAAAAATCAGACCCAGTTGTTTCAACTAGTCAATTATTTCAAATTTTTAAGAAAAATGATTTGAATTCTCCACAATCTTTTTTCAGAAAATAGTACTATAGAAAATATTTCCTAACTCACTCTATGAGGCCACCATAACCCTAATGTCAAAAATAGATAAAAACATTACAAGGAAATGTAGATCACTATTTTTCATAAACATTTAAGACAGAATTCTCAATTAATATTAGTAAATCAAGCCAAAAATGCGTAAAAATAAATATATGCCATGAACAAGTGTTTTTTTTTTTCATCTATGCAAAGCTGGTTCAACGTTTTAAAATCAATCAATGTAATCTGTCACATCAGCAGGCTACAGAAGAAAAGTCACATGATCATTTCAATTAATTCATTAAAACCTTCTGGCAAAGTTAACATCCATTCATGTTAAAAACTGTTAGCCAACTAGGAGTATGGAAGATTTCCTACTGGATAAAGAACATGTGTAAGAAACCTACACCTATCATCAGATTTAATCCATGAGAAAAGGAACACTTTGCCCCTAAGACCAAAAATAAGGGCAAAGATTTTTCCTTTTACCACATCTCTTCAACATCTTATAGGAGTCCTAGATAGTTCAATAAGACAAAACTTGGAAATAAGAGGAATAAACATTTGGAAGAAAAAATAAGTGTCTTTGTTTAGAGGTGACAAGATTGTCTGTTTTGAAAATCCCCAGGAATCTGCAAAAGAATTGCTTTTACTAATACGTGTATAATCAAAGTCTCAGGACATAAAATTGATACACAAAATTAATTGCTTTCCTATATATCAGCAATGAACAATTTAAATTTGCAAGTCAAAAAATACCATTTATAATAGCACCAAAATGTTAGGTATATATCAATCAAAATATGCATGCAGAAATTTTTTTTAATCTGGTGAAAGAAATAAAAGATTTTGATAATTGTAGTGATACTATGTATTCATTGTTTTGGAAAGTCAAATTTGTTAAGATGTGGGTTCTTCCAAATTTTATCTATAGAGCAATACCACTCGAAAACCCAGCAAGCTATTTTGTAGATATTGACAAAGTAATTGTAAAGTATATATGCAAAGGCAAAATACCTGGAATAGTCAACACTATATTGAAAAGAACAGCAAAGTTTAAAGTCTCATGCTACTTGATTTCAAGACTTAACTACAAAGCTACAGTACTCAAGGCAAAATAATTGACTCATTATTGACAAAATAATTGACTCATAGATCAATGGAACAAAAAATTTCCCCATATAGATTCACACCTTTATGGTCAACTAATGTTTGTCAAAGGATCAAGGGCGATAGAATGGAGAAAGAATAGTCTCTTGTTTGTTAGAACAATCATATATCCATATGCAAAAATTATGAACCTAGATGCATGTCTTACACCTCTTACCAAAATTAACTCTAATTGCACCATGGATCTAAATGTAAAACACAAAACTATAAATTTCCAGAAGGGAACATATAAGAAAACCTATATAGCCTTAAGTTGGGTTTGGTGATGAGTTTTTAGACAAGCAAAATTCATGAAAGAAAAAAAAATTGATGTTTGTCTTTATTCAAATTAAAAACTGGTATGGGAAAAGCACTCCTAAGATAATCAAAAGACGTGTCTGGGAGAAAATATTTACAAAACATCTATCTGATAAAGCACTTCTTTCCGAAAGTTCAAGGATTTCTTAAAACAAACAAGCAGAAACAAACTAACAACAACAAAAAGGAAATAAATACTCTTATATAAGTGAACATGAGATTTAAATAGATACCTCACCAAAAAAATATACTTTTAGAAAATAAGCATATGAAAATATACTCACTATTTTTGTTCTTATAAAATTGCAAATTAAAGCAGCAATAAGTACACACTTATTAGAGTAACTAAATTTAAAAAAAAATGACAATACCAATTGCAGGCAAGGATGCAGAGCAACAGCATTTCTCTTCTCAAATTCTGTTTTCCTCATGGAATAATTTTCAACATGTTTTTCAGTATGTGCACTAATAAATATTATAATTAATGTGAGAGAGTAAATGTTAAATGTTTGTGTGTTTATAAATAAAAATTACAAGAGAAAAAAAAAGTTTATCATCAGACCACCATAGTTAGCCCTATAAGGACAGCCAGTGTCTTTCTTATTTAAACTGAAGGTCATGAGGCTCCCATACAAGAAGATATCTAAGAGTCAAATCAATCCATTTATATCATGGGAAAGTTCTTTAGAATTATTTAAACTATTTCTAATATTCAACAAAGGGATAACTTTGGTAATTAGGTATATTTTTTTCTTTAAAATTAAAGAAAATTACACTACAACTTCATATCTTATAGCAATTTTATGCAAATTGTAAGGTTACTAATAATATAAATTTTACTTTTTTCTACTGATGTTAACCTTTTGAAATACCTGAATTATCTAAAGCTTAAGATAAATTTCTCTGAAACTCAGACCCAATTTTAAACCAATACAAATTAAGTATAATAAGAGACATGAAAATCAGTGTTTTAATCTTTTTGTTGTGTAGTTAACTCAGCGCTGATGAGAGCTATTTATTATGACTTTGTATACATAACAAATTAGTTTGAAGCTATTAGTGTGGTTTTAGGGTCTCTGGAATAGGGATGCATTGTAGTTTGGCATTTCTACAGTTGTTAAGTCTAAAAATGCTAAATGATGATTCTCTCTGTAACAAATTCCTAGAGAATATTTTCTTCTACTATGATATATTTTTCTCTGAAATCTCAGAAAATGAGCCATTCTTGGTAATTGGGTTTAAAATGGCTTAAGGTGAAATATAATTTGCATTTACCTAACAAAAAGAACACTCTTCACCACCGTTTAAACTGGTACATTCTCAGATTAACATAATTTAAAATGGTGTATTCTCAATAAATGTATACCCAGGCATTGAATATATGGGTTCAAATGAGATATGACTAGGTAATTGCTTTGAAAACTGAAACCCAATTGTGAGGCAATTTTCTTCTTACATGCTTCAGAATGTTCATTTATTTTTACACAGTAGATTGCCATTTTATTATTCTACCATGTAGATGTAAGGGAGCTCTTTCAGCCTCTTGAATGTGTCTATCATTTCCTACTTCACAGTTTGAATGTATTTTCCCTGTTCTTCACTTGACCAGTGTCTACTTATTACTTAAGCCTAATATGAATATAGCTTCTAAAAGAAACTGATTAACATAACATAATAATAATAAAAAAAAGAAATTGCTGCTGACATAAACATAAGAAACAACAGATTCTAAAATACGTAGTATGATGTCAATTTAGGGTAAAAAGTATCTATTTGTTCATAAATAAACGGCTGAAAGGGAAGATAAAAAAAAAGAAACCTTCCTCTGACCTGAATATCAAGTTAACTCACTTACTGTACATTCTCATGCACTTATCCATGACGTGAACCATAATTTTGTGATTATTATCTCTTTATTCCACTAAATAATTCCCCATTTTATATCTGGTATATACTATTTGATACATATTTGAGTGCGCAATAAAGAGCTAATAAAGAAATTAATGTAAAGTGTCATTTGGAAACATAGTAGAGCAGCTGTATCATAAATAACTGGAATACTGTAGAAAAATTAAAAGAAAACTTATACTTTGGTCTGTTCTAGCCTGTCAAATATAGACTGTCTTTAAATATTTTTGCAGTCTAGTCTCTATGGAGATTTTGTGAACCTTCAGTAAAGTTTTCCTGAGTGTTAGAAAATTGCAAAGGAAATCCAGAAGCTTACACTTTCTTGTCCCAAAATTAATCATTGTGAACAAAAATTTTAAATGAAAACATTGCACATCATCCTTGTGCACGTGGATACATCAACTCTGAGGTCACCAGCAGCTCAACAAGTGTTGGTATCTCAATTTTCTATTCTTAATATATTTAAAAGATAAGATAAAAAAGGGATTAAATTTGGAATAGTAAATGTGGCCACAGGAGAAATGACATTTATTGAAGGAAAATAAAATACCTGTATATAAAGCAATTGAGTACATTTTACAGTGTAATGAAAACATGCATGTTCATAATGTTAGAATATTCTAAGTTATCAAAATTGTTATGTATCTGTATATAATGTTAAAATAAAACAGTGTCATGGGTCATATATTTTATAAATTATTCATCAAAATCATTTAAATAATAAAATATTTTAAAACACCTATTTAAAAATACCCCCTACATGATGGAATTGTCCTGTATCTTAACAGTGGTGGTAGTAGTCATATGAATCTACACATATGCTAACATCACATTGAACAAAGTACACACATGTATGTTGCATGTAAAACTGTTAAGGTCAATCTCTGGGGTTTGGTACAATTGTTATCCAAAACATTATCATTGAGCGAAGGTATACGAGATTTCTCTGCATTACTTTTTACAACTGCATGTGAATCTATATCTCAAAATTGAAAAGTTCAAAAAAAAATCCCCCACGTGTACTAGAAATTTCTTGAGGGCATGAACTCATTTTTAGTCACCATTGTATCCTAACATCTAACAAAGTACCCTGTACTTTATGGCCAATAAGTGAATTGTTGTGTAATAAATACATGAATTCTGATGGCATAAGCATGTGTGAAAAGGGGAAGCTTCAACACTGGGAAACGTAATCATGTAGAATACTTCGTTCCTACAAATGACTAATAGATATTCAAATTTCATATTAATCAGTTCAGCTATTTGAAATTATTAGAATTAGAATTGGATGTAAAATAAAAACTTTAGTTTTTGAGACAAAAATATTTCTTACTCATTTAAATTAATATTTATTTACTTTTTAAAAAAGTGCAGTAGAAAGCAGCATTTTCTGTACCCCTACAATTCTCAGGTGAGGTATCTATATATCTATCTCTCTACATACATATATATATATATATATACACACACACACACACACATTCATTCTCATGTGAATCAAAAAAAAAAAAAATTTAAAAGCTACCACCATCACCAGCAAAAAACTTCTAGATGACTACAATGCTTTTGTACAAATTAACATAAACTCTTGCATTTTGCTAGAGTAGAGCTCATACTTCAGTGGTGATAGGATGTATTCATAAAGACTTGCTGGACATCAAAATGAGAAGCCCTTAGTTATCTTTGTTGTTTTTTATCATCAGTTATTGTTATCATTATTAAAATTTTATTGTATAAAAACTTCCTGGGGCACCTGGGTGGCTCAGTCGTTAAGCGACTGCCTTTGGCTCAGGTCAGGATCCCAGGGTCCTGGAATCGAGCCCCGCATCCGGCTCCCTGCTCAGCGGGAAGTCTGCTTCTCCCTCTCCCACTCCCCCTGCTTGTGTTCCCTCTCTTGCTGTCTCTCTCTCCGTTAAATAAATAAATTCTTAAAAAAAAAACTCCCCAAGTTTGTTGCACTAATTGTCTTTCTATATCAGCAGAAGAATTTTGCTATCTTACATACTGTTCAAAATATTAATAAGCACTAAAATCAAGCATCAATTTTCTGGATCTTAATATCAAAACTGAGATAATATCTCCTGGTATGAATCTTTTTCTCTGTAAATGCTTTATCTCTTTAAAACAAAGATTATCTAAATTCATCCACTCTTCTAATTTCATGTGTAAATAACCAAAATGATACTACATTTCTAAGAAACATTTTTCAAAGTTTTATTTCTTCCATAGTCCTTCATATAAAAGAAGTAAAACCATAAAGAAAAATGTACAACTGTTAACTAGATCCCTGTTTATATATCGTATCCCCACTATAAGCATTGTTGTATCATGTTATCTCTTTATTTCTAATAATTTGCTCATTTTTATGTATTGATGTTGCACAATTTAAAAATTAGATAATTCTTCAAAAACATAGATGTTAGATAACCATTATAAAATATTAATAATAGGGGCACCTGGGTGGCTTAGTCAGTTAAGTGTCTGCCTTCAGCTCAAGTCCTTATTCTGGATTCCTGGGATCAAGCCCTCACCAGGCTCCCTGCCCAGCGGGGAGCCTGCTTCTCTCCCTTACCCTCCTCTGCTCTCCCGACTTGTGCTCTCTCTTTCTCTCTTGCTCACTCTCTCTCTCAAATAAATAAATAAAATCTTTAAAAGTAATAATAAATATTTGTGCTATTATGTAAAATGAATATTAATAGGCTCTTAAAAATATAATCTTACATATGTTTTCCAAAGACAGTCGAGGAAAATAATACCAAATGTGTTTCAAATTCTCTATAGTATTAAAATGAGGTGGGAATGCATTCTGGAGAACAGTGTGGGGGTTCCTCAGAAAGTTAAAAATAGAACTGCTCTATGATCCAGCAATTACACTATTAGGTATTTACTCAAAGGATACAAAAATATGGCTTCGAAGGGATACATGCATCTTGATGTTAATAGCAGCATTGTCTACAATAGCTAAATTATGGAAAGAGTCCAAATGTTCATCAACTGATGAATGGATATAGAAATTGTGCTATATATGTAAATGGAATATCATTCAGCCATAAAAAGAATGAAATCTTGTCATTTGCTATGAGTATTATGCTAAGTGAAATAAGTCAGTCAGAGAAAGACAAATACCATATGCTTTCACTCAACAGTGAATTTAAGAAACAAAACAAATGAATGGGGTGGGGGGAAAGAGAGGCAAACCAAGAAATGGACTCTTAACTATAGGGAACAAACTGAGGGTTGCTGGAGGACAGGTGTGTGGGGCGATGGGCGAAATAGGTGATGGACATTAAGGAGTACACTTATTGTGATGAGCACTCAGTCATTGTATGTAAGTGATGAATCATTAAATTCTGCTCCTGAAACTAATATGGCACTGTATGTTAACTAGCTGGAATTTAAATAAAAAAACTTGGGGAAAAAATAAAATGAGAGGGAATATTCTATGTAAAGGTCTAATGGTGTAGAAGATTTGGTAATTTCGTCAACAGAAAAATATATATAATACTTATATACTATATAATGCATACTTTACATATATCACATTTTATATATTGTTTTATATATATTTAAATATATATTATATATTATATATAATTATTGATATATCATATAATTGTTTAAATATGTATATAAACATAAGTATATGTATACAATACAGAGTGAGAATGGACTTCTTGCAGTCACACACCAGACTTCAAAAATTTAAAGTTAATTTTTAATTTATTAATAGTTTAAAATTCTATTTAAAATCAGGATTCTATTTTTAGAATAGGTATTTAAATTATGAAGTCAATAAAAATCATTATTACTGCAAATATTTTGGCAGTGGTGGATAATTTTAGTGCAATTCACATATTTAACTCAGGTAAGAGCATTTATATTTTCTTCAAGTGTCAAACTGTGTCACATATAAACATACAAATAGAAGCTGCCGCCCATTGAGAATGGTCATTATAAGTATCTCAGTAAGATTATATGTGGTCTTCCTTGCTTACTGATGAACACCCTTATTGGAAATGAAGGTAATATAAAAAAATGAATCTTTGATTATGGCTGATGTCTAGTGGAAGACAAATTGTGTTTAGATTGTGTAACAATGGATACTCTGGTTAAAATAAAAACTTAAAAAAAATTACTTAAAGACCAAAGTGCACACAAAAAAAATTCATTTGACAAGGCCAACAGCTGTATTACTTTGATAAGCACTAAAAAAGGGAAATCACAGTACAGTCATCTTGCTATTTTTGCCTTGATATTCCAAATGGAGAAATTCATTTTGTGCCAATAGGCACCACAGAAACCTTACTCAGTTTCTCTGCCAATATGACAATTTGCATAACATTACCCACAATGCCTCACATTGTGATTTTGCTTTGAAAATAGATTTAATTGAGCCTTACTGAGCTGCATTAATGTGTCTGTTTAAATTGAGCAAACCTAATTATCTCACATGAAAGTTATGCCACCTCTGGTGCGACAAAGCTAATGCAATTAAAGTCAGCCAGATGTATTAATTGAGTATTGTAAACATGCAGTCTCTCTGGTAAAGAACAGTTCATTATACACCAGGAACTGGACAGTGTGTAACATATCCATACCAACTACAACACACCTTTTAATGCATTATCTTTGATATAAAGACCCAAATCAGAGTGCCACCATATGTCTTAGTGGTGAACATCTATGTGGATTTAAAATATTCTGTCTCATACATGTTGATCCTATACTTTGAAAACCCATTCTTCTGAATCATTCATAATATATGGACTTTAGCTTTTCATATTCCCTTTAAAATCATGAAATCAGAAGAGGCCATCATTTCTCATTTTTGGCTCCACATGTTAGGAGCTTAGAAGTTTCCACTCCATAATAACAAGTAAAAAGCTAAACATATGGGGAAATCAACAACTTTTCCAAGATCTGTAAGAGAGGGAAGGACACAGGATAACTGTTGCCTCCAAATTAGAGGGATAAACAGGTGAGTATAGGAAGTTGGTTTATCAGAACAGAGACTCACAAATGGAAACTACCACAGGAAGGAGTACCAGGATAGAAGAGCCTTAACTGTGATCAGTGAGTTACTGGAAATGCAGTATGGACAAATCTAAGAATTAAAAATTCTAGAGGTATCCAGTCAAAGAGGGACCTCCACAATTTTGTGAAATTTACCCCAGGGAAGTCAACCAGGTTCTCACGGTAAATATCTGGAAAAAATCCCCTCCTACTTCTGGCAGGGCAAGGAGAAAAGGTGTATTTGAAATACACCAATGTACTTTGTTCTTCTAAACAAGAGATGTTCTCAAGAGGAATTAGTTAACCAGAGCCTAACCTCCTTACCAGGGTCTTGTCAGAGCCTAATTCACCTTGGGGAAGGGAAACACTCAACTCCAGCCCACTCTAACCATCCTATCCCACATAAGGGGGTAGAAAAAAACTGAAAAACACTTGTGAAATTCATAGTTCAGAGGCATAGACTCAGTAAAAGACTGAGATCTAATTATGAAACTATAGAACAATTCCCTTCCCCCAAACCTCACCTCCACATTACTAAGGGCCTATTTGCTCTTCATTTTACTTGGTAGATCATGTCCAACTATGAAGCAAAAATTAGTAGGAATACCACCAAAAGGCAAAAGCACAATTTGTAGAGACAGATCAAGTAGCAGAACCAAACATGGCAAAGATGTTGGAATTATCAGACTGGGAATTTAAAATGACTATGATTAATATGCTGAGGGCTAATGAATAAAGTAAATGGTATGCAAGAAGAGATGGTCAATGTAAGCAGAAAGCTAGACATACTAAGAAAGAACCAAAAAGAAATGCTAGAAATCAATAACACTACAGTCGAAATGAAGAATACCGGGGTGCCTGGGTAGCTCAGATGGTTGAGCATCTGCCTTCAGCTCAGTTCATGATCACCAAGTCCTGGGATCAAGCCCCACGTTGGGCTCCCAGCTTGGCAGGGAGTCTGCTTCTCCTTTTCCCTCTGCCTCTGCTTCTCCCCCGTTTGTACTGCCTCTCTCTCAAATAAATAAATAAATCTTAAAAAAGTTTTCAAAATGAAGGATACCTTTAATGGACTTATTAATGAACTGGACATATTCTAGGAAACAAACTCTGAGCTTGAGAATATGTCAATAATAACTTCCAAAATCAAAAAGCAGAGATCAAAGAAAAACACACACATATACACAACCACACATATACACAACCACCAAAAAGGAGTATCCAAGGACTGTGGGACAACTGTAATTAATTTATCAATGAATACATACATTAAAAAATAATAACATACATACAAGGAGACTACTAGAGGAAAAAAAGGAAAGAAACAGAAGAAATATTTAAAACAATAAGAAATGCTTTTTTTTCTCATCCAAATTGATGTCAGAGACCAAACCAAAAATCCAGGAAACTCAGAAAACACTAAGCAGAATAAATGCCAACAAATTATACTTAGGCATATAATTTTCAAACTACAGGAAGTCAAAGATAAATAAAAAATACTGAAAGAAGTCAGAGGAAAAACCAACACATTTTATATAGAGGAATAGAGATAAAATTACACCTGACTTCTACTTAAAAATTATGCAAGCAAGAAGAGAATGGAGTGAAATTTTTAAAGTGTTAAGAAAAAAAACAAAACAAAAACACCCAGTACTGCAAAATTATCCTTAAAAAGTAAAAGAGAAATCAAGGACAATCAACTTAATGACACCATAAATCAACTGGACATAAGTGGCTTACATAGACTACTTCATTCGACAACAGCAGAATACACATTCTTCTTAAGTTCACATGGAACATTCATCAAGATAGACTACATTCTGGGTTAAAAACACCCCATCACAAATTTCAAAGGATAGGTCATGCAATATCTGCTCTCAGATCACAATGGGACTAAACTAGAAATCAGTAACAGAAAGATAATGAGAAATTCCAAAATATATGGAGATTAAACAACACACTTCCAAATAACATATGGGTCAAAGAAGAAATATCAAGAGAAGTTTTAAAGTATTTTGAACTAAATGAAAATTAAAACACAACTTCTCAAAATTTATGGGATGTGGTGAAA
This sequence comes from Zalophus californianus, assembly GCF_009762305.2. NCBI lineage: Eukaryota > Metazoa > Chordata > Mammalia > Carnivora > Otariidae > Zalophus > Zalophus californianus. The sequence goes on from NC_045603.1 coordinate 43,657,307, forward strand.
GCAGGGCTTAGAGGGAAATTTGTAGCATTGAATGCAAATATTAGAAAGGAAGAGAGACCTAAAATCGAAAATCTAAGTTTCTACATTGGAAAACTAGAAAAACAAGAGTAAGATAAATGCAAAAGAAAAAGAAAAAGAATAAGAGTTACAGAAGAAATCAATAAAATTGAAAACAGGAACAGTAAAGAATATCAATAAAAAAGGTGTTTCCTTAAAAATATCAATAATGTCAGTAAGCCTCTATCTAAGCAGACTAAGAAAAAGAAACAATACAAATTGCTAATATCAAAAATGAAAGAGGATCATCATCACATATCCCATGGACATTAAAAGGTTAACAAAGAAATTCTATGAAAAACTCCGTGCCCATAAATTTGATAATCTAGATGAAATAGAGCAATTACTTGAAAGACACAGTTGCTAAAATTCACACAAGAAGAAATAAGCTATCTGAATAGACCCATATCTATTAAATAAATTGAATCAAAATTAGTAACATTTGTAAAACAAAGTACCAGGCCCAAATAGTTTCGCTATAAATTCTGTCAAACATTTTTGTTTGTTTTTATTTAAATTCAATTAGCCAACATGCAGTAAATCATTAGTTTTGGTTTAGTGTTCAGTGATTCATTAGTTACATGTAACACCCAGTGCTCATCAAATAACGTGCCCTCCTTAATGCCCATCGTCCAGTTACCCCATCCTCCCACCCACCTCCCTTTTCACAACCCTCAGTTTGTTTCCCAGAGTCAAGAATCTCTCATGGTTTGGCTCCCTCTCTGATTTCTTACTATTCAGTTTTTCCTCCCTTCCCCTATGATCCTCTGAGCTATTTCTCATATTCCACATATGAATGAAACCATATAATTGTCTTTCTCTGATTGACTTATTTCACTTAGCGTAATACCCTCCAGTTCCATCCATCTCTATGTAAATGGTAGTTATCATCCTTTCTGATGACTGAATAGTATTCTGTTGTATATATGAACCACATCTTCGTTATCCATTCATCTGTTGAAGGACATTTTGGCTTCAATTATCTTTGTTACCTTTCAGTCTAAAATTTTCCATTTCTTTTTTTTACCTTTTTCCCATTTCAACTAGATTCTTATTGTACCAACTTATGTTTTTAAGTCACTTTCAACTTTTATTTTTTACATCTACTTTTATAGATATATGCTTCATTTTAGTCCTTTTTTCACTCTATTCAAATATATATATATATGTACATGTTTTGCTTTCTTTGCAATCTTAAGATGTAGTGTGTTCTGTCAAACATTTAAGGACAAAATTATACCAGTTTTCTACCAAATTTTTCAGAGTATAGAAGCAAATGAATACTTCCTAACTCATAATGAGACTAGTATTACCCTAATACCAAAACCAGACAAAGACATTACAAGAAACAAACAAAAAACTAGAGACCAGTATTTTTCATGAACATGGCTATAGAAATCCTCAACAAAATATTAGCATATCAAATCCGGCAATGTGTAAAAATAATTATACGTCATGACCAAGTGGGATTTATCCCAAGTATGCAAGACTGATTTAACATTCAAAAATCAATCAATGTAATCTATCACATCAACAAGGTAAAAAACCAAAGCACCTGACTGGCATGTGAGAAGTTAGGGAACACAACTATATGAATAAGTGAGAAGTTGTCAAAGACTACTTGGTTTTCATGCGTGAAGATAAATGTATTTGTTGGCTTATTTTTAGAATAGGCTATAGAAAATGGAAGAATGGATGTCAAACTACTAACAAATGTTGATAGTGGATGGTAGAAATTCATGACTATAATATATTTCTTTTTCATATATTTATTTTTTCCACGTACATTTTAAACTAGATGTGTATGAATTCACTTCTAAAATTCTGAAACTTTACAGTCTTAATACTTTAAAAATAAAACAAAAATCAAACAATGACTTTGAAAAACAAAATTTTGAATGTAGCATACTTATCTAATAACCGGAATTATTATTTTGGAAGAAAATCAGAGTGCAGAGTAAATGGAAATTTTCCTCTTTACTGAATATATATTGTTTTTAACATGAGAATGGTTTCATATGTACAATGTAAAACTAAAAATGCAGAAAAAATATAATAAATAAAATACTTAAAGTATGGGGAAAAAATATAAGAAAGATAGATACATCAAGTGCTTCCAGAAATGAGGATAATGTTGCATACCAAGATTTTAAACCTATTTGCTATGAGGAAGCCCTGTTTTCTGGCAGTGTGAACTTTAAAATGTTAGAGATCAACTGCATGACTAAAAATGCCCAATTAATTAAAACCAAATCTAATTGCTTTAAAAGTTATAGTACTTATGTTGCTTATAGTAAATGTTTTCTTTAAAAAAAAAAAAAAAGTGAGTGAAGAATAATCCTGGCAAGCATCCTTATAAAGGGGAATAATTTGTTTTGTGCCAAGACTGGAAATCTGCATTTAAACAAACACCTCATCTGATTTTTGAAGGCCACTGATTTTGAAGAATTGAAAATAAATGAAATAACTTCCACAAAATCCTATGTGAATGTTAAAGCAGTTATCACTTTTATTCATATGCCCTCTCAAGACAAAACATAAGTCAATGTATCAATTATAGGGTACTATATATACATATATAGGTTTCAAAATGAATGGATATATCTTATGATAAACAGATGAAGTAATTAATTTATAAACCAAGTATAATTGTATCATTTCTACACAAAATAATTTTGTCTTAGAAATAATAACATAGTCTTTCATGTGGACAATAATTACACAAGTCCATTTGGCTAGTCAATCTATTCTTAATATGAATAAAAACTATGCTACTTACAAGTAAAGATTACTTGTCTTCCTCTGTTCTACAAGAAAATTAGTTTCAAGTAACAAGTGGTAGCTTCTTAAAGGTTTGTTTCAAACTGGAATGTGAAATCATCTGTGAACTTCTCATGTTTTTTTTAATTTTTATTTTGAAAGGGTCTCATGAATGTTTTTGTACCTTGAATCTTTGCTTATTTGGAAAATACTGATATACTAAGTTATGTAGATATTCCAAAGATTGAGGCATTTCCTATCAAACACTGTTAGTTATTTTCCTTGAAATGGCAGGCTGTCATTGTTCACTTTAGAGAAAATGTCTGCCAGATACCCAGTCTGAATAACCACAGTTTGTCTGTCAACCTTTCTTCCTATTAAAATGGTGTTCCATGAATAGAGCAGCCAGTCCAATGCAACTCAAAAAATTGTACAAGTGTTTTTCGTCAAGACAAGCATGGTAGGGTTGTATGTTGCAGAGGCACTTTGTGCATTTTGTTACACAGAATATTAAATGCATATGTAAGGGATGAGATTTTTTTTAAAGATTTTACTCATTTATTAGAGAGAGAGAGCAAGAGAGAAAGCCTGAGCAGTGGGGAGAGCAGAGGAAGAGGGAGAAGCAGACTCCCCACTTAGCTGGGAGCCCGACTCAACTCAGCTCAATCCCAAGACCAGCAGACATATGACCATACGGGAGGAGATTTAATAGATTTACTATTTTTAATGTTTCAACAAGAACATTTTAAAGTGAAGCAGTTTTTTTTAATTGTGTGAATAGCAGTGAAAATTAGGGTACCAGTATGACCATGTTGCTTACTGCTAAACAGCCAGCATTTTTACCCACTATTGCTTTTGCCACATCAGTGCAAATATCAACCCAGAGAAAAAAAGTAAGTAACATTTTAGTATTACTATGAAAATAGTATTGACCTCATGAACTTTTTGAAAGGGACCCAGAGAACCCAAGTGTTCTACAAATCACTTTGAGAAATCACTTCAGTCAAAGAGGGCAGCCACAATTTTAAACTCCAGGCAGTTGTTACCTTGAGGTAATGAAGGAAAAAATGGCCAGATCTTCAGATCCAGATCTTATAGAATTGGGATTTTTTTTTATAACAACACTTCTACAATGTTGTTAGCAACAACTGAACTTACTTTTGAGGCTTGTCTTGGGTGGCCTTAAGACAAGTAGATCTCCGTACCTACCAGCAGAATCTTAAAAGTTTATGTAGAGGCTTTAATTGGGTTCATTCATGTTTTCAGTCCAGAAGGTCTCAACAATACCTTACTCTTTCAAGGATATGTCCACAGCCCTGGCTATGGGAATGGTGAGAAGAACATATATTCCAAACAGTGAAAGGGCAAAGAGACTCATTACTCAGGACCAGTCTGTGGGACATCTAGCAGTCATGTCCTCTCAAGGACCTCCTCCAGCAAAATAAAGTGCGATGTTATATAACAGGTTGGAGTATTTGAGATAAGATTTGAGCTAGTACCTATACTGGCATCTATTAGCATTTGTATCGTCTTCAGCAAGTTGATAATCCCTATGCCTTGAACACTCCATCTGTGTAATGGGAAGTGGACTGTAAAAAGAGATAAATAATATTTGTTGAAATGCAGTTTTTATTTAATTCTCCCTCCATCCTTACAAGATTTTCATCATTTTCATCAATTCTCAGGTTGGGAAATAGTGGAGCAGAGTTTAAATCAGAATTTTTAAGTGGCAAAGTTAAGCCTTGATCTGAAATTTCATCAGTGTGTTATTAGCATTTACCTATGATTCTGTAATTGAAAAGAGCAAGAGATGCTAGAAACCATCATAAAGTGTCTTTTCTCTGCTGTGTGTTTCCACCTAAGATATGTATTTCTTACTTACTTGAATGTTTTTCTGAGTAAACTTAGCACTCAAGAGTTTCTCAGAAATTCTCTCTTAGCTGGAGTTACTGTCCTTGAAATATGCTCTTTTAGTATGTTTATAAGCACAGCTACCTTTGATCACAAAGACAACTGTATCATGGATTCATTTTCAAAGACATTTATTACCATTAATTATTTCATGGAGAGCTTTTGCAGAAACAAAGATGTCTGAAAAAATGGCAATTTCTTTGCTAAGTTGCCTTTATGATCATTTAACTAAAAATAATTTTCCCTTTTCATATTTTCATCCCTCTATACTCATCAGAAAAATTCATTACAATATGTAGGCATCAGAATATATGGGGAAAAGAGAGGATTTTTCTACAATTTGCATTCATCTTCCAGTCATAGCATATGAAATAGGTAACACTCCTGCACTGTCTCAACCGTTTATTTGTGTGTTCATTACCCTGCTTCAGCAGTTTCCAAATATTTTTCTTTCAAGTTCCCTTTATCTACTCTTTAAAAATCATTGAAGACACCAAAGAACTTTGGTTTGTGTGGATTATATCTTTATATATTTTCTGTATTAAAAATTAAAACAGAACATTTAAAGATTTTTATTAATTCAAACATATTAATAAAATATGTAAACCAAAAATAACAGAATTTTATGAACAATAAATGTATGTTTTTCAAGATATTGTTTTACATTTTCAAAATCACTGTTTTATTTTTACAAATCTCTTCTAATATATGGATTAATAGAAGTCATCAGGGTTCTTATATATTCTTATATCTGCTCCTGTATTAATCTGTGATGATATGTAGCCTCTGGAAAATCCCATTTATACTCATCAAAGAATAAGAATAAAAAAGGCAAATGACATCTTTGTCTTAACAGGTTTATTGAGATATAATTTACATGCCACAAAGTTCATCTGTTTTTTTTTTAAGATTTTATTTATTCATTTGAGACAAAGAGATACAGAGAGAGAGATTATGAGCAGGGGAGAGGCAGAGGGAGAGGGAGAAGCAGGTTTCCCGCCGAGCAGGGAGCCCGACGCCGGGCTCAATCCCAGGACCCTGGGATCATGACCTGAGCCGAAGGCAGACGCTTAACCATCTGAGCCACCCAGGCGCCCAAAGTTCATCTGTTTGAAGTGTACAATTCAATGTTTTGTAGTATATTTACAAAATTATGCAATAATCACTAAAATCTTAAATTCAGAACATTTTCAACAACACAAAAAGAAAGCCTGTCCCCATTACCTGTCCCTCTCCATTTTCCACCCCACAATATCTTGTAACCACTAGTTTTCTTTTTATAAATTTCTTTTATAAGATATGTGGCTTTTTGTCACTGGCTTCTTTCACTTATACCCTATTTGAGGCCCATCCATGTTGCAACATATGCCAGTACTTCTTTTTTTTTTTTTTTTAAAGATTTTATGCCAGTACTTCATTCCTCTCTATTGTCAAATAGCATTCCTTTGTGTGGATATACTACATTGTATTTATTCATTACTTAAAGGATATTGAGGTGTTTTTTTTTTTTCCTACTTTTTGGCTGTTATAAATAACTCTGCTACGAACATTAGTGTGCAAGGGTTTTTTTTTTGGAAATATTTTCTTTCATTTTGTTAGTTAGATACCTAGGAATTGCTGGGTCTTTTGTAACTCTTTATATAACATTTTGAGGAACTTGCAGATTGTTTTCCACAACAGCTGCACTATTGTACATTCCCACCATCAGTGTATAAAAGTTACAGCTTATCCACATTCTTACCAACACTTGTTCTTGTTCTTGTCTTGTCTTGTCTTTTTTAGCCAGCCTAGCATGTGTGATATCTTAGTTTTCATTTAACACCTCCAAAATGACTAACGATGTTGATCATCTTTTCATATACTTATTACCCATCCATATGTCTTCTTTAGAGAAACATTTATTTACCTTTTTTGCTCAATTTTTAATTAGATCATTTGTCTTTTTATTTTTGAGTTGTAAGTTTTTTTTATGTATTCTGGATATAAGTCCCTTGTGATGGTTAATTTCATATGTCAAATAGACTGGGTCACCATGCCCAGATTTGGTCAAACAGTATTATAGATACTCCCATGAAGGTATTTTATTGGATGAGATTAATATTTAAATTGCTGGACTTTGAGTAAAGCAGATTACTTTCCATAATGTGAATGGACTTCATCCAGTGAGATGAAGGCCATAATAGAACAAAGACTGGCCTCTCCTAAGCAAGAAGGAATTTTGTCACCAAGACTGCCTTTTGGACTCAAACTGCAACTCTTCTCTGAGTCTGCAGCCTGCAAGTCTACCCTGCAGATTTTGAATTTACCAAGACTTCACAATCACGTGAGCCAATGCCTCAAAATAAATCTCTCTGTATATAAGTATATCCTGTTGATTTTGTTTCTCTGGAGAACTGTGACTACTACAGTCTTTTATCAGATCTATGATTTGCAAATATTTTCTCTCTGTTTCTGGGTTGTCTTTCTACTTTTTAAATAGTGTCCTTTGAAGCACAGGTTTTTAAAGATTTTGTTTCAGTTCAATTAATGAATCTTCTCCTTTATTGTTTGTGCTTTTGGTATCATACCTGAGAAATCATAGCTTAATCTAAGGTCATCCAGATTTACTCTTCTATTTTAAGAGTTTTACAATTTCAGTTCTTAACATTTAGGTCTATGATCCAGGTAGAGCTAATCTTTGTGTATAGTGTGAGGTAGGTTTTCAAGTTTATAATTTTGCATTATTATCCACTTGTCTCAGCAACATTTGTTGAACCTAGTATTATTTTGAAAATATATTGATGTGGGAAACAAAGGCAGGAGAGAAATTATTAAATTTCCTTACTATCTACAGCCCCTTGACAAGTCCTTGAAACAAGCAGAATGACATTCCTCTAGGGACTCAACTGCCTCAATTTCAGTGCTTTGCTAAGGGCAAAAGGCAATCTTAGTTCAACCCCCAGGACCCTATAAGTCTACTTTAACATATAAAAATTCCTTTGGAAACTTCCTTTATCTTTACCCCCCCAAGATCCATGTTGGCAATCATCCACCAAGAATATGACCCACCATATACATCTGAAGGGTCTCATGACTCAGGTTTTATTAGGCAATAATAAATGACCTTTTCCCAACAATAGCTCAAGGTCCTGGAAACCTTGCTTCCAGAATTCCTTAGAGACTTACACTATCCCTAGCTCCTTCCCAACTTGAAAATATATAATGGGCCACTCCTCATGACCCCGGTGCAGCTCTTTCTGCCCATGGGTCCTGTCCCCATGCTTTAATAAAACCATCTTTTTGCACCAAAGATGTCTCAAGAATTCTTTCTTGACCATCAGCTTCAAATCCTAACGTCCTTCCTACATTACATATTTGCCCCATAGACTAACAGAAAAAGTCCCTAAACCATGTTTGAGAACTTTGTCCTGTCTATAAGTATCATCACACTGTAGCAATCACTTTAATTGAAATTTAGCATTTCTAATCCACTTTAGCATGTGGTTGTTCAGATTCATACCAGTGAAATATTTATCTTGTATTATCTTGGGTAAGGGAATTTAGAATAATGACCATGCTTAATGTCATTTGTCAAAGAAGTGAATCCTTATGGATTTCCTAAATACAAGTGGAAGCTGGATTTTTTTTTTCCCCCTCAGGATTTCAGTCTTTAAATCAGTAATAAGATCAGTTGACATTTTTTCTGGGACATGATTGTTAGTGAAAAGTCCCTTTCCTTTAAATGTTTATGAACTTCCAATTTCATGGTTCTAGAATTATGTTAACATTGTAGCTTAATGCCTATTGCACTTCACTTTCTGTGTAAAACCACCAATTTTGAATACTTACATGATGTATCAAGCACTCACTTACTAAAATATACATTATTTTATTTTTTTTAAGATTTTCTTTATTCATGAGAGACAGACAGAAAGGGAGGCAAAGGGAGTGGGGGAAGCAGGCTCCCTGTGGAGCAGGGAACCTGACCTGGGACTCGACCCCAGGACCCTGGGATCAGGACCTGAGCCAAAGGCGGACACTTAACAGACTGAGCCACCCAGGCACCCCAAAATGTACATTATTTTAATGAAACCTGATGAGATTGGGCATGTTCAAGGTGGTATGGCCAGAATAACCTGTGTGGTCAGTGTTATCCCCTTTTAAAAAGACCAAAAGTAAGGCTTTGAGCTATCATTTTTAGAAAGCTAAAGACTAAAATAATGACCAGAGAAAAATTCCAACTAAAGATAATCCGAAAGTGAAAGAATGACACTGAAGAAGAAATGAGAAAAGACTCATTAATATGCTTTGATTCAAATAAAATATGCCTCAGTTTTTGTTAAATGAGATAAGCTTTGTCATTGATATGAGGAAACATTTTCTGAGGTAGGGGCTTAGGGAAAGTTGAAATACTTGAAAACTGGAATGCTTTAGACTCATACATTTCCTTTCCTATCACTGCTGATTACAAAGATATTTGCATGTAAATAGAAATTTTCTTCTGTGTAATCAGCAGACTGTTCCTTTAGTTTACTATGCATGTTCTCACCATGGATCCTTTTTTCCTCAGTAATCAATTCAAGTATCACAGACACTAGGCTATGACATCATCAAATAATCCAAGATTAGAAGCAGTCATGAGATCGAAAAGGGGAAAATACTTTTGTACAAATGTGTCAATAATCTACAATAATGGTCATTCTGAAATATGGGAAATTCTGATAGCTTTATGAGCTTTAGTCTACCATGAGGTATTCAGTCAGTATATTGATATTAATATTAATATGTGGGTCCAATGCCCGATCCAATACAAAAATAACTGCACTATTGCTCTCAATAAATAATTTATTCAAATTTACCCCTCCTCTTCAGACCTCTTGTACAACTTACTGTACTCTTCTATAGAATTTATCTCTTTGGAAGAATATATGTGTGTCAGTCTCTTACCCTAGCATATTAGTGAGATTAACTAGAAAAATTTAAGAGTAGTTATTTTTTAATACCCCAAGGCATCTAGATGAGTATCTGGCCCATAACATGTAGTATATAGTTACTTGCAGATTAAGTTAACAGAGCTATGTAATACCAAACAGCTCAGTGGCTCACTACAATTTAATGTGATACCTGTTTTCTCATATGAAAAATATATATAACCCATTAAAAGCTATTTACAGTATTCTAAAATATAAAATGTGCTTTCAGAAACAAAGAGGAAAAATAACTGTCCTGGCAAATCAACAACTTATGACTATCTTGAATATATACACACTTTTATTTTTTTTTTAGTATCAAAGTAGAATTTTTCAGAAAAGCCAGAATGAGGGCATCAGCATTCAAAAATAACCATTGTAGGGGTACCTGGGTGGCTCAGTTGGTTCAGTGTCCGAATCTTGGTTTTGGCTTAGGTCATTATCTCAGGGTTGGGAGATCAAACACCACGCCTCCCCATGGGGCTCTGTGCTCAGTGGGGAGTCTGCTTGAGATTCTCTCTCCCTCTGCCCCTCCCCCTGCTTACTCTCTCTTTCTAAAATAAATAAATGAATCTTTAAAAACAAACCATTCTGACTGGTGTAAGGTGGTATTTCATTGTGGTTTTGATTGGTATTTCTCTGATGGCTAGTGATGTTGAACATTTTTTCATGTGTCTATTAGCCATTTGTATGTCTTCTTTGGAGAAGTGTCTGTTCATGTCTTCAGCCTATTTCTTGACGGATTATTTGTTTTCTGGGTGTTGAGTTTGAGAGGTTCTTTATAGATCTTGGATACCAACCCTTTTCTGTAATGTCATTTACAAATATCTTCTCCCATTCTGTGGGTTGCTTCTTAGTTTTGTTGACTGTTTCCTCAGCCATCAGAAAGGATGAATACCTACCATTTGCATCGACATGGCTGGAACTGGAGGGGATTATGCTAAGTTAAATAAGTCAAGCAGAGAAAAAGACAATTATCATATGGTTTCACTCATATGTGGAACATAAGGAATAGCCTACAGGACCATAGCGGAAGGGAGGGAAAACTGAATGGGAAGAAATCAGAGAAGGAGACAAACCATGAGAGACTCTGGACTCAGGGAAACAAACTGAGGGTTACAGAAGGGAGGGGGGTGGGGGAATAGGGTAGCCAGGTGATGGGTATTAAGGAGGGCATGTGTTGTGCTGTGATGAGCACTGGGTGTTATACACAACTAATGAATCATTGAACACTACATCAAAAACTAATGATGTACTATATGTCGGCTAACTGAACATAATAAAAAATAATAAAAACCCCAAAACCATTTGATTATTTGTTTAATTTTCAGAACTATAAAATGAAGATGATTGTCAGATGAACAATATATAGTATGCTATAAAAAAATAACTGAATGAATGATAGCCCCTTATTTTTTAAAAATTCTCATATTTAAACAATCCTAAAAACAAAATATTTTAAGTTACTCCCCACTGATTTTAAATGAACAGCCTTGATTATTTTACCTTTAACTATCAATCCACACATGAAACTACTTACTTGACATCTTGACTTGAATATATAATAGCAACTTCAAATGGAACTTTTCCAAAACACAAAATTCTTGATATGTCCCTGTACTGTTTCTCTTCCTAAAAAGGAATTACCACCATAAATTAGCTGCTTACGCCAAAAAGATAACAGCTATCCTTGATTCCTACCTTTCAGTTCTAATTCATCATAGTATACTATCAGTACATGAAAAACACACATCATGTATATCATGATTATGTCAATTTCTGTCTCTGCTGCCAGCCCTTCAGTCTAATCACTGCAACAGAATCCTAACAGAGTTTTCTAGGCCAAATCATTTTGGGTAGTCTTAGTTTTGTTCATTTGTATGTTATAGATTTCACAAATAAGTATTAATTTTAGTGAAAATTTATATTGAAATAAATGATGTCACTGGAAAAGAATACACAGACACATAACAGTAAAAGAAAGATTTGCAAATGCATGTGTGAAAAGACATGGTGTTTTCCTCGGATGTATCACTGGCTATAGAGAAGTATTCTATGTTTTAAAATAAAACATTTTGAATAGTATATGTGCATCAAATGGTGAGAAGCAGCTTATTTGGATTTTTTAAAAGTAACTTCTTTATACATCTTTTATTAAACCCATTTATGTTGATTGCTGTGTAATTTACATGGGAAAAGGAGATGATTCATAGCTTTCATGAGTGCTTGCATTCATTTTTTTCTTTTAATCTTAATTGTCGGCAGAATTGGGTGTTCTCTGCAGCTGGATCTTGGTCCTGGGATGGGAGACGTTGTGACCTAAAAAGAAACCATGGCTTTAAGATCAGAAAGTCTTGGGGATAGACCTGACTACTGTTGGGTAATATGTCTTTCTTTCTCTTTCCTTTCCTGTTTCCTTCCCCTCTTCCGTTTATCCCTTCCTTCTTTTCTTCTTTTTAGTATTGACTTTTTTTTAGTATTAGCACCTCATTATATGAAAAGACCTATGCTAAGCACCAAGTATAAAAAGACAAATAAGAACAGTCTCCATGACCTGGAGGATTTCTAGTTTAGTAGGGAAATCAGATAGTTAGGGTGATATTCAGCATGCCAAGAGATTAAGAGATAAAATTAAATCAGCCTATAAAAGTCAGGGAAAGTTTCAAAAGAAGAGGAAGCATTTGAGTTCAATTTGCCATCAAAGGAGGTTATCTCCCTGAGATACATGATGGGATATCATGAATATTCTTTTCTCAATTACTACTTTTTCTCTCTAAGTAACTTATTATCCTGGGAGATTTTCAGTATCTTTTTTATGAGAAAAGGTTTCAGATTAAATCTAAGAAAATCAAGTTGCAGCAATTTAATTCAACATACTTTCCTGTGTCTCCTCCTTTAAGGTAATGAAGGCAATACAAAAACTGATAACATAGAGGCTCTGAAATCTAAAAACTTAACAGTCTCTCTTATGAAAGGATGGGGAAACATGCAAATAACTCCATTAGTTGTCAGACTAATAAGTTATATTACAAAATTATAAACAGTTCTATGAAAACACAGGAAAAACTAATTCCAATTGAAGGCTTATAGAAAGTTTTCTAAAAAAGAAAAGGTAGTTGCTTTAGTTCTTGATATATTGGTTACACTTTCATGAATGAATATGTGAGGACAAAAACTTATCAGGCCCTGAGTGCATGCTGAAGAGAGGCGTGGAGATGAGCATGAACTGATTATATTTTTAAATACTTGAAAATATGGTGAAGAGCAAGAGGAAAAGTGAATCCATTTTTAAGGAAACTTGAGCTTATAAAACTGAGAGAGATCTGTAAGAAAAAACAAAACAACAAAACAACAAATAAAATAAAAGTTGCAAATATAAATTAGGTATATATGCTAATGTTTATCTAGAAAGAGAAAAAATTGTAACAAAATATACATTTTTTAAAAAAACCTGACAAATACCACTTTTTTTTTTTTTTAAGATTTTATTTATTTACCTGAGAGAGGGAAAGAGAAAGGCTTGCGAGTGGAGGGAGGAGCAGAGGAGGAGGGAAAGGGACAAGCTGACTTTGCACTGAGCTCAGAACCCCTGACAGGGCTTGATCCCACAACCCTGAGATAATGACTTCAGCTGAAACCAAGAGTCAGATGCTCAACCGACTGAGCCACACAAGAGCCCCAACAAATACCACTGTTAAAGAAAAATCACACTGGACACTTGTTAAAAACAGCGAAGAAGATTTCATTCAAGACTATTGCAATAGGGGTGCCTAGGTGGCTCAGTTGGTTAAGTGTCCGAACTCTTGATTTTGGCTCAGGTCATGATCTCAGGGTCCTGGGATCAAGCCCCTCATAGGGATTCCCACTCAGCGGAGAGTCTGCTTGTTTCCCTCTCCCTTTTCCCCTCCTGCTCACTCTCTCTGTCTCTCTCTCTCAAAAAAATAAATTAATTAAAAAAAAAGACTATTGCAATAGAAGAGAGAGATTGAACTCAACTCTGCTGAAAAAAAGGCAGGGACATTATTAAACACTGATCTGAGTAATGAAAAAGTACTGGAGGACGTTGGTGGGAAGGTTGGTCAGTGTTTTAGGTCAAAGTTTTTACTAATTGTTGCTTATATAATTTAGGCTCCTACATTCCCTTAGAGACTGGCAGGGTGGCGGGGCGGGGGGGCTATCTTTCTCAGTTGCTCTCATTTCCCCTTGAGAAAGACATTCCTGGACACAGAGGATTTACATCTCAAAGAGGCAGAGAAAGAATTTACAATTGCAAGTTTTCTAAACTAAATGCTCTAAGAAAGGGAGATGGGAAGAAAACCTGTCTAAAGTTTAACCAGGCTGAGGAGAATATTAAGGCCATCTGGTTCACCACTAAATCATCAAATCCAAACAAATAAATTGACATTTAAGTTACATTTCTTATACATTTTATATTACCTTTCTCTTCTACCATCATTGGATGCATTATCTTTGGTTATATCTTCATGTGGAAACAATTTTGTGATATGGTTTCCTATAGAAAGAACTCTAATTTCCCTTTAGCCAAGGTTGACTAAATAAACTATTATTAATAGTTTAAAAACATTTATCTCAGATTTATAACTTATTACTGTCAAGGAAATTTTAGGATGGTTGCCAAATTTAAAGAAAGTGCTATCAAATTTCTTTCATATGTGAGCTGTAAAATTTCTGGAATTTCAGGTTTTCTTGTGCAATAACGAATCCTCCTCTTTGAACTGATAACATTCATTCACCAGTTTGCCAATGATATCCTGTTGTAGTTGTATACTTTGAGTTTTAGGTTATTTTTGTCAGTGTTAGTATTTCATATCAAATGAACAAGAAGTTAATACAAATCTGAATAGTGTGATTAGGAAAGGCCAACTTAGGCCAGTAGAAAAGCATAAGCAAGGAATGGTCTTGGGCTATTGTGTGGTACATAACCTGAGCACCAATTTGCAGAACACTAGTGAAGCGTGATGAAAACTGGACACAAAAGGACCAAGTATAGTTGGTTCATGACATAAATGCATGTAGTATGTCCCCAATGCCAAACCTAAAACCTGTCTTTAAAATTACTAAGCTAAGGAGCTGAAAATCATTTGGCTCTTTATATAGGGATAGTGATCTCTTTCATTTAGTGTTTTTTTCTTTTCAAACAGAAGATGAATAAATTGCCAAATTGAAATGATAACTGTAAAAAAAAATTAAAAGGACTACTTTGTTACAGAAATAATTCTTTTAAAAATTCCATTACAGAGAAATTGTTACAAGTATATGCAAGGCAGATAATATTCTATCCTTGCCTAGCAAATAGAAGAAAAAGAATCAAATAGAAAACAAACAAACAAAAAAGTTAATTGAAAGTTGATTGAGGAGTTAGTTTGAAGAGAGATCTATTACTACCTCTACAACTATGTCTTTGCTTATGTGTAGAGAAAAATCTCAAGGACAGTATAAAACAAAATGTGCTTTGCATGTCATCTAAAGTAAGTTGCATTTCAGTGCTTGAATGGATATAAATGTTGCAAATGGAACACAGCTGGAAAAGACCTACAGAAAGACTAGAAATAATATAAAAAGAAGGCCTTTAATGTCACTGAGGTAATTCTTTTCTCATGAAATAAGTACCATGCTTTACCAGTAAAAGGAGAGGATGACACTATTTGTCTTGTTCATTGTTGAAATATGATTTATCATAGCCTCATATCTTCTTGTCATATTTTGACCATGAGTTATTCAGAAAAAAATGATTTCACTTTTCAATTTAAAGGTAGTGTACAATCATACTAGTCTATAAATATATTAAAATTCACAACAGTAAAATTAGAAATAATTAAAGTTCAGCTTGCCTTTCTTCTCTAACCAGACTACACATAGGGGAAATAAAAGGCTAAGAGAGAAATGCTTCACATTGTCTGGAAAGAGTCATACACTTTTAGAAAAAGGAATGACAGTATTTTAAACATATCCAAATTCATTATGGTTTCATTTATCAAATCAATGTAGCTTATGTCATAATTTTATAATTATATAGAAAATTAAAATAATTCTTTTCCAAACTATGTTCATTCATAAAAGAAGTTGTGTTTCTAATCAAATAGGGAACAAGTTCCTCAAATATGTAAAAGAACAGTCTTTAGTTTAGTAGGAGCCCTTTGAAATCACTGGCTGCTCTAGTCTTCAGGCATATTTTCAAACCACAATTAGTTTGAGATAGTTTATAAGTATATTCTGGAAAGTTTTAGGTCTGCCACTTCTGTTTTACATTTTGAGGCACATTTTCTTTCTTTTTTTTTTTAAAGATTGTATTTATTTATTTGAGAGAGAGAGCAGGAGCAGGTGGAGAAGCAGAGGAAGAGGGAGAAGCAGACTCCCCACTGAGCAGGGAGTCCTACATGGACTCAATCCCAGGACCAGTGGGTCCTGACCTGAGCCACAGGCAGACGCTTAACCAACTGAGCCACCCAGGTGGCTCCCAGGTGGGAGCCAGGTGGCACCCAGGTGCCCCAAAGCCATTTTCTAAGTGCACAATCTAGAATATTAATATTTTAATTAACTCCCCACATAAAATTAATTAAAATTATGTTACATAAAAAAGATATTCATTGTAAATCAAATTTAGCAAACTATTTTTCAATAAGAAGTACCATCAAGGATTAATAATAGCATTAGGTCTATAAAAATGATATAACCTTCCCGGAGGTCCAATTTGGCTCCACATATCGACAGTTAAAAATGTACTTATTTTGTATTCCAGCAATCTCATTTCTATGGATTTATCATAAGGCAATAATTAAATGCATTTGCCAGATATGTGTACAAGACTCTTCATCTCAACTTTTTATTGATACCAAAGTATTTGAATAAAACCAAAATGTCAAACAGTCGTGAATGATCCAAAATTTGGTATTACTTAGCAATAATTAAAAACACTATCTGTGATATATATGAAAACATATTCATAATACTTAGAGTAAACTTATAGATAAATTATCAAATATTATGTTTCATTAACTCATTTTTAATATGTTTTAGATGCACATAGAGAATTGTTTGAAAAAAAAAACAAAATACTCACCAATTCTTAACATCTTATTTAATAGCAAAACCCCAAATTCATTTCCAAGTACTTAATATGTACTGAAAAATATTTGTGACTAAATGAATAAATTAATGAAAACAATAAATAAAGGCAAGAATCAGAGGATGTGCTTTTACCCATAATGTTAAATATTTTTTCTTTGAGATTTTTGTACATGCAGTAAAAATGCATGTACAAAAATGCAGTAAAAAAAAACATTAGAAAGGAGGAGAAGAAATCTATAATTATTTACAAATGGTAGTATTTCATACAGCGAAAACAAGAATTAATTAAAAACTTAAAACTGTGTTTAAGTTTTGAAGAGTGTGGCTAGAATAAATATATGGAGACTTATAGCTTTGTATATAGTACAAATTATATGCAAATATTATATACAGCAATAAAAGAAAATGATTTATTACGATAAAATAAAAAATGGAATGGCTGGAAATATATCTAACAAGTTGAATCTAGGGCATATATTTTTGGAACCACATAATTTGCTTAAAATACATAAAAGAAGATGAACAAGTTAAGCAATCTGTCATTTCTGTGGATGGGAAGACTTAATATTTAAATATATCAATTCTCATCAAAGTTATCAAAATATTTAAAGCAATTTTAATAGTATTTCCTATGGTGATTTATTTCTGGATTTGAAAAGCAACTGAGGTCAATATAAAGGAATCAAGTCAAAATAATAAAGAAAATTTAGAGAGAAAATGAATGGGACCTTAAACAATTAAATAGTATATTATATAGTTAACCTGAAATTATTTTAAAAGCACAATGCAAATGCACGAGTAGGCAGATGATGAATAAAGAGAACATAGAGATCCAATTAATAGAAAATGTGGTAGTAAAAAGTTAATATTTTTAATATTAGGGAGAT
This sequence comes from Zalophus californianus, assembly GCF_009762305.2. Lineage (NCBI taxonomy): Eukaryota > Metazoa > Chordata > Mammalia > Carnivora > Otariidae > Zalophus > Zalophus californianus. Next base: position 43,674,960 of record NC_045603.1, read on the forward strand.
GATAAATTATTCAATAAATGGTGATGAGATAGCAATTTTTAAAGATATAAGATTAAATTATTCTGCACCTTATATCGCAAGAAATTCCAAACAAACTACAGTGTAAAAAAATAAAATAAAATACACCTGAAGGGCACCTTGCTGGCTTAGTTGGTAGAGCATCCGACTCTTGATATCAGGGTCGAATTTGAGCCTCATACTGGGTATAGAGATTACCTAAAATAAATAAATAAATAAATAAATAAATAAATAAATAAATAAATAAATAAAAATAAAATAAAGCTGAAACCAAAACAACACCAGTAGATAATATAAACGAATAATCTACATACTATTGGAGCTGAGATAAACTATTTTAACATATAGAGGAAGTCAAACAAAAGTGTATTTTTTTGTACATCTAAACGAATAGTTAAATGATAGTTTTCAAAAAGCCTCAAAGGATGAAATGCATGCAAGCTAGAAAATATTTAAAAGAGACATGGCAAGGGGCGCCTGGGTGGCTCAGTTGGTTAAGCATCTGGCTCTTCATTTCAGCTCAGGTCCTGATTTCAGTGTGCTGAGATCGAACCCTGTGTTGGGCTTTGTGCTGGGTGTGGAGCCTGCTTAGGATTCTCTCTTTCCCAGGCCCTGTCCCGGTCACCTCCCTCAAAAAAAAAAAAAAAAAAAAAGAAGGAAGTTAAAAAGATATATGACAAGGTAACACTGTGTTGTGTTGGAGCTGGCTTCCATTGGCTCACAAGTGTCGGTTTTGCTCATCTTTTCCCAACTCTGCTTTCATAAGTTATATGAGGTTGAAATCAGCCACAGTAGGTAATTGATTATACCATAGAAACTGTCAAGCACTACAAATCAGGGCCCACCCTCCCAAGCCTGTTAAACATTTACCATATATGACTACTTATATGTTAATATAGACCTGCATAGCATGTGATAGAGGTAGACAGGGGAAAACAAAACAATACAAAATAAAACAAATCAAAGAGAGAGAGAGAAAGCCTGAATCATTACATATTAAAATACTTAATTGTACAATTGTGCTGTTACTACATAGTGGAATTTATTGCCTTCTTTTAATTATAGAAGAAAGAAAGAAGTAGCTTTTTTGTGTTTTCTAAACATATAATACTTGTGTCATAACAGTAAGAAATAATAACTAATCTCATTCTCAAATGTGCCTATTTGTTCTATCTAGACAGATTTACCCTACATACATAGTTAGAGATATGTGAAACTATGTGTATGTGTATATCATATATGTTGTATTTTTTCAGGGAAGCCATATTTATAGCAACAAACTGTAATGCAATATGAATGTAACACATTAGGGTATTTGTTGATATGGGAAAAGCATTCATACTCTATGGTTAAGTGAAATTAGGTCCAATGAAATATTTTCAGTTAAATATATTTTATTGGTTATCTTCCCTCACTGTACTTCCTTCCCCAAACTCCATTTATGACCATAGAGATATTTTTTAATTATTTAAAAATATGAATAGAGAAAACAGTGGAGATAAGAAGTTAGAACACAAGTCAACAAGTAATTATCTACATAGCTGACTGTAAAATACAGAAACATAAGCTGGTATTATAGTAAGCCCAGAAACACTCAGGAATTAGAGGAAAAATGTAATAAGAAACAAGAAAATAAGTTTCTAGGGTTAGGATATAGCAGAGGAGAAAAATGAGGGAAATTTCCAGGGAAATATTAAAATGATATCGGAAGATAAGGACTTGGTGAGGAATCACTGGAGCAGAGAGACATAGGGACCAGGAGGAAGGGGGGAGAAAGATGAAATTAACTGATTAATTTGTTACTTGCATATGCAGAGAAGGGTTTTACATTTCAACAAAGAGTTTGGGAATAAACTAATGACAGATCCATAAAAATTTAAGTATAGATACATATTAGACAACTATTCACTTTGGGAAGGCAAAAAGATCATATAAGAGATAAGATGAAACCCAATCATAGTGCATTACTTAGCTGAATTTAAAATATTTAATACAGAGGGTGCCTGGGTGGCTCAGTTGGTTAAAATATTTAATACAGAATCACAAGAATATAAATTCTGGATATTGGTCTAGCCAAATCTGATTATACTGATAAAATGGGCTAACGGGAAGTATGTTTGTAGACATACATGTATCATGTGTCTGTGTGTACAGGAGAGGTAAGAAAGCTAAATCTTCATTTTTCATGATATAATACCAAGGATAGTATCCAAAATAAAAAAAAAAAGTAAGGTGTTTGCATAAAAAAACCCAAACACATTATCTAAGAAATAAGCTGCTAACTATAGTGGGCGTGGGAGGGGACACAGCTGAAAGCCTTGAAAGTGTTTGCTTCTGTGAAATGAACACAGGAGTGAGTTACAGAGTTTTCCTTCTAACCCTTGAAGATCTAGCTGGCATTTAAAACCAAATTTAAAAACTAAAGACCTGAAGGAATAACTGTTTAACAAACTTTGCTATCATCGCTGTGTCTAGGTGATTGCCAAAGCCTAAGTGTTCCCTTGCTTTTCCTCTCGCCTTCTTTGAGTTTATTCTCAAAAAGGATCCAGAGTGATTCTGTAACTAACTGTATGTTAGACTGTAACTCTCCAATGACTCCCAAGTTATTCAGAGTCAAGGTCAGGGAGTATAAAATGGTTTACAAGCATCCAGCCACCCGTTGTATCTGCAACCTCTCCTGACCACTTTCTGGCTCCCTCTCTTGCAGTTACACTGACCACGCCTATGAAGTGTGTAAGACACTTCAACACTTGTTCTTCCCTTGATGGTTGCAGAGCTTCCCCCTCACTCCCTCAGTTTTATCCTGTCACCTTCTTAACCAGGTCCTCCCAGTCTGTTGTACCTCATAGCCCTCTCACCAATCCAACATTCTTAATATCCCTTCCTTGCTTTTTTTTCCTTCATATCACTTAACTTCTAGCAAACAATACATTTCATCCACTCATTTTTTTTCCTTTCTCCTCCAGATAGAATGTATTCTCTACAACAGCAAGGATTTTTCATTGCTTTATCTTCAATGGCCTGAACAGTACGTGATATATACCATTCAATAAGTATTTATTTAAACAATGAATAATTGAAATAGCTATAAATTTAAGAATACAGGGTTGTTTGGCAATGTATAAAGGATGGTTGTTTCTGTTTATTATTTCTATTACAGAATTATAAGCATTTTTCTTATTTTATTATCTGATTTTCTAATTTATCTATAAATAACATACAAGCACTTGTAATAACAAGTTATATGGAATTAGCATTAAAATGAATCTATATCAGCAAATTCAGAAGCGCTAAAAAGAGCACATACTGATCTATAGCTTAGGTAGAATGTGAAGAACAAATATAGAACAAATGAAAAGTGATATTTTAATGTGCGAGTTAAAAACTCTATTACAACACTAATTTTAAAAAGAAAGAAAAGCTTTTTTGGGGCGCCTGGGTGGCTCAGTTGGTTAAGCGACTGCCTTCGGCTCAGGTAATGATCTCAGGGTCCTGGGATCGAGCCCCACGTCGGGGTCCCTGCTCAGCGGGGAGTCTACTTCTCCCTCTGACCCTCCCCCCCTCATGTGCTCTCTCTCTCTCTCTCTCTCATTCTCTCTCTTTCAAATAAATAAATAAAATCTTTAAAAAAAAGAAAAAAAAGAAAAAGAAAGGAAAGCTTTTCAATATTAGTCTAATAATTTACATCATTTATGTTGCCTTCTGCTTGTTTTCCTTATCCACATACATGAATGAACATCATAGTTAGCAGTTTTATTATTGTTGTTTTAGTGATCACTTATTGATCACTATCTGTTTGCCCAGCCCTCTGCTAAGTACTTTATGCACACTCTACCACTTAATCCTCATAACATGATGTGGGCTCTGTTAATTTGTACATTTTATAGATAAACATTTGATATTAAAAAGTTGTTTGCTTCTAAATAAAACTACAGTACTTCCAATTAACTTTAACATAATTAAATTTTTCTCATTCTTGAATTCACTTAGCTATGTAGTAAATTGTTTCAACCTTAATATGTCTAGGTCTGAAGTGCTTTATTTTCCCCCAAATTTGCTCCTGGCATCCCTCAATCTTTTTTTCCCCATAGTTATGCTTGTTCAGGCAATAATCCTGTAGTCACTCTTGACTCCTCTTTGTTTCCACTCTCCCATAAATCCTGTTGCTCCTACCATCAAAAGACATCCACAATCTAACCACTTCTTGACACTCCACTGAACCACAAGAGTGCAAGTTCTGTCCCTGTTGGAGAAGATAAAGGAGAGGACTTGACTCCAGGTTGATCTGCCAGCTAGATCTGGGCAATTGGAGGCATCCTCATCCCCTCCCCTTCCAGGGAATGTAAGTCCTGCCTACTGTTCCCACACTAGCAGCCATTTCAGTGATCTCACAGTATTGAGAGAGTGAGGTGTTTTTGAGACCATTGGACTGAGTATATGACTAAACCCAGTTAAGGCTTCTAGATAAACTTTTAAGATTCTGGCCAGTGCAGCTACTGGAGACGAGCCTCGTATGTAAATTCTCTTGCCTTTATTATTATTTTTTTAAAGATTTATTTATTTATTTATTTGAGATAGAGAGAGCACAGGAGGGAGGGGCAGAGGGAGAAGGAGAGAGAGTCATAAGCAGACTCTGCACTGAGCATGGAGCCCAAGGCGGGAGTCAGTCTCAAGACCCTGAGAACACAACCTGAACTGAAACCAAGAGTCAGACACTTAATTGTGTCACCCAGGCACTCCTCTCTTAATTATTATTATTATTATTATTATTAATTTGTTTCATTTCAAGGCACACAGCTATCCCATCACCACAAAGTTTCTCTCATGTGGCCCTTTTGGAGGCTTACCTATTTCCCTACCATCCCTACTAATTCCTTAACACTGAAAACCACTAATCTGTTCCCTGTTTCCATAATTTTGTTATTTCAAGAATGTTATGTAAATGGAGTCATACAATATGTAACATTTAGGATTTACTCTTTTTTACACAACATAATTATCTGGAGATTCATCCAAGTTGCGTGTATCAATAGTTTCTTCTTGTTGTGTTCTATGATATGATATGTATGTACTAAAAATGTGTTTAACCATTCATCCATTGAAGGGCATCTGGGTTGTTTTCAGTTTTTACATATTATGAACAAAGCTGCTATGAATATTTGTGTTAGGTTTTTATGTGATACATTTTCACTTCTCTAAGATAAATAAATATCGTACAGTTAGTGGACGGCATGATAGTTGCATACTTAATTTTATAAGAACTGTCAAACTGGGGCACTTGGGTGGCTCAGTAGGTTAAGTGTCCAGCTCTTGATTTCCACTCTCTGGTCATAATCTCAGGGTCCTGAGATGGAGCCCCCCATGGCTCTGTGCTCAGTGGGGCATCAGCTCATCCCTCTGCCCCTTCCCCTTTCTAATGTTCTCTCTCTCAAATAAATAAATAAAATCTTAAAAAAACAACAACTGCTAAACTGCTTTCCAGAGTGTACCATTTTACATTTTCACTGGCAGTATATGAGTGATCTAGTCTTGCTGCATCATTGTCAGCATTTGGTGTTTCCCCATTTTTTATTTTAGCCATTCTGATAAGTGTGTAATGATATCTCACGGTAGTTTTAATCACCATTTAATCTGTGGTTTTAATCTGCATTAATGACTAATGATGTACCTTTTTTTTCCATCTGGATATCCTTTTTTGGTAAAATGTCTATACATGTCTTTTTTTCCATTTTCTAGGAATATTTTTTGTTTGTTTGTTTAGTTTTGAGAATTCTTCATATATTCTAAATACTAGTCTTTTGTCAGCTATGTTGTTTGCAAATGTCTTCAGGTGTGCAACTCATCTTTTCATCCTCTTAATAGGGTCTTTCACAGAAAAACATTTTAAAACTTTCCCCCCAAGCTTTATTAAGACATAACTGACATGTGATATTAATAAGTTTAAGGTGTGCAATGTGATGGTTTTTACATGTATGTATATATTGTGAACATTTTTTAACTTTGATGAAGTTCCTTTATGGATCATGTTTTTGGTCTATGTCTAAGAACTCATTCTTAACCTATTGTCATAAAAAACTATATTCTAAAATTTTTAAGATTTTTTAAATTTATAGTGTATATTGAGTTAATTTTTATATATACTATCAGATTTAGGTTGAGGTTCATTTTTGGGCATATGGGTATCCAGTTGATTCCAAAACCCTTTGTTTAACACAGTATCCTTTCTTTTTTTTAAACTTAATTTAATTTTATTATGTTATGTTAGTCACCATACAGTACATCATTACTTTTTGATGTAGTGTTCCATGATTCATTGTTTGTGTATAACACCCAGTGCTCCACACAGAATGTGCCCTCTTTAATACCCATCACCAGGCTAATCCCTCCACCCCTCTCCCATCTAAAACCCTCAGTTTGTTTCCCGGAGTCTGTAGTCTCTCATGGTTCATCTCTCCCTCCGATTCCCCCCCTTCATTTTTCCCTTCCTTCTCCTAATGTCCTCCATGCTATTCCTCATGTTCCACAAATAAGTGAAACCATATGATAATTGACTTTCTCTGCTTGACTTATTTCACTTAGCATAATCTCCTCCAGTCCCATCCATGTTGATGTAAAAGTTGGGTATTCATCCTTTCTAATGGCTGAGTAATATTCCATCGTATATATGGACCACATCTTCTTTATCCATTCATCTGTTGAAGGGCATCTCAGCTCTTTCCACAGTTTGGCTATTGTGTACATTGCTGCTATAAATATTGGGGTGCATATGGCCCTTCTTTTCACTACATCTGTATCTTTGGGATGAATACCCAATAGTGCAATTACTGGGTCATAAGGTAGCTCTATTTTTAATTTTTTGAGGAACCTCCACACTGTTTTCCAAAGTAGCTGTACCAACTTTCATTCCCACCAGCAGTGTAAGAGGGTTCCCCTTTCTCCACAACCTCTCCAACATTTGTTGTTTCTTGCCTTGTCCATTTTTGCCATTCTAACTGGTGTAAGGTGGTATCTCAATGTGGTTTTGATGTGAATTTCCCTGATGGCTAATGATGATGAACATTTTTTCATGTGTCTGTTAGCCATTTGTGTATCTTCTTTGGAGAAGTGTCTGTTCATATCTTCTATCCATTTCTTGACTTGATTATTTGTTTTTTGGGTGTTGAGTTTGAGAAGTTCTTTATAGATCTTGGAGATTAGCCCTTTGTAGTGTCATTTGCAAATATCTTCTCCCATTCTGTGGGTTGCCTCTTTGTTTTGTTGACCGTTTCCTTTGCTGTGCAGAAGCTTTTTATCTTGATGAAGTCCCAAAAGTTCATTTTTGCTTTTGTTTCACTTGCCTTTGGAGATGTAACTTGAAAGAAGTTGCTGTGGCCGATGTCGAAGAGGTTATTGCCTATGTTCTCCTCTAAAATTTTGATGGATTCCTGTCTCACATTGAGGTCTTTCATCCATTTTGAGTTTACCTTTATGTATGGTGTTAGAGAATGGTTGAGTTTCATTCTTCTGTATATAGCTGTCCAATTTTCCCAGCACCATTTATTGAAGAGACTGCTTTTTTTCCATTGCATATTCTTTCCTGCTTTGTCAAAGATTATTTGACCATAAAGTTGAGGGTCCATACCTGGGCTCTCTATTCTGTTCTATTGGTCTATATGTCTGTTTTTGTGCCAGTACCATGCTGTCTTGGTTCACAGCTTTGTAATATAGCTTGAAATCAGGCAATGTGATGCCCGCAACTTTATTTTTCATTTTCAACATTTCCTTGGCGATTTGGGGTCTTTTCTGATTCCATACAAATTTTAGGATTGTTTGTTCCAGCACTTTGAAAATGTCTTTAGAACTTTGATTGGAATGGCGTTGAAGGTATAGATTGCTCTGGGCAACATAGACATTTTAACAATGTTTATTTTTCCAATCAATGAGCATGGAATTTTTTTTCCATCTTTTTGTGTCTTCTTCAATTTCTCTCATGAGTGTTCTGTAGTTCATAGAATATAGATCTTTACCTCTTTGGGTAGATTTATTCCGAGGTATCTGATTTTTGGTGCTATTGTAAATGGAATCAATTCTCTAATTTCTTTTTCTCCGGTTGCATTGTTAGTGTATAAGAAAGCAGCTGATTTCTGTGCATTGATTTTGTATCCTGCCACATTACTGAATTGCTGTATGAGTTCTAGTAATTTGGGGGTGGAGTCTTTTGGATTTTCCGTATAAAGTATCATGTCATCTGCGAAGAGAGAGAGTTTGACTTCTTCTTTGCCAATTTGAATAACTTTTATTTCTTCTTGTCTGATTGCTGTTGCTAGGACTTCTAGTACTATGTTGAACAATAGTGGCAAGAGTGGGCATCCTTGTTATGTTCCTGATCTTAAGGGAAAGGCTCTCTCATCATTTCCCCATTGAGGATGATATTCACTGTGGGTTTTTCATAGATGGCTTTTATGCAATTGAGGAATGTTCCCTCTACCTGTATACTCTGAAGAATTTTAATCAGGAAAGAATGCTGTATTTTGTCAAATGCTTTTTCTTCATCAATTGAGGGGACTATATGATTCTTCTCTCTCCTCTTATTGATGTGTTCTATCACATTGATTGATTTGCAAAGGTTGAACCACCCCTGCATCCCAGGGATAAATCCCACTTGGTTGTGGTGGATAATCTTTTTAATGTATTATTGGATCCTATTAGTGAGGATTTTGTTGAGAATTTTGGAATCCATATTCATCAGGGATATCAGTCTGAAATTCTCTTTTTTGATGGGGTCTTTGCCTGGTTTGGGGATTAAGGTAATGCTGGCCTCATAGAATGAGTCTGGAAGCTTTCCTTCTGTTTCTGTTTTTTGAAACAGCTTAGGAGAATAGGTATTATTTCTTCTTTGAATGTTTAGTAGAATTCCCCAGGGAATCCATCAGGCCCTGGACTCTTGTTTTCTGGGAGGTTTTTGATCACTGCTTCAATCTCTTTACTGGTTATTGGCATATTGAGGTTGTCAATTTCTTCCTATTTCAGTCTTGGCAGTTTATGGGTTTCTAGGAAGGCATCCATTTCTTCCAGGTTGCTTAATTTATTGGCATGTAGTTGTTGATAATAATTTCTAATAATTGTTTCTATTTCCTTGGTGTTAGTCGTGATCTCTCCCCTTTCATTCATAATTTTCTTAATTTGGGTCCTTTCTCGTTTCTTTTGGATAAGTCTGGCCAGTGGTTTATCAATCTTATTAATTCTTTCAAAGAACCAGCTTCTAGCCTCGTTGATCTGATCTACTGTGTTACCTGTTTCTAATTCGTTGATCTCTCTCTAATCGTAATTATTTCTCTTCTAATGCATGGCTTAGGCATCATTTGTTGCTTTTCCTCCAGTTCTTTAAGGTGTAAAGTTAGTTGGTGAATTTGGGGTTTTTCAATTTTTTTTTTGAGTGAGGCTTTGATGGCTATGTATTTCCCCTTTAGAACCGCCTTGGCAGTATCCCATAGGTTTTGGACCAATGTGTTTTCATTCTCATTGGTTTTCATGAATTGTTTAAGTTCTTCTTTGATTTCCTGGTTGACCCAAACATTCTTGAACAGAGCGGTCTTTAGCTTCCAAGTGTTTGAATTTTTGCCAAATTTTTCCTTGTGATTGAGTTCCAGTTTTAAAGCATTATGGTCTGAGAATATGCAGGGAATAATCTCAATCTTTTCGTATCAATTGACACCTGATTTGTGATCCAGTATATGGTCTATTCTGGAGAAAGTTCCATGTGCACTCAAGAAGAATGAATATTCTGTTGTTTTAGGGTGGAATGTTCTGTATATATCTATGAGGTCCATCTAGTCCAGTGTGTCATTCAAAGCTCTTGTTTCTTTGTTGATTTTCTGCTTAGATTATCTGTCTATTGCTGAGAGTGGAGTATTGAGGTCTCCTACAATTAACGTATTATTATCAAAATGACTCTTCATTTTGGTTAACAGTTGGCTTATGTAGTTGGCTGCTCCCATGTTGGGGGTGTAGATATTTACAGTTGTTAGATCTTCTTGTTGGATAGACCCTTTAAGAATGATATAGTGTTCTTCTGTGTCTCTAACTACAGTCTTTAGTTTAAAATCTAATTTGTCTGATATAAGAATTGCTCTCCCAGCTTTCTTTTGAGGTCCTTTGGCATGGAAGATAGATCTCCATCCCTTCACTTTCAGTCTGGATGTATCTTTAGGTTCAAAATGAGTCTCTTGTAGACAGCATATGGATGGGTCCTGTCTTTTTGTCCAATCTGCAACCCTGTGCTGTTTTATGGGAGCATTTAGGCCGTTCACGTTGAGAGTGATTATTGAAAGATATGAATTTATTGTCCTCATGTTGCCTGTGAAGTTCTTGTTTCTATACATTGTATCTGTAAATTTCTGTTCTAAATCACTCGGGGTCTTTCTCCTTTTATAGAACCTCTCTTAATATTTCTTGCAGGGGCGGCTTAGTGGTCACATATTCTTTCAATTTCTGCCAGTCTTGGAAGCTCTGCATCTCTCCACCCATTCTAAATGGAAGCTTGCTGGATAAAGTATTTTTGGCTGCACGTTCTTCTCATTTAGTACCCTGAATATGTCTTGACAGGCCTTTCCGGCTTGCCAGGTTTCTGTAGATAGGTCTGACATTATTCTGATATTCCTCCCTCTGTACAGAAGGAATCTCATCCCCCTAACTGCCCTTAAGATGGTTTCCTTGGTTCTAAGATTTGAGAGTTTTACTATTACATGTCGGGGCATTGGCCTGTTTTCCTTGATCTTGGGAGGGGTCCTCTCTGCCTCTAGGACACAAATGTTTGTTTCATTTCCCAGATTAGGAAAATTCTCAGCTAAGATTTGCTCAAATATATCTTCTAGTCCTCTCTCTCTCCACCTCCTCAGGGATCCCAATAATTCTAACAATGAATGTTTTGTGGCATCACTTATTTCTCTAATTCTGTTATGGATTTTGAATTGTTTCCCCCAGGCCTCCTCTTTTTCCTTCTTTTCTATCAATTGGTCTTCTAGATCACTAATTCATTCTTCTGCCTCACTTACCCTAGCTGTTAGAGTATCTAGATTAGGTTGGATCTCACTGATAGCATTTTTAAGTTCTGACAGTCCAGCTTCATTTCTGCCCTTAGAGACTCTATGTTGCCATTAATTGATTTCTCCATCTATCTATCATCTTCATAACTGTTACCCTGAAGTCCATTTCTGACATCTTGGTTATATTTGTATCCATCTGTAAATCTGTGGCAGAAGTCACAGTCTCTGAGTCTTTTTGATTTGGAGGGTTCCTCCTCCTAGTCATTCTGTTGATGGGTGGTTGAGGGAATGTACAGAGTCCAAATTATTGACCAGAACCCAAGCAAAATGCACCTGTTTAATAGGGACCTTAGGATTGTCGGCCGCTTGTTCTCCCAGCCTGTCTTCTGGGGGAGGGGCCTGCCACACTGTTACTCAGGGAACCCTGTTTGGACAGAGTTGCCCTGCCCCCCTGTAGCGAGGGATGGGCTCAGTGAAAACTGGTTTTTGGGGGCTTTTGTTCTCTGGCAGCTTTCCCTGGCGGCTTTCCACATCTCTTCTGAGTATCAGAGCAGAAGAGACCGTCTCCAACCCTTTGCCTCAGAGCAGAGAGTTCGCAGTCTGTTCTTCAGTGAGCTCTCCAGGCCACACTATCTGTTTCTGTCTGTGCTTCTAAAAACTGCAGCATTCTGGGTTGTGCGCTCCTCAGTAGCACTCCCAGTCCTTGCTCCAGGTCAGGGCACATCTCTGCCCTTTGTGTTTCTAAACCACCAGCACCCCCCTCCCCCCCATTCTCAAGCACAGCCCTGCCGCTCTGGGTTTCAGTCTGGGGGCCTGCCCTAAAGTCCTTTCCCCACTGCTACCAGTCTGTGAGTCTGTGCCTGGTCTCCAGCATGGGAGGCTTTCCCAAAGGCTCCCTCCCCCTTCTGTTTATCTTCCGCTATGTGCCCGTGGAATCATGGCTCCCCACTTCATACTTTGAAACCAACTGCCTGTGATATTCTGTTTGCAGAGATCCAGATATATCTTCTTACATCTCAGGCTGATTTCGTGGGTGTTCAGAGTGGTCTGGTAGATATCCAGCTCAGTTCAGGGGACCGGTTGGAATAGGGTCCCCTACTCCTCCACCATATTTTCCTCCTCCCCCACAGTATCCTTTCTCCACTAAATTAGCCTTGCAACTTTGTCAAAAGTGATTTGGCATTTTTTTTTTTTTTTGGTGTAAGATCTAGTTCTGTGTTCTCTATTCTGTTTTATTGATCTGTGTGTGTCTGTGATCTATCCCTTCATCAATACTACACAGTCTTAACTGTAGCTATGTAGTGAGTCATAAAATTTTCTAATATGATTCCTTCAATTTATTATTTTCCAAGATTGACTTAGCTATTCTAGGTTTTTTCACCTTCCCAAATAAATTTTAGAATCAGCTTTTCTATATCTAAAAAAAAAAAAAAATCTCGCTGTAATTTTGTTTGGAGTTTGTTAAATCTCTAGATTAGTTTGGGAGAGAATTGACATTGTTAGTATATTTACTAATGAGTATATTTAACTAAGTTTCTTATATTTATATAAGAATAAATATACTAATTTCACTAATAACACTAATAATTTTACTAATACTTTAATAAATCTGTCACCAATCTGGAGTGTCCTGCCTCTTCCTTTGGTCTCTCTCCCTGTTCCTTGCATACAGAGAACAGTTTCACATTTCACTCCAGAACTCCCAAGGTTGCAAACCAATAGTCCTAAGAAATATCTGCTTATAGTTATTGCGTTTTGTCTGTTATAAACCCATATATTTCTTTCCATTTATGTTAGTTCAGTTTTTAATAGTAGTCCTATGTCCTATTTCGGATCTATTTTTAATTTTGACAATTTTTTCAGAAGTTTTACTTTTTAAATAATCAAAACTGTTACTTAAACAGTGTCATCTATTTTGTAAAATTAAAAAAATATATGTATATAAATATTACTTCTCCAGATTGATAGAGCACAAAATCCACTTTCTTTTGCCAATTAAAGTTTGTATCACTTTTTTAAAAAAAGCATTTAAATAGTATGGCTTTTTGTTGTTATTGTTTTTGGCCTATACACTATAAGGTATGAATCTAAACATATGTCTTTCCAATTTGTAATAAATTTTTACTCCAATCTTTATTAAATTTTACCTGTATTATCATAGTATTGGTGTGTTGTATGTGAGTGAGTATATGTGAAGCTGACTGTATTTTATAGTTTTTTTAACTATTAGTGTATATTGCAAGTATTTTTATGTATCTAAGTATATAACTTCCTTTATAGTAAACAAATAAAATTATGTAACAACATAACTAAAATTTTACTGTTTGCTAGAGAACAATCAGTAGGCCTTTTGGAAATATTATCTTATACTTTTCACATCTTTTCTTTTCTAGATAATTTTATGATCCTGCTGAAATTTTGACTGATGTTGCTTAACATTGAAATTTTAACTGAAAATTAACCTGGGGAGAATTTTCAAATTTTTGCTATTAAGTTTTTTAACCAAGAACCATTTATGGCCTTCATATTTTTCAAGTTTATATTTTTGAAATTTAGTGATTTTGAATATGTCACTAAATGTTTTAGTTTTTTTGCCAAATAAATGGTGTTTATTATTGACATTTAAAAAAAATATTTGCATTATGTCATTATAATTCAAGGCTCAAGACCTGCTCAAACACTAGATAAAACTTATGTTTTGGTGTTTTTTTGTTTTTTTGTTGCTGTTATTATTCTCGGCTCCGATTATCATCTTCTTCTTTGGGTGATAATGCCGATACAGCTGAGATACTCCATCTCATTTCAGTGACCTGTAGCCCTTTTAAATGACCCAGGTTATTTTAACTTAATTAATGTGATATATAATAGTTAATTAGCCACCTCTCCCTAAAATGAGGCAGAATTCTTAACTTATTATCTGTACCTTTTTTTTCCTGAACTACCACCTTTGTAATTTTTTCCTCAAAAATTTATCATTTTGTTGCATTGAAGAATGTATGCTGAAATAATAATGACAACGATAATAACATACTAATAATGATTTAGGTATTTGCTAAACATGCTTTTGAATGTTCCACATGTTCCTCATCACTTAATTCATGCAGTGGATTAATGGATGGCATCATTGCCCTAATTTTACAGATGAGGAACCCAAGTCACAAAAAGGTGAAGTAACTTAAGGTAGCATCACAGCTTCTACACTACTGTGGATCTCACATCCTAAATGAAGGATTGACACCTGAGAATACAATTTTTAGTTCCATTATATATTGTCTTTAAAAATATAGACTATTGAAGACATCAGGTTTTTAGGACTTCTGATTTAAAATTGAGTCTAGCAATAAGATTCTTATACAATCTATTTTAACTTTCACTTAAATAACTATTAGAGTAAAAGTAGGACAACATCTTAAAACGTTTTCCCCAAGTTTTATTGAACTATAACTGATATATGACATTGGTAAACTTAAGGTGTACAACATGTTGATTTTTTACCTGTATATATGCAAATATTCTCAAACTTTGATAAGGTGCAATTTATCTATTTTCCTTCCCTTTATAGATTATGCTTTATATTATGTCTAAGAACTCATTGTTTGACCTGTGGTCATAAGGACTGTCTTCTAAAATTGTTATAGTTTTACATTTTACATTTATATCTGTGATGCATTTTGAGGTTTTTTAAATTTTTATTTATTTATTTATTTTTGTATATACTATCAGGTTTAGGTTGAGTTTCCAGCTGAATTCAATTTCTGGTAAGTGCTCTCTTCTTGGCTATTGGATGGCTTACTTCTCGCTATGTCCTGACATGGCTGAGACAAAGACAGAAAGGTCTGGTGTCCCTTCCTTTCTGTATTCCAAGCAGATTAAGGTCCCATCCTTATAACCTCATTTAACCTTAATCACACCTCATTAAAGGCCCTGTCTCCAATGCATGGATGGTTAGGACTCCAACATATGAATTTTGGAGCAACATAATTCAGTCCAAATTAATAATTATTTTTTCAACCAATAGGTTGAACAAGACTGTACAAGATTTTTGAGAGTATTAGCTGTTTGGTATCAGTATTTTAATTGTTGTTAACTAAGGTAACAGTGAGGGGGTAACTATAGACAGAGAACAATTTCAGTTGTGGGGTGGGAAGGACTTTGGAAAATGGTGAAAACTGGTCTGTTGGTTATGAGAACAGCAAGGAAAGTTCATGCAGCACCTGGTAGGACCTGAAAAAGGGGCCAGGTCATGCAGCACCTGATGGAACCTGAAAAGATCTTAAAGTATTTATATCTCGGTGAAAATAGTTAGCAATTAGGGAAATAACTTCATCAGGAATGAATCTGAAGAGCACTCTGATTCCATTTAGGGAATATCCTGGTTGGGAGGCACGTGTAGATGTTATGTGAGAGGAATAATGGAAATTTGGTATAATCAGGATATGAAGTATTCCTAAACTGAAATAAACAATTTAAAGTTCAGCCATTGAAGGATGGCTATGTCAATCTTGCTATATCAAATTTTAATGTATTTGTATATTCTAAAAATGATTTTTAATAGTTTTTTAAAAAGATTTATTTATTTATTTTAGAGAGAGAGAGAAAGAGAGTACATCTGTGCCCACAAGAGGGAGAGGGAGAGAATCTCAAGTGACTCCCTGCTAACATGGAGCCCGAACATGGGGCTTGATCTAAGGACCCTTAGATCATGATCTGAGCCAAAATCAAGAGCCAGATGTTTAACTGACTGAACCACCCAGCCACCCCAAATTTTAAGTCTTTAGAAAAAATTTGAATAGCAGAAAAGTTTTCACAAAACCATGTTAAGTGGGGGAGACAATATTTTAAACAATGTTTCTTATTTTGTAAACATCTTTATACAAATATGAATAGCATAGGTGCATAGGCACATATAAAATATGAATACTTATGAATAAATAGACACCTTAAAAAATAAATGCAGTAAAATATAAAATATAAATATAATTATGAAATATGAATTATTACATATTTGATATTAATTTTAAATATTAAAATAACACATAAAAATTAAGGCTTTTTATTGAGAAACAAATTATTTTTTATTATTTTCAATCTGCTTTTTCTATATCTCCAAATTTTTTATCATGGATGATTTGCTTAAACTTCTACATTTTTATAAATGTATACATTATATTTCTGAGCAGAAAAATGGTATAAATCTGGTACATGAAGTTAGAAACTTTAGATTGAAAGATGAAATACTCTATTCAGTAACCAAATATGTTATAACTAATAATGCATTATAGTACTAGGTATTATGCATATTGTTTATCTATCTTTTTATGGTGTTGGTGAGACTAATAAAGTTGAGAAGGAGAGCAAAAAACAATAGAACAAGAATTTTTTAAATTGTGATTTTTACTCTTTCACTCTCATTGCATTAGTTGAAACCTGAAATTATGAATATCTCACAATTGTGAAAGAAAACCTCTGTACATCTTTTAGAAGTTGGACAGAAATTGTATATAAATGTTATATAAAAAATGAGTGAAAAAAAGCTATGGTTTGAAATAAAAAAGACTATGGTTGATTCCAAATGTTCTACTAGGTAGCCATGAGATTTTTCCCAAGTCAATTTTTTTTTATAGTCAGTAAATAAATTAGAAAATGAGCCCCACTCTACCTAACTGCATGTGGGTATTGTGGGGAGGATGCAAAATAATGTGTGAAAGGTACTTGAAGTTTAGATGTTATACAAATCTAAAAATCTTTGTTTTGACAGTAAAATTAATGATCACAGGGAGGCAAAGAAAACAATAAATAGATTGTATTGAGAACTTGAAATAATTTAACAGTGTATGAGGAAAGCCAAACACTAAAAAAACCAATTTTCTTTTCTTTGGGGTTAACTGATATCTCTCACACTCATGTAGGTCCAATAATAACTAACAATTAGTTAACTTCCTCCCTAACGGCTTGAAAAACACAGGTCATTTGATTAAGTACTTCATTCATAGATTTTAAATTATTCTTATTGTATCACAGTATAATATCAACTCAAGTATCCCAGAAATAAACTAGATCTACTCAGTTTAGCTCTAAATCAGACCCCTATTTATTCATAATTAATAAACTTCATCAAATTAATAATATGCTGAGTATATGCAAATATAATGTGTACACTTGGGGTAATTGTAGTGACTATAACTGATGAAAAGAATGATTTAAAAAAGTT
Source organism: Zalophus californianus (assembly GCF_009762305.2). Taxonomy (NCBI): domain Eukaryota; kingdom Metazoa; phylum Chordata; class Mammalia; order Carnivora; family Otariidae; genus Zalophus; species Zalophus californianus. The sequence continues at coordinate 43,692,213 of NC_045603.1, forward strand.
CATAATAATGAGAGGACAGTTAAGTCACATTTATCTCTGAGTCTCTTGGTAGTCAGAGCAAAATTGAAAAATTAATTAGCATCATGCATTTTTCTTCTGTCAATGAAAATTATGCATGGCTCTGAATTGGTTTCTTCATCTCTTATAATCATAGAACATTCTGTTAGGCTTTTAAAAATATGTGTGTAAACTCTTGAATTGCTAGACTTTTTAAAAAAATGCATGTAAACTGTTGAATTTCTCTTTCTACTGAACAAGCATGGTCAAGAATGATAGGAAACTCCCTTTGCAAACTCACATGAGACAGGAGACAGATCAGTAGTGGTAGGAAAGAATGTCCATCCTCTTGCACACAGTACTACCTACCAAGTGTAGGTAACTATACTTGATTTTAATTTCTTGGTTAACCTTTAAGGGCCCAACCTAACACAAAACTCCTTGAGGGACCCTGAAATGACTTTGGTGGGGGATCATTTATTCTCTGTATTCTATTTCAGACTTAATAGACGTAACACTTTTGAGGGGCCCGAAGTAGTTTCTTTAATTTGTTCGTGGTAAATCAGGCACAAATCTATACATGGCTCATTTTCTGCATAATGAACAGGGTCAGATTAAGATATTTAAATGCCTTAAGCATTGGAAAAATATAGATCCTTGTTTTGTGTGACATTAGAAAATAAACACTAACCTCCAAACACATTTAAAGAAATAACATATCATATTCTGAAATATCAACTCTCAAATTATTTTAGACATTTTCTAAATTTTATGCTAATTATTAACTGGCATATATAGGTAAATGCTTATTATATCTAACAGATAAAACTACATAGTTTATATTTGACTCATTATATTTGTATCTCTATTAATTCACCATGAATTTCTCACCCTATCAGCCTATGCATTCAAGTAATGTATGCATCTTAATGCTGTAAGAACAACTAATTAAAAAAAAAAAAGCTTTGGGTGCCTGGGTGGCTCAGTCGTTAAGCGTCTGCCTTCGGCTCAGGTCATGATCCCAGGGTCCTGGGATCGAGTCCCACATCGGGCTCCCTGCTCAGCAGGAAGCCTGCTTCTCCCTCTCCCACTCCCCCGCTTGTGTTCCTGCTCTCACTGTCTCTCTTTGTCAAATAAATAAATAAAATCTTTTAAAAAAATAAATAAATAAAAATAAAAAAAATAAAAAAAAGCTTTGAAGAGAATATGGAGAACCTATTTGCTGTAAATTAATATTTTCCCCTACAAATAAACCTTTTAAGATAGGCATTTGACTGATTGATATGAAATATCTTTGTCAAAACATTTAATTATATCCTTTTTGCAAAGTACTAATCATTCTATCAGTACATTTTAATATAGTGACAGCAAGATTTCTGAATTTGATTTCCTTATATATTCCTACCATTTGTAGTCAAATTTATTTCTTCTGTCACACTTTTTTTTCTGGAAATGGAAAAGAAAAGGAAAACAAACAAACAAAAATAAATTTTACCAAATCACTTACTTTTAAAAGTTATACTATGTTCCCTACTTTCAAGAGCCATATCATGGGAAAAAGCATAACAGATTGTAACTTGTCTTACTCTTTTCAGTACAGAACTCACACTACTAAAAATAAGGTTTCCTGCTTTCAAAGCTTTAATTTTCTCTACAGGTGAGATCTTAGCTAGTTAGTTATATGTATCTGGTTGAAACATGCTTTTTATCTCCTGTTTTTATGTACTAACCTTCATGGGAGTCATCTAAGACAAACATCTTAATACTATGGAGTTATTTCATAGCTAGTGTATTGAGTCAAGTAAATGAGTTCTGAGAAATATTTGCTATTACTTTCAATCTGTTCATTTTTCAGCCAAAGAAAAACTTGGGAACAATTTTCTGCAAAATAACTCCTGACTATCCTATGACATAAATTGAGAATAAACTTAGAATTAAATTTATTTTTCCCAAATTATGTTTTAGTTACATGGCACTATTTCAAATATTAAAAGCAAACTACTTAAATTTGTCCATTGGAAACCATAATATCTGAATATTAATTATGAATATGCAAATAATAACATCTTTTTTGAAAGAATGGAAAAAATACAGCCAACAATTATTTATCTACTTTTAATATGTAATTTTACTGAGTTCATAATTATAGCTAGTATTTACTGGGCTTCTATATGCTGGTAATGCTGGTATGTACTTTACTTGTGATCGTTTGTTTAATGTTTATAACCATCTGATAAGTATTACTAGATTGGAATATTATCCCCATTTTACAGATGAATTGATTGAGACCAATTGACTGACATATTGAACTATGTAAAGATAAAATAGTTTGTCCAAGATCACTCAGGTCAGAAGCAGAATAGGTGACTGTTCTAGAAGACCCTTTGTTAAATTCCTGAATATACCTGAGTCATTCTTACTACTTGCACACAATTTCCTGGGAGTGGGAGACAGATATCAAATTGGTATGTCATTACAAAAGTTACAGTTCCCAGAAAGAGTCATTGAGTTCTTCAGTATGATAGTAACTACATGTGTCAATTGAAATTTTTAATGAAAATGGGTTTTAAGTGCTTCAAGTGAATACTTGAAGTTGAGATGTGCTTTAGGTGTAAATACTTTGAAATTCTTTGAATTTCAAAGACTTAGTATGGAAAAAAGTAAAATATATCAGCATTATTTTAAAAACGTGGTCATATGTTGAAGTAAAAATATTTTTGATATATTGTATTAAATAAAATATGAGTAAAATTAATTTAGTTACTATACTAGATATTTTTGGTGGCTGTTTTTCACTATTAATTTGCTTCATATATATATATATTGTATCTGCATACACTTTTGTATTCTTATGTACATTTTGGTTTGTTGCAAAGATCTTAAATTTTTAAAGAACAGAAAATATGCCTTCTATTTAACTTTTAATAATTTATCTGTTGGCTTAAAATATTGAAGGCAGGCTGGCACATGGCTCTGTGATAAACTGACCTTTGGCTATTAATCAGGTCCCTTCTTTCTTGGTGGTAAAATCTTACGATTATTTTGGGGCAATCTTCTTTTTTCTAAACAACCATGTGTGACTAATCACAACAACCCCATTTTCCTTAGTGATGATTTTTTGTATATGGGAGGGACAATGATGCAGTGCAATCTAAAAGATTTTTTTGAGAGAAAGTCTACTGAAAAGATTCTGGGAATTTTTTGTATTATTATTTTGATAAAGAGAGATTACTATGGTGATGGGGGGGAATTCCTCTTCATTGATTGGATACTTTCCTAGCACACGATTCCTGGAACCATGACAAACACTTTTCTGCATCACACGCTGACACACTAAGAATGAAAGGAACATGGGCTTCTGAAATCAATAGTTATTTTCTTTCTTCTTCTTTATTTATTTATTAGTTATTTTCTTTATTCCTTATAAATCTATACATTGTCATGTATTTCCGAAATGAAGATGAAGATTAAACAATTTTAGATGGAAATCGTTATCCAAAAATGATAGGCTCTGGATTTTCTGTAAACTGTTATTATTATTTTTTAATGTAAGATCATTCCACTTACAGAACTTCATTATCCTTAATAATCAGTTATTAGATACTCATCCTAAACACACTGCAACTTCTGACAATTTATAAGTTCCAATGACATTTAAGAGTATGCCTTAGGAGAACCTGGGTGGCTCAGTTGGTTAGGAATCCGACTGTTGATTTCAGCTCAGGTCATGATCTTGGGGTCATGGAATTAGGCCCTGTCTCAGGCTCTGCACTGCAGAGTCTGCTTGTCCCTCTCCTTCTCCCTCTTCCCCTACCCCAGCTCATTTGTGCTCTCTCTTTTTCTCTCACTCTCAAATAAATGGATAAATGGAATCTTAAAAAAATGTGTTTATATGTCTCATATATTCAGATATATATAACATTTTTATTATGTTTCTTTGTCATTCATTTGGAACATTTTTTCTTTATATAGTTGTGCTTCTTTTTTATTTTTTATTTTTTTAAAGATTTTATTTATTTATTCATGAGAGACAGAGGGAGAGAGAGAGAGAGAGGGAGGGAGAGAGAGAGAGAGAGAAGCAGAGGGAGAAGCAGGCTTCCAAGGAGCAGGGAGCCCGATGCGGGACTCGATCCCAGGAACCTGGGATCATGACCTGAGCCGAAGGCAGACGCTTAACCATCTGAGCCACCCAGGCACCCATATAGTTGTGCTTCTTATATCTATGGTTTTAGTCTAAATATTTATATGAAAAAATACATTTCTGGAGGCTTAAAAATAAATATATTTTTCCTAAACTACAATACAGAATCACATGATTCTAGGGTTGAAGGACTGTAGGTGGTATTTACTCTAAATTTCTCACTTTATAGTGAGTAAATTGTCACAGAGAAGACTGTGGAGCTGGTAGTAGTAATAATAGGATAAGAAAACAGTTCCTGATATGACCAGCTTGAATATTTTCTCATAAAATAATGACCAAAGCTTGGATATCCTTCTGTTTCAGATTTCCTAGTCTATCACAAATTCTAATATCATGCATCCAAATGTTTGGATTTTGTGGCTAAATGTGAACCAATTGCCTCAAGTCTATCTGATCGAACTTCTTTGCAACCTATAACATACATAATCATCAATCTATCTGCCTCACGTGGATTATCTCCACAATAGGTCTTGACCTGGACTTCCCTATCTTCCCACATAGGCACACTTCCCAGTGTCTGGGTGAGGTTGGGTCCTTAATGCTTTATTTATTAGCATAGTTCCTGAGCCAAGCTCAGAAAATAGGAAGAGTTTGGGGGAAAGGTGGGCAGAGATGGATAAGGATGGATACAAAATTCACCTGTGATTGCAATTAATACATGATGAAACTAAGATGAAATAAATTTTGACTCTTTTCCCAAAGAAGTGGGCTGTTGACCTGAGAAAACGTCGTATTACAGACGGCAGTGATACGCTGCTTTCCATGGATCAGCTTAACTCTCCTCTGTTTAAGAGCTAAATTGTTTGTTCCATTTTGTAGGTTTTGATTTCTCTTCCCCAGCCCCTTAATCATTCCCAACCTGTGCTCATATTTTTGCTTCACGTGCAAAGAATGTTTGGTTTCTTTTAACAGAAATAGTATTTTATCTTTACAAAGTGATAACATGTACAAAACACATAGCCAATAAACCTGATACAAATACGGTAGTCAAAGAAGGAAAGAGTCTTCTCCATTCTTCTGCTTTTATCAGAATTACTTGCACAGATTACCACATTAATTTAAGAAGTCAGACATTTTCCAACAGTTCTAACTCCTGAGGCATTCACTGTAGGCAAGCCTCAGAAGGACCTTTAGCCTGAAGCCATGCCATAAATACAAAACAGCCTCTATAAATAAAATTGATCTTGTACTCTCTATTCTTGTGTAACATTTATTTACTCTTCTATTATAAAGTTTCCAAAAACTTAATTTTTCTTCTTTTGTCTTTAAGATATTCACCTATTTTATTGATTTCATAGTAAAGCTCAAACTCTATATCATTAAATTCAAGGGGTTTCATGATCTGATCCCTATTAATAATTCTAGAATTTTTTTTAATAATTGCTCTCCCTGAATTCTGTACCTCTGGCAGATTCGATGACTGTTATCTGTCTGACTCCTCTTGGCCTCTCACCTTGGGGTATCTGTATACAATATTTACAAGAATTTCTCAATCCTAGCTCTTCATGGTTATGCCTTATTCATTTTTCCAGACTATGACATCAGTTCCTTCACAAATCCTTCCCTGAAATTATATATCCAGAATATTTGTTTTTTTTAATTTGAACTTAAAGCACTTTCTACTACCCATATGCATTCACCGTACTTGTGTTGAGGGGAGAATTCATAAGATAGCCAATTATTAATTTTTATTATTTTTAACCAGAGAAATTAATATATAAACATTTCAAGGATTTATTATTTCTAGTAGCATAGTCATCCTGGAAAGTATTGCCTATATGAGAAATATAGATTAAACTGATAAGCCATCAAGTCAGAAATTTTGCATGAGATTCTATTATAAGTCAGGGCCTGTACCACCAGAGTAGTTACAAATTTTGATCTCACAATTACATGAGAGTATCCCTGGAGGAAAGATGTAATAGAATGTTTTTGGCATGGTAAAACCTGCCCTTTTTTTAACCTCATTGTTAGAGGACTTTAATATTACTGAGATGACAGGAAACAAACTGAGGTTTGCTGGAGTGGTGCGGGGGCGGGAGAGATGGGGTGGCTGGGTGACAGACATTGGGGAGGGTATGTGCTATGGTGAGCGCTGTGAATTGCACAGGACTGTTGAATCACAGATCTATACCTTTGAAACAAATAATGCAATATATGTTAAGAAAAAAAAAAGAAGGTAGCAGGAGGGGAAGAATGAAGGGGGGTAAATTGGAGGGGGAGACGAACCATGAGAAACAATGGACTCTGAGAAACGGACTGGGGGTTCTAGAGGGGAGGGGGGTGGGGGGATGGGTTAGCCTGGTGATGGGTATTAAGGAGGGCACATTCTGCGTGGAGCACTGGGTATTATGCACAAACAATGAATCATGGAACACTACATCAAAAACTAATGATGTAATGTATGGTGATTAACAGAACAATAAAAAATTTAAAAAAATATTACTGAGATGAGGTGGCCCTATCTGCGTAAGGTTCAACAAATCCCTTGAGAGGAGAAGTTTCAAGACACCTACCACATCACTTTTGAGATCCAATTTCATTAGAATATCTCTGGTGTACTGAGATGATCTGAAGTGAGCTAGGATGACAAGTATAAGCCCAGGAGCTTCTAAAGGGGAATTCACCATAGAAGGACTGGTGTCATGAAAGACTGCTAAGAGCCAGCAATACCAGCACTATAAGTATATCATGAAGAACAGGGTGGAGCGTATGAATAAGTAAAAACTGAGAGAGTTTTATCACTAAAGTAAGATACCTCGGAATGTCAGGTCAATCAGGTTAAGTTCAAACAACATCCAGTTGTTTTTACAGGATCCTTCAAATTTAAATTCCCATATGTGAATGTCAGGTGTGTTTTTTTTTTTTTTTCCTGTGAAATGGGAACAATCAGAATTGATTTTTTAAAATAGGACATACAGAAAGAAAGCACTCAAATATCAAGAATTACCTGGGTATTAAGCCTCTAGTTTGGGTGAGAGTAATAGCAGATGTACTCCTCTTGGACCATCAAAGGATGGTCTCAGTTCTGGTTCCAGTAACATGGTATGAGGAAGCAACTGATCTGCATCAGCCCTTAATTTCTTGGCTTTATCCAAAAATAAAAACAAAAAAAAAAAAAAAAGGAAAGAAAGAAAGAAAAAGAAAATGATGCCATGGCAGTAGGTGATATCAGAGATCACAATTTTATTGATGTGAAAAATAAAAGAGCTCTGACTTGTTTATTTTTTAAACTCAAGTCTCTAAACATTCTTTAATAAATAATTTTTAAAAATATTGTCTATTTCCTTTTCTCTGCCACAGTGAACAGGGATCATCTGTGCCTTATAAATTGTTACATATCTGGTACCTATACAAAGTCTGGATCTGAGTACATACTGAATAAATATCTGTTAAAACAGTGAAATAATAGTGTAATATATTTTCTGGAATCTAAGATGGCCATGGATTTTTTAAAAGGACTACAATTAAGTTACAGCTTTACTTAAAACAAAACCTAAGTACTACTCCACAAAATACATTTAAAAATTATAAAACACATATTCTCTTTAGAAAAATTTAATATTGACAAAAAAGAAAATATTCCAAGTAATATGACTAAAGTAAAAATTTCTAGTTTGTGGAATAAATGGCATGAAAATGCAAGTGTTATAACTCGTTTCAGAACTGAAAATATGATCTATCACTTATAAATTTTATAAATGTTTAAAATCCCATTCGCATCTTCTCATTTTGATTTATAAACTAGATAAAGAAAAGTGAGGCTTAGGGGCCTATTTTATGACACTTGTACACTTCTCTAGGCATATGGAAGTGAATATATGGTCTCCTTTGGTTGAGTAGTTTCTGAATCCCCATATAGTTTCATTGAACATGCAGATTTGTTATAAAAAAAAAGTTATACCTTTTAAATTTAAGAAATATTTAAAAATTATACTCAGAGATCTGAACCAAGAATTTCTAAGCTGGAAATTGGTGTTTTCTAGTTGTCAGGCTGAAAGACTCTCTTTTCCATATCTTGCAAAAATTTCATTCAGAAATTATTAGACCCAAAGTGCTTGAGCACCTCACAGCGTCTGTATATCACATTATATCATCTGACTCTCTATTAAGTGATTTGCTGAGAAAATATCATAACCTACAATGGAATAAAAAGGTAAGTTAGACAAAGCAAAAATAAGCCAATGTAATTGCACCTAATGCCACTGCCACACCCAACAGAATGAGGCTCCATCTCAGATATTTATTAAAAACTAACTATCATCTAACATCATGTTAGCCACTGCAGGGAACACAAAGTTGACAGTAGACATGTTTTCTGCACTCAAATTATTTAAAATGTAGTTAGACAAAGAAAGTGTATATTATCACTGTTATACCTGATGGAAAATGGTGAAACCAGCTGTTGATATAGTATGGCCATTGTCCCAAATGCTCTCCATTCCTTGAGGGACACAGAGAAATACATGAGTTTGTTAGGGGTTGTCATAGTCATAAGAAGAGGGTGTACTAGGAGGAGGAACAGAGATTCTATGTATCTATCAGAGTGTGGGACAGTTCTGGACAGCAAAACATTGACTGATCTAAAATGCCAATATAGTCCCAGAGAGAAATAGTATAGATTAGATTATATACCTAAAACATGAATTTTATATATTTACCTTACTGTAAAACTTGGGAAAATAGCTTGAGAAATTTTATTGAAGGGAAAGAAATTTACAGAATAGGGATCTTCTCTGTATATTTCAAAGGAAAAGAGTCAACAAAGGTGACACAATGTTACTGCTCTTCTAGGAAAGATAAAAGAGACCCAGGTTACGAAAATGTTATCTCTATCAAAAATTTTAAAATGTTTGTCAATGACTTGCAGCCACCCTCTTAGGTACACTTACTGAATTCTCTTACCACCTCCCCTTAACTCTAGAGTGTATATATTAATGTCTTTTTCTCCAGATAGAAAATCAGGTAAATACCTTCTTGTGAAATTGAGCTTGGTTTTTCAGAATGGAGTTGCTGCCTCAGAGTATGGTCTGTGTGGTGTATGGTTTGGTCATTGTTTTTGGTGAAGGAAGGGTAAGTTTACATGAACCCTAAAGTAAAACATGGCATCTTATATGTCTTGCTGCTGTAAGTGAGCTTACAGATAGCACCCTGGTTCAGAAAAATGGCCAGCTATGAAGAAGAAACTGTGTCAGCTACCTAAATTAATAAACCTAGGCTTTCATTCATAAATATGACTGGACAACAAAGAATTACCAGATATTTAAAAAAATCAGTTTGAAAAAAATAATTTACCTAGTAAGATTAAGCAGACTACAGAAGAAAGGTAGGTAATCTAGGGAAAGGCATATAACTTTTAAAAAAATTAGAAAGACAAACAAGACATTCTACTTAGTAAATTTAAAGAAATATGAGAGGAAAATATTTCTACTAGATAGGAACAAACATTTGTGAGAAAAGAACAATTATAAATCAAGAAGGAATTAGTGAAAATTAAAAATGTAACTCTCCTATGAGTAAAAAATATGAAGCTATCTCTCAATTAAGAGCAAAAAGACAAACAGATGCAAAGTATCAGTGGAAATCTGAGATACATAACAGATTTCATATCAGATGGCCAACAAAGGACTACTAGACATTTTAGAATAAGAAAACAAAAAGAAAAAGGAGGAAAGATACTGTCAAAGATATAATAGAAGACATTTTCCCAAAGTTGAAGAATGCCATAAGCTTATTTTCAACTCTGGTTTTGAAAGAAAGAAACTAAAGGTGAACTAAAGTAAAATGAAAAATAATCTAAGAAAGAATTTTAAGGATTCCCTAGATCCAAGGAAATACCAATCTTGCATTATACTGAAATGAAAATAAGCAAGGCCTAGAGGTGAGAACATGTTGGAAAATTCAGTGGTATGGTAACTATGATATATATTGTATCTGCCAAAATGAAAATGATATTTAATTGGATAACCCAGAAGAAAAAAAAAACCTGAAAAGTAATGTTATGAATGAAATTAAGATAGGGAATAGTTTTTCATGTTTTAAGTAAGCCACAAATGTAAACGTGCCTTGTGGGTTTTAGTCTCTGATGGATACCTTTTATATGGTGAGTATCTATTTGTTAGGCCACTTTTGTATTTAAAGAAGGAAAAATCATTTGACATTGGTACAAGCAATATGTAGTCCAAATATTAAGTATACATGGAATGGCATGTATTTTATGGTAAAGGCTCTCTACTACACTGTGGATGGAATCACTCACTAGTTTTGCAGTGAATCACATTTGCATTACTAAAGCATTATAATTAATGTTATGCTTAGGCTCTTCAGTTTTTACACAATGACCCACAAACAAGACATAGAATGTTTTGTTATCGTTAGTTGTTTCAAATTTCTTTGTAATATAAATGTAGAACACTGGGTGTTATATACAATGAATCACTAAATTCTACTACTGAAACTAATATTACACTATATGTTAACTAACTAGAATTTAAACAAAAAACTTGAAATATATCTATGTGTGTGTGTGTGTGCGTGTGTGTGTGTGTGTGTGTGTTTAGGCGTGGAGATTAAAAATACTACTAATGAAACTAAAGCTGCTCCTTACCTTAATTATAAAAGTTTATATATACCATTCTGATCCTTAGAGGTGGGGAGAGACTGGGTAAGGAGGTATAGAAGCACTAGTTTTTTCATATATTAGAGTATCAGGCAATACAATATAGAATTGATAGGTCGTGATATATAGGTATCCCCATATTCTAAAGCATATAAAGGTGTACTACTTTATTTTATTGCTATTATAACAAATTACCACAAATTTAGTGGCTTAGAATAACACAGATTTGTTAATTTATGGTTCTGGATGTCAGAAGTCTGGAATGAGCCCATAGGGCTAAAATCAAGGTTGGCAGGGTTACATTTCTTTCTGGAGACTCTAGGGAAAGAACTGACTTTCTTGTTCATTCAGATTGTTAGCAGACCTAAGTTCCTTACCTTCATGTGACCAAGATTACTCTTTTCTTGATGTCAGTATGCAGTCTGCAATTTAAAAGCTGCTTCATTCCTTGGTCTGTTATTTCCTTCCTCTATTTTCAAATCCAGCAGTGGTGGGTTGAATTTCTCTCACACTTCAATATCTTTTTTTAGTCTTATCTCTCTGACTACATTGTTCTGCCTTCTTCCACTTTTAAAAGTCATATGATCACATTGAATCCACCCAGATAATCTGGGATAGTCTTCTGATTTTATGATCTATAAACTTAATTCAGTCTGCAAAGTCCTCTTTGTCGTGTAACCTAACATACACAGACATACACCAGGAGTTAGTGTGAGGGTATCTTTTTGGGGATCTCACATGAGGTTTCATTTTAGAAAAGAGCAGCGTAATTAAGCAGATTGTACAAATAATTGATTTTTTTTCATTAGCAAGTAGGCTGAGGTATCTGCCTCCTTAGAGAAGCATTAAGCATGGTTCTAGCATTTAGTTTCTAGCATTCTGTGAAAATGCCCAAACACATTACCCAGGTGTGTTTGGCTAGAACAGCACAGGTGTCTGATTTGAGCAGAGTTCCTCTACAGATTCTGAATTGAGTCATCCATTGCTACAGTAGTGTTTCATAACAAACAGCTCCCCAAATCTTATTTATTGCTCTCTCATGGGTTGTTGGGTCTGCTGGAGTAGGGCTATATTAGGCTAGGACATCCATTTTTAGTCTTAAACCTCCTCCACATATTTTTCATATTAAAACCCAGGGTCCAGGAACAACAACTTACTAAACATGGTCTTCTCATAATTACTGCAGGAAACACCAAAGGCTGGTAGAAAATGTGAGTTTGTGGGTTTGTCTGGGTTTTTTGTTTTGTCCTGTTTTCATTTTTATTTGTTTTTAACTAAAAGCCTTGAATGGTGCAAAGGATACCACATTCTGTAGCTGAAATATTTTTTTAAAGATTTTATTTATTTATTTGTCAGAGAGAGAGAGAGAGTGAGAGTGAGAGAGAGAGAGGCTGGCAGAGGGAGAGGCAGGCTCCCTGCTGAGCAAGGAGGCGGATGTGGGACTCAATCCCAGGACCCCTGGGATCATGACCTGAGCCAAAGGCAGACATTTAACCAACTGAGCCACCTAGGCATCCCTGAAAGAATTTTTTATTGAATGATTTTGGAACAAGCTATAGAAGCTCCAAAACCCCCTTTCTTAGAATATCATATGGAAGTTTAAAACAACAACAAAAACAAAACACCTTTGCCCTGCTAGAGATATACTTAATAAAAATATATAGTTGTTACACCTGGGAATATGATTTTAAATTAATTTTCCAATTATGACTCTCATGTATCTTTTAAACGGCCTATTACTCCTCAACTAGTATACTTTAAATTAAGTTACAATCATTACTTTCGCTTAATAAAAGCAATTGATTTCTAATCTTGTAACTAAAACTCTGTTAAACTTTAATATCCTTCATTCTTTAGTCATAGTAGATTATTGTTTTATATCATTATAAAGTTTTCAGCATGTATCCATATATCTGATCTCAGTTTCTCTACTCACAACACTTCTTGATTTTAACAGAAGAAAGAATAGTGAATCTAAAGTCTTCTACTCTGAATCTCAGCACCAGGAATCAAGCTATAATGTCAGGCACTTTAGAAAAGATTATAAATTTCTAAAGTGTCATTCAAAACACAGTAGCAAATGCTTAATCTTAAAATTATCTAACAATTTTTGCTTTGACTGTTGTTTTTGTCATGAAGTTTAGGTAACATTTAATCTATCTTAGGTTGTAGAATATAATATATAATGGAGAAATGATTACTACTTTAAAAAATATATTTTCAAAATTACTGAGATGGGGTAGTGGTTAGATGCAAAACAATCATTGGCTCAAATCCCAGATACTTCACTTACTAGTTGTATGATTAGGGGATTTACTTAATTCTTAAATTTTGTCCTTCTTCATCAAAGGAGACTAAAGTAACTACAATACTATATGATTACATAAAAGCCCATCATGTAAGCATTTAGCACATGTCCTGACCCTTCAGCTATTATTCTTGTAGTTCTGGGATATTTTCTTTTTCCTGTTAATGGCATAGTGTGGCTATTTGGCCTGACATAAATTTTGAGGTTAAAAAAAATAACTAAAATCTGTGTATCAGAGTTCAGTTCCACACTTCAGTCTAGATTTTTTTAAAGGTGGTATAGCATAGTGATTAGTACTGAGCTTGAGTTAGAGCTTCTTACTCAGTTCTTTACTTTTTCACTTACAGGATGACTGACTGGAAGAAGTTACTTAATCTGTCGATGTCTCAGTTTCTGCATCTGTAAAACAAAGGTGATGAAAATGGAAATTAATTTATAAGGTTGTGAGCTTTCAATAACTAATCCATGTAAAATGCTTAGGAGCATGCCTAAATTCAGGTAGTCACTCATGTAAGGTTAGCTCTTATTATAGGTATTTTTGTATAGAAGGGAAGTAATTTACTTCTGTGTGATATCAAAATTTGATATTAGATATAATGTTGTAGTCTTGCCCTGCAGGGATGGGGTATGTGAGAAAGAAGATTGAAGTGCCACCAAAAAAAAAAAAAAAAAAAAAACTCATCAAATTTTCTTTGAACATAAATGGCTTTCTATACCACTGACAAAAATATTTTAAATATACTATTATGCTTGAAATTCATGAATCATGTGAGCCCAAATGACAAATCATTGCCATAATTTTACTTTGCATTTACATGACCCTTTAAAATTTAGGAAGTTTATTTATATTCAAATTGTATTTAATACTCACAAAAAAATGTGAGCTCAGTTTACTTAAACTCACTTACTGGTAAGGAAACTAAAGCTCAGAAAGATTAAATAATCTGATGAGGGTTAAGCACTCAGTTAAGTTAGAATAGCTTGAATATAAACCCAGGGTCTCCAATACTCAGAATAGAGACCTTTTCCTTGTAATCTTGAAGAAAATAGTTAGGGATAGGTGTTACCTCACTTTTCTATGACAGGAGTAAAACTTTAAAATAATGACTTTATGCAAGCCAAAATATCCCCAAAACAAAACAAACAACTATCAAACAGAGATGTCCTAAAACAAGACCACATAGTTTCTTCAGAAAAATTAAGCTATTTTCTCTATGGCTTCTTTTTTTTTTCTTAAGATGAGAAATATTTATACTTATAACCAGAAAAATTTACTGGCACTATAAAATCATAGGACAAGCGGCCCATTTGGCTCTGCCGGAAAACCTCACATTCATGTAAAGCACTTATTTTATAGATGTACAAAACAAGCTTTATTTCCTGTGTCATAGAGGACAAATCTAACCTGTCACTTTTAAGGGAAATATATATGAGACATGGAGATGTCAGTGAATACTCCATGTTCAGATAAGAAATGCATCACAATATTTAAAATAACTGAAAAACAAAGCCACTATATACATTTATTATTGGCTTTTATTTAAAATGAAATTTCTCCCTTTCTCCCTGAAGTAATTGTGTGTGTGTATGTATGTGTGTGTGTCCTATGAATATATATATATATTTTTTTTTTCTCCAGAGGAGGTCAAACTACAGCCTACATATGGTGAAATTAATCATGTATCTCATTTATTGTGTCTGATTGAATTTTAATGGAGCTGATAATCTAGTTTGACAACTTGCTAAATTATTGTCAGATATATTACATAATCTCTTCTCATTATGTATGACAGATGATTAAGTGCTATAAAATATGGGGCACTGTAGGAGCTGGGTGTGTTATGAAAGTCAAGTGACAAGCACTTCAAGAGAGGGAGGAGCTCTGTTCTTAAGTGACCTCTGTATAATATTTCACAAACCATTCACAGAGAGTTCCACACAGGCTTTTTTGTATTCTAGACAAAACAATAGCTACTTGCTTGACTAAGAAACATGGATGTATAGATAGATAGATAGATAGATAGATAGGAAAATAGATAATAGAAAGATACAGACATAGATATACCTTTTTTTCTTAATATTATTACTTGAATTTTACCAAACTAGAAGACCCAGTATTTAGCAACTTTGTTCAACTATCCCAGTCCCAAATTCATTAATATGTTAATATTTGTTGATTAATGACCAGGTAAATTGTGGTATTTGATAAGTGGGGATTAGTGATATATTTTTATTTTTTATTGTTAAAGGGCAGAGTTGACTGATTATTAACTTAAAGTAGTTTGCATGCTCAAATATTTTATTGTGATGACAACATTAATATTATGAAAACATCGATAAACATCAGTAAATGTTATATATAATGATTAAATTCTGTATACAGGTAATTATTTATGATTATATAATTATAAATATTTACTATATATAATGTTATTATACATTATATATCAAATATCAAATATGTTTCTCTGTAGTTTTATGTAAATTTAAAAGTATAAATGTTATATATGAATATATTATTATATATGTAATTATTATAATTTGTATTATGTGACAGTACATTAACAAATACTTATTAGGAAACAATTATAGTAAAAATGATATAAAATTATCTCTAATTGTATCACTATCTACAAATAACTACTATTTTTATCATTTTAATCATTCCATAATAGCTGTCCTACATGGATGAGATCATGCTTTATATACTTCATATACCATTTTATCTCACTTTTTTGACCTGACATTACATCATAGATATTTTCCCATGTCATTAAATATATTACTCATTAAAAATATTTTAAGAATAAATAATATTGACTTTCAGTTTCATATCTGACATGTAAAGAACTTGGAATTCCCACCCTTACAACAAGAAAAAGCAGGACAAACTGAAAATCAATGACTTTTCTTTAACCTAACAGAAAACTGAATTTCAGGGGCGCCTGGGTGGCTTGGTCGTTAAGCGTCTGCCTTCGGCTCCGATCATGATCCCAGAGTCCTGGGATCGAGCCCCGCGTCCGGCTCGGTGCTCCTCGGAGAGCCTGCCGCTCTGCCTGCCGCTCTGCTTACCTGTGCTCTCTCTGTCAAATAAATAAATAAAATCTTTAAAAAAAAAAAGAAAAAAGAAAACTGAATTTCAGAGCAAAATGTCATCCTGAAATGTAGAAAGGCAAATTCATCCAGAGACACAGCTAGGTCAGCTTACCTGTGGCAGGAGCCTCTAGAGCCATTAAGTGATAGGAATACATAAATGATAATATTGACCAATTGCTGGAGACTCAAAGTACATTAATTAGTATGTTAGTGAGAAGCTGTTGATGACCCTCACTTTTCTGTGCTTAATATCAAGTAACCACACCTGGTCCTTATGATGAAGATTCCCCAAAGTCCCCTTTTGATCTTGGCAGGGGAGGGCAAGAGTAATCATTGTGAAATAGACCTCTCAGTGCAAAGGCCTGTGTTCAGGGAAAAAGACTGCCAGAGCAGTAACCCCACTGAGGGAAGGGCATTCTTTCAACTCCATCCCACTCCAGCCATTCATCTAATCTAAGTGGAGGGGAGAGGCGCGAGAGGAGAGGAGAGGGGAGGAGAGGAGAGGAGAGGAGAGAAGAGAGGAAGGAATGAAGGAAGAAGGGAAGGAAGGAAGGAAGGAAGGAAGGAAGGAAGGAAGGAAGGAAGGAAGGAAGGAAGGAAGGAAGGAAGGAAGGAAGGAAGGAAGGAAGGAAGGAAGGAAGGAAGGAAGGAAGGAAGGAAAGAAAGAAAAGAAAGGAAAAGAAAGAACAAAGAAAAGAAAAGAAAAAAGTCATATTCAACAACTCCAGTCAGGACTTCAAGGAAATAGACTGAGAAGGCTGTAATGGGGAAAAGGGAGAGGAGGGTCATATTACAGGATAAGCACTTGTGAAAGTCAAAGCCTCAAGACACACAAAAACAAAAACACTCGAAATTTAATAGGAAGAGTAGCATCCTACCAATAGGACTTCAGTAAAAAGTAAGTCAATTCAGCTGAAAGAGCTGTAAGACAGACTCTCTTAAGAAAGATTACTTAGGAGAGCCTGGGTGACTCAGTTGGTTGAGCGACTGCCTTCGGCTCAGGTCATGATCCTGGAGTCCCGGGATCGAGTCCCGCATCGGGCTGCCTGCTCAGCGGGGAGTCTGCCTCTCCCTCTGACTCTCCCTCCTCTCATGTGCTCTCTCTCTCTCTCTCTCTCATTCTCTCTCTCAAATACATAAATAAAATCTTTAGAAAAAAAAAGAAAGATTACTTCCGGAAGTCCAAAGTGTAGAAGGGAAACATGAAAAGGCCACCAAAGGAAACTGAAGCCCCGTCACCTGTATCTATAGCAAACCTTAAACGTAGCCCAGTTCCTAGCCATATTGACATGAATCTTTACACTAAAGGTTTTTTAACCTCAGTTCCTACAATGCAGTACAGCACGTCCACTTCTCAACAAAAAAATTGTCATGCCAAAAGGCAAGAGGAAACACAGTGTGAAGAGACAAAGTAATCAGACCCTGACTCAGATATTATAAGTACGTCAGATTTATCAGACCAGAAATTTAAAACCATGATTCATACATTAAGGACCCTAATGCAAAAAAGTGCACAATATGCATGGGTAGGTAGGTAAAGTAAGCAGAGAGACAGAAACTCTAAGAAAGAGCCAAAAGAAAATATTAGAAATCAGAATGAGTGTAATATAAAAGAAGAGTGTTTTTGATGGGCTCATCAGTGGATATAACAAACTGAGAAAAAAATTACTGGGCTTGAAAATAGATCAATATGTGACCAATCAATTATGTGCTAGCAAATTGGAATTAAAAACATCAATATGATTTCATTTTTCGTTCAATATAAATACAGATAATTATATATGGGGCTATTTATATGTATATGCAGATGTACAGGTTGGTATACCCACACGCATTTTTTTGTTCTCTCAGCTTAGAGGGCCTAGAAGAAAAGAAACCTCAGTATCAAGAGGCACACTTAGCACAAAGAATTTTTTTTCTAATACCATTCACTGATAAAAATACCAGAGCTCCTTGGAAAACTGGTTGATTCTAGGACTGGGGCAGGAATTATCTGAAATGAACCTGCAGCATCTTATACCAGAGAAAAGGAAGTGCTCTATACCATCTATACCAAAGAAAAGGAAGTGCTCAAAAAACCCCACAACTGTGGAATATTTCAGATGGACACAAAAGCCTGATGTATGGTGATTAACATAACAATAAAAAAATAAAAAAAAAGCCAACCCAGAGAGCTCCCAATAGCCAAATCTAGAGTAATTTGAACCAAAAATAAAGTAATATTTAATTATAACACAAAATATACAATAATTGTCTATGAATTTCATGCATAAATGGGAGCAAAGAGACAAATATCCCATGCAGAAAAATCCCAAATAACTTAAGAGTAAACCTTACTCTCAGTGACAGTGAATGTTTCTGTACCATTTTCCTTGCATTATATATAAATTATAATTCAGGTTACATTCTTTATATAGATAGTTTTGTATAGTATTTTGCAAAAAATCAGCCCATGCAACGATGTTATATATCTTGTTTCTTATTTTTAATTTTACCATACATGATTGTATTTTCCAATGTTAAATTTCATGTTATAACAAAAATTTTTGTCCTTTCCACTTGCATTTGAAACTCTCTCTTGTTGCCTTTGAAGCACTTTTCACTACAAATATTCACACTTTATCTGTCATTTATGTTGATTATTGTTTATCATTTAATTGTCTTTTTGTCATATATTAATTCTTAATTTTGAATGTTATTAAATGTGTTCTTCCATGATTCCCATTCCTTGATTTTTATCTTTTTTTGTATTATTTGGTTTGGAGTATAATTAGAATACAGTGTTATATTTGGTTCAGGTGTACAATACAGTGATTTGATAATTCTATGTATTTCTCTGTGCTCATCAAGATAAGTGTGCCCTTGATCCCCTTTATCCATCCCCCTACACCTTCCCTCTGGCAACCACCACTTTATTCTCTGCATTTCGTGTCTGTTTTATTATCTTTTTTTATTTGTTTGTTCATTTGTATTGCTTCTTAAATTCTACATGTGAGTGAAATCATATGGTATTTGTCTTTCTCTGCTTGACTTACTTCACTTAGCCTTATACCCTCTAGGTCCATCCATGTTGCTGCAAAAGGCAAGATTTCATCCCTTTTAATGGCTGAGTAACATTCCATTGTATATATATACACACCATATCGACTCTATCCATTCATCTATGGATGGACACTTGGGTTGCTTCCATATCTCAGCTATTGTAAATAATGCTGCAGTAAACATCAGGGTACATTTATGTTTTCAAATTAGTGTTTTCGCTTTCCTAGGTAAATATCCAGTAGTGGAATTACTGGATCATATGATAATTCTATTTTTAAATTTTTGAGGAACTTCCACATTGTTTTCCACAGTGATTTGCATTCCCACCAACAGTGCATAAGGGTTCCTTTTTCTTTTTTCTTTTTCTTTCTTTCTTCTTTGTATTGATTTTGGTATATTATTTTAAATTTCTGTGTATTTTATATTTTCAATGCAATTTTGAGTACATTTCCCCTCTACAGGAATTCTACCTATTCATGCTTATTGTGATCACTGAATTATTTATTCATTTGTCTATTCCTTTCAACATATAATCTTATCTCATCTGTTCCAGATTAACTGAAACTTTTTCTTATTTTCTTTATTTTTTTCCTTATTTTCTTTATAACCTCCTCCCTTGTAGTGTGGAAGTTCCACCTCTGCTATGGGCTGAATTGTGTCCCCCCCAAAAGTCATGTATCGAAGACTTAGCCCACATTACCTCAAAATGTGACTGTATTTGGGCCTTTAAAGAAGTGATTAAGTTAAGACGAGGCCCTTAGGGTGGGCCCAAATCCAATACTGGAATCCTTATAGTAAGAAGAAATTAGGATGCATGAGAGACACCAGGGTTGCATACTCACATGCAAATGACCATGTGAGGAGACAATGAAAAGGTGGCCTTCTGCAAGCCAACCAGGTCCAGAATTTTAATTTTGGGTTTAACAATCTTATCCTTTGTAATTATGTAAAGTCTGATAAATTCTAAATGTTAGAAAGCCAAAAAGAAAAGAAAATCTGGCCTTAACTGATAATATTTTTTAAAAAGCATGTCTTTGTGATTACTGTGTCTATACCAAATCCTAGGATTTTTTTTCTAACTTGGATTTAAGAAGATTTTAATATTATGACCTTCTTTCCACTTTTATTTCCTGCAAACTGTCTGCTGTCTGAATATCATGTATACTTACAAAGAGTATTTTCTTTTTTTATCTTATTGTCATTCCTTTATGTATCACAAAATCCTTCCCTAAGTAAGTTAATAAGAATGAAGTGAATTTCATCAAATGAAATCTGACAAGAGGGATAAAATGCTGCTTCTTTAAGTTATGGTTGATAGATGTAAGTATGCCAATTAGACGATAGTTAATTACAGAGTGTATAATACTAAATACTAAATTAAATTTAATGAAAAATTTTAAATTATTAACTATAATAAAATTAATGGAATCATAGTAGTCACTTAAAGGAGGCCCTTTTACATTTAAATAGCTATAAGCTAAAATATAATTCTGCATAGATTTCAGGAATATAGATAGAAATATTCATTTACATAAGATATTATAAATTTCTATTTATGCAAATATGCATTTCTTTTATTACCGATTTTTTTGAAATTTCCAAATATGTGTAGATTGAAGAAAGAAAAGAAAAGGTTTTTCTTGGAATAAATCATCTAATGTTTTGAATAAATAAACATAAGAATTTAACCTCCTTACCTACCACCACAACCACACACACACACACACACACACACACACACACACACACACACACACACACACATCCTTCCAGCATTTAGAAAGAATAAGGGACTATTTCACTAACATTTTAAGAATTTTATTTAAACCAATGATGGAAAATATGCCTATATTGAGGCAAAATTAACCATACTAGAAGATGTATATAACTGTTAGTGGCAGAGAATCCCGCTTGCCTCCTGGACCAACTGACATTCCTAATGAGGCACAGCTAAGCCATCAAATGTGCAGGGTGGGATTATTCTATCTAAATGCACATACTAAGAAATGAGTGTCTTTATAAATGTGTTCTCAACCGTGCAACTAGTGTTAGAAACATCAAATCATGTTTCCTTTAGAAGAGTGCTTACACTCTGGAGTTAGGACTTAATAAACCCTGCATACCTCATCTTATTTAACTGATCAGATCTGCTCAGAATTAGATGCTAAATTAAGTTTGTTCTTTGCCCTTTCACAATAAGTATTTAAATGACAAAAGACAATTGTCAGAAAGTGGGGAAAATTCAATCAAGAAATTTATAGTGAGATTCTTATATGCTTCATATTCAATTAAGTGTGGAAATGCTTATAATTCCTATGGGTGCCTACTTCTGGTTTCATTTTCATTATAAGAAAAAGAAAAGGAGGGATTTTATAACTTAAGAAATAGAAAAAAATGGGGGCATCTGGGTAGTCGGTTGGTCGTCTGACTCTTAATTTCGGCTCAGGTCATGATCTCAGGGTTGTGAGATCAAGCCCTGCACTGGCCCCTCACTGGGCATGAAGCCTGCTTAGGATTCTCTCTTTCCCTCTTCCTCCATCCATCCCCCCCTAAAAAAAAAAAAATGAAAAACACCAATTGATTTCCTAAATTATTACATTAATACAAGTGAACAGAATTGATCCAACAAACATTTTCTTTCTCAGAAAACTTTAAATATAAGTAGTTCTAGTCTTCAATTTTGACCACTCTGAGCTCTGGCAACAGAGAGCACTGGTGTAGAGTCAAGCTGGTCAAGGAGTATCACTGACAATCTTAAGGAAATAATCCAAATTTTCAAACATTCTAAAGTAATTTTCTAATTAAAGCTTAATAACGTATATGGCACTAAATAACTTGAAAAACACCAAATTAACTGGCTTGATGGTTTCCTAGTGTACTACGGTGATCTCACACTTATTCTACAGAAAGAAATTATTTAACTGATTCAAGTTAGTAAAATTCATTGCCAGTTTCAAAGGCACAGTATATACATTAGAGCCTCAAAAAAATATTGAAACCCTGTTAAATATCCAACATTAGGTATTTTCAATACCTAAATAGAATCTGATGATATGATCAAGATAATAGACTCATCTCAAACACAATACCCATTATGTTTTTGACATATAAAGCAAAAAATATTGTGTGTATATTTTCTCTAAGGAGAAAAATGAAATAAGTTTATTGCATTTTTAATAAATCTGTTTGAAATATGTTATTATATAATCAATTATAATATTATCATATAGGTAATACTGATAAAATGGAACAAAATTATTGTTAAGTCTACAAAATATAAATCACCACAATTTGCTGTATATCCTTCTAAACTACACACACACACACACACACACACACACATTTATTGTAGCAGTGTAGCCTAATTAAAGGCACTGACTCTGACACAAACTGGTTTGCATTCAAATCCTACTTCTGTCAAGTACTTTCTCTGTAATCTCAGCTTCCTCTTATCTGGAGAGATTACAATATATTTATAATTATTTTGTGAAAAAAATCATATTTTGTAAAATGCAGTTTTATTTTTAATCAAGAATCACACAATTATTTTCTGGCATGCTTTTCCACTTAATATGCCATAAATTAATTCCCATGCCAATAAACATATACCTATGCCATTTTATTTATTTCTTTTTCCCCAGTTTTACTGAGGCACAATTAACATATATTACTATATTAGTTTTAGATGTATAACATGATGAGTTGATGTATGCATATATTATGAAACGATTACAATAAATTAACATCATGTAGTTAATTTTTTTCTTTTGATGAGAACTGTAACTTACATCCCTAGAACTTACCTTACAACTAGAAGTTTGAACCTTTTAAACTAATGCATTTTTTTTTTAAGATTTTATTTATTTATTTGACAGAGAGAGAGAGAGAGCACAAGTAGGCAGGCAGGCAGGCAGAGGCAGAGGGAGAAGCAGGCTCCCCGCTGAGCAGGGAGCCCGATGTGGGGCTCGATCCCAGGACCCTGGGATCATGACCTGAGCCGAAGGCAGACGCTTAACCGACTGAGCCACCCAGGCGCCCCTAAACTAATGCATTTTAATGACATTCTTTCATATGAGAACATCATGCTTTAGTTTCCAAATGTATTTTTTATTTGTTTGTTATTGATTAGCAATTTACTGCATTTAAGTAAGGTTTGATTAGTTTGTTGTTGATTTATTGGTATTTACTGAAACAGTGTGCTTTATTAATAGCCATTTTAATCAATGTTGTATATGTGATGCAAAGATAAATACATTTTATTTAACAAGAGGTAAATATTTATTTTTTCTAGCTTTATTAAGACATAATTGATATATAACATTGTGTAAGTTTAAGATGTACAACACGATGATTTCATACCTGTATACATTGTGAAATGATTGCACAATAAGGTTAGCTCACGCTTCCATCACCTCACTTCTCATAACTGTCATTTTTTTAATGGTTTAAACATTTAAGATCTTCTCCTTTAGCCCTCAAGTATATAATGTTATTGTTAACTTTAGTCACCATAAATAAGTCACCCCAGAACTTATTCATCTTATAATTGGACATAATTACCACAATAAAGTTAGTTAATACCTCCATTCCCTCACACAATTAAGATTTGTATGTGTGTTGATAAGATCTTCTCTCTTAACAACTTTCAAGTATATAATACAGTAATATTAATCATAGTCACCATACTGTACTTTAGACCCCAGAGCTTATTCATTTTATAGGTAGAAGTTTGTACCCTTTGACCAATATCGTCCCATATTTATCACCCTGTGGCCCCTAGCAACATCATTCTATTATCTAAGTTCAGCTTCTTAGATTCCACACAAGAGTGAGATCATACATATTTGCTTTTCTTAATCTGACTTATTCCACCTAACATAATGCTTTCAGGGTCCATCAAAGTTGTTGCAAATGGCAGGATTTTCTTTTTTTAATGGTTGAATAATATTCCATTTTAATATATAGCATATTTCTCCCCAGCTTTATTGATGTATAATTGACAAATTTATAAAATATTTAAAATGTACAACATGATGACTTGATATACATTGTGAAAGATTCTCCTCACTGCGTTAATTAATTAACACATCCCTCACTTCACCTTTTTTTTTGCGTGTGGGAATATTTAAGTTCTACTCTCAGAAAATTCAATTGTATAATAAATACAGTGTTATCAACTATAACCACTGTGTTATATATTAGAAACTCAGACCTTATTCATCTTATAAGTAAAATTTTGTATCCTTTATCAACATGTTTCCTCTACCCTACAGCCCCCAGCAACCACCTTCTACTGTGTAAGTATGTTTGTTTGTTTGTTTGTTTTTTTTTTTTTAGATTCCACGTATAAGTGTTACCATGGAGTATTTCTTTGGCTTATTTCACTTAGCATAGTGCCCTTCAGATTCATCCAAATTGTTGCAAACGACAGGATTTCCTACTTTTTAAAGGCTTAGTACTTCCATTGTGATCAATTTTCTTGATCCATTGATCTGTTTCCAAATTCCATTTTCTTGACCCATTGATCTGTTGATGTACACATAGGTTGTTATATTGGCTATTATAAAAAACACTGCAATGAGCATAGAGGTGCAGATATCTCTTCAAGACAGCGATTTCATTTCTTTTGGCTATATATCCAGAAGTGGTAGTGCTGGATTAAATTTTCTATTTTTAATTTTTTGAGGAAGCTCCATACTGTTTTTCATAATGGCTGTACCAATTTACATTGCCACTGAGTGCACAGGTTCCCTTTTCTCTACATTCTCACAAATATTATCTTGTCTTTTTTATTATAGTCATTCTCACAGGTGTGAGGTGATATCTCATTGTGGTTTTGATTTGCATTTCTCCATTGATTAGTGATGCTAAGCATCTTTTCACATTCCTCTTGGCCACTTGTATGCCTTTGGAAAAATGCCTATTCAGGTCTTCTGCCCATTTTTAAATCAAATTATTTGATTTCAAATAATGAGTTATATGAATTCTTTATAAATTTTGGATACTCTTTATCAGATACACGGTTTGCAAATATGTTCTCCCATTCCATAGATCGGCATTTCATTTTGCTGATTATTTCTTATACTGTAGAGAAGGGTTTTTTGTTTTTGATTTGTTTTTTTGGTTTGATGTACTAACACTTGTTTATTTTTTATTTTGCTGCTTGTGCTTTTGGTGTCATATTAAAAAAAAATTCTAAGACCACTATCAAGGAGCTTTTTCCCTATCTTTTATTCTACAAGTTTTATAATATCAGGTCTGATTTTTCAGTCTCTAATTCATTTGTAGTTAATTTTTGTTTATGATGTAAGATAGGAAACCAATTTTATTCTTTTGCATGTGAATATCTGGTTCTCCTAGTACCATTTATTGAACAGAATATCCTTTCCCCATTGTGTGTTTGTGGTGCCCTCTCAAACATTAGCTGACCTTTTATGCATCCTTCTCCCATGCAGACAGCTAAAACCAGCTGGAGTTGGATATTTTCCACTCCCCAGCAGGTTAGGCTCTGGTTAACTAGTTTCTCTGGAGGTCAGGCCTTGTTAAGAAGAACAGAGTGCTCCAATTTATTTCAAAATAGTTCCTTTTCCTTTCTTTCTGTTAGAAGAATGAGGGGATTTTTTTCTCTGGTATTTACTGTGAGAGCGTGGTCAAGCTACTGGAAGTAAATCTCACAAAATTGTAGCTCCCCCTCATAATTGGGCCCCCTGGAATCTTTAACTGAATTGTCTATAATGAGCCTCCAGTAATTTGTCCATTACAGTTCTGGTGTTCCTAGCCTGGCACTAATTTCTGCAGAAGTTTCTACTGTGGGTCTGAGTTCTGGTTTGCGGACACTGCTTATATTGGCCATTCTGTCGCTCCAATGTTGGAGACAGCAGTCTGCCCTGTGTCCTCCCCTCTCCTACAGATCCAAGAGTTGTTGATTTCTCAGTTTCTTCACATTTACTTGTTTTTAGGAGGGAGTGGAAACTTCCAATTTTGTAAATGCAGAACCTGAAACTGGAAGTAGTAACATGTACACAACATTAATATGTACTAATGTCTAATTGGCACATGGCTCACTCCCATTTTCCTTTCTTTGGAAGATGCTTGCCCTTCATCTTTCCCAGGCCTCCCGATCACTGCCCTCATCCCTGTCACGTTTTATAAAACTACAACTAGTAATGTGTTGCTGTCTCTACTCTTACCATAGCTCATTTCTACTGTTCTTACTTCTTCTCTTCCCCCCAGTGTTATCCAGCTTGTTTTATATATCCACATCTCATGTGAAAAATTTGGTCTTTTGTAGATAGTGGAAATCAGTCATAGCATGACAGGATAAAAGGGTGGTTAAGAGCTCAGACTTTGGGACGAGTCAGATAGATTCTAATACTTCCACCATTCAGATGATCAGCAATCATAATCAAATTATTTAACCTCTCCTACTCTATAAGTTGATATAATATAGCATTTTCCTCATGGAGTTTTCAGTGAGAATGTATCTGTAAAGTTCTATCAACTAGCTTCTCTCTTGTAAACAATCAGCTCCTTGCCTCAGCTATACCCAGCCCCTAGATGGATGCTTCTGACACTTTTCTTGGTACTTCCTTGTGCTCTATGGGGAAATTCTTTTTATTTTTAAAGTTTTTATTTATTTATTTGTGTGAGAGAGAGATCACAATCAGGGAGAGCTGCAGGCAGAGGAAGAAGCAGACTCCCTGCTGAGCAAGGAGCCCCATGTGGGACTCAATCCCAGGACCCTGGGATCATGAGCTGAGCTGAAGGCAGACGCTTAACCAACTGAGTCACCCAGGTATCCCTGTCCCTATAGGGAAATTCTTGAGAAATGGGGGATGAGAGCTATTGAATAAGAGCTTCCTTTTTCAATTTCTCCAATGGATAATTCTCAACACATTTCACAAGAGCTTCTCCTGTTTGAGGTAGAATTGGCACCATCCATTCCCAGTAGTCATCTTTTCACTAGATTTACATCTTTCCCATTTTACTAGAATTCATTTTTTTTCCTACACTCTCCCTACTCCTCTCTGTGGAACACTCTAGATACTTTGCATCAATATTATCTTCAGGTCTCTATTATTTTGTGAGTGTGAATGTATGTGTTTTCTGTTGAGTCCTGTGAGGTTTTCTTCTCTCTAGAGTTGAAATGTTTGGGAAAAGGTATATTCGGTAAGTCTTTCCAGAGCTCTGAGAATTCTGGGAGGCTGGACTGTAAACTAAAATTTTACTATCCAACCAGTTGAAAATAAAAATTAATTTCCAAGTGCCTGTTCCTGAAGATTTATAATTCAATAGTTTAATGACCTTCATTTATTTTTCACCTCTGAATTCCTACATACAGAATATAACTTTGCATTAAAAGATACATTGCCAATATTCCATGTACAGAAAACTAGCAATACTGTAGCACACAATTCCAGAACATGCTAGTAGATACTAGAATATAACTAGTCTGTATTTTGCAAATGTTTATTATTAGAGTTATTTTATATTTATTCTGCATTTAAAAAATATATGTTTGTCTGGAAGAGACTAATATTAGGAACTAAGTAATGAGAGCTGTATGCATATGCACATGATTAAGTGATAAATTCATGATTGAGAAGATAAATGTTTCTGTTGAAATCCATATGTATCCATATAATATTGAATAATATTCATTCAGTTAATTCAGTGAATATCAATTCAATTAATTCAATAATATTCATAATCAATTAGTTTAAGCCTAAGGCTTAATTTTTTTAATTTAACTAAAATCGACATCATGAATAGAGGTTATTCATTAAAATTAGCACCTGTAATTTGAGAAGTGATAATGATACATTATAATACACAGGAAAACAACAGATTATATGCCTGTATTTTTAATTGGCCATTCTGTACTTTTCAACCTTGCTTTTTAATTTAAAGTAGTAGCACAAAACAAAAAAACAATTTTGTCCTGAGTAGCTAACAAAATTCTAATAATCAAGTGGCTCCTTAAATACTGAAGAGAATTTTTAAAACTATTTTTTCTCTAATTTTGTTAATTTAATGATCTATGCTCTTTACTTTGAACAACAAAACAGAAACAGGCAATTTTTTTAAAGAGAGGCCCTTAAATCTGTCATATTTAAAAGCCAATGGTGTCTAAATACTTTAATGTATGATGAGTAATAGTTATTATTCCAAGTTTGTGAAAATATTAGATATACTGCATAAGCAAGTTTTCCCCACTGAGGTATCAAGCTGTCCATTAATTTGTCTTTGAAATACATCCTGGGCAAGATGTGCTCTGGACATTGTCCAAATTAATCAGGCTTCTTGAATGTGCAGATGAAAATGTCTTTATAGTATATTCAGAGTATATTACATTAAAGACACTGAATAATCCTAGGTTCCCAGCAAGCTTGTAGGGTTATTATGTTGCCTATTTTTAATACAATATGAAAATAATAATTTAACTTCTTAATTTCCTAGCTTTCCCCATCTAAGTAAATGGAACTATCATCCATCCCGTTGCTCCAACCAAAACCATTTGGTACTCTTTGACCAAATCCTTGATATGGTATAGCACTTACCTCATGGAGTTTTCAATGAGTGTTCTTTGGTTATTCTCTTTTCCTCAAACTCTGTCTCAATCTATGATCAAGTCCTATAGACTCTGGCTTCACAACGTATTCAGACAATCTACTCCTTTCCAGCTTCACTGCTACAATCTTTGTCTAAGTCACTATCAGCTCTCACCTGAATGAATATAATAACCTCCTAACTTGTCTTTCATCCTACATCCTCAGTACCAAAGAAAGCAACTAGAGTTAGCAATTTAAATTTGAAGCCACAGTTTGACGAGTTTTAGTTTAAAATTTAATATCCTTTCATTGCAATTACAATATCTTCAAACTGTACTTTTCTTATCATTTACATAATTTAGCTGATTTTATCGCGTGCCAGCTTACATCATACTCATTATGTTACAATAGACACTGGCCTTTTTTTTCTGCTCCTGGAACCCAACTAATTAACCCAATTATTGATTCTTCCCTCTGATCTTCAAATGGATGGTGTCTGCTATTCATACAAGTCCCAGTTAATTCGTACCTTTTCAAATGATTGATTCTTGGCCACATTCACTAAGGAAATGTCTCTGTTTTGCCTTCTTTGTAATATTTATTGCTACCTGAAGGAAACTACTCTATCCTGATAAAAACTATAAAGAATTCCTGGCACACAGAAGCCTCTCAACAAAACTTGTGAATGAATAAATGTAGTATTTAATTCGGTGTTGCATAACAAACTCTTATATGGCACAAGAAAGAAAAAAGAAAATCTAACAAGGGTAGGCACTAGCAATAACTGTAAAACCAATTCCAAATATTCTTATGAATCACAAGTCAGTTCTTTTGCTCTTTATCTCCTGCTGGAATAAAATAATATGTAGAAAATAACATAGCCCTATTAGATAGTAGTAATATAGTTAATTAACATAATTAATACATATAAGTAAAGGTAATACATATAATAAATGTGGTAAAAGTTGACTATGTGAAAGGCACTGTGTCAGTCTCTGGAGATATAAAATAATTTTTCTCTTAATGCATGGCAAATGTGTGAAATATTTTTTTCCTCTCAGCATAAAAATTTTAGTTCTTCATGATGATTTTAATGGCCCATAACAGATGATTTTAATGGCTTGCCATTTGTCTTTCTTTCCTTCAAATTTATTAAGACAAAAACATGACAGGGGCACCTGGGTGGCTCAGTCATTTAAGCATCTGCCTTTGGCTCAGGTTATGATCTCAGGGTCCTGGGATCAAGCCCCACGTGTGGTCAGGCTCCCTGCTCAGTGGGGAGTCCGCTTCTCCCTCTTCCCCTGGCCCTCCTCTACCCCTGCCTTGTACATACTCTCTCTTCCTCTCAAATAAATAAATAAAATCTTTTTAAAAAAGACAAAACATGTCAATACTGGGTTAATAACATAGTAACAGAATTTACACTTGATCTTAGCCAAAAGGCCGAGAAGTGATCATAGTAACAGAATTTAGACAGAATTTCTTCTTGAAAAAAAAGTTCCTCAAATTTGAATCTATTCAAATCTATTTTTAAATATTATTTTTTGTTGTTTTGATTACTTCATTTCATATATTATCATGATCAGGATCATCTTAGTTTATTAGCCAAAAATAAGTATTTTAAGGAAAAATAATAATAGTGACTAACAAAAGGCATTTTATTAAATGCCTTTCATTGTTAGAGTCACTTGTGAAATTAAAATTGAAAAGTCTTCACTTCATCTTTAAGAAAACCCAATAGTGGGGCGCCTGGGTGGGTCAGTCAGTTAAGTAGCTGCCTTCGGCTCGGGTCATGATCCTGGGGTCCTGGGACCTAGCCCCGCATGGGGCTCCCTGCTCAGTGGGAAGTCTTCTCCCTCTCCCTCTGCTGCTCCCCCTGCTTGTACTCTCTCACTTGCACTCTGTCTCTCAAATAAATAAATAAAATCTTTTTAAAAAAAGAAAAGAAAACCCAATAGTTCCAGATTTACCTAAACTCACCTCCTTTCCCTCAGAGATATAGCATAATTTGAGGAAAAATATAAGTATAATTTACCTTGAAAAATAAATTATCATCACTGAAGTATAAATTATGAATTAATTTATTTCTTAATTTTCTCAACAACTGTTTGCAAAATATGTACAGCATTTCAGACATTAGGGTACATACACAGAGCAATACCAAAAGGAAGATAGCATAGGAAAATTTGCAGGATTTTTTTAAGCAAACAAGTGTGATATTTCAAATAATTATTCACTTACGTTATCTTACTTTATTCACTTCTCCACTCTTGAAATGCATAGATTTCCAGCAGG
The DNA here is from genome assembly GCF_009762305.2 of Zalophus californianus. Classification (NCBI taxonomy): domain Eukaryota; kingdom Metazoa; phylum Chordata; class Mammalia; order Carnivora; family Otariidae; genus Zalophus; species Zalophus californianus. The sequence goes on from NC_045603.1 coordinate 43,723,322, forward strand.
AAGTAGCTAACACCATTCTTGTCTTTTAGGAAATCCAAGATTGTAGCTCCTTATGTGATCAGCCACTTAATTGCACTACTTTAAAAAACTATCTTCACATAGAGTTCCATTTGAGGTATTTTTAGAATCTCTAATAAAAAGTTACTGCCCTCAAAGGATTAGATATTTAAAATGAAGGGAAAAAGTATTCAGAGTTTCTTCCCTCACTTCAATTGGATTGCCAAAATTATCTGAAATCATTATCTGAATTCTTAAGTCTAAGAATTTTTGGTTTTTGGTTCTATTTGGTTATTTTTCACATCACTATTATTAATATTGTTAGACACTGTGCCTTGTACAAACAGCAGTGAGTGATTCTGTTCTTCCATTCCAGTGCTTTCTGAGGAGAATGGGTGGTCCTAGTTTGGTAATATCCCCACAGTTGCAAAGAGTTTTTTTTAGGTCATTTTGATTTCTACATGAGAATTTTGAATAAATTAATCAAATTATGGCATTTCTTTTGCTTGATTGACAACTATAATTGTAGCATCCACAACTCATTTATTATGAGTATAGAGGCTTATATACACAACATTAGTATATCTCAAACTTGCAAATAGAAATTTACCGATAACAATTTGAAAACACATTGCTTCCTTATGGTAATGATGATAAATTATCTATAAAATATAGGTATAGCTTCATAATTAAATGTCCCTTAATATGGTATTATTTCATGGTTGTTTTTATTAGTTTTTTACTTCAAAAGCTGAAAACTTTTATTAAATATATGAAATGTCTTATATGATATGGTATCTTAGTTCTAGAAAAACAGTATATGCTCTTTTCTCTGGATAATAACAAACTTTTCAAGATTCACTACAGATTTAAAAACAGATTTTCAGTCTTTTGCTTGTCATGAGGATGTAGAAAGTCACTAGAGACAGACGCTTCCATCCTAACAATGATAACAAGCCAGAAAGCTAAAACATCAGATATTTTTCAACACATAAGATAGTTAAAGAAGCAAAGAACCTTAAATTAACTAAATTTCAGAAAGTGACAAGTCTTTCTTAGGATAGAAGATATTCACAGCTGCGTTCAGCCTTGGCAGAGAGGTGGGAATTAAAGGATTATGCCACATGCAGGTACAAGAAAAAACCTGCCGAACTTTGAATAGACTTTTAATGTTAGCATTATGATAATGTACTGTGAAGGATAAGAGTGCTGAGCACTGCAGACATGAAGTTTGTCTATAATGACTCACCAACACTTTCCCACAGGGCTTTTGTAGTTCATGGGGTAGTGTTCATGAGGGCACGGTAGGAGAACCAAAACATGAGGGCCTTGTCCCAGTGCAAGAGAGCAGTCTTTCAAAGGCTGAGGACATGTGCCGAAAATCCACTGATAACATCGTATGTTTTTCTTCTAAGATCAGAACCAACTCCAATAATTCCACACTTACAAATTCAACATTTTTCCTGAAAGCTCTAGCTGGTGCAATGGGAATGATAAATAAAACATATAAAAGGCTGAAAAGAAAGTAGTAAAACTTTATTTCTTTTTCAGATGTTTCATTTTAATGTGTAGAAACACAACTGATTTCTGTATGTTCGTTTTAAATGCTGTAACTTTACCAAATTTGTTGATTATGTTCTAACAGTTTTTTAGTGGAGTTTTTAGGTTTTCCTTTCTTTTAAGTTTTTTAAACAGGTTATTGAGTTATAATTCAAGTACTATACAATTCACGTATTTAAAATTTACAGTTTAATGGCTTTTAGTGTATTCATGGAATTGTGTACCCATCACCACAATAAATTTTGGAACATTTTCATCACTCCAGAAAGAAACTGCACCCATTGCCCCCTCAACCTACTTCCTGGTAGCCACTATCTAGTTTGTCTTTTCTGGATTCTCCTTATCTGAACATTTCATACAAATGGAAGCATACAATGTGTGTTCTTTTGTGATTGCCTTCCTTCCTTTAGCATAATGTTTTCAGTGCTTACAGGATTTTCTATGTATAGATCATATAATCTGCAAGCAAGGAAAATTTTTCTCCTTTCTTTCTAATTTGCATGCCTTTTATTTCTTTGTCTTGCCTGATTGCTCGGGTTGGTGTTGAATAAAAGTGGCAAGAGTGGGCACCCTTTTCTTGTTTCTGACTTTAAAGGGAAAACTTTCAACCTTTCACCATTGAGTACAGTGTTAGCTGTAGGTTTATCATATGTGACCTTTATTATGTCAAGGAATGTTCCTTCTATACTCAATTTGTTGAGAGGTTTTATCATGAAAGGTGTTATATGCTTTTTCTGCATCGATTGAGATGGTATGATGATTTTTATCTTTCATACTATTAATATGATTTATCACACTTACTGATTTGTCTGTGTTGAGCCATCCTTGCACAACACAAAAATCCTGTTTGATCACAGTGTATGATCCTTTTAACGTACTGTTAAATTCAATTTGCCTATTTTTGTTGATAATTTTTGCCTCTATGTCAATAAGGGATATTTGACTACAGTTTTCTTTTCATGTAGTATCCTTAACCGGCTTTGGTATCAGAGTAATGCTAGGCTTGTAAGATGAGTTTGGGAGTATTTCTTCCTCTTCAACGTTTTTGAAACAGTTTGAAGAGTGTTGGCATTAATTCTTCTTTACATTATTGGTGGAATTCATCAGTGAAATCATCTGGTTCTGAGCTTTTCTTTGTTGGGAGGTTTTTGATTGCTGATTCACTCTCTTTATTCATGATTTATCAGTTCATATTTTCTATTTTTTGTGAATCAGTCTTGGAAAGTTGTATTTTTCTGAGAATTTATTCATTCATCTAGGTTATCTATTTTCTTTGCATATAAATGTTCAGAGTAGTTTCTTTTGGTCCTATGTATTTCTGTGGTGTCAATTGTACTGTTTCCTCTTTTATTTCTGATTTTATTTATTTGGGTCTTCTCATTTTTTTCTTGGTTAGCTAAAGGTTTGTCAGTTTTGTTTAACTTTTTTAAAAACAGCTCTTGTTTTTTAGGTTTTTTTTTTTAGTTTTATTTGATCTTTTCTATTGTTTCTCCATTCTCTATTTCATTTATTTCTGCTGTGATCTTTGTTATTTCTTTTTTCTGCTAACTTTTTTCTGCTAACTTCAGGCTGAATTTGTTCCTCTTTTCCTAGTTCCTTGAGGTATAAATTTATGTTGTTTATTTGAAATCTTCCTTTTTTCTTACAATAGGCATTTAATGCTATAAACTTCCCTCTTAATAATTTCTTTTGCTGTATCCCTTTTGGTGTATTGTGTTTCCATCTTTGTTTCAAAATATTTATTGATTTTCCTTTTGATTTCTTCTTTGATCTATTAGTTGTTCAAGAGCATGCTGTTTCATTTTCTTATATTTGTGAGATTTCCAGCCTTTCTCTTGTTATTGATATCTAGTTTCATACCACTGTGGTTAGAAAAGATACATGTATGATTTCAGTCTTTATATATATATTATATATATATCCTTTATATATATATCTTTTATATATATATATCCTTTATAGATATATATATCCTTTATATATATAGATATATATCCTTTATATCTATCTATATAGATAGATAGACAGATAGATAGCTAGATAGATAGATATCCTTCTATCCAAGAACAGCAGCATGCACATTCTTCTCAGTGTACACAGAACATTCTCCAGAACAGATTACAAGATAGGTACTGAAGAAGTCTTAACAAATTAAGAAGACTGAAATCATACATGTATAGTCTAACCACAATGGTATGAAACTAGATCTATCTATCTATCTATTTTTCTACAAGTCTAATGTGTCTAATGTCTTTGTTTATTTCCTACCTGAATGATCTGTTGTTGAAAATGGGTTATTGAAGTCCCCTACAATTATTTATTGCTATCTATTTCTCTTTCATATTTGCTAGTATTGGCTTAATATATTTAGGTATTCCAGTGTTAGCTATATATTTATTTAAAATTGTTATATATTCTTGATGAATTCACATTTTTATCATTATATCATGATCTCTTTTCCTTGTTGCCATTTTTGGCTTAAAGTCTATTTTGTCTGATTCAAATATAGATACCCCTGCTCTTTCTTAGTGTCTACTGGAATGGAATTTTTTTTTCCGTTTCATCATTTTGAGCCTATATGTGTGCCCTCAAAGATGAATAAGCTGAAAAGTCTCCTGTAGGCAGCATATGGTTGAGTCTTATTTTTAAATCCATCCAGCCAATCTATGCCTTTTGATTGGATAATGCAATTCATTTATATTTAGAGTAATTATTGATAGTTAAAGACCACTAATGTCTTTATATTAATGGCTTTCTGGTTATTTTGTAGTTCCCTTTTTTTCTTTCTTCCTTTGTTGCCTACCTCTGTGAATTGGTAATTTCATATAGTAGTATGCTCTAATCCCCTTCTCTTTATCATTTGTGAACCTTATAGGTTTTTGCTTTCTGAGCACCATGAGGCTTACATAAAACATCTTACATATATAACAGTCTATTTTATAATGATAACTTTGATTGTATACAAAAATTCCACCCTTTTATTTCTCTTATTTCATGTTTTTAATACCATAGGTTATTTTATATCTTATTTTTATATTGTGCATTCATTAAAATATTATGGTGGCTATAGTTTTTTTTTAAAGATTTTATTTATTTATTTGACAGAGAGAGACACAGTGAGAGAGGAAACACAAGTAGGGGGAGTGGGAGAGGGAGAAACAGGCTTCCCGCTGAGCAGGGAGCCCAATGCACGACTTGATCCCAGGACTCCGGGATCAGGACTTGATCCCAGGACTTGATCCTAGGACTCTGGGATCATGACCTGAGCCGAAGGCAGACACTTAACAACTGAGCCACCTAGGCGCCCCAGTGGCTATAGTTATTTTTAAAACTCTCACACATTTACCTTTTTTATACTACTGTTAAGTTGTTAAAATAACCCCATATTACCGTATGGAAGTATTCTGAATTTAACTATGTATTTACCTTTATCAGTGGGCTGTATATTTTCATATGTTTGCATGTTACTAATTAGCATCCTATCATTTCAGCTTAAATATAATTTTTCGGCATTCCTTATAAGGCAAATCTGTGATGATGAATTCTCTTAGCTTTTATTTGTCTAGGAAAATTTTGATTTCTCCTTCATTTCTGAAGAATAACTTTGCCCAATAGCATATTCTTGTTTGGAAGCTTTGTTCTCTTCCTTTAACCTTGATTAGGTAATCCACTGTTTCCTGGCCTGTAAGGTTTTTGCTGAGAAATCTAATGTTAGCCTAGTGGGGTATCGTTTATAGGTTACAATCTTCTTTCTCCTGCTGCTTTTAGGATTCTCTCTTTGTCTTTGCTTTTGATAGTTTATTATAAACTTGCATCTTAGAGATTATTTTGATTTGAAATAATGGGCCTGTAAACTTCATGACCTATGAACTTGAATGTCCAAATCTGTCCCTGGGTTTCAGAAATTTTCAACATTATTTCTTTAAATAAACTTTCTTCCACCTTCTCCCTCTCTTCTTCTGAAACTTCAATAATTCCACACATTGGTTCTTTTAATCATGTCATATATTTCATGTAGGCTTTGTTCACTTTTTTTCACTCTTTTTTTTTCCTTTGTTCTCCACTAACTAGTAATTTCAGTTTCTATATTCTAACTCACATATTCTTTCTTATGTCTGGTCTACTCTATTGTTGCTGCTCTCTGTTGCATTATTTTTTTCACTGAATTATTCATCTCCAGAAATTCTGTTTGGATCTTTGTTTTATGATGTCTGTCACTTTGTTAATTTTCTGACCTTGTGTATTATTTTCCTGATTTTGTTGAATTGTCTTTCTCTGTTTTCTTCTAGTTCATTAAGTTTCTTTCAAACAGCTATTTTGAATTCTTTTTTGGGTAAATTGTAGATCCATGTCTTTGAGTTCTGTTACTGCAAGATTTTTATGAACCTTTGATGATGACATGTTTGTTTGATTTTTTATGTTCCTTGGAATTTTGCATAGCTATCCTCACATTTGAAGTAGCAGTTACCTCCTCCAATCTTTACTATCTGTCTTCAGGTGAAAAATAGCTTCAGTCAGTCCTGCTAGATAGTCTAAGGCTTTCTCAGATGTTGTATGAATGACCTGCTCCTCACTTCCTTATGTAGGGCAAAATTAATTCGGTGCACCAGGACACTTGCTTACAACCTCTTCTGTTTTCTTGAAGGAGGCACTACAGCTCAAGTTTGTGGCTTATCCATCACCCACACTCAGCTTGTACTTCCTAGTTATCTGACAAAGCTTGCTCTTGCCACTGCCCTTGGGATCATGCACAGTATACTGGCCACAGAGTGGGAGTATATGTGGGTGAGGCACGTGAGGTACTAGGAGGTGCCAACAGGCCAACTGGAGGGATCTGTAGGCTCTTTTCCAGCTCATGGGTAGGCTCCCTGATGGAGTCCACAAGATAGTCATCAGGGACCATGTCCCTTTAATTCCCTTTAGGAATGTGTTCTGCTGTTTTCCTGAGCTCCTCCCTCACCCCAGTCAGGAAGCTTCCAATTTAGTACTCTAGATGCTACAAGAAAGAAATGAGTCTCTTTGGCACTAATTTGCATAGGTGGGGAAGCTGGGCACTCACTCACCTGCTTTTCCTTTCCACCACAGTAGAAATCATGGGCCAAAAAAGACTTGCTTAGCTCTAAACTGGGCTACCTGGGGAGATTAGTGATATAGGCAGTTAAGCCATTCCTTTTCTTTACCCATTCCAAAAACCAAAAAAAAAAAAAAAAAAAAACACAAACAACAGCAACAAAATAATAAGAAAAACCTTAGAACGGTTTCAAGACCTCTATACAGAAAACTGCAAAATGTTATTTACAGAAATTTTACAAGATGTGTATTAGCTTATTACTGGTATAACAGAAGTCCAAAATGGGATCCACTGGGTTAAAATCAAGGTGTCTGTAGGCCTTCCTTCTGGAGGCTCTAGGGAGGAATCTGTTCCCCTGCCTTTTCCAAATTCTAGAGGCCACTAGTATTCTTTGGTTTTTGATTCCTCTCTGCATTTTTAAAACTAGCAGTGACACACCAATTCTTTTTCACATTGCATCACACTAACATTGACTCTCCTGTCTCCCTCTGGGGATTTTCTCTACCATGTTTCTCATTTCCTTGTGTATACTCATTACCAGAAATTTTAATAATTATAGTTCTACTAATAATTGTTCAAAATAATCTAGACTTTTCTATCAAGTTCCTCAAAATCCTTCCTTCTGTTGTCCATTTCTTAATTCTAAAGCTACTTCCATATTTTGAGGTATAGGCTACAGTCACAGCTTACTGATATCACATCACTGATTTACTGCTGCTTTTACAAATTACTATAAACTTGGTGTCCTAAAAACCACAGATTTATTATCTTACCATTCTAGAAGTGAGAAATCATAAATTCAAAATGTTGGCATGGCTATGATCCTTCTAGGGAAGAATCCATTTCCTTGGCTTCTCTAGCTTTTGGAAGCTGCCACCATTCCTTGACTCATGCCCAAATCCACTCTCTTCAAAGACAGCGCAGACTCAGCTTCCTGCCTTTCTCTTATAAGGACCCTTCTGATTACACTTGGTTCATCTTCATAACCTAGGATAATCTCCCCATTTCCAGGTCCTTTTGCTTAATTATGTCTGCAAATTTCTTTTTGCCATGGCAGCTAACAAATTTTCTTACTATGGGGATCAGGACATGGTTATCTTTGGAAGGTCATTATTCTGCCTACCACAAAGACCTACATAAATGAAAGTATTATTATGTCATTGAGTAGAAGGCCTCTAAAATATCAGTTTATTACAAATTGATTTATATATTCACTGCACTCCTTAAAAATATCCAAGAAAAGTTTTAATAGAAATTAGCCACTTAGATGTAAATTTTACATGAACAGACATAATGTAAATCTAGATAAAAAATCCTTCAAGATAAAATACAAAGCAAGGATGTGTAGGACCTGCTACACATGTTATCAGGTTTTAACGATGAAGCTCTAGTAAGTGGGTCCTTAAAGAAAACAAAACAAAACTATTTAAACATGTAACAACAACAATAAAAAAACTAATAAATAAAAAGATTGGTAAATTAAACTACACTATAATTAATTCTGTTCACTGAAAAGGTGAACAACTAAGAAAAGGTAAACCAAAGAGGGAGCAAGATTTTTATAATATATGAATATGAATTGGTGTGGCTATTTTGGATAACTCTTTGGAAATTTTTACTAAAATTGAATATATGTTATCTTCTATGACCTAACAATTTCACTTCAAAAAATGTAACAAATAAAAATGTACCCATATAATGGTGGTGATGGTAGCACAACATTATGAATATATTTAATATGACTGAGTTGTACTCTTAAAAATGTTTAAGATGGTAAATTTTATGTTATGAATATTCTACCACAATGAAAAAAATGGGGGAAAAGATACATAAGGTAAATATTCACAAAATACAATGTTGGATCCTTTTTGGAACCTGATTGAACAAACCAACTATAAAAGGTCATTTTTAAGACAATTTGGGAAATTTGAACTTTGCCAATTACCTGGTATTGAAGAATTATAGTTTCAAAAAAAATTAATCCACATGAGTACCAAGAGATAAATACAAGAACGTTAATTCAGCATTAATTATGATTGCCCAAAATTGTTACTACTCAAATGTCCATCAACATTATAATGAAAACTGTACTGCAGTATATTCAGACAAATAGAGTACACTATAGCAATAAAGGTGATCAGTGGATAAAACCCACAAACATAAAGAGTTTGCATTTTTTCACTAACCTTATTGACTTGTGTTTAAGTCTGTTTTCAACACATAAAAGCTAAAAGTCAAGTAAGTAGTCTTTTGTACAAAAAGTGTTCTGTATCCATATGAACAGTTAGGATATTCAAAAATTATTCAGCCAAAAATTTCTCATTTTTATACATTTGAATGAATGCTTATTTTCTTATCTGAATTCTGATTCAACAGAATTATGAAGGTAAGATGTTGTCATTACAGTATCCACTGCAAGTTATAGTTAAATCACTGGATTTACAATTTAGTACAGCAGACTGGGTTCTTGTCCCTCCTATGCCAGTTTCTAAGGCTTTTGGTAGGCAATTATTTGATCATGCAGTTTTAATTTTATAATTAAAAAAAATAGAAATGAGAACAACTTTTTTTTATTTTGTTACTGTGAAGTTTAAACAAGATAGTTTTTATATTTTTTGAAAGTGCTATAAAGTGGACACCTTTGTGCCTTTCAGTACTTTAACAAGATTTAAAAAAATATATTTACTTTTAAATTATTAGTAGGAAAATTAATTTCTATTGCATTCTGTTTTGTGTGTTTAACTGAACTATCTTAAAGTTTTAGTGAATCTGTTTTTAAATACATTTATAGAAAGCTTTTATTTAAAAGTATAGAAAAAAAAAGTATAGTCAAGTATAGAACTGAGTATATATGAAAAAGCTAATCTAGGCACATGATTGTTTTCCAAATATTTTAAAAATGTGGTGAAACAGCTGAGATAATGATAACAGCTGAAGTTTACTGAGAATTTAGTATTTAAGATCTTTTCATCTATGATTTTTTGATTCATTTCACATCACTATGAATATGTACTGTTATTTTCTCCATTGTACAAAGGAGGGCATTAAGGCTAGGGAATTTAATATCTAGTTTTAACCTTTGATTCATTACTTAATAGCTGAGTAATACAAAAGTTATTATGTTTCAAGTTCTCATCTGCCTGCCTGGAGTAATGATTCCCACTGCATAAAGTGTTTGTTTGTAATACTTACAAAGTACTGACATCTTTTTTTTTAAAGAATAAGTTATCAATTAATTTTAAGTATTATTACACTCTACTTTGTGTAAATTAATATCTTTCTAATGAGATGTATTTTCCATGACCCAAATTTACCATAACCTAGCGAAGATGCTTATTTTAATTCATAGTGTTGGATTGCTTATCCAGTATCAATTTCCCACTCTCCCTTAATAACAAAACCCCAAATTTGCACAATGCAGCAATATTCTGATCCCAAAATTCTGTCTTTCTCAGACTCCCTTAGCTAAGGGAATCATGTGACACATTTCTGGCCAGTGTAATGTAAGCTGAGGATGTCTAGAAAGTTGTTTTTTTTACCCCCTCAGTCTGGGTTCAATCTTTATTTACCTCCCTTTTCCATCTTCTTTCTACCTGTAACGCCAAAGATTAAGAGCATCAAGAGTCATCCAGAAACCATGAAGCATCAAACATGGGAATAGAAGCTACATTAATCTTCGGTACGATAGAGATATAAAAGGATTATGGGTGCTCAGTTACATCACTAAGCCACACAGTATGACAACTGGACTCTGTTTCTCTTGATTTCTTTTTGGTGATTCAAATAAATTTCCATGATTATTATTTCCAACTGAACATATTAGTAACTGATCTATTGGGTAAGCTGACTAATGACTTAAGAATCATGGAGCTGTATGATTTTTTTCCTTTGCCTTAATAGATTCCCACAGGTACATCTTCAATCATGTTAACGTTAAAAATAATGACTAGTAATGGGATTTGGGAGCAGCTCAAGCAATTAATAGATAGACTGTGGGTATACCATTAGTAATTAAACTATTCAAGGGAAGTTATACCAATCTGGAGAAGTTCCCATTTGGAAATTAGCACTGTAATCTGCTGCAAATGGAAGCATATGATCTCTTATAATTATTTAATAAGTGTGTATATATATATAGTATATGATTAAAATAATTATAGATTAATTACAAATATAGATTATATAGATTAAAATAATTATAGATTAATTATATATTATAATGTAATAAATACATTAAAATTATATATTAACATATATTATATATGTAACATATATAGAATATGTATTTAATATATATTAACATATATATTATTTATTTATAATATATCATAATATATATTTAATGTAATATATATTATACTACATATATACTAATATAATATATTTATATATATTTGATATATATTATATATACATTTTTAAATTCCATATTAATATATATTTTTTTAATTCCATGAGCAATTTGTGACATATAAATTTCATGATTACACACTCACTTGACCTCTTGGCCAGTTATATGACAATATTATCCTTATAGCCAAAATCATCCATTTCAAAATTTTAAAATTAATTCTAAGAAAATAATAGCCTTTTTGAACCAGTTTTGTTTAGAAAGAAGTGATTATTTTATTTTTTAAACAATAAATTAAAATTATACTCTTCCAATGAATCTTTCCCTGATCAGAGTATTAAATACTCTGAATTACTTCCTACAAGGTTGTAAGTACAAAGCAGTTCATCTTGCTCCCTTGAAAAGCAGACTCCTTATATATTTTAGATTGAAATTACCACCTTCATAATTCCACTGTGGAATAATGTATGTATATGAAGGTCAAAGTTTTCTTTAACTCATCCGCCTACACAGTCCCTGGCTTTTTACCAAAATGTTGACCAAAAAGGTATTTTTTTTATTTGCTTTTTTAAAATTATGAGATCAATATAGTAGTCATTATATACCCAACCAGATTTTATTTTTTTTTACCCAACTAGATTTTAAACATGGCAATATTTATATTTGTTTTAGACCTTATTTTGTTAAAAACTAGGTAATATAGATACTGTTATAACTTTCATGAAATCCTCTATCTGTGCATATTTTAATATATGAATTTGTTAATATCATCCTAAATTCAAATGTGAAATTTCTAAAGCAAAACAATTATTATTTACTTACAGCAATAATTGTACTGGTTTCCTTTTGCCCCTGTTCTTTTCTTACCCCGGGGTGATGAAATCATAACTAAATACCATCCAACATGTAAGAAGGTCTACTGCAGGGAAGGATACCTAAAAAAAAAAGATTTATATAGGAGGAAAAGGCAACAGTTACCCTCAGCTTCTGAGGAAATATCCTTGAAAGTGTAATGAGAAAAATTCTGGGTCCTCACTCTTTGGAAAGTAAATAAATCTCTCCAGGGGAAAAATAAGACCAGTGTCTCCAACTTTAAAACCAAAGGATGTCTTTATGGTCCTATGACTTTTCCTCCCTTGAAATGTAACACATACCTCTCCCTGGAGTTCTCACTATGTATTCAGTCATAAATTAACCTCCAAGCCTGTCTTTTAGTTCAGGTTCCAGGTTTCAGTAAAATTTGCTCAGAAAGCCCTAATGGTGCAGAAACATATAAAATATTTTCTCTACAGCTCCGTACTTCCTTCTATCTCTTCTCCCGAGAACTACCTTCAATCCTAACAGTTATTGTGTATCCTTCCAGTGTATATATTTAGACTTAATACCAATAAAAAATAATATTTCAGATCTGTCTTCGTCCATTCATGCTACTATAACAAGATACCATAAACTGGGTGGCTTATAAACAACAAATATTTATTTACTCTGGAGGCTGGGAAGTCCAAGATCAAAATGCCGGCAGATTCAGTGTCCAGTGAGGCAAACATACTGGTTCACAGATGGCACCTTCTCACTACATCCTCAAATGGTGAAAAGGGTAAGCTAGCTCTCTGAGGCCTCGGTTACTAATCCCATTTGTGAGGACTTCTCCTTCATGACCTAATCACCTCTCAAAAGCCTCACCTCCTAAAACCATCAATTTGGAGGTTAAGATTTCAACATATGAATTTGGAAAGGACCCAAAATTTTAGATCATAACAAGAACCTTTCATTCCATCAATTTTCTGTCTCTCTCTCTCTATATATATAGACATATATATAGACATATATATATATACACACATATATATATACACACATATATATAAAATGTCTAACTATATCACATATATTAGCACTTAAACAGAATTCTTGAAGAATTAGGTTTAAAACAATTTCTTTTTCCATATAGTGAAAGGTCTAGGTTTAATTGATAGCTTTATTTTTAATCTTTATAGGAATTGAATTTGTCTTTTTTGAGAAAAGGAAATGAAAAGTTGATTGGTAAGAGTAAAAATTTGTTTTGGTATTTCACAAAATCAAAATACCTTTAGATTTATGTACATTCTACACGTTCTTTCTTCCAAAATTTCAATACATTTTGGAAGCTAAGATCGCTCATCAACCTCACCTTGTCTGTTCTCTATCACTAGAAAGATAATCAAATGATAAGTACATTAATGAATTTTTAGTTCCATTTACATAGATAGCCTCCCTTGAACAAATATTTCTCATCCCCCTTGATATAATGTGAAAATGGGTGCTTTCCCCCAACAGTTATGTGCAAAGTGTATGATTTGACAGGGATTGTGTAGTGGGCAACTTCTGGAATGGCTCCCAGTGATCTCTACCTCTGCATTCATGCCCTTGTAACACTTTGTATAGTCTGGGCCTTTTGACTTGCTTCTAATGAATAGAAGGCAATAAAGGGGGATGTCACTAAAAATAGCTCAGAAGTAGCTCAGAAATAGTTTGTGTAATTTCAGTCTTGCTTGCATTCTCTTCACTCTTGCTTAATTTGGTGAAGCCAGCTGCCTAATTGTGAGCTGCCTTGGAAAAGCCCACATGCAAGTCACTGAAGGTGGTCTCAGATCAACAGCTTATGAAGAATTGAGTCCTGCCAACGGCCCATGTCAGTGAGGTTGAAATTAGATCCTTTCCTAGTTGAATCTTAAGATGATTGAGGCCCCAGGGGTGCCTGGTGGCTCAGTTGTTAAGTGTCTGCCTTCGGCTCAGGTCATGATCCCAGGGTCCTGGAATCGAGCCCCGCATAGGGCTCCCTGCTCTGCAGGAAGCCTGCTTCTCCCTCTCCCACTCCGCCTGCTTGTGTTCCCTCTCTCGCTGCGTCTCTCTCTGTCAAATAAATAAATAAAATCTTTAAAAACAAAAAAAAAAGATGACTGAGGCCCTGGCTGATTGCAGCCTTGAGAGAACCTGAACCAGAGGACACTGTTAACCTGTACTTGGATATCTGACCTATAAAACTGTGAGGTAATGTATGTTCTGGTTTAAAGAAATAGTGTGTAAAGACTGTAAGGATTTTGAAGAGCATGTTAAAGAATGCCTAACTTGTTCTGGACAAACTGTTAATAGAAATATGGGGTTTGAAGACTTGCTTGTGAGGATTCTAGATGAAGTGGGGACATGTTATTGAAAACTGCTGAAGATTGTATCCTTATTACATAGTAGCAGAAGAAATAGCAACGTGGTCATCTGCAGTTATGTGGAAATCAGAACATGTGCCTAATGAATTTAGTGATGTGATGAAAGGAGATTTCTTCAAAGCATAGTTGAAGGTGTGGATTCCCGATTTCTTCTTGCTGCTTATAGTAAAATATAGGTGGAAAGAGATAAATTCAGAAGACAACCTTTAAACCAATAAGAACCATAACTTGATGGTTTGAAAATCCTCAGCCTCTCTAGAAAGGAAAACATACTAAAATTTACAAATGGCTTCTGGGGCCTGCCATAAAGATGTGGTCTAGAAGTAACCCAAAAGTGTGAGCATACAACCTTTTATTAAGACCTCAGAAGGATAAAAGAATCAGTATTATTCAGTCGTACAAAGGGCTCTTTAAAAAGGTAGTGAGTTTGCTAACAGATACTTTCAGTCAAAAAATAGGCCTTCTAAGAAGCTTAAAAGCATTATTCCTCAGCCATCTTAGCAGGATCCCAATGTGGGGAAAAAAAAATTATCTTGAAAAGATATGTGGGTGTGGATTTTATCTAATGTAATAAACCCCAAAGATATTCACAGACACCCACAAAGTTTATGAGAAAACTATTTGTAAAAATACAGCCAGCTTGGGCTGAAAGAGACATGGACAGTATAAAATAAAAGAGGTTCTAGGGCCCCCAAAACTCTATCAGCAGGGACCTAATTGAACAACTAAGCAGCAAACACATGAAAGGATGACTCAGAGGACAATTAGAAGAGCCCAGAGAGTGGAGCTAAAAACCATGGAAAATTATTCACAGGTCTTGAAATCTAATCATATTACCCAAATTTGTCCAGGCAAATTTCAGAATTGCTATGGACAAGTGCGTCCTTTATGTCTCCTGTCCTCCAACCCCCCCCATTTTGAATAGGAGTATCCATCGCATTTATCTCATGCTTGTTTTATCATTGCATATTAAGTCTGTGTAGGGTGAGGGGAGCAAATAATTTGCTTCTTAATTTCTTTATTTTAGCAGATTTTCAAATCTAGAGGACTTCTGCTCTAAGAGGCTTATCGACACCCGGATCTGATTTAAATAATGAGATTGTGAACTTTGACATGACATAATGAGATGAAAATTTTGTAGAGTTTGAGAGGGAAGCGAATGGTTTTTGCATGGAAGGGACAAATTATTGGGGATCGGAGGAAAACTGCAGTAGGCAGTTTTGAAAATTCTTCCCAACACAAACATATCCTCCTATAATCCTGCCACAATATGGCAAAAGTGATCAATGTCCCTTCTAAGATTAAGATATAAAAGACTTCTGTCTTGCTCCATCTCATTCTAGCTTTCTCTCTCTCACTGTCTCTCAGGATTTTTCTGATGAAGCCAATTGCCACATCATGAACTGCTGAGGACAGCCTCTGGCCAACAGCAATCAAGGAACAAAGCCCTACCAAAAACCAGGTGAGTGAGCTCGAAAGCATATCTTTCCACACTACAGCCTTGGGATGTTTACTTTCCCAGCAGACTGCCAAAGCAGAGATTTAGGTAATTTTTACAGAGCAATTGATAACAAAGGCCATTTTGATATTGGAGTTGTATGCTGCCATAACACTAAAATTGTGAGAGTGGCTTCTGAAGACGATAATACACCTAAATTCAACTGGATTAAAGAAAACTAAAGAATGATGACCACTTAATGCAATGATTTCTGTGAATAAGTAATTTCAGTGTATAAGATGCACATCTTTTGTCAGATTTATCCCTAAGAATATCATACTATTTGTTGCTATTCTAAATGGGATAGCTCTTTTAGTTTTAATTTCTGATTTTTTGTTATTAGCTTATAGAAATAGAACTGATTTCTATTTATTGAGCTTGTATAAATTTGCTTAAATAACATGTTCGTTCTAGTAGCTTTTTCTGTAGATCCTTTTGATTTTCCCCATGGATAATCATGTCATATTCAAATAAAGAAATGTGTAGTTTGTTTGTTTGTTTGTTTCTCACTACTTTTATTGCATACTGAACTAGCTAGAACATTATGTACCATGTTGAATAGGAAGACTTCTTAATGTGGTTCCTGATTTTAGAGGCAAACATTCAGTCTTTTACTATTAACTTTGATGATAATTGTAGGGTTCCTGTTCTGCAAGAGGATAATGATCTGTTAATCTCTATCCAAGTATCTCTCTGTGCCAACCCAATTAATTTAGAAAAGTGGAAAGAACAAGAAATAAAGTTACTTTATTTGGTGGTCTAGCTCCATCACAGATGCCTCAGTTTTTTCCCCAACTTGGTAAAAATTTATTCCTCTGTAGATAGGAAAGGAAAGAAGGAAAAGCCCAATCACACATAAGAAGAAAATGCTGTCCTTGTCCTAGATAGTTGAGTGTGGACTCATTCATGGAGCACTAAGTCTCTTGAGAAAAAAAGAATTCTTCATTATCTGTATGTGATTGCTGAGGATGAAAACTCACTTGGATTTCCACCAACATCACAGAACTATAAAGTGCCAAAGAGTAAATATTAGGCTTTTGCAGGCCAAGAGACAAAATATATGATATTATGTAGGTACGTAGGCAACAAGAGAAAGAATTCCTTTCCCACTGTATTCACCTGGGATAGGTCCACATGGGTGGTGCCTGTATTTTGCACTTATTTTTCATCACCTGGGGACAGTCTCTGGAGAGAGCAACAGGGCAAGCAGAAGGGCCCTGGTGGCCTTGGGGTAAGATCAGGGAGGGTGGACACTTGTCTTAGTTTCTGCCCCAGTGACTCCCCAGTCCCCATGACATGCCCTTCTTACCTCCCAGAGGCCGTGGCTCTCCCAATTTGGGCAACTTGCCTGGAGGTGAGGCATTTCCCTCAGACCAAGATTCCACTGCAGTTTCAGGCCCTCACCCCATAAACAGAGTCCCCAGTGTATAGATGGCCTTGGGCAGCAGTGGGATACAGCTGCCAGGAAGCAGGCATCAGCAGGAGAAGGATGAGTAAAACCAAAAAAACTATGTCTATTAAGTGACAGAAATGGAATTTGAACATGGATCTGACAAAAAGTCAATTTTGATCCCAGTACTTATCCAGTAAATCAGTACTTATTCAGTTTTTTTCTTATGCAATTTAATATACTCTAGGTTTTGGCTATTCATCATTATTTTACTCTTCACTACTCTGCAGTTTTTGTAGAATTTACTGCCATGATTGAGTTTTTATAATATGGATTTTTTTTTTGAGCATTGATTTTTCATCATGCCTTTTATCTCTTTTTTTCAATAAGTTCTACAACTACATTCACATCACATGATCTTTAGTTCAATATTACTTTTTTTAAAAAAGATTTTATTTATTTATTTGTCAGAGAGAGAGAACACAAGCAGGGGGAGAGACAGGCAGAGAGAGAAGCAGGCTCCTTGCTATGGCAAGGAGTCTGATGTGGGACTTGATCCCAGGACCCTGGGATCATGACCTGAGCCAAATGCAGATGCTTAACTTACTGAGCCACAGACTTCCCTTGATATTACTTTTGATGAATATCACCATGATTGTACATATCCTCACAGCAGGACATATCAATACAAAACTTTGAGTGAATCTTTAAAGACCAAATCTCTAGCCATTGCTAAAATATGTGATAACCATTTGGGGATTGCCAATTACAGAAAGAAGAGACAATAAGACATGATTTTTGACAAAAGCTTAGAGATCAAGAGAGACTTCTTGCCAGGTAATCAGGGTTAGATGTGATTTTAATCACATATGAAAGAGTAAGAAGTATATTTTAATAGTTTTCACAGTTGTATTTTTTAAGACTATACAATATTAGATCTGCTTATTTGATTTCCAGCAATGATGCTCACTATGTGTGAACAAGGAGAGCATGAGGTTATCCAAAGTTGTAGGGCTTCTGCATTTTATTGACTTTAATTTTAAGTACTGTAGAGACCAAACCATAAAATGTGTTGGGCGGATGTGTTAGGAGTCTTGGTTTGTTATTATTTTACTGCAATCATAAACATAAAACTATGATTTCTGTCTATATTCAAGAATAAAAAACATAAATTTCCAGTATTGATCATCATTTTAAAGACTATGAGGTACAGTGTACAGTTATCTTTGAAAATCATGAAGAACTAGATCTGTATTATCTTTTTTTATATAATTTTTTATTGTTATGTTAATCACCATACATTACATCATTAGTTTTTGATGTAGTGTTCCATGATTCATTGTTTGTGCATAACACCCAGTGCTCCACGCAGAATGTGCCCTCTTTAATACCCATCACCAGGCTAACCCATCCCCCACCCCCTCCCCTCTAGAACCCTCAGTTTGTTTTTCAGAGTCCATCGTCTCTAATGGTTCGTCTCCCCCTCCGACTTACTCCCCTTCATTCTTCCCCTCCTGCTATCTTCTTCTTTCTTTTTTCTTAATATATATTGCATTATTTGTTTCAGAAGTACAGATCTGTGATTCATCAGCCTTGTACAATTCACAGTGCTCACCATAGCACATACCCTCCCCAATGTCTATCACCCAGCCACCCCATCCCTCCCACCCCACACCACTCCAGCAACCCTCAGTTTGTTTCCTGAGATTAAGAATTCCTCAGATCAGTGAGGTCATATGATACATGTCTTTCTCTGATTGACTTATTTCACTCAGCATAACACCCTCCAGGTCCATCCACGTCGTTGCAAATGGCAAGATCTCATTCCTTTTGATGGCTGCATAATATTCCATTGTGTATATATACCACCTCTTCCTTATCCATTCATCTGTCGATGGACATCTTGGCTCTTTCCACAGTTTGGCTATTGTGGACATTGCTGCTATAAACATCGGGGTCCACATACCCCTTCGGATCCCTACATTTGTATCTTTGTGGTAAATACCCAATAGTGCAATTGCTGGATCGTATGGTAGCTCTATTTTCAACTGTTTGAGGAACCTCCATACTATTTTCCAGAGTGGTTGCACCAGCTTGCATTCCCACCAACAGTGTAGGAGGGTTCCCCTTTCCTCCGCATCCCTGTCAACATCTGTCGTTTCCTGACTTGTTAATTTTAGCCATTCTGACTGGTATGAGGTGGTATCTCATTGAGGTTTTGATTTGGATTTCCCTGATACCGAGCGATGTTGAGCACTTTTTCATGTGTCTGTTGGCCATTTGGATGTCTTCTTTGGAAAAATGTCTGTTCATGTCTTCTGCCCATTTCTTGATTGGATTATTTGTTCTTTGGGTGTTGAGTTTGATAAGTTCTTTATAGATTTTGGATACCAGCCCTTTATCTGATATGTCATTTGCAAATATTTTCTCCCATTCTGTCGGTTGCCTTTTGGTTTTGTGGACTGTTTCTTTTGCTGTGCAAAAGCTTTTTATCTTGATGAAATCCCAATAGTTCATTTTTGCCCTGGCTTCCCTTGCCTTTGGTATTTTGATGGGGATTGCATTGAATGTGTAGATTGCTCTAGGGAGCATTGACACCTTCACAATGTTTGTTCTTCCAATCCATGAGCATGGAACGTTTTTCCATTTCTTTGTGTCCTCTTCAATTACTTTCATGAGTATTTTATAGTTTTCTGAGTACAGATCCTTTGCCTCTTTGGTTAAATTTATTCCTAGGTATCTTATGGTTTGGGGTGCAATTGTAAATGGGATCGACTCCTTGATTTGTCTCTCTTCTGTCTTGTTGGTGTATAGGAATGCCAGTGATTTCTGTGCATTGATTTTATATCCTGCTACTTTACTGAATTCCTGTATGAGTTCTAGCAGTTTTGGGTTGGAGTCTTTTGGGTTTTCCACATACAGTATCATATCATCTGCAAAGAGTGAGAGCTGGACTTCCTCTTTGCCCATTTGGATGCCTTTGATTTCTTTTTGTTGTCTGATTGCTGTGGCTAGGACTTCTAATACTATGTTGAATAGCCGTGGTGAGAGTGGACATCCTTGCCACGTTCCTGACGTTAGGGGAAAAGCTCTCAGCTTTTCCCCATTGAGAATGATATTCGCTGTAGGTTTTTCATAGATGGCTTTTATGATATTTAGGTAGGTACCCTCTATCCCTATACTCTGAAGAGTTTTGATCAAGAAAGGATGCTGTACTATATCAAATGCTTTTTCTGCATCTACTGAGAGGATCATATGATTCTTGTTTTTCTTTTGTTAATGTATTGTATCACATTGATTGATTTGCAGATGTTGAACCAGCCTTGCAGCCCAGGGATAAATTCCACTTGGTCATGGTGAATAATCCTTTTAATGTACTGTTGGATCCTATTGGCTAGTATTTTGGTGAGAATTTTTGCATCCATGTTCATCAAGGATATTGGTCTGTAATTCTCCTTTTTGATGGGGTCTTTGTCTGGTTTTGGGACCAAGGTAATGGTGGCCTCATAAAATGAGTTTGGAAGTTTTCCTTCCATTTCTATTTTTTAATTAATTAATTTAATTAATTAATTAATTAATTAAATTAATTCTTCTTTAAATGTCTGATAGAATTCCCCTGGGAAGCCATCTGGCCCTGGGCTTTTGTTTGTTGGGAGATTTTTGATGACTGCTTCAATTTCCTTAGTGGTTATAGGTCTGTTCAGGTTTTCTATTTCTTCCTGGTTCAATTTTGGTAGTTGATACATCTCTAGGAATGCGTCCATTTCTTCCAGGTTATCTAATTTGCTGGCATAGAGTTGCCCATAATATGTTCTTATAATTGTTTGTATTTCTTTGGTGTTGGTTGGGATCTCTCCTCTTTCATTCATGATTTTGTTGATTTGGGTCATTTCTCTTTTCTTTTTGAAAAGTCTGGCCAGGGGTTTATCAATCTTGTTAATTCTTTCAAAGAACCACCTCCTAGTTTCGTTGATCTGAACTACTGTTCTTTTGGTTTCTATTTCATTGATTTCTGCTCTGATCTTTATTATTTCTCTTCTCCTGCTGGGTTCAGGCTTTATTTGCTGTTTTTTTCTCTAGCTCCTTTAGGTGTAGGGTTAGGTTGTGTATTTGAGACCTTTCTTGTTTCTTGAGAAAGGCTTGTATTGCTATATACTTTCCTTTCAGGACTGACTTTGCTGTATCCCAAAGATTTTGAACAGTTGTGTTTTCATTTTCATTGGTTTCCATGATTTTTTTTAATTCTTCTTTAATTTCCGGGTTGACCCATTCATTCTTTAGTAGGATGCTCTTTAGCCTCCACATTATTGAGTTCTTTCTGACTTTCCTCTTGTGATTGAGTTCTAGTTTCAAAGCATTGTGGTCTGAAAATATGCAGGGAATAATCCCAATCTTTTGGTACCAGTTGAGACCTGATTTGTGACCTGGGATGTGATCAATTCTGGAGAATGTTCCTTGGGCACTAGAGAAGAATGTGTATTCCATTGCTTTGGGATGGAATGTTCTGAATATGTCTGTAAAGTCCATCTGGTCCAGTGTTTCAATTAAAGTCTTTATTTCCTTGTTGATCTTTTGCTTAGATGATCTGTCCATTTCAGTTAGGGGGGTGTTAAAGTCCCCCACTACTATTGTATTGTTGTCAATGTGTTTCTTTGCTTTTGTTATTAATTGCCTTATATAATTGGCTGCTCCCATGTTTGGGGCATAGATATTTACAATTGTTAGATCTTCTTTTTGGATAGACCCTTTAAGTAGGATATAGTGTCCTTCTTCATCTCTTATTACAGTCTTTGTTTTAAAACCTAATTTGTCTGATATAAGGATTGCCACCCCAGCTTTCTTTTGGTGTCCATTAGCATGGTAAATGGTTTTCCAACCCCTCACTTTCAATCTGGGGGTGTCTTTGGGTCTAAAATGAGTCTCTTGCAGACAGCATATTGATGGGTCTTGTTTTTTAATCCAATCTGATAGCCTGTGTCTTTTGATTGGGGCATTTAGCCCATTTACATTCAGGGTAACTATTGAAAGGTATGAATTTAGTGCCATTGTATTGCCTTTAAGGTGACTGTTACTGTATATTGTCTGTGTTCCTTTCTGGTCTATGTTGCTTTTAGCCTCTCTTTTCGCTTAGAGGACCCCTTTCAATATCTCTTGGAGGGCTGGTTTCGTGTTTGCAAATTCCTTTAGTT
The DNA here is from genome assembly GCF_009762305.2 of Zalophus californianus. Classification (NCBI taxonomy): domain Eukaryota; kingdom Metazoa; phylum Chordata; class Mammalia; order Carnivora; family Otariidae; genus Zalophus; species Zalophus californianus. Next base: position 43,745,581 of record NC_045603.1, read on the forward strand.
TTTTTTTGTCCTGGAAGCGTTTTATCCCTCCTTCTATTTTCAATGACAGCCTAGCTGGATAGAGTATTCTTGGCTGCATATTTTTCTTGTTTAGTGCTCTGAAGATATCATGCCAGTCCTTTCTGGCCTGCCAGGTCTCTGTGGATAGGTCTGTTGCCAGTCTAATGTTTCTACCATTATAGGTTACATATCTCTTCTCCCGAGCTGCTTTCAGGATTTTCTCTTTGTCTCTGAGACTCATAAGTTTTACTATTAGATGTCGGGGTGTTGACCTATTTTTATTGATTTTCAGAGGAGTTCTCTGTGCCTCCTGGATTTTGATGCCTGTTTCCTTCCCCACATTAGGGAAGTTTTCTGCTATTATTTGCTCCAATATACCTTCTGCCACACTCTCTCTTCTTCTTCTGGGATCCCAATTATTCTAATGTTGTTTCATCTTATCGCTTATCTCTCTAATTCTGCCCTCGTGATCCTGTAGTTGTTTCTCTCTCTTTGTCTCAGCCTCTTGGTTTTCCATCATTTGGTCTTCTATATCGCTGATTGATTTTCTCTTCTGCCTCATTTATCCTAGCAGTTAGTGCCCCCATTTTTTATTGCACCTCATTAATAGCCTTTTTGATTTTGACTTGGTTAGATTTTAGTTCTTTTATTTCTCCAGAAAGGGTTTCTCTAATAACTTCCACACTTTTTTCAAGCCCAGCTAGTATCTTTAAAGTCATGATTCTGAACTCTAGGTCCGACATCGTACTAATGTCAGTATTGAGTAGGTCCCTGGCAGACAGTTCTACCTCTTGTTCTTTTTGCTGAGGTGATTTTTTTTGTCTTGTCATCTTGTCCAGAGGAAAATAGATGAATGAGAGAACAGAATGCTAACAGGTTAACAACATCTCCAGCAAATATACTCTGTACAAATCAGGAAAGACCTGAAACCAGGGGACAAGAAAGGGAAAGAAAGAAGAGAAAAAAAAAGAAGGAAAAAGAAAAAGATAAAAACAAACAAAAACACAACAAAACAAACAAAAAAACAGAATATGATCAAATATGATCAGGCTAGTGCATAGATCAGTGCCACACACTAGATTTTGGGCGTATTTTGGTCTGTTAGAAGAAAGTGCCTGCTAAAATTTTAAAGGAAGAAAGACTTATATATGTACAAAATAAGGGTTGGTACAATGAAGGGATGGAAAATGACTGTAAAGATGAAAATTATAAAAGATTTTATAAAAGGAATTGATAAGTTGTTTTTAAAAAGAAAGGAGAAGATTTAAAAAAAAAGAAAAAAAAAAAGAAAAAGAAAAGGGAGAGAATGTGATCAGGCAGGAGACTAGAACAAAGCCATACACTAGTGATTTAGGGTATATTTTGATCTGTTAGAAGAAATTGTATCTCAAAATTTTAAAGAGAGAACAACTTATTTATATATGCCAAAAATAAGGGTAACTACTATGAAGGGATAAAAATATGACTCTAAAAATGAAAAATAAAAAATGTCTTTTTAAAAAAGGGATTGATAAGATGTTGGTTGAAAAAGGGAAAAAGAAAAATTAAAAAAAAAGTTAAAAAAATTAACTTTGAAAAACTAATGAATTATGGTAAAAAAGCCATAAATTCTATGTGCAGTATTCCCCTAGTGCTGGAGTTCTCCCCTTCTCCTTGATCGGTAAACTTGGTCTTGGCTTGCTGGCTGTTGGTGCTGATCTTCTAGGGGAGGGGCCTGTTGCCGTGGTTCCCAAATGTCTTTGCCGGAGGCAGAATTGCCCCGCCCTTGTCAGTCCGGGCTAAGCAAGCTGCTCGGGTTTGGTCTCAGGAGCTTTTGTTCTCTGCAAGCTCTCGGTACAGCTTTGGAGGACCGGGGTGAAAATGGTGGCCTCCCAATCTCCGCCCGGAGGAGCTGAGAACTTGGGGCCCCACTCCTCAGTGCGCCCCCAGAGAAAAGCAGTCACTCCCATCTTCCCGGTCTCCAGCCGCACTGCGTGCTCACCTGGCCTGTGACCGAGCGTTTCTATCTCTGGCATCCGACCCCACGTGGAGTCTCCAAACCCAGCAGATCGCTGCGGTGCACTCCCCCGCCAGTCCTCCCGGGGCAGGAAGGGGAGTCTCCCCAGCTCTGCCGCTTGTTGGGTCCCTGCTGGAAGAGCAGTGGCCTGACTGCCACGGATCATGGTTTATGGCCACCCCGAGCTGAGAGCCTGTGCCTCAGCTCCGTCTCTGCAGCCGGCTTCCCCAATCCGACACCTGGGAGCTCTGCCGCACTCAGGCACCCCCGGTCTTCCTGTGACCCCAAGGGTCCTGAGACCACACTGTCCCGTGAGGGTTCCACCCCCCGCTTAGCCACTGGAGCGACATCCCTCAGCGGAACCGACTTCTAAAAGTTCTGATTTTGTGCTCCGTGGCTCTAGCACTTGCCAGAAGCGGCCGACGGAAGCCCCCTCCCCCGCCGTCCATCCTCCCAAATATCGCCTCGGATTTACTTCTCCGCACGCCCTACCTTCCAGTAAGTGGTCGCTTTTCTGTTCAGAGTGTTGTTACTATTCTTATCTTCGATCTCCTGTTGAGTTCGTAGGTGTTCAGAATGGTTTGATCCCTATTCAGTTGAATTCCTGAGACTGAATGAAATCCAGGTCTCCTACTCCTCCGCCATCTTGCTCCGCCTCCTCTCAGATCTGTATTATCTTAATGACAGAAATTCTCCTAAATGTTGTTCCCGAATCGAATTCATGAGGTGAATAAAAATGTATTTTTTAGATAAAGCTAAAGATTCTAATGGAAGTAAACATATAATATTAATTTGTGTGGAAATAATTGAATAAGAAAAATTTGGCTTGAGAAAAATATACTGTTGAAAAATTTAAAGCTCACTGATGACAGCAAACAGGCTACAAATGAGTGGGTGATTAAATAAAATGAATAAATGAATGAATGAATAAATTAAATTAAATAAGCAAACATGAATAAATAAAGAAAAGTTAAAAAAACAAAAAAATTAAAAAATAAACTCACTGATGAAATAGAATAAAATTATACTGTTATTATAAAGGACTTACTTTTTCTTTTGGCTCCTCTAATCTAAAAAGATAACATTAGATTCATTTGATGATAGTCAATAATAATAATAAATATTTATGTTGTTTAGATTAGCCATAGCCATTTAACTCCCATATAATCTCATTTTATAATCACTTTTTGTGTTTACCCTAATACATATTTTAAGAGTAAAAATTACAAATGCAATTAGTAAGTCTGTATTAATTTATTGGGAAATAGAGGAGTAATTGGCACTTATATTTTTAGTATTTATTTGTGATCCTTCTAATTCTGAAAGCAATCATTAATGTTAAAACATTTTAGCTTTTAAATAACATAAATCAAATGAGAGTCATTAGATTTTTTTTCAAATTGTAATGATATTTCTGTTGCTCAAAGGATATATTTTATAGCATGATCTTCAAATACTTTACCATGTGCTTTGTATATATTAATCAATATAAATACTGACAGTTATTGAGCATTAGCTTCTCAGAGGTTTCTTAACCCTTAAATCACTCTAATAATGTCCCCATAAATTACAGATTGCTTACCATTACTCTTCCTTGTGTACTATAGTTGTCATCCTACTAAGTAGTATCATCTTTGCCATCTGTGAAATAATATCATCTTTGTTTAAAGGGCATAATTCCCATTTCAACCAACACTGATATTCTGAATTGCAATCAAGACTCTCTTTCTCTTTTAAACAACTTGTAACAGTTGTATAATTTAACAACATGAGATACATTTAATTATTCATAATAGATGACAAGCAAAGATCAAATGTGTAGAATTCTTAAAATTTTGAAAAAAATTATTGATCAACATTACTAATGAATTTTTGCAAGTTGTTGAAGTTGGATAAAATAACTGTGAAATGAGTTTATAGAATCTATATAAATATAAATCAGCGTCAGATGAAATATACTCACCTGTTTATTCTTCTACTCAGTCTTCAGTCATTTCTAGAAATGGGGAACTATTCAAATTTCAGAATATTGTCTCATGTCAATCATGTGAGTACTGATAGACATACTTCAAAGTAATATCTTTCTTGACATATTTTAGGCAATCTCTTGTGGATTGAGCTTTGGAGTGAAAAAGCAATGCAAGTTAGGAATATTTAAGGCTGAGGTCAGTACAGGTGAAAAGAGGAAATGAAGGAAAGTACTTTTAATCTTTATATTATAAATTTTCTGTTCCTCCTAGTTCCTCTTCTCTTTTTCTCCATTTCCTCCTCTATCCTATTCTCCTCCTCCTTTCCTTTTGCTTTTCATCTTCATCTTTATCTTTTCAGATAATGATTTACTTTTGACACTGTCATTCCTAGAAAAAATTCGTATTTATTATGAAACTAATGTAATGAATCATGTTACTCTTATATTGAATAAAAATGAAGACGCTACTTAACTTTTTTTAAAGATTTTATTTATTTATTTATTTGACAGAGAGACACAGCGAGAGAGGGAACACAAGCAGGGGGAGTGGGAGAGGGAGAAGCAGGCTTCCCGCCGGGCAGGGAGGCCGATGCGGGGCTCGATCCCAGGACCCTGGGATCATGACCTGAGCCGAAGGCAGACGCCTAATGACTGAGCCAAAAAAACCAGAGCCAAGTCAGGAAAAGAAAGTTTTAAGATTTTTTTTTCTGTTATTTTAGTAATTGTTCTGGGAACTGGGATTTTCTTATGACTATGACACAGCCTCTATCTCAGGGAGCTTACAAAGATAGAAAAGATAGACAAAAGATAGACATTGCTACATAATATGCTAAATTAGAATAAGAACCAGTGGAAGGGCATTTTAATGAAGTTTTGGTTCAGATATTTTAGCCAACAATGTATAGGACAAAATATGAAGGATGAATTGTAATTTACTTGGCAAAGTGAGAGAAGGAAGAGGGAGAAGAGAAAGAATTTTCCATATAAGGTAAATATTTACTCAATTATTCATGTATTCAGGCATGAATGTATTCACTCAGCAACCATCTATTTTGAACACTTACTATGTGCTACACATTGCTTTAGGCATTAGGGATTCAAAGTTGGAGGAGAATAATCCAAAATCTCTGTCATCACAGAACTTACAATCTTGTGGCAAAGAGAAACACACATAAAAGAATCACAGTAATAGATGTATAATTGTAGCTATGTTATGTCATTATACTACAAATGCAAACAGATATGAGCAATACTTAAGCGGAAGGATGGGGGTGACTAGGCAAATACTGTGGTTGTGGTGATGGTTGTACGGGAAAAGGGGGAGTGGGGAGTAGGGCACAGTATATTCAGATGTGATGGAAGTGTAAATAAGGGTCATGTATTCATTTTAAAAAAATATTAATGAGTCTACAGTAAGGTGATATTATTGAAGAGGAACCGGTGTTGATTTTAAAGACCAGAGGGGAGGTTATTGCATTAATTTAGTAGTTTTATTATCTTTTTGTTAAAGATTTTATATATTTATTTATTTTAGATAGAGAGAGAGCAGGGGGAGGAGCAAAGAGAGAGGGACAAACAAACTCCATGCTGAGCTTGGAGCTCAACTCAGAGCTCCATCCCATTACCCTGAGATCAGGACCTGAGCTGAAACCGAGTCGGATGCTCAACTGACTGAGCCACCCAGGCACCACAGTAGTTTTACTATCTTTAAAAGTTGTAGAAGTATAGATAAAGAGAAAGGAAATATATTTTTTAAATATTCAAGTGTTAAAAATCAATCAGACTGGTCATTGTCTACTCAAGTCAAATCTATACATATGTTATAATCCAGGAAGTAGACTCATAAATAAAAACCTAACAGAAATATATGTATGTATGGGGACAAAAACTCACAAAAAGATGTTTATATTAGGCTTAGTGTAATAGCCAAAAATTGGAAATAACTGATAAAGTCATAAACAGAAGAATAGTTAATTAAATTTTCTATATTCATACAATGAAATAATATACAGAAATGAAAAATTAATGAGCCACTGCTATAAGCAAAACTGTGGATGAATGTTGCAAACATAATGTGACTGATAAAAGGCAGGAACAAAAATATACACATTATATGATGCCATTTTATATAGTTCAGAATTACTCAAAACTAATTCATGGTTTTAGAAATCAGAATAGTATTTATTTTTGTAGAGGTTAGAGGAGAAATAACTAGGAAGAGACACAAATAGTTTTCTTCAGTACTGTTAATCACATGATAATTATATGAGTTGTGTATATTGATGATTTATTCTTTTTTCTGTGTATGCATTGTACTTTTTTTTTAAGAGAACAATGATGTTTTAATGACACTTCTTTCAAATCTGTGAAGTGCATCGGAAGTAAATGCTTTTATTCTTTCCATAGGACAGATTTCCAAATAATGATCACAGTGCTTAGGTTAGTAAGATGCTGGACAGATGAGTAGCCAAAGAATGCTATGAAATAACAAAATCTCCTCCAACTATATATCAAATGCAGATTACTGAAACATCAAGTGAATGATGTTTAGAGTGACATGACTAAAAACAAGACATTACAGTAATCAAGTCCATAAAACTAGAAAAAGCTATATAACAAAAAGGCCTTTCATAAGCTATTAAATGAGCATATATGATAGACGAACCGATTTTATATTTGAAGCAGTTTATAGCACCAACACGTTGGCAGGTCCTGTAGAGGGGTAAGCCAATGGTCCGAGGCATCGGTGGGGGGCGGTTGGAGGAGTCTCCACCATCCTCTACTTTAAGCCGCCTGTTTTACAGAGGATGAAATGGGGGCCCAGCAAGATGAAGTGCCTTGTCCGAAGTCACATGACACAGGGACACAGGATTGGCTGGAAGGGATCCAAGGCTACGATCCAGGCCACCCAACTTTAGGTAAGTGCTCTATTTATACTTTTTTCTGTGTATGCATTGTACTTTAAAGAAAAAAGTTTTCAAAGTAAATAGCAAAACTTAGAAATAGTTTGCATATAGAGAAATGGGTATACTAGCATTCTAGAATTACAGATATTTATGGCATTCATTTAGAAAGAGGACCTGAGAGGAAGGCTGAGTTCAGGCACAAAGAAGTAATTACTTCTGGTTTTGGATATTTGGAATTTAATGTGCTTTTTTCATATCTAATGGTAAATGTAAAGGAGGATTTGGCTATGAGTTTCACCATTCATAAAGAAATTCTGGGCTAGAGAAATAAATTTGTAAGTTCATGTGCTTATAGATATTTAAAAAACCCAAACATGTGAATGGCTGAGATTGACAAGGAAGCAAATTTAGAGTAAGAAATAAAGAGGATATGGAGTCAGTGAAATATGGATATATGAATTTTTTTTCAATAACGTTGGTCTCGATGGGAAGGAGAAAGCTAAAAGAGGAGACCTCTGCATCTGGAGTAGGGAAAAGGGAAGGGGAGTGGTGTGATATGTGATCAGGTTTGTTATTGGTAGAGACTTCATTTAAAGCCATGATATTGCACAAGACAACAACAACAACAACAACAACAACAATGGAAGATGATCTATGCTGGGGCAATCCATCATTTAGTAGTCTGCTCTGAAAAGATCTCAGGGAAGACAAAACCCACTCAGCTCTGATACATAGAAGAAGGGGAGAAATACTGTTCTTGTCTTTCAATGGTTGAATACAGTAAGAGAAAAGATTGGAAAAATAAGGAATAACTATCAGTGGAGAATTGCTTAAATTCTTGGAATAAATTGTCTCCAAAGCATACAGAAAGAAAAGGGCTTTTTCTGATAGGCTGGCCAGTTCCTCTTTTGTGAATAGAAGAAAATAGTAAAAGATGTACGAATGCAGGTAAATCTGTAGTTCTACTCTTGAGAAAATGAGGAAGTTGACATTTGATTTCTTCTCTTGTTTGGGAATGTGGTCTGGGAGGCATGCTTAGAAGTAGCAGGTGTTTGAGACTAAAATCAACAGAGAAGAAACATAAATTTGGGGTGATAAGGAGAAAAAACAAGGGCAAAAAGTAATGCTTTCTTATTGGAATAAGATAAGAACAAACAAGATCCAGAGGAGTAAAGAACTTGAATAGAATATGAAAGTGTGTTTTTTTAGAAGCACATTGCCTTATTAAGGCAATGGAGAGAAAATTTAAATGTTTAAGAAGGGAATGAACATATTGAAGATTTTACCTTTTTCCATATCTGTTCTATAAGTTTACTATAGAAATTTTGCATACACTTTTCTTCATTCAGTCTTTAAAACAATATAAATGGATGTAAACTGCTAATTCAAAAATTGAAAGAATCTTTCATCTATAATTGGTGTGTGTTGACTGAGGTGAAAGTAAGTCTTAATATGTACTCCATACACTCAATACTTATATGAAAGAGCTAAAAGCTAACACATAGTTTAATAAAAATATATAGAGAGATAAAAATACATATCTCACTATCATAAGGAACAACTAATGAAAAGAGAAATCCTCAGAAATGATGCTGATAAAAAATGAACATCCCAAAGAAATGGAAGAATTGCTGATTGTGCAAGCTACATATTGTACAGAATTTTGGAGTCAAGATAAAAGTAGGTATGTTAATTCATTCTCTCTCTCTCATCCTTTCTCTTTCTCTTTCTTATTTTCTTTGTCTGATTCTCAGTGATCAAGGAAAAAGTTCAAAAATAAAATAAATAGGAAAAGCACTTCACACAATTTTGTGAGGAAAACGAGAAGCACACATACAAAAAGTATCCAAGCATATAAGCATCATAAATGAGGCCCCATGAATGGAAAATGGTGTAAAAGTAAAGAGCCAAAGCAGACCTGAATATACTTCAATATTGGAATTATCAAACACAAATTATCTAAAGGAAAAAGATGTTCTACCATATACAAAGAAAAGAAATGTTAAAAACAATCTGCTAAGAAATGAAAACTACAAAAAATCTAACATATTTATGGAAAATAAGTAAGCCTTCTAGAAATATTTAAAAAAAGAAAAATCTCCATGAACATATTCAGCATCAGATTAGGCAGACCACACATTAAAAAGGAACTGGTAAGCTGAAAGACTGGTCAAAATAATTTTTACAGAACACAACACATAAAAATGGAAAGATGAAAAGTAAAAAGAAGAGTTAGGAAAACTGGGCATGAGATAATGATTTAACATATATCTAATTGGTTTTTAAAGGGAAAGTAGAGAAAGAATGGGTAGAGGCAATATTTAGAGGGAATAAATATCTGAAAGTTTTCTAGAATTGATAAAATTAATCAACCCATACATTCAAGATGACAAAGATAGCATATAAATGATACATACAAAAGACATCCAGACTTCCGGTTTCTAAACTGGCATAGAAAGAGTTTGGAAGTCGTCACTCCATTTTAACAACAAACAAAAAGTTGAACAAAGTGAAAAATCAACAATTTTTCTTAGATCCACTAGGGAAGTGAGGTCATAGAGCATACCACTGCCTCCAAAACTGAGAGGCAGGAGGATACAGAAAATCACAGCTTACCTGAGCAGAAACTCACAAGTTCCAATCTCCTTTGAAACCAATACCTGGGAAGGTAAGTATGAACAGTAATGGATGAATTCCTCTAGGGTCAGTGTCACAAATGTGAGAGTTAAAAACTAAGGAAGAAGGGAAAGGCAACCCACAATTTTGTGGGTTTCACATCCTAGAGTTCAACCAGGTTCTCACAGTGAATATCAGAGAAAAATTCATTCTTGCTTTTATGGGGGGAGAGGAAAGGTAACCAATTTGAAATAACCAGATCATTCTGTTCTAAACAAGGCTTGCTTTTAAGAGAAACTATTTTACCAGAGTTTAACCTATTGTGGTACTATCAGAGCCTAACCTACCTGGTAAAAGGGAAATATGCAACTCCAGTCTTCTCTACCCTTCCATGAAGAGGAAGGGAAGTACCAACTCCAGCCCCCACCAGCCAAACTTTCCACCTAAGCAAAGGGAAAAAACTGATATGCACCTCTGAATTTCACAGCCTACTGGCACAGGCTCACTAAAAAATGGAGACCTAATTACAGGACTATAGAATATTCTCCTCCCTATATGCATAACCACCACATTATTCAAGGCCTGTTTACTCAGGTAAATGTCTTCACCAAGTATATCATGTCCAGCCTTCAGCAAAAAATTACAAGGCATATTAAAGTATAAAAAACACAGAAGAGACACAGCAAGCATCAGAACCAAACTCAGATATGGCAGGGAATTTGGAAATACCAGAATGTAAAGTTTAAAAAAACAATGATTATTATTCTAAGGGTTCTAAGAGTTCTAATGTCTAAAAAGTAAACAGCATGTAAGAAAACATGGGTAATGGAAATTCTAAGAAAGAATAAGAAAGATATATTAAACATAAGAAACACTGTAACAGAAATGAAGGACTTTAATAGGCTCATTAGTAGACTGTCCATGGCTGAGGAAAGAATCTGTGAGCATGAGGATATGCCAGTAGAAACTTCCAAAACTGAAGTGCAAATGGGAAAAGGACTGAAAAAAAGAAAAAAAAAAGAATAAACGTCTTTATGAGCAGTGAAGAATGTATAGAATTGTTGAATCATTATATTATACACCTAAAACTAATATAACACTGTGTCCTAATTATACTTCAATTAAAAAAAAGAATGGTGAAGATTTATATCATTCCCCAAACTGATTATTCTATTTAATCCGCCTAAAAATCCATACAAAGTTTTCATGTCCTAGGGTTAAGAAAAGATTTCTAAAACAGAATGCAAAATTGACTAGCATAAATGTAAAGATTGAACAATTCAACCTTATTAAAATTTGGTAATTATCCACTATTAATAGCAATACAAATGATAATACAAGTAAGAAAATATATTGTAAAGCTTGTAATAACAAAGATCCAATATCTAACATATGTGAAAATTTCTACCAATTAATAAGAAAAAAAAAGACTTGCAACACAATAGATAATTAGACAAAATACTTGAAATGGAACTTCACAAAAGAGAAATTCTAAATTAAATGCTGCTCAACAGTAGAAGTAATCAGGAAAGTGTAATTAAGTATTATTAAACCCCCAAAACACAGAGAAAATGTTAGATTTAGTTAATTGCCAAGAATTTAAGAGAATATGATAGCAGTTAAGATGTTCTGAGAAGTAGACATGGAGACAGGGTTTAACATTCAGGATGTTTTCAAAGAAGGGAAGGAAAATTAGCAAAATAGGAAGTTGGGAAAGTCAAGCTGTGAAGCAAGCCCAGAAGACAGTCTCCATAGAAGCTGCAGGGTATTCTGTAGTTAAAATGTTCATCAGAGTTGTCCTGCATTATGCTGAAATGGCTAGGCTTTTACACCTGCACCTGAATAAGTCATTGGATATGGGCCATCTTGTGGAATGGTGTGACGGTGGAGAGAAAGCTCTGTGTAGCTGAGGCAATCCTGGAAGGAGGTCACAGATGAAGGTTATCCATTGTCAGCTCTGACAGCAAGTGAGCCCAGGAGTTCTTTTTTCAAAGAGGATCTGAACAATGTATCTCCATGTTAACGATGTCTGTGAACTGGAGTTTTTTGTCAGTTGCTACAACCAGTTAGAACAATTTGGAATTACCTAATAAAGTCATAGATGTACACATCCTATAATCCAGCTATTCCACTTAGAACGATACATGATTCTCAAACTTAAGCTTATGTCAGAATCAACTAGAAGACTTGTTAAAATACATAGCTTGGCCTCAAGTTCAGTTTCTGAGGTAGAACTAAAACATATGCACAAGTACCCAGGGTAATGTCATTGCTGGGGGTCCAGGGGCTTCACTTTGAAGACCAGTTTTCTGTAGAAAATTTATACCCCACTCTGCATACACACCTCCACCCTCACCAAAACACAGAGAAACACATATACACCTGTACATCTCAGTATTGTTTATAAAAGCTGGAAATGACACAGAAAGAATGTATAAATTCTAGTATGAACATACAATGGAATTCTATACAGTAATAAAAATGAAACAATGACAGCTATATGCAGCACAGATAAATACTAAAATATTAAAAAATTCTAAATTATTAAAGAATGCATATGAGGTATTCTTAAGAAACAAAGATGATTATCATAAAGGTCACAATATTGGTTAATTCTGGAGGAATGAAGGGATTTGTATTAAGGAAGATGGTCATAGTAAGCTTCTGAAGTATTATCAATGTTCCTTTTTTTGACCTGTGTGGTAGTACATATATGATCACATTATAATTCTTTAAATTACATATATCTATTTTATATGTTTTTCTTTTTTATTGAGGTATAATTGATATATAAGATTATATTAGCTTCATGTGTACAGTGTAATAATTCCATATGTATTGCAAAATGTGAATGTATGTATTGCAAAATGATCACAATAAGTCCAGTTAATATCTACTGCCATACATAGTTACAGACTTTCTTGTTATGAGATCTTTTAAGATCTACTCTTTTAGCAATACAATACAGTATTATTAATTATAGTCACCATGCTGTATATTACATCTCCATGACTTATTTATTTTAAACTGGAAGTTGGGACCTTTTGACCCCTTTACCCATTCACCTACCACTTTGTATGCTTTTCTATATGAATTATATATCTCATGATAAAATAGAAACAAAATAGATGAACAACATAGCAAACTTCTATAATGAGACTTATATTGAAAAGATTAACTCCAGTATAAAATTACTGTTATCTCCTATTGCAACTATTTAGAATCTCATTAAGTTTACAACAATTACTTACAGAAATTGCTTCTCTTCCCTGAAGAGAATGTTAACCCCGATCAGGTATCTCACTGATTCATGAGTAGCCAACTTGTCCTGCTTTCAAAAGGACTTTGGAATTAGATAAAACTTTTACAAGACCCCAGACTTTATACTATCGCCCATGTAAATTCTTACAGCACACCACTCCCTTAGTAATTCAGCAGATTAGTAGACTGTTATATTCATTAGCTATTTCAAAATGATTTCAAGTAATTATCATTAAAATCAGTGTAACAAACTCACTACCCATTCTAATTTAGTAAGGTGAAAAGATTCTTAAGTTTAAAAGAAGTCATTATGTAGGAGCTACCTGCCATTGTTAGCCAGGATGATAGAGAGTGAAGACTTTTCACCATTATTTTTATGTGCTGACTCTCCTTCTCCTCTTCTTCTTTCTCCTCCACATCCTCTTCATCCTCCTTCTTCATCTTAGTCTTCGTCTTCAATTTCACAGCTTTATCAATTCCTGAAAAGCTGTGGATGTTATTATCATAAGGTATGATCAAATGTGGAGGGAACTATAGGTAAAAAAGATAGCATACAGTGTTTTAGAAGAGACACCCAACAAATTAACATAACCCATGGCAATGAAAAGGGGTCATTTATCTAAAGTAAATGAATATATATTCACTTATAAGCATTTTGCAACTTTGTGGGAGTTAATATTTTCTCCAGCATATCATGAATGAGACACCTGTCACATATATTACAATAAGTGCAAACAAACCTTAGCACCTGGACTCGTTCTTTACAAAGATTATCAACAACATGTAAATCATGTTCTGAATTTCTTTGATGGGATAAAATTGTTAGAATGGTAAAGAAAGAGGTATTTATTTACTTATTTCTGACAAGATTACTTGCTTCATGTTGCACTGCTTCCCATAGGAATTGCTGCTGGCTGCCACATTCATTTGGATCTCTTTGCATGACAAAAAAGCTGGGCTCCATTAAAGTATCATTTGCAATGAATTTATATCTTTCCTTAGGGATAAATCTAACCATTAAATATTATGCAGGAAGACTGACTTTTATAAAAGACTACTGTGCTTTGGGTTCCAATCTGCATTCAAAAATAACCACGGATAAAACGGAAATATTTGACAGAAAAGGCGAGATAAATTAACTTTCACATGATCTTGAGAAGCCATTTCCAAACTCTAGTTAAAATGCTAGGGAATGTCTATGGAATTTAGGAGATAATCTAAAGGCCATCATCTTACATTTGTAAGTGTTTGTATTCTTCACACAAGAAACCTGATATTCTCATGACAAATAGAAATTAAGAATAGATTTAAGAATCGATCAAAGGTCCTCTGTTCAAGATCATGTTTATAGTTTTTCTTATAGCCATATATTTCTTTCATTAATTAGAGACACTTGGGACTTGCTAGCAATGCTTTTGATACAGAAGGCAACTGTGGTATAAGGAATATTGATGTTGGCACTTTCTGCATAGTTAAAGAATGATATCACCTAACTAGCAGTCATCACATATTAGAAAGAAGCCAGCAGAGTATCACTGGAGAATATCATGATGAATACACATACGATCATATGTGTGTACTTGTAAAAATAAGTTGTATTTCCTTCTAACATTGAGCATATTGTGAATATGTGAACCTAATGTAATATTTTGGGTAGAGGATTTTATAAGTACAGATAACATGTCTTGTCGAGTGTTTAAATTTAACCACGTTCTGCTTGGAGCACTGGGTGTTATGCACAAACAATGACTCATGGAACACTACATCAAAAACTAATGATGTAATGTATGGTGATTAACATAACAATAAAAAAATTAAAGAAAAAATAAATAAAATAGTATTTACTTTAAAAAAATAAGGTTAACCATTATTAAAATAAAAAAATCCAAAGAAAACATGAACTAAAATGATTAATTTTGTAAAAATTTGAAAACTAAAGAGGATATATGATAAATATAAAATTATATGGCAGAATTAATATCAAATGTCTCAGTGATCACAGTGAATTAAATGATTAAAAATCTCACATTGGACAAAACTACAAATGACTGAAAGTGAATGAATGAACAAAGATCTATTCTCTTACACATAAGTATTAATATATACAAATATGTAATATATATGTACATACATAATTTATAAAAATCCATTTCCTTTTCAAAAATTCATTATGTTGAGTGAGCAATTAAAACCACTCACATGAATAAGTAAAGAAAAATAAAATCAGCTGCCTTTCATTATCCTAGCTGAGAAACCTTCTTAATTAAATAATATACTTCTAATGAAAGTTGTTATTGAAAAGAAGAAGTAACAGGTAGTAAGGGAGGATTTTTCCCTTAGTATTTATTTATTTGATTTTTAAATTGTAGGATTATTCTTAAAAGATAGGAAAACTAACAATGTCAGAGCTTGTAGGTGAGCTGTTGGAGAATGCTGGGATTCTGACACAATTTAAAAAATAGATTGCAATACGGTACTTTTAGGATTTCCATTTGTTCTTGTGCTTTCAGGAAAGATTATGTGTTTACAAGTAATTAATATGATCATTTCTCTTCCAGAAAGCGGAGATCAATAACATAAGCAAAAGCAACATTATAAAACACTGTAATAGGTCCTTCTGTTACAGAAATATAAAGCAAATGCACCTATAGTTTTCTTGGCATAAACTCTGACCAATTCATTAATCTGAAAATAGATGCTGCAGATTTAAGTTACGAGTTGTGGGTAGTAATGTAAATTGAGTGCATAAAGTTTTACAGTATTATAGATTCCAAAATATACATTTAGGGTACCTAAAAATTTTGGTTTTAGAGACAGTGATCTTGGGAGAGGTGAGCTCTTACTATCCCCACATTTACTGACATGAGATTTTGAGAGGAGAATCATGCTAGAAGGGTCGTGTAGAACATACATGCTTTTCACTTCACATTTGAGACAACTAGGTTTTAACTAGACTAGTTCTGTTGTAGTCTGTGCTGGGCTGGAATCTTGGAGTCCATCATGTTGTGCTATTTAAGTTTAAATAAGTTAGAATCTGAGAACTACACTGGAACACGGGTGTCAAACACATTCTGTGATAAAACCAGTTATTTTCCCTGAAAACAATGAATATCCTTGCTATAAATTATCCTGGGAAAGAAAATGATAGACTGGTGACTGGGTTTTGAAAATTGAAGCCTCAACACTGAGTGTAAGGAATATCTGGAGACTTTAAGCAGCCCCATTATTTATAATCATGAAAAAATCGGTAGGAATCATAATATGACAATTCAGAGAATGTGAGCTGTAACATTATAATAGAGGTGTACTTGGTCTTTCTGTTGAATCGCTTCTCGGCCTTTTGGCTAAGATCAAGTGTGTGGTCTTCTCTGTTGAACTTCTTGTCCTCTAACCCCTACCCAAATATTCAGAAAGAGGCAGTTTATCCCAATGAATTACACATTTTCAATGCTTCCTCAAAATTGCATTTAGGATATTACATAATTTGGAATAAAATATTTGAAATAATGGCCCAATAGAAATTAGCATAGTTAAGGGAAAGTATCATGGAGGTGACATGTAATTTTCAGTTTAAAGAGGGCATATTTTAGGACTCTCAGTCTTGTTGATGTTATATCCAATCTCACAAACAATTTAAGCCTTTTAACCTTCTTGACTGACCAGTGAGTACTTGCAGACTATATTCTCTCTTAATTTTAAATCTCCCAATCAGCTTTGACTTGTCCAGAATGGAAAATCAATTCTGTTATGAATTTTTGATAAATACTGTGAGGAGTAATACAACAAAATTAATAGAATTATATTTCTATGTAGTGGTCACTTACCTAATACTTGATCAATTTTATGATGCTGTAGTACTAGTTCCTATTCTCCTTTTTTCTGAGAACATTTGTAAGATGGAAATAAATCTTGTAGAGAAAAAAAGTAGGAAATGTACACCCTGACAGCAAAATGCATCTATCTAGTCAACACTTCATTTAGGTTATTTGAAGCTGAAATCTTGCTTCTGGAATTCAGACATCTGATAGTAATTATGGAGAGGCAGAGACATTGCTCACTCAGTTCATAGTAGTTAATATTGCTACACATATCTAGGTAACTGATTGCTTTAAAATGCTATTAAGAGAATGAATTGAAGCTAAAAACATAGGAAAGTCAAGGTCTGATGGTTTCTAAAGATAAATTTTTTATTCTTGAAAACAGTGATCTCTCATTCAGGTTAGTGCTAAGAGATGTCTACTAGGTTTCAGAAAATTCAACAGAAGAAATACTTTACACATTTTACATTTCTCTATTTAAAATCTTTCTGAATTTTAATTTAGTGTGTGTTTTTTCATGATGTATTTAATTTTCCTTTCAAGCAGATTCTTGCTAGCATATAGAAATATAATTGATTTGTATATATTTCCCTTGATCCAGAAACCCTGTAAAACTTACTTATTAATTATAGTACTTTATAGGTAGATACTAAAATCTGGGGCACCTGGGTGGCTCAGCCGTTAAGCGTCTGCCGTCAGCTCAGATCATGATCCCAGGGTCCAGGGTTCGAGTCCCGCATTGAGCTCCCTGCTCAGTGGAGAGCCTGCTTCTCCCTCTCCCTCTGCATGCAGTTCTGCCTACTTGTGCTCTCCTCTATCTCTCTGTCAAATAAATAAAATCTTGAAAAAAAAAATCTCCCTAACTTGTTTTTATTAAATGACTTTCTCTCATAAGTATTACTTAAATTTTATTTTCCTAGTTATTTTTCTTGGCCTATGGAAATATGATTGATTATTTTATTCCCACTCTTTATCTAGAAAATGTTTTAAATATACTTAATAATACTAAAGATAATTCTCAAATAGTGAGAATTATTAATTAATTATATTTCTTTCTTTCCTTATGTTATTTATTCATTTATTTTTCTTATTGTACTGGCTAAGAACTCCATTCAAATGGTCAATATATTCAGTATCTAGAGGTGATATTAGTCATCCTTGTTTTATTTTGGCACTCTGATGGAAAGCTGTAAGCATTCCATCATTAACTATCATGTTTAATATAGGTTTTTATGGATATCTTTATCAAAGTAAGGACATTTCCTTTTTTAAGTTTGATAAAAGTTTTAGTCATGAATGGACATTGAATTTGATCTTGATTTTTGTATCTAGTCACAAGATTATTTCCTTTTATATCAGTGTTCACTCAAAATCATAAGTGAGATTGCCTTTTAAGTTCCTTCTGTTTAATTATTTATAATGCTTATTATAAAGATTATTCTCCAAAGGACATATTAGAAAATGTTTCCTTTTTTAATTTTCTAACATAATTTGTATGAGTGAAAATATTACTTTTTAAACATTTCTATTTAAAACTACTTTCCTTTTAAGTCTTTTTCTTAATTGTTCCACTAGTGAATCTGTCTGAAATGAAAAAAAAAAATTAACCAAGTGAGAAATAAAATAATATCACAGATAAAAATCATTTCAGAATTATTAAGGATAAAATCTGGATTAGGAGACTTGGCTTTACATCTACATTTAAGGGACTTGCTGATAATGTTTTCTGCCTTCAAACCCTGTCCAAAATTAGATATCCCTATTTACTTAGTCTTAGCATTGCTCATGTGATAATGCTGTAGAACTAATAACCCCACAGTCTTGGTGGCTGAGTTAACTCAGTTAGTTAACCTCTTCATAGTCTATGGGTTAGCTGGAGTGGCTCTGCTTTGGACCGCAAGTCAGATATAGCTCTGTTCCACTTGTCTCTCATTCTAGGAATTATGGCTACCCAGAGCATACGCTTCTCACTGTGGACGTCAGAAGTGTAAGAGGGGCAAAGAGAATCACAGGATCCCTCTTCAAATCTGTCACATCTCTCAGGGTTCCATTGTTCAAAACAAGTATGTAGCCAAACACAGTATCAATGTCAGGAGGATTAAAAAGTGGTAAAGATCTAGAGGGAAAGAACAAATATGAATAAATTTTTCAAAATACCACATCTGGAAACCGTAGGCCAGCATCTATGGAGCTGACTCCTAACAGAGAACAGAGCAGGATGTGGGCACTAAGCAAGCAGCCAGAGCTGAGCAAGATCTCACATAAGAGGCTGAGGACTCATGCCTATCTATGTTTATTTCCCAGACCTGCCAGTCAGACAGCTAAGCTTTCTTCTCTAGGCAGGAGTTAGTAGGGGAGCAAAGGGAGACATGGAGTTTTATAGGAAAGGAAAGCTCTCTACATGGAAACATAAAGAATAGGAATGATCAAGACAGCTTTTATGTTCTCTCAGCTTGTCTGAAGTTTACCACAGATTTCTCCCTGACTATAGGCCCCTGACCTCTCTTCTATCAAACCATTTACTTTGGAAACTTGTAATTACAAATTATTTTTCTTCCCCCTTGCAGTATAAATCTTCTCCTAGCCTCATGCCAGTTTTACAGTCTGAGAATGCCCTTCCTTAAGGGCCCAAAGAGCATTCCTTCGAAATGTAATCATCCAAAGAGTGCCCCTATCTCCCAGACTCTGGGAAAGTCAGAGCTTAACTTCAGTGGACAACAGTTAGCAGACCAATGACCTTAGCACAATGATCAGCCTCCCACTTTCCACCTAACATCCTCCAGTACTTTCCTATGAACTCACCCTAGCTCTTAAACACTCTCCCGCCTTTTGTTTTTCAGGGAGTTGAGTTAAACCTCTACCTCCTATTTCAAGAGTCTTGAATAAAGTCTTCCTTGTTTGTTTACTCTTTCCTGTGCAATTTTTCTTTCCCAGTGACTAAGACCAAGGGTTCTTCTAATATGAAGTCAGCAAACCCTAGCCAACTCTTCTGAGTAGTGTGTGTGGCTGTCCTTTTTCTCGGTGTTTTTTTTTTTTTAATAAGCTTATTATTTTGTAATTTAAAATCTATAGAAAAGTTGCAAAGATGGTAGAGAAGTTTCCCATTGACTTCCATCTAGTTCCCCCTAATGCTATCGTCTTATCACCATGGTATATTTATCAAAATTAGGAAATTACCATTTAGTACAATATTAATTTAACTTTATTCACTTTTATTATTCAACTTTACTCTTGAATTAATACTATTAATTCACTTTACTCTTTTCATTTTTTTCTACAAATGTTCTTTTTCTTTTCCTGGATCCAGCTGCATTCAGTAAAGTTTCCTTAGTCTCCTCTGGACTGTGACTATTTCAGTTTTCCCTCACTTTTAAAGAGCCTGACAGTTTGAAGAGTGTGGGTTAGGTATTTTATAGAATGTTCCTCAATTTTGGTTTGTTTGATGTTTTCCTCATGATTATAGTAGGGTTATTTTTTAAAGAATATTATGCAACTGAAATGCCCTTTCCATCATAGCATATCAGAGGATACATGCTATCAATGTGACTTATTGCTATTGATATTAACCTTGATCATTCAGTTAAGGTAGTGTCTGTTAGGTTTCTCCACTATAAAGGTATTTTTCTCCTTTTCATATTCTTTCTGGGAAGTAACTAAAACCAAATCATACTTGGGGAGGAGGTAGTATCTACATATATTATTTGATTCTTCTGTAAGAAAGAACTGTCTCTTTTATTTGATTGATTTATTTATCCAATCATTTCTTTAAATCATTATGGACTCATGACTATTTCTCCCTGATTACTTATATTAGAGAACAGAGCTTATTTTTTTTTACAGATTTTATTTATTTATTTGTCAGAGAGAGAGAGAGAGCACAAGCAGGAGAAGAGCAGGCAGAAGGAAAAGCAGGTTCCCTGCTGAGGAGCCCTATGTGGGACTCAATCCCAGTACACAGGGATCATGAGCTCAGCCGAAGGCAGACACTTAACCAGCTGAGACACCCAGGCATCCCAAAAACAGAGTTTAAAAACCAAGATTCGGGTAGTTAGAAATGTATACTTTTAATTGAAAATTCTGTGATTGTTTCTGTGATCGTAAAACTTAATTGTTCAAATAGAGATTAAAGACCCCCATGTTTGGATCTTCTACTTTAGTAGATCAGGAGTCGATTCTCAATATTTTCATTTATAATTTTATTTTTCTGTTTAAGGATCTCAGGAATTAAAAACACACACACAAACCCCTCATGTATTCATCTTTCTCTGATTATGGCTTACTATCATGACTAGTCCAGACAAAGCCCCCTTTTAAGTTACATTTCCCCATTCCCTCCCGTTCCATTTTCGATTTTCAATGTCCTTAATCCCCCATAGATAACTATTTTAGAATATTCAGTATACTTTTTTCTTTATGTATCTTTAGTTGCTGGTGAATCCTGAAATAGGATATGTGTAGGTAGTATTTTTATTTAAATTATAGTGTCCTATGCATATATTTTATTATTATGCTAATTTGAATTTTTATAGATGAGGCATATTTGTCTATATTAGAATTATTTTCTCCTCTTTGAATTTCATGTTCCTAATATTCATCCCTTTTTTCCTTGTGTTTTCTTTCTTGCTTTTTATCTTCATTCCCTGTGCATTCTCACTGGAGCGAGAACTTCACAGTAGTTCAAATATTAGCCCCTTGTTTATTTTATACTTTGCAAATATTTTTCTAATTAGCCATTAGAAATTTGGTCTACTATCCTTTTATGAATTGAATCTTTAGTATGAATGTATTCATCGCTCAATTTTTATATTTTAAATATTATCTTCTTTCTCCTTTATGATGTTATTATCCAAAAAGATAGTATACAACTTCATATACTCAAATTGCTTAATATTTAAACAACTGTTCAATTGTTTTAATTTTTCTTGCACAAATTTAATTTCATGGTAATTTATAAGTTTTTTGTTGTTGCTACTTATAATTTTTAGATTTCTACTTAAATTTTCTAACTGATTATTGCTGACAAATATGAAATCTGTGAATTTTTGTAAATTGACCCTTGCTAAAATCTCCTCTACTATTTCAAACATTTTTGTTTATTGATTTACTCTTTTTTAGTATGTTATATGTAAATGATGACACTGTGCTCTGTTCCCTTACACTCTTTACTTATCCTATTCCATTTCTCATTTTACTATATTGATTAGGATATCTGTAACTGTTGTGAACAATAGCAGTAAAGAAGGGCTTCTTTGTTTTGTATTTGTCTTTAGAAGGATTGCTTAAAATTTCTCCATTAAGTATGTTTCTTACTGGATATTTTTAGCTATGACTTTTATCTTAAGGATGTTTTCTTATATTTCTTGCTTGTGAAATAGATTTGTTTAAATAAGTATTTTAACTAATGCTTTCCAGCATCTATCAAAATAATCTGATAATTTTTTCTTTAGGTTATCAAGATGAAGAAACACTTTAAAATATTGTAGGATTAAGTTTGTTAAGGTTTATTAATCGTGTTATTTATATTGTCTACATATTTTAGTAATGTTATCTGAATGTTCTATCACTTCCACATACAATTGCATTAAAAGTTGTGACTTGAAGTGTTTATTCTTATATTTATCTTTGAACTGATGTCACCTCCTGGTATAGATTTTTTTCACATTTATTAACTTTCTTTAACCGTGTTGGTAATCCTTAAACATCATGTCGTTTTTCCCCATAAATATATTTCCTGAGACCGTGAGTGATTTTTGGCTAAGAATGTATACCTAAATATAGGAATAAGGTGAGGTTGAGAAGAGAGGATTCACAGAGACGGGAAATAATACTACCCAAGATAATTTTTAATGCCCTTTCTTCACAGCTTCCCAAGAATCTGGTGTTAGTCCAACTGCTTCTGCAATATATATTAATAACATTGTAGAGGCAAAATGTCACTAGACAATTTTTTTAAAGATTTATTTATTTTGAGACAGAGAAAGCATGGGGGGAGGAAGAGGGAGAGAATCTTTAAGCATACTCCCTGCTGAGCTCAGAGTGGACTTGGGGCTCAATCTCATGACCCTGAGATCATGCCCTGAGCTGAAACCAAGAGTCGGAGGCTTAGCCACCTGTGCCATCCAGGTGCCCCAAGACAGTTTATAAATTCTTCTCCAATCTATGCCTCATCTATGTTTACTGACTCTGTATTAAGCTGTAATTTCCCTCACAAAATGGACTCTCCTAGGACTTCTCATAGTGTTTTGTTTTTAGTCATGCATCCAGTCAAGATCCCTCTCCTTTTTGTGACAATCCTAGGGTTGAGTTTCAGAGTAATAAGACCAATACCCACACTAGTTTCTCATCTTGTTAGGAATCAGTAAACCAAATCTGTAGAATTTTAATCATACCCCCAGATAATTTTTATTTGAAAACCATTGTTTTAAAGCGGTTCTCAAAAAACCCAAGATTATGTCTGGTCCTGAAACAATACCTGACAGTAAATAAAATTAAGACATCGAGGAACAACTGGTACAGAAGGTTATTTACTATTAATTGAAATGCGGTGCGTATAGAATAGCTTGTTAAAAATCAGTTTCCAAAGCCCACTCAGATCCATTAAATTAGAAACTTTTGGAGTAAGGGTGGTAAGTTTAATATTATCACTAATGATTAATGTTCAGAGTAAAGTTTAAGAACTACAGTTCTGGGATCTAAGTGTTGAAATAATTTGATATTTATATGAAAATTAATTGTTAATTTGATTTATATTCTGATCTTATAGAAAGTCATTCCACTTCTAAATGAGTGGCATTTGACAGGCAAAACTTTTAAAACAGCAGCATAAGAGCTATTAAAATATGTATGAAAGACTTGATTGATATCCTATATGCCTACAGCACTATATTTTAAAATAAAAATATTTTTATCATTTATATTTTATAAAGTATAATCTTATAATTGGAAGATAGAGGAAATAAACCAAAAATATATAAATTGGAAATACAAGTTTAGTGACATACACAGATATAGATCTAATATCTCTCAGTTAATTTATGTTCTCTGATCACAGAAATATTACCAATGTTAATATGCACTTGTTTTAGAGCTGTGAAAGCTGTTATTCATATTGTTTGGCAAATAAAATGGCCCATGATTTTGCTTCAGGCAAATCTGCATTCATTATGGTTGTGTTTTTAGTCTCCCATCTGAGTAGTATAGACTTTAGTAGCAATTTCAAGGGAAAAAAAACTCAGAGTTTTCCATTTCCACATGTCTAAAATGTGAATGGTGATGTCACTACCAACCCCATAAGGTTATTCTGAGAATCAAATTAGTTAACAGATGTAAATATCTGAGGATATTTGCCTTGAGATACAGAAAACTGGGCATAGTAGATAATACCGAGCTGCACCTTTCTGTTCTATTTTGTGATCCTTTGTTTTTCTTAGTTCTAATAGATACTGAACTTGCCTACATTCAAACTACAGACTTTTTGGTTCCCTGTGTTATGTAGCTTCTAATGTCTTTGCTTCGTTTTTATGAATTCTTGTGCTTTTTAGGTGAACCTCCTCTTCTGTGCCTGCATAATTTGGGGGCTGGCCAAGGACTTGAGCAAATATTAGGCATATTTTAGGGGCTTTTTCTCTTTGTGACTCTGTATTCCTAAGACTTCCAAATTTGCAGCTGTTCAGCTAATTTATTGCTATCTTCTAAGATGTCAATCTGTGAGGGGTCACCATTTTGTTCTCCAAATTGTTTAAGCTTGGGAAATGCACTCTGTTAAAAACAAAAACAAAAACAAAAACCCTCAGAGGTTTTAGCATAACTTCCTTTCTCATCTATAAAGTTTAAGAGGTGGTACCTATGTTTATCACTGGGCCCCTTGGGCTCTCCCTTGTGTCTGCGTAATGTAGTTGCATTCCTGGAATCAGGCAGATTTTATATTCAGATTTTTGGTCTCATTCCATTATTTCTCTCACAACATCAGTAAACCTGCAGCTTGTGCTATTATTTTCTATCCTCATAACCAGAAAGCCACAGACTCACAATTCTTACCCTTCTAGTTGAAATTTTCCGAGAGTAAACTCTCCTTGGGTTTCTGTCTATGCTTGGATGTTTTCTAGTACCTTTAAATAATGAGTTTTTGAAAATAATTGATATAGTTTTTTATAACTGTCATTTGTGAGAAGGTTCATGTAGCCACTTCACTCCAAATCCGTTTTTGCCCACACAATATTTTTATTTTCTGAACATTTCATGGTTTTATAGTCAGCATATTCACCAATTTAACTTTAATAGAGTTTATTATTTCATGTACACCAGTTTTGTCACATGGTGGATTGCCCAAAATCAAAGCTTATACATGTCTCCTTAAATTTATAACACTAAGGAAAGGGTTTGGCTTATAACAGGTTTTTAAAAAACATGTTTACTGAATGATAAATTGAAGAGATATTTTTACTGCATTTACTTTGGGTTTTTCATTTTATGACATTGTCCAATATCTTATATTTAGTTCTGTTTTTGTGTTTTATTGTTTTATGTTACACTCTGTGATGTCAGATTCTGTAGAAAAGACCATAATGTGGTTCTCACTGTTTCAAATCACATTTCATCCTAAGAAACCTCCATTACTCCATGAGATGCTCACTTTCATTTATAGCAACTCACAGAGTTTGAAAGCAATTGATGTCAAATTTAATTAGACTCTAGAACATTCCCTAACAATTATCCACAGATTACAATGAAAAACCACCTTGAGTGAGACTCCTAACTAAGGCAAGAAGACAAAAACAAAAGCAAATAACAGAACTATGACACAAATGAATTAAGAGTTGGATGTAGTAAGGACATCAAAAAATTCCAAAATCAGGAAAGCAACTAAACATCTAGAGAATGGTGATAACTGTAACGATAGAAAGGGAAAACAAGTCTTTAAAGTTGTCAAGCTTTGGGAATGGTGCTTTACAAAATACCTACAAAATGTTTAGCATTGATTTATCCAAAAAAAGTGTTTATGTCCTCTCATGTTAATTACAGTGATGGTGTTAGTAGGAGTCTAAGAAACAAAAGATGGAAAGCCAAAGCAAACTCTACCACAAAGAGTAGAGTTAGAGAAATTAAGGAAATAGAGGAAAATATAGGAAAAAGAATGGATATATGGTGGCCACAGTAAGAAGAGTATCATGCTAACAAACCATGTTGGTATTTGAAGTTTCAGATGTTCTTACCCTGGTGAGAATCTATCTTCAACAGGGGTAAGACTGGGCCAGTGGTCTATAAGTGATGAAACCAGGTGAAAATGTTAGAACATTTTCATTGTTAGTCATGGTGGGATTAAGAAGTAAAGAGTAATCCAAAAATTGGCCAGCAATGGGGCTAATAATTCATTCACTAAATATCTTATACAAATCACACTGTGTTCTTAGCTAGTCTGGTAATCAATGTGACAGGGAAGATTTAGTAAAATTATTTTCTAGCCTCTTTTTTTGTGTTAACCCAATTTGTATGACTGCATTCTAGCACTGAATTCCATTCTATACTCTGTCTCTTTATCCAAATGCCTTCTACATGCCTTCCTTCCTCTAGGTTTAGGTTGTACAATGAAATCTCAGCTTTCATTAAGTCTAACGCTAATAGTTTATTTCAACAGTTTGCCTGAACCATACCTGTGTCATACATAGCCTTTAAAAATTGTACCTTCTATGACCTGTGTTAGTTCTTCAAGCCTTCTATTCTACTCAGCCACATTTATGGCATTCAGCACTATTCTGACAATGGTTTGTCAGTTACTGAAATGTTCAGTCTATGTTTAGAGTTTTCTTTCAAGTTTTGTGTTTTGGGCGTATGTGTATGTTTTAGAATAAGAATAACCAGACATTTTCTCCAGCCATAAAACATGGCTTGGCTCTTACTTTATTGGGTTGGCTCTGGGAAGTCAGCAACACTTCATTTCCTTTCCACAGGAAAATGTTGGGTGCATAATTAAGGGGAAGAGAGACAGATGAAAAACATCTAGTTTTAAAAGTCTTTATAATAAACACAATTTTAGTTGGTTTAACTTAATGTATTACTTTCCTGCTATAACAAAGTACCACAAACTGGGTAGCTTTAAAAAACCAAAACCAAAACAAAACAAAACAAGAAAAAAGCCCCAGAAATTTCTTGTCCTACAGTTCTGGAGGCTAGAAGTCTAAAAACAAGTTGTCAGCAGAGTCATGCTCTATGGAAAGCTCTAGGAAAGACTTTAGCTCACACCTTTCTCTTAGCTTCTAGTATTACTGGCAATCCATGACATTTCTTGGCACATTGTTACTTTAGTCTCTGCTTCCCTCCTCTCTGCTTTCCCTATCTCTTTGTGTCTTCAAAAGACCATATTCTTACCAGCCATATTGGACTAGAACCCCATTGTACTTCAGTATCACCTCATCTTACCTAATCATATCTACAACAACCCTATTTTTACATAGAGTCATATTCTGACATACTGGGGATTAGGGCTTTCCCGTATCCTTTTGTGGGGCAAAATCAATTTGACCTAGAATACTTATGTATTGACAAACAAGTAGAATCATACAGGATAATTATTTTCCCCTCAAACTATTAAAGAGGGAGTATGAGAGTCTAATGATGGGCAGGTACATGACAAATAAAATTGCTTGTGTACCTAATATCCTAGAAAGAAAAATCTGAAATCTATATGAGACAGAGCTAGTTGTTGGGTCCTTATGTGAGTGTTCCTAAAAATCAGTAGGGGTTAATACTAATGTTAATAAGGATCATTTTAAGACAGGGCTTCTTGGGCAGTTTTCATTCAAAAAATATTTTATACAAATTAATCATTCTTTTTGGCTGTGTATTTTAAGAAATTTGACCATTCCTCAATAAGAAATCAAACCAGAGACTTAAAGCCCTAATTATAAATAACAGTACAAGCTAAAACTTCAGTGTTGACTCAGTTCAAGCTCTCATCTACTTTCCCTCAGGAATTAGAATTTAAATGAATCTGTCACACAGGTAAATGATATGTTTTAAAATAGCTTTCATAAATAAATCAATTGCTTTTCTTAGATGTGGAATTTTTTGGTTTGTCTTTATATCTCTGAATAGTTTTTTTTATATGTTTGTGGTATAGTGGACTGTATCATAGAAAAGCTCCTTGTTTTCTGTTTTTTAAAGTAGGGATCTTGTTACTCTCCTGGTGTTGTCCAACAACATAGTTCTTGGAGGAACACTTAGGGTTAACTTCCATTCTCCAGTTTCCTCTACAATGTCTGATAACAGAATTTTTATTTATTTACTATTTATTTTATCACTGCAGCAGGTATTTTGGGGGGAGGAGGGTGTTTGGTCAACTGTTGTGTTTGTTTGCTTCAATTTATTCCACCTAATGAGACATCTTAGGGCAGCAGTCATGTTGACAGTAAAAGTAATAGCTTTACAAAAGCAGTAACCTGTAGCCACATATTGCTCTTCTGAGAAATGGAAGCATTTGTTCAGGGCACATCTTTTTATTGAGCAACCACATCTATGATGGAAGATGTAGGTGAGAAAAGAACATTTCTAATCGAAGAACACTCAGATAAGGAGGGTCAATTAGTCTTTGTCTTTTGAAACTGAGGATAGGAATTAACTTCTGTAAACTAGGGTGATGGCAAAGTTCAAAAAGAACCTACATTATTAAAGTTCTCTGTGACTCTCCTTTTTCAGCCTGTGCAATTACTTTGCACTTGTGTCAGCTCATGACTTAATACAGTTGCTAAGGCCTGGTTGGTTACCAATGCTAACAAATGTTGAAAACCATAAATTATCTTGGCAGTGGCTATTATCTAAACCTGAATGACTGGGTGCATTTAGATGAGCTCATCTTAGCTTGTTGTTATCTTTTGGGAGTTTCACCTTAATGCTACTGAATGGGAAAGCTAAGTGTAAAGGGAAACTCAAGTAAATCCTGCCCCGACTGCTTGCAGGCTTTGAATGTGTAAAAAGATTAAAAAAATAGCAGGACACATTACCAGCTCCATAGCTTGATCTAAATATACCTTATGTTTATGTCAGAACTGACCTTTGGGAACTGCTGATTCTTCAAAGACTGAAGAATTCTTAAAATCCACACATGCCAGAACTATCTAATGGATTCCTTTTCCCATTTCACTGTTTCCATGCTGATATAAGCTAATAGATACCTGGTATGTTTCCTATATAGATACTAACCATAATTTTTAATGATTATGATGATGGGAAAAAAAGCACAGTGTATCATGAAAATATGTATGTCTTGGATCCTAAATAATGGAACTATTTCTCACCCAATGAACACTATATTTAACACCAGCAAAAGAAAAAAAAAAAAAAAGAAGAAAGAAAAAGAAAAAACAAACCATGAGGACTACTTTGTGTGATTAAGGAAAGGTAAACTGATTGCATCAAATAGGAAGTTTCACAATAGAAAGAGCTCAGCAGAGATTTTCAATGCTTTTAAACAAAAATGCAGCCTCAAACAAATGTGTAACAGACTATATAAATACAGTTTTTTATAATTTACAGTTGTTATAAATAGAATCTACTTCAGTGGGATCATCCTTATAATTACATAGTATTTTTCTGAAATACACTGGTGAAATGTTTAGATTCATATGCAATAAATAAGGTTATTAGGAAATCAATACTATTGGCTCATTTACCTTTCAGTTTTTTTTTTTTAAAGATTTTATTTATTTGACAGAGAGAGATAGCGAGAGCAGGAACACAAGCAGGGGGAGTGGGAGAGGGAGAAGCAGGCTTCCCGCCGAGCAGGGAGACCGATGTGGGACTCGATCCCAGGACCCTGGGATCATGACCTGAGCCGAAGGCAGACGCTTAACGACTGAGCCACCCAGGTGCCCTTCAGTTTTTGATCGATCTTATATTTACACAAAATTACCACTTCAACAAAAGGATACTTCACATTAATATTTCAAGTTCTGCCTAATTTTGTCTTACTTGTAAATTTAAATAATGTTCAGGAAAACAGAAGAGACAGTTCCAAATATGTAATCAACCCTGGTCAATATGGTACCATTCACTAGTCAATTTAGGTGCTTTGTTTGTTGTTTTTGTTTTGGTTTGTTTTGTTTTGTTTTGGTTTGGTTTGGTTAACAATTGTTAACTAAATTGTTAACAACTGGTTAACAACTGTCCATTTCCAGGAGCATGTTCTGAATAGCTCATACAGTTATCAATTTTAGCTGTTTTGTTTTTTAAAAAAAAAAGTATTTTGAGCAGTAAGCTTATTTTCAATCATCTTTCAGACATACTTACTAAAACCCTTAATGAGAAATAATATGTAAAGATGAAATAATGTTTCTTAGCTGACTAAAATATTTAAGAGGGTTTACCACTTAGTTTTCCTTATTAAAAATAATGTAAACTCTTCCGTGATAAACTGCCTCACAGAATAAAACTGAGGTCCACGTGTTTTCTGTTTTATTTTTCTTCTTTGCATCCTTAACAGACACCTGTGTGAGGGGAAGAACTCTGACAGCACACTTGGCATGAATGTTTCTTGGGAACATTGGTCACAAGCTGATTAAGGATATTTTTCAAAACAAAATCTTGCGATGCATATGTTCTCTCTTTGGCAGGAAACCATTTCTAGTATATTGTCTCCTAAGTGTCAAAGGGCTAATAGAATTCTGTGAAATTATATGCTGCTCTGTTTGTGCCTAACTCTAGCCTTAA
Organism: Zalophus californianus; assembly: GCF_009762305.2. Taxonomy (NCBI): domain Eukaryota; kingdom Metazoa; phylum Chordata; class Mammalia; order Carnivora; family Otariidae; genus Zalophus; species Zalophus californianus. The sequence continues at coordinate 43,775,848 of NC_045603.1, forward strand.
TTCACAAAAAGGCTTTTCTTGAGAAAGAAAACAACCTTATTTTATATCACAACCCTGAAAATTTCTTATTGTTCACAAAGAACACAATTAAAGTGCTTTTGCTGAGATCAACAAGCTGCTGGAAATCTTGACATAATTTATTCATCATTTTCTGTATTGAAAATAATTGGTAGATGGTACTGCTTTTCATATGACTGAAAATATTAATGACTGACATGTGGTACATTTTTAAAAAAATATTTCATTTATTTATTTATTTATTTATTTATTTATTTATTTGAGAGAGCGAGAGAGTGCGAGCAGGGGCAGGAGGAGAGAGGGAGGGATAAGGAAGGGAAAAAATCTCAAGCATGCTCCCCAACATAGGGCTCCCTCTCAGGACCCTGAGATCATGACCTGAGCTGAAACCAAGAGTTGGATGCTTAACTGACTGAGTCACCCAGGCACCCAAAATACAGGCAATTTTTTAAAAGTAGGCTCCATACCCAGCATGGAGTCCAACATGGGGCTTAAACTCATGACCCAGAAATCAAAACCTGAGATCAAGAGTGAGATGCTTAACTGACTGAGACACCCAGGCACCCCAACTTGTGGTACATTTTTAGTTGACTTGGATCAGGACTTCCATTTCCCCTTCCAGCAAGTGTGGTGGCTTTCCAGCATTTGGTATCTCCTTAGCTAAGAATGTAGAAACTAACAGTGGTAAAATCAGTCAAAATACATGTAGGGCAACTGTAGCTATTAGAAAGATGACTCCAAGAAAGGACAACTTGGCTGAGTTTTTCATTCAAATATGGTTAAAGAAGTAATTTTAGTTTGTTATTTTTCTTATTCTGAAAAGTGAATGACAATTTAATTTTACAGATAAAATTATAGCATATAGACAGAGTCATAAATTTATTTTCCATTCTTAATTTGAGACTATCTCATCTTACTTGCCAGTGCATATTATTCCCAAAAGGATGTTGTCTAGTGGCTTATTCTTTACCCAGTTAAGCTACAGAGTTTGTAAATAATAGCTTCCATTTCTTCCCTGGAGAGAGTGTTACACACTCATCGCCATTAAGAAGTCATCATCATTAAGAAGTTTTTGGCTGACATTGGCCTAAATACTTGTTTTCATTTTGCTACTCAGAGTTCTAATACCTTAAATAATGTCATTTTATACTTGATGTTTATACCTTTCAACACTAGTATTCCATTCACTTAATTCTGGCTATAACTTGCTTTCTAGCATCTATAAAGATTTTGTCTCTCCTGTGCTAGAAATAAATATTAATGAAGATGCACTTGCTATTAAAGAGCATAGAGAATCCCTTGAGCAGCTGAATAAAGGTCTAAGCTTAATTCCATCTGCTACTTGACTGAGTGAGAGCTACTAGGCTAAAATGAAAGTCAGGCAGGCAGATGAGTAAATTAAGAATGAAGTGGAACGGAAGATTTAAACAACTGACACAAAGGAATGGGAAAGAAGGGACTTGGAGAGAAGAAATCGATTAAGTTGTTTCAGTCACTGTTTTTGTAAACCTCTCTGATTTTCCTTCCACATAAATAAGAACATATGTCTTTTTTATAGTTAGTCTTGCTCAAAACAAAATATTTTAAATACATCAAAAATTATTGCACCCCTGATATGTAATTTTTTTTGGCACGAGTTGGTCTTTCAAAAGACCAATTTGGAACTGACGAATTCCCATTCATTAGATGAGAATGTTCTGACATTTTCAAAAAGACATAATTTAAGTAGAAGATAGATTGAATTGAAAAACTCATGTTGCTAACTCCAAAGTAAACATGGATTCTGGTTTGCTTAGGACAGTTCTGATTTATACTTTGAAAAAAGGAAAAAAATTCCCAGAGATATATAGGCATACCTCAGCAATATTGCTGGTTCTGTTCCATGGCAGTAAAGTGAATATCACAAGAGAGTCAAATGGGTTTTTTGGTTGCTTTCCAGTGCATATAAAAGTTATGTTTACATTATACTGTAGTCTGTTAACTCTGCAATAGCACTACATCTTAAAAATAATGTATATACCTTAATTTAAAAAATACACTATTGCTAAAAAATGCTAATCATTATTGAGCTTTCCATGAGGCATAACATTTTTGATGGAGCACGGTCTTGTCTTGATGTTGATGGCTGCTGACTTAACAGGGTGGTGATAGCAGAAGATTGGGATGACTGTGATAATTTCTTAAAATAAGACAACAGTGAGGTTTGCTTCATTGGTTGACTCTTCCTTTCATGAACAATTTCTCTGAAGCACACAATATTGTTTGATAGCATTCTACCCACAGTAGAACTTCTTTCAAAATTGGAGTAATCCTCTAACCCTGCCACTGCTTTATCAACTAAGTCTATGTAAATGCTTTGTTGTCTAAATCCAATTCCTTTGATGTCATTTCAACAATCCTCACAGCATCTTCCCTAGGAGTAGATTTCATCTCAGGAAACCACATCTTTGCTCATCCATTAAAGTTTTATCATGAGATTGCAGCAATTCAGTCACATCTTTAGGCTCCACTTCTAATTCAGATTCTCTTGCTATTTCCACCATAACTGCAGTTACTTCTTCCCCTGGAGTCTTGAATCCCTCAAACTCATCCATGAGGGTGTAATTAACTTCTTCCAAAAGCCTGTTAATGTTGGTATTTTGACCTCTCCCCACAAATCATGAATGTGCTTAGCTTATATCTAGAATGGTGAATCCTTTCCAGAAAGTTTTCAATTTACTTTGTCCATATCCATAAGAGGAATCACTATCTATGGCAGCTATAGCCTTATGAATTGTATTTCTTAAATAGTAAGACTTGAAAATCAAAATGACTCCTTGATCCATGGACTACAGAATCAATGTTGTGTTAGCAGGCATGAAAACATTAATCTCATACATCTCCATTAGAGCTCTTGGGTGACCAGGTACATTATCAATGAGCCATTTCGAAAGGAATCTTTTTTTTTTCCTGAACAAGTAGTTCTTAACAATGAGCTAAAAATATCCAGTAAACCATGTTCTAAGCCTTGTTATTCCATTTATAGAGCATAGGCAGAGCATATTTGCATAATTCTTAAGGGTGTCCTAGAATTTTTGGAATGGTAAAAGAGTATTAGCTCAACTTAAAGTCACCAGCTACATTAGCCCCTACCAAGAGAGTAAGACTGTCCTTTGAAGCTTTGAAACCAGGCTTGACTTCTCCCTAGCTATGAAAGCCCTAGATGACATCTTCTTCCAATAGAAGCCTGTTTTGTCTACATTGAAAATCTGTTTTTTAAGTGTAGCCACCTTCATTAACCATCTTAGCTGGATCTTCTGGATAATTTGCTGAAGTTTCTACAGCACTTGCTGCTTCACCTTACACTTTTATGTTATGGAGATAGCTTCTTTCCTTAAACCTCATAAAACAACCTCTGCTAGCTTCAGACTTTTCTTCTGCAGCTTCCTTACCTTTTTTAGTCTTCACCGAAGTGAAGAGTTAGGGCCTTGCTCTGGATTAGGGTTTGGCTTAAAGGGATGTTGTAGTTGGTTTGATCTTCTATCCAGACCACTCAAACTTTCTCCACATCAGCAATAAGGTTGTTTTGCTTTCTTATCATTGATATCTTCACTGGAGTAGCATTCTTAATTTCTTTCAAGACTTTTCCTTTGTATTTACAGTTTGGCTGTTCAGTGCAAAAGGCCTAGCTTACAGCCTAACTCAGCTTTTGACATGCCTTCCTCACTAAGCTTAATTATTTCTAGCTGTTGATTGAAAGTGAGATACATGCAACTCTTCTTTCACTTGAACACTTAGAGGCATCATAGGGTTATTAATTGGCCAAATTTCAATATAGTTGTGTCTCAGGGAATAAGGAAGCCCAAGGAAAGGGAGAGAAATGGGGGAATGGTCAGTGGAGCACACACCAAACACACCCACTTACTAAGTTCACTGTCTTATATGGGGATGGTTCATAGCACCCCAAAACCATTACAATTGTAACATCAAAGATCACTGATCATAAATCACCATAACAAATGTAATAATAGTGAAAAAGTTTTAAATATTGCCAAATTACTAAAATGTGATACAGAGACATGAAGTCAGAAAATACTGTTGGAAAAACGGTGCCAATAGATTTTATCGAGTCAGGGGTTACCACAAACTTTCAATATGTAAAAAGCACAGTATCTGTGAAGCACAAAAACGTGAGGCACAGTAAAATGAGAAATGCTTGTAGTGAGAATTAATGAGTTCATTACCAAACAAGTCAGGAAAACTTGATCCGACACAAAGAGGTTGGGCTGAGTCAAATGGTGCCTACAAATATTTGTCAAAGAATAACTCAGAGAAAATTTGTTTAAAGCATAGGATGGGCAGATGGATAGATTAGATAGTTGACAGATAGATAAATAGATAGATGGTAAATAGATGAGATATACAGAGACAGAGACAGAGTGGGCTCAGTCTCTGAGCAAAGGCAAGGGTGAGACTTGTAAAGGCAGAAGCCCCGAAGTGGCACAAAGGAAAGTAAGTGGTGGATTTAAACTAGACTTGACTTGTCAGTTCTGAAGTTGTTGGCTGTGGTGGAGCTCAGGGCAGGCCAACTCTTAAGTCTTCTGTCCATTTGTTGAGAGTAGGATAATAGAATCACAAATTCGCCATCACATTATTTTTGTCCGGATATTGATCAGTTCTCTGAAAAAGAGTTGTTGTTGTTGTTGTTGTTGTTGTTTTCCTTCTGAGGACCCTGACTGCTAGCTGTCTTATACTCTCCAGGCTCAGGATCACACTGAGAGCATATCTTTAAAAGCTGGCTCAAGGAACCGCAACTTACTTTTTTTTTTTTTCTTAATCAGAATGTGGTCCCAAGGTCTTGTCTTATTTATTTTTTTCATAGATTTTTCATTTGTTTACAAAAGTATTTTTTAATAGTTACATTAAAAGCATAGGGGGGTTGCCTATTTCCACTTTGGGCTTCAAACCTCTGCCATGTCTCTGTTTAGAAATTGTGAGATACATGAGTAATGAATAGTTTTCACTTGGTTAAATCTGAAAGACCACCAGACCAGCAAAAATTCAGCTCTCTTCATTCAACCTTTTTCCAAATACACTCTAAAAAACACCTTTGTCCTAAATATAGTATGTAGAGTTTCTCAAAATCAGCAGCCATGGAAAACCAACCTTCCTATGTGAGAAGTCTTCTACACTTCTTTCTTTGCTGGCCACTAGTCGTAACATCCACCTGTGCTATGGCCAGTATGCTGACCTGTAAGATGCAGCAAGCCATAATAGAATGGTACCGAGGTGGAAGAGGAGCAGACTATCCTTGGTGTGGGCAATAAGGGTGTTTATTGCACATAGAGATTTTAAAAACAGTAATAAAGTGGGCTAAAAATTGATCTGTTTTCTGCTCCTTGTTGCCTTTATGCTCCAGTAAGTAATTCTAAAAAATGACAGTGATAAAATACTCCTTCTTGCCAGAGCTGACCACTTCCAATGCCAACCCTCACCCCCTTTGGTTGCACAGGTGGATAGGTCATTAGGCAATGGAAGAGAACTTGGGAATGATAATTTCATGTACAAGAAATTCGTGCAGGAAACTGAGACTGAGAACCAGTGCCAGGGACCAAAGAGTAGCCTGAATATTTATGTTCTAGTGCTTTAGGCACACATAGTGCTATAAGTCTAAAAATACTTTTGTTGTTTTTTTATAACTGTTTTTTGCATCAGTGAACTAAAAACAAAAATGCATGTTTAATTAAAAAATACGTACTAAATGTCCATTTTTCCAAGAAAGTTGATTTTATCAATGATAGGGAACTTTAGATATCACTGGCTGCATAAAATCAGAAGAAACAAATTTGCTAAAGAAGTATCAGCATTTATTTCAAAAGTTAGTAGTTAATTTAAGAAGACTGGCTCTCTCCAAAAATGTTATACATAACACCTGCAGAAGGTGCATTTACAGTATCATTCCATGAAACCCAACATTTTATTTAAATAAACTGACCCTTCTAAATTATGTTCATTGATTTTTAAATCTAAGTTTTCCTCTGCACATATAAAACATGAAAACAATGACTGTTAAGTGTTGGCTCCATTTACAAAAGAAGAATTTGTAAACAGATAAATACCAGTTTTCATGTGGTGACATCAGATTCTCCAAAGGGAAATCAGTTATGTTAATTGCAAGAATGGTTTGATATTTTTGTATTAAATTGATGAAGCTGAAATAAGGCTTTTGAAAAATTTTTGTTGAAGACAAAGCACCAGAGATTACTGGGAAAGCTATTATATCTTCTGATTAAAAATTTCAGTATTGAAGATAAAATTATTTGTAGTTATAAGAATTTTCAATTGGATAGGGCAAACCCTTGTGGTTAAAAAGCCCTTAATTAAAAAACTAAAGACAGAAATAATTTATAATAAGTTGTAATAGAAACTCAATTTTTTTAAAGATTTTATTTATTCATTTGAGACACAGAGATACAGAGAGAGAGAGAGAGAGAGAGAAAGCATGAGCAGGAAGAGAGGCAGAGGGAGAGGGAGAAGCAGGTTCCCCGCCAAGCCAGGAGCCCGATGCAGGGCTCGATCCCAGGATCCTGGGATCATGACCTGAGCCGAACGCAGACGTTTAACCATCTGAGCCACCCAGGTGCCCCAGAAACTCAATTTATAATTATATACAAAACTGTGATATTCTAAAATCAAAATACAAACTGTAATTGTATTTAAACACTGATAGAGTTGCTGAAATACAAATTTTTGTTACAAAGCTGTTGTTGAATGTTAAACAGTACTTCAGCATGGCAGTAATACTTTCTCTCTATGTTATTCATTAACTGGATTCTAGAATTGTTTGAGCCTTTCAAAAGATAAATGTAAAATCAAACTAAGTGTCCTAAAATGGTATTGGACTTTTTGACAGTAAGTCCTTTAAATTGAAATTCCATAATATTCAATATCAGTTTGAAATATTTAATAAATTTTCCTCAAATGAAGCACTAAAAATGTCAGCATTTTAAGCTTTTAGTAAGTTGTGATTCTGGAAAACAATGTGTGCAATTGGAAGACATTGGAATGTATCACTACAAAGACAATAGAAGAACTGAACAAATTAAAGGAGAGTGTAGATATTCTATCAAATTTAAATTTGAAATTTTATATTTACAGTTTGGAATATATCAGTGTGTGGGAAAGTTCTTTAATGGAGGTGCTAACTTATTTGAAAAAATAAAATTGAAACTATCCCCTGGAAAAAGATATTGAATTGGGAAAGGGGATCAAAATAGTGACATATCACAGTATCCATACATCACTTTTCCCTTTTATTATTCAGGATATTTGTTCAGCTTAGAGATCATACATATGCATATGCATACCTTGTGTGTTTGGATATTCACATATATATATACACACACACACACACTGATATGCATACGTGCACTTTCAAATAAACACATCCATATGCTCATATGTGTACTTGTACATTTACAGACACATAATGTTTGCGTATGTTTATACACACACATATAGGTTTGTGTGTGCATGTGTGCATGTGCATGTGTGTACATGTGTGCATAGTGAAAATAGGAAAACTTTATTCTTCCATCTTGCTCACTTGATATGATTCACCATAGTCACAATCATTAAGGATCTGTACAGACTCCTCAGTCTTTGCACATATCCTAAGCTTTTCCCAAAGTCTATTTTCCCAAATCTTCTGAAAGAAAATTTAATTGAATATTCTGCTGTTACTCATGTCAGACTCACACGGGAGCATTTCAAGAATATTTCTTTTCCTTTCTTAACTCTGACCTTTATTTAGAATTCTGTTTGCACATGTTTATTATGGAGCATATCATGAAAATTCTTTTTTTAAGATTTTATTTATTTATTTGACAGAGAGAGAGACAGTGAGAGAGGGAACACAAGTGGGGGAGTGGGAGAGGGAGAAGCAGGCTTCCCGCTGAGCAGGGAACCTGATGCGGTACTCGATCCCAGGACCCCAATGCAGTTACTCGATCCCAGGACCCAGGGATCATGACCTGAGCCAAAGGCAGACACTAAACGACTGAGCCACCCAGGCACCCCCATGAAAATTCTTTAAACTTCACCATGTCCAATCCTTCCATCATTCTCAAAACCAGTCACTTTAGTCTTCATACCATCAGAAATCAGCTTTGTGTTTAACTGTGCTTAAAAAGTATTCTTTTCAATATTTTTATGTAGTGTGTAAAAACTTATGTGTGACACATACTTATGATATTACCATTATCTTGCCTATTGACAGATACTTAAATATGGTGATACTTAAATATTTTAGTCTCCTATTGTAAATGTCAATTTTAGATTTAATGGATTCATGCATTAGTGGATGAGAAGACAAGGAAATTTCTAAGTGTTTCTATAATGAAAATAATAGTTTTGTCTTTTGATGAAAAAAGTTTCATCTTTTTCCATACAAAATTATTTTCATTATAGAAACAAAAGGTGATTTTAATTTTTCAATGAGAAATTAGCAAATAGGCAAATTAGCAAACAAAATATATTTTACCTCAGTGTACTCATTTATTAAAAATAATCAGGCTTAGGGAAGCCTGTGTGGCTCAGTCGATTAAGTGTCTGATTCTTGGTTTTGACTCAGGTCCTGATCTCATGACTGCTTTACCAACTTAAAATTTACCCAAAGCTGTCAAAAACAAAACAAAGTCAAGTGAATCTTCTAACCTATGATGTTCAGAAAAGCAGATAAATCTTAGAAAGTTCCCAGAAACATTTAATAAACACCTACCATGTGCCATGCACTGTGCTAAACACTGGGAATATAAAGATACAGAATAAACATCCTCTGTTTTAGTCTAATTGAACAGTCTAGTTGAGAAAAAATAGATACATAAGCAAAAATGAAATATAACATGAAAAGCACTGAAAAGTGTATATAAATTTCTATCTTACAAAACAATCATACTTACAGAAAACATCTTCAGAAAAGACTTGGGTACTCTGTATAGACTACCATCTTTACATGGTTTAGATAGAGGGAGAAAGAAACTGGAAAAAGTAATCCAAGTAGCCCCTCAAAATATATTGGGCAAAGAAGCCATTAAGCCAGGCATTATGCAATGAAAAACAAAAGTTTCATTTACTCAATTTTCGTACACTATTGCTTTTACATTCTTTTGTTTTCTTCCTCATGCTCTTTTCTGTCTCTGCCATGACTGCCATTTGGATATGTACTTCCCAGCCTCATCCATTTTCTTTATATTTTGGAGAGACAACATGGAGTGTGATTTGGGGACCAACTGAGAATTTTATAAACTTTAAGCATACTCTAATCATGAATGACAATTCTTTCTCTGAGTACAATGGACATTTCAAAACTGAAGTGTCTGTTAAGTGTGAAAAGCAAAGAAACACTTAGTGAAGTAATTTATTAGATCTTGCTTCATAAAAAGTTCATTTGCATTGTGCTTCAGAAAATGTAAGAGTAAACTGAATTGTGTGTATTTTAAGTGACAGAATGCTTAATTAAACTTACCAGATTGAGAGTCTTGATGAATTAGCACATTATGTTATTCATCTCTTTGGAAACTGTTGCTGAGTTTTCAATATGCTTAATAGGTTCATCTGCTTAACTTTCCACATTAATATTATTGGTCACGGAATGACTAGAATTAGACTCCTGATGGTCACTGAGGAATGACTATTTTGATCCTCATTAGCATCAGTTATCTTTACAACACTTGAAGGAAAGCATGAGTTATAATCAACTTAATTACATTCTCTTTCGCTGGGTGAAGGAAATAGCATTTAAGTTTCTCAAACTCAAGTGTAGGCACTGTGTCTGATATCTTAGTCTAAACAATGCTGAAGAAACAAACCGGCTAAAAACTGAAAAAACGAATGTCTGTGGCGGTACAATGTGGCTCTCCTTTTCACCTCTTTATTTCAGATCTTGGTTGAAAGTGCTGCCCCTACCTGGGACATGCTGTCTTCTGGAAGACTGGCGTGCACAAGAGGAGACACACGTGGCCACTCTTTCACTTATTATTAACTCGGTAAAGCCAATCACTTAAACAAAATTAAATCTCTGATAATCAGGGGTCAGCAGGAAGGGGCAGTAAATATTTTGACAATAGTACATTTTATCTCGGGGGTGAAGAGTAGAAAATGTCTGCATTGTCCTAGTGCCTCTTAGTGGCTTTTGGCCAGTTTTCTTCTAGAAAAAGAATATTTTTAACCAATTAAGTTATACTATGCATTTACTATAGACTTTGTTTTTGGTTTATAATTATCCATTCCACTCTACTTTTGCAAATATTCTGAGGAACTTCATTAAGTGGATATCATATTAACAAAGAACATGAATTTTCTGTTCCTTTTTTCCTAAAAAAAAAAAAAAAATTCATCTACATTTCACTTCAAATCTTACCCCTGCTTTTCCACTGATAACAAGCACTCAGCATACAAACCTCTGCTCCCCCTTCCATAACGAGGCATGACGGAAAAAAATCAATGTTAGTATCCTTTTAATACACTCTGAAAATTGTTTTTCAGTTTTCTGAATATTTTAAGTGCCCATACCAACCAGCTGAGGCTAGCACTCAAGATGAAGCCTATTTGCCTTTCCTGTTCATGTCCTTATTATCAATGAAAAAAAAACAAAAACAAAACTATGCTTTCCTCTCATAAAAAACTTTCTCAAATCTATCTCCACCACTACCTCCTGCCCTCTAGTTTTACTATAAATGTGTATCCCTATTAATCTCCCCTCCCCACCAAGAGTTTCCAGACCCTCAAATTCATCCTTTTCTTGCAATCCGTATTCCAAGGATGTCTTCACTTCCTTCTCCAATAAGCTAACTCCCTGATCAGTTGCTTCACCTGGACTCAAAAATGCAAAGGGCTAGGAATAGGGAAAGTATTTACTTTCTGCTCCTTCTGTCTCCATGTAGGGTCTTCCACTAAACTAACATCTCTGGCCCTCTCTATTCTTAAAATTTTTTACTTAGGGAAGGCAAGCAAATTATCTTTGAGTTTAAGAGAAGGAAATGAGTATGCCTAGCTCAGCCTCTTCCCTTTGGGGAACCTGCCTATTTAAATAGATCTTGCATAATTATCTGCTCTCCATATGAAAAGAAGTCTGCCCTAGGAAGAGGAAGAACAGAAATTAGTTAATCAGCTACACCAATGACAGGTAGGTATCTCTAGCTCAGGGATGAGAAATCAGTAATTTCATTGGTTGCAGAAGGAACGCCGTATTCTATAAACATCTTTCATAGGAATTAAGGTGAGGTTTTGTTTTTATTATTCATACTCCTGCACCTTTCTCTTAATTTGTTCCATTCTTGGGTAATACAGCATGTGTTATTTATTTGGACCCCTTCGGTCCTAACTCACAATATCCACGTCTTTTTCCTGCCAGTGGTTTGTCCTATAAACCCCAATTCCTTCTTTCTTACATCTTAGCATTTCTAGGAGAAATGACATATTTCTGAGCATGGGTGTAATTATGCCTGTATAGGCTTCACAAATTCCATCTCAGCAAGACAATCAACATTTAGTGAACATGGCTAAGAGAGGAATTACGAGCTTGAGCTCTAGGGTTAACACCACGTTGGCTACTTTATCTCCAATGTAAGACTTGTAGGACCTTGAGTATATTACTTAAGGTCTCTGTGAGACTCAGATTCCTTGTCTATAAGCCTCAGGTATTATGGCATTTACCTCATGTGGTAGTCATGATTGAAATAACCTATGCATAATGCTCAAAACAGTGCCTGGAAATGATGTCAGTTATTATAAGCTTGGCAATTTTTTTTTTTTTTAAGGCAGCAAAGCAAGGTTTATTAGGGATAGCAAAGTGAGACTATAAAGCTCCCAAGGAGGGAAGGGACCTGAGAGGGTTGCCCGGCAATTATTTTTGTGTTATATCCCTCAACCAATCCATTGATAGATACATTCTCTAATCTTTATCTTTTTCCGTATGTGTAATAAAGCTTTTTTTTTTTTTTTTAAGTGCTGTCTTGATCTAGTTTTGAGGCCCTGACAAGAGGACTAGTCAGTTCTCCTTCTTGAGCTGCAGGTTAAGTCCACATTCCAACCACTTCTCTTATCAGGCTCCAACAATTCTGACTACTATACACCATCCCTAATTGCCCCTGGACCAGGTATCAGAAAACTAGGGACCACCTTTATGCCCGGGAGACTGAGAAATTATTCAAATTAGCCAAACTGCAGGGAGCCCTTGAAATCTTAACTAACACCACCTCACCTGCCATACATCATCTGCCCCCTACAGTTCCAGGTCAGTATTACCCAGACTGTGTGGCCCTATTTGACGCCTTTCTCTCATTTGAAGCTGTAAGTAAAAAAGTTCTGCCTTTAATCTATTGGAGTGTCAAGTGTGTTGTGCCTTACTATCAAAGGAATCTTTAAATCTTATAAAACAGTAAGTTCTTTATTCTACCTCAACAGAGTGCATTTTCCTATACTGTAAGCTAAAAAGTGAACTGTCTCTGTGAAATCTCAGAGGAAGAAGTGTTTCTTTCCCTAAGACAAATCTTACCTCTGTGCTCTTGAGCATGTCATCTTTTCTCCCCAACAGGATTTGACCTGCTGATTGGTACATTCTTTTCAGGGTCTTGAGTCTGTCACACTCTATTTTTTTTTTTTACGATAAAGAGCTTATTATACACTTCTGTATTTAAAAAAAGTCCCCATTAATCATTGTGTTCTATGACTAGTGAAACCTATCTATACTTTTCTCTACAAAGCCAAGATCCTTCAAAGAATATTCCTATTAAGCTATTCATTTCATTGGCTTTTCTTCTTAACTTCAGCTTCTACCCATTATATGTAGCAACTGCTCCCATCATTGAATTTTGCCTTGACAAATACTACCATGGTCATCTATGCTGCTAAATAAATAGGTGTTTTGCTTTCTTTAGTCCCCCCTCCCTGCAAAAATAGAACATTATTAATTACATTTTTTGTTGTTGGTTACCTTGAAAAATCTCTCTTGGATTGCATTTTCCTCCATGCTCTTTTCAGGTTCTCCTTTTATCTCTCTGACTTTCCTTTCCCAGGTATCTTGTGTAAAATTTGTTTCAGAATATTCTTTAATTTTGAGTATCCTCAGCATCTGATCTTCTTCTCACCTCTTTGTATTTTCTTTAGGAAACTCATTTAATCTGAAGGCCTTAACTTCCAAATATGTAATATCTCCTAAATTTCTGTTCATCACTCAAGCCTCTTTGCTGAATGTTCTGATAGATGTGTGCAACAGGCATATATATTTCAACATGCTGAAATTATATCAAATTCTTCCCCAAAGCCCTTTTCTTTTTTTTAAGATGTATTTATTTTAGAGCCAGAGAGAGATGCTCAAAAGACTGAGCTACCTAGGGGCCCCCAAAGCCTTTTTGTTTTCATATTCCCTTATTTAGAGCATGACATGACCACTCTCTTCTCAGAGTAATTTAATCAATTTATCTCGCAATGCTGTTCTCCTCCTGCATACCACTCTCAAAACCCTTTTTGAATTAATATCCTTATGATTTCACATCTTTTTCATTGTTCCTACTGTTCTTTCCATTGCATCAGTTTTCCTCCAGTGTCTATCTGAAAAGTTTTATCTTGTGGACTGAGAAAAGCATTTTGGTCTTTAATAGAGTTTCCCTGAAACAATCCTCCCAGTTTAGAATGTGTTACTTCCTTCTTTGAGCCTTTATTATATTCTAGACAGTGTATTCTCATAATATCTATATTACATTAATGATCAAATTTCATCATATTGCATGGTTTTCTCTTCTGAAAAATAATGAAAACATTTATAACTGAGAGAATCGGACTGAACACTAACTAAAGTAATAAGAAAACAAAACAAAATGAAATACTCCAATAACAAAACTCAGGCTAGTCCAAAGAAGACATTGTTGAAAATGTAGGAAGTAGCCAGGGAGGAAAAAAAAATAAGACTTAATGATATTGTATCCTTATCTTTCATGATACACAAAAAATAACTTAAAATGAACTAAAGATTTAAATGAAAGTTTTGAAGTGATTAACTCCTAGAAGAAACCATAGGGGAAAAGCCACTGACACTGGTCTTGGATATCACACCAAAAGCACAGGCAACAAGGCAAAAATAGATAAGTGGGACTCTTAACAAACAAAAAAGGTTTTGCAAAGAAAAAGGAAACAATCAACAGAGTTTAAAAACCACCTATGTAGGGGTGCTTGGGTGGCTCGGTCCTTAGGCATCTGCCTTCGGCTCGGGTCGTGGTCCTGGGGTCCTGGGGTCCTGGGATCGAGCCCCATTATGGGCTCCCTGCTCGGTGGGGAGCCTGCTTCTCCCTCTTCCACTCCCCCTGCTTGTGTTCCCTCTCTCACTGTGTCTCTCTCTGTCAAATAAATAAATGAAATCTTTAAAAAATAAATAAATAAATAAGAATAAAAACCACCTATGTAATGAAAGATAAATTTTTAGAGGCACCTGGATGGCTCAGTCCGTTAAGCATCCAACTCTTGATTTCAGCTCAGGTCATGGTTTCAGGGTCATGAATGGAAACCTCCCCCGCTCCCTGCCCCGTGGGGCTCTGTACTCAGCAGGGAGTCAGAGTCTGCTGGAGATTCTCTCCCCCTCTCCCTTTGCCCTCCCACCCCTCCCCCCTAAAATAAATAAATCTTTAAAAAAAAGATTTTCAAACCATTTAACTGATAAGGGATTAATTTCCAAAATATATAGGGAACTCCTAAAATTAAACACCAAAAAACACATATAACCCAATTAAAAATGGGCAAAAGATTTGAATAGATATTTCTCCAAAGAAGCATACGAATGGTCAACAGATATATGAAAAAGTGCTCAACATCACTAATCATTAGGGAAATGCAAATCAAAACCATAAGACATCACCTCACCTTTGTTAGGATGATTATTATTATATATATACATACGTATGTATATATGTGTATATATATGTACATATATATTTTAAGCTAACAAGTGTTTGTAAGGTTCTGGGGAAATTGGAACCTTTGTGCACTGTTGGTGGGAATATAAAGTGGTGCTGCCACTGCAGAAAACAGTATAGAGGTTTCTCAACTAAATAGAACTACCATACGATACAGCAATTCTGCTTCTGAGTATACACCCGAAGGAAATAAAATCACTGTTTTGAACAGATGTCTGCACTCCCATGTTTATTGCAGCATTATTCACAGTAGTTAAGATATGGAAACAACCTAGATGAATGGATAAAGAAAATGTAACATATACATAGAATGGAATATTAGCCCTACAAAAGAAGCAAATCATACCATTTGCAACAACATGGATAGACCTGGAAGACATTAAGTCAAATGAAATGTCAGCTACAGAGGGACAAATACTGCATAGTTTCTTTTTTGTGAGGCATTTAAAAGAGTCAAAGGAATAGAAGTAGACATTAAATGGGTTACTAGGAGATGGGGAGAAGGGCCATATAGAGAGTTAGTTGTTCAAAGGGTATAAAGTTATATTAAACAAGATGAGTAAGTTCCCTAGATCTGGGGTTCAAAATAGTGCATCTATTAACAATAGGGTATTGTGTTCTTAAAAACTTGTTAAGAGGGTAGATCTTATGGTACATGTTCTTACCACACACACACACACACACACACACACACACACACACACACACAAACGGAAGAGACACAAGGAAACTTTTGGAGATGATGGATATGTTTGTAACCCGGATTGTGGTGTTGGTTACATGAGTATGTACATATTTCTAAACTCATCAAATTGCATACATTTAATTACGTGCAGTTTTTTGTATACCAATTATACCTCAGTAAAGCTGAAAGAAAAAGAACTGACCAAGAAGTTGTTAAACCTGGAAGTTCCTTTCTTACTCCAGATCTGTGCACTTGAATCACCAACAATAAGAAAATAAGGAATTTGTCAGCAACTATTGTTCAAATGCTTTTTTTAAAGATTTTATTTATTTATTTGAGAGAGAGAGAGCAAGCACAAGCAGGGGGAGTGGGAGAGGAAGAAGCAGACTCCCCGCTGAGCAGGGAGCCCAACACAGGGCTCTATCCCAGGACCCAGGCTCTATCCCAGAGCCTGACACAGGGCTCTAATCCTCATGAGCTGAGCCAAAGGCAGATGCTTAACCAACTGAAATCACACAGGTGCCCCTATTCAAATTTTGAAGAGCATATCACTACCATAGTTAATAATAACAAAATGCCTAGAGCTATATAATTATAGTTGATGAAAACTATAATATAGAAATATGAGCTTTTACAGAAATAAATCCATAAAATTAGCAGAGGTAATAATAGACAGATGTACCTCAGTCAGTTGGATCTGAACTTAGACTTGCTATAAGAATTCTGGTATCCAGGAAGGGTAACTCATGTATAATAATGCTTGAATAAGACTTTTTTTTTTTCCTCTTGTTTGGTGTATTGCCGGCCAACAAGTCAGATATTCTGTAAGAAATTCCTAATTAAAATTTATTTGAACTCATTTTACATGCTCAGAAACCTTCCATTAATACATTGAATGAGAGATAAGATGGGACCCTTTGTGAGGGTACAGATAGTAGAGTCAAAGTACTTGGTTGAATTCAGGCTTCATATACTACCCACTGTGGAATCTTGAGTTAGTTACTCAACCCCTCTGGGGACACATCTGTATTTCATTTAATAATACTTTCTTCAAAAGATGAATAAATGAATTATTATAATCTTTCAAAGAGTACCTGGCATATAAATAATTATCCATTCAAACACACAGCTTTCCTAGAAAAATCAAAAACAAAAATACAACTTTCCCTTTTTTGTTTTGTTTTTATATGTTTGTTCTTTGTTTTGTTTTGTTTTAAATATAAAGTTCCATACACTATGGTAGGTACTACAGAATTTATTTTACATTCTTCATTCTTTACTAGTTTGGAACTTGCATATTTTATATTATGGTAACAATTGATCCAAAATCTCAAATACCTCTATTATGGCATTAGCACTCCTTAAAATAAGCACATGTTTTGTATCTTGCAAACTCTAAAGCACATTAAACTATATCACTATATATATTATTACTAAAAATTTTTTGAAGAAAATTTTTAAGCAAGGGGGCTCCTGGGTGGCTCAGTCAGTTGAGCATCCAACTCTTGATTTCAGCTCAGGTTATGATCTCACAGTCCTGATATCAAGCCCCACATCTGGCTCCATGCTCAGTGAGGAGTCTGATGGAGATTATCTCTCTCCCTCTCCATGTGACCACCACCCCCTCACTCTCTCAAATAAATAAATAAATAAATAAATATTCTGAATCAAAGTGAATAAACTAGCCCTGAATAATTCAAAAATAATATATTTCAACAATATAGATATAAGGTAATTAACTTTAACCTATTAACAAACTAAACTAAACTAACTAACCTAGCCAAATATTTGAATTATAGGGATTAAACTTAGTTCATAAAGTTTGGAGAAGAAACAATTTTAAAAAATATTTTCTCACAAAAATTGAAATATTTTCAAAAGAATCTTTTGACAAATCCTCCCTTTCCTTTTCTACTCTTTCAATCCTGCATAAATATATATGTATATTTATATATAAATACATAAGTATTTATATATAAATACATAAATGTATATATTATATAGTCTTAATATGTAAGATTGAATATATTTATAATTCATTTATACTTAATATATATGTTTAAATAGAGATTCATTGAAAGAATAACCAACAGATGTTTATACTTGGGGATAATATAAAAAATCCATTATTTTGTCTAAAATTGGACTATGGGAAAGAATTCTTTCTAACTTTAGATATGCATTACAGCTCTAATGGGTAGAGTTAGAATTCTCAGTAATTAAAGCATTGTATGTGCCATCCCAAATAAATTCTGCTCATTGCTATGTTCTTAAGTGGCAGCAAAATTGTAAAGTTTATGTCCAATATTTAAGAGACTTACTCTAAACTCCTTTATTATTCTTCATTCAGAAGGCTTATTCTAAGCAATCATGGTTAAATTTTCAATACTGATGTTTTATAGAATTTTTCCTCCATAAACAATATAGAGTCTACTAACAAAATTATCTCTGAAAGCACATTTTAAAGGAAAAAAGTCCATACTGATCTCCAATAAAACAACAAAATGCAAAATTTTTAAGGAGCTATTAGAAACATTTCAGCTGCATTGACTATTTTTAGCTCAATTTTCTAATACACTTAGAAGAAATTTTTCTGTCAGAGGAGTTAAAATTCATAGCTTAATTTATTAGGTCTATTAGCTGTACTTTGGTGCCTGTCAGTCCATGCATAATAATATATACTTGGTTCTGTCTTACCACCACTGGCTATATCTTATGTTTTAATGCAAAATGAAAAATAATTTCTAGGTAGCAGTCCCTCTTATCTTGATCACTGTCCGGAGGCCTAGAAGATACAAAGATGGTTAGATACAGACATATGCTACTTTAGGAAGGTAAATAAACAGAAATAAAATAATTTCAAATAGAAAGTTACAGATGCTGTGAAAGTTCAGAAGATTAGCAATTCTGTTGAAAGAGCTCGAGGAGCGTTCCATTATGGAAGAGGTATTTAGCTAGACCTTTAAAGGATGGGTCAACTGGACAGCTAGAGATAGGAAGGGAAGCAATTTAAATAGAAGGACTAATTTATTCATCAGAATGGAAGCTGGACACTGTGGATTGTGTTGATTTAGATTGACTAATATTTGGTTATGAGTAGAATGTGTATAAAGGAAATAGAAAATGGGGCTAGAATTGTAAATTGAGACCAGATCAAGTAACAGTAGAATACTATGCTAATGATTCTGGATATAATCTGTGAGGCAGTGAGAACCTATGTGTTATTTTGAGCAGAGAAATAAAATGATCAAAAAATAAATAAACCAGAGAAGTAACAACACCAATTTGGAATTGGGCACGTCTTTGTTTCAGTTCTAACTGTGTAAATGGAAGAAACTTAGCCTCAATGTCCTCATCTGCAAAGCTGACTGGTAAATTATATATTTGGGATTGTTGTGAAAATTAAATGAGATAATGTGTGTGAAGGACCTAAACGTAATGCTGGACAGATATTAGATTTCGATAAATAGTAGTTAGCCTCACAGCAAGTATTGTGAAGAACAGACTAGTCTCTGCAGAGACTTCACCAAGAAAAAAAATCAATTAATAGTTAATATTAGCTAGAGTTAATAATTCTGAATAAGATTATTGCAGTGGAATTGGCAAGTAGGCTATGATAGAAGAAATACTATAGACTGTAGTTGGGGGTCCCCTAGGAGATGAAATGTGTATAGAGATAATAAAGAATGGGATGGAAGATGTTCCAATATTTTGAAATTTCTTGCCTGGGAAGTTCCTGTCACTCAAAGCTAAGGAATTCAAGAGAAACAGATTTTGGGCATAGATGATTTAATTTAGAGCATGTTTATTTTGAGGTTGATTTTGTGGTGTTCATGAGGTCAGGTAACACTTGTGGAATTAGAGCTTAGAAGAGAGATCAAAGCTCAAGGTAAATTTAGGGCAGCAACAGTGAGGAAAAAAAATAGAGGAGTTAGAAGTCAGAGGTTAAACTTAAAACTGTTTTTAATTTTCTTAACCTTTTAAAAGTCTCATAATCCTCAATTTTATTCCGAAAAAAAAGACATGATTTCTTTCAGTTAATTATTGTTAAAACAAATGAAATCTGATGTACTGAATGCTTTGTAATCTACTATGCATACGCAAATATAAACCTTAAATAATTATTGAAGTCTTAGAATAAGCACACACACACAGAGAAGTAAAGGTCCTGGGGCACAAAAAGCATAATTAATATTCAAAGGACTCTGTAGTTTAGAAGTGGTAGAGCTGGGGTTGATACTCAGACAGGCCAGTCTACAGAAAACACGCACTAAATTACTACTGTATTTGCTCTCAAGTTATCAACTGTTAAATTAAAAAACACCTTAATTAAAGCAACATGTTTTACCTAAATGCATCTTTGTATCCCCACCACTTAGCATATTTGTTCATTGTAATGGCACCATGAACGTTTAATGAAGTAATTATTGGTCTACATGGAGGTGATCTACAAAGCCATAAATAAAAGAATACAGTGTGTCAAATGAGTGCTTACAGAGAAGAGAAGGGAAGGGAAAGGTAGGGAAAGGAAGGAAGGCGCAAGGGGAAGAACAGGAAGGGAAGGCAATTACCATTAGAAGTTTGGCAAATACAAACATGTGGTGTGCAGGTGGTACAAAATAACTCAGAGAAGCAGATAAAGATGGGATGAATAAAGAGACTTAAGAAACATGAAATTGGGATTTCAGGGAATACATAAAAGAAGAGTTTCAAAAAGGGCATAGTTGTCAAAAATATAAGCTCTATATTAAGTCTTGAAGGTTCAAATGAAGAGCCTCAACCAATCTTTTCCACTGGTCCTTAACTTTTCTCCAGTGAGAGGAGAAATGATTTACCTGATTTGGATTTAGGGATAAGAAACTGAAAATGCTCAGTTTAGCCCTTTCCTGTTTTTCAGAGCTAAATAATATACCTGCCCCTATAAGGAAGGCCTGCAGTTGTCCATCTGCATCAGTGCAACTGTATTATTTCAGAGGACAAATATTAGCAAGCCCATTCTCATAGGCCATAGTCTCCACTCTAGGGAAAGCAATGATTTTTAATCTGTCTGTGTCTATGTCCATTTGATCCTAACTGAGATAGAAGAAAGATATTTGTTAGGACCTTCTGTACTCCAACAGTACCATTTTCAATTCTCAATCCAGGTGCCCAGCACCATGGGAGTCCATTTTTTGCTGGCTAGATATCTTAGCTCCCCTGACTCTCTCCCTTCAAAACTTTACCCTCTGGCCCTTTAGACCAGAAAAACTAAAGTTTGTTGTTGTTGTTTTGTTTTGTTTTGTTATCAGTTTTGGCTCCCCCACATAGTACCAACTGCAAACTTACCCTCCAACCAAAAGTCATAAAAATGGGAAAGTTATTTCATGCCCATTCCTTTGTATTAGGTTCTGTCATTCCTTACCATATCACCGTAAGTTTAGTAACTAAAGTAAGAGGTATTTATTATGTCACAGATGGGTCACTAGTCTGGTCATGGCTTTGGGTCTTCCACTCAGGGTCTCACAAACCTTCAAACAAAGTGCCAGCCAAGAAGTGTCTTCTGGAGTGTGGGATCTTTTCCAAGCTCATTTGAATTATTTGTCAAATTTGGTTTCTAGCAATTGTGGGAGTGAGGGACTCCATTCTTAGAGGCCACTATTCTCAATAATCAGTTAATAACATAACTATTTACTTCTTCGTGCTAGCAGAAGAGTATCTCTTTCCTTTTCTAGGAAGGATCCAGTCCTTTTTTTAAGGAATTTTATCTAATTAAGCCAGGCCCACCCAGACAAACTCTCTATGGATTAGCTCAAAATCAACATATTTCAGGCTTTGATGAATAGCTGCAAAGTCTCTTCACCTTTGCCACAGAACATTATCTCATTATTGAAAAGGCACCCTTCATCTCCACAGATACCACCTCCACTCAAGGGAAGATGAATAATCAGGGCATGTAAACCAAGGGAGAGAATCTAGGGATTCTGCCTAACATCCCTTTTATAAGTGTCCATTCCTCTCCAGTATGTGCTCATTTTTGTTTAATTTCAGAGATTTTAGGTAGTTTTTTTTATTGTTTTTTGCTTTTTTCTGTTTTGTTTTGTTTCTACCTGTCCAGAATTAATACCGTTTTAATCTGCAAGGAAGGTCAATCTATCATGAGTTTACCTGACAATGGTAGATGCAGAACTTTGTTTCATGAGTATATCCTATGGAATCATTGCTTTTAATTTATTTAATGTTATATTTAATTACAATCATTCTTTTTGTAATCAAATCATCCCAAATTTAACCAATGTGGACTTCTTCAAATTGATACCACCAATGTGGACTTATTTTTTGAGGGAGAAGGCCATACGGACAGCCTCATTAGTTACTGAGGATTTTCTCACTGTCTTACACAGCACAGTGGCCTAAGTTCAACTTATGCACTCACTGTCCCAGACCTAGACAGACATGTTTTTAAGGATACCTAGTTGTTTTTAGGAATGGTGATATTCAGAGATCAAGATCTGCCTGTTACTGAATATCACTGCTTCTGGGTTCTTGGCGTGTTTGTAAAAATGCAATTTGTATTGATATTTTAAATTTAAATTTAATATTATAGAGGTTTTTTTATTATTAGTTTAAAATAGATCTCTTTGCTCTTATACTGAATTTTTTCCCTAACAACCTTAATATACTTACAATTTATATCTTTTACTCTTCAATATATAGTTTCAAAATTGTAAAACCAATATGGCTACTTATAAATCCTCTGAGTGAAATTTAAGATTTCTCTGATGTGCTTTTGACCTTATTAAAAATAAAACAAAACAAAACAAACAAACACATGTGTGTCCATAATACTGTGTTTCAAAGTCACTTTAAATAACTCTTTCATCTCTGTGGATGTGATATTAATTTTATATATGTTTAGCTTCATTGTTTCCTTCGTGGTTTAATTTCTTAATTCTTTTTCCACTGGATTTGATTTTTAAATAATTAACACATTTATGTCTTTCAAAATTAACAAAGATATTAAAAGTTGTCAGAGAAGACCTTCATTCCTAATCTCTCCACTGAGTGGTCATTGCTTTTTAAACTTAAATTTAATAGTATATCTGGAAATTAATTTATCTATTACATGGGGTCTTTGTTATACTTTTAGTGGATAGTAGGTTATTGTGTGGATATGCTTTGATTTACTCAACCAGTGTTCCTAGGTATATTTGGATTGTCTTTAATCTTTTACTAATCCAAATAATATTTTAATAAGTAACCTTATTTATTTGTTTAATCACATTTGTTGAGGTGAATTTTCAGAGGATATTGTATATATGAGATTACCAGGTTATGTAGTAAATGCACTTGTATTGTTGTTAGATATCACTGATCCTCTTTCCACATGGGTTTTGGAAATCCCATCAGCTATATATGAAAGAGTTTATTTCTCCACAGCTCCACAACAGATTTTATTGTCCAACTTAAATTTCTGCCAGTTTGACAGATGAGAAATAGTCTTTTGATGTAACAATGTGAATTGCTTTGCTATATTTGTGTTCAAGCATTTTTCATATGTACCAGTTACTTTTTTTTTCTTTTTAATAAAATCTATCTTAATTACTTTTACCTATTTTAGAAATTTTCATATAAATTTTGAAAACTTTTTCATATTTGTGTTTTTAGGCCTTAAAATATGAGTCCTTTATATTTTCATTTATTTTGTCTTTTTTTCACTTTGCTTATGTTTATTTTCATGTGGAACTTTTTTTTTTCAAAAGTACACATTTAAACCAAGAACACTGTTAAATTGTGAATTTTATAAAAAAGGACTCAACTTCTTTTAACAAATCTGAATTATGATTACTAGAACACCCAAATAGTATAAAAGGCATCATATTACTGTTTTAATCTTGACGTATTTACTAATTTGCTTTTAACAGTTTGGATTTTTCTCTTTAAACTATTCTGTAAAAATAGAATCATCCATCTTTTAAACATTTATTATACAAGGAGTTTAAATTAATTGAATTTCTCCATAAATAAGAAGCTAGCATCTTCAAATTTATTTGTGAAGTGATTCATAAAAACAACTCTGAAAATTTTGAGATACTTCACACATAGAAAGAAATTCAGATCAGTTGTTTTGACTATCACACCAGATGGCAAAAATTGCTTGATGCTCTTTCTTCTCCTTTTTAGCCTTGGTAACATAATCACAATTTTGTTTGAAGCAGAAGTGACTTGAGCTAAAAGAACTACTTTCTTTGCATGCTCTCTTGTGGCTAACTGTGTCATATAACTAATCTTTTACTTGGAATACACAGGTGATGATTGGAACTTGAGGAGCCATCTTTAATAATGAACTGTGCTTTAGGATAGAAACCATGCACCAAGATAGTGCAGCAGGAAATAAACTCTGTTCTGACTACAAAGTAGAAGGACTGTGTAGCCATCATACTAGCTTCCGTTGCCCTACCTCTGGACTTCTGGATGAAAGAAAAATATATTTCTACTTTGTTAATCAACTATTTTGTAGTGGTTAGTTTTACAGAGCAAACACATGCTACTAGTTGATATACACAATTCATGTTAAACACATTGTTGTAATGCAGAGCTTAATCCCAAGCAGACTCCACGCTTAGCACAACACTTGAGTGGAGGCCAGCTGCAGGACCCTGAGATCACCACCTGAGCCAAAACCAACAGTGGGTGCCCAAATGATTGTGTACCCAAGCGCCTCTAAAAGTAGATCTTTATACATGTTGACTTTTTGTTCTATTCATTCCCTTTTAATGTTTATAAAAATTCACTCTGAAGTCTTCCTTTTGTTTTGATGGTTGCTTTCTGCAAGACTGGGAACTTTGGGAGACATAATCTTCTGAATTCACTGACTTAATTTCTATTTCTATTAGTACAAATCAATCAAAACCATTTCTTCCTGTCCCATTATCTAAACAGTAAAAGCCAGTATTTCTCCTACTTTTATAAACCTGTCTAAATGTTTCATTTTCCTTTTTAGGAAAATTCTAACTTTCTATTCTTCCTATTCTTCATGCCTAATCTATACCACACATTGTCTCTCAAGATACATTTATAAAACCCATATGCATATATGCATATATTTAAATTTGATATAATCATATAATTCTCTGCAGTATTTTAAATATATGTTATATTTAACTAGAAATATAAAATCGTATAATGTTGATTAATCATTATATAGCATGTATTATTGACAACTAGGAACTCATTTCTCAGCACTCATTTCTACAGCACAATAAATGTTACTTTTTCCTTTATATCATCAATATTGATTGTTGGCTGTTTTTATACCCTTAATTTATTATAATTGACGATCATTATCATTGTTATTTTTGAGGGTCAAATATGCGCAGTCTGCACAGTGGGTTGTCTTATTTTTTTTTCTTTTTACTACTACTTCCTCTAACACCACTTATTTGTGTAATTATCTTTGGTCTCTGACAATTCCAATAGAGTTTAGTTTTTAATGAATTTTTTCCAACTTAAGACATGGAACCAGATGTTCTTACACTTGATCTTTTAGATCAAGAAGTTTGCCAATTACAAACATATATATATCAAGTACCTTAGTTTGTTATATATTCATAATATTCATATCTACCACCTTTTAAATTTTGGGTTAGAATTACACATTTGATTATTAAACACTCCACTAACAAAAATTTTCATTTGAAAATTATTATCATATGCAAAAAAATCAATTTTCATTACACAGTGTGTGAACTATCTGGGTCATTTTTTCAGCTCCCAAGTTATAGGCTAAATCCAATCCAAAATTCTAAAAATGACAGCATGACACCAGGGGAAAAACAAACAAAACAACACAACAACAACAAAAACCCTTTGTTTAAAAAATCCAATATTAAATCTTAGAGAATACCTTTTTCATAACCTTTTATTTATTTATTTTTTTTTTTCTGGCTAGAGTTCATATCATGTACTCTTCTTCATTTTATCCCAGCAAGCAAGATTCCATCCAGTCTTTTTCAAAATAAGTTTGAACCTGAAAACAAAACAAAATAAAATTGTGTTTTAAAAGTACCCAATTTATAATAACACTGTAATTTAATTATTCTGAGACAATAGCAATCACTATATTTGAGAAATAAATACAAATTATCCAGCACATAACAGAACAGTGTATTTCATTTACTTATAGTTTGAACCCAAATATTTCTCCTGGTTAGAATTTAGAATGATGTTTCTTCTGAATACTAATAATTAATTCAATTATCTCCCCACACATTTGCAGAAATCCCAGAGTCCCAAAGCCAAGTTTACTTGCCAGCAAGTATATTCAACACATAAACTTCAAAATAGTTACTAATAGTTAAAAACAAACTGATTTACAATCAGAATAATCAATATTGTTATATAACTTTTAAAAGTTTTTTTATGTACACCTGCCTCTTTTTCAATTTCTTCACTTATATGATTTGTCAATGCCATTCTCTAAATTTTACTATCTACCACCCCACTACCCAACACATACTTCTAAAACTTTTATCCTCAATCAAATTTTCTTTGTTGTAAAGTCTCTATCCTGTTAAAAGTTCAGAGATTTCATAGAGATTTCTTCCACTTTCCCTTTATTCTATTTATGTGGGGATTCACAGTGCCTGGATAGATAAAACCTGACTTGTATATGCCTCCCTGGATGAGACTAATTGAAAAGCAAAGGAGGAGTGCCAGGATCGCTGGACCTCCTCTGAAGTTTCTTAGCTGAACGCGGCAGGATTCTTACCGTGGCTCAAAGGTCTCATCCAGAGAGTAAATGCTTAAATGCAGGCACCTGTAGTGGTCATGTACTTCACCACCTCCTTGCCTTGCACGTGGTGTGTTAATCAAACTCACAATAAAAGCGGAGACAGAACTTGGCTCAAGGCCTTTTGCCACTAGAGTGTCTGATCCCCAGGCTTCTCCTTTCTCCTACTAAGGAGTCGGTGTAATCCTTTCATACGCTGCCTTAGGGTTTGCTGGCCAAACGCGATTTACTTACTTACTTAACTTACTTACTTACTTACTTATGTATTTATTGAAAGAGCACATGCACTAAGTGCAAGTCGTGGGAAAGGGGCAGAGGAAAAGGGAGAGAAAGAGAATCTTAAGCAGGTTCCAGGCTCAGCAAGCTGAAGCCCAAGGCGGGGCTCAATCTTATGACCCCAGGATCATGACGTGAGTGGAAATCAAGAGTTCGATGCTTAACCAACTGAGCCACGCAGGCGCCCCCATTTTCCCTTTAGAACAGACTTGCAAAAGTGCCAAGCCATTTTCTTTGCTGCCCTCTTGAGTCTCCCCTTTATTTCACTTTCATGATCAGAGGAGTACTGGCCCTGAACCTCTGAAGCAGAGCCAGAGTTTATGATCCTCAGGCTTGTAAACTGACTTTCTAGTGTGATTAAAGATAATACCTTTCCAGACATACCTGGTTTATTCCCATAACATACTTAGAGACCATGTGACCTGCTTCTTAGACATCAAGTTGTTTACATCATCAACCTGTATCCCTCCCCTCAGAATTAGAGATGTAGAATTCCTTTTCTCATTTTTGTCTGCTCATGCCATTTGCAGTATTGGAAGAGCTCCATTTCAGTTGGAAGAACAATTTCCTATTTACAACAAATTCCAGGATTGTCTGGGAGAAATTTGCAGAGATAATTTGCTAGATTTCCGTAGTTATCACTTTTTGTCTCTCTGAGTTCCCCATAGTCACAGTTTGCAGAAGGAACATTCTGTGCTGGATCCCCAGCTTCCGTGCTTTCATTTCCTTTTTTTCAAAATCAATATTTTTTCTTATTCCCCTTAGGGTAGCAAATCCTTCCAGATTTAACATACTTGTAACTAATCTTTTGGGTGCCTGGGTGGCTCAGATGGTTAAGCGTCTGCCTTCAGCGCAGGTCATGATCCCAGGGTCCTGGGATCAGGCTCCTGGCTTAGCAGGGAACCTGCTTCTCCCTCTCCCTCTGCCTCTCCTTCTGTTCATGCTCTCCCTCTCTCTCTGTATCTCTGTGTCTCAAATGAATAAATAAAATCTTTAAAAAAACTAATCTTTTGATATATAAGCCTGATCTTTGATATATTACGTATTGGTGAATCAGTCCCTTTTACTTACATCTGCTCAGTCACTCTTTTTTAAAAATATTTTATTTATTTATTTGTCAGAGAGAGCACAAGCAGGGAGAGGGAGAAGCAGACTCCCCACTGAGCAAGGAGCACGATGTGGGACTCACATGACCTGAACCAAAGGCAGACGCTTAACTGACTGAGCCACCCAGGCATCCCTGCTCAGTCACTCTTTATCTAGTTGGGGCTCCCCTTTTTTGAGTGTATGTCAAGTTGTGTTACTAGGGACCCACTCAGTGCCTACTACTCTATCAAAATGTCTCCTTCTCTTCCAATTTTTTCTTCTGTGTAGTAACAAAATCAAATGAGAAATGATGAGACAAATAAATGCAAAAATGCTTACAGTAGCTATACTAGTCAGGAACATATCAGTATGAGGCACACATATCTGCAGGATAGAAGAAATTTCTGAACAAGAAACTTTTTTTATGCACAAGATCTTTCACACAGTTATTTCTTCTTTGTTGCAAAATGTCTCCTCAAACTCCTTCTCAGATCTTCTCCCAAGTGTAGATCGCCTTGTACGTTTCTCCACCTTTGTTTTTATCTCTGACTCATTTAGATGCAGCTCCTTTTATTTCTGTGTGTCTCATTGCATTACAATATCAACAACATGAGAAGATTGCATAACTGAGGATTGTCCATGAGATCTCCATTTTACGTAGTTAAATTCTAAATCAGGGCTCTTGGCTTATCTCACACATGTGTTGACAAGAATGGCAACCCACTATAGTCTTTTCCATACAGTTCCTCTTTTCCGTAAGGTCTAGTTATGTGTACATATTTGCCTGATGTTACTATTTTAAGACATTCTATTTATATTAGCTACCAATGACACAACTCTAATATACTCCTGTTCTGATAAAAAATACCATAATTCATCCTTTCTTCAATGAGTTTTCATTTTGCTTTTTTTCATATGCCCATCTCTCATACAAATATAAACATTAATAGATGATAAATATAGATATAAATACACACACAGGTTATATTTCACACTAACCCAGATGATCTTTTGGTTTAGTCCTAAAATTGTGTCACATTTTTGGCCATCACATTTTATGATTTCTGATAGGAAAATATCCCCTCCACAATCACAAAACCACTCATACTTTTCATAAATTGCTATGATTTCAACTTGCACAACAACAAATCCAAGTCAGGCCAATTGATCCAAGCAGGGAAACAAAACTTAACCTGTTGGGGTTTTAAAGATCCTGGCCCAGGATGGTACTATCTAGGTAATGCTTCCCTGTCCTATTCACCAAAACTACATAAATGAAAGTCATTATGGTTTTCATTTTTATATGTATATCCTATTATAATTTAGATTGGTATTATATTGAAATTATAAATTATTTTGAGAAGTGGCCACCTTGACAATGAGTCTTCTCCTTTCAAAAATATGACATATATTTTTCATTTATTGGACCTTTTTTTATGTCTTTTGGTAAAGTTTTATAGTGCTTATTGTTGCTGTTGTATCTTTTTCATTTTTTTTACTTAAGTTTACATTTAAGTATATTATAGAATCAATCATTGTAAATAGTTTCTTTGTTTTATTCCAATTACTAGTTAATTATTGCTACTATATAGGAATACATAAAAAGTTTACTCATTTTTATATCATTTTTGTGTAGTTTTCTTGCTGTATTTTCTTACCAATTCTGGTATTGTGTTTATTGGGTTTTTTTTTTTGGATTTTCTAGGTGGAAGATTTATTATTTATAAATAATAAATTTGTTAAGTTCTAATATTTACATATATTTAATTAATTTGTTGTCTGTTGCGTTGACAATGGCTATAGTACAAGGCTACATAATAACAGAGATAGTGAGCTCTGAATTTCTCGTAGATGGTATTTGTACAGTTAAAGCCGATACCTCCTATTCTTTGCTGAGAAAAGTCTTATGAAGAAATGGTGTTCAATTTTCTCAGTTTTTTATTAGACATAGGGAATTGCATAAATATATTTTCAGAGTCAACAAAAAAGCTGATCCTGGCTGATTAAAAAAAAAAAGATTTTATTAAAAGGATATTTAAGTACAGCAAATTCACAGGATATGTAAAGAAAAGTTTTAGGATACAAGATCAATATACAAAAACAATTGTATATCCACCTATAAGCAGTAAACAATATAAAAATGAAATTAATACAATTACATTTGCAATTGCATCAAAAAATGTATACTAAAAAAAGAACATAATACTTGGCAAACTACAAAAAAAGTGCAAGAAAATAATAAAACTTTAATGAGGAAAATTAAAGAAGATCTAAATAAATGGATAGACATTTCATGTTTATGGTTTGGAAATTTCAATATACTAATGATGGTAATTCTCTTCAAATTGATCTATAGATTCAAAACAATCCCTATCAAAATTCCAGCAAAATTGTTTTAAATAATTGGCAAGCAGATCCTTACACTTTATATAAAAATGTAAAACACCTAATAGCAAAAATAATTTGAAAAAGAAGAGCAAGTTTTCTGCTTCCACACCTAAGAAGGTTAGAAATTAGCACTTAGGCTTAACAACAGGTAAAAAGCTGAACAACAGATAAAAAGCTGAGAAATCAACAACTCTTCTTGGATCCATAAGAGAAGGGAAGACATAGGACAAATAGCTGCCCCCAAAATTGGACAGACGGGAATACAGGGAATCATGGCTTACTGGCTAGAGGCTTATTGATTTTACTGATCTTTTCAAAGAACCAGCATTTAGTTTCATTGATTTTCTCTATGGATTTCCTATTTTCAATTTCTGTGATCTGCTGTAATACTTAATTATTTTCTTCTGCTTGCTTTGCAGTGAACTTGCCCTCCTTCTCCTCCTTTTTTTTGTTTATGTGTTTCCTAAGATAGAAACTTTGGATTTTTCTTCTTTTCTAGCATATGCATTCAGTGCTAAAATGCTCTAAGCACTGCTTTCTCTGCATCCCACAAATTTTAAGTTGTGTTTTCATTTCATTTCATTAAAAATATTTTAAAATTTGTCTTGAGATTTCTTCTTTGACCCATGTATTATTTGGAAGTGAGTTGTTTAATCTCCATGTATTTGGGGATTTTCCAGTTGTCTTTTTGTTATTGACTCCTAGTTTAATTCTGCTGTGGTCTGAAAGCACGCCTTGTTTGGTTTCAATTCTTCTAAATTTATTTAGGTGTGTTTTATGGCCCAGAATTGTGGTCCATCTTGATGAATGTTCCATGAAGACTTGAGAATGTGTATTTTACTGTAATTAGATGAAGTAGTCTATAGACATCAATCATATCTAGTTGATTGATGGTGGTGGTGTGTTCTTACTGATTTTCTTCCTGGTGGGCATATGATAGAGGGATACTGAATTCTCTATGATTATAGATTCATCTATTTCTTTATGCAATTTTATTAGTTTTTGTGTCACATAGTTTGACCCTCTGTTGTTAAACATATGCATATCAGGGATTGTTATGTCTTTTTAAGGAATTAACCCCTTTATCACTATATAATGTCCTCCTATTTCCTTGATAACTTTCCTTGCCTTGCAGTATGCTGTGTCTGAATTAATATAGCTACTTCTGCTTTCTTATCATTAGTGTGTGCATGGTATATTTTCCTCCATTTATTTACTTTTAGTCTATATGTGTCATCACATTTTAAAGTGGGGTTCTCATAGATAACATATAGTTAGGTGTTGTTTTTTGATCCACTTTGACAATCTCTGTCTTTTAATTGGCTCATTTAGACCATTGGCATTAAAAATGATTATTGATATAGTTGGATTAGTATCTACCATATTTGTTACTGAGCCCATTGGGGAGGGTGGCTGGGAAAAGAGGCTGATTAATATCCACAGAACAAGTCATCTTATCCATTTGATTATGAAAACCCCCATCTGCTGAGGTCACTTTTTGGTGTTCATTAAAATGAGAAACAAATATCTTTATGTTTTCACCCATTCAGAGAGGTCTATCCATATACATTTTCCCCAGACTTTCTTGTCACCCATTTTCTGATCATATTCTTTCTAAGTCTCTGATTATTCTGCCAAACCATCATTGGCCACAGCCCAAGAATCAGTATATAATTGCACATCTAACCATTTTTCCTTTAAAAGAAAAGAAAAGGCAAGAAAAGAATGTCCAGGTTCATTACTCAAGTTCTTTCCATCAGGAAGATTTTCCTTCATCCCTGTCATTCAGTGATACAGTGCTGCCATGGTCCACTTGAAGATGGTGCCTGCACATTGTGTAAGACCATTTGTAAACCAGGCACAAGTTTTCTCTTCCTCTGTCAACTGATAGTAGGGAACTTCCCATGAGGTTATAGTAGCAGGCTTGGAGAGAGAGTGTAGCGTGACAGAAGTAGGGACTATGTACATTTAGACCACTTCTTCGGGCTCCTGGGTGGCTCAGTCGGTTAAGCAACTGCCTTCAGCTCAGGTCATGATCCCAGTGTCCTGGGATCGAGCCCTGCGTTGGGCTCCCTGCTCCGCGGGGAGCCTGCTTCTTCACCTTGCTCCACAGCTCCCCCTGCTCATGCACACGTGCTCTCTCTCTAATAAAAAAAAAAAAAAAAAAACTTAAAAAAAAAAAAAGACCACTTCTTCAAGTGACTTACTTATACCTTCAGGGCATGCTCAAGCCTGATATATATATACATATATATATAACACTTTCATTTGATGATGGAGTATTATTGTGCACACTCAATGTTATGGCTTGGTGATTCAGATAACAAGCACTTTATGATGGCAACTCAGGTCACATAGTAATTTGGTGGTCTATGGTTAAGGATTCAGTCTCTACTAAGGCCCAGTAGGAGGCCAAAAACTGTTTCTCAAGGGGAAAGTGTCTTTCCACAGAGGATGGTAGGACTTTGCTCTGAAACCCTTAGGATCTGCATTGTGATTTACCTATAAGGACTTATCAATGTTTCCAAATTTATATCATCAGTGTAATGGACCAGTGTGATATCTTGTGGAAAGGAAAGACAATCAAGATTCCTGTGAGGCAGGAAAATGAAGGTCTATTGCTGCCCTTGCCAGTCAAAGGCAAACTGCTTCAGGTGAGCCTTATTGACAGGGGTGGAGAAAAAGACATTTATGCCAGGTCAATATCTGTATACCAGATACCAGCAGATGTGTTAATTTGCTCAAACAAAGAAACTGCATCTGGTTCAAAAGCTGCAGCTAGAGTTACCACACCTAGTTGAGCTTATGATGATCCACTGTCCATATCCAAGATCCATCAGTCTTATGCATTATCCAGATAGGTGAATTGAATGGGGATGTGGTGGGTATCATCATGCTGTATCTTTCACATCCTTGATAGCAACACCAATTTCTATAATCCCTCCTGGAATGTGGTATTACTTTTTATTTACTATTTTCCTAGGTAGAAGAAGTTCAAGTGGCTTCTGCTTGAGCTTTCCCACCATAATAGCCATCTACAGTTCAGGGAATCAGTGTGTGGGTTCTGGCAGTTGCTGACTGTAGCTATTCAAGTCATGCATTCTCAAACTAGAGAAATAGCCACAAATAGATTTAGTGACCCACTGAGCCCACTGTGAGACTGACCTAAGCTAAAACTCTATTGATCACCTGACTTCCATAAACCCCTATTCTGGGGGACCACAGTGACATTTCAGGTCTCTTGGAATTAGTATCAGTTCAAAGCCAATGACTAGTAGTCTCTAGAGGTCTGATTAATTTATTTTCCCTAGTGCACAGCCAGCCTGGTAAAAGGTTATAGATTCCTCTGGGGAAGGCTGTGGGAAATTAACGGTATAATACAGTTTTTTGACAGTGTGCCAGCATCCTTTCTCAACCTCTTCTTCATTCAAGGAGCTCTGGGTCTATAAATTGACTGAAGTCTGGGAATTGATTGAAGGGCTGTGGCTCTGTTTCTATGATTTAGGTAAACCTCTTGTTCACTTGATGTAGAACATTTCTGTTTATACAGATCAAGTAAAAATTTCATAGGCTTCCTGACTATTTCACTTCTAGAAATACCATGATCATCTAACCAACACCGTGAATCAGACTATTCTGATTGCTTTTGACTCTGCCATCCATTGTGGTAAGTACACCCACTCTGCCTTTGGTAGTTGAGTGTAACCACTTGTCCCCTGCTATCTTGGGATTCAGTTTTTCCCATTGCATTTAGGTTTCCCACCTCAATGACTACAGTTGATAAGGTCTGGCCTACAGAGAAGGGTGATCACAGAGCTCTTCAGTTATGATGGGCTCTTCTCATAAATTTATTTTTCATAGTCAAGGTGAAAGATATGCCTTCTGGATCCTCCCAGGGTAGTTGAGTAGGTTTTAAATAACCCTAACTCCCTGAGTTACAGCATTTAATACAGAATCGTTGTTTAGTGGACCCATATCAATAAATTCAGCCAGATCTATCTCTGTGTTTCCTCCACTGCCATCCCACACACTTAATATCTATTTTCAACATTTTCTGTGATTTTTGTCTGTATAAATTTGAAAATTCAAGTAGTTCTTTGGAGGTAAAACATTCTCCATCATAGGTGGAGATGGGTGGGTCCTGAGAAGAATCAGCATTACCTTGTGAGGCAGCTCTCTTGGAAGGCCATTATAGTTTCCTTAGATAATGCAGGGTTAATCTTCTCAGATGGAATAGAGCTGCTTCTACTAGGGATGTAGAGGCTGTTTCTACTGACAAAGAATCATCAAAATTTAGGGTCTTATTTTTCCATTTCATCAGGATCTTCTCACATGTCCCCATTCCAACTTTTAGAATCCCATTCTTTCCCAATCATTGCTTTCGTTTTAAGAGTAGACACCCTGTGAAGCTGTGAATTCAATTTGCATTATAATTCTGGCACTTACTAGATGAGATTCTGGATTTGGTTTTCATCAGATATTAGCCCTATGGCTACAGAAGATAAAAGGCTCTTTTAGAATAGACACAGAAGATTTCAGGTCATTTATGAGATGCTTAAGCTGGGAATTGGAATCTCTGAGCTCATCTTTTTTTTCCCTCCTATTTGTCCAGTAGCATTAGGAGCAACCAGACAACATTATTACATTCTTTGGTTTGACAAAAATAGTTGAAAGTATTATGTTCATGGTCACCCAGATCCCTGCTTCTTTTAAGTGTTTGATTAGGAGTATCCAATGGCAGTATCCTGCATATCTCTATTGCCAGATCATGTCATAGACTATCAGTGTTCTCTTTACTGGAAATAGAGTCATTAGTGTCTTTAAATCTAATGAGAATAGAGAGTCAATTTCAGGAACACTAGAACCAACTCAGAAGATTCATCAGTAAGATTCTACGCCTGTAAAACCACTCTTGGTACCAAAATCTTTTTGTTCAGGGTTCTCCAGAGAAACGATACCACTTATATATATGGAGAAAGAGAGATATTAATTATAAGCAATTGGCTCACATGATTATGAAAGCTGGTAAGTGCAAAATTAGCAGTGTGGGTGGTGGCCAGGCTGGAGAATCAGGAGAGTTGATGGTACAGTTGAAATCTGAAGGTGACTAGGCAGAGAACCAGGAAAGCCAGTGTTGCAGTTCTAGTCCAAATGCTGTCTGCTGAAGAATTTCCTTAGTTCAGTTCAAGCCTTAAACTATATATCTCACACTACACCGCCCCCCCCAAGTTTATTCTCTGTATTTGTTGCCTCAAGTATGCATTACTTTTGGAACTTATATTTTGCAGCAATCTCGGGCCAAATGTGTTTTTATTGGGATTTCTTCCCATGATCTAATTTTATATTCAGTCTTTAAGGAATTTTTTTAATGTTGCTGATCATTTGTAGATTTTTTTAAATTTCCCAGTAATGTTATAAATATATATTTTTAAAAAATATGTTCTGATACTTCAAGAGGAAAATGTATGTAACCTCAATCATTACCTTGATCCACTCTCATTTATTTCTTGAAACATTCTTTCCTCTTAGAATTACATGATGTTTTACTCTACAGTTTTTCCTTCTATATCTTGGACATGCTCTTCTCTGGCTCTTTTTCTTCTCTTCAGAGTTCTATACTTGACCCTTTACTCTTTTTATTTAACGACTTTTCTTTAGTGGGGTTGAGGTGAAGTATTGCTGTCTTTAAATTAGTAACTGAGAGGCTATCTAGAA
The DNA here is from genome assembly GCF_009762305.2 of Zalophus californianus. Lineage (NCBI taxonomy): Eukaryota > Metazoa > Chordata > Mammalia > Carnivora > Otariidae > Zalophus > Zalophus californianus. Next base: position 43,811,729 of record NC_045603.1, read on the forward strand.
GCTACTTGTCATCTGCTTTAGATAAGATATTTTTCTAGTTTTTTCCCCCTTTTTTATCAAAAAAATAAAGAAGGAAGGAAGGAAGGAAGGAAGGAAGGAAGGAAGAAGGAAAGACTCAATAACTAGAATGTCAGCAGCCTCCAAACCCATAAAACTAGCTTAGCCTAGGAATTCGTATTATCAATAGTATCCACTATTTTTTCTGGCTAATACAGATGGGGCTTTGTCCCAGACATAATACTGAGGAAGAGAAATGTATTCACAGCTTTGGTCATCTGCAGGTGTAGATACAGTAAAGCAGAATTGTGTGCATGCATGTGCGTGCCTATGCGTATGTTGCTAAATATAGTGCAAATGTTAAACCTCTTCTCAGTGGGAAGGCAGCAAGTGTGTTTTGCCCAAATAAGGCCATGACTAATCTCCTCCCTCAGAGGAATGTTTTTGCTCACTAGTGGCAAGCTCATCGCCAAATATCCTTAGGACTTACAGTGAGAAAGCTGACCTGGAAGTTGCATCATTGCAAAATTAGGCTTCATAAGAGATCTCGTCCCTCACTTGAATATTGAATTTTCACTTGACCATTTGTACCTCTTTGGCAACGGGCTGAACATGGCAGATGGTTTTCCTATTGAATGCCATTTCTCATTGTTTCACAGTAATTGACTAAAGTGCTACATTGAAAAGGATTCTAAGGTCAAATATATACTCTTTGGGAGAGAAGTTATAATCAATTAACAATATCCATCATGGGTAACAGGAGGAACAAATGGAGAATTGATTGCTACATCCAATACAAAGTTTCACCAGACAAATTCCCTGAAACCTAGAAATTTATTGTCACACATTTATCAGGCGCCATTTCTCTTGAATTTTTTCCATTGAAAATTATAAATCTAAGTCCATGTAAAAGTACTTACTGAATAGTGTCTTAACATTTGATTTATTTCATTTCCTAAAATGTGTGGTAGCAAAACAAATGTGTTTTCTAGAACACAAAACTGATAGGATTCCTCTCTTTTTACATAGTACATTTGAGGTTTTTAGACAGTGGTTAAGATTTATTCCCTGTCATCTAGAATGATTATTTTACTGCAATGACTCAAACTTTCATAGAGTTTTCCATTCACACATTTAAGTAATTTACTAAAATTTATACTAGATAATTTAGATTAAAATACTGCTATTAGAATATTAAAATAGAAGACTGAGATGGGGATGTGTCACACATAGTGCTATAGCTGAGTCTGAGAGTGACTGACAGACTGCTTTTTATGAAAATTGACAAGGCATGTTTAACTTGAATCATATGTGCATTCCAACACAGATTTAAGGTACATGATTTGCTTATGAGCCATTGCAGAGTCACAAGTATATTAGAAAACTTTCATATTGGTGCCATTTCCAGTAAAACTTGCTGCTAAAAACCATAATTTTTTTTCAACATTAGAGCAAAGAGGCAGTTGTGTGATTTTCCATCAAGTTTTATAGATGATTTATTCAGTTCAATTTGGTTGAAGGGCTCCTAATAGAGAGTTGATAGATTTCTTGAAAAGAATATTGCATAGAGAAAAAAAATGGACAATGATAAATGAAGACATGCTTCTATCTTGTAATAACCTATACTAACTCTCAATTACATTCCAATGGAGGGCACAAATAGTACAAATAATATAAGCCTGATCATTCTAAGCATATTTTATTTGGTTTTCAAATATAATCAGAATGATAGTATACACTCTAACACATCCATCCTGATTTTCACCTTGACCTTATCAATATTGCACTATATTAATCAAATGAAAGGAAAGGTCTGGAGTCATCATAAATCATAATTTACATATAATATACAAATGTATAACATAATAATATATAGTATAGTTTGTATATATAATTATATACTATCCTAAAAAAGAGAACTTTCTACATTATAGTGAGTTGACAAAAGGTACAAATACACTTGGACCTGGTGTGCCAATACACAAAGAATAATGGTATTCCCGTTACTTAGTCATCTTACTTACCAGATTCCAGAAATGTTAGATAAATGACTATAATTTTACAGGACTTCTCTAGTTTTTTTTCTTTCCCCTACAACTCTCTACTCCAGATATTTTTCATTTGAACATCTACTACATTTATAATCTGTGTCAGTCTAAGACTTATATGTGGCTTTGCCTCAATACTGTTTAGTCATGTACTTTAGTCTAGTTTCCTGGTCAGATTCAGAGTTTCTCAGGAATCTTTTAACTAATGAAGTAGAAATGACTATCAATTTTTACCTGGATATTTCAGATGAAATTGGCCACCATTAGTACTGGTTCAAATTTATTTGTTTCTCTGTTGACTGTTATTAACCAAAGTAGGATAGTATGTCAGAAATCTAGTAGAAAATGTGCCTATTTTAAGACTAAAATGCTTATTTATACTAGCCAAGCCCCTCCTTTTTTTGAATTAATGTCCTAGAGAAATAAAATAAAGGGCTGTTTGACATACATGGATTCCACAGGAAATGTTTTGTTTTGTTTCCTGTGGAGTCACTGTTTATTGGTAAGGATAAATTGGATATACAGACTAGAATATTTATTTATTAAGACTATCATTTATATTCTATCACTTTCTTGACAAATGATAGCATCAATATATACAGTTCAAGTCCTTCAATGCTGTTGGTACCACTTCAGTATCTCCTTTGTTCATTTTTCCATGTTTTTTAAAGATGCTGCAATTCTAAATTTTCAGATTATTTTTATAGAGGTAAAAATGTCAACAAGCTGTACCTAAATTCTCTCATTTGCTTCTACTCCACGTTCACATATTTCTGGAAATATGTTATTATGGTCTGTTATTTTCCTGTGATAATTTAGTTTGCATCAACAAAATTTATTTTTTAATTTTTTAAAAAATATATCTGTAGCATGTTATTCTTTTTTGTTTGTTTCAAGTTTTTACTTTAAGCATCAGCAAAATCTAGATTGAACATTAAGAAAGTTTCAAAAGTTATGAGATAGAAATATAGTACAAAGAAATTACATAGTTTTTGATAGTACATGGAAATTGATATAAAGTAAATTTTATTTATTGATAGTTGCAAAGATACAAATGATTCCTTTTAAAGATGTTAACAGTGATGTCCTAAAATTGAGTAGTTGGAGGGATTGATGATGCTTAAAAAAAAAAAGTATTTGGCTGTTCAGTTTCTACAACAGAAAGTAATATCCATTTTTTTCCCCAATCTTAAAGAGGAAAGAAGATCAATATCTGTGCTTTAAGATTATAAAAATCATCAAAACTTCAAAAATCAAATCTGACAGGGCACCTGGGTAGCTCAGTTGGTTAAGTGTCCAACTCTTGGTTTAGGCTCAGTGTCATGATCTCAGGGTTCTGAGATTAAGCCCTGCATCAGGCTTTGTGCTCAGCTGAGTCTCTCTCTCTCTCTCCCTCTGTCCCTCCCCCACCATGCTCTTTCTCTCTCTCTCTCAAATAATCTTCCAAAAAATCAAATCTGGCAATGTTTTTTACATGATTTCAATATAATGTGTCACATTTTTTACATTTAAAAAAGATAGAACTATTAATAAAATGTAAAAATTTTCTGTCTTAGGATTTTGGCATACAGAGATTATTGTTTTCTCAGCTATAGCCTGATTACTAGACCTTTCTTTTTTTTTCAATTTTGACAAATAATTTAAGCACTTGCTGCCATGTGTAACTAATCTACTTTTGTATTTCTGTTTTTATAAGAGATATTTTATAAGCATACTTCATCACATTTTGAAATTAAGTATTCACAATAAATATTTATAGCTATCTCAAATCTTCTTCATCTTTTTCTTTTTCAAAATATGCCATGGTAACTTACAGATATTTTATAGGCCTTTTAGACCATGATCTAATATTCTGGAGATAACAAAGAATCAAATAGCAAATTTGGAGTTGGGATATAAAAATAAATTATTTAAATTCTTATAGCACTCATATCAGTCAAAATTTAGGATTGTCCAAGGATCATTGTCAAATTAGCTGAAGTGATTTTTGATAATATCCATATATGTATGAATGTATGTATGTATCCATTTCTCTCTCTCTCTCTCTGTTTCTTTCTCTTTCCCATCTATCTTCTGCCACATTTTTTCTCACTGCCATTTTTTTTTCTCTTTTGGTGAATCTAATAGTTCATATTAACAACAAAAACACCCAGGAAAAAACTATCACCCATTAGTAAAATAATGACATAATTCAATTTTAGAACAAAAAATTAATTTTTTAAATTTTCTCTTTGTGAAAATATGGTAAAAGTGAGGATGAGTCAAAGTGAATTTAAATCCAGTTTAATGTTGTCTAGCAAATCACTCAGTGTTGGAAATGACCTTGCCAAGGTGCATGGGACAACTTAAAAAGTGTAATTTGACAATAAAGAAAAGTATGACAATGCTTTCACTTTTCCTGTATAGTGTATCAAAAATTTAATGGCTTTTTGTTTATTCTTTAGAAGCATAATGTGAAAGCATACACATAAATTAAAGCAGAAAATATTTAATTAGACCATAATAGTCACCTAAAGTATGAGAGGCAAAAACATTACAGTATATTATAGAAAAAAATTGCAGTATTTTATACAGTCTAGTATAGTGTATGAAAATGTGATTGTAAACTCCTTTACATTTAAAAGCTTTTTCAATTATAATACCCATCTTACTTGAGTCCATCAATAATTTTTAAAAATTCTTATGGGGAGGGCACCTGGGTGGCTCAGTCGTTATGCGTCTGCCTTCGGCTCAGGTTATGATCCCAGGGTCCTGGGATCGAGCCCTGCATCCGGCTCCTTGCTCCGCGGGAAGCCTGCTTCTCCCTCTCCCACTCCCCCTGCTTGTGTTCCTGCTCTCGCTGTCTCTCTCTGTCAAATAAATAAATAAAATCTTTAAAAAAAATAAAAAATAAAAAAATAAAAATTCTTATGGGATTTTTGAAATACACACAAAAGTAAGAAGTGTATTTTAATGAACCTTCAAATGACTGAATTCTATATGCTAGAATTATTGATATTTTTTTTACTCTTGCATTCCTTAATCTTTCATTTCCTTCTTTTACTTCCCTTTTTAATTAAATATACAATTTTAACATATACATAAAAGTTAATTTAAATTGTAGCTCTGTGAAAAGCTAACTTATGTGTAACTCATTATAGGACCTTTCTATTTTTTTATCATTGTTCTCCATATGCTAAGATATATTCTGAATATATAATTTGTGATCAAATAAAATAAATTTACAATTCTTCAGTAGCTCAAATCTATATTTAATTTGCACAAGTATTCCCTTAGCATTTGGTTAAATACTTAAGCTATGATAATTCAACAATGGTGGGCAGTATCCTTAAGCTAATTCAATTTAAAGACAGTATAGCTGTCACTATATTGCAGCTAAATTTGTTTAAAAAATTAAACTGAAATAAGTGGATTTTTTTTTCTGCAAAGGATATGATTGATTGGTTGATCAATTGATTTAATTATTTTGGTTGATAAGCTTTGTGTGTTTGTAGAAATAAACTGATTCAAGGAAAAATCATCAATTAGTGCATTTTGCCCTATTAGAAATGAAAAATTCAAAGTAAAGAATGCTTATTTTCCATGCCCTTTTGTGCATCATACAGATGAGTCTCTTTTACCCTAGAGTTCGAAATCTCTTCTTTGAAGGATTTCTGCACTCTGCCAAGCCTTTCACTCTATTTTCAAAGTACAAACAATTCTTTATTCTGTAGTGTCCTTTAGCCATTTTGAAATAAACTTAACTTGAATTCATATAGTGCCTACCAGGCATAAATCCTATGGCATGCCATAGATATTAATTAATAGAATCGCATGAGCCATATGGTGATATGCACTAATTCAACAGCACAATTACTATCTTTAAACACTAAAGAATCCTAGAAAATCTAGGCCCTTAGGCATATTATTTAGATTTTACTGGGCTTCAACTGGCAGACAAAGTAACCAACAACGTAGAACAAAACAAAATTTGTGGTTTTGCCTTCTAAGTTTATATTAATGGTATCAAGGGCTCAAACTTCCACAAAAGGTGATCTTTGTCTTATGGATTATTTCTTTTTCAATACTATCACCAGATTTGAATCATTTGCCTTATGTTTTATATAGCTTTCTTGATATAAAGAAACATCATCTCAAAGTTAATAAAAATCTTTCTCATTATTTTATACCATAAAACTAATATAAAATATATTTTACCAAATATAAATTATCTTATTGGATAATTTTATAATGTTACAGGTAAATGGTAACTCCCTCTTGCTTTAATCATTAATGCATATGTCAGCATTGGATATTTAGCAAACCATTTTTCTCCATGTTCTAGTAGATTTGAGTAAGAGAGGAATTTTTTAAAGTTTTTATTTAAATTCCCATTATTTAACATACAATGTAAAATTAGTTTCAGGTGTACAATATAGTGATTCAACACTTCCATACAACACCCAGTGCTCATCACAACAAGTGCACTCCTTAATCCCCATCACCTGTTTCCCCCATTCACCTAGTCACTTCCCCTCTGGTAACCATCAGTTTGTTCTCTATAGTTAAGAGTCTGTTTCTTGGTTTGCCTCTTTCTCTTTTTCCCCTTTGCCTGTTTGTTTTGTTTCTCAAATTCTACAAATGAGTGAAATCATATGGTGTGGGATGCCTGGGTAGCTCAGTCAGTTAAGCGTCTCCCTTCGGCTCAGGTCATGATCCCAGGGTCCTGGGATCAAGTCCTGCATTGGGATCCTTGCTCAGCAGGAAGCCTGCTTCTCCCTCTCCCTCTGCCCTTTCCCCCACTTGTGCTCTCTGGCTCTATCTCTCTCTCTCTGTCAAATGAATAAATTTAAAAAAATCTTTAAAAAAATTAAATTAGGGCACCTGGGTGGCTCAGTTGGTTAAGCAACTGCCTTCAGCTCAGGTCATGATCCTGGAGTCCCGGTATCGAGTCCCTCATCGGGCTCCCTGCTCAGTAGGGAGTCTGCTTCTCTCTCTGACCCTCCCCCCTCTCATGCTCTCTCTATCTCATTCTCTCTCTCAAATAAATAAATAAAATCTTAAAAAAATAAAAATAAATAAAAATAAAAAAATTAAATTAGCAGTTTATGTACCTTTAGATTTTATAGAACAGTACTGGACGTTAGAGAATACATTATATAAGACAATGAGAATGGGAACACTTTCCAGGCCTGGCATTGCTTTCTTTGATTTCATTGATTTCTTATCAACCAAGTTGTATTGTTTTAATCAAGAAGTGAATATAGCTGGTATTTTCTGGTAAATTCATAGCAATATATTTCAAATTTGGAGACCTTTGGTGCCTTCCTTTTACAGTGTGTAATAGAACTCCTTGTTTTTGCAAAACCATGTCAGACTGTGGCTATATGGGAGTGATTATTTAATCATTATCTTTTATTATCTTTAATTTTGTCTCTTTCATCCATTTTATAAAATCTACACTCTTTCAGCATTTTAAAATTAATAATTAGTAACTGGATTGTGGAGACAAGATGAAGAACACCTTGTTGGATTCATTCCGGTATTCAACATATTTTTAACGAAAACTAACTCGAAATTCTAAATGATGCAGAAGTGGGGTTGCGGTCAGGACACATGGACTCACAGTGTAAGTCTTATAATAATTTAGTTTCCTGCTTTTAAATGGTCTCAGAGGTGTTTCTATCAGCCAATGGAGTGCTTCTTCCTAGTATGTCAAGCATTATGCAAGTGATGGCAAAGTTGATTCTATCTAGAACATCAAAGACATATTGCATTAAAGTCACAAAGCTAAATATCATATTTCTTTTTCTTTCCTATTTTCTTATTTCCTATTTCCTATTTTTCTTCTAGTTAAATTTTAGATAATATTTCTAAAGTGTATTAAAATTAGGTAATTACATACTTATAAGTGAAATTAGATTACTATTGGGGCCTGGAAATATTAATGAAGCTTCAAGAACTAAACTATATACTCCCTTCTTAACAACAAGTTTAACCTGATATTGCCTTTAAATAAGGAAACTCATGTATTTATGTTTAAAAATGATAGTATGTACCTCTTCTACTCATGAAATACATAATAGTTTGGGAAAATATGTATCTGTCACAACATATAAATACATGCATACTGGGAGGAGGAAAAGATGGCGGAGGAGTAGGGGACCCTATTCCAGCTGGTCTCCGGAATTGAGCTGGATATCCACCTGACCACTCTGAACACCCACGAAATCAGCTTGAGAGGTAAGAAGATAGATCTGGATCTCTACAAACAGAATATCGCAAGCTCTTGGATCCCGAGATATGAGGCAGGGAGCCGTAATTCCGCAGGCAGATACCGGAAGGTAAACAGAAGGGGGAGGGAGCTGCCATAAGCACTGGCACGGGGAAGGTGAAATAACACAGGAGCACAAAAGCCTCCCACGCTGGGGACTGGGCACAGACTTGCAAACCGGTAGCAATGGGGAAAGGACGTTAGGGCAGCCCCCCGGACTGAAACCTGGAGCAGTGGGGCCACCCATGCGAACTGGGGGCGGGGGGGGGCTGGTGGTTTTAGAAGCACAAAGGGTCTAGACGTGCCCCCATGCCCTGACCTGGAGGTGAGGACTGGGAGCGCTTCTTAGTGGAGCACAACCCAGGATGCTGCAGGTTATAGCAGCACATACAGAAACGGAGATAGTGTGGCCTGGAGAGTTCACTGAAGAACAGATGGCGATCTCTCTGCTCTGAGGCAGAGGGTTGGAAATGGTCTCTTCTGTCTGACTCTCTGAGGAGACATGGAAAACCACCAAGGAAAGCCGCCAGAGAACAAAAGCCTCAAAAAAACAGTTTTCACTGAGCCCATCACCCCCCCACAGGGGGCAAGTCAACTCTGCCCAAACAGGGTTGCCTATGTAACAGTGTGCCAAGCCCCTTCCTCAGAAAACAGGCTGGGAGAACAAGAGGCCAACAACCGTAAGGTCCCTATAAAACAGGTACATCTTCCTTGGGTTGTGGTCAATAATTTGGACTCTGTACATTCCCTCAACCACCCCTCCACAGAATGACTAGGAGGAGGAACCCCCAAAATTGGAAAGACTCAGAGACTGTGACTTCTGCCACAGATTTACAAATGGATACAGATATAACCAAGATGTCGGAAATGGACTTCAGAGTAACAATTAAAAAGCCAATAGCTAGAGTGGAGAAATCGATTAATGGCAACATAGAGTCTCTAAGGGCAGAAATGAAAGCTGAACTGGCAGAACTTAAAAATGCTATCAGTGAACTGGAGGGTGTTATGCTGAGTGAAATAAGTCAATCAGAGAAAGATATGTATCATATGACCTCACTGATATGAGGAATTCTTAATCTCAGGAAACAAACTGAGTGTTGCTGGAGTGGTGGGGGGGTGGGAGGGATGGGGTGGCTGGGTGATAGACATTGGGGAGGGTATGTGCTATGGTGAGTGCTGTGAATTGTAGATGTGTACTTCTGAAACAAAGTACATTGTAGATGCTGAATTATAGATGTGTACTTCTGAAACAAATAATGCAACATATGTTAAGAAAAAAGAAAAAGAAGATAGCAGGAGGGGAAGAATGAAGGGGAGTAAGTTGGAGGTGGAGACGAACCATGAGAGATGATGGACTCTGAAAAACAAACTGAGGGTTCTAGAGGGGAGGGGGTTGGGGGTATGGGTTAGCCTGGTGATGGGTATTAAAGAGGGCACATTCTGCGTGGAGCACTGGGTGTTATGCACAAACAATGAATCATGGAACACTACATCAAAAACTAACGATGTAATGTATGGTGATTAACATAACAATAAAAAATTTTTAAAAAGGCTATCAATGAGATCCAATCTAATCTAGATACTCTTAACAGCTAGGGTAAACAAGGCAGAAGAACGACTTAGTGATCTAGAAGACAAAATGGTAGAAAAGAAGGAAAAAGAGGAGGCCTGGGAGAAACAGCTTAAAATCCATAACAGAATTAGAGAAATAAGTGATGCCATTAAATGTTCCAATGTCAGAATTATTGGGATCCCTGAGGGGGTGGAGAGGGAGGACTAGAAGATATATTTGACCAAATCATAGCTGAGAACTCCCCTAATCTGGGGAATGAAACAACCATTTTTGTCCTAGAGGCAGAGAGGACCCCTCCCAAGATCAAAGAAAACAAGCCAGCGCCCCGGGATGTAATAGTAAAACTTGCAAATCTTAGAACCAAGGAAACCATCTTAAGGGCAGTTAGGGGGAAGAGATTCCTTACGTACAGAAGGAGGAACATCAGAATAACATCAGACTTATCCACAGAGACCTGGCAAGCCAGAAAGGCCTGTCAAGACATATTCAGGAAAAAAAAAAAAAAAAAAAGACATATTCAGGGTACTAAATGAGAAGAACGTGCAGCCAAGAATACTTTATCTGGCAAGGCTGTCATTTAGAATGGATGGAGAGATGCAGAGCTTCCAAGACCAGCAGAAACTGAAAGAATATGTGACCACTAAGCTGGCCCTGCAAGAAATATTAAGGGGGGTTCTATAAAAGGAGAAAGACCCCAAGAATGATATAGAACAGAAATTTACAGAGACAATCTATAGAAACAAGGTCTTCACAGACAACATGATGACGATAAATTCATATCTTTCAATAATCACTCAACATGAACGGCCTAAATGCTCCCACAAAATGGCACAGGGTTGCAGATTGGATAAAAAGACAGGACCCATCCATATACTGTATACAAGAGACTCATTTTGAAACTAAATATACATCCAGACTGAAAGTGAAGGGATGAAGATCCATCTTCCATGCCAAATGACCTCAAAAGAAAGCTGAGGTTGCAATTCTCATATCAGACAAATTAGCTTTTAGGCTTAAGACTGTAGGTAAAGACACAGAAGGACACTATATCATCCTAAAGGGTCTATCCAACAAGAAGATCTAACAATTGTAAATCTCTACACCCCCAACATGGGAGCAGGCAACTACATAAGCCAACTGTTAACCAAAATGAAGAGTCATTTTGATAATAATATGTTAATTGTAGGAAACCTCAATACTCCACTCTCAGCAATAGACGGATAATCTAAGCAGAAAATCAACAAAGAAACAAGAGCTTTGAATGACACACTGGACTAGATGGACCTCGTAGATATATACAGAATATTCCACCCTAAAACAACTCATTCTTCTCAAGCACACATGGAACTTTCTCCAGAATAGACCACATACTGGGTCACAAACCAGGTCTCAACCAATACCAAAAGATTGAGATTATTCCCTGCATATTCTCAGACCATAATGCTTTAAAACTGGAACTCAAGAAAAAATTTGGAAGAAATTCAAACACTTGGATGCTAAAGACCATTCTGCTCTAGAATGTTTGGGTCAACCAGGAAATCAAAGAAGAACTTAAACAATTCATGGAAACCAATGAGAATGAAAACACATCGGTCCAAAACCTATGGGATACTGCAAAGACGGTCCTAAGGGGGAAATACATAGTCATCCAAGCCTCACTCAAAAAAATAGAAAAATCCCAAATTCGCCAACTAACTTTACACCTTAAAGAACTGGAGAAAAAGCAACAAACGATGACTAAGCCATGCATTAGAAGAGAAATAATTACGATTAGAACAGAGAAAAATGAATTATAAACCAGAAACACAGTAGATCAGATCAATGAAACTAGAAGCTGGTTCTTTGAAAGAATTAATAAGATCGATAAACCACTGGCCAGACTTATCCAAAAGAAAAGAGAAAGGACCCAAATTAAGAAAATTATGAATGAGGGGTGCCTGGGTGGCTCAGTTGGTTAAGCGACTGCCTTCGGCTCAGGTCATGATCTCAGGGTCCTGGGATCGAACCCCGCATCGGGCTCCCTGCTCAGCAGGAATCCTGCTTCTCCCTCTCCCACTCCCCCTGCTTGTGTTCCCTCTCTCACTGTCTCTCTCTCTCTGTCAAATAAATAAAATCTTAAAAAAAAAAGAAAATTATGAATGAAAGGGGAGAGATCATGACTAACACCAAGGAAATAGAAACAATTATTAGAAATTATTATCAACAACTATATGCCAATAAATTAAGCAACCTGGAGGAAATAGATGCCTTCCTGGAAACCCATAAACTGCCAAGACTGAAACAGGAAGAAATTGACAGCCTTAATAGGCCAATCACTAGTAAGGAGATTGAAGCAGTGATCAAAAACCTCCCAAAAAACAAGAGTCCAGGGCCTGATGGATTCCCTGGGAAATTCTACCAAACTTTCAAAGAAGAAATAATACCTATTCTCCTAAGCTGTTTCAAAAAACAGAAACAGAAGGAAAGCTTCCAGACTCATTCTGTGAGGCCAGCATTACCTTAATCCCCAAACCAGGCAAAGACCCCATCAAAAAAGAGAATTTCAGACTGATATCCCTGATGAATATGGATTCCAAAATTCTCAACAAAATCCTAGCTAATAGGATCCAACAATACATTAAAAGGATCATCCACCACAACCAAGTGGGATTTATCCCCGGGATGCAAGCATGGTTCAACATTCGCAAATCAATCAATGTGATAGAACACATTGATAAGAGGAGAGAGAAGAACCATATGGTCCTCTCAATTGATGCAGAAAAAGCATTTGACAAAATACAGCATCCTTTCCTGATTAAAATTCTTCAGAGTATAAGGATAGAGGGAACATTCCTCAAGTTCATAAAATCCATCTATGAAAAACCCACAGTGAATATCATCCTCAATGGGGAAATGATGAGAGCCTTTCCCTTAAGATCAGGAGCATGTCAAGGATGGCCACTCTCCCCACTATTGTTCGACATAGTACTAGAAGTCCTGGCAACAGCAATCAGACAACAAAAAGAAATAGAAGTTATTCAAATTGGCAAAGAAGAAGTCAAACTCTTTCTCTCTTTGCAGATGACATGATACTTTATATGGAAAATATAAAATACTTTATATGGAAAATCCAAAAGACTCCTCCCCCAAATTACTAGAACTCATACAGCAATTGAGTAATGTGGCAGGACACAAAATCAATGCACAGAAATCAGTTGCTGTCTTATACACTAACAATGCAACTGTAGAAAGAGAAATTAGAGAAACGATTCCATTTACAATAGCACCAAAAACCATCAGATACCTCGGAATAAACCTAACCAAAGAGGTAAAGGATCTGTACTCTAGGAACTACAGAACACTCATGAAAGAAATTGAAGAAGACACAAAAAGGTGGAAAAACATTCCATGCTCATGGATTGGAAGAATAAACATTGTTAAAAGAATCAGAAAGACCCCAAATCGCCAAGGAGATGTTGAAAAAGAAACACAAAGCTGGGGGCATCACGTGGCCAGATAGAGGGTGCCTGGGTGGCTCAGTTGGTTGGGTGACTGCCTTCGGCTCAGGTCATGATCCTGGAGTCCCGGGATCGAGTCCCACATCAGGCTCCCTGCTCAGCGGGGAGTCTGCTCCTCCCTCTGACCCTCCCCCCCTCATGCTCTATCTCATTCTTTCTCTCAAATAAATAAATAAATACAATAAAAAAAAGAAAAACATAGAAGACAGAGAGACCACTAATCCAGAGATGAAAGAATTAAATAATCAGGCAGAAATGAAAAATTTTATTAATTTTTAATTATAAAATTTATTAATGAGATTCAAAACCAACTGGATGTAATGACTACAAGGATGAAAGAATCAGAGGAATGAATATGTGATACAGAAAATAGAATTATGGAAAATAATTTGAAGTTGAAAAAAAGAGAGAAAGAAGAATGATGGATCACAAGGATAGACTTAAGGAACTCAGTGACTCCATCAAGCATAATAACATTCGTATCATAGGAGTCCCAGAAGAACAAGAGAGAGAAAAGGGGGCAGAAGGTTTATTTGAGGAAATAATAACTGAAAACTTCCCTAATCTGGGGAAGAAAACAGACATTCAAATCCAGGAGGCACAGAGAACTGCCATCAAAATCAACAAGAGCAGGCCAACACCAAGACATATTGTAGTTAAATTTGCAAAATATATTGATAAAGAAAAAATCCTAAAAGCATCAAGACAAAAGAAGTCCCTAACCTTAAGGTTAGCTGCAGATCTCTCCATGGAAACTTGGCAAGTCAGAAAGGACTGGCATAATATATACAATGTGCTGAATGGGGAAAATTGGCACCCAAGAATACACTATCAAACAAGGCTATCATACAGAATAGAAGGAGAAATAAAAGAGTTTCCCAAACAAACAAAAACTAAAGGAGTTCATGACCACTAAACCAGTCCTGCAAAAAATATTAAAGGGGATTCTTTAGGGAAAGGAAAGACCAAAAGTGACAAAGATTAGAAAGGAACAGAGAAAATCTCCAGAAACAATGACAAAACAAGTAATAAAATGTCACTAAATATGTCTCTATCAATAATTACTCTGAATGTAAATGGACTAAATGCTGCAATCAAAAGACATAGGGTATCAGAATGGATAAAAAAAAGAAAAAGACCCATCTATATGTTACCTGCAGGGACTCTTTTTGACCTAAAGACACCTGTAAATTAAAAGTGAGGGCTGGAGAAACATTTGTCATGCAAATGTACATCAAAAGAAAGCCAGTGTAGCAATACCTATATCAGACAAAATAGATTTTAAACCAAAGTCTGTAACAAGAGATGAAGAAGGGCACTATATAATAAAGGGGACTATCCTACAAGAAGATCTAACAATTGTAAATATTTATGCCTCCAACTTGGGAGCAATCAAATATATAAAATAATTAATAACAAACTGACTGATGATAATATAATAATAGTAGCAGAGTTTTAACACCTCCACTTACATCAATGGACAGATCATCTAAGCAGAAAATCAACAAGGAAATAATGACTTTGAATGACACACTGGACCAGATGGAATTAACAGATAGATTCAGAACATTTCATCCTAAAGCACAATACACATTCTCTTCAAGTGCATATGGGACATTCTCCAGAATCGATCACATACTAGGCTACAAATCAGGCCTCAAAGATAAAAAGAATGAGATCATACCATGCTTATTTTCTAACCACAGTGTTGTGAAACTTGGTCAACCACAAGAAAAACTTTAGAAAGACCACAAATACATGGAGGTTAAACAACATGCTACTAAAGAATGACTGGGTCAAACAGGAAATTAAAGAAGAAATTTAAAAAAATACATGGAAACAAATGAAAATGAAAACATGACAGTCCAAAGCCTTTGGGATGCAGCAAAAGTGGTCATAAGACGGAAATATATAGCAATACAGGTCTACCTCAAGCAGCAAGAAAAATCTCAAATAAACAACTTAACCTTACAGCTAAAGGAGCTAGAAAAAGAACAACAAATGAAGCCTATAGCCAGCAGAAGAGGGGAAACAATAAAGATTAGAGCAGAAATAAATGATACAGAAACTTAAAAGACCATAGAACAGATCAATGAGATCAGGAGATGATTCTTTGGAAAAAATAATATAATTAATAACCCCCTAGCCAGACTTATCAAAAAGAAAAGAGAAAGGACCCAAATAAATAAAATCACAAATAAGAGAGGAGAAATAATAATCAACACCATAGAAATACAATCAGTTGCAAGAGAATATTATGGAAAAGTATATACCAACAAATTGGACAATCTGGAAGAAATGGATAAATTCCTAGAACCATATAAACTACCAAAACTGAAACAGGAAGAAATGAAAACTTGAACAGACCAATAACCAGCAAAGAAATTGAATCTGTAATAAAAAATTTCCCATCAAACAAAAGTCCAGGGCCAGATGGCTTCACCGGGGAATTCTACCAAACATTTAAAGAAGAGTTAATACCCATTCTTCTCAAACTATTCCAAACAAACAGAAATGGAAGGAAAACTTCCAAATTCATCTATAAGACCAGCATTACCCTGATTCCAAAAACAGACAAACACTCCACTAAAAAAGAGAACTACAGGCCAATATCCCTCATGAACATGGATGCAAAAATTCTCACCAAAATACTAGCAGATCAAATCCAACAGTACATTAAAAGAACCACTCACCATGATCAACTGGAATTTATTCCTGAACTGCAAGTGTGATTCAGTAATTGCAAATCAATCAACGTGATATACCACATTAATAAAAGAAAAGATAAAAATCATATAATCCTCTCTCAATAGATACATTTTGTGGTGTCTAAGTCTTAAATGACTGTGGGGTGGGGCTTGGAGAAGCTTTTTGAGAGAAATAATATTAAGATTCCAAGTAGGTATGAAAGTGCATATTTACTTAGAATGCACACATGAAGCACAGAAAATTTTAAAAAGTTTTTTTGAAATCTTTTTATAAAAATAAGAGTAGCATCACAAAACCTAGAAAATAGTCTAATACCTATGTCATAACTTCAGGTTACAACTCAAGGTGGGGCTATATGTTGGACAGTAAGGACCATTGAAAGCCATCCCTACACCAAGATAACTGGCAATAACTTAGCAATATGTAGAAGTGATTTCAAATCACATAAATATGTCCCACTAAGTCAAACAGCATACACCCACTCCAGTTCCTACCAGCCAAATAATAGAAAAGGCAGTAGCACCCCTAATGCCACCTGGCATGAGGGAAAGTATCACAGACAAGTTAGAATACAGAAGGACAATGGTCCAAATGGGTTATATCCAAAAATATATCAATTTTGTAATTTTTAAAAAAAATATAGGACATGTTGTGGTATCTCCTGGATTCTTGGAAGGAGCCTAGGCCAATGAGGATCCCTGAATTATAGGGTTTTATCTCATGGCAAATACATCTCTACATCTTGTCTAGCTATTCCAAAATTGTTGGCATTCCATAAATATGCCATATATTTCCTGCCCTCATGTCTTTGCTTCTGCTTCCCTTTCTGCTTTCAATTTGTGTCGTATTCGAAACTTCTGTAATTTAACACTGAGTTCAACTACTTATCCTATACAAATTTTAGGAATAATTCTTAGGCTTTAGGAATTATTCTGATGGTATCATCACATGTCTTTTTTCCCCTGCTCTACTCCTCTATTTGTATATAGTTTTCATGGTTCTTAGAACATAACATCTATTTAATGAATGTTCAATTTATATATTGTTAAGTGTTAAGTGTGAAAGCAAAGAGAAAAAATAATTGAAAAATAATTGAACCTATTACAAAGTTTCCTATTTAATATCTGAATAGCATTGTTACCAGTGCCTCTCTGTGAATTTTGATAAGGATAATTTGGTGTTTCGTTAGGTTTAAAAAAAATAATGTTTTCTCTAAAAATAAGTGTACGCAATATTCTATTAATATATAGGGAATACCTACCTTCTGTTGAGGATTTTTAAAGGAAAATCCTTTTCAGATTGGCAAGTTGAATCTTGTTGTTAATCTAATTTACAATGCAGCCTACAATGTACTAATGTGATGAGTCTAATATTATATTTTAATTCTCTGGTGTCTTTCTAATCAAGTTGAGAAACTTTCTGCAATTTTATAAATGTGATTTGGCAATTGGAAAAAATAGTTAATCAAAACTGTTTCCAAAATACGTAACTTCATTAAAACTGTAAAAATGATTATATTTCTATATAACAACATGCACAAATGAGAGAATTGTGTTTTACAAGACTTTGTCACTTACTTTTTCATTTTTATAACTTAAATTTTATTTTTACTAACCAGATTGAGACCCAGTGAAGTAAAAGTATTTAAACTTCTTCAAATTATAAATACCATTCAATATATAATTTTGCTAATGGTTAGAATTTATTGATTACTAAATAAAAGATGGCTAAGAAATATTATTTATATTTCTTAGAACAATCTTATCATGATTCTCTATTTCACAGATCTAAAATTTAGATTTAAAAGGATTAGGTAATTTGTCCAATTCACATAAATCATAATTAGAATAACAAGGATTTTAGGGGCACCTGGGTGGCTCACTTGTTAAGCGTCTGCCTTCGGCTCAAGTCATGATCCCAAGGTCCTGGGATTGAGCCCCGCATAGGGGTCCCTGCTCGGCAGGAAGCCTGCTTCTCCCTCTCCCAGTCCCCCTGCTGTGTTACCTCTCTCACTGTCTCTCTCTCTCTCTGTGTCAAATAAATAAATAAAATCTTAAAAAAACCCAAAAAACAAAAAAAACAAGGTTTTTAAAAATCCAAATGTTATGTTTGTATTCATTAAAATATACTGCCTCCTTCAAACACTCCCTATACATCAGAAATAGACTGTGGATGTGTGTTTGTGTGTGTGTGTGTGTGTGTGTGTGTGTGTGTGTGTGTTCATTTATATGTATGGACATAGGTAAAAATAAACACATTAATATGTAAGAAGTATTACAACTTCTATGCAGTTACTGAAAAAAAAATAAGTGCTTTCTTTTTTCTCAGGTTTACAGGCCAGGAGTCTAGAACATGCAAGAGTCAAGAACAAACAGATATCCATGTAAGTTAATTCATAAAAATGCATTTCTCAATCTGCATCTTGTTAACCCATTGTTATCCTTGTAATCACATGTGGTTAAGGGAAGTCAATACCATCAGACTGCAGACAAATTTAGACTTACCAGTTAGGTTGGCTTAACTATTGACTTAGAACAAGAAACTTCACCTCTCAGGTCCTCAGTTTTTTTATATTTGTAAAGTGGATAATAATAGCTGCACTACAAAATAGTTTTTAAACTAATAACATAATATAAAACACCAAGATAATTGCCTGGAATAATCCAGACCAACTTCAGACTGAGATGAAAGTAGACTAGTTCTTCACATATCAAAAATAGGATGCTAATTCTAATAAAATGGAAAGACTTTATTTGTTTATACTTAGACTGTATCTTTCCTAGCTAGGCAAAATCAATTACTGGTTTTAAAAAACACTATGAAATATGACTTAAGAAAATATTCTACAAAGACATTTTTGATAGTAAATTTCTCATTTTGCTCTATGCCACAAAAAAGAATATCCAAGAACTGAGATTCCACGGACTTCAAAGGAAGTGCATACTTACATTAGCTCAGCAATGTGCGGAACAAGATAAGCAATGACCCTTTTGATTCTATAAATAGAGACCTACAGACAATGGCACAAGACTGAAATTCATCCATTTCAAGAGTGTTGATATAAAAGATATAAATATTAATTTCATGGAGAAAATCAATATACTTAAATGCCTTCAAGTGAACAAAGCTAAGAAGTTTAAATAAATAAGTTTAAATGATCTTTTCTATTATATGTAAATTGCAGATGTCATGAAATTGTTGGTATAATAAACAAAGCACTATTTCTGATAAAGTCTTCTCATGTGGATGAACTGAAATTCTTAAGGTTTCTTTTCAAAATCCATATGTGTAAACTCTTTGACTTTTTTTACCTTTTGCATATTTATTTACAAAATATGTAAAGAGGGATTATAAGCCTGATCTGATCATTACTGTGAGACAAGGGTGAGATTTTTTGAGAAAACTATCCTACTCTCCACTAATAAATACTGGAAGGATACTATATTGAAATCATGGGGTCTTTTCTCAATTACAGTTCTGAAGGAAAATGAGAGATAGATAAATAGAGATGATATTTATATTATCTGTACACATACTTATAGTAAGTTTTCTATTTAAAAAATTATGTTTTCTTCTTGATTTTATTCTACATATTTTTATGTTAAAATGCTAAACAGTACAAAATGATTGAGTGAGTGGTTTGTATGTTCTTTAGCATTCTTACCTGGTCCAATAAAATATTTGCAAACTTATGCCTCATATTTAAAAAAAATACAGATCTATGAAATGTATCAATTTGGTAATGGATACTCTAGGACAATATCTAAATCCTCCACTTAGAACACAGGCACTTGGGGCACCTGGGTGGCTCAGTTGGTTAAGCAACTGCCTTTGGCTCAGGTCATGACCTCAGGGTCCTGGGATTGAGATTGGCATTGGGCTCCCTGCTGGGTGGGAAACCTGCTTCTCCCTTTCCCACTCCCCTTCTTGTGTTCCCTCTCTTGCTATCTCTATCTCTCTGTTAAATAAATAAACAAAATCTTAAAAAAAAAAAAAAAAAAGAACCCAGGCACTCATCCTTCTAGCTACCAGGCATTCTGGCTACTGACAGCTCACACCTGAGTCCCTCTTTAGGAATTAGCTTGCCTGGAAGGGAGCTGCCTCACCCAGAAAAATGCTCCCTCCCTGAGAATAGCTTGCACCAAATGACTGGTCCGTATTGGGGTACAAAAGCCTGGCTTTTGTACTGAAAGAGAACAGCTCTGAAGGTCCATCCCTGCTCCAGAGTCCCTCATAAAATCAGCCAAGACCTCTATAGAAACTGTCTTGCAAATGTATCACAATTTACCTTTTCCCTCTATCAGTGCATCTCACTTCACAGCATCACAGGTACTGTTCCAGAGAGAACTCCCCAGTAATTGGCCTACACACAAATGTCATTCTCAGAGTCTGTTTCTGGGGCAAACTGACTTTAGGCATAAGGACTAGTTTGGATGTTACTACAATCATAGTATTAATGTCAATGAATAATATCTTTAGACAACGTCAATATTCAATTATAAAGGTAAGAGTTATACTCTTTAATAAATAATGTTTTATTATCTTCTATACCTTAACCATTACCAAAATGATGAGTATGACCTTGTAAATAAGTTCATAACTTATTTATAGCCCAATAAGTAATAAGATAGCCTTTATCAACTACTTCCTATATGCCACATGATTATACATTATCTTCATTCATTGTTCATTACAAATTTCTAGTGATGAGAAAATCAAAGCTTTGAGTTGAATTATTTGCTGAATACAATTTAACAGGACCAACATTCAAACCGAGGTCTGCTTTACCCTAAAATCTTCTGATACTGTGAATTTTCTGCCCTAAGGGCTACAAAACTGAGACCAAATCAGTAGGGGCCTATTGGTAACACTTCTAGAGTGTGTGAGAAGAAATAGTGGATAAGAAAAATAGATGCACCATACTAGAAGAGTGGGATCTATGAAGAAAGCCTTTCTAAAGAGTTCCAGAAGAAAAGTTAACATCATTAGAATGATCCACATCGGAGGATATGTACAGACCATGACAGATACCTCCCAATATAGAACCATTGATGATTGTAGTGCCTTTAGCTAGGGGTTAAGGGAAATGATGAACAGTTTTCATAGTTAACATTAATTAATGCTATTTGTAATTGCTAAAAAATAATTTGGCTAAGTTATTGTTAGAGTTTCCAACTGGGAAAGGGGATGAGGTCTGAAACAAAAGAAATTTTGTATTCTTCCACCCAGACATACCACAAATATTGTTAAAGAATTCTTTTGTTTTTAATCTTTTTAAGTAATCTCTACACCCAACAAGGAGCTCAAATTTATGACCCCCGAGATCAAGAGTCAGATGCTATATCATCTGAGCCAGCCATGTGCCCCTAAAGAGTTTGTAATGACTGTCATCCTTGATATGAGGGTTTTTTTTTCCACTTTAGGTGTCACTTTGGCATCCTTAAAATGTGAGAATTTGCTAATTCATGTATTATTATATTTAAAGCAATAGTTGGAAAAATTAATTTTTTCTGAAATTAATAAAAACTCAACTTCTCCATGAGTTATTTATGGAAGGGTTTTCATATAAATAGAATGAAGGAATTGCTGAACAGTGTTGCAGGGGGAGGTATCCTGTGAGATTTCTCTACATTTGTTAACTAATCAAGCATGAACAAAATGTCCTGCTCTCTATTATGTTGTTTGTTATAAAAGTGCTTTGGATTTAGTTTTTATGAAAGTTCTTAAAAGAAATCCCTGTTACAAGCGTGACCACTTACAACACATGTAGGATAAACATTGAGTGTCTATAATAGCCAAAATTGAAATGCACAAAAATATGAATCCCAGGCACTAGGAAAATATTTTTATAAACTATATCTTGCTATTGTAAAATTATATAAAACACTGTAAGACCGTTAGCCAATATTTGAAATAAAACCAGTGCTTGCTCTAGGACATACTCAAGTACAAGCTTGGGGATAAAGATATTTGTAGAGTGTGTGAATTCTGTGGCAAATTGATCAAAGTGCAATTCTGTATATTAACAAGATAAATGTATGCTTTGAAGGTTTTGCCAAAATGACTAAATTTGGAATAGTTGAACAAGAAACTTAGTTCATAAAAAAGTAAAAACAACAACAAAAAAAACAATCATACAAACAAACAAAGGGAAAAAAAAAACTAACAGAAAAGAAATGTGCCTTGGAATAGGCCCTATTTACTTTTTATAACACTTGTGTTGTGCCAGTGATGAGGCTGCAAGTGTTTCAGAGGGAGGTCATTTCAGGACATGGCTTCAGTAGAATATGGCATAGAAAGACTGAATAATAGCTTGGAGAAGGAAGAGTCTGAGAAATAATTTTCTAGAATGAATGAATCCTGACTTTTGATAGAGGTGGGGGGATAATTAGTAGCTGGATTATAAAAGGACCTGACACTCCCAGAAATATCAGAGGGGATCTTTAATACAAACAGGAAAGTTCCAGACATGTGGGCAATAGCTGGGATACCTAGTATCAGACAGATGAGTAAGAGAGACTTTCCAGCCCTTAGAGAACAGGGAATGAGGGAAGGTAGGCAGACATTTGTCAGCAAATACTGTGTGTGTGAATTACAATGAGAAATTAAAACCAACACTTATATCCATTTATTCACCCATTCTCTTCATTCATTCAAGTATTTATTGAGCATCTACTGTTTGTCAGGAACTTCCTGAAGTAATAGACGAACAGAATTCTCTACCCTCATGAAGATTACATGCTAGTGGGAGATGCAGACACTAAAAATTGAATATATAAGTTACACATTTTGTTAGATTGTAATGAATGCTAACAAGTAAAATAAAGCATGGAAAGTACATAACAAGGAGGAAAATTACATTTTTAATTTGGATGACCAGAGAAAGTCTCATAGAGAAGGTCATCTTTGAGCAAAGTCTAGAAGGAGTTGAGAGAGCGAACCATGTAACAGCATTCCAAGCATCCTAAAATGGGAACACAACTGGAATGTGACCATAAAGGAATAAGCAAAAGGTAGAAAAAGTAAATAATGTGGTTAGGAATACAGGTAGATCATTTAGGCTCTTACAGGTCATAATGAGATTTTGAATCTTAACCATTCTTGAAAATTAAGTAAAATAACAGTGAATTTTGTGCTTCAGTACAAACAGGACTAGATTTGGCATCTATGTTTTAAGATTATTTTCTGTGGAGACACATGTTATGCTCCAAGCATGATTTAATCAGCATTGTCTCAGCTATAAATGTCCATTGCCTATTACTCAATAAATATTTGAGTAACAGAACACAGTTACTCCTTTAACAGCTCCCTAACCTGGAGTCTTCATTCTCTTATAATTCACTGCTAGATATTAGGGAGATATGGTATAGTTGTGTGCCTAGAATCTAACAGCAACCCTGTCTCTGTATGCCAACATTGTGACCTTGGGCAAGCACCTCAATCCCTCCATGTGTAAAATGAGGAAAGTATTAGAACATGTATAATTTGGAGGATTAAAATGATAGAGTATGGGAAACAACCCAATTTCTTTTAAAACAGTAAATTTCAACCAATGTTATTATTATATTATCATTATTAAGGCATTAATAAATTAAGTTGTCAGAAATATATGTATAGGCAAATAATATGTATCATTATTTTAATTACCTCTCCTGCTTCCAGCCCATTTTTTTGATATCATGCATATTTCTGAAAAATAAAAAATAAAAACAAACTTGGGCTGAGGGTGAATTTTGTTGATTCCAAGTTCCCTTGCACTTGAAAACAGACTTGCTGTATCTGTTAAAGATGTATTTCTTGCAAGCTCCTCTTCCACACATTTATTAATTCAGACAGACTTCCTCTGGTTTTTGGCCTGCGTGTATATTCGTGTAAACAGAGCTACAGATGGTTATGACAAGTTCTTGTTTGTGCATATCAGAGGGCATGCTGTGTTGCAAATTGCACTCTTGTTTTTCTCGAGTAGATTTCAGTGAATTTTCTGTTTCATTTTTCCCCATGATAGGGCATCATATGGCCCATAGTGAACAAATATAAATCTAAAGTAGCATGGGCACAAAATAAAGTGCCAGTAAAATAACATTTCTATTGTATCAAGCTTTAATAAGGCTTATAATTGGTTTTGGTTGCCAAACATATGGGTCAGTGAGAATAACGTTGAAAGTAGATTAGATGCAATTCAGGTGGCTATATTAAGAACTCAATGTGGTGAATTTTGCTGTTACTGCAGAAGGAGTAGAAATGGTTATGTCACTGATATCAGTGTGTTCTCATTTGATCTAAAATCTTAATGTGTCTTGGGTGCCAAAACAGAGGAACTACTCTCAAGTTTATCAAATTAAAATAATTCTATTGCATAAGTGAGTTGGTGGAGAAAAATGTATTCACAACTCTGTCCTTATGCTACTATAGTTACTAAATTAAATATACTAATAATGAAACTGAAAAAAGAAACAGGAAACTCAGAACTCTAAATTCTAGCATTAGGTCATGAGGTAGGAATTATTGAAAGGGTTTTGACTTTGTTTTTCGCTACCAAGGAAAGATTAAAAATTTCATTGGCAAAAACTCCTTCCAGTATACTGGTCCTTACTAGTTATAGTTAAGTAAATTATACCAAAGAAGACTTGATGTAGATCAGACCGAGAAAACACTGTAATCAATTTTATGGAGTAGTAGAATGAAGATTTTATTCCCATTTTATTTTATTTATTTTATTGATATATATCAATCCTCAGAAAATTATCAATAAAATAGCTACTCACATTTCACAACAGTGCAGTGTACCAAACTGATTACTATTACTTTCTTCCCCTTTTTAAGGAATAGAGATTGAGAAAGCAAAGCTAAAAGAACTTGATAGCAAAGGCCAAAATTAGAATTGAGAATTTCTAACTTTAATTCTGTATTCAGTCCATTAATCTGCAGCACTATTCACTAGAGAAATTGAACAAAAATCTATAATACATTTCACAAACTTGTATGTATAAACCATTATAACTTTCAAAAAGCTTGAAAAATTTTTACAAATTTGTTTTGATTTTTTTTTCTTCCATAATAAGGGCTCCGGTCCTATCAAGTTTCAGGTTTATAACTTTAATTTCTCTTGAGTAGTATGAGTACAAACAGATGCTGGAGGGATTTGTGTCAGAGTGAGAAAATTAACTTTTTTTCATTCTCATGTAAGTACAAGAAAAAGAAAAACCTGCCAAATTGATTTTGGCCAAACTTCTCGAAATATTCACCTTTAGGCCGAGAAGAAAAGAAGAAAATTTTAGCTCAAAGGATTTTTTAATGAAGTTATAAACTACTGAAATATATATTCAAGCTCTAAATCACTTACAACTTTAAATTCAGTGTTTACTAACACTAAGGTTGATACCTTAGAGTAATATTTTTATTGATCTCAGAGATGATAAAAATGAAAAGAAAAAAAAACAGCAAACTAGCAATAGCAAAAGCAAATGCAAATTTGAGCTAACATGATGTTTTTATAAAATAGCATAACTAGTTTTGAGAAACATCATGTAACCAACGGAAAGTCTGAATTTTTTAAATGAAATACCATTTCATTCTAGTAGAAATATATGCTAAAAATTAAATCATTAGTCAGTTTTCATTCAGTAATTCAAACATCTCATATATCTGTCAGTGATTGCAAACATTGGAAAAGATACAGAAAAACTTTAAAGCATAGATCATTCATTCTAGTAGGAGATTTGCTGAGCAGAGGGTATTGGGAATATGAATTAAAAATAAAACAACCATAGTTTTAAAAATTAAATAACTGTAAAGTATTGTATTCACAGATCCATGAACAATGAAATTGAAAAAGACTTCAAAGACACCCTAGTTCAGTGTTTTTTTTAATACAGTGTTCTTGGCATTTTGTCTAGGTCATTGTTATATTCCTTTTCCATGGGTTAGGAAACAATAGCATTATAAAGCTAAAAGAAATTGACAGCAAATATGAAATTATTTGATGGGCAGAACCATCTTGAACATTACAAATGTTTGACAGTCCTCGTCATCTTATTAAATGCCAATACCAACTCACCAGTCATAGAGAAAACAACAGACAATGAAACAAAAAATGACCTCCTTATGTCCAGACGTTCCTCTGGAACAGACCTCTCCCAAGTGAAAATTACTGAGACTGGTCCAAATTCTTCCTTTCACAGATAAGAAAACTGAAGTCCAGAAAACTGGACTTTTCTAAACTATTTAATCACCCCACAAAAGATTTGAGTATACTATTTTATTTAGATACTACATAAGTTAACTATACTTAAGATTTCCCCCCCCAAATTCTCTGTTATCAGGATTAGGGTTAATCAGCCTTCACTCTTTTTTTTTTTTTTTTAATTTGCCAGAGAATAAGAAATGAATAATAAGCTATAAATATTGACAAATTAAATGAAAGAAGAAAGAGAATTCTTTTTTTATCTTTTATTTTTGTTTGTTTGTTTCATCATAGTAAGTGTACTCTTTAATCACCATCCCCTATTTTCCCCACCCTCCCATCTACCTCCTCTCTGGTAACATCAGTTGGCTCTCTATAGTTAAGAGTTTATTTCTGGTTTGTACTCTCTCTCTCTCTTTTTACCTTTGCTTTTTTGTTTTGTTTTTTAAATTCCTCATATGAGTGAGATCATATGGTATTTGTTTCTCTGACTGACTTATTCTGCTTAGCATAATACTCTATCTCCATCCATGTCATGGCAAATGGCAAGACTTCATTCTTTTTTATGGCTGAATAATATTCCATGATATATAAATAGATACATAGATAGATCTTCTTTATCTATTCATCTATCAATGGACACTTGCACTGCTTCCATAGTTTGGCTATTGTAAATAATGCTGCAGTAAATATATGGGTGCATGTGTCCCTTTGAATTAGTATTTCTGTATTTTGGGGGTAATTAACCAATAGTGCAATTCCCACATTATAGGGTCATTCTATTTTTAATTTCTTGAGGAAGCGCCATACTGTTTTCCACAATGGTTGCACCAATTTGCATTCCCAACAATGCGTGGGGGTTCCTTTTTCTTCACATCCTTGCCAATACCTGTTGTTTCTTGAGTGTTCGATTTTAATCATTTTGACAGCTATGATGTAATATCTCATTATAGTTTTTTTGCATTTCCCTAATGATCAGTGATGTTGAGCATCTTTTTATGTGTTTGTTGGCCATCCGGATGTCTTCTTTGGAGAAATGTTTCTTTATGTCTTCTGTCCATTTTTTAATTGGATTATTTAGTTTTTGGGTAGAGTTGTATCAGTTCTTTATATATTTTGGATACTAACCCTTTATCAGATATATCATTTGCAGATATCTTCTCCTGTTCTGTAGGTTGCCTTTTAGTTTTGTTGATTGTTTTCTTCACTGTGCAGAAACTTTTTTATTTTAATGCAGTCCTAATAGTTTATTTTTGCTTTTGTTTCCTTTGCCTCAGGAGACCTATCTAGAAAATGTTGATGCAGCCAGTGTCAGAGAGATTACTACCTGTGCTCTCTTCAAGGTTTTTTATGATTTCAGGTCTCATATTTAAGTCTTTAATCCATTTTGAGTTTATTTTTGTTTATGGGGAAAGAAAGTGATCCATTTTCATTCTTTTGTATATGGCTGACCAGTTTCCTGAACACCATTTGTTAAAAAGACTGTCTTTTTCCCATTGTATATTCATTCCTCCTTTGTGGAAGATTAATTGGCCATATAATTGTAGATTTATTTCTGGTCTCTCTATCTGTTCTATTGATCTGTGTCTATTTTTATGCCAGTACCATACTGTTTTAATTCCTACTGCTTTGTAATATAACTTGAAATCTTTAATTGTGATACCTCTAGTTTTGTTTTTCTTTTTCAAGATTGCTTTGACTGTTTGAGATCTTTTGTGGTTCCATACAAATTTTAGGATTGTTTGTTCTAGTTCTGTGAAAAATGCTGTTGGTGTTTTAATAGAGATTGCATTAAATCTGTAGATTGCTTTGGGTAGTATAGACTACCCAAAGCAATTTATAAGATATTTCTTTCATAAAATAAAAAGATGTAAAATATGATACCGTATACCTGAAATATTGGGGGGAGGGGGCGGGATAGGAGTAAAGAATGGGTTTAAACTTAAGTGACCATCAACTTAATACAGACTGCTATTTGCAGATGTTATATACAAAACTAATGGGAACCACAAATCAAAAAGATTTGCAGAGATATGCAGAGAATAAAGAGAAAGGAATCCAGGTATATAATTAAAGAAAGCCAACAAACCATGAAAGAAAGAAAGAGAAGAAAGGATCAGAGAAAATCTATAGAAATAGCCACAAAACAAGTAACAATAACTATTGCCAATAATCAATAGTTATTATGAATGTAAATGGACTAAGTTCTTCCATCAAAAGAAATAAGATAACAGAGTGGATAAGAAAACATATGCTGCCTCCAAGAGATTCATTTCAGACTGAAAGACACCTGCAGATTGAAAGTAAGGGGATGGAGAATACTTATCATGCAAGTGGATGTCAAAAGAAAGCTGAAATAGCAATATTTATATTGGACAAAATAGACTTTAAGAAAAGGTTGTAAAAAGACACAAAGAAGGGCATTATATAATCATAAAGGGGACAATCCAACAAGAAGACATAACAATTGTAAATATTTATGCATGCAACATGGGAGCACTCAAATATATAAAATATGGAATTTTTTAAATTATTATTATCATTATAAGATTCTGTGTTAACCAGACTATAGAAGATTTAAATTATATACATAATATACATTTTTTAAGGTGTAAAATGTCATGCAGTTATTAGGTATCTTAAAAAGTAGGGAATGACTTAACTACTTATTAAAACCAATTGGCATGTTTTTGAATTATCAGTAGGTTTCAAATCCACTGTGAAAATATAGGAACTAGCAATGAATTAAAAACAACTTAGAAAAATCTAGTATTGGTCTATACACAAAATTCAGAATATTTTAGTTATTCTTCTTTTTCCATGTCTCATTCCCTGGAATCCAGACCCCCAGATTTCACAATTTGAGAACACTTGACCCTGAAACAGACTCAAACCCATTGAATATTCAAGACCTAAACTTTGATATCAGGGCCAAAGATTACAATTTAAAAATTTTATTTGGAGTCTCAGCATAACATCATTATTCTTTTTGCTTGTTTCTCCAATTTGGTTATTTCAGAGAAAATACTGTAAATGTTCTCCTTTTTCTTGAGATCCAGTCCCTACATATTGTCCTCTTCATTCCCCCTCCATACATACTTAGAGAAAGGTACCCTCCATTCCATAAAACTAATAAATAGGGCCCTGCCTATTAAGAGAACCCCCTCCTCATGTCACTTGCCTGCCTCATAGATTTCTGAATATTGCATGTTTCTCCATCTCCCGGGATCTAAGCAATTGCTAAAATATACACCTTACTTCATGTGAAATCATTGTTTTTTCCTTGGAAGACCATCTATTGTTTGTTGCCATAATACTCAGATATTTCTTCCTGCTGCATTCTGATAGCTATCCCTGACTTTCTCCTAGCACAAATAACTGTATTCATTTTTTCTAGTAGCAGCTCCTTCTTCTTTGAGCCTACTATCATTCCACTATGACAAACTTGCCTCTCTAAGTATGGTATCTTTGAATTTATTCTACCTAGTTTATTGACCCCCTTGGGCGTGAAAGTTAATGTTAATCAGTTTTAGGAAGTTTCCATACACTGTTCAATTATTATATCTGCCTTTTACTCTCTCTTCTAGTTATGGCACTCCCGTTATACAGGTATTGATATACTGAATGGTATTCCACAGGTCTCTGAGGCTCTGTTCAATCTTTACAATCTTATTTCTTCCTATTCCTTAGACTGAATAATCTCAATTAACATACCCTCAAGTTCACAGATTCTTTCTTCTACCCATTCAAATCTACTATTGAAAAATTCTTTTTTTTAAAGATTTTATTTACTTATTAGAGAGAGAGAGAGCACAGGCAGGGGAAGGGTCAGAGAGAGAGGGAAAAGCAGGCTCCCTGCTGAGCAGGGATCCCAACATGGTACTCTATCCCAGGACCCTGGGATCATGACCTGAAGCTGAAGGCAGATGCTTAACCCACTGAGCCACACAGGTGCGCCTACTGTTGAAAACTTCTTAGTGAACTTTCCATTTCATTTATTGTACTTTCCAGCTACAGAGTTTCTATTGGTTCTCTTTCTCTTTTTTTTCCTTTTAAATATTTTCTACTTCTGGGCGCCTGGGTGGCTCAGTTGGTTAAGCGACTGCCTTTGGCTCAGGTCACGATCCTGGAGTCCCAGGATCGAGTCCCGCATCGGGCTCCCTGCTCAGCGGGGAGTCTGCTTCTCCCTCTGACCGTCTTCCTTCTCATGCTCTCTCTCTACCATTCTCTCTCTCAATAAATAAATAAAAATCTTAAAAAAAATATTTTCTACTTCTTTATTTTTAATTCACTGAGACATCATTCTGATACTTTTCTTGAATTCTTTTTTTTTGTAAAGATTTTATTTATTTATTTGAGAGAGAGAGAATGAGAGATAGAGAGCATGAGAGGGAAGAGGTTCAGAGGGAGAAGCAGACTCCCTGATCAGCAGGGAGCCCGATGTGGGACTCGATCCCCGGATTCCAGGATCATGACCTGAGACGAAGGCAGTCACTTAACCAACTGAGCCACCCAGGCGCCCTTTTTGAATTCTTCATACATGGTTTCCTTTAGTTATTTGAAAACGTAATAATAGCTGATTTTAAATATTAATATTTGGGCAGTAACTACAATATCTTAGCTTCCTCAGGGACTATTTCCATAGACTGCTCTTTTTCCTGCATATGCATATATTGTGTGTTTATACTTTCCTGTTTCTTTCTGTCTTTTTGTTGTTGCTGTTGTTGAAAACTGTACATTTTTAATAATATAATGTGCCAACTCTGGAAATGAGCATCCCTCCTCTGTTACTCAGAGATCGTTTTTGTTGCCATTTGTTTTTGTTATTTTTGTTTTGTTATTTGTCTATCAAGTAACTTCACTTCACTATGTAAAGTCTGTATTCTTTGCCAATAGCAGCCACTGAATTCTATGCAGTTAACCTTAGTGATTAGCTAAAGCATGGAATTTCTTAAATTCCTTAAGCCAGTAAGTCTTCCATCCTCATCTTAGGGGCTCTCTATGTCTGTTGGAGCATGCATTCAATGCTCTGACAGTTAGTTTACAACTGTATTGAAAAGTCTTCATTTCACACTTTCGTGGATTCTCAAGATCAGCTAGAAATTAGAAAGTAATGCCTTCTTGTGTGTTTCCTGGCCAATTCTGAACATGTAGGTAACCTGGTAGATACCAGAAATATGCTAGAGAATTTCTAACCCCCCAAAATGACATCTCATTCTAGGATTTCCTTTTTAAGGTTTTATGACCAGATTCTTATTTACTTCAACTGGTATTACTGCCACAATCAACTGCAGTGTTATGCAGTTGTTGGTTATTTTTAACAAACACCTGAGTTAGAATTTTACTTTTCACTGTGTAATATCTTAGTCAGATCAATTGATGACTTGCACTGTGAATGGGGATTTTCCAGGGAAATTCCAGGGAGGCCAAAGAATGACAGTTCTCTGGGGATGGGACATTTATGGAGATTCAAACCTATTCTGTGACCTCCAGAGGCTATTAGACTACTGGTTTTTACAGTTACCATAATTACCAGGGGGATAAGCATAGGGTAGGTTACAATGTGAAAAGCTTATTATTACAGAGACAAAGATATATTTCTTGAATAAATGCTCCTTAAATTTTTGCAAGCCTTTGGTTAATTTCTGGAATTGGGAAAAAGTTTAGATGACAATTTTTTGCCAGTGTTCTTTTTGTTTTTATAAAGGAGCAGATTTTTGGACATTATTATCCCACCATTCCAGAAGTTCTTCTCCTAGATAGATTTTGATAATACCAAATATAATCAATTGAATTCCTCTTTAAGAAGCAAATGTGCGTATATAACTTTTAAAATTAAAAACTAGTTGTCTTATAGGAGATGCATTTAAATACAAAGTTTAAAACAAAGGCAAGGACATAGACTGATTAATTTCAAATTAAAAACAATGATCTAGTAATACTGTTCATATCAAATAAATTAAATTGTTAGAGTTCAAACAATATATATAACAAAGGAAATCATTTTATTGGGGTGCCTGTGTAGCTCAGTCGTTAAGCGTCTGCCTTTGGCTCAGGTCATGATGCCAGGGTCCTGGGATCAAGCCCTGCATTGGGTTCCCTGCTCTGCAGGAAACCTGCTTCTCCCTCTCCCACTCCCCCTGCTTGTGTTCCCTCTCTCACTGTTTCTCTCTCTGTCAAATAAATAAATAAATAAATAAATAAATAAATAAATAAAATCTTTAAAAAAAAGAAATCATTTTATTGTAATACAATTTGTAACCATAAATATCTCTACAAAATAACAGCAAAAATTTTATGAAAACAATACTTCTAGAAAGTTGACAAAAAGAAATCATCATAGAAGGGATAAAAATACACTTCCATGTATAGGGACAAATCAGGTTCCACACTCAGCAGGGAGTCTGCTTGGAATTCTCTCCCTCTCCTCCCTCCGCTTGTACTCTCTCTCTAAAATAAATAAATAAATCTTTAAAAAACTACACTTCCATCTATAAACAAACTGCTAAATATATAAAAGGGTTTTAAATCTTGCCTTTTACCTCCACCCTCCAAAAGATGAATCTTGGACCAAGAGAATTAATGAGTAAATTATTTAAAATTTGTCACAAGTAAAATCAATGTTATGTAAAATATTAAAAGCACATACAAATTTGGAAAAGAGATATAATTTTATTTAATACAAATGGCAGCTCTTCATCTAAAACTTTACAAAAAATGACCACGAGAATGCTTATAAACATAGACATAAAGAACTAAAATAGAATGAAAAGAAATAGAATAAAATAATAAAATTGAAAGCAATCATCATACATGGATTTATAGGATGTTTTAATAAGTACATCTCAACAATTTATGTTTTAAAACCCCCACAAATTCCTTAATGTATGCTGAAAAAACATTTGAAAACACACTTATACGTGATCAGTTATTTAGAATTGGGAATATATGTACACCTGAAACTAATGTTACACTGCATGTTACTAAATAGAATTTAAATAAAAACTTAAAAATAAACAAAGTTGGGAATACTGCTATTTACTTAACATGAATATATATCCACTTCCTTTGACATTGTAATTTCAGTTCTTAAAAGTAATCCTGGTATATCTAAAATTAGGGAATATTTAAGTAGATTATAATATCTTCATATAATAGCATGCAGTTGGATAACAATTATGTTACATTTCAGTATATTCATACACACATTTACATACAAAGGAAAATGCTTAGTATTGCTTTAAAAAAACAGGATTCTATGATTGGTATGATTTTAATTTTGGAAGAAAATAAGGTTAGGAAAACAAAGACCTTCTAAGCATAAATTACAATTGGATGATTGAATTATAGTGCTGTATACTACTTTCAGATATTATCTGCATCTTCCAAAAAAATTTTATTGATTTTACTCTGATTAGAATTTTTAAAAAACTGGATAACAATAAAATGTGTCTAGTATCCTAGATTTAGTTGTCTCAACATTTGTTTTTACCTAAGTAGTAAATAATTTCTTTACCTCGATGTGTGTTTTAGATATAAAGTTAGAGGAATAGATTTACCATCATTTTCTCTTTGTCTTTTTTCTTTTAATACGTGCAAAACTTTTTAAAGTAAAAAATAAAGACTTATCTTGGGAATCATAAGCACAGTCATGATGGTTTTCTATCATTAAAGTATTTACTTTCAGAATATTCCTATTTTCATTTACAGATTTTGGTTCACCCTACCAGTAGACAAGTCTCATGGAACAGCTGGGCACAGATGCTTTTTGCATCTGGTCTCTGAAAAAGTAATCCACAGAGCCCAGATTTCTAAAACAGCTTGCATATGTATCAGTTTTTAAACTAGAAGAGTTCTCATAGAAGAAACATTTTTTAAAATTCTATGTGGGGATTCTAAATTTATTAATCATGACCTTTCTCCAGAGAAGATCACTTAAGCCATCATAAAATTTTATCTAATATTTAATAACTCTTACTGGCAAGGAACCAATCTTCCTATTGAACTTAAATCCTTTATGCAGTAGTTAGGATGGCTTCTTAGTATTTTATCCCCCATGGTAAAGATATTCTGTGTAAACACCTTTTAAATGCAGAATGTTGGCAAGAGTTATTCCACGAAAATAGAGGAGAGTCATGGAAATACTTTGCTTTTGTTTTAGCCAATGAATACTGTAGTTATTGGTACAGTATTGTACTGGTAAAATTGTCTTCTACTCCAAATAAATAACATTGAATAGAGAGGTGACTGAGAGAAGATCCAATCTGAATATGAAAACATGTATATTTAGAATTACTTTAAACATGCACATAATTACAAAGGTGGATTTTTCTAGATATAATGATGAAGTGACTTTAGATTGGACATTACCACTTAATTCTCAGCAATATAATTTCTTATGGCAGAGAAAAGAATGTAGAAGTTTAAGTCAAACAAGAGTTTTTTTTGGAAGTCAACTCTGGTCCAGGGAAAACAAAACAAAAATAAAAACAAAACAAAACACCTTAATTCTGGATTCAAAGGAATGTTTAGTGGTGTCAAAGAAGACTGCACAGTGGGAAGTTCTAAGAATTGGTCCCTCCACCAAAACAAAGGTGGAGTTGACAAGAACTATTAGAATCAACTATTTCATAACTCTGGAGTCTAGTCAAATACTTGTGGCTTCCAGGGGAGTGCTTGATGAAAAGGCTCAACAGTGTTTGGTATCTCTTGTAGCAGCCGCCAACCCCCAAGACCTGTCCCTCTAGCAGGCAGCTATAGGAATGGAAGCCTGTGTTCCTGGTGCAGCTTACTCATGCCAAAATGGAAAATAAAGATCTTATCCTCCAAAACTCAAGGTTGTGTGTATTTTGATTTGCCTGGCAGTTCACCGAAACCAGCACAAATGCTGGCAATTGTTTCAACACCAACAGACCAATGTGGCTTCCTGAGGGACATCTGTGAAAAGACTTTAAAGAGACAGAATATTTTTTCCACTTTTCTTGTTGGATTCAGGCAATCAAGGACATCTCCCTTCAAGTCACTGGCTGACTGCAGAGATGATGAATGGAACAGAGACTTCAGTAACCACAAGTGACAAGGATATAGTCTTTGTAAAAATAGTTTGGAAAAGTTGACGACTGCAACCCTCAACAAGAAACAACAACAATCCCTGGGGCAGGGTGGAGGGAAAAGAATTTGCTTTACAGAGTTATCACATTCCAGTATTCAAAATATCCAGTTATCAAAAACCACAAAATATATAAAGCATGCATATAAACAAGACAATATGACCCATTCACAAAAAAAGAAAGAAAAGGAAAAAGAAAGAAAAAGACAAAAAAAAACAGGTCTTGGACTTTTACTAGAAGAGATTTTTAAGTTGACTACCTTAAATATGTTCAAAGGACTAAAGGAAAATACATACAAAGAAATAAAGGCAAAAGCAATCAGGAGAATGATGCATAAACAAGTAATAAAATATCAATAGATAGAATTTAGAAAAAAGTATGTAACAAATTTTAGAATTGAAAAGTAAAATAACCTAATGGAAATTTAACTAGAAGGGTTCAGCATCAAATCTGAACAAGCAGAAGAAAGAGTCAGTTTAATTGAAGATAGGGCAATTGATATTACCCAATCTGGAGAGCAGAAAGAAAAAAAGAATTTTTAAAAAATGAACAAATTCCAAGGAACCTATGGGATACCATCATGTATGCCAACATTTGCATTATAAAACTTCCAGAAAGAAAAGAGAATGAGAGAGGAGCAGAAAGATTTTTTGAAAAAATAATGGCCAGTGTCTTTCCAAATTTGGTGAAATATATTAACATACACATTCAAGAAACTCAACAAATTAAAGCAAGTTAAATTCAAAGAGCTCCAAATGGAGACAAATTATAATCAAAATCTTGAAAGCCTCAAAAGAGAAGCAATTTATCATGTGCAAGAAATGTTCAATAAAATTAGCAGTTGATTTCTCATCAGAAACCATGTTGACCAGAAGACAGCAGGATAATATATTTAAAATGCTGTGCCGGGAATGGCCAGCAATCCCTGTACCGACGGATGAAAGATTACTCCAAACTTTGCTGTGAAAGAGAGGAGAAGGCAAGGGGGTCAACAGTCAAGAGACAAGACTCTTTGCCCTTCCTTTTTCCCGCTTTTATTGGTCCTTCAGGATAATCACATATCCTTATCACTGTTTCTCAAGCACGTGATGTGTGACAAGGGGTCTTGCTGAAACTAGGAGTATCTGTTTACAGGAAAGATATGATATGCTAATTTATGTGTTCTATGAGTTCTGCTAAACATAGCCTAAGGGACAATGCATACATCTCTTAGACCACAGGGCGGCTGTTTGGGCTAAGAAAGCTCCCGGAAAGGCAACTCCCCGCGGCATTCCAACAGCAGTGGTCACACAGGCCTCAGCATTCCAAAGGCCTATGCCCTTCTCTGAAATCTTACATCACCCTCAGTGGCCTCCGTGTTACATTTTAGCAAGCCAGGTTTTATGGCTAATTTCATGCTCTACATCAACCCCAACGATGCTGAAACAACAAACACTTGCCAATGAAAAAGAATTCTCTATCCAGCAAAACTGTCTTTTAAAAAATGAAGAAGTGAAGACATCCTCAGATGAAAAAAAGCTAAAGGGGTTCATCTCTAGTAGAACAGCCCTATAGGAAATGATAAAGGGAGTCCTTCGGCTGAAATGAAGATACTAGATGGTAACTTGGAGCCATTCAAAGAAATGAAGATCTCTAGTAAAGATAACTACACAGGTACATTTAAAAAACAATTATATATAGTAGGTTTTTTCTTTTCTATTATTTAAAAGAAATACATAAAACAATAATTGTATTGTTGTAATGGTCATACAATGTGCTATGGTTGGTATATTTGTGCCCTTCCCCATTCATATGTTGAAATCCTGATGCCCAATGTGAAGGTATTAAGAAGGACCTTTGGGAGGTGCTTAAATCCTGAGGGTGGACCCCTTATGAATAGGATTAGTGTTCTTATAAAAGAGACCCCCTAGAGCTCCCTAGTTTCTTCCATGTGAGGACACAGTGAGAAGTCAGCAGTCTGACTCAGAAAGGCCTTTACCAGAATCCAACAATTTTGTCACCCTAATCTGGAATTTCCAACTTCAAGAACTGTGAGCAATAAATTTCTGTTAATAATATAGTATTTTGTTATACCTTCTGAAAAGACTAAGACACAATACAAAAAGATATAATTTATAATACAAAGGGATGGGGGATGGAGTTAATACATGCTATTGAAGCTAAATTAAAATTGACTCAAATTAGATTAGAATAAATTTAACATATCAACTTACTCTTCATAGTAACCACTAAAAACATCACTAAAAATATATACCAAGAAGGAAATCAAAATATTATACTAGAAAGAATAAAAAACAAAAATAGAAAGGATTGGAGGAATTGAGAAACATAAAAAGTATAAGACATAGAAAACAAACAGCATTTAAAAAAAAATAACCCAACTACAAGCTTCTTCCAAGAGATTTGCTTTAGACCCAAAACCCCAAATAGGTTGAAAGTGAACGGATATAAAAAAAGAGTCCGTGCAAATAGTAAACAAAAGATTGTTGAGGTAGCTGTACTAATAGCTGACAAAATCTAAGTCAAAAATTATTACAAGATGCAAAGAAAGACATTATACATTGAAAATAAGGTCAATTTATAAAGATGTAACAATTATAAGCATATAAAATCAAACAATAGAGCACCAAAATGTATAAACCAAACATTGATAGAACTGAAGGGAAAAATAGAAAGTTCTAAAATAATGGTTGAATGCACCTTAAACTTACACAATGTTACATGTCAATTAGATCTCAACAGGTGGAGATTTTGGTATTCCACTGGAAATAATAGAACAACTAGACAGAGGTCAATAAGGACGTAGAAGATTAGAACAATTCTTTTTTTTTTAAGATTTTATTTATTTATTTGAGACAGAGAGAATGAGAGAGAGAGAGCACATGAGAGGGGGGAGGGTCAGAGGGAGAAGCAGACTCCCTGCCGAGCAGGGAGCCTGATGCGGGACTCTATCCGGGGACTCCAGGATCATGACCTGAGGCGAAGGCAGTTGCTTAACCAATTAAGCCACCCAGGTGCCCTAGAACAATTCTATAAACCAATAGAAACTAATAGACCTATAAATAATACTCAACATAACAACAGCAGAAAACATCCTCTTCTCAACTGCACCTGGGACATTTTCTCTCCAGGATCAACCATATTTAGGTCAAAAAAGAAATCTCTATAAATTTAACAAGATTGGAATCATATAAAATATATTCTTTGATTACAATGGAATGACACTAGAAATTAACAGACGAAAAACTGGAAAATTCATAAATATATAGAAATTAAACAATGCACTTTTAAAGATTTGTATTTATTTATTTATTTATCCGTTTATTTATTTGAGAGAGAGAGAGAGCATGAACAGGGGGAGAGGGAGAGGGAGAAGTAGACACCCCACTGAGCAAGGACCCCCCCCCCATGCAGGGCTCTATCCCAGGACCCCAAGATCAAGACCTGAGCCAAATGCAGATGCTTAACCAACTGAGCCACCCACGTGCCCCATACTTTTAAATGACCAATGGGGCAAGAAAGAAATCACAAGGAAAATTAGAAAATACTTTGAGTTTAATGAAAATAAAAACACAGCATACTAAAACTTATGGGATTCAGCAAAAGCAGTATTCAGGGGGAAATATATATTAGTAAATGCCTACATTAAAAAGAAAATGTTTCACATCATCTACCTAACATTACACATAAAGGAACCAGAAAAGAAAAGCTAATCCCAAAGTTAGCAGAAGGAAGGAAATAATAAGGATTAGAACAGAGATAAATGAAGTAGAAGAAAGAAAAATAAAGATTATCAAAACCAAAAGTCAGTTCTTTAAAGTACCAATGTAATTGACAGACTTTTAGATAGACTAAGAAAAAAGAGGCAAGATGCAAACATCTAAAATCAGAAATGAAAGTGAGGGCTTTACTACTGATCTTACAGAAATTAAAGTGATTATAATACTAAAGCGAATTATATGCCAACAAATTAAATAACCTAGATGAAATGGACAAATTCCAAAAAAATGCACAAAACTTACTGAAACTGAGTCAAGAAGAAATAAAACATGCCAATAGAGGGGGCGCCTGGGTGGCTCAGTCATTAAGCGTCTGCCTTCGGCTCAGGTCATGATCCCAGGGTCCTGGGATCGGGCTCCCTGCTCAGGGGGAAGCCCACTTCTCCCGCTCTCACTCCCCCTGCTTGTGTTCCCTCTCTTGCTGTGTCTCTCTCCGTCAAATAAATAAAATCTTAAAAAAAAAAAAATGCCAAAAGATCTGTAACAAGAGACTAAATCAATACTTAAAAACCTCCCAACAAAGAAAAAAGAAAAGCCCTGGACCAGCTGTCTTCATGGGTGAATTTTACAACATTTATTTGTTTGTTTATTTATTCAGTGCAGTTTTATTGAAATTTTATAACATTTAAAGAAGAATTAGCACCATTCCTGTTCAAACTTCTCCGCCAAAATAAGCTATTTTCTTGTTGTTTTGCTTTATTTGGTCTGCTCTTTAGAGGTAGAAGGCAGACCACAAAGCTTTTTCACCAGTTTAAAGTAATAATCAGAGAAATGCCTTTAGATTCAGTCCTTAAATACTGCCCACCCTCCCTCTTTTCACACTGGGGTCATGATCTCATCTTTGTCTCCAAGTTAGTAAAGATGTAGAATGTGGTGAATGGGAGGGAAAAGGACTGGAATGTCTCACTTGTGGTTCTCAGAGGTACATTTTAGCCAACTAAGCTATTTGTTTTAATTCATTGATGTATTATGAGATTTTCTGTTGATCTGAAACTCCCAAGGTACAAATCTGGCTCCAAATCCTGTGTTCCCATATTTTCATAACTAATGAAACAAAGAATAAGAATTAAAAGGCAACCTGATCACGCGCTAGAGGTATAAATGGTGTGGTGTTCAGAAGCAGAACATTATGGCATTTGTTCTAGCAAATATGAGAGTTACCAGTGTCTTTGCAGATTATTCTTCCAGGGTACTTTCCTACTGCCTCGATCCTATTAAGCTTGCAGAATGCACATTTGAATTGTTCAATCTCAATAATGGCTTGAAATTTAAATATTTTTACCTAAAAATAAAAAATGATCCCATAAATCAGTGTTTCTCTTCACAGATGGCTCCACCTCATCGGAGGTATTTTGGAAATTATTTGAAGAGTTTTAGTGATATTTAAAATGATGGTAACCCCATTTGCACTTTGTGTGTCAGGCAGAGGTGCTAGACCACTTGTTATTTGTGGAACAGCACCCCCATATTTAAGAATTCCCCCTTTCTGTGTGACTCACAAATGAATCAAAGATTCATGTATGTGGAAAAGTGCATCGATAACTATTTGAGTCTAGAGACTAAATCGCATGATAAAAACGAACACAAATTATTTTTGCATGCTATAATTTATACCAAAATTCTGGGAGCAAAATTGCAGTGCAAACTGAGGAAAGGTATACTTTGCTTTGTATAGAAATTAACCAAAATTGTTTTCCATTGTCACTGAAATAGTATCACATGATATCTGAGTCACGACAACAATAACCTGTGTTTGTCTGATTTGTAAATTGGGCAGTCTGTGGCAACTCTATGCACAGGGGCCATCTTCTGATTACTTCAGTATGTCTCCTAGTGGAATTAGGCTCCAGCATGCACAGATGTAAATATATACACAAATTTAAATATATTTTATTATGCATTATTCTCCTTTTATTTTTCTTTTATAATACAATTAGAATATCACTAATATATTGAATTTATTTTTAAAATTATGAGTATAGGTAGGTTATATAATGATTGAATTAATCATCAGGATTAAAAAGGACATTACAAATCATCTGTTAAAGAAAAGAAGTATTGGGTTTGGTATGGTTGACAATCATTGACAACTGTATTTGAGTATTAGTGTCTTCAACATCTTCCAAGTGTAATTCATCATTCTCCAGTCCTTCCCTCACTGCAAGATCTAGGTACAATGACCTTTTTGTTCCTCCACAGGCTAAAGTTTTTTCCTGCTTGAGACTAATCCTTCAGTTTGCGATTGGCCCTGCCTGCTTTCATTGCTTGCCTAACTCTTAGTTTTCTTTTATGTCCCAACTAAAAAGTCAGTTTCTTAGAGAAGACTTCCTTTCTCTTTCATTAAAGCCTATATTTTTTATGCTAGAATTTATAATGTTTTACAGTCAAACATTTGTTTGAAAATTTGCTTAATTCCTGCATTCTCATTAAGCTGTAAGAACCATGACCATAGTTAAACTGTAAGGACCATAGTTTTTATTTCTGTATATTAAACAATTTTTAAAGTGTATAGTATTAGTGGGGGCTAAACAAATATTAAATTAATTATTTTCAAATGAAAACAGTGTGAATTTCAAAATATGCCTTAGAATCAAATTATCAGTTATAGGTCATTTATTTATCAAATAGTTTTTGCATGCCTACTATGTGATAATGAATGTTCTAAGCACTGAGAATATAACAGTGAACAGTTAGTAGAATTAAAAAAAAAATTCTGGGACACCTGGGTGGCTCAGGTGGTTAAGTATCCAACTCTTGATTTCAGCACAGGTTGTGATCTCGAGAGATTGAGCCTCATGTCGGCTCCGTGTTCAGTGGGCAGTCTGCTTGAGATTCTCTCTCTCCCTTTACTTCGGCCCCTCACCTCCCCCACTTTCTCTCTCCCCCACTAAAATAAATGAATGAATCTTTAAAAAAGAAGAAAAGGAAATTCTGCCATTCAGTTTACATTCCAGAGGCAAAGGTGTATATTCCTATGAATATATATATATACATATATTCATTATTTATTATTGTATATTCGTTATATTTTCATTATATTTATATATACAGTGCTATATACTATGTTAGATAGTAATCAGAGCTAACAAAAAACTCATATTTGGGAAGAGAGTTAGGAAGTGTTAGGAGTAGTGAGATTTTAGATTGGGCAACCAAGGTAGGCATCTTTAGGAAGTAGTACTTCAGTAGAGATCAGAAAAAGGAGGACTGAAGGACATGAGTTGATTCACAATGGAGAATTTGAGATAAGCAGCAAATTAGAAATGAATAGCAAATAACTGAAAAAGAAAGATCAAAATTTGATAATAAAAATAGGTGGATGTTCAGCAAATGTGAATAAACGGGTCCTGAAAATCAGAACATAGCCTGTATAGAGATCTCATAAGATTATACGCACTCAATGAATCCTGGACCACTACATCAAACACTAATGATGTCATGTATGGTGATTCACATAACATCATAAAAAAAAAGAAAGAAAAAGAAATCTCATAAGAGAAAATCCAAATGGATATTTTTCAAATTGTTGAGTTGGCAGCCTGACATGATACAAGTGGATAAAAGAAAAAGAAGAAAGAATATCTTTATTTTCTCTTATGGCACACATGCCTTTCTATTCCAAAGCCTGCTATACCACTTCAGGTCTATACTCTTTCCTGAGCTGCTGTAATAACCTATGTCCACCTCACCCCAGGCATTAGCTTCAGAAAATCACACTTCAGATCACATGATGGTTTAATGCTGTGCTCCTACAGATATATCTTTTTTCCTGTATTAGATACATGCATTTGCTTTGAATCTCCTCATATAGTGAACTCTTTTCTGTGTGGTCCTAATTAGGATGAGAGTTAGGATGCTTCAGCCCCCCTCACTGCAATCCTAGCTGCCACAGTCTGAACTGAGCACTCCATCTTCTGGCTAGATGACCGGTCTAGCAGTGCCATAAGCAAACCCAGTAAGATTCAGTCTTTAGGACTCATAGCAGCCAGATCACCTGCCATGTGAGATTCTCAAAGACCGCCTAAACTAACTCTATCCCTGTCCCTCTTGATTGTATGAATAGATTAATTTATCTGTTATTAAGCTATTTGGGGTCTTTTTTTTGCCACCTGCATCCTAAAAATTTCTCATAACATATCCATCTTTAAAACTGTACTGACTCTCTATTACCCCAAAAATTGATTTTCTAGTTGTTTTTGCTTTTTTCCCCCTAGCTTTCAGAGTCTTATACAAAATTCATTGAAATGGTACAGAATGGGTTGAAGTAAGGGAAATGGCAGTTCAATCCCACTGCAGTGTGATTTCTCCTTTGCTCTTGGAAGTGGTCCCACGTGTATCTTTTAAGAATCCATGCCCTCCATGGAATATGAATATGGAGAACAAAGTTCAGTCTATGGAGCCAGAAATTTAAACCTAAGTCCAAATTATTTTTTATACCCTGTCTTCTACTTGTACTTAGTCAAATGGGCTCAATATCCTGACAACTGTCATTGCTCATTCCCAATGCCATAAATATATTTACATTGTTTCACCAGTATTTTTGTTGAGGTTAAATTTTACTTAAGTCAAATTATAGTTGGTCGAGGCCTTCCCTAACAGTTTTTGCTTGAAACTATTTTACATACCTCTCTGAACTGCTCTACCAAATAGTCCCTGCACAGTTCACTTAGTAATTAATCCTATATATGGCTTTTCACATCCAATTTTGATTATCATATTTAAAATATACATATATTTGATTGCTTTATCATTTTCTGCATTATTGTTAACATTTATATTGTCATTTCTCCCAAACTATGTTGTAAACACATTGAAGGTAAGAATTATTATATGTTGATATTTTTAATTCCCTTTA
The DNA here is from genome assembly GCF_009762305.2 of Zalophus californianus. Taxonomy (NCBI): domain Eukaryota; kingdom Metazoa; phylum Chordata; class Mammalia; order Carnivora; family Otariidae; genus Zalophus; species Zalophus californianus. The sequence continues at coordinate 43,855,733 of NC_045603.1, forward strand.
TACCTTGTGTATAATAAAACCTTTTCAAAATATATTCAATAAGTAGAAACCTAGATAGTCTACAAATGTAAAACACTAAAATCTTGCCATACATAATAAACTGTGAGGGTTACCCAATTTATAATCCTGAGTTGATTTTTGCTATTGACTATTAAGATCATCAATTTACACATCAATGCATAAATTGATTGTATATATGTAAAAAAAAAAATACCAAACTATTAACAAGAGATTATTACTACCATTTTTATATACTAAACAGGGTACTGTTAAATCTTTCTATTTACTGGTTGTGTTAACATACATTTTTTCAAGTGAACAGCTGATGGACCATGTCATTCTCTGTTGGGATTCCAAGTTAGAAAGTAGAAGGGTCCTTTAAATTTTTTTATCTTATAAATATCAACCATTTCTCTAAGCAGATACATGCCATTCTTGATTCCTCTTAAAACATAAATATTCCTCCACGACTCACAAGAATTTTTGAAATAAACATATTTTTCCTTGAAAGTATACAGTTTTTAGTCTAGAGCCACTCTCTTGCATTTATGCATGCAGTAATGATATAGTCTGTCTAGAATATTTTGCAGTTTCAAAATATGTCAAAATTCATAATGATCTGCCTTACAAAGATGAGGCCTAATAAAATTATCCACAGACTTTCTTTCTTTAACTTTTTCACAGTGTAAAACTTGCTCTGTAAGATTTTCCTTATCTTCATGATTCAATGATAACACCTAAGTTTTCTGTATTCTACTTTGAAAAGCACAGATTGTAACACACTATTCTGGGAAAGGATCTGATGGCTATTGAGAGAATTTGATCTTTAAGACAGCATTACTGATACTGATCATAGAGGAAGAAACTTGTGTTTGTGTGCAGGTTTTTAATTGGCTAATTTAATAAATAATGCTAATATGAACTCTGGCTCTCTTGAAACTCAATGTCATGACAGTATCTGAAGTTACACAAATAAGCAAATGACCTAAAGAGAGGCTTGAAAGGTATTAATATAATAACTAAGTATATCTGGTTTAGGGGGCTCAGTCAATTAAGCAGCTGCCTTCAGCTCAGGTCATGATCCCAGAGTCCTGGGATCTAGCCCCACATCAGGCTCCTTGCTCAGCGGGGACTCTGCTTCTCCCTCTCCCTCTGCTGCTTCTCTCTCTCTTTCTCTCTCTCTGTCAAATAAATAAATAAATAAATCTTAAAAAAAGATTTAAGGGGCACAAATATATATTCAGAATAAGTAAGATATCAACTCTAATAGAGGATATAAATCAACCATCAAAACATCTACTAGGAAACAACATTTTTAAAATACCTAACTGAAAGTTCAAATTTCCTAATTTTGTGCTGAAGTGAATATATTAATACCTGAAGAGAAAAGGCTGTTGCATTTAAATCTCAGAAAATAGATTGGCATTATGCCTTTAATATATCATTGCACTGATAAAAATAAGAAGCTAACAGAATAAAACATATATTAAATCTACACATTCTCATCAGTGACTTTTTTTTTTTTAGAGAGAGAGAGAGAGACAAAGTGCCAGTGAGGAGGGGCAGAGGGAGAGGGAGAGAGAGAGAATCCCAAGCAGGCTCCATGCCCAGTGTGGAGCCCAATGAGGGGCTCAGTCTCATGACCCTGAGATCATGACCTGAGTCAAAATCAAGAGTCAGATGCTTAACTGACTGAGCTACCCAGGCACCCCTAATCCACACATTTTCTATCAATATGAGTAGTCGATAGCTACACCTGATTACAAAAGTAAACACCTGCATGGAACATAACACAGTTTTTATAACTTTATAGATAATTTCACAGTCTATACTCACCTAAATCACCCAATATAGTCTATATTTTACAAAAATAGATATAATTAAAATATAAACATTAAAATTTAGAGCAATGCCAAAACAAGCAAACAGGGCAAGCCATAACTCTCTAAATCTCCATTGATAGAAAACATTTTTATTGGAATTTTATTGCTTTCAAGTCAATAATCCATCTGTTACCAAAGCCTTAAGATTATACTGACACACAAGATCCTTTAAAATCTTAGAGTAGTAGACAAAGATGTCAATAGCTGACCCAGCAATTCCTCTTGTAGTCATGCTGCAAAATTGCAGCCATCCCTAGCTCTCAAATATTTGCCTCATTAGCATTAAATGTTGAGTAGTGGCATTACTTCTGTACAGATTATCTGCTACGATTCAGACAGGGCAAGCACAGAGGAAAATATCAAGGGTCACCTATTCTCGTTTAAGAAAAGAGAAAATTGATAGCACAAAGTGTCTTTAGTCATTACTACCTTATGTTTCTGAACCTTTATATCATAAGCCACAACATGCTAAAAAATAATGAGTACTGGACAGTTACAAACATTTCATTATAATCTTCAAAAGTCTACAATGTTGTCCCCCCCTTTATTTACCACCTATTAACATTGAGATCCTAAACCTCCTCCTTTTTTATCAATTCAGATCACATATCCTGCTCTTCACCTAAGTAAAGCTATTTTATGTTTTTCTTCCTTTTACTTGCTTGTTTCCCTTATTTCTTCTATTTCTCTCTTGTTCTAAAACCATTTAAATAATCTCATTAATAAAGTGTTCAAAAAGAGCTGATATTTCATTGTTTCTACTATTATTGTTTATATAACACTGTTTAACCTACTTATGAAATCATTCTCTACCACATCTCACCTTCACCTCTATAGACTGAATTCCCAACATGTAACCATTATATATCATATATCTTTCCCAGATAATCTTTATTTGCTGTTATAAACAAAAGAAAAAAAGGGGCACCTGGGTGGCTCAGATGGTTAAGCGTCTGCCTTCAGCTCAGGTCATGATCCCAGGGTCCGAGGATCAAGCCCCACATCAGGCTCCCAGCTCAGCAGGGAGTTAGCTTCTCCCTCTGCCTCTCTCCCCTGTTCATGCTCTCTCCGGCTCTCTCAAATGAATAAATAAAATCTTTAAAAAAAAAAAAAAACATTTTAATAATAAACAAAAGAATAAAAAGAGAAATAGTTTAGAAAAGTATAACTTTTTAAAGTATTTTCTTTCAAAATATTCCCATAGTAACCCAGTTACTAAGTAGAGCAGAAATTTTAATTCTCATTTTTAAAAATGACTAAGTATGATACTAGTTGACTTTGTCTTTGTCTATGCTTTTCTTTATTCTCTATTCATTCTTTAAAATCATAGCTTAAAATAATGATTTAATTGCTACTTCTCTGGTAATTTCTCTAAGTTATGGGTCAGGTATCAGAACTGATTATTTTATGAATGAGGAGAACTACCAAGGGGAATGGATGGGGTATGTGCAGAAAATTTAAGGGTTTTAAAGATAAAAGTTAGTAGTTTTATGTACAACATAATACTTGCAAGACAGAGTTATCACTGTTTCAGGGGCTGCTAAATTGGAATAAAATTCTTTGTATGTTCCCATGATGGAGTTTGAGCTTTATTTCTTTATTCTACCCTATCTTCTAACCTAGCTTACAATATACCTTGTTTTACTAGCCTTATTGTTATATTTTTTGTGATTGTATGAAGTCTGCCTTGTGATTGTTTCAAGTATGACCTTTTTGTTTTTACATCAGCTACGTGCTCCTTTTTTATTTGCTTAGAGTAAAACAAAATAATTTCTTAAAATGCTTGTTATTAGCATATATTTATTTATTTAAAATTCCACATGGCTCAACTCATTTATAAGAACTGGAGAGAAAGAAAACAAGCCATAGACTTTCTAGGTATCTCTTCAGCCAATACAAAATTCCATAAAGGTTTTCCTGTGTCTGCTTACAAGGCACGTCATAGTTAAAACATCCTGGAATTTTGTGAAATAGTATTGAACTCAGTTCATTGAACTGAGACAGTTACCTGAATTTTAAAAGAATTCAAAGGGACAAGATCCCAAACTATCATGCAGTGGTTTTCTATATTAACTAGTCCCACACATGGTAGAATATATTTTCTAAGGTTGCCTCTCGCCTTTCATATTAGAATACATAATTGGATGCATGGCATCTCTGGAATAATATTAAGACATATTTATTTCTATAATTTATATAAAGAGAAGATATTGTCAGAGATATTACCTGAGATAGATGATTTCTAGAGAGAGAGATATGAGGAAAACAATGGGCAATTAGTTTCTAACATAACATTCATATTTTTAAAGAAAATATGAAAAAGGAACTTTTTCATGGAAAGTAAACTATTATATTTTGCTCTATGTAGATATAAAAGGTAAAATAACAACAACAATTATAATGATAAAGCCAAAAAACATAAATTGAGCCTAGGCACATGATGAAAGTTAAAAAACAATTTTTAGTGTTTCACTTTGGTCACTCAAAAAAGAACACCTGAACAAAAGAACAAAATGATCCAATTCAATAACACACATGTGAAAAAGCATCACAGTGTTTAAAGTTAAAACCAAATACTCACATTATGACTGAAAGAGCTAAGATCACCTAAAGGAAAGAACTGACTAAATCTAATTCTGATTGTCTGGCTGGGAATTTACTCTGCTGATATAAGCAAAGGTTGAGTGGAAAACTAGGAAAATAGCTGCATTAGATAGAAAGAAATATTAGACTTTCTTTTTGAATAAGTAGAGATTAGATTATGCCAAGATGTGTGCTTTGGGGAAAGTCAACTAATCCTTCTAAGTCAGAGTCTCCCAAATCATAAAGTGACAATAATATATACTCAAGAATTTATTGTATCAAATGTGAAGGTTCTTCATAATTTATGAAGAACTCTGCAAATTCAAGGCATCTGAATGTTTATTAGGAAAAAGACAATCCTCTGGTAGACAGGTACAGATGCCAGTCATGGTCATTACCCATACTTTGTGGGGACAGAGGCACTAAACTCAAGATTTGTATCCGATATTCTACTGTGGAGGAATTGGGTTGGACTACTAATAAACTGTTCATTGTGCTTTCTCTTTTGGCCTGAAGCTTGACAATTTAGAAGGGCAGCTTCAATGTCCTATGTCTGTTAATACTTGAATGACAAGAGGACCTCTAAAGCTTATCTAAGGAAAAGAGCATGTCCCTATGGCTGAGAATGCCCCTACTCTAAACTTCCCATCCCTTACCTCCTTTCGTCTGGGCTCCATGCTAATTCCCAACTAGCCTTTTAAAACTAGAGAATGAGGAGGGCATAACTACTTAAGCTGGAAAACATTTGTGTTACTGCCGTATTTTAGCAGTTCCAAGGAAATGTAAGAAAGAGATAAGTAGAGCCATAAACTAAGAGTAAGGGTCAAATAGCCAGGAGAACATTGTCCTATTCAATTTTATTTCCAATTTCTAAACCTCTCTCCTTAGAACCCCCCACCCTATAGCACTGTTGTCTTATTATGAATTTAAATGCAATTTTGTCCTATTTAATATTGAAACTGCCCCCTTTTGAGCATGGGATGAGGTATGAAATGGTAGTTGGAGGAAGAAGAAAGCTTTGAGGTCTCTCTAGTTTTTAATATACTACTAATATTTATAAATTTCATTTACACAGAAATAAGATAAATATAGTAAAGTTGACTTTTTGCTTCCTAAGTTCTTTTTAGCCACCTAAAGATTATTGACCCATATTCTTTTTCTAAAGATTTTATTTATTTATTCATGAGAAATAGAGATAAAGAGAGGGAGGCAGAGGCAGAGGGAGAAACAGCCTCCCTGCAGAGCAGGGAGCCCAATGTGGGACTCTATCCCAGAACCCTGGGATCATGACCTGAGCCAAAGGCAGATGCTTAACCAACTGAGTGACCCAGGAGCCCTACTGACCCTTATTCTTAAGCCAGAACTATATATCCAAGAGTTGGGTGATCATAGCAATGATAAAAGCAAGTGGGATGTACAATATACAAAAACTTTCTCTAAGACAAATTATCTTAGTATTAAGAGGGTCTTTTTCTAATCTGCTCTCTAAGAGGCATTGAGATAGGATGCTTGAAAAATAAAACTGGTGGCAGCAAAAAATGTTTCCCTCTTTGGGTATTCATGGAAAGTCATCTTTGAATTCTCTTCAGGCAGAGTTATGTTGGAAAAGACAAATAACCTTCTTGTAATTCAGTTAAACTCTCTGTAATCTTGAAGACAATAGCAATTGCTAACAACTCTACTTCACTAAATTGTAAGGATCAAAAGAGATTTAATTAAATTGAACAAAGACATATTAAAAATAAAGAATGTCACAGTTAGTGTTAGACTCTGAGAATAAAAGAGTGAATAGAACTATTGTCCCTACCCTCATGGAGCTTATAGTCTAATGGGAAAGATAAACTGATACAAATAATCAACACTATTATCAGTTATCTATTGGCTGATAATACTGCATTATATGTTAGAAGGTGGAGGAGGGTCAGTAATGTATCCTCCAAACTGAGAAGATGCTTTGAGACAAAAATGGTACGAGCCACTCCATACCATTTATACAGAGTTTTATTCAGGGTAACTTACTGATGGAAGATCGGGGGCACTGATGGAAGAGTCAGGGGGTACACAGCTATTCTCTGCTCCTATTCGTCACCAAGTCCAGAACTTAATCCATAGTTTTTATAGAGCAAGGGGCATAGTGGTGAGGTCAAAGGGTAGTTATCTAAAGTGGTGCCTTCTGTGCATCAGTCATCTCTACTAGTTGCCTAAAGTGGAAACTTCTGTGTGCCACTTTAAGGAAGATCAGCACAAGCCTTCCTGCATTCCAGTCAGTGCATACATTGACCTCCAAGGGACCTAGAACACACAGCCCCAAGGGAAGTCATTGCTCCTGCATGAACAAGAAAGAGGGCCGAAGATGGAGTCAGTGTTGTCAGCACTCCTACACCATAACCACAAACCCATAGTGGCACATAAAAATAAGGGATTATTAATCACCTAGGTGGGCAGCTGGGTGGCTTTCCTGGACTTGGCTGGACTCATTCATATGCTGTGGGGGTGGCTGGCTATAAAATGATCCAGGATGATCTTGTTTGGGACAACTGGGGCCATGTGATACTGACCACACATCTCCCAACTCAGAGCAGTAAACCTTGGGCATATTATTTTGGTGATGCCAGAGATACAAGAGAGATCAAAGGAAAATTAAGCATCCTTTTGAGGCTTAGACTCAAAACTGGCTCACCACATCATCATTCCCGCCTCATTGCATAGCCAAATAAATCATATGGCTGATCCCAGAATCAATAGATAGGAAAATTGACTCCATCGTTTTAGTGATAGGAAATGTAAGGATCAAAAGGACTTGAATAGAGAAAGGGGTAAAGAATTAGGGTCATTACTGTCATCCGTCTCCCATACACACACTTGTGTATGCATGATCATGAAGTTTGCTCCAATGGAAACAGATAACATTATTACAATGGATGTCGACACCGATAGAAGTTTGGGGAGAGACATGAAGCTTTGGGAGTCAGCATTACATATGAATTACAGGCTGTATTAATTTTTTTAATTGTTGCTCTTCCAAATTGCCACAAATTTAGCAACTGAAAACAACATGAATATATTATCTCAAAGTTCTGTAGGTCAGAAATGTAGTCAAGATTTTGCCTGGTCTAGATCTTATCTGGAGGTTCTGGGAGAAAATTTGTTTCCATGTTCATTCAGGTTATTGGCAGAATTTAGTTACATGCAGCACTATGACTGAGGTCCTTGTTTCTTTGTAGACTGTCAGTTTGGAGCTTCTCTCAGATCTGTAATGCCTCCTGCATCTCTTGTCATTTTGCTCCCTTCAGTTTTGAAGAGAGCAATGGCAGGTTGAATCCTTCCCTATCTTACTTCTGCCATATCTCTCTTACTGCAACTTTGAGATTGTTCTCTGCTTTTAAAGGCTATATGACTAGTTTGGGCCTACCAAGGCAATCCAGGATAATCTCTCTATTTTAAGGTCCATAGATTTAATTACATCTGCAAAGTCCCATATTCCCTATAATGTAGCATATTCACAGACTCTAGGGATTAGGGTGTGAATATCTTTAGTAGGTCATTCTGCCTATCATTGTCTACTTGCTGACTCCCAAAGCTTCACGTCTCTCCCAAATGCAAAATACATTCATCCCCTCCTAAACTCCCTAAAGGTCTCCTCCCAGCATCAGTTTAAATTCCAAATTACATCTAAATCTCATCAGCAAAGGAATTATCATCTAAATAATGTGAGGAAAGTAAAGCATCTAAATCATGAGGTTGAAGTTCTTGGTATAAACTATTAAACAACTGCTGAGGCACAATTCCTCCTCCATCTTTGAACCTATGAAACTAAAGACATGAGTTATCTGCTGCCAACATAGAGTAGTAGGACATACATAGATAGCGGTTATAGAAACCCTCATTGAAAAAGTGGGAAAATGGAGAAGACAGAATCAGCAGTCCAAGCATTTTGAAACTAGAGGCAAGCTAACTACATTAGTTAGGAATAATCTTCCTTAAAGTCTTGGCTCTCAGCTCCACCCTCAGAATCATTATTTCTTCTTTGTGAAATGTGGCATGCATTTAATGCTGAGTTAACAGACTTTTATCAGCCTGTTTCCTGCTGGTAGAACTTTGGAAGCTACAGAAGGATTCACTCCAGTAGACAGAAGCCATGTCCACAAATCTTTTGGAGACAATCGTATATCTGTTTTTAGTTTCTGTTGAGATAACTGAAGGAAATGATCTTAAGCTTCCCATGGGGTACTGGTTTGATTGAGGGAATCTGTGAGACACAGCCTTGATCTCTTCAAAGAGCCTTTGTGTGACTGAGCACTAGGACCTGTTGCCCTCTGGATAGGCTGAACATTTTCCAAATCTTCATGTTCCAATTTCTTTTAGCTGAATAGTTCTCCTCTCAATTTATTTCATTCCTCTTGCATTTTATTATAAACAGCAAGAAGAAACTAGGACTCAGCTTGAACATGATTTCCACATGTTCTCAGGACGCCATTACAGTAAGCTTTCTGGCACTAAATAACAAATATCCTCCTGTTTCAAGTTTCTATGTAACATGTGCCTCAATTCTTTCTGACTGCTCACCAGAAGTATCCTTGTCCAGATTTCCATTGATAGTCTATTAACAGAAATTTAGACTTTCTAAGGTGATTTTCAATTTCTCACAGTTCTCATTACTTCCTTTTTTTAATTATTATGTTATGTTAATCACCATACATCACATCATTAGTTTTTGGTGTAGTGTTCCATGATTCATTGCATATAACCCCCAGTGCTCTATGCAGTACGTGCCCTCTTTAATACCCATCACCAGGCTAAGCCATCATTACTTCCTTTTGAATCCTCATTGATAAAGGCTTTGCTGTCCATTTTTTTTTAGTAACAGTCTTTTCAAGGCAATCTAGGCTTATATTCTTCAAAATTCTTCCAAATCTGCCTACTCCGCAAATCCAAAGCAACTTCCACAGTTTAAGTATTTTTTATAGCATACTCCTATTTCAGATACCAAAATCTGTATTTATTTTCTATTGCTGCTATTACAAGTGTCAAGAATTTTACAGTTTAAAACAACATTCATTTTATTTTACAGTTTTATCGATCAGAAGCCCAATTATGGCATAACTCAGCTGAGTCCTCTACTTAGAATCTCACAAGGTCTAAACCAAGGTGTCTGCAGGGCTTTGCTTATTTCTAGAAGCCATGGGGGTAATTCACATCCAGGCTCATTCTTGGCAGAATTCATCCATAAACACTTGAAAGACTAAAGTCTGTTTTCTTGCTATCAGCCAGACGCCTCTTTCATCTCTTCAAGGCCACCTGCCCTTGGCATTTTGCCACCTCCATTTTTAAAGTCAGCAATAGCTGGTCAAATCCTTCTGACACTTCAAAGTTCTCCACTTCTCTTTTTGCCACATATCTCTAATTATAGTGGGAGAAATCTCTCTGTTTATAGGGGTTCATCTGAATAGATTGGGCCCATCTAGATAATCCAGGATAGTCTGTCTATCTTAATGCCTGTACTTAGTTACCTCTGCAAAGTCACTTTTTTCCATGTAGTGTAGCTTATTTACAGGATCCACCAATAAGCATATGGACATCACTGGAGTGGGGTGGTGGTGTGCCTACCACATAGACCTTCTTTTACATCCTCATAAGAAGCTAGATGGGTTCTTTCTGCTCAAACTGAGCAGTAGGTAAAACTCAAGTGTAAAATTTCAAACACTTGGGAGAATTCGAATAACATTCTTGATTCACAATGACAAATTAGAGTTAAACTGGGATTAATCTCTAAAATGTTCTGAAGAAGAAAAACTAAATTTGGATGATAAGAGTTTTATTTTATTTTTATCTCTGTGACTCAGGAAGCCAGTGGGATAAAGGAAATAATTTCCTAATCCATCACTGTTATCAAGAAATTGTTTAAGCATGGCAATGCTAGGGGACAAAATGGTTAGCATTAGCTTGTCTTCTAGTCAATGGCAGATGAAGGTTAAAAACATGAGGCCAGGAGAATAGCTTTTTATTGGACAGTGCAAGTAGTTGTACTGCCCTTTGAAGCACTGACACCGATGCGTTCTGGGATTGGGGTGGAAGGAGAAGACATGAAATGAAAAGGAAGTGTTATGACTTGAGTGGTAAAGGCCAGCAGAAGGAGTTTCATTTCTAGCTCAGATAGTAGTAATTACTCTAGCTACAAGACTGTAAAAATGACCCCTCGAATGATGCTTTTTCTAGCAATGCTAATTACATCATCTCACCCAGCTTTAGAAGAGGAATCAGAGTAATTGGTGTGGCATGATGAATTCAAGGGACATCCTGACCTCGTTTCAATTGCAGCAAATAACCCCAGTGAGATGAAACATTTCTGCAGCACTGAGGAGTTGCTCAGTATATGAACTCGGTCTGGCAGACTGCTGTATAACGACTTGCTAAGGAAGAATTTACTGAGAATTTATTTCCCATGTATGTTTTTGGACATAAATCCACCTGGCACCCTAAACCATGGGGAAGATAGGAAATAGCCCCTCAACAAGTGTTGAAATAGAGCTAAAACTGCCAATCTGCTCCTCAAGTATGTGAGAGAAACCATCTGGTTGTGTCTTCAAAGAGTGTTTTCTCAAGAGTAATTTAGGTGAGAACCACTAAGCAAAGTGGAAAGGATCTGTCACCTGTTCTGTGAACAAGATGACATGTTCATCAGATAACAGGCACATTCCTCTGCAGATATAAAATTGGGCACATCAGGAAATATGAAACTGGGCGGGGGGGAGAGATAATGCAGATGGGTTTTAATTTTTTTTAACTCAAAATGAATAGCTAATGAGTAAAGAGATGAAGATGAAATTTAAAAATTGTCAATTAAACAGCTGTTGCCTCAAACACCTCTCTATCACAGAAAATTTCACCATTTCAATAAAACTTTCAGGAAGATTGTTAAAGAAGTACCAGTCTGTAATAAAAATAAGCCACTGTATTTGTCATGTTTATGAACCATCTTAAAGGAAATACTTTTTGTTTATAAGTAACATCATGAAAAACTATAGAATAATGTATAAGTCATTTAATGGAAAAAACCTCAAGACTAAACCACTTGACCTTTGACATACACATTTACTTATTTAGTTGTTCAATTTATATGATTACATTACTCTTCTTCTAAGAAATATTTGTTGGTTCCCACTTACCTGGAGTATAAATTTCAAAGTCCTAGCATTTATTATATGGCTCCAGTCTTGTGTTCACCTGTACTTTCTGACACACCCTGCCAACCAGCTTTGTGGACTATCTCATGATTCCACAAACAAAACATCTTTCTGCCTTTGAGTGTGCTCTATTCTGTCTGGAATGTCCTTTTCAGTCCAATTGGTTTAAGAACTACATTAAATAGTAACACTCCACCCTCAAGATGTCTTCAATAATTTCAAAGTGAACTAATCATTTCTATTTGAATGCACTCAGTATATTTTTTATCACCTCTCTTATGGATTTAATGCATATTTTGAATGAAACACAAAACAAAAGGGAGTAATCATTGTCTTTGGAGTTAAGTAACTGTGGTTCAAATACTGGCCTCATCATGTTCTAGCTTTATGACCTGAAAACATCTTTTCTTCTATATGAAACTTAAAAAAAAAATCAATGCTTATATTATAAGTACATTAAGAATATTAAATGGATACATACAGGGAAGCCACTGTGCTTAGTTATTAGTACACATTTAATACATGTGCTTTTCTTCAAACTTATAGCACTATGAATATGTAATTTATATAACTCTAATCTCATTTGCCTGTGACTACAAAATAAACTTACATTTGTTTTTTAAGCCCATGTTTTTATGGTATAAGCTCACACTAGCCTATTTCCTAGAAATAAGTCCCACTCCATGTCTTATTCTGTTATTTCTGTTTGTTCCTGAGAAGGAAATGAATGAAAGAATCAAGCATTTATTTTACGTAGGTGGTGTTTTAGATATATAATATGTGTGTATTTGAAAGTGAGTGTTCTGGAGACCGAGGGAGAGTAGAGTTTCTGGAGCACAAGAAAGACTGATATGTTTGCTATTTCTCTTAATAGGATAGCTGGGTGCTTGTGTATCAGAATTGGTCACAGCCAAAACATTTCTAAGTAATCACTTGGGAATCTCAAGAATCACACTTTTCTTCCATTCATGTTGGCTTCATGCATTGAAAGCATGCAGAGTGAATATTTTTTCTTAGGTATATAAAAGATTTTTGAGACTACCTGGCAACTTAATAGAGAAAATAGAATATTTTATAAAATATAGATCAAGAGACTCTCTTGTATTTCTGTGTTATAACTTCATATTTCTTTCTTTTTACTACTATCTTTATGTGATCAAGTCAAACAAAATTCAACAAGAAATCTCAAGATAGCTAAAAGGTAGTTTTTGAATTGAGGAAGTTATCACGCGTGCATGCGAGAAAGAGAGAGAGTGTGAGAAAGAGAGACAGAGAAGGGATTCCAAGGGGGAAGAAAATATAATAGTGAAAATTTTACTTTAACAAACGTCTCCCTATTTATTCTTACCTATCCTTTTCATTTCTAAGGGTTCATTATCTGTCATTTTACCAATTTCCTACTCTCTTTTATTTCAAACTGACTTTGATTATAATTTACTGACATTTAACGTATTGCTTAGCTAACAGTTTTTTTAATTTGTTTTATAATATTGGTCACTCGGGGAATGTCATTCCGCATAATTATATATCCCTTTGTTCTCTTATTTTCTTTGACTCAAAACTGTGAAAGAAAGTTGTCATTTCTTGTATCACAGTACACATTTTGCATATTTTTCTGTTTTCTTACATCTTAGTAAAACTGCCTTTTCTAAACAAAAAGTATTTGTCTCAGTTACCAAACAGTCCCACCACCATTGTGCCACCTCTAGTTACCACCTCTAGTTAAATATAATTGTATATTTTTACTTATTACCACCTCTAATATATTATATATTATATAATTTAATATATTCAATTATATTTAACTTTAACCTCTAGTTAAATATAATTGTATATTTTTACATATTCTCTAGATTTTCCTTGATATTGAGCCTTATATTTGGAGTCCTTTTTTCCTCCTTTTTCAATGACATCAACCACCAAGGAGAATTAAAATTTGTGCTTTCCTGGGCTGAGGTACAGATTGCCAAGCTTAAAATTTTGGTCTCCAGCCATTATTGACAGCATTCACATCATTGTCTATAAGACAGTAACCTAGAAGCTGTGGGGAATTGCAAAAAACAAAACAAAACAACCCAGTAATCTCTATCACTATCCCAAAGAACATAAGCAATAAGGGAAGAGCAAGGGGTGGCAGGGGGGGGAAGCAGCTTTAAAGAGATACTTAGCTGTTATAATTGAGTAAACAGAGATGATCGAGGAGCAAAAACACATAGAGATCTTTCCTAAATGAAGATAATAGAAAAAGGCTGCATCTATTCTACTTTAGATAGTGATTTAGTGGAAGGGAAAAAAGATGTATATCAGGTAAGTAGACAAAGAAGAGAGGTATAATCATGGAAACTCAAACGTGATAGAGTGAATATTAATTTTCAAGAAATATAGGAAGACGAGATCAGTGATAACTAACTGGCAGCTAGCCAGACTCATGAGTGAGCATGGCTGAGATTAGAAAAACTGGCCACTGGAGTCCAGACAGACTGCTGACCCACAAAACAGTGAGTTAAGTAAACAGTATTGTTTTAAGTCTCTAAATCAGCTGAGAATTTAATTCAATATAAAATGATGCTGCATCAGTTGACAAACGTAAACGTTTAAGTGCTTTATTTGAAAAAATATTTTATTATATAGCTATTTTAGATGATGGATCCACAGTAATAAAACGGTATAAGTCCCTGCCCTGGTGAAGCTTATATTCTGGAAGGAGTGATGCACAGTAAACAAAGAGAGTGATGCTTGTAATGTCAGATGTTGATAAATGCCATGATAAAACTAGGAAAGGTCACTAGGAATTACTGTGGGGAGATGGGAGGAGATGTGGTTTTAGTTAAGATAGTATTGAGTAACTTCCTGTGCACACATGCACACACGCGCACACACATGCACACACACACAAAGAGAGAGAGATAGAGAGAGAGGCAAGATGGATTCCTTACTCAAAATGTAGTCCAGACATTGAGACTGTTGACCCTTCATATACCAGGAAAATTTAAGAGAAGGCATATCACTTATGCAAGCTACTCCTAAGGGAGAAAAGAGTAGGCAGAAGACTTGTGCTGGCTTGAAATGGACAGAGGAAGTAGGTTTGGCCTTTCAAGCTGAAGGAGGTGGGAAAAGTTCCCATGTGCAAGCTGGAGATTTGCAAGTTTTAAGAAGGGGCACACATGGGCTTTCTTGTCAGCCTGTCCTGATAGGGAGCCAAAGAGAAATGGAAGTGAATATTTTAAAAGAAATTTTTCATTTTCATGAAAAAAATGAGTCAGACTCTTTATTATTGTTGATCAGAGAGGCTTTACTGAAAATGTGACATCTGACAAATGACTTAAAGGATATGAGGTGTGGTCTAATAAAGAGTTTTTGGTCTTTGTCTCAGGTTTCTGGCACAGAGCTTCTAAAACCCCTGGAATTTCCTGACTGAAGAGTGTCTGTTAAGCAAATGAGGTGACTTACAGTGGGCCACTAGACAGCTTCAGCATGGTTTCCAGAAAGACTAACGATGTGATTAGAGAGTTGGGATCTGGGGCCCACCCATCCTCCACAGAGGGTTGAGTTCAGTCACATGACTGATGATTTTATTAATCATGTCTGCATAATGAAACTGCCCCCAAAAATCTCTGGGCATTGAAGTTCAGAAGAGCTTCCTGGTTGGTGGACATATTAATGTGCCAAGAAGGTGACGTAGCACCCTGAGCCCATGGGGAGAGGATATGGAAGCTCTGTATTTGGGACCCTGCCAGACTTCACCCTACATACAGTGCTTTTCTGAGTTCTGTGGGTCATTTTAGTTTATAATTGAATCTTAAGGGGTTGAAGAAAGCCCTGAATAGCCAGTTGATCAGAAATACAGGGGGCCTGGGGATCCCTGAAGTATGACTGGCATCTGAGGTAAGGATGGTTTTATGGAGGACTGAGCCCTTAACTTGTGGGTTCTGATGCTAACACTGAGTAGTTAGCATCAGATTGTATTGCAGTAGACCCAGTTGTTACAATAGTTGGATTTTTGCCATATTACAAAGGGACAGTCTTGTACAGGAGGAAGGACAAAGAGCTTCTCAAGCAATGGGAACAAGAAAGTCAAAGATCTTAAGGTAGGAGTGTGCATGGTGTGTTCCGATAGCAAGTTCATCATTGTGGCTTAAGAGAGTTGAGGAAACTAGATGAGTACTGCATGAGATCAGAGGAATAGAAGGGAATCAAAACACAAGGGCACCTTGTGGGCCATTGTAAGAATTTTTTTCTTTCGCTTTGAGCAATACCAGAGTCTTAACTAGAGAAGGAGCAAAACTTGACTTAAAATATAAAATGATTACTGCTTTTGTTTGGTTTTGCTAGATGGAAAGGCAGGCAGAGAGAATCTGTTAGTAGGCTATTATAATAATAAGACAAGGGATAATAACTTGGCCAAAATTTAACTATTGTGATCAGAAGAGTTAGGATTCCA
The DNA here is from genome assembly GCF_009762305.2 of Zalophus californianus. Taxonomy (NCBI): domain Eukaryota; kingdom Metazoa; phylum Chordata; class Mammalia; order Carnivora; family Otariidae; genus Zalophus; species Zalophus californianus. Next base: position 43,871,824 of record NC_045603.1, read on the forward strand.
CATATATTTTAGAGGCAGGGGGAGGAAAAAGGATTTCTGATGGACTGAATGTAGAGTTTAAGGAAAAGTGGAGTCAAGGGTGAAGAACCTGTCTGTGCCTTCTAAATTAAAGCCCAGTTAGAGCTGAGTGAGGGCTTCATCTTCTGAAATGGCCTGGAAGATCCAGAGTATGACCTCAAGTCACCTATCTCATCAATCTGTGCTGTCCTGTCAGTTGAGTGTCAATTTTCTGATTTAGACTCATAAAGCAAAACTGTCTTATTTCTACATGATTGAAACTCAACAATACAAATATATGACAGTGTCCTGCCTTAAAATATAGATATATACATAAAAGAGCCCAAACACTCCTTTCTCCTCCAGGGGATATATTATCAAAATTTTGCTTCTAGGTTATTAATTAGAAAAATAGTTTCATATTGCTATTGTACTCAGGTTTGTATTTCAATAAAAATGTCACTATGAAAACAAACGCATAGTAAAAAATAATCCACTATAGACCTGATTATTCATGAAGGTTTGGTGATCTTAAATATACTCTGTCTATATTTGTGGAAAATTATCTTTCCTGAAACTATACCTTCATTTTCTATAGTATCTCTATAACATGTGCAAACACATTTAAGTAAATTTTTAATGAAAAATATGAAGGATTTTTGGATTGTAGGGTACTAGTCTAGCCTTTTGCACAGATTTTGATCATAGCCAGGCACTTAACATTCTCAATTCTTTTATTATCTCCATTGTAAAATACAGAAATTTATTTTGTAAATTACCCTGGATATTTTCTAATCCAGAGGTAATACGTAGACAATTGTTTTGATAAGTTTTTATTTGATGCTTAATTCGGTTTTACCGAACAAAGTACCCTAGGCAATATTATGTATTGTTTTCGTTTTCTGATTGGGATTCAGAATTATCAGCTGTGTTGATAAATTTTTCTGCATACACAAATTTTCTCTTCCTATGCTCCCGCCCACCCACCCCCCACAAATACACATACACATACACACATATACAGGCATACACAATCAATAAACAGAGGAGGGATTCATTTTCAGTCAAATAATTTAATGCCCGCTGGGATATCTCTGTGAAATATGTTAATTCATCATGTCTACTGTAATGGTTAAAAGAGCAAGAGCCACATAATATGTTCTCAACCCTATTATTTCTTGATAATTGTACTCATTTTTATTCTCCTTTAGGAATGTTGTAGTGATTATGGAGAGCATTATCAAGTGGGGATTAAAAGAATAATAATAATTACAGTAGAAAATTTACATGATTTACAACATGACAAGTTTTCACATAAAATTCTCGTTTCTGACTTTTAATCTACTCTAATGTTGTGCTAATATTACTCTTTATTAACACAATTTTGACATTTTCCTTCACCTTTGCATACAAAAATAACTGCCTCTTTCTTCTTAGAAGGCTTATAACATACAACTCTAGACCTTTTTAGCATCTTTCTTCTTATAACATTTCTTAAATTGAATAATGGCTTTGAACTCTTCTGGAAGAAAGCCTTGAGGGAAAATGAGAGAAAAAAATAAAAGAAAAAAATGCCAACTTTATTTACTATTTGTGAGAAATACAAAATTTGAGATGAAACAAACAACTAAGTAGTTTTCACAGTAGTGACAATTCCAAAGGAAATGCATGGAGCTAGAAATCAGAAATCCTCACAGTCATTTTCTCCTTAGATATAGTATTCCTATTGCACAGGAAGGTTAGAATAAAATTAACTACATTAGATAATATACGAGAGCCCTTTGAAAACTCTAAAGTGCTACATAAATGTATTGTTTAATTATTCAAATGAAATTAAGGAATTTCTTTTAATAATACAATTCTCTTTGATAATTCAAAAGCATGTGTTACACTATATTTAGGCAAAGTACTTGGCAAGGTCCAAGATGAGCAAAATGCTATTCTTCCCCACAAGTTATTCACAATCAAATGGAAAGACATCATATACAAAGTTAATATTTAAAAGAGTAGGATTAATTACATGGCATGTTAATTGCTAGGTTCTAAAGAGAGAAGGAATAGCAGTAATTAATTCAGAACATAGCACCAGTAGTTTCATGGGAAAGGTAATTTACAGGGTGTGGCATTATAGATTTCTTCATTTACAATGTCAAAAGTTTTAAGGGGCAAATGTGGGAAATATTTTTTTTTAAGCAACATTTGGCCACTGAAGTGAAGATGTTGAAAATACTATAAATATGCCAAGAACTGTGAAGGATTTAGATTTTATATCACTTGTAAGCCAACAGGTTAGCTTGCCACACTTTCAGGGATGCTGGCACAAGACTCCTGGCTCAGATACAGAATACTTTATTCATGGCATGGCAAGCTGAATGTGCTTTATGTTCTCATTGGTTCTTTTTACTCCTTAAGTCTTATGGGAGACAGGCAGAATAGTCCAGGTGGGTGCTGCACTTCTGGAGTTTTTGCTTCCTTGGGGAAAACTCCCAACTTATAAAGGGATTGCTAGCAAACTACCCAAACTGTGTACCAGAGGAGACATTATCTTTATTATCCTGGGTAGTAAACTAACGTGTCCTTGCTCCAGAGGGAGACCTGTCTCTATCATCCTAGGCTGTTTGCTATATACAAACATCCTTGAAAATATAGCCTAGAATAAAAGACAAAAGCTCTCACAAAATGTGCAGAAATATGAGGGGCAAGTGGAGAATTGTCATGCAACAACACACACACATATATACACACACACATAATACTTATAATATAAACAATAAACTCAAAGAGAGGAGAATATTTCCAGACATTGCTTACTCTCCCATTTTTCTGTTAGAGACCTACTTTTAACCCAAAGTTAGCGAGATTGAATTTGATGATCACTCTGCATAATGTCTCCTTTTTATTTAATGCCAACTTTTTTTTATTTCAATCCTTATTACATCCATTCTTTCCCTTATTGTACTTGGTCCCACTAATATGTCAATATTGGTTGCCTAGATTTTGTCAGTCACATTCAATAAAAAGCAAGTGTGAATCTAGTGTCTATATATCTGTGTGTATGCATGAGTGTGTGCATTTACACCTCGAAAGAAGACGGGGCAATGAGGAAAGGAGATTTGACACTAGGAAAATCAGAATACATTCCCCTTTCTTTATAGAAAATGGAATTTGACTTCCTATAAGCAGCCTTCCATTTTGAGAAGAAAGATATGAGATATCTTTGAAGTACAGCTTTCTTCTAGTTGTTTTCATCACACGTCTTGCCTTTCTGCATCTGTTCTCAGGATCTATCCAAGAAATCAAAGAGAGGGCCTTAGGAAATGCATATCCAAATCACATAGATCTCACAGAATTAACAGCTCTGAAGAATGCTCAAGGCTGTTTAAGAGAATTTTGAAGACACTAACTGGAAACACACACACACGCACAATGTCCCTGTAATGGCAAAAAAATTATTTAATGTCATGCAAATAAAGGCATGGAGTTAGATATCCCACAGATGGTATCATAGTTCAATAATATTATTAGGGATCTAGCCTCTTTCTTTCTTCTCTTTTCTTAATATGTATGCCTTCGTCCTCATATAGTCAACAAGCAATGTCTGCCACAAACACATTTCCAGGACCCAGAATGGGGATTTCTCCTAAGAAATCTAAAGAGATAAATAAAGAAATAAATATCTATAACTTGAGAATGGTGGTCATATTGAGACCAAAGACCAAGTGAAAACTCTTGTTCTCGCTTTAAGCTAGAAGGAACCAAGTGGATTTTCTCATTCTTGCTCACTACTGTTACAGCCACATTCTCTGTTGTCCTGCCCCACACCTTAATGAACTATTTGTGTTCATCTTTATTAAATTTCTCTACCTTTGCACCAGATCCTATCTCTTCTTACTTGTCAACCATTTTGCTCTCAACAGTTCTTCCTTCTGGCCATATACTCTCTCCTATTTCTAATAGCATGAAAATATTTTATTTCTTCCATAAAAACAAATAAACAGACAAATACCTTTGTTTGAATCCAATTTCCTGACAGGTACTGCCCCAATTCCTTTGTAGCTTGAACTGTCTATCCTCACTACTTCTAATTACATCTTCCTATTTTTTCTTAAACTCGCTTTTACCAAGTGTTCATGCTTTAACTCCAACAGAAATGCTCTTATCAATAATATATCCAATGATTTCCAGGTTGCTAAATCCAGTGAACAATTGCCAGTTCTATATTGATTTATCATCAGGATAAATTGATAACATTTGATCATCTTCTCATTCTTGATGGACATTCTTTGCTTGGCCATTAATATACAACACTTCTGCTTCCCCTCTCACCTCATTGGCCACTCTATCTCCTCTTTTGCTTTTTTTGTTTTTTTTCTTATCCCTGAATCTCATAATAGGGGAATTGCATATGTCAAATTCACAGAAAGAAAATCCTTGACTGAGTGGCCATCAGAGTAATAAGTATTTAGACATTTAAAAGAATGCTCTAGAAGTTATTCTAGGCTATAAAGAGATCCCTCACATCTCCCATGACAATAGAGTAACAAATTTTGTTGTTTTTATACAGGTATCTAGCCTATTTGTTTCAATTATTTTCCAGGCCTGACCTTTTCCTAATTTTTCCCAAAGTCTAACATTAAATATGAGTACAGCCTAGCATAGCTCCATGTGGGTTAATGTGAGTCCAACCTGGAAGTGTTTTGGTGCTTCATGCACTGGCTATGAAGACACGTTGGTGGTAAATAGAATCATTTGTTTATAAATCAACGCTAATGTACAGCTTTAATATCTATTCCCTGCTGTGTGGCAACTAATTTTGAAAGGCTAGATTCAGGTCTTTGATACCTACTTCAGTTTCCAGCTTGTTCTAGAACTGAGCTGCAAACCTCAGCTTGGAGAGCTGGGTAATCTACACAAATATTTTATTTCTACCACCAGTTTCTTTTACTATGGGAAGACTCCACTTGTGACACTCACTACATTAAGTATAATGGATCACCAAGAAATATCTGTGCGTTCTCAACTGTAAGCCTTTAGAATATAACATAGATACTGATTCTAAAGGAATTATCAGAATTCTGTATGCTCCCTTGAATGTAGGCATTTGGACAACTATTCCAATGGGCCCACACTTCTCTTTCTATTAGATTTCCTTTGTCCAATTTGACTGGAAATAATTTTTTCCTACCCATCTGGAATCTACTCATGATCAGGGCCAAACAGAATTTTCCTTTATTTTCTACCTTAAGGTCTTGTATATACAAAATGAATAAATATTAAATCACTCTTGCTTATAAAACCCTGAAGCAAAAATATATGATTTTTTAAAGGATTTTATTTATTTATTTGAGGGAGAGAGCTGGCAGGGTGGGGGGATGGGCAGAGGGAGAGGGAGAGCAGAGGGGAGGGACAGAGGGGGAGGGAGAAGCAGACTCCCCACTGAGCAGGAAACCCGATACAGGACTTGATCCCAGGACCTTGGAATATCATGACCTGAGCTGAAGGCAGACACAGACTCACAAAGAAAAGACCATGTGAAGATACAAAGAGATGGCCATCTATAAGCCAAGGAAAGGAACTCTAGAAGAAACCAACCCAACTGACACCTTGACCTCAAACTTCTAGGCTACAGAAATGTGAGAGAATACATTTCGGTTGCTTAAGTGACCCAGTCTGTGATATTTTGTTAGGGTAGTCCCAAGAAACTAATGCAGCCAGGCATTTCTTTCTAACTGAGAAGAATGAGGAAGGACATAGTTCTAAGTGTTGCTGGCATTCATCTTAGTATCATGTGAGAAGCTTCCCTTAGGATGAAACCATCTCATGAAGGCAGAATGTTGAGCCATACAAAATTACTAATATTTGACCATTTTTTATCATAAAAATGAGAAGTTTTTGATCAACTTAATGTATTGCTTAATCCAGAACTTCTGTTACAAGCTAGTTAAACTGTTTTAGCTGAAGAGAGAAACACACGAAGTTCTATGTCTTTGAGAATTTTTAACTTGTTAAACTAACTGCTGCTAAAACATAAATATATTATAAGTTAAAGTGGAAAACATTAATTATTCAATGGCTGTATTGACACTAGTGGAGTCTTTAATGAAAGATTTCAAAAAGAATTCTGAGTTTGGATACAGAATATAAAGAAAATTATGGGCAAACGTGCAGGTAAATTTATTATTCTTGATGTAAACTTCAATTCCTTCCTTCATATTGGGTGATTCTTTGCATTTACTTCATTCATTAGACAAATACTGAGTAAGCCTTTCCCATGTATCAGGCACTGTGAAACACACAAGTATGGAAAAGTAAACAAAATTAAGGAAATCCCTGGCCAAAGTTGTTTATTGCCAGAGGGGTGAGACATTAAGCAAACAATTACATACCTATTTACATAAATACATACATAAAATGCTTTGTGGTAATTAATCCTTTTTCACTTGAAGAAGCTCTCCTTAAACTATGATTCAACAACCTTAAAATAGGCATAGTACTCAGGCTGGGTAGACAGAGACCCCATGCCTTTACCTATAATAATCATTCCTGGTTGGACAAGTGATCCAAACTAAGGCAATAGCAGGTCCTCCCCAAGTCTTTGCTGGTGCTAGTCATGAGAAAATGTTCCCTTTTTTAATACCTTCAGATGTAATGAGGATATGTGCCTAGAACCACCAGTAGCCACCTTATACACCGCAAAGGGAAATCTTAACAAAGAATAAAGTCAATGCAAAAGAAGCAGCAGAGGTAGATAGTCTTGACAGTATTTATTTATTTATTTATTTATTTGGTTTCTACTCCAATTATGACTAAAACAAGTTCAACCCTGGAACATTCAATTATGTAAACACTATAAATTTCTTACTTTTTCTAGCTAGATGTATTTACATCCAAGTTACTTGGACCAGAACTATTATTAACTAATACACCTCTTTCCTCACTTGGGGATCTGCACAACTTTCTGAAAAATGTCAAAATGCCTCTAAAATCTTTATATTTTAAAAGCATCTTACATTTAGGTCTGTCATTGAGTGTCTCAAATTGCATTGCACTTATCTATTTCTTTTCCAATTTTGTACCCCATTGGAACTTAAGATCCTTAAAGAGTATGGGGCGTCTGAGTGGCTCAGTTGGTTAAGCGACTGCCTTCAGCTCAGGTCATGATCCTGGAGTCCTGGGATCGAGTCCCTCATTGGGCTCCCTGCTCGGCAGGGATTCTGCTTCTCCCTCTGACCCAACCCCCTCTCATGCTCTCTCTCTCTCTCTCTCATTCTCTCAAATAAATAAATAAAATTTAAAAAAAGATCCTTGAAGAGTATAAACTCATTTATCTTACTATACCTATTACATAGTACATGCTAATGTTTATTAAAGGAATGAATAATTACTCAGAACATAAAATATATGATTACTGACATGCTAATTGGTTTAACATACTCTAAAGTGAAGCATTTAAATTGAAATTTAAGAAGGAGATAAAGAGAAACTTACCATTGTAGAATTATAAAAGACAAGAAGTTTTGATTCTATAATAAGTCCTCAAGTGTGTAGGCTTTTTTTCACAGTTCACAAATTCCTCTCATAAATAGTTTTTTTCCCATTTTATCCTCACAACAACCCTGTGAAATAAGCAAAGCTAATATCTTCATTTTGTGGAATCAGAAATTGAGACTTAGAGAGATTATGTGACTTATTCAAAGAAATATCTGTAGTAAGTAGCAGATCCAGGATTAGAAACTAGATATGTATTTATAAGATATCTTCAATAGAAAAAGTAACGTGATGATTTTGATTTCTTCTTGTATAGCATATACTACCACTGGCAGCCTGTGATGAATAATAATTTCTCCAAAAAAAGATGGGTAACAGGGTCTTCTCAGCTCGGGTATTTCAGAGACTCACATATAGCTGATATGTAAATAGCAAGTACCCCTCCTATTTGTGGTATTTAGCCATATTGCCTGACTTGGAGGGATTACAAGATTTCTATTAAAAATAACCCAAATTTCCACAAAGTTTAAATAATAAACATATCATTTAGAAGGAGTTAGAATATGCCCTAATGGATATTAGCTAATGGAGAAGATCTTAAAGAGAGAGAGGGAGGGAGAGAGACAGAGAGTGAGAGAGAACACATACAAAAATAGTGTGTTGGGGAATCTGGGTGGCTCAGTCAGTTAAGAATCTGCCTTCGGCTCAGGTCATGATCCTGGGGTCCTAGGATCAAGCCCCATGTTGGGATCCCCACTCAGCAGGGAGTCTGCTTCTCCCTCTCCTCTGCCCCTCTCCCTGCTCTTGTCTCTCTCATGCATGCTCTCTCTCTCAAATAAGTAAATAAAATCTTTAAAAAAGAAAAAAGAACAAAAAGAAAGAGTGTGGCATTATGTATTAAACCAGCAACAGGACTGAGGAGAAGTTAGCAATTTCTGAAAGTATAAAAATGAACTTTGTACTTGACTCCTCCTGGTCCAGACACTAAGTTTCTTATGAGTCCATGGAGAGAAACCAGTGTATAGCAACTTTAAAAGAACCTTTGCCACTAGTGCTCCATGGGATCTTTCTGGGAATCTCTATACTCTTTACCTCCTTCTAAGCAGATGGAGAATAAGAAGGGCAGTGAAGGTCACAATCAGCTCCTCACTGCCATGCGGATGTCCTGAAGAAAGTGTCAGGATCAGTATGAATCAAACAGAGAATCACATAGAGAGAACTAGGAATCCAGAGGCAGAAGATGAAGTACAACCTCTAATGTGTGGGAGACTAATGTAGATTAGTGCCTTTATTGGGATATTGGATCCATTACCCAAACAGGAGCCAAAATAGCAATGTTTTTGAACAAGGTACAAGTTTCCCCACTATCTGAAATTACAGTGTTCCTATGAAAACTTTCCTAAGCCAATATGGCATAAAGCAAATAAGCAATTACCATTAATTTATATGGAAACATTTTTGAGTGCTTCTAGACCCAAAAAATAAACTTTCTTAATCTTTTCTGATACTTTAGGATGTATTTTCCTAACAGATACACAAAATCAATCAATAAAAAGCACAGATGCTCACAGACACAGTTCAAAGCTATGGCGGCTTGATGATGAGATGCTGAGTGTAGGTCCTAGAGAAGGAGTTTGGTGTGGGCACATGCTGCCTCTATAACAGCTCACTACAAAACAAATGCTGAATGCTCTTTCTGCTTTTCACTTTTTGGGGGGTTTTTTGGGGGGTAAAAGTAAAATTCTTTGGATTTCTTTTGGTTATCAAAAACAGGTACTAATGTAGGTCTTTCATAAAAGAAAAGTGGTATGACACAAACTTTCAAAAAGCAGGGGATAACTAAAACTGTTTATTTCCTACTTATGTAATGGCATAAGCAGTCTAGAGCTTGTATGGTAACCCTTAGCATAATTAAACAAGAATTCTATAATTTTGTTCTCCTTAGAAATAGCCCTTGTATACTTGATCCAGATGGCTCTTTAGTTCTCCCACAATTTAACTAGGTTCATGGGGCAAGGAGGAAAGAGGATAGGAAAGGTATAAAGCATGCCTTGAAATGTACATATATATTACTTAGACTCACTTCCCATTAGCCAAAACTTAGTTACATAGCCATACATAGTTTAAAGGGAAGCTAGGGAATACAGTCTTTATGGACAGCCATATGGTTCTGCTAATAATTGAAGATTTTATTGCATTGAGAGTGAAGGGAAACAGTTACTTAGGGACTTAGTAGTCTCTGACACAAATGTTGTTTTGTAGGCAGATCAAGAAGAAGGTTGGCAGGAGCAGATTGGTGCAGGTAACATCAATGTGGGCAGACAGAACAAGAAAAGACAAAGGCTAAGAGGGAGAGCAAAAGTAGTAGCTGGAACAGAAGTCTGACAAAGGTTAGGTTTGATACACATAATGTGTGAAACAACTTTGCCCTTAGAAGGATCCCGGAAAGACATTAAAAGAAAATGTTAATTTGACAGATGGGAACTAATAAGCCATTGGTCATGGATATTTAAACTTTTAAAGTGGCATGCTAGGGTCCATAAGACAACAGGGTCAAAGAGTCATTTTAGATATATGTGTATTAGAATTGTAATAGCATTTTATACATAGGTAAATGATATTTATATGTAAACATAGTCACTTCACAATTATAAATATATTTTTGAATGGTCCTATTGGTAATATGATGAATAGATACCATAATATATATATAAAATATACTATTTTATTTTAATATTCATATTAAAGTTGAATATATTCATATATTGATATATTACTATATATAACATATAATAAGCCCAGGGTAAATAGGCTTAGGGATGAGGGAAAGAAAGGATTAGTCTAAGACACCTAAAAGTAAATGAATCTCAAAATAAAATTGATTTAAGGCAAAGCTTGAAGAATGATTTTGTGATAGGTTTTATTTTGTTTTAAAGATTTTATTTATTTATTTGAGAGAGAAAGACAGAGAATGAGTGGGGAGAGGGACAGAGGGAAAGGGAGAAGCAGGTTCCCCACTGAGCAGGGAGCTGTACATGGGCTTGATCCCAGGACCCTGGGATCATGACCTGAGCCAAAGGCAGATGCTTAACCAACTGAGCCACCCAGGTGCCCCTTGTAATAGTTTTTAAACTGACCCCTCTAAAGAATGGTAACCGAAAGAAAACTCGGGATGTGAAATTCATGGAAGATCCAGTCATTGACCAACATCTTAGATGTATCCAGTAAAGAAGCTTTGTTACTTGACCTTTGGGTTGTGTCTGGGCCTCAGCTAGAAAATGGTTCATTATTTTCTCAATTTCCAAAAGTCAGAAACCATGTAAGAAAACAATAACAAGTAGAATCAGATGTCAAAGAGTTTAAAATAAAACAAAAGAATATGTGAAGTTCAACAAACTGAACTTTGTATCTATACTGTCACATTCATATCTAAAATTTCTTTCAGTAGCAAGATTCTGCACACTGTACTCAAAAATACTTACTATTTGTTAGATGGGTGATGCATTAATTCTCCACAAAGAGATGTAGAGGAAAAGATACTACAAGTCCTCAGTTAAAAATCAAATGGGGAGAATCTGTTTAATATTCTTTAATTCATGTAGGTGTCAATGGGCAATATCAGTTCAGTGTTTCCCTCTTGAAGAGTGCCCATGGTGTATTTCAAAACAGTTTTCCAGAGTTTTGAAATCAGATCAGTCTTATTCCAATAACAAAAGGATATTGTGAACCTTCCACTGTCAAGTGTTTTCTATACAACATAGTGGTTAAAAAAGTGTATTATGGAATCTTAACTACTAGATTTGAAATATGGTTTTACTACTTAACCGTCGTATGATTTGAGACAAGTTATTTAGATGTTTTAGGTCTATTTTTTTCATTTTCTAAACAGATTTCAAAAGTAGACTTCCTTCCCTGTGTTGTTGAGAAGATTTAATGAGATGACAGGTTCATTAACCATTTGCTAGCTGTTATAAGCAATGAGTCCATGCTTACAATACTACTCTTCTCATGAAGAGCCCATGAAGCTCTGTGTGCTAGGACAGAATGAGAATTCTGCAGCAAACAGAATTTGGAAGGGAGGACTTCTGCAATCTCATTGCTGCTAATTAGAAGAACATGTTACTTTTATGAGAGGTTCTTTTGCCAGACCTAGTCCATACCTGCTTCTACTCTGATTTGGGAATGAGTCCAGAAAGTTTGCAGTTTCAAATTTTGTCCCTATTTCCTACAGGTACTCTTGTCCTCTATTCCATGAAATTATGAGGTAGTAGATGATATTTGAGAGTTGAAATTACTATTCTAAAACTATCATACCCTAGATTCAGTGATTACTATCGAGTTTTTTGACTTGAATATTTTCTACTTACTTTTGGGGGAGAGGGGAAATTTACTTTTATAAAAGATTTATTTCTAACAATGAAACATGTATTAATTTCCTGAGACTACTGTACTAAATCTTCAAAAATTGGTGGCATAAAACAATGGAAATTTGTTCTTTCACAGTTCTGGAAGGTAAAAATCTGAAATTTAGCAGGACTGTGCCTCCTCTGGTTGCTCTGACAGAGAATCCATTCTTTGCCTCTTTTACTTTCTGGCATTCTTGGGCTTGTGGCCACATCACTCCTGTCTCGGCCTGTGTGTTCAGATTTCTTTCTCCTCTGTGTTTGTGTTACTTCCCTTTGCCTCTCTCTTACAAGGTACATGTGATGACAATTAGAGCTCACCCAGATAATCTAAGGTAATCTCATCTCAGAATCCATAATTTAGTTATATCTGCAAAGTTTCTTTTTCCAAATAATGTCACGTTTACAAACTCCAGATATTAGAACCTGACATTTTTGGGTAGTGCTTATTCAACCTACTATAAACTGTTTAACCAATATACTAGCCTTAGAGGCATTTATCCTTCAGGGTTAGATTCTGCCCCCCCCAATACTGCACTTAGTGTGACTCATGTGTTTTGTTTATTCATTTGTTTTAGATTGTACAACTTATTTGAAATACACATACTTTTGGGAGTAGGTGTTGTAAAAGTGAAATTGCTTTGTAGCAACTTCATTCACTATCCATATACCTGATCTAAGCTTTTAATATCAGAGTGAGGAATTGCTCAAAGTACTAAACAAAACATCACGTGCTATATGTCAGGTATATCAACAAAAATGTTTGCCAATCTTTAGTCTAGTCCACACAAGTTGTAAAAGTTACTGATGAAAAAATGTGGAAGATACAAAGAAACCACTTGTAACACAAAGGATGATATTTTCATTCATACTCATGAAAAAATAGAACTATTGATATAGAACCCACATCGACAGCACCTTCCTTCTAGAGCCCCAGACTTTATGAATGAGAAAACTGAATCCTATCGTAAGTAAGTGGCAGCACTGGGGCTAGAAACCAGGTTGTTTGGTTACAAGGCCAATCAACCCTCCCTCCAACACTTGCTGGGAAAAGCCTTCTACTTCATTAAATCAGTTTCTCAATGTCTCAAATGGCCTGGCACATAAAGAAATAAATCTCATTATTTATGAAGGTAGGTTAAATATTATGTTATTTCAAGAAAGAAAAAAAAATAAACATAAATGCAAGAAAATTCACCAGAAATCTTCATCCAAAAGCTACAGAGAACATAAGAAGAAGAAGGAGGAAATGGAGGAGGGGAGTAGGGGAAAGGGGGAAGAGAAAGGAAAAAAAAGAAAGATAACTGTACTAAAGCAGGGGAAAACGTATCTTAAGATTTTTTGTTGCTATGGTAACAATATACTATTTTATCCATTCTTATCAAAATGTATGAACATAGGACCCCCTCCCAATAGATGGAGTGCACAGCTGCTTAGTAAAGGTTAAAGAGCTGTACAAAATATATTTTCATCGTTAACTTGAAATTTTTTAAATTGGATTAAACAATGACAAGAAATAGAGCACTTCTTGTCATTGTTTAACCCAATCAGGGAAAAAAAAAAATCACATTGATTGCAAGAAAAGAAGTCAGTTGCTCTTCTGCTTTCATGAATAAATTATTCCCGATAGATATACAATATTGTTGTCACTTATTAGATTAACTAGTTGTAACCTTATAAATCTGAGGCCAAGTGCCTGTGGAATTGGAGCTAATAGAAAAAAATTTAATGGGGATCAATGGGAGAGAGACAAACAACGCCTGGCAGTGCTTCTCAAACCTCAGGGAGCACAGGAATCATCTGGGGACCTCGATAAAAATGCAATTAATGAATCACAGGAGGAGTCGAGATTCCTTAGTTCTTGCAAGGTCCCAGGTGATGCTGAGGTCTTTAGCCCACCATTCAAGTTTCGGCTACCGATGTGAGAGTTTACACAAAGGGTTGAAAAGCTGTAGAGAAGTTTGAGTGAACATAAAACACTAAACTTTCTAGAGTTGATATATTTTGCGTCACGATTCTGCAGATGACCAGACTGTCTGACGTATTTTGTGCAAGTCCAGTATCTCGGGTCTGACCAAGATGCCCTGAAGTTCCCTTCGACTTGACTAAATTTTAGACAAGCTTCTTCCTCTCTGGGCCTCTGACCTCCCTTTTTTTTAAGAACATTTACATTAGAAAACTTGTAACTGTAAATTCTTCCTCTGCCCCTTTGATATGTGTGTAAATCTTCTCCCAGACTCTCGCTGGTTTTACAACCCAGGAAATGTCTTTCTCAGGGACCTGGGAACCATCTCTTTGAAGTGCAAAACAGAAGGAGATAGTTATCACTCTCCCAATCTCTGTGGGAAGGGAAGAGCCCAACTTTAATTGACAATTAGCAAACACAGATGGACTAAACACAAAGAAAAGAATTTGCAAACTTCCCTGCCAAAGATGCTTCTATTGCCTCAAGCTGAAAAATCTCAAGATTCCCCCATACTTGAGCCATGCTTCGTGTCCCTTTCGCTAACACTGGACGTTATCATTTTACGGGTTTGAAAAAAATATATATATATCCCTAAAGACAGCTTCAGAGCATCATTATCTGGCCTCAAAACCCATCAATTTGGTCTCACAGAGGAGAGCTAATTGGACACTGTTCTCCCCAATTCTTGATCCAATCACCATTTTCTTTTCTCCTCAAATGACAAACACAAGCTCTCTAAGTATCAATTTGTGTATGCCTAAGAGATGTCTGAGACCCTAGATTCCAAATTTCTACATGTACATAGCCATGGTATTTCCCATTGTTTGCTTTATGAATCATAACAACCGATATAATAAAATTATTTGCTTTATGTGCATACAAGGATTACCTATCTCTATATATCTATCCATAAATTCTTGTGGACATATTCATCTCAATATATGTCAAAGAAATAAATTTTACAGTTGGAAATAATACCACTTAAATAAATAAAATGAGACTTTAAAATTCTTTTACTTCCAAACATATATGATATTTTTGAGTTATCAAGTATTTTCTCCAATACTCAGTATGTCTTATATTTTATATTACCTTACATATAACTTTTTGACAACTCATAAATAAGATTACTGAGTGCATAATAAGAATGCTTTCTGTAATCCCTACACTTTACTGTAATCATTACAACAATCTATAAATCACGTACTATTTATATCCTCATTCTACCCATGAAGGAACTTGAAACACAGAGAAGTTAAGTAACTTGTTTAAGGTTATTCAGCTGACAAGTGGTGAAATATGGACCTAAGACATTACCTCGGTAGCCTGAGAGCTTAACCATCAAATATGTTGTGAGGAGCAATGACTATTTACAATTATTTCTCAATAATTTGAAATTAATTGGAAATTGGAGAATATAGGAATCACTGCTAGACATAACTTTGCATACCTTCGTTTTGACAAATGGTAGAGGACTAACTGGAAAGACAGCTTAAATTTATAGTAGGGCTTTGAATGCTGTTCTTGGTTCTCAAACATCTGATGAGCAAACACTATATGATATACATTTAACATATATATAACATGTATATTATAAAATATATATATGTTATAATAATATAAAATACATTTATGTATTCATATGTCCAATACAGATATATATCCTTCTTACTGAGATCATAAATTTTTTATCATAAATCTTTGGGATAAAAAATTGTTATAACATGGCAGGCAGTAATTTTATGAAAACTGTGATTTGTAGCTCTTTTTTATATTACTTTCATCAGTGGATAACTTATTTAAATGACATCCTAAAGATGGTAATGATGCCATTTTTATTGAGATGTGCAAAGTATCTTAATGCTTTTATTAGAAATGGTATTATCTTAAGAGAATTAAAAGCCACAGATTGGAAGAAAATATTTAAATAATACATAGCTGATATAGGATTTGTATCCAAAATATACAAAGAACTCTTCAAAATCAACAAGGAGAAAACCAATTTTTTTAAAAGGCAAAAGGTCTGAAGAGATACCTCACCAATGCAGATGCCCAGAGGGCAAACAAACATTTGAAAGGATGTTTAGAATCGTTAGTGAATTGCAAATTAAATCAAGATACCACTACACACCTATTGAGCGGCTAAAGTTAAAAGCAAAACAAAAACCTGACAATGCCAAATGCTAGAGTGGATGTGGAGCAAGAGGAGCTGTCATTCATTGCTGATGTGCATGCCAAATAGTATATCCACTTTGGAAAGACTGCCAGTCTCTTCCAAAACCAAACATAGTCTTACCATGTGCTCCAGCAGTCATGCTCCTAGGTATTTACCCAGTTTAATTAAAAACAAATCTGCACAAAAACCTCCACACAAATGTTTATAGCAGTTTTATAAAAAATGGCACCAAAAACATGGATGCAACCAAGATATTATCAATAAGTTAATGGATAAACTGTGGTACATTCATACAGCGAAATACTATTCCTCAATAAAAAGAAATTAGCTATCAAGTCACAAAAGGGCATGGAGGAAACTTATGTGCTTATTGGTAAGTTAAAGAAGGAAGCCTGAAAAGTCTATATAGGGCATGATTCTAATTACGTGACATTCTAGAAAAAGCAAAACTGTAAAGACAGTAAAATGATTAATGGTTGCCAGGGGTTCAGAGTGAGAGAGGTAGGGATAAATAGTGAAGCAGAGGAAATTTTTAGGGTAAAACTATGCTATTTGATACTGTAATGGTGAATAATGACATTATCTACTTATCAAAACCCATAGAACACTACAATGCAAAGACTGAGCCTTAATGTAAACTGTGGATTTAGTAAATAATAATGTGTGGATATTGGTTCATTTATTGTCACAAATGCGCACCATACTAATGCAAGATGCTAATAACAGAGGAAACTGTGTGTGAGGACATATATGAGAACTCTTTGTACTATCTTCTCAATTATTCTGGAAATCTAAAATTGTTCCAAAAAATCAGGTCTATTAGTTTAAAAAAAAAGTGGTAAGCAGCAGATAAACATGACACACCCATTAGTGACAACAGTGTTCTCACTATATGTTATTGCAAGCTATATATACTCTTTTTGAGGTCCATTTATAAATAATTATGTGTGAACAAGGACAAATTCCCAATGCAAATTGAAATAGTAAGCATTCTACTATTTAAAAATCTGTTCTGGGGGCGCCTGGGTGGCTCAGTCGTTAAGCGTCTGCCTTCGGCTCGGGTCATGCTCAGTGGGAAGTCTGCTTCTCCCTTTCCCACTCCCCCTGCTTGTGTTCCCTCTCTCTTTGTCAAAAAATAAATAAAATCTTTAAAAAAAAAATCTGTTCTGACATAAATTAAATTAATTTAAAGCAAACTGTGAGGCCACAGATAAATAACAGAAAATGAAAATACACATTCTGAATTATTTGAAATTTTTATTTTAAATGGATAAAACAGATTAAAATAAATCCACCAGCTCGATGAATTGATAGTATGAATTGATAGTTATTTTTTTTAAAGTTAAGTAGCATTAGACTAGAAATTTAAGACTAGTCTTTAAAAAGAGAAAAGCAGATATTTAATTTAAGAGAAGGATCTTCAAAAAAAAAAAAAAAAAGGCGGAATCTTCAGAGTAAGAAAAACCTGGTTTCAAATTCCAGCTTCATATGACCTACTAGCTGAACGATTTGGGGATCAGTTACCTAACCTTGAAGTCTTTTTTTTCTTCACATATAAAATAGAGATAATAATATGACTTCATCTATGCATCTAAAGCCTTAGCATGCTCCCACCATGTACTAAGTGCTCAATGATAAGTCGTTACAAATATTGCTGATATATTTGACAAAACATCTGATTTCCCAAATGAAAGCAATATCTGAGACTCAATTAGTTCTGCTCCTGATCCATAGAATTTCATATCAAGTAGGGATTGTTGAAGCAATGCTTCAATTTTGGAGGTGAGAAAATTAAGGATTTTATGTTTGAGCACTTGCTGAATGCCAGATAACTGGTTAATTGGTGACTCTCCAGTCATTTATTTACTACACAGCCTTGTGTAGTATTCCTTGATTTTATCATGACTATAATGACTGCAGATTTCTTCCATCATCCTCGTTTTTTTAAAAAAAGATTTATTTATTTATTTGAGAGAGAGAGAGTGAGTCAGGGGAGGAGCAGAGGGATAGAATCTCAAGCAGACTCTCCACTTAGGGCAGAGCCCAAGGCGGGGCTCCACCTTGACCCATGCGATCATGACCTGAGCAGAAACCAAGAGTCAGAGGCTTAACCCACGGAGCCACCCCGGGGCCCCTCCAACATCATCCTCTTCCAGAAAGTTTTCCTGAAAGGGATTTTTCTTTCTCTAAGTAAGGACAGTTTCATAGAACAACACTGGAATAAGTTGAAGCAAGAGACCCTGGTTATAGTTCTGAATTTTTCACTTGCCAAAAAAGTTTCCTTGCATGGAGGATATCATGCACTCTCGATGAATATTCAGTCTCTTCAAATGTTTATTGGATGATAACTCGGAATTTACTAGGAGTGCTTTGTGTATGATTATTGGAAGGCTATAATAAAATGTGTTTAAAAGTGGTATGACGATCCAGCAATTGCACTACTGGGTATTTACCCCAAAGATAGAAATGTAGGGATTCGAAGGGGTACATGCACCCCAATGTTTATCGCAGCAATGTCCACAATAGCCAAACTGTGGAAAGAGCCAAGATGTCCATCGACAGATGAATGGATAAAGAAGAGGTGGTATATATACACAATGGAATATTATGCAGCCATCAAAAGGAATGAGATCTTGCCATTTGCAACGACATGGATGGAACTGGAGGGTGTTATGCTGAGTGAAATAAGTCAATCAGAGAAAGACATGTACCACATGACCTCACTGATATGAGGAATTCTTAATCTCAGGAAACAAACTGAGGGTTGCTGGAGTGGTCGGGGGTGGGAGGGATGGGGTGGCTGGGTGATAGACAGTGGGGAGGGTATGTGCTACGGTGAGCGCTGTGAATTGTGCAAGACTGTTGAATCACAGATCTGTACTTCTGAAACAAATAACGCAACATATTTTAAGAAAAAAGAAAAAGAAGAAGATAGCAGGAGAGGAAGAATGAAGGGGAGTAAGTCAGAGGGGGAGACGAACCATGAGAGATGATGGACTCTGAAAAACAAACTGAGGGTTCTAGAGGGGAGGAGGGTAGGGGGATGGGTTAGCCTGGTGATGGGTATTAAAGAGGGCACATTCTGCATGGAGCACTGGGTGTTATGAACAAACAATGAATCATGGAACACTACACCAAAACAAATGATGTAATATATGGTGCTTAACATAACAATAAAAAAATTTTAAAAAAAGTGGTATGAAAATCAAAATGTGCAATATAAATATAAAGTTCTATTATTTCTAGGACACTCTGAGAGGGAGCTGAAAGCAGATTACTTTCAAAGGAATTCACTAGATTATCATAGCCAACATAAGAGTGTACATTCATTCGAAAAGGTGTTTTGTCTTATTTTTATTTATCCCCACCGCTATGAGAAGTGGATAAGACTTAACTGTCATTTTAATTAAGCAACATAACAGATTACAAGTATTGTCAGGATTAGTATTTGACAGCCAGTTGAAAAAGTGTGCCTTAAGCTCCTGGGAGTAATGCAATATACACTGATAAAAATAGAAGTACGCATTGTATTTTTATTTTTTTTTTAAAGATTTTATTTATTTGACAGAGAGAGACACAGCGAGAGAGGGAACACAAGCAGGGGGAGAGGGAGAGGGAGAAGCAGGCTTCCCGCGACACAGGAGCCCGATGCGGGGCTCAATCCCGGGACCCTGGGATCATGATCTGAGCCGAAGGCAGACGCTTAACAACTGAGCCACCCAGGTGCCCCTAGAAGTATGCATTTTAAACCTCTTTCTCTTCTGTAGCTCAATGTTGAAAAGATATGTTTTAGCTCCAACTTTTATAAAAGTAATATACCTTTAACATGAAATGAAGCTGTTAATGAAAAAGTATCTTTAAAGTTCAAAATCAAAACAAATATATATCCTGAAGTTTATAAGGTAAATGTGAGTTCTGTGCTATCTAAAAGAATGTTATGAATACTCTTCAATAACAAAACTAATAGGCAACATAGTACGGGAGTCACTAAGTATGGTCCTTTTAAAAAATCTTGCTGTAAGTTCTGTAAATAGAATAAAGAGTCTATGTTTTAAGTCAATGTCCCTCACAATCTTCAACCAACTTAACTTTAGGTATGCTAAATTTAAACTATATTTGAATTGTGATTCTTATTCATTACTGTAACACGAAGCCCTTAACATCATTTGTTTAAAGAAAGGTGGAAAGAAGAGAGAAAACTAATCTCAAGTATTTCTACACAGGACAAAAGAAGAATTTTACTTCTAAAAATTCTTGAGTATATGGTGATTTTGGCAAAAGCATAGCAGATTGTTTTCAAAGACCCTGAAAAATGCATTGATATATTTGAAAATAATTTGCTGGGTGGCTATAAGGAGTCTTGTGTACTCCAGAAGATCTAAATTTTAATGGGATTGAGCCTGATGACTTGTCAGTCAAATGGAGAAGGTCCCAAATTGAGAGGGATGGGATGGGGAGCAGATAATAATTAGCAAACTTAACAACCAATTCTACTTCCTAAGAGTAAAGGGTAATGGGTGTGTTATGTCTATCTACTGCTTCAAGTACTTTCCAATGAATGAGTTGCTTGGAACACATCTTTCTAAATGTCATTCTAATGGCAAGTGAAAGACTTGAGAAAAAGGTAATAAAAATGTAAATACAGTTTAGCATATCTTTGGTCCCGAATATCAGCAGTTTAAGAATGTTGGTGATAAGCCACATAATTATCTAGTTAATTTATTATTAGTAGCGAAAAGAAGAGCTTTGCCTTTGGAGGCTGTTCTTTCACACTGGATTAATTTCTGGTTTATCCAAAGCACTGGATTATCTGATCTCTCTCATAATGCCTCACTCTGTGAAGAAAAGAATCCTAACCTTAACAACCAGTTCAAGTCCATACTCAAAACTAATTATCTGAATTTACATAAAGGTAACATGATGGTGGGGAACAGCTAGGCTTAAGTTTACAGTTCAAGACCATCTTGACTGGGACACGATTTCCTTCATATATTTCCTTACTATAGAATCATTTTCTTTCCGTTTCTAAAATTCTCCCTTTATGTAACTCAAGATTAGTGTCTAGTTTTCAGTTGTGAATAATTTCCAGATTAATATTTCATCCAAATGTAGCAGGTTCCTACTAGCATTCATTAACGGCTATTCACAGGAAACTGTGTCTGGGGAGTAAATGAATTCTTGCGAGTTTTTGGAGGATCATTTCAGCTAAATTTTAAAAAGGAGTGGGAAGGTTGTGCCTTAAGCACATGTTACTTTTTGATCCTCGTAGGTTAATCTTATTAGCAAGTTTATTTATTTAGCAACCATTTGAACCACAGTATCCCATTGCACTTCCCAACAATTTTTGAAAGTCAACCACCAAATGTCAGCTTTCTTTGGGGGGGATAATGCATCCTCCCACAAGCCTAACATTAATACCCAAGGGCCTTACTGCCTTTCTGTTTCCCTCATTCAAATAAACCTAGTAATAAACATTCCTAAACTAGATGATTGATAGAGAATTGGTAATAAATAATACAGAGGCTTGTATAAATCATGGCTAAAGAAAAATCCTCTTGGAAATTAATAAATGTAGTAAGGTACCATATAGCCCGTTGCAGCATGCTGCAAAATTTACTATTGAATGCATGTTATAAATTTGTCACTGAACAGGGAGAAATATGGAATCAAGCTTGTGGAACTATAGGCTCCAAGATTCGTTGTGAAAATAAAAATTTTCAAAAACTTTTTACAACAGTCTAAATAAAGTAGGAGAAATTCTGTACCCTTATATGAAATAAATATTTCCCTACATACAAATCAAATTCTGAGAGAAACGTTTACAAAGTAGGAAGTAGGTCATTACCAAAGGGCTCATAAAAAGCGCCTGCATTTTATAAGGCAAAAAATCAATGTAGTAAGTTTTTAAACTTTTGTTTTTATTTTGATTATTTTTTGCCTGAAGACGGAGGTTATTAAAACTTTCTCAAAATATTATTTTAATGATAATAATGTTTAAAATCTGTTACTGGTCAATGTTTCTTGAGTGGAATATACTGTAGATTCAAAAATATGTTTGGTGCTTTATTTTATCTGTGTTATATGTAAAGCTATTACCTGAAATATATATACCAAAAATCTGCCACTCCTTATAGAACAGGAAAACTAAATAAAATTTTAAAGGGTCATAAAAAATTTTAAGTAAACTAACCCATGAAGGTTAATGTAGTGGCAATATGCTTATTAAAGATGTTAGTTTTCTATCACTGCTGTAACAAATCATCACAAATTTAGTGGCTTAACACAATACAAATGTATTATCTTACAGTCCTGTAGACCAGAAGTTTTACCAGGCTCAGACCAAGGTGTCAGCAGGGCTACATTCTTTACTTGAATTTTCCAACTTCTAGAGACCTCGTGCATACCCTGACTGTAGCCCCTCCTTCTATCTCCAAATCTAACAATGGCAGGTCAAGTCCTTCTCACAGGGTCACTCTGACTTAACTCCTGGCCTCAGTCTTCCGCTTTAGGAACGCTGTGATTACACTGGGCCCATCGTAGATAATCCAGGATAATCTTCCTATTTTATGGTCCACTGAGTAGCAAACTTAATTCCACCCCCAACCCAGATTCCTCTCTTCCATGTAGCATAGCATATTTTTATGTTCTGGAATTACAGTGTGGTTATCTTTGAGAAGCCAGTATTCTGTCTATTAAGGTATATACAGAGATGCACAGTTTAGAATCAGTTTCATTTATGGACACAACATTCTTCAAAAATATCTAAATTTGCAAACTCATTTCTCACCAAAATAAAGAGTAAAAGGATACACAAAGCTTTATATTTATTCCATTTACAATCCTTTATTTGGGTGAGTACTTTACTTTTCCATCCCTTGAAGGTTTAATTGAAAAAAAAAAATAAAGTGGATGAGATGTATATGTGGTTAAAAATTATGGAGAGCACAGAAAAAGTGACATTCTACAATCTTCTTGAACTGCACATTGCTCTTACAAATCTATAAGACTTGAGGATTTATGCATTCTATCCTGCCCCGGTTCTATTCTGAAATACACACAGTACTATCCCCTTATCATTTTGTAGCTGCTGTTCTCTTCACTGTGTGTGCCAGGTTGGAAGATTAGAGGTCTAGGACTTAAAGAAATACAGAATAAATCAGCTGCTGTTCTCAGAGTGCCCTAGAGTCAAGTAAGTTTTAAAGAAATACAATTATGAAATAGCATGCTGAGTTGATGTATTTCATATATAATACTTATTTCTCTTTCCAGTAATATCATCACATCTAATGATGTCAAGAGAACATCTGATCACTCCCTTTCTCAAGTACATTCTCCATAATCTCTTAATATTTCAGGCTATGCATATCTAGTTAAGAGGGTAAGGCTGTAGTGTTAGAGTTATGAATATTGACATACACCATATATTGCTTAACACTTTTCTATTTGCAAATATCATTTTGAAAATATCATAAAAGGTCATCTTCATCTCCTGATGCTTAGGCAGAATTAAATATAATTAATTTAATCTAAGTAGATAAATATCTATTCCACTTGTTAAAACAGACAAAAGTTTCAGTCTTTTCCTCTGATTGTTTGTAATATGGTGTCAAGTAAGGCAACATGAGCTAAGATAACAAAATAGATGTTTTGAATGGGAGTCTGGAGAACAGAAGTCAGACTTAGGGTCTGGCAGTGACTGTATTTACACGCTGGATAAGTGAATAAAACACTGACTCTTATTAAAAAGTATCTGTCAATCAATCTATCCACCCATTATCTACTATAAAGTTTGTGTGCTCCACAACAATCTCTTTAATATTTAGTAAATTCACAATCTCTAATCTGACTTGTAAACATACTCTGGCCATTTGCCATCACAAAGGGTAATTTAAAATTCATTGTGTTCATTATACTAGTTTGCTTGCTTAGTTGCCCATCCTACTAAATCTTACTGTTCTTCTTATTAGTCTAGAAGTAGTACCATGTGAGACAAATATGTAGGAGAAAACTGTTTTTACAAGACACACTGATGACCCAAGAGTTATAGTACTGTGGACAAGATAAAGTTCCATTTATAGTTTGCAGTCAAATTTTAAGTCAGAGAAATAACTATATAAATAGCAAGTAAGTCATCCTATTCTTTTTTCATTGTGTTGAATCATAGGTTCTTTTTTTTTTTAGATTTTATTTATTTACTTGACAGAGAGAGACACAGCGAGAGAGGGGACACAAGCAGGGGGAGTGGGAGAGGGAGAAGCAGGCTTCCTGCTGAGCAGGGAGCCCAGTGTGGGACTCGATCCCAGGACCCCGAGGTCATGACCTGAGCTGAAGGCAGACGCTTAACAACAGAGCCACCCAGGCGCCCCATATCATAGGTTCTTAAGATACAAACATAAACATGGTTTACTAATTTTATGGAAAACTCAGCTGTAATCTCTTCTGTCCATAAAATAGCATCAGATAAGACAAACTTGTGTTTATTAAAGGATGAATCCTTACTCCAAGGCAAAAGAAATAGTTTAACTAATGTAACAAGAAGGATCAACAAGTCTTCTAGCTAGAACTATTTTTTGTTGCCTGTTAAAAACTTATTATTGTTTGTATTCATATGCTACTCTCTAGGTCAGGGGTTTGCAGTCCTGAAAAAGCAACATAATTTCATGTGGTGTTTTTAAAGTTTCCAACCTGAGAAATTTTTTTTTTTTTAATTTCATGTGTTTATTTGACAGAGAGAGACAGAGAGGGAACACAAGCAGGGGGAGCTTGAGAAGGAGAAGCAGGCTTCCTGCTGAGCAGGGAGCCCAGTGCTGGGTTTGATCCCAGGACCTCGGGACTATGACCTAACCCTAAGGCAGTCGCTTAACTGACTGAGCAACCCAGGCGCCCCTTATTTTTCATTTATAGTGAGAGAAAAAGTACTTTCCACGAAATACTGTCTTGGTTGGTCAGAACTATCAGAAAAAGTCTTTTCTGAAACCAGCCTCGTTTTTTTCTGTTCCTCTGAGGCAACATTGAAAAAATTCAATTTTAAAAATTAAAAGACTTTAAAGAATTATAGATCTATAATTGTTCCCATTAGTCATTTTTATCCATAATAAATATACCAAATTCCTTTCACCATTTCTCAAAAACAAGCTATGTCTTCTGTTATGGTTTCAATTTTTTTAAACAAATTTGTCCTCTGAAAATAAAGCATAACAAGGACCTATGTAAATTACTGTAGTAGAATTGTTCACTTCCTTCAATGTTTGTGACTCATATGGCTGACATCCAGGCTATGCACTCCCAGGATAATACAACGAAATTTAACTTTAGATATTCAGAAAAAAAGTATTATAAACAGTTTATTTTCCGGGTAGCTGAAGACTAAAACTCCATCTTATTTGGGTGCCTGGGTGGCTCAGTCAGTTAAGCAACCGACTCTTCATTTTGGCCCATGTCATGATCTCAGGGTTCTAAGATCGAGCCCTACATAGGCTCTGTGCTGAGTGAGTAGTCTGCTTGAGATCCTCTCCCTCTCCCTCTACCCTTCCCCCACCCACACATGCATACACTCTCTCTCTAAAATGTAAATAAATCTTTAAAAAAAAAAAAGCTCCATCTTATTTTACAGATTCTTGTAAATCCAAGATCTCTGAGTGTTTAGAGATTTGGTATAGATTATTTTCTTTCTTTTTTTAGAAGATTATTTTTACTCCTTTTTTTATGATTGGTTGTAATAAATTGTGTTTTGATTTCTTACAACTTTGAATCATCTTGAATATTTTATTGACATTGGTGGCACCTTCCTCTTTCCTCTCAAGATGTTTTGTTGTAAATTGCTATCATCACGTCCTTAGAGTATCTGATGTCAAGAACTTAACTGATAACTAGTACAAAGACTGGTCAATATCTCCTGGTTCTTCAGTATTAGGGACTACTTTTTCTTTGCAGTAATATTTTCAAAGTACCAATTGTTATTCCTACTTCCTTTGATTCTTTAGAGAGAAGAAACTTCTTAGCATTCAGTCAACACTTTATCAAAGTTACTAGTTTTAGAAAGATGAACATTCTAGAAGTATCCAGAAATTTACAAATACATGTGCATACATTTCCCTTTGTTTACAAATCACTTACATGTTGGGTACCAGTAAATAGATATCTTATAATGAGATTGTTATATACTTCACCACCCTATGTGTTAGACTTTACTGAAAATTACTGAGAGGTTTATTAAATATTCTTCATTCTCTACTATGCCTATTTTTCTTCATGGTATATGAAAGTATTTTCTTTGTAGAAATAGTAAATCTTTCCCATATTTTTTTTCTCCATCATATTTCAAATTAAAGTCCTTTTATTCAATAAAGCTCTTAATATACTCAGGCTCCTATAATTTCGCCAAATATATGGAGTTCTCTTCAAAGGGCTTGTTATTTTCATAGATCATAATTTAAAAAAACTATTTCTGTTTCTAGATAACACATGTATATCTGTTCTCAATACACATCCTCTTTTCTCCATCACTATTAAAATCTTAAAGTTGAAGAAGAAATTAATATATTAGCCATGCCTCTAAATCTTTAAGTTTCTTATCTTGGCTTTATTCTTTACTTCAATCTTTCAATAAATATTTTTTAAGTAATAATTATATGGTGGGTACTAATCTACATTTTGTGGATATAAGAATAGATAGAATGTACTCACTACTTTGAAATAATTTAGTGAAGGAAATATGTCTTTACAGAAACTGAAATGAGAAAGTGGAACATTGTGTTACACAAAATTTTTCAAGAGAAGCAAGATTAAGGAATGACTGTTCTGCCAGAGGAGTTGAAGAGGTAAAATTGAGCTGAACCATCTTTCGTGGATAAGCATTCAGATGGTGGAAAAGGAAGAAGTAGCTGTCCAACAGAGGGAGTGAATATGTCAAAAGGCATGAGAAATCATGGCTCACTTGGGGAACCACAGTGTGTACCATAAATTTTCTGTGAAGTATATAGTTTATATAGAATAGGAAGGAGATGATCTTGGAAGTAATGATGGAGGTCATAGTATGAAGAGTTTTTGCTAAAATTTGCTAAAATTTAGCTACGCTAAAATTTGACTCCACAGGTAATAAAATATTAAAATACTTTAAGCAAGAATGTGACATAAACAGATTTGCATTTTAGAAGAATTATTTTTATGGAATATGAAGAATGAATTAGGTGGCTTAAAACTGGAAAACGTTATATACATAAAAGTTGTAGACGAAGTTATGGTTGAGAAGATGGCTAAAAACATAGCTCAAGGGAAAAAAAAGATATCTTTAAGAAAAGATAATAATTTCAAAAATAGTCATCACATGATCAAACATCACAGATAGGACAGAAAAGACATAAAATAAAGATTGAAAATATGATATTGGAAATGGAATAACAATCCCAAAAGAGTAGTAGGAGTATGAACCGGATTGGAGGGGCTTTGAGATCCGAATGGAGTCCCTTTAGATAGGTATGTAGACTACTCCCTAAACAGTGAATGAATGAATGATTCTAATAGTCTATTCCTATGAATATTTAACTTATCAATTTAACGAATATCCATGTTAGGAGACTTAGACATTAGGAATATAATATGAACAAGCAAAGCCCCTGCCCTAAGGCCCTAAAGAGCTTTAACAGTATGATGGGTAAAAAGCTCTTCATTGTCTCTCTACTGCAGTTCTTTAGGCAAAAACAATAGTTACTTGGGCTAATGAATCTTCCTAACAAAGAAACTAACAGGGAGTAACAGGTTCTAAAGTGATGTGGTCCATTATCTCTCAACACTGTGTGGCAATTACATTTTATGCACTAAGAGTGAAAGAGGCATGTATCTGCAGTTAAAAGTTTTATGCATCACTATTTACAGAAGTAGAATAAATATCCGTCAATGACATCATGCATACAAAAGCATTCATCAAGGGTTGGAAGAAGGAAAGGAATATCTGTGATTAATTGTTTATTCTTCAATTCATCAAGTGGTAAAATAAATATGCTTCGGTTTAATGGCTGACACATTCAGAGTAAGGAGTGGGATATTTGTTGGTTCAAATTGTGTATGTTACTAATTTCAAGAGCAAAATAAAAATCCATCAATGACATACCAAGTAATTGGAAATGCTTTGGAGTATTTGTCCAGAGATTTTATTTGCCCAAATTGCTTTCTTAGAACTTGTCACATCGAAAAAAATCTGCCTTAATTTGTTGATACATCAAATCCTGTAGAGAACTGGTTATGGTTCAAAGATTTGCACAACTGTTTATATGACATATGACAACAAACCTAATATAGACCAAATACTATCATGTTATTTATAAGTGAAAGAAAACTTATAAGAAAACTCTAGCATCAGCAAATGTGGGAATTATATGTTAGACAGGTTTCATTAATTAAATACCAAAGTATGGTTTGAATTTTTGTAGAGGGCCTTTCTACTTTACCTATACAGTATGATTGGGCAATGTTTTATAGTTCTTTTCCTCTCTAAATTATACCATTATGTACCATATATGTTACACTGAAAAGTATACAGCTTCTCAAATATGTTCAATAATGCAGAGTTTCTACTATTTGCAGTCCATTCCTGGAACACTGGCCATCAAACCAACAATATTACATCAAAACTTTCTGGCTTTATATGATGAATAGGGTATAAAATGGATATCTTGAAAATTCAAGTTGCTGAGGACTGAAACTGGACCAGAACATAAATGTTTCCCAATTGCCTAGTCTGGAATAACTGAACAATATTAAATAAAAATGAGATTATTTATTACTACCATATAGTGATTTTGGACTAAGAGTGAGATGAACTGCTGTCCCAGTCTCCATATTACATTCTTTTAAAAATTCTGGATAAGAGAAAAAAGTATTTTAAATATCCATTTGGATTGAGGAAGAATATAAACACTGCATTATTGTGTCTCTCATAAAAATAGGAAGCAAATTATCAAATCTATTACTTGCTCTTCCCTTTGATGATACAACAGCGAAAATTTTAATTATTTTTTTGTTCACAATCTCTTAACAAGAACCATTAGAACCGAAAGACTAGCTTTTCTGAGTGACTCGTTTTTATCCCATTTGCAGGAATTGGCAAGGAAGAGGTTTTGTTTCATGAAGTAAAGAATTTCCATTTTATTCTTTATGAGATAATTCAAGTCAAAGCCATTAATGATTAATTTTTTTTAAATGTCAAAGTGAAGTTAAAATCTCTTCTTCCTTGTTCCTCATTTCGTCAAGATTCTAGCATTAATGCTGTATAATTAGGACATAATATCCAGATCTTGGGGCACCTGGGTGGCTTGGTCAGTTGAGCATCTGCCTTCGGCTCAGGTCATGATCCCTGGGTCCTGGGACCGAGCCCCACATCAGGCCTCCTGCTCAGCGGGAGGCCTGCTTCTCCCTCTCCCACTCCCCCTGCTTGTGTTCCCTCTCTCGCTGTCTCTCTCTCTGTCAAATAAATAAAAACTTTAAAAAAAATCTTTAAAGGGACGCCTGGGTGGCTCAGCTGGTTAAGCGTCTGCCTTCAGCTCAGGTCATGATCTCAGGGTCCTGGGATAGAGTCCCACATCGGGCTCCTTGCTCAGTGGGGAGCCTGCTTCTCCCTCTGCCTGCCGCTCTCCCTGCTTGTGCTCTCCACTCTCTCTCTCTGACAAATAAATAAATAAAATCTTTAAAAAAAAAATCTTAAAAAAAAATCCAGATCTTACTTGAGAGGCAAAAGAAAAAAAAAGTAATATACAAAAGAAGGAAAGACACTGTAATCACTGTTTCCCAACTTTTTCATTTCACAGCAGGCTTAAAAAGAAAATATTTCCATGGCACATTGGATAAAGTGAGAAAATGCTCACAGTCAAAGGCAACCAGTCAAGATTCAAAATATAGAGATAAATCTTCTGATTGGCTTATCTGGTTATCTGCACTTTGAGCAGGAGGAACATAAAATGTTTGATTTGAAGGCTCACCAAGATTTAATTCAATAAGAGTTCCCCAAAATAAAATCAGAGTGCTTCTGTAATTGACAACACAAACACATGAATGCCAAACAAGGAATGATGCTAGAAATGTAGCACATATATATTATTTCCATTTTAGAAATGAAAAGCCCATATGCATGTATATATATCTATGTTTGTCTTGTCCATATTCATAGTCTTATCAAGCTATTAGAAGTTAGAAAGGTAAGGATTTTTTTTCACTATAGCTATCTATATACTTTAAAAAATGAGTATATACTTTCAAAAATGAACAAATTTAATATGAATATAGAGGTAGATATAAATATAGGTATAGGTGTACAAATGCCTGTGCTCATTGGAATGATGATTGTTTCCCCTGCTTCTGTGAAATCTGTATGTTCAACAGGGAGTAGAAGTTTCATTAATTTTATAGACATGCTCTTTAAAGAAAGAAACAGAGGGTGAATGCAGTAATTGCTAAATTGTGCCAAAAGAAAAGAACAGTAGCAGTTAAGTGGCTAGTTAGTTTTTATTTATATGCTTAGAGATTAATATAATCACTCTAACATATATTTTCCCTTGTATAACATCTCTTTTATAAGAAATACTAATTCCTTCAGAAAATAACATGAAATCTCTGCTTATATTCACTAAATCACTAATATTCAGACTGCTATTAAATGTCTAATAATTTTGACTAAACTAGGTCTTTAATAATCAATTAAATAAAATGACATTATTCCCATTTAATCATCTCTGCAGTCTTACTTCAAACTTTATTTTAAGAAAAGGGAGGGGGTCGTGAAAAAATTAGCCATGATCAAACAAACTAGGACATATGGGTAAAAATATTGCTTCAGCAGGGATACTCTCAAACAATTTTTTCTTTCATTTGAGAAAATACATAGCTGGGCTTTCCTAAAATCTTAGTCCTCTTTCAACAGGCAGAGGGGACGTGAGTTTATTTTTTTTTTAGTACCCATGTTGAAAACTCTCCACAAATTCATTATTCATGTATTCCCAAAGGCAGACATACTTTCATTCTGAAGGCAAGTAAATAAAACCTTATATTTTAACATGAAGCAGCCAAAACATTTTGTCCTTATGGTATAGACCTGAAAGAGGAAACCACAATCCAGGTTCCACTGTTCTGTGAAGCCATCTGAACTGATAGACTCAGTTGTATAAAACTGCTCGGGTATCAAGTTTATGAGGCTCCCAACATGAGTGCATGTGAGCACCGTGATTGCATACCAGAAAGAACAGCAATGTCAAATGATAATTAATAATTATACAAATGAAAATTATCTGGGTTTATAAGCATTTTAGATAAACTATCATCTGTTTTGACTTGTAGATTGAATAGATCAGTAAACATTTAAATTATATATAAAGTGAACACAAAGGTGACCTTAGGTAGGTACATGGTTTTATTTTCTCATCCATTACTCAGGGTCTTGGGATAGCGATCTCTATTATTAACCCCCAATAATACCTTGCATGGAGGTTATCAGAATGAACCTGAGTTGAGATTGGATTTTATTCTATACAAGTATCTCTTCAGGGGCAAAGACACAAAACAGGACTTAGTATCACTTAAAAAAGTATATTTTCCCCAAAATTAAGTGTAAGATTAATGCCAGATTGATTAGGATAGTTTTAATAACTATGGACAACAGCAGCAGGAGGTAGATGTTAGACTACCCACATGGCTCTAATTTTAAGAATGCACATGAGATTTCTTTTTTTTTCTTTCTTTTTTTAAGAAAAGGTATTTTAAAATCTCACATTTAATCTCTTCTCCCACACAGGTTATATTACAGCTCAGGCATGACACATATTTCTGTTCAGATGCTACTAATATTGTGTTATTTAAATAGATTTTCTGACAGATTCTCCTTTTTTTGGAGCAGAACTCTTTCTAATCTTAATGCTAGTGTTTTAAAAATTGTATTTTTTTTCTGCTTAAAACACTCATTGCTTGCTCAAGTCTTTGAGTACATCTAATTTTATTGCACTATCAAAGAAAATGTTTTTACTATAGCAAAAGTCAACAGTCACTATACGTTTGAGAGAAGCAGGGCGTAAAGTCTAATCCTGATTTTATTGATGGTTTGAGAAATAAAATGAACACTTCTTGAAAAATAATATGAATTCTCTCTGACTTTGACCCTTCATTTCTTAGCTAAAATTAAATTTCTTCTTGTTTCTTCTTGGAGGAAATAATGAAGATAGACTTGTATGTATGTGAGATATAGTTGGGGCAATAATACTGAACACTTAATCCATCCCCCCCCCCACAACAATGACTTAGGTCTTGAGTCTCTCACAGAAGAACTTTGAAATAATTGCAATTTAGTACCTAAATTGAACATGACTTTTACCATACTTTAAAACACTGAAAGGATTGAAATACTTAGAAAGAGTTTACATTTGGGAAAATTCATTTCCCCACAACATATTTATTTATTTATTTTTCACTTTTTTCTGTCACCAACAGTCTATTTGTTCATCACTCTCAACATTTAATCTTACACGATGTCATTCCCTTTAGCACCTCTCTGAAACATTTTTTTCCCTAATTTCACTGAGAAAGAAGTTTTTTGTAGGATATTTGGCATTGTTTATGTATTGTCAGACCGATGCACTGGCCTTTTTCACTCACCTAATCTCACTGACAGTGTTCACTACTTTCTTTCTTTTTCTAACTCTGTGCTCTATTCCTATGCTACCTCAGATATCTTGAAATTCTTTCTTATTTACTCTAAACTGTGTTGCACATACACACAAATATATACTCCTTGGGAATTGGGTTTTCTTTCTCAATAATTCCATCAAGATTCATTAGTCTGTTCTTGTATATCCTTTCAGAACTTTGACTTACACTTTCTGATGTGATAAATAATGGGGTTATCATAAAAATACAATCTCTCTCCTTTAAAAGTAAGATATATTTTAATGGGGAATGACACACAAACAGTATATTAATCTTAAAATTTAATTTTGTTCATTTATAAAGTGGGGTCCTTTAGATCTAAGTCAGATAATAGTTCTTTTTCATTAATAAAGCATTTATTGAGCATTTATAATTATTCAGGTACTAAAATAATAACCACAAAATGATAGATAGGTACCCTGATTTGAGAAACTCATGTTTTAATATGGATATCAACATGTTTAAAAATTTATATTTATAAGGCAAAGTGAGATAAATTTATTTCTTACTCCTACTTCCCCATAAATTCATTTGCTAATTATATGTAACTGTGTTCATCTCTTCAATCATGTCATTATTTCTCAGATGATAGTAATTTTGCATGTTTTTCTATTTTTAGAATATCTTTTTGGACTCCTTTTCACCCTAGTGAAACCATATGCATCCTTTAAGACTCCTTTCAAAACTAATATTGAGTGAGAAACTTTATTCTTCCCTCTCTGTACATAATTTGGTGCTCCTTTCCTTATGTTTTATAGTACTTTTTTACTTTACCACTTATCACAGTCTCATAAATATTTGTGTTTAATTTACCTGGCTTTCCTCAGGAATTGTGGACACCTTGTCTTACTCATTTTTGTATCCAAATACTTAATATTGTTCAGAAGTCTACCAAGCTTCCTAATCTGTGTGGTGGAGGAAATTATCTTGTTAATTTTATGCTCTAGAACATGAAAAAAAGTTAAACATAATAAAAACAAGAATTAATTTGGAAAGAATGAATAATAACATAATTTATCTCTCTATGTTAATTTAAAAAAAATGATATAGGATATTTAGCTATTTGTTTAGAAAGCCAAGGGTAGAAGAAGTAGAGGTAAACTTTGAGATAACTTTCTAACCAAAAAATGTGGGGAGTGGAATCCTCTGGACATGGTTAAAATATTGATGTCAAACTAAGCACAAAACTAATATTGAATATCATACATTTCAAATAAAGACAATGAGAAGATATATATTTCCCTCTCTGGTTGGAAAGTTCTTGGAAGAGTAGAAGAAAATAAATGATTGGATTGATTTAGGGGTGAAGAATTAGTACAAACTGTATAAGAGCATTTATGAAGGTTGGAAATCCTGAATGCAATGCTAAAGAATGAATAAAATTATTGTTTATTTAGTTTTGACTTATAGGAAATGAAGTGAGGCCAAAAAACAAACAAAACAAACAAACACAAGCTATAGACACTGAAGAATAGGAAAATATCAAGTGAATATCATAAAATAACAGTTATTTCTGAATATAAATTGGGATTTTTGTACAGATATGGTGCTATGGTCTGAATGTTTGTTTTCCATCCAAATCCATATATTAAAATCCTAATGCCCAATGCGATGGTATTAGCAGGTAGGGTCTTTGAGAAGTGATTAGGTCATAAGGACAGAGCTTTCATGAATGAGATTTATGCCTTTATATAAAACTGAGCATCTCGCCCTTCCTGCCATATGAGGATACAAGGAGAAGTTTGCAACCTAAAAGAGGGCTCTCACTTAACCATGTTGGCACCCTAATCTCAGACTCCTAGCCTCTCAAAATGTGAAAAATAAAATTTTTGTTGTTTATAAGCCACCCAATCTATGATATTTTGTTAGAGCATCCTAATTGGACTAATAAGGGTATTTGAGTGAGAATGGAATTTTATCATCTATCAAGTGGAGCAGAGTATGTACTTTCAGGATCATGGTGGGCTAGATTATCTGGAGCATTCTCTCACTGCAAAACAACTAGACCTGGATTTAAACATTTTGAATGTATTTCTAGTCACTTAGGGATATAAAGATAATCTCCAAAGACCACTAACTAACTCCTTTCTCTTCCCCATAGACACCCACAACAACAACAACAACAAAAATCATCAAAACCCTTATCTTGAAACTCAGAGTTGGGATCAACGATAGAGCTAGTAGGAACAGGGTTTTCTTTAGAACAAATACAAATAACTCTTTGGCAGGGATTATAAACCTTGGACATACAACCAGAGTAGAAATGCTAAAATTCAGATACCTTCATTAGCCATGATTTTAAAGGGATCTAGAGTGGCCCACAGTTGATAGAATCCTCAAAATCAGGTAGCAGCTGTCACAAATCCCATAAATAATTATGAATTGACAAAGACCACAACCATTCAAGAAGATAAGACATCATGAAAATTTTTCAGACTTAATGACAACCATTTTAGAGCCCCAAGTTATACAAATGTTGGAATTGAAAATGGTAGGATAACTATGTTTGAAACAAAAAGGAAATATAAGATGAATTCATAAATATGAGCATTTTATGAGAGCTTTTCATTAATGACAGGCAGACCTTAAAATTAATGTAATAAATTTTCAAAAATGAAACATGATTATTGAAATAAAATACAAAATGAATGAGTTTCAACAATACAGAACAAAATGAAGAACAAGTTGAAGGACAGAAATATCTAGCTGAAGATTTTTTTTAACATAAGCAAAAAGAGAAAATAAGTTAAAAATATGAAAGATAATTTAAGATATATAGTATCTAGAATAAGCATATATCTAATTATAGTTCTAGAGTAAAAGATGAGAGAATTGAGGGAAGGCAAATTTGAGAAACAAATGGCTGAGAATTTCTAATACAGAAATATAACAAAATTGTTAAGAAGCACAATATATTAAACTGGCATTATTTTTTTAAACTCCATAATTAGACACACCCTACAGACACTTCACAAGAAAAGGAAAACAATTTTAAAAGCAGAGACAAGATAGACGCACCTACAACAAAAGTGAATATTAAATTAACAGCAGACTTCCAAATGATAACAGTGCCATTGATAAACAATGGAATTAATTTTCTAGGGTACTGAGTTAAAATAATAATCAAACTAGAATTGTTTACCCTGTCAAGAAATAGTTTGTTTGTGGTGGTAATGGTGAACAAACTTGTAAATCAAATCTCTAGCTAAGAACCGGAAAAGATATTTTAAAAAAGATTGTGTTTGTAGGCATTGGAAAACTACCAAGAAAACAAAGACTCATGGGAATAAGATTGTGAAAAGGAAAGCGTAAATTGGGAAGGCCTATCTTTGGAACTAATTTCCCTTGAGGCATTTGCTAAAAGGCTGTATGGAACAAACAAAAGTTCAGCAGTTATATAGAGCTGGAAAAGAAAAAAAAAGAAAGAAAGAAAGATCAAAGCCTGTCAAGTTCCAATCATTCATCTTCCAGAATTTTGTTGTAAAGCTCTGTTTTCAGGGTTATAGAAGTAGCTATATAACGATATTCAAGGATGTTCATACCAGCATTACTTGTAATTATAACTTTAACTGTAAATAAAACAAAAATCTAAGGAAACAAACAACTGGAAAAAATATAAAATGACTGTTAAGGAGAATGATTAAGTGAATTTTAGTACTTATAAACTCTGGACTGTAGTCTACCCCAGGGATATGAACAAGTATTTGAACAAGTAATTTAGGGTGTTTTTATGACTGAGATATCATGCTAATTTCTTTATAGTCATATTTTCTGCCCATCTTGTAGATGGGAACAATGAAGTTTATTTTTTAAAAGATTTGTTCATTTATTTTAGAGAGAGAGACAGCAAGGGGAGGGGCAGAGGGAGAGAGAGAATCCTGAAGTAGACACCCTACTGAGTGCAGAGCCTGATATGAGGCTCAATCCTAGGACTGTGAGACCATGACCTGAGCCAAAATCAAGAGTCGGCCGTTTAACAGAGTGAGCCGCCCAGGCATCCCTGAACAATGAGGTTTAAGTAGGTAAGTTACTCTTCTCAGGCAAATGTATCTCTTGACTCCAAGGCTTTTTTATAATTTCCTCTACTATTCTTCCCTATAGTATTACAGAGGGAAAAATATATGGGAGAGAATATTATAAAACATCAGCTATGGTTATATGAAGATATTTGGATGGTAGACAATTTGTAATTTTGTCTTTATTGTATTATTTCTTTTTACATCTGAAAAAAATTTTAAGGGAGTACAAGCCTCATCTCTCATCTCTTACCATGCTTTGTTTTTGGGTTTTTTTCTTTTTTGAGAACAAGGTCTACATTGGAAGTGTCTTTTGTATTCCTTAGAAGGAAATGGAAATAGAATTAAATTCCTATTAAGGATTTGATATTTATTGAATAACACAACACTTATAAGAAACCATCATGACAAGACTGGATCAACTAACTGTACACTGAAGCAAACAAAAATAGGCAATGGTTATGCAGTTAGAGACCTGGTCTGATTTTTATAACCGAATGATTTGTAATGATTTCTCACTGAAAATGCAGGTGAAAATGAAAACCATTAATCAAAAAATCACCATCAATTTAATAAAATTAAATATAGGATACTTCCAAAAGAGAACAAATATAATCAGTGTTTTCATGTATAAACTAGGTAATTGGATGTCATATATCAACAATTCAAGAAATATTTGTTAGGTGTATATTACATATTAGGCTCAATGCTTTAATCAGAGGATGAAATGATAAATAAGTCATTGACTTTGTCTTCAGGGACTTTACAAGGATGATAGGCATGTAAAATTATGTATACATGCTGTGATAGTCAGAAAATTTAAAGACTTACAAGGTGTTTGAAGATGTTGAAGATGTGGTGATTAATTCTGTCAGTGGTGAAAAGTTCAGGAAGGAGAGTCAAGAAAGACTTGTCATTGGAAGTGGTGTTAAGAGGTGGAAGCATAAAATGACTAGGTTTATAACAAAAATCAAAAGCATTTGGCTATTAATGCAGAATAAAATGTTAAGCGATAGAGGCATAAAATGACCAGGTTCGTAACAAAAAAAATTGTGAAAAGGTGAAAAAATAATGCTGCCCTCTTTTTTATGAATAATCAAAACGTAAGAACATGAAATTGAAGGACAAACTTTATCATGTATTATGCCAAAAGATATCTGTATACCTAAATAACGATATACAAGGAAGGACTATTGCTATAATTAGAGAGGCAAGCAGGAACTGAGAGAATGCTCCTTTCAGAAGATCTCAGACAAGGAGACTACACATAGTTCTCCAAGTAAAGGGTCCATCTTTATTTTTTTTACTGACTGAACCACCCAGACACCTAGGGGTCCAAATTTTTAGAAGAAATGGAAACAGTGCATGTGGATTTGTGTTGGGAACTTTCCTGGATCCAATTTGTCATCAAGGAGGAGCAAGGGAGGCTAGACTACATAGACAATCCAGACACTTTCCATATTTCCAGGAACCAATCTTTTCATGATACAGAGTGAAGAAAATGTTGCTTTTTGAGGAGTTCTTTGTCTTTATAAATCTATCAGACAAGAAAAAGCAAAAATTTTTAAAAATCAATCAATCACCTATGAAGCTTTATGTCATAAGAAAGAGATTTTCTGAAGTATGGAAATTGGCCCAGGCCTACTCCCAAAGGAACTTCTTGTAAACAGCTGCTCCAGGTAGCAGTCAACTCATGAAAAAAATGCATAATAATTAAAAGAAACAGCACAGAGTCAATAAAAATATAATTGCAGATAAAATAAAACTGGAAGGAAGGATGGAAGGAAGAAATAGCAACCAAGAAAGCCCCAGGAAAAAATACTATCATGGGGTGTAAATAGATTTTTACATAGAAATAAGGGGAATAAAGCACCTCCTTAAACTCAAGAGATTCGGGAATTTGGGGACTAAGAAACAAGATAGTGGAAGGAAATTAATAACTAATACAATTGAAAAATAAATTCATTTAGAAATGAAGTCCACATTGGTGGCTATAGAAAGGAGATAGATATTGCTAAGTAATAAGAGGCAGTGAGGTCAAGATTAAGGGAAGTGAACAAAATAAAATGGAAATCAAAGAAAGTTAAGAGAAAAAAATCAACAGATACGGAAACTGATAAAGGAGCCAAAATATGTATAGTTTTTGTCTTTGTAAAATACAAATCCAACCTAATGGAATAAAATACAACTGGAGAAATCTTTCTAGGAACCGGTAAATACTTAAATCTATAGTTTGAAATGGGAAACCATATTCTAGGGGAAAATATAATTATTAGCATCCATAAAAGAAAAAAGGGATAAATAAAGAATTCTTCGGGTGTTTAAACAAAAGATCTTACCAGCTCCAAGCCTGGTCCCTCACTTCCCCACAGAAACATCCAATACTTAAACAGTGGGACAATAACTACCAAGGGCTCAAGGAAAAAGAGCCCTATAAGGGAATTATGGATACCCAGACAACCTTTGGTTTGAAAGTAGAATTGAGAGACTAGTAGGATTACACTCAGCTGAGCACTTCTTGAGAAAACTACTAGAGGACTAACTAAAATCCTAAACAATGAATTAGAAATCTACAGCAAAAGGACTACTGGTGAGTTATGATTCCTGTTAACTCTTTACTGAAGTCTAAGGACAGTGTGGGTGAAACAAGTTCAAATTCCCTGAGCCCACCATGCTATGAGGAACGTGAGCCATACAGAGAGGCCACCTGTAGTCTGGTCCACAGCTCTGGGTGGGGTCTCAGTAAACAGCCAACATCGACCACTATGTGGGATGTAGATGCTTCCAGCCCCGAGTTGGCAAATCAATCCCAAAACTGAGTGTTTCTAGATGAGACATTATTGCAAAAAATGCCATCCCTGCCCTGTCCTGTCCAAATTCCTGACCCACGGAATTTGTCAACATAATAAAATGGTTGTTTTATGCCACTAAGATTGTAGTGATTTGCCATGAAGCAGTTGTAACTGGAATAGTTTTAACCATTATACTGAAAATCTAACCTCTTCAGTCATTAAAGATAACACACACAGGCACCACACACACACACACAGGAGAAAATATAGATATATTGTGAAGGATTTAGAAATATAAATAATAATATATATCTGTCAAAATTTCATTGAGAGTTTTTTGCTATACTTAAATTATGCCTCCATAAAAAATAAAAAATAAACATGGATGACAGAATTAAAAACATACTTGTCAATGGGCCAATTCTCCTATTAGATCAGCTATTACATCTGTACAATGACATGGTAGTCAAATATTCAATATTCAAATTTTTTTAAATGAAGCCTCTCTATGTGAATTGTTACAAATGACTCCCAAAAATCACTTAAAGTGTAGAATAGTGGTGTTTGTAGTCCACTGTTTGTTTTAAAACAAAACAACAACAAAAACCCAAAAATATGTTTATATACAAGATATATATTTGAGAAATTTCACTGGTTACTGTCTCAAAAGATGAAGTTAAAAGTTTATTCAAAGTTACCTCTGAATTAACTCCATGAGGGTCTTTAACAACTGAAGTTGAAAAAATCTTAACCCTTCAAGAAGCACTCATCTTTCAAATAAATGGTTTTATGAATGAATGTCCTACTGATAGAAGTATCACAGAATCATATATACACCAGGACTATGTACTAATAAAGAGGTATCTCTTAGGTAACTAAAACTATACCTTATCTTATGTGATTAATGAAAGTCTTGTATAGAAATTAATTCTTAATTTGACAAAACACACTTTCATAAATTTATGAATGTAAGCAATTATAGCATAACATAGCACGTAACATAATGTAATATGAATTGTGGATTCACTTTGCTGATGTACATCATCTAAATTCTTGAGAATCCAGAATAGTAATTTTCTTTTAAATGCAGTAGCTCTGAGACATTTTTGATGGTCATAAAACATTGTATAAAATCTATAATCCTTTCTGCCTGTAACACACTAATGATTGCAGATTTATGATGCAAAAGTTAATTTAGATAGTTTGCTTTTCACCTCAGTGGGATAGAAAGACATTTTTAAAACATCAATAATAAAATGCCATGTAACATGTTGGTTTCAGGTACTTCACTGAATTTTTTGAATAGCAGAAAAAAAATATCTAAAGATATCTAAAAGGGACAAATAGATACTAACTTTATATTTACTTGGAGATTTAATAAAGCTCAAGTTGACTATTTTCTTTTAACTGGATTCATTTTCTTCACTTACCATATTTAGCTAAAGCCAAATAACTAAAAGATATATTTTATGAGTTGTTAGAAGATAATACTTTTTTTCAGTAAGACATAATCTTACTTCCAAAACTATGAAACACTCCTTTTTCCTTAGTGAAAATATTCCCTTTCATGCAAGATATTTTCTCATAAGAGGGGCACCTGGGTGGCTCAATTGGTTAAGCGACTGCCTTCGGCTCAGGTCATGATCCTGGAGTCCCAGGATCGAGTCCTGCATGGAGTCCTGCATTGGGCTCCCTGCTCGGCGGGGAGTCTGCTTCTCCCTCTGACCTCCCCCCCTCTCATGTACTCTCTCTCTCAAATAAATAAATAAAATCTTTAAAAAAAAAAGATATTTTCTCATAAGAGAAATTTTCCTTTTTATTATTTCTAACATTATCCCCATTTTACTCATAAGACAAATATATACTAATATGAAGATGTGTTTATGGTTAATATTAATTAAAATATGAAGCCAATTCATACACAATATTTACCGACAGTCTCATCTATACAGACATCTTACCTTTACCAGATTAATTCAAACCAATCTTATTTATGAAATCTAGCACTTTCTTACGTATCAAATGTGGATCTCTACATTTTTTTATCCTTTTTAAAATTTGAATATTCAGAAGATGTTTCCTCTTATCCATTCTGAAAGAGACCTCTTTCTCCCAACACACTTGTCCCAACCACATCAAATTTTCCCCAAACCAGATTCTATAATAGCTACAGTGCATATACATAACAACTATAACTTCCTGCCATAATATTTTATCATAATTGTCTGACTTTTACATTTATGACTCATGCCTATATTTGGCTCTTCAAGAGCACATATTTTTTGTGACATTCCTTTTAGTTCTCCATTGTAAACTCTTAGTTTGAAAAAATAGATTAATAATAATTTCAAGATATTTTACCAAAGTAACACTGTTATTGTTTTTGGCAGGTCAGCTCTCTGTCATCCATTTTTAAAAAATTTAAAATAATCTACAAAATAAACATCAGATATGTATATTTCTTCTATAATAAAGATATAAATAAGTAGCAAAAAGACATTTCTATTACTAAGATGGATAAGAGGAAGTAATGCTGAAACAAGGAAAGTGAATGCTTTAAAATATGTGGCTTTTCTGAGGCTGACATTTTAATAATACTTCTTTGGAGTTGCATTGTCCCCATTTTCTTTGAAATTCCCATAAAGAGAGATTATTATCCTAATTAGAGCTGTTAGATCTTAGAGACAAAAATTTGTGAGCAAGCTCTTTCTTTTTCTTCTTCCCCCAAAAATAAGTCTCCTAAGTTAAGATAAAGTTGATAAAACTGTTCATAGAAAATATAATTTTCCTTCCCTTAGAATAAATTGGGTCTCTAAAATGAACTCAAATTGATAAACCTGTATAACACTTTGTCTGAAACTCACTTTGGCTAAAGCTCCTAGGTAAATCTCCTATTGAGCCAGTCCTTAAGAATGGTTGTATTTCCTACTGTTCATCACATTTAAATATACGGCCCATGGTGAGAAGCAAACAAAATCACTAGTATTTAAACCTAAAGAGTGAACATAAAATACTGATCTTGTGGCGCCTGGGTGGCTCAGTCGTTGAGCGTGTGCCTTCGGCTCAGGTCATGATCCTGGGGTCCTGGGATGGAGCCCCGCATCAGGCTCCCTGCTCCACGGAAAGCCTGCTTCTCCCTCTCCCACTCCCCCTGCTTGTGTTCCCTCTCGTGCTG
The DNA here is from genome assembly GCF_009762305.2 of Zalophus californianus. Lineage (NCBI taxonomy): Eukaryota > Metazoa > Chordata > Mammalia > Carnivora > Otariidae > Zalophus > Zalophus californianus. The sequence goes on from NC_045603.1 coordinate 43,914,520, forward strand.
TGTCTCTCTCTGTCAAATAAATAAATAAAATCTTGAAAAAAAAATACTGATCTTAATTTTGAATTCTTAACTTCTTCTTCCATGATCCAATGCAATTTACTCCAAACACTACATAAATATATATTAACTTTTATATATAGTGGACCTGGCTGTTGTTTTCTCAATATCACCTCCAGGAAAGTACCAAAAAGAGATCGCAACTATTTTAGATACCAAGAGTTCATTTGTTTTCCTTTTAAATTAACCTAAATTTTTGTTTTTTGTATAATCTGATTAGTTGTTTTAAAATATATTAGGAATAGTTTCTTTTAATTAAATTCAGAAAAATATGTTTCTATGTTACCGTATGATAAAGGTCATATTTTCTCCTTTGTTTCACCTTCAGTTTGAGCAAAAGTCTAATCTTCCTTTACCTCTAAAAATACCTAGTGTGGTTCAGAAAAACTTTGAGATTTATTTTACAAACTCACAAACTTTGCTCTAGTAGGGTAATAAATGTAAACATAAGAAAAATGGCCTCAAACAAAAAAAAAAATGTACTGCCTAGTGAAATAAATGAAAATAAAGATTACAAGAGGCATACACACAAAACAACAAAAACAATAAACAGCAGTAATGCAAAAAAAGTCCATGTTTTTACCTGCTCATTAAGCATCTTTCTCTTCGCTATAGTTCTCAATAATATATATTTTTCATTTATTCATTATTCAAGTTATTCCTTTATTCAACTGTGAGATACTTAGAGCCTAATAGTGCCAGACTTTATCTTACCTATGCAAGGCAAATAGAGAGAAATTCATGTTATATTTCTGAAGGGGCTAATCACTTAGTAGATAATATTTAACAAATTTTGATCATTATGAAATCTTACAGATTAGACTTGCCTATAGTTAACACTCAGGTTTTTTGACCAAATAATTTTCCATCATTCAAACGTGACAGTCATTGTTCTTTTGCATGATTGATAAATAGCACATTTTTTCACATTTGAAAAAAAGATCAAGTTCCAAACATATAAATATCCATTTTATAATTTAAAATACATTGTTTGGGGCACCTGGGTGGCTCAGTCATTAAGCGTCTGCCTTTGGCTCCAGTCATGATCCCAGGGTCCTGAGATGGAGTCCCACATGGGGCTCCCTGCTCAGCGGGAAGCCTGCTTCTGCCTCTCCCACTCTCCCTGCTTGTGTTCCCTCTCTTGCTCTCTCCCTCTCTATTAAAAAATAAATTAAAAATCTTAAAAAATAGATAAATAAAATATATTGTTTGGTAGAGAAAGTGAATGGCTATTGACTTTGGATTCTGCCACATAGTTATGATTGTGTTTGATATACATTCACTCATTTTTATTAATTTCATTTGCTTTCAGACTCTCATCCAAGTCATAGATGTTTTTGTATATAGTTGGAAAAAAATGGTATGTGTCTTCATAAAGGCTCAAATTTAAGGGGGCTATATTTCAACCACGGAAACAAATACAATGATGTAACAATAATTTGATGTGAAATTATAATGAAGATATATACAAAGTACATTAGGAACTTAAGAGGTGTGTCCAAGTGGCCTTAAGGAAGTTAGAACATGCTTCAGAGAGTGACTGATGCTTTAGATGACTTTTAACAGAGAACATATGAGTGTCTCAAGTGGGTAGGACCCTGCCTTCCAGAAAGAGAGATGGACGCTGATGAAGGCATGACCTAAAGCCTTCTTCAGCACTCCCAGTGATTGTGTGAGCACCCATTTCCCTGTATTATGGCTGTAGAATGAGCTAGAACGGTTTCTATCTCTTAAAACTAAAACATAATCTAAGATTCCAGACCCAGCACAGGTTATCCATAGATTTAGAGATATGGGATAATCAAAGAATAACATGGAGTTAATGATCATTAGAAGCCAAGACCAGGTAGGAAGAAGCAGAAGTAGGTCTTTGAATATTATATAAAATCATGACATAATGTGTTCACTATGAATAAGGCTTATATTTGTATTAGATGACAATGTCATTGGCACATTTTAAGCAATTTAATAACATACACAAAGATGCATTTAAGAAATAAGACTTTGGAAATGGCATTATGAATTTTCTGAAGAGAAGCCAACCTAGATATTCAGTATGATGACCAGCTACTATACACACACACACACACACACACACACACACACACACACACACGGTCCAAGAGAGATGAAGTCTGAATGATGGCTTCTATGATTAGACTGTAGATGAGATAAAGTGAATATGAGTGATGAGAGAGAGGTATGTCTCTAAAGAACAGTTTGTTTTTCCTTTCCTTTCTTCAGAGTGAAGAAGTGTGCACATTTTCTAGGGTGGAAGAAGGCAGTGTTGATTTTCCAGGAAGGACAGAAGTAGTGGATTACAGGTGTGCAATTGGAGAAAATAATGCTAAGTTTAGGTTTGATAATGATTCAGCATTGATTCGTTTCCTCTTTTATCCATGATTCATATCTTTTTGGATTATTCTAAAAATTCCCAAATACACAACATGGATATAAATATCTATGTTTTAGATCTTCAGGTGAGAAGTCACTTTCCTAGCCTTCTGTTTTACTTGCTTACTTGCATGGAATATGCTGTTCCCTATCTCTGCTACAAAGTTGAAAATGCTATTTTCACAGGGGACTCTGGAACTGATGTCAGGCCTTAGTGATATTTTTACATTATGGCTTAGCATCCAAATGGAAGTGAAAGTTTTGAGGACTATTGAACAGTAAATGTATCACATTACAAATGTATCACATTACAAAACGCAGACCTGAGTTAAAGAATTTGATGTCAACTTGCTGTGAAAATGCAGTGTTCAATTGTCCAAAAAGAGTCAAATTCTACACCTTAGTAAGATATTCTAGTGCTTACAGTGAACTACATAAAAAAGTCAGTGACAGATGCTGTGAAATATTTTCTAAGGATACATTTAACACTGCTTTTGAGATAAAACATTCATCTCCATTATTTATCAAGATGTAGTTGGCATACAATATTATATTGGCTTCAGGTATACAACATAATGGTTTGACTTTTGCTGCATACATTGCAAAAATGGTCACCGCTGTAAGTCTAGTTACCATCTGTCACCTTACAAAGTTAATGCAGTAGTATTGACTATATTCCCAATACTGTACATTACATCCCTATGACTTATTTATTTTATAACTGAAAGTTTATACTTCTTAATCCCCTTCACCCATTTTGCCCACTATCCTCCTCTGGCAACCACCAACCAATCTGTTCTCTGTATCTATGAGTACAGGTTGTCTTTTGCTTTATTTGCTTGTTTTGTATAAATGAAATCATGTGATATTTGTCTTTCTCTATCTTATTTCACTTAACATGATATCCTCAAGGTCCATCCATGTTGTTGCAAATAGCAAGATTTCATTATTCCTTATGACTGAGTAGTATTCTGTTGTGTGTATATATATATATATATATATATATATATATATATATATATATATATATATATATATCTTCTTTAGCCATCCATCAGTGGACACAGGTTGTTTCCATATCTTGACCACTGTAAATAATGCTGCAATAAACATAAGGATACACATATCTTTTTAAATTAGCATTTTCAAACTGAGTAGTGGAATTACTGTATCATATGTTAGTTCTATCTTTAATTTTTTGGAGGATCCTCCATACTGTTTTCCATAGTGGCTGCACTGATTTACATTCCCACTAACAGTGCACAAGGGTTCCCTTTTCTCCACATCCTTGCCAACACTTGTTATTTCTTGTCTTTTTGATAACAGCCATTTTAACAACTGTGAGGTGATATTGTGTTTTTGATTTGCATTTCCCTAATATTTGTGATATTGAGTATCTTTTCATGTGTCCGCATGCCGTCTGTATGTCTTCTTTGGAAAAATATCTACTCAGATCATCTCTCCATTTTTTAATAAGATTTTTTTTGTTATTGAGTGGTATGAGTTCTTGAAATATTTTGGATATTAACCCCTTACATATGATTTGTTAATACCTTCTCCTAGTCATTATATTGCATTTTCATTTTGTTGATGGTTTCCTTCACTATGCAGAAGTTTTTAGTTTTATATAGTCCTATTCATTTATTTTTGCTTTTGTTTCCTTTGCCTTTAGAGTCAGATCCAAAAAAAAAAGTGTTGCTAAAAATGATGTCAAGGAGCTGACTTTTTTCTAGGAGTTTTATATTTTTAAGTCTTACATTTAAATTATTAGACCATTTTGAGTTGATTTTATATATGGTATAATAAGATAGTGGTTCCATTTCATTCTTTTGCATATAGTTGTTCAGTTTTCCCAACAACAGTTATTGAGGAAACTGTTCTTCCCCCATTGTATACTCTTGCCTTCTTTGTCATAAATTAGTTGACCATATAAGCACTTTTTTTTCTGGGGTATCTACTCTGTTCTATTGAAATATGATATATGTGTCTATTTTTATGCAAATACCATACTGTTTGATCACTATAGCATTGCAGTATAGTTTGACATCGGGGAACATGATACCATCAGATTTGTTCTTCTTTCTCAAGATTGTTTTGGCTGTTCAGGGTCTTTTGTGGTCTCATACACATTTTAGAATTATTTGTCCTAGTGCTGTGAAATATGTCATTGGAATTTTGATTAGGAATTTCACTGAAATTGTAGATTGCTTTAAGTAGGATGTGTATTTTATCAATATTAACTCTTCCAAACCATGAGCAAGGAATATTTTTCCATTTATTTGTGCCTTCTTCAATTTTTTTCATCAGTGTCTTATAGCTGTTAATGTAGACATTTTACCTCCTTGGTTAAATTTATTCCTAGGTGCTTTATTGTTTTAGATATGACTATAAATGGGATTATGTTCTTGATGTCTCTTTCTGCTAGTTTGTTATTAGTGTATAGAAACACAGAGGTTTCTGTATATTAATTTTGTGTCCTGCCACTTTACTGAATTCTTTTATTAGTTCTAACAGTTTTTTTGGTGGAATCTTTAGAGTTTTCTATATATAATATCATATTGTCTGCAAATAGTGGCAATTTTACTTCCTCGTTCACAGTTTGAATGCTTTTTATTTCTTCTTCTTTCCTAATTGTTGTGGCTAGGACTTCCAATACTATGTTGAATAAAAGTGGGGATAGTGGGCATCTTTGTCTTATTCCTGAGCATAGAGGAATAGCTTTCAGTTTTTTACCAATGAGTATGATACTAGCTGTGGGCTTGTCATATATGACCTTTATTATGTTCAGGTACAATTCGTCTATAGCCACTTTGTTGTGTTTTTATCATAAATACATGTTAAATTTTGTCAAATGCCTTTTCTGCATCTATTGAGATGATCATATGATTTTTATCTTTCATTTTGTTAATGTGGTATATAATGTTGATTGATTAATGGATGTTGAACCATCCTTACATCCCTGGAATAAATCTCACTTAATTATTATATATGATCTTTTTAATGTATGTTGAATTCAGTTTGCTAACATTTTGTTGAGGATTTTTGCATCTATGTTCATCAGTGATATTGGCCTGTAATTTTCTTTTTTTTGGTGTCTTTGTCTGGCTTTGGTATCAGAATAAGTTTGGCCTCATAGAATGAGTTTAGAAGCTTTCTCTCCTCTTCAATTTTTTTTTGTTATTGTTTTGAAGAGTCGGAGAAAGATTGGTATTAAATCTTTGTCTGGTAAAATTCATTACTGAAGCTGTCTGGTCCTGGACTTTCATTTGTTGGGAGGTTTTTTGTTTGTTTTTTTTTTAAAGATTTTATTTATTCATGAGAGACAGAGAGAGAGAGAGAGAGAGAGAGAGGCAGAGGGAGAAGCAGGCGAGCCTGATGCGGGACTCGATCCCAGGACTCTGGGATCATGACCTGAGCCGAAGGCAGACGCTTAACCATCTGAGCCACCCAGGCGCCCTGTTGGGAGGTTTTTGATTACTGATTCAACCTCCTTACTAGTAATTGGTCCATTCAGATTTTCTATTTCTTCATGATTCAGTCATAGAATATTATAAATTCTAGGAATTTATCCATTTTTTTCTAGGTTGTCTAATTTGTCCGCGTATAATTGTTCATGGTAGTCTCTTATGATCTTTTATATTTTTATAGTATCAATTGTAATCACTTTCATTTCTGATTTTATTTGAGCCCCGTTTCTTGTTTTCTTGGTAAGTCTAGCTAAAGGTTTGTTGCTTTTGTTTTTCTTTTCAAAGAACCAGCTCTAAGTTTCATTGATAGTTTCTGTTGTCTTTTTAGTTTCCATTTCATTTATTTCTGTTCTGATCTTTATTATTACCTTCTTTCTACTAACTTTGGCTTCATTAGTTCTTTATATAATTCCTTTAAGTATAAAATTAAATTGTTTGAGATTTCTCCTGTTTCTTGCTGTTGGTTTGTGTTGCTATGAGCTTCCTTCTTAGAACTACTTTTGCTACATTCCACAGATTTTGGTATGTCATATTTCTGTTTTCATTTGTCTCAAGGTATATATATATATATATTTCTCCTTTGATGTTTTCTATGGCCCAGTAGTTGTTTAGTAACATGCTGTTAATCCTCAAGTATTACTAGTTTTTTTTTTCAGTTTTCTTCTTGTAATTGATTCCTAATTTCATACCATTGTGATTAGAAAAGATGCCTTATTTGATTTCAATAGTCTAGAAGTTATTGAGACTTGTTTTGTGGCTAATATGTGATCTAACCTGGAGAATATTCAATGTGCAATTTTGGATCGAATGTTATATACATATATATATATATATATATATATATATATATATATATATATATATATATACACACTAAGTCCACCTGGTCTGATGTGTCATTTATAGCTGATGTTTCTTTACTGATTTTCTGTCTGAATGATTTTTCCATTGATGTAAGTGGGATGTTAAAATTCCCTACTCTTACTGCTATCAATTTCTCTTTTGACATCTGTTAATATTTGCTTTATATATTTTGATGCTCCTATGTTGGGTGCATATATATTTACAAATGTTATATCTTCTTACTGGATTGAGTCCTTTATCACTCTGTAGTGAAACTTTTTGTTTTTTATTGCAGTCTTTGTTGTTTCTCTTTTTTAAGAAAGATTTTATTTATTTGACAGAGAGAGAGTATAAGCAGGGGGAGAGGCAGGCGAGAGGGAGGAGACTCCCTGCTAATCAAGGAGCCCCATGTGGGACTCGATCCCAGGACCCTGGGATCATAACCTGAGCTGAAAGCAGATGCTTAACCGACTGAGCCACCCAGGCATCCCCTGCAGTCTTTGTTTTAAAGTATGTTTTATCTCATATGAATGTGGTTACACCAGTTTTCTTTTCATTTCTGTTTGCATGATATATCTTTTTCATCCCTTCACTTTCAGTCTGTGTCCTTCTAAAGTGTGTCTCTTATAGGCTACATATAGTTACGTCTTGTTTGTTGGTTTGTTTTAATCCTTTCAGCCACTGTATGTCTTTTGACTGGATCATTTAGTCTATTTACATATTGATAGTATATACTTGCCATATTGTTAATTACTTTCAGGCTGTTTTTATAGTTCCTCTCTGTTCCTTACTTCTGCTCTTGCTCTCTTCCCTTGTGGTCTGATGACTTTCTTTAGTATTATGTTTAGATTCCTTCTTCATTTTATTTTGTGTCTTTACTATAACTTTTTGCTTTGTGGTTACTATGAAATTCACATACATCATCCTGTGTATATAGCAGTACATTTTAAATTGATAGCAACTTAAATTTTTACACATTCCCAAACTCTACATTTTTACTTCCCCCTTGACATTTTATGTATCACTTTTTACATCTTTTAATTGTATGTAACTTATTTTATGTAATTATTATATTTTAGTTAATTTTACTTTTGTCTTTTTTCTTAGTATCTTTATAAGTGATTAAGCTACTACTTTTACTATATATTTACTTTTCCACTGTTTTTTTACTTTCATACATTTTCTTGTTATTAAATAGTGCCATTATTTTCAGCTTAAAGAGTCTCTTTAATATTTCTTGTAAGGCCAGTTTAGTGCTTGTCTAGAAAACTATCTCTCCAAATCTGAACACTAATCTTGCTGGATAGAGTATTCTATGTTGGATTTTTGTTTGTTTGTTTCCTTTTAGCACTTTGAATATGTCATGCCACTCCCTTCTGGCCTGCAGTTTATGCTGAGAAATCTGCTGATTGTCTTACGGGGTTTCCCTGTACATAACAATTTGTTTTTCTCTTGCTGCTTTTAAGATTCTCTCTTTAGCTAACTTTTGACATTTTAATTCTAATGTGTCTTGGTGTAACTCTCTTTGGGTTCATTTTACTTAGAATTCTCTAACCTCCTGGACCTGAACATCTGTTTACTCCCCAAGGTTAGAGAACTTTTCAGCTGTTATTTCTTTAAGTTTTCTGCCCCTTTTTTCTTTATTCTCTCTTTTTAAAAATTTTATTTAAAGAGGGATTAGATTAATTTTTTTATTGTCATATAGTTCTAATTTTTTATTTTACTCTAACTGTTTCTATTTTTTTATTATTATTATTTTGTTATTACCCATCACCCTGTTACCCCATTCCCCCAACCCCCTCCCTTCTGTAACCCTCAGTTTGGTTCCTGGAGTCCAGAGGACTTGGTTTGTCTCCCTCTCTGATTTCTTCCCATTCAGTTTTCCCTCCCCTCCCCTGTGGTCTGCTGTGCTATTCCTTATGTTCCACATATGAGTGAAACCATATGATAATTGTCTTTCTCTGCTTGATTTATTTCACTTAGCATAATCCCCTCCAGCTCTATCCCTGTCAATGTAAATAGTGGGTATTCATCCTTTGTAATGGCTGAGTAATATTCCATTGTATATATGAACCACATCTTCTTTATCCATTTATCTTTTGAAAGGCACCTCGGCTCTTTCCACAGTTTGGCTATTGTGGACATTGCTGCTATGAACATTGGGGTGTATATGTCCCTTCTTTTCACTACATCTTTATCTTTGGGGTAAATACAAGTAGTGCAATTGCTGGGTCGTAGGGTAGCTGTATTTTTAACAACTTGTAGAACCTCTAGATTGTTTTCCAGACTGGCTGTACCAGCTTGCATTCCCATCAACAGTGTAAGAAGGTCCCCCTTTCTCCACATCCTTGCCAACATTTGTTGTTTCCTGTCTTATTAATTTTTGTCATCCTAACTGATGTAAGGTAGTATCTCATTGTGGTTTTGATTTGTATTTCCCTGATGGCTAGTGATTTTGAACATTTTTTCACGTGTCTGTTAACCATTTGTATGTCTTCTTTGGAGAAGTTCTGTTCATGTCTTCTGCCCATTTATTGACTGGATTATTTGTTTTTTTGGGTGTTGAGTTTGAGAAATTCTTTAAAAATCTTGGATACCATCCCTTTATCCATAATGTCATTTGCAAATATCTTCTCCCATTCTGTGGATTGCCCCTTTTAGTTTTGTCAAATGTTTCCTTTGTTGTGAAAAAGCTTTTTATCTTGATGAAGTCCCAAGAAGAAATCATACCTATTCTATTGAAGCTGTTTCAAAAAAGGGAAACGGAAGGAAAACTTCCAAACTCATTCTATGAGGCCAGCATTACCTTGATCCCAAAACCAGGCAAAGACCCCATCAAAAAGGAGAATTAGAGACCAATATAACTGATGAACATGGATGCCAAAATATTCAACAAGATCCTAGCCAATAGGATCCAACAGTACGTAAAAAGGATTATCCTTCACAACCAGGTAGGATTTATTCCGAGGATTCAAGGGTGGTTCAACATTCACAAGTCAGTCAACATGACAGAGCACATTAATAAAAGAAAAGACGAACAATATGATCCTCTCAATCGATGCAGAAAAAACATTTGACAAAATATAGCATCCTTTCCTGATTAAAACTCTTCAGAGCATAGGGATAGAGGGAACACACCTCAATATCATAAAAGCCATCTACGAAAAGCCCACAGCAAATATCTGCTGGGAATGGCCAGCAATCCCGTACTGACGGATGAAAGATTGCTCCAAACTTTGCTGTGAAAGAGAGAAGAAGGCAAGGGGGTCAACGCTCACAGATGAAGACCCTTTGCCCTTCTTCGCTCCCCCTTTTATTGGTCCTTCAGGATAATCACATATCCTTATCACTGTTTCTCAAGCACGTGATGTGTGACAAAGGGTCTTACTGGAACTAGGTTATGCTAATCTGCGTGTTCTATGACTTTGTCATATAGTTCTAAACCTAGCCTAAGGGACAATGCATACATCTCTTAGATGACAGGGTAGCTGTTTGGGCTAAGAAAGCTTTGGGGAAGGCAACGCCCTGTGGCATTCCAATGGCAGAATGGTCATGCAGGCCTTGACATTCCGAAGGCCTATGCCCTTGTCTGAAAACTTCCCTGCCTTCAGAGGGATGTAATTGTAAAATGTAACACGGAGGTGTTACATTTTAGCAAGCCAGGTATTATGGATGATTTCATGCTCTACATTAACCCCAACAAATATCATTCTCAATGGGGAAAACTGAGAGCTTTTCCCTAAGGTCAGGAACATGACAGGGATGCCCACTATCACCACTTTTGTTCAACATAGTACTAGAAATCCTAGCCTTGGCAATCAGACAACAAAAAGAAATAAAAGGCATTCAAATTGGCAAAGAAGAAGCCACACTCTCATTCTTTGCAGATGACATGATACTTTATGTGGAAAACCTGAAAGACTCCACCCTAAAATTGCTAGAACTCATACAGGAATTCAGCAACATGGAAAATCAATGCACAGAAATCAGTTGCATTTCTATACAGTAACAATGTGACTGAAGAAAGAGAAATTAAGAGAATCAATTCCATTTACAACAGCACCAAAAACCATAAGATACATAGGAATAAACCTAACCAAAGAGTAAAGGATCTATACTCTAGAAACTACAGAACACTTGTGAAAGAAATTGAGGAAGACACAAAGAGATGGAAAAATATTCCATGCTCCATGGACTGGGAGAATAAATATTGTGAAAATGTCTATGCTGCCCAGAGCAATCTATACATTCAATGCAATCCCTATCAAAATACCATCGACATTTTTCACAGAGCTGGAACAAATAATCCTAAAATTTGTATGGAACCAGGAAAGACCCTGAATTGCCAGGGGATTGTTGAAAAAGAAAACCAAAGCTGGGGGCATCACAATGCCTGACTTCAAGCCTGACTTACAATGCTGTGATCAATCATCAAGACAACATGGTATTGGCACAAAAACAGACACATAGATCAGTGGAACAGAAGAGAGACCCCAGAAATGGACCCTCAACTCTATGGTCAACTAATCTTCAACAAATGAGGAAAGAATATCCAATGGAAAAAAGACAGTCTCTTCAACAAAAATGGTGTTGGGAAAATTGGACAGCCACATGCCGAAGAATGAAACTGGATCATTCTCTTACACCATACATAAAGATAATTCAAAATGGATGAAATACCAAAATGTGAGTGAGGTCTCCATCAAAATCCTAGAAGAGATCATAGGCAGTAACCTCTTCGACACTGGCCACAATGACCTCTTTCAAGACAGGTCTATAAAGGTGAAAACAAAAGCAAAAATGAACTTTTTTCTCTTCGCTGAGATCCCTATAATGTGAATGTTATTCTGCTTCATGTTGTATCAGATGCCCCTTGTTATCCTTAATCTTTTAAAAATTCTTTTTTCTCTTTCCTACTCTGCCTGACTAAATTCCATTGCTTTATCTTCCAGATCTCTGAGCCATTCTTTACTTCATCAATTCAGCAATTGAATCCCTCTAGTGTATTTTTTAGTTCAGTTATTGTAGTCTTTAGCTCTGTGAATTCTGTTTGGTACTTTCTTATGTTTTCTATCATTGTTGAGGTTCTCACTATGTTCATCTGTTCTCCTGAGTTCAATGAGCATCTTTATGACAATTACTTTGAATTATGTATCAGATAGATGACTTATCTCTGTATCATTAAGTTCTTCTTCTGAGTTTTGTCTTATTCTTTCACTTGGAACGTATTTCTCTATTTCCTCATTTTGCTTGACTTGTATTTGTTTCTATGTATTAGTTGAAACAGCTACCTCTTCTTGTCTTTAAGGAGTGACCTTGTGTAGGTAATGATCCTTCTCATTCAACTTTGCCATGGGTCTTGGTTGTCTGTTGAACCTTTGTGATTGTCTACCAAAACTTGACTTATTCGTAAAATGCCCCTATTCTTGAGGGTGTGCCAAGAACATCTCAATGTCATCTTTTCATCCTTTGTTGTGGAGAGTAGTTCATTTAGTTTTCAGGTTTTGTTTGTTTGTTTGTTTCCAAAGGGAAATGATCCATATGTAGCTATAGATTTAGTGTGTTTGTGAGAAGAGGTGAGTTTGGGATCTTCTTATGCCACTATCTTGGGCTCCCTACATGTTCATCTCTTTTTTTCCAACTCTATTGACCTCTTTGGTTTTTACATTATGTCCAGATTTATTTAAGGGGAACTATAGGGTGTTCCAGGGTAGAAGAAGGTAATGAAAAAAATATATAGGATCTTCTTTTACAAATATAACCAAGTAGCCACAATTCACATATCCATTCTATACATGAATTATAATAAGAAGTGCTGTTCAATTTTCATGTTAGCACACAGGGAATACTAAAGAGAAAAGATATGAGTCCAATCTTTGCTCTGAACTATTTTTTTTCTTTATCAATCTCTGCCTCTCTATAAATTCATGACCTTACTTTAAAGAGCTTCACTTTAAAGAGTGTTTATGGAATCTTGGTCTGCACTGTGCCTTCTAATGCAGAATTCAACTAATGCAGATTTCAACATAACACAAATATGCCAGATGCCCAGAAAGATTTTTTTAGCACAGAGATTATCAGAGAAATGAAGTCATTGTAAAAGGGAAGATAAAGCTCAATCTTCAACCAAACATGTGAAAACTATTATGGGTAAAAGGCGTCACAGAAATGGGATGTTTTAGAGCAAAAGAAAGGTTATAGGACCAGAAAGGAAAGCATCAGCTTCAAATATGGAACAAAGGTTAAGCTTTAAAGAATATGCGATTTGGGATGAAATGTTTTATATTATTTCCTCAGTCTCCTCCCTGTTATGTTGACAACTGTCTATGTTAAGAAAATATGTATTATTTTGCTAAAACAGACTATTAAAGTATCATTTCACCACCTCACTCCAAATTTGAGGTAACCTGAAATGTCATCATTAAGAGACAGATAATATAATATCATCAGTACCATAACCTAATGGGATCTAAGTTAATGTATGTGTTTAGTCAGAATATTTTAAAGTAATCTACAGTTATTATAGCAGGAATCTTTTTTGATTTACCTCATGATTATATTAATATGTACAATATCAAAGTTATATGTTAATAGCTACATACACTTAAGATTTCATTAGCAGAAAAAAATTAACATTAATGTCAGAATGCTTATAACTCTTTCCCATGAAGTAATGAATGATAAAGTGGAAGAATAATCTTAAAAAATTTATCAAATTACAAATATGTCTAATGTCATAAAAAGGTAGGTTTAAGAAATGTGAATTTTTCCCTAACACACATACTTTATCTTGAAAAACACAGAACTTTTTATTGCATTGCAAAATAAAAGGAACCAGGAACTAGACATTATTGAAGGGAACATGCTAATTTTCAAGTTATGAATAATGGTATATAAACTATTTTGTGTCTTAGAGTAGATGAAAAGTAAAGCTGTATGAAGAGGCCCAGCAACCTTCAATTTGTTTCCTATAGTTAAGAGACTCTTACGGTTTTTCTCCGTCTCTGATGACTTCTCATTCAGTTTTCCCTCCCATCCTCTATGATCCTCTGTGCTGTTTCTTATATTCCACATATGAGTGAAACCATATAATTCTCTTTATCTGATTGATTTATTTTGCTTAGCATAATACTGTCTAGTTCCATCCACGTCATTGCAAATGTCAAGATTACATTTTTTTGCAGGCTGAGTAGTATTCCATTGTACATTTATACCACATTTTCTTCGTTTATTCATCTGTCGATGGACATTTCTTTGTTTATTCATCTGTCGATGGAGATACTTTGGCTATTATGGATATTGCTGCTATAAACATTAGGGTGCAGGTGCCCCTTTGGATCAATACATTTGTATCTTCGGGGTAAATATCTAGTAATGCAATTTCTGGGTAATAAGGTAGCTCTATTTTTAAATTTTTGTGGAACCTCTACTGTTTTCCAGAGTGGCTATACCAGCTTGCATTCCCACCAACAATGTAAGAGGGATCCCCTTTCTCCGCATCTTCGCCAACATGTGTTGTTTCCTGACTTGTTAATTTTAGCCATTCTGACCTGTGTGAGGTGGTACCTCATTGTGCTTTTGTTTTCTATTTCTCTGATGCCAAGTGATGTGGAGCATTTTTTCACGTGTCTCTTGGCCATTTGTATGTCTTCTTTAGAGAAATGTCTATTCACATCTTCTGCCCATTTCATGACTAGTTTCTTTGTTTTTTAGGTGTTGAGTTTAAGTTCTTTATAGACCTTGGACACTAGCCCTTTATCTGATATGTCACTTGCAAATATCTTCTCCCATTCCGCAGGTTGCCTTTTAGTTTTGTTGACTGTTTCCTTTGCTGTGCAGAAGCTTTTTATCTTGATGAAGTCCCAACAGTTCATTTTTGCTTTTGTTTCTGTTGACTTTGGAGACATATGCAGCAAGAAGTTTCTCCTGATGAGGTCATATAGGTTGCTGCTTGTGTTCTTCTCTAGGATTTTGATGGATACGTCTCACATTTAGGTCTTTCATCCATTTTGAGTCTATCTTTGTATATGGTGTAAGAAAATGGTACAGTTTCATTCTCCTACATATAGCTGTCCAATTTTCCCAATACCATTTGTTGAAGAGACTGTCTTTTTTTCCATTGGATATTCTTTCCTGATTTGTTGAAGATTAGTTGACCATAGAGTTTCTGGGGTCTCTATTCTGTTCCATTGATCTATGTGTCTGTTTTGTGCCAGGACCATACTGTCTTGATGATTACAACTTTGTTATATAGCTTGAAGTCAGGCATTATGATGCCCCCAGCTTTGGTTTTCTTTTTCAACATTCCTCTGTCTATTCAGGGTCTTTTCTGGTTCCATACAAATTTTAGGATTATTTGTTCTAGCTCTTGTGAAAAATGTTGATGGTATTTTGATAGGCATTGCATTGAATGTGTAGATTGTTTTCCCCTAGTGCAGGAGTTTTTCAGTTCTGTGTGATCCATAAACTTGGTATTTGCTTGATGTTCCTGCTGGTCTTCTGGGGGAGGAGCCTGTTGCACTGATTCTCCAGTGTCTTTCGTGGATGGAGTTGCACCACCCCTTACCAGGGGCCAGGCTCAGTGTAAGCTACTTTGGGTTCCTCTGTGTGGCTTTTGTTCCTTGAATTCTTTTTTTTTTTTAAAGATTTTATTTATTTATTTGAGAGAGAGAGAATGAGAGATGCAGAGCACGAGAAGGAAGAGGGTCAGAGGGAGAAGCAGACTCCCTGCTGAGCAGGGATCCCGATGCGGGACTTGATCCAGGGACTCCAGGATCATGACCTGAGCCGAAGGCAGTTGCTTAACCAACTGAGCCACCCAGGCACCCCTCTTGAATTCTTTTTGTGCTGCTTTGGAGGATGAAAAAAAAAGTAAAAATGGTGGTGCCCTGATATCCAGCCACAGAGCTGAACAAATCAATGCCCTAGTCTTCAGTACACCCTCAGGGAAAACCAATCAATCCCTTCTGTGTAGCCAAACTCTGCATACTCCTGTGGTGCACACCAGCACCAATCCTTCCAGGGGAGGGAGGGGGTATCAGTGCAGCCCTGCTGCTTTCTGGGCCCCTGCTCAGGGAGCAGTTGCCCTAATGTGCATGCACCCACTCCACTGTTCCCATTGGAAGGAGCAGGCTCTCAGCAGTTGTCACTTGCTGGTCCCCTGCTTGGAGAGTGGTCGCCTGACTGTGCCACAGTTCATGGTTAATGGCAACACCTAGCTGAGAGGTCACTCCAGGGCTTGCTAATTGTAGCCAGCTTCACCGCTCCAAATGCTTGGGAACTCTGCTGCACTCAGGCTTGCCCAGTCTTCCTGTGACCCTATGGATCCCGAGACCACACTCTCCCACCTAGGATTCTGCCCTGCTTCACCACCTGAGCACCTTTTAGGCAGGGACTTCCATCATCAGAACAGACTTCTAAATGTTCCAATTTTGCACTCTAGTGCTATATCATTTTACAGTAGCCAGTTTACAGAGGCTCCCTCCCCCAAGGTTTATATTCTGATATATCCCCTCATATTCACATCTCCACACCTCCTACCTTGCAAAAAATGGTTGTTGCTTTTCTACTTGTAGAATTGCAGCAATTCTTTTCTTAGATATCAGGTCGAATTCACAGGTGTTCAAAATGATTTGATAGCTAGCTAGCTGAACTCAAGGAACCAGACGAAATGCCGGTCCCCTACTCTTCCATTTTCCTTCTCTCCAAGCATCCAACTTTTAATCTCAGAGTCCTGAGTTTGAGCCCCATGTTGGGTGTAGAGATTACTTTTAGAAAAATTAACAAAAATTTTTTTTAAAAAGAAGGGGAAGAGATCTCTCTCTGTCTCTGTCTCTCTCTCTATCTGACAAGTGAGGACAAACAAGAGAATCATCTGCAAGTCAGGAAGAGAACTCTGACCAGATACCAAAGCCTGTCCAAACCTTGACTTGGACAGTCCAGACTTTAGAACTCTGAGAAAATAAATTTCTGTTGTTTAAGCTACCCAGTCTGTTATTTTGTTATGGCAGTTTGAGTAAACTAAGACAGACATATAGGTTGTTTTTAATTTGGAGCTATTTAAAACAATGGTATCATAGGCATTCTTACACATCTCTTGTGCTTTGGAACATATATGCATACATTTCTGTGGTGTATATATCAGAGGTTATGCATATGCTCACATTTAATAGATAATAACAGTGTTCCAAAAGATTATAATTTTAAAGTCTCTTAATTAATGTATGAGTGTTAACAGTTCCAATTGATCTACATTTTATTTATTTTTTAAAGATTATTTATTTATTTTTGTGAGAGAGAGGGAGTGCACCAGTTGTGGGAGGGACAAATGGAAAAGCAGACACCCTGCTGAGCAGGGAGCCTGATGCAGGACTCAATCCCAGGACTCTGGGATCATGACCTGAGCCAAAAGTAGACACTTAACTGACTGAGCCACCCAGTCGCCCAAATTGATCTACATTTTAGTCAGACTTTGCTACTGGCAGTGTCCTTAATTTAACTATTTTGGTGTGTTTGTAATGTATCTCCAGTGACTTGTAGAATAGAACACTTTTTCATGATTACTGGCTATTTGGACATCATTTTATATGAAGTTTCTATTCAGTCTTCTTTTTTTTAAGATTTTATTTATTTGAGAGAGAGAGAGTGAGAGACAGCACAAGCAGGGTGAAGGGCAGAGGGAAAAGCAGACTCCCTGCTGAGCAGGGAGCCCGATGCAGGACTTGATCCTGGGACTCTGGGATCATGACCTGAGCCGAAGGCAGATGCTCAACTGACTGAGCCACCCAGGCTCCCATCTATTCAGTCTTTTAATATTTCTCTCTATTAGATTGTCCTTTAATGGTTTGTAGTGGTGTTTAAACATTCCTTTTATTTCTTGACAAATGATATTTTTTCTAAAGATCTTCTGATATTACCTCATATATTTTAAAGTAATGTTTCTTTAAAACAAGTACTAGCAGCTCCTGGTACTTGTTTATGTGTACAGGGATGGCATGAAAAAATTAATTGGTGTGTTCATTTGAGAACAAAAGAGGCCAACGGTATCCTTAAAGTGGAGAAAATGTTCTTTATTTAGCAAAATGTTTAATGTGAGGAATAAAGTTGCATCTCTATGCACAGGTGTAACACCTATGATGATTGGCTACATATCTGATACTTTATAAAAAAGAAAAAAGGAGCCACCCAACCCCAGGACTCATTTATTTCCACTTCAGCGGTCATTCTTGCCAAAATCTCATACACCAATGCTTAATAGTAGTCTCCTCTACTAGCATGGCAGTTATCAACTCTTTGATAGAGAGATAAGGTATTAAATGAGAACACTTTCACATACTTTATAATGAAATAGGAGTAGGATATGACCTTTACTCTAGTAAAATTTATTATCACATCAGAATTTAAGTGTGGAAACATAGTGGGAAATTTGAGAAGAGCATCTGCTTTTTTTCTTTTTTTTGAGAAAAAAGAAAACTTTACTCTCAGAAAGAATAGACTGAAAGGAGCTCATTCAGTACCAAAGTTGCCTGGGTTTTAAATATATTATTCAATCAAAGCCTTGCTATAATCACTATGGATGTTCCTGAAAATAGGGCCTATTTTTGCTGAGCTCTTACTTTGAAAGATAAGATGATAGGTAGAAAACTATGCAAAATTTTCAAAATTATATGAATTACTCTTGTCGGCTGAATTTGAAAATAACAAAGATTTTCCTGTTTCATTGAAGGCTAAAATAAAAAAAAAACAAACAAACAACAAAAGAAACTAAACATCGCAGAATCCTTTTGAAGGCACTTCTATCGGATGAACTTAACAATCAACGTGAAGATTTTTAGTTATTTTTTTCCTAAATTAGTCAATAACAGTAACATATTTTGTGAAGGTGACTTAACTGGAATAAAGACAAAGAAAATAATTCTACCGTCCCTCAATTTAAAGAGTCTTAGAGATTACTGGTATTCCTTGACCCAAGATAGTCAATTTCTGACTGCGGTTGTGAAGGATCTGATTTTGTTTACCTGAACTTACCTTTGAGAATCAGAGTGTTTAACACTAGTTACAAACAAAACAAAAAGCTGAAATGATTGGATTTCAAATAATTATTATTTAATATTCAAGTCAAAGATCCCACTGTAGTTTCATCTTTTTTATGAATTTAGTTTTTGTAAAAAAAGAGAGTCTTCTTTATATAAGAAAAAATTCATTTATTTATACAATGAAATAAATTGCAATAGAGTTGGCATTTATGTTTTCGTGTAAAGGTGTAGATGAGAAAGTTCCATTACACTGATAATATTACATTCTTGATCCCTAAAAGAAGAGAATAAGTAACCTAATAAATAAATAAATAAATAAATAAATAAATAAATAAATATATATATATATATATATATATATATATTTGAGATTTGTAGAGTGAATAAACAAAAATTTTACTTTTTATATGGGAGAATTTAAATTAGTGATAACATTTTAAAGACATATATTGCACAGGGTTTTTAGGATTCTGTAAAACCCCATCTTATAAAAGTTATTGTCTTGTAACTAGGCTCTTTGGTATTTTACCAATAGAAAAATAATAGATGGGATTTAGAAGTACTGATCCTGAATTATGGTACTAAAACAAACAGCTTTACTTAGGTGTAGACTTTGATTATCACAGCTTTGTCTGTTTGTTTGTTTTAATGGGAAAAGAACTTGTAAGAAAAACTTTTGCATGATTTACAATACAACCTATTTTTCAGGGTCAGTCATAAATCAGAATTCAGATAAAGGTTGTTTGGGATACTCTTCACTGCTCTTAGTGCATTTTGTCTGAAATTTCAATGTTGTACTTGGTAACTTGAGAACCTGCTTTTAAGAATATATTTTGATAACATTCCCTTAAGGTTAAGAACAAAAGTGAATGAGCTGCAAGTTTATCTATGGCTGGGTTTAAGGATAGTTAAAAACAAGAACAACAAATCCCCAAGACACTGGTTGAAATATCTGCTTTCAGTTCTCTTATTTTTTTTTTTTCCAAGCAAGAGAAGTTTAGCACTCAGACATTTTGGACATAACCATAAATGAATAAACCATCCATGCTTTTTTTTTTCCATCACTCTCAACATTTCTAGAATTTTTCCCAAAGACTTATGTGCCATGAGATCCCAAGCAAATCCTTCCTAAGTGAGAAAGTATATATATGATCCAAATGAATTGCTATTGGGATTTTAAAATATTTTAGGCACAAGGTCAAAGCTATGATTCCAGTATTCACTCCTGCCAAGCCTTTGCCTATATCTCCTGTTCACTCCTTCCGAACGGATGGCAGTTTTGAAAACTATAACCATAGAATGCAATAACATTCCAAAACATCAGTTGTCTTCTAACCCGTTTTCTGGAAGTGGCTTTCACTACCGGAAGGTAGAAAGATAATCAAAGAGGGAGAGGGGGTAGGGAATGCTGTTTTGAAATTTTAGACCTCATGATAAAGCAGCATCTCCATGCATTATGACTCCTACCATATTCACAAGAAATATTTTTAGAAGTTGGAAGAAACTAAGTTGAAGGCTCCTTGCTGATTCCATTTCAAAAAAATACATAGCACACTTTTAATCAGGATAAAAAATGTGCAACCAATTGGAGGAACAAAAATAATTCCAGGGAAGAAATAAAGGAACTAAATTACGTAGAGTCAGTTTTCTAAATTCAATCTATATATTCCAAATTTTGGACTTCTAATTCAAAGGAAAATATACAATATATTTTATATATATTTAATTTGCTAAATCATGGTTGTTCACATATATATGTATACATAATAAGTATCTATATATCTAATTTGTTATATCATGGGTGTTTTGATGGCAAACTGTAGATTAGGGAAGAGGGAAGAACCTATTATTGTAGATTGCCATATCTTTGAAAAAGATTGCACAGAAAGACAGGGATTTTTACTTCTGGTCTGTTAAAGGGACAATTCCAGAGAGGATCAAGAGCAAGTCTGTGCCTGTCAGGGGGAAATTAGAAGCAGAGCTAATCATTTCAGGAAGTCTCAAATCTGCCTAGATTGAAAAAAATTGCAAAATAAATCTCAAACAAATTGCATCCAAGAGAGAAATTTCACACCTGTAATGAAAAAGTTTTGTTTCAGTAGCTAGTGCATTTATCCTTTTTTATTAAAATTGATTATCTTATTTTTTAAGTGAATGAAGGTTTCGGGTATTTTTCTGCATTGATTCCTTGGTGAAAGTACTTGGTTCTATGAGATCTAGTTGAGTTTTTCATATTGCTATTGATCAATAAATACGTTGGATGAAATCAGTCATCTAAACTTCTTTAGACAAGTATTTATCTACCAAATTATATAGGACAAGTAACCTTTAAATGATTTAGCAAATTGCAGTTTATCATATTCAGTACTATTGATTAGTCTCCTGGTAATATCAATTAAGGCTTTCTGCATTTGCTTTTAAAACTTAACCATTTAACTGTAGATTTCGACTGGTCAAAATAATTTCCATGTTTTTCTTTTAGAAAATATTATGTGAGTTTTGCTCTATTGCACAATACTTTATGATGAGAAAGTGAAATAAAAGTATGGAGTCAATGTTTCTAACATGTTTAGCAAAAGAAATGCTGAAGGTATATAACTCTTCTATTTTCATAAATACCACTGGGGAAAAGACATTGTCTTAAAGATAATAATGGTAGCTACCATTTATTTACGGCTTATGGAACTATAGCCACTGTATTAATCTTTTTATTTCTATAATTTAAATTCACCTGCAAATAAACAAAGCACATAAATATGGAGGACTTCTGTGATTATCTCCACTTTCCATATGAGAAATTTGAAACTCAGAGAACTTAAAAAATGGACTAATAATCACATATCCTGCTACTGGCAAAAGTAGCAGTTCTGGGTAATTCTGACTTAGTCTTGACTAAGGACAGAAGCAGGCAGCAAGCACCCATAATTAAAAGAGAGGTGCTCAATTTTGAGCTAACTACTCACCTTAAGACAACAAAAGAGAGGGATAGAGGATAAGAAGCTAGTGATATCTAACTTAACTGGCATTTCTTAATGTTAGGACCTTTCTCTGAGCTTGGAAGCTGTTTAAAGCAAATTAATTCCTACATGTAAGGTTTTGGAGACTAAGAATTCTACAAGGAGAATTTTTGAGACTAAGATTTTGGAGACTAAATGGGGGCATGTCATCTGCTGTTCTGTGATATAGGTGATGATTTTTCTCTCTGTATTTTTTATATCTCACCCCTCAGTCCCTTGTTCTTGGGGGTTCATCTTCAACACTTTGTTGAGATCCTAGCACCCTACTTTCCTTTTTTCAACTGAAAGGATGAGAAAGAATAGTTAGCAACAAAAGAGGACAGACAACAAGTCAGGGACAAAGAGAAGCTAATCACACACCTCTTTCCCACCGCAGGATCTCCTCTAACTCACACAATACTTAAAGGAAAACAGAAGTTTTAAGTGAAGTTTAGACTTGATTAATATAATACTGCACATTTTAATTTCTCAAATGAGATTGCTTTTGTTGTTTGAAGTGACTAGTGCTGAGAAAATTCAGAAGTTCTGCTTAACAGTTCTTATAAATAATGAGAGAAAACTGGCCTCACAGATTGGGTTTGGACAAGCAATCTAAGTAGAAAAGAGTAAGTTGTTTTGTTGTAAACTACAATCCCTCTTGAGCCATCCCAGCATTATATGCATGGATAATCTATTAGCTTTGTCAGTCTTGATATATAGACAGATATCATATATGCTAACCATTCATTCAAAATACAAAATAACTTCTTGCTATTATCAGGGGGTATGCTAGGCCCTGGGAATGTAATAATAAGAGAGAAACAGAACTGAATGAAGCAGGCACACATGACATAAAAAGGTATCACTATGATCTTGTTAGATCTTGCCTATAATGAGGGGTTAACCTGTTCTTGTTCATTATTCAAGGCATCCCTGAGGATAACAATAAGCAGAGCTGAGGTTAAGGCCATAAAAATGAGAATCTAGGGTAGAAAGGAAAGCATCTGTAGAGTTCATGTTGTGATAAGAAACCTGGAGAATATGAGAAATAGAGAAACATCATTATGACTGGAGTAGAAAGAGGGGAGGAGGCTTGAGATCAGAAGTTAGGGGATTAAGCGGAGGCTAAACGATTCAGGTCTTTGTATGCCTAATCCAAGAGTTTTCTCCTAAGGAAAGGGCACTGGGAAGTCATTGAGATGTACGTATCAAACAGCTTAACATAAACCATGCCATGTTTCCTATCTCACAAGTGAAATGACTGTCAGTTATGGGGAACTAAAAATAAACTTAAGTCCAAAAATCTTTCCTTTGTCAGAGGCTCTTTTTCTCTTTGCCTATTAACTAGATTAAGGAGATCCCCAATTGCACCATGTTCAGAGACCTTTCTAAATCTCTTGACAACTTCAGCAAACATGACTCTGGGCAATGGCAATTAGAAATGCAATTATCATTTATATTCTGAAAATATTATATACTGGCCCCTACACTCTTTTGTTATTTTCTAACTTCCATCCACCTATTAGTAGTATAAAAAATTAAATAATACTTAGGCTGACAGTTTTGTAAAGATGAAGAAAGGGAAAATGTGGCTACTATTTTTCCTCTCTTTTTTTGGTAACTATCTTTTTTAAAATGACAAGGAAGAATTTATTTAAGTTTTGAAAGGCAAAAGGGAGCGATGTTATTTGCAGAACTTTGGAGATTTATCAAATGGGGAGGGAGCTATTTGAAGAGTAGAAAGAAAAATGGTGGTTACCTTGGAAGATGTTTACAGAGAAGATCCCCAGAGCTCAGGGATACATACATCAAATACATTGGTGGTTTGGGAATTGCTAAGAATAGAACATTACTACTATGCAACCTAAGATAATAGATACATTAATTGTCAGTAGGAAAGAGCAAAGTCTATTGTCCCCTGATGTGATCTTAAACCTACTAATTTTTGTTTAATCTATATAATCAGGCTTTTAAACTCTCACCATTTATTTAAGGCATATCTAATCTGCTCAAGTTTCGAGCATGTTAAATCATTGAGATGCCCATTTCTCATTGCTTAGAGGGAAAAAAAAGTATAGAAAGAAGATTCCTAGTGTACTGTTAGAAATAAATCAACAAACTCAATTAAATTCTCAAGACATACAAAACACAATCAATCCACCAGTAATGATATAACACCATTTCATGAGTGTGATTCATTTCTCATAATAATAAAAGTCCCCGTGAATATATGTATGTATATATAAATTAAATATATATGTGTGTGTGTGTATATATATATATATATATATATATATATATATATATATATATAGTGCATGACCAAGGTGGTTAGAGAGCTATTTTTTTAAAAATATCTAGTAAATTAAGATAAAAACAGCATTTCAAATTCTCAAACATTTATTGTTGCAAACAAGTGATTAGATCCTGATGACAGAATCTACCTCTCTGGATAAGCCTCCTGTTTTTTAGTGACATAAGATCCCATCCCCTGCTGAGATTCACACAGCTATGTTAAGTTTTATTACCTCCATAGCATTATTACCCACTAAAAAAATTGTACCTCATATAAAGGCACACTTTGTACTTTACATATTTTAAAATTAACATGCAATGTATATATACATATATTAAATATTTAAATAATTCTATACTAATTTCTGAGAGTATAGAATATAATAATATTTTCAATAAGCTTTTATTAAATCAAATGGAATGTTTTATTATTAATCATCACATAGTTGGGTTCAAACAAATGACCCTATATATAGATTAGGTAAAATTATCCTAAAACAGAGAATTCTGTCAGGAACTTTGCCTATTCTTGCCCACTAGACTAATATAATTTTGAGTGGCATAAATAACATAATTATACATGGCAAAAAATTCATCCTATTGAGGCATTAAAATCCCAGACTTAATGAAAACGACAAAAGGATTTACCACATCTGAAATGAAAATATTTTAAGAGAACTATTCATCAAAATTCTGATATCCAATTCCAGTTCATCCTTATTAGAGATTTGATGGTGCCCATTATCCAACATGACTAAGGAAATAGTTTTTTTTTTAAGATTTATTTATTTATTTGAAAGAGAGAGAGAATGAGAGAGAGAGAGAGAGCACATGAGAGGGGGGAGGATCAGAGGGAGAAGCAGACTCCCCGCTGAGCGGGGAGCCCGATGCGGGACTTGATCCCAGGACTCCAGGATCATGACCTGAGCCGAAGGCAGTCGCTTAACCAACTGAGCCACCCAGGCGCCCCTAAGGAAATAGTTTTAATTACTAATGTCCTTGGCTTTTCCAACTCTTTTAATACTTTGATCAGGTGGCAGCTTTCCCCATTTCCATTGTACTGGGACATCACATTCTCACTTACAGGCCCTTATGTGGGTCTGTATGGCTAAGTGTAACGTGTGTGTTTGTGTATATGTATATATAGTAAGAATGTCTAATATATGTGTAGTAGGTACCCACAGGAAAAGGAGCAAATGAATGGTGCAGAAGTATTTGAAGACAAAGTAACAGAAAGTTTTCTAAAACTGACAAGTCATTAACCCACAGATCTAAGTTCTAAAAAACCAAATCAGATATATAAAAAAGAAAGGATGAGAAGCAAATCACATATAGACACATCATAGGACTACTGTTAAAAAAAAATGACAAAGAGAAAATCTTAATAGCATATGGTACATTATTTACCACCAAATCAGTGAGTACTTTCAAAGGAATTATAATTTGATTCACAACTGACTTCTTAACAAAAGCAATATAAGCTCTAAAGCAATAGACTGATAGTTTCAAACTGTTGAATGGGAAGAACAAAGAACTGCCATCTTAAAATTGTATGCCCAGTAACATAATTTTCAAAAATGAAGGTGAAATAAAAATGCCTAAAATTTTTGAGCATTCACCAAATCAAAGAAAATTTTTAAATCAGGGAATTTTTAAATGAGAAGAATGATCCTAGATAAAAATTTCTGGATGCAAAAAAAAGAATAATAAACATTGAAAGTATATATCTAAAACATAGTAATATACATTAAAATATTATATAAATGGGTTTAAAATACATATGGAAAGATTTAAACTTCACAACAATAATAGAAAACATGTTGGAAGATGGTAAATGGAATTAAATTGTGCTAAGTTCTAGAAAGAAATAAAAGTGTAATTCATATTATACTTTTTTTTTTTTTTTTAGAAAGGCAAACTGCCACATGCAGCACCTCATTTGGATGTGTCTAGACTTGGAAGTTGGCTACCCTATGTTCTCCTACAAATGGACCTTGAGAGCTTGTTTGGAGGTTCTAGCAGAGGAGAGCAGCTACTCGTACACCCTTGACCGAAGAACGGTCGACCCTCCTCTATCTGGGAAGGTCGTGGTCTTTGACGGAGCACACAGCTTCGGGAGGGAGGCACATGGAGCGGTGAGGGAGGAAGGGGATACTCACCTAGCCAGCCAGATCAGCCCAATCAACCCTGGCGATCAGTGGGGTGACAGATGCCACAGCCAGATTGCCCTTACATCCTATACTTACATAATTAAAGGATGAATGTTGACTGACTACTAAAATTTGATCAAAAGTACCATGCTTGTTATGCTATGCTATGTGAATCCTAAAGAAGGTAAAAAAAAGATGAGAAACAAAGAACATAGAATATTTACATATCAAAGAAAATACGAGGTCCTTATAAATTTCCATGACCCCAGCCCAAATTATTAGGAGAACAAGATAAGACAATTGACCCAGAATAGACCCTGGCATGAAATCCCCACATCTACTAATTTAGCAGTTAACTCAAGTATCCACCTAGTCATATTTAGGGAGTAAACTAATATTTCTGGAGTAATAAAAATATATTAATTCAAATTCAGGGAAAGGAATTAAATAGAATTCCCTTATAAAAATTTTTATGTGTACAGTGTCACCTGGGTGGCTCAGTTGGTTAAGTGTCTGCCTCCCACTCAGGTCCTGATCCCAGGGTCCTGGGATCCATCCCTGCCTGGGGCTTCCTGCTCAGAGCGTAGTCTGCTTCTCCCTCTCCTTCTTCCTCTGCCCCACCCCCTGCTCCTCCTCTCTCTCTCTCAAATCAATAAAATCTTTTAAAAAAATTATGTGTACAAATGCTAACCAGTATGCACATAATATTTGCTTAAACTAGAAGAACAATTAGAAATGTAGAACTAAGTTGTAAGTATCAAACAAAAAAATCAATGATTTTATAATTCAGGATTCACTCTATGCAGGTTAAAATGGAAACAAGTGTGCAGATCAAAAAGGTAAGTGCAGTAATTTAACTTAACTGCCCAGAGTTACTTGTACCCTGAAAGGCATAAATGCCAAAAGTAAAGGTGATTCTGCCTTTACTCTCTGTTATCTGGGAAGTAGATGCCATGTTGAGTGACTACTTCACAGGTTGCTGGATTTGTTGGTGCCTACAGTTGTTGGTTTCCCCCAGGCTTACTGCTGGTCAACTGGCACCAATCAATCTCCTTTTTCTATTTTACCATCACTTTTTATTACACTGAAGTCTTACTTTTCCTTGAGTGTTCTATTATTTTTTTGAAAACATTTTTTCTCTGTTAAATGCTGAAAGAGCACTTTTTTCTTATCTTTGCACATCTCTTCCATGCCATACCACTTTCTCTCAGCAGTTCAACTCAGAAATTGAAAAATGTTCTTATGTACACCTAGGATGATATAAATCTAAGAATATGCCAAAAAATTCTGGCAATACTATGCTGTTTACTGGGTTCTCCTATCTTCACTTATTCATCAATGCATTATTTCCCACCAAAACAGTGAATACTGTGCTAATAAATTAATGAAAGTTTGAGAGGAAAACGAATGTTTAAGAGTTTATATATCCAAATATTTTACTATTCAAAGTTAAAGCATGGAAGGAGTCCATATTTTTCAATTATGATGCTATTACTCAAAATATTGTTGAAAACTTTATCTTATAAATTCTAAAAAGGCTATTTTGGTATGATCATGAAACTGGATAATTTTTCAAGTTACACAGTTGTGTTTTTCTCCTTCCCCTCTACTTGTCTCTGCTCAAGCAAGTAGGAAACTTTGTTTCTTAGGAACTAGCAGAATCTAATTAGAAATAGCTTTAAGACTTCATTTCCCAGATGCTATGGAAAGCAATATGGAGGTTCTTCTAAATACATACATACATACATAATACATATATACATAAATATAAAACTATAATACCATCCAACAATCCTACTTCCAGGTAATTTTACAAAGGAATTGAAAACAGGATTCTGAAGAGATAGTAGCAATCCTATGACCATTGCAGCATTATTCACGAAAGCCAAACTATAGAAACAAATGTCCATTGACAGATGACTGGATAAAGGAAATGTAGTATGTACATACAATAGAATATTATTCAGCCTTAAAAAAGAAGGAAATTCTGCAATTTGAGACAACATTGTTGAAACTTGAGAACATTACACTGAGATAAACTAGTCACAGAAAGACAAATACTGCATGATTACAATTATATGAGGTATTCTAAAATAGTCAAATTCATAAAATCAAAGAGTGGCATTATGGTTTCCAGAAGCCCAATCAACAGGAATAAGTTCCCATCAGGCAAGATGAATAAGTTCTAGAGATCTGCTATAATATAGTGTACCTAGAGTCAACAATAATTTATCATATGCTTAAAAGTTTCTTAAGAAGGCAGACATCAGGGTGCCTGGCTGGCTCAGTCAGTTAAGTGTCAGACTCTTAGTTTCAGCTCAGGTCATGACCTCAGGGTTGTAGGGCTCCTCACTTAATGTGGAGTTTGCCTGAGATTCTCTCCCTCTCTCTCTCTCTCTCTCCCCCTCTGCCCACCCCCCCTAAAATCAATCTTTTAAAAAAAAGCGGATGTCATGTCAAATTCTTTCCCACAATTAAATTAAATCAAATCATTCAGCTTATAGATATTAAAAAAAATAAAAGGACTTCATTTCCACCTCCACCAGGAAATCCTAAACCTATTGAAGAGAATGGAGTTTGAATGGAGAGACTTTCTAAAGACCAGAAACTAATCTTAAATTCCTCTAAACTGGAAAGAGTAAAAATTTGATGATTGCAGAAGATACAGCATTTGGTTCTTCGATTCTGGTGGCTCCCCAAGGGAAGAAGCAACTCCTCAGAGGAGATGACCAAATGACACAGTTAAGAGAGAAGAGGTAGGTCGATAAGCAAAGGTTACCAAAGTCATACAATTTTCTATACTCCAAGCTTGAATGAAAACAGCAGAATGAGTAGACCTGAGGTACCAAGGGAAATTGTTTGTCTATTTCAGTGGTAACCACACTGAACCAGGAGGGGACACCCCAATTACATTTGCAAGTGAAAAAAATCTCAATAATTTTTTCACATTATTACAGGAAAATTCAAGTATCATGAGTTTCCAAATTTCTGTCTGTTAGGATATAGGTTCTGAAGCAAAACTAATCTGACTTACTGAAAACAAAAATGTGAAATTTATGAATGACTATGATTTATAACTACCATAAACCTAAAACTTTTAGTTTTATTTCTAATCAAAGGAAATGATTCATACTTCTATACAATTGAATAAGCTGATATTTAGAGTGGAGGTTGTATCTTTTAATATGCCAGGTATACTTCCAGAGTAGCAATTAAGAGTAGTTGTAGTAGATTGTTTTTGTACTGGCCTTGATTTATTTACATCTCCTTTTATCCATTCCCTTGAACAGCCTCTCCCATATGAACTCTGGGTTTGGTCATGTGATTCATTTTGGCCAATGAGACCTTGGAAACAAGCAGATTTGAAAAATGCTTATGCTTAGGGATTTGTCCTCCCATGCTCCTCATTTGAAACCTGGGGCTTCCATGTGAACCCTGGACTAGGCCTGCTGGAGAATATGAGACCACTTTGAGCAGAGGAATGCCAACCCATAAGAAGACTACCCACATCTGCTGGACATAAATATGCCCACCTTACATCACCCAGTCCAGTTTTCCCAGACTAGGAGAACTGCTGAAACTAGAAGTATCTAGCCAAACTACAGAAAATGAGATAATGCATTATAGCTCTTTCAAGGAACTACATCTTAGAGTAGTATTTTGCAGCAAAACTAATTGATGCAGTATTCTGTAGTTACTAAAGAGGATGGCTAATTATTGATAGTGCTCCCTTTCATTCTCAAACATCCTTGTTTGGATGGTAAATTACATGACCACCCTAATTAAAAAATAAGAACTGATATCCCAAGGTGAAGTCAAAAGCAATTTGTTATATGTGGAGTTTGAGAGATACATGCATAAAACTCCTCTTTTCTCCACAAGTAAGAACCAATTAAGAGATGGATGCAGAGATGACAGATGAAAATTAACATATCAGCTTTGTCATTGGCAAATGCTATTTTATAAAATGCAGTTTATGAATATGGAAACACTTGGCTGGCTAACCCTTCACCTCAGAATTAAATTTACCCATCCTGTCTGAGATAGAAGAGAAAAACTACAGGATCAAAGGATATAAAATAAATCAAAATAAAAGAGGACATATATGGCCCATATTTATAGTTTGCACTAATAATCTAATTTTGTGCATTGTGGTCCAATTAAATAAAATAAAAATTATAATAAGAAAAGTTCCTTTATTTGTACTGTGTGGTACATAGTGAACATTTGATTAAATTATATGTTATATCTTCTTGAAAAGACATCTCCTTATAAGGACAAAAGCACTGGAAAATTCTTTAAAGTTATTAATGAAAAACCTAAACGGGCAGCCTTTGTAACAGCAGGTCACATAGAGTCATCCTTCATGCTGCAGTTGCTGGTCCATTTACTTTACCTTGACAACCCTTATTCTTGGGTTGGCTAGTTTTGCTCTCTGCTACTCCAGGCTACTTGCTTGAATTTTGATGATTCTGAACTGTATTGGCTTGCCATAATACAAAGTAACTGCAAAACTCTGTAAGCATCAGGCTGCTGGAACCCCAGACTATCAATTTCCAAATCTTTTTCTATGGAAGGAAGGAAGGAAGGAAGGAAGGAAGGAAGGAAGGAAGGAAGGAAGGAAGGAAGGAAGGAAAGAAAGAAAGAAAGAAAGAAAGAAAGAAAGAAAGAAAGAAAGAAAGAAAGAAAGAAAGAAAGAAAGAAAGAAAGAAAGAAAGAAAGAAAGAAAGAAAGAAAAAGAAAGAAGGGAGAAAAGGAGGGAAGGAAGGAATGGCATTCGGTATTGTTGTTACGTTCTTCCATCTTAAAGTCATCTTTGTGTCATAACTCAATGTTCTTCTTATTCCTACTTTATATCTGTAACATCTCATTTGCAGTCATTTATTTTTTTATTTTTTCTGGCTTTGCCATTAAATATTAAAATTTTTCAAGGTTCTCAACTTTACACAGGGAACCTCCAAATTTATAACTCTGCTTTAGACTTCTCTAAGCTTCAAGTGCCTTTTTAAATTAATACCTCCTAGATTGTCTACTTAGACGTTCTCAAAAACAACTCAAACTCAGCATATTCAATACTGACTTTATAATAACATTCAAATTTACTCTTTCTCCATAATTCCAACTCAGTAAATGGAACCATAATATACCCAGTTTTGAAGTCAGAAACCCAAAATTATCCTTGACACCTATTAACCATACTTATTTTTTTCTATTGAGTTTACTAATAAAAACTGTTCAAGTCTGGGATGACTGGGTAGCTCAATTGGTTAAGCACCTGCCTTTAGCGCAGGTCATGATCCCAGAGTCCTGGGATCCAGTCCCGCATCAGGCTCCTTGCTCAGCAGGGAGCCTGCTTCTCCTTCTGCCTGCTCTGCCTGCCGCTCTTCCTCCTTTGTGCTAACAAATAAATAAAATCTTTAAAAAAAAAATCTGTTCAAGTTTGTCACTTCTCTATGCTTGACTACCACCACTGTAATCCAATCCTAGTTACCAAAATATGTAAACTATACTCTGAAAACTCTAACAGCATTGCATATTTCTACCTAATTATATTTTGACTTACATATTTTTGATTTAAATTTAAGTGATT
Source organism: Zalophus californianus (assembly GCF_009762305.2). Lineage (NCBI taxonomy): Eukaryota > Metazoa > Chordata > Mammalia > Carnivora > Otariidae > Zalophus > Zalophus californianus. Next base: position 43,946,347 of record NC_045603.1, read on the forward strand.
ATGTTAAGCAGAATTCAAAGATGGTCTTTACAATTCCTGTAACCTTGTGTTCATGCTCTGAACAATGCTCCCCTTGAGTGTGGGGGACTTATTACTAGTCAATAGAACATGGCAAATATAAAGGAATTCTGTGTACATAATTAAAGTCCAGGTTTACTGTGAATTAATCAAGAGAAGGAGAGGCCTGTATAGCCTTAGTCAATCAGGTGAATACCCTTAAGGAGGGACTTGATTAGGTGAAAACCCTTAAAAGGGCTTAATCAGGTGAAAGCCCTTAAAAGAAGCCGGAGACTCTCCTTGCAGTGTTGATAAAGTAAGGGATTATGTTAGAGAACTCTATCTTCAAATAATTGTGTGCAGCCTCTAGGATCCAAGGGAGGCCCTCAGACCACAGCCAGTGTAAAGTCAGGGCCCTTAGTGATGGAGTTGCAAGGAAACAAATTCTGCCAACAACTTGAAGAAGCTTGCCAGTGGATTATTCCCCAGTCAGTCCTCCAGATGAGGGTATAACCTGAGAAAACTTCATTTACAGTCTTTGGGACACACTAAGCAGAGGACCCTACTAAGCTGTGCCTGGACTCTTGAGCCACAGAAATGGTGAGATATTAAATGTGTGCTGACTTAAGCTGCTAAACTATAGTAATTTCTTAGGCAGCAAAAAAAAAAAATATGTTTTCATATCCATGAATCAGTCTGAATAGCTCAGTTTTTGTTACAGAAACAAACCTCAATTGCAAGAGCTAACAAATTTCAAGTTTATTTCTTGCTCAAATTCAGTAGGTCACAGGTTCTGGTACACATATGGTGATTTTAGCCTTAGATAAGAGTAGAGTCAATTCGTCCACTACCATAAAATGAAAGGGAGAATATTCAGATACAGAAATAGTAGGATAGTAACTCTGGTTGTTGAGAATAAATTCTTTTCAGATCACTTACATTTCTCAGGGAAATTAGAAGTAAAATAAGAATACAGTGAGGAGTAGGTGTGAAATAGTCATCACAGTAAGAGAGTGAATTGCCATGGGAAATGCTATAGGAATGCCAGGAAATTAGGAAGATTCACCTGAGGTTTGTGATAATACATTTAAAGTGAGGTCAGTCTGGATGTTTCTTTTAAAAATTTTCTCCAGCCATGTTTAGCTGCTTGGGAGAAGACATGGTAGAAGCAAATCCTGTATTTATATCTGAGGTTCTTCCTTTTTTTTTTTTTTAATTTTATTTTGTTAGTCACCATACATTACATCATTAGTTTTTGATGTAGTGTTTCATGATTCGTTGTTTGCGAATACGTGCCCTCCTTAATCCCCATCACGGGCTAACCCATCCCCCACACCCCCTCCCCTCTAAAACCCTCAGTTTGTTTCTCAGAGTCCATAGTCTCTCATGGTTCGTCTCCCCCTCCAATTTCCCCCCGTTCATTTTCCCCTTCCTGCTATCTTTTTTTTTAACATATATATTATTTGTTTCAGAGGTACAGGTCTGTGATTCATCAGTCTTACACAATTCACAGCGCTCACCATAGCACATACCCTCCCAATGTCCATCACCCAGCCACCCCATCCCTCCCAGCCCCCACCACTTCAGCAATCCTCAGTTTGTTTCCTGAGATTAAGAATTCCTCATATTAGATCATATGATACTTGTCTTTCTCTGATTGACTTATTTTGCTTAGCATAATACACTCTAGTTTCATCCACGTCATTGCAAATAGGAAAATTTCATTTTTTGATGGCCACATAATATTCCATTATATATATATATATATATATATATATATATATATATATACATACCACATCTTCTTTATCCACTCATCTGTTGATGGACATCTTGGCTCTTTCCATAGTTTCGCTATTGTGGACGTTGCTGCTATAAACATTGGGGTGCACGTACCCCTTCGGATCACTAAATTTGTATCTTTGGGGTAAATACCCAGTAGTGCAATTGCCGGGTATATCTGAGGTTAGTCTTGATAAGAATGATAAAGAGAAAAACAAGGGAATTGAGATTCATGCAATGGAGTGATTTTAATGATGGAACTGAAATCAATTGGGTAAAAAAGAAAATGAGAATATGAAGGGGCTGATAGATGTGAAAATGTAGGAGATCTGTGGATAAGAGATACTAGCAGGGTTCAGGAACTGTTCCACTACAGGTATAAGAAAAACTAAGCTGGAATGATAAGAGGTAGTGCCCAGATAGTGGAATACTTGAAATTGAGACTTACAGACGTGGTACAATTATTTATGGCAAATTGGAGTGCATGGATGTGGTTGTCAGGGGAATAGAGTGAAAGCCAAAGTTATTTGAAGCAAGTAAATCAACAGGATCATGATGCAACATCTACAATGCAAGGAATTATCAAGGATGTTCACAGGAATAATGGTTGAGAGAGGGTAATATAAATGAGGGGCAGTAACTTCTAGGGTGATAAATAATTACAACACTGAGGGCATGTATATTACATAATCTGATGACCTGTACTTCGGAGACTCTAGAGTTGTTTAATTTTAAATTTGTTTTTAAGTTTTTGAAGTTTTTTTGTTTTGTTTTGTTTTTTAATTTCACCCAGCCTGAATATCACAATGAATTCACATAACATACTTTATCTCATGGTTCAGTTTCATGTGAGGTATGAGAGAAGCAGAAGTCACTACATGAGACAGTTGCAGGAGAATCCTGGGGCTTAGAGATCTCACCAGAAGTATTCTGAGTTCAGTCATTTCTCAGCTGCTGCTGCATTCATCTTATAGCCATGGAAGGTGTAAGCCTATCAGTAGTGCTGCTCTAGTTCAGAGCCATTACTTTTTCTTTTATATTTCAAAAGGTTCCTAATGATCTCTGCCTCCCTTTTTACTCTCTATCTTTCTAACTTCCACACTGCGGCCAGAAAGATATTTCCATATTGAAAATTCCAATTAATCACTTAGAAAAGAGAATTAATTCCCAGTTCCTTACATTTGCATTGATTAGTACTCTAAGCTTTTGATATTCTGATATGACCTCCTTCTCTCTGTTCACTCTCTCCTCACTCATCGCTTAGCTCCGATATCAATTCTCTGAATGCGTCATTTTTTATGCCAAAGTGCCTTTTCACTTCTATTCTTCTGTCTAAAATTCTGAGTTATCTCTAACACATAAGATAACTCAGTGCAATTGAAAAAACTGGTGGCACCTCTACATTGATGTAGCCCTTTGGAAACATGGCCAAGCATCATTTTGAGAATTAAGAAAAGGTATCTCTTACTTTGGGTAGACCCAGTGGGGTCCAAGCTGTTCCACTCACAGGTAGGAGTGATTGCTTTAGGTGTATGAGGTATAGATGGAGTCCATTGTCTTTAGAGAAGTCAAAAGCAGCAATTAGAAAACTAACAAATTTGGTCTTTTTTCACCATTCACTAGCCATTCTAAACATTAGCAGTGGGAAAATACTGTTCCCTAAAGATCCCTTTTTGACATTTGAAACAATCATTGTAATTATTGTTTAATTTTATACACACATATAAAATTATATATTTATATATAATATGTAAATATACATATACATATCTATATACAAATATAAATATATAACAAATACACATATTTTATTGTATGTATATATTTTCTAATACTTATATATTTAATATACAAATATGTCTATATATATGCAAACATACCTACTTATATGTTTATATATATGTATGCACACACATGTGTGTGCTTGTGTTTGTATACACTGATGTCTAACAGCCAGAGTTTAAAATAGTCACCATGGTATCCTAAGCAAGTGACCTAACACAAGCCTTGGGTTAAATGCGGTGAAATCTGCAAAGCATTAGTAGAGCATTCAACACATTGTAAGTGGTGTTAATATTTGCTATTACAATGATCACCTAGATTCCAAAAGTAAAAAAGTATCACTAGGCCTTAGAGCTACATAAGTGAAAAAGGAGGAGTCTCTATTTAAAAAAATAAAGAAAAAAATCTGCCTTCCTAACATGGGAAACATGCAAACAATTAACAACACAGTATGACTGGAGGGTTTGAATAAGAGTAGGTATGTGCAGGTACCATAGGAGCTATAAAGAGAGATGAAATTTCTTCCTAACACGTGGGTGTGTGTGTGGGGGGGGTAGTTTTCAAAGGGGATAACTCATACAGGCTATGAGGAGTGAGTATGAATTCACAGCCAGCATCAGGGGACGAGAGCTGTGCCTCCACGCACGTTGATTTGGGTTGATTGCCACACAAGGATGTCTGGCTATGGTGACATATGGGTTGAAATCACCACACGCTCTGGCAAGTTTTATGTCCTCATGCTGGGCTTTTTCACCAAAGACGAAGAGCTAGCATTTATAATTTGTGAGAAAAAAATGCTTTCTGATGTCTAATGGTGCTACAAGGATGGAGAGGCTATTTGGGAATTACAGTCAGGAAAACAAGAATTAAGAGGTATTGAAGTCAACATGACACATCCAGGAAACTGGGATGAAAACATGGGCTATGCGTGATTAGAGATCAAGAATATAGAAGGATGTCAGCATCAAAATATCCAATATTTCATGTGGAAAGCAACGAGCGCTCAGAAATTCAACCTTTAATAAAAAAGTTTTGGAGAAGCATTGAGTGGTTTTGAACAGGGAATGATGAGACAATATTTTCCATTTGAAAGATTTCCCTGTCCAAAATGTGTAGTATACAGGGAAAGACTATTGCTAGGGGAAAGGAGATCCATTACAAGGCTATTGAGCTAATGAAAAAAAGAAAGGAGGAAGAAAAGAAAGGAAGCCAAAACAAAAGCAGTGCTCCTGGATGATCCACTCCACTCAGATCAAGATCACCAAAGCAGGATTTAAGGGAAGTCCACAGTGCTCTGAATGTCTCTGATGGGAGCATTTGTCGCCCGAGATATACCAGAAATGTCCCCATATTCTACTGGGCAGGACTGTGACTGCTTGGAACCAATACAATATGGCAAAAGGAATGTCATTCCAATTCCGGCTCTATTGTTTAAGAGGACGGATAGTTTTCATTTTGTCACTCTTAGAAAATCACCATCATGGAAGAACTCTGACTGCTTTTAGGCCACTTTGCTCTGAGGTAGTAAGTGTCCATGTGAAGAGAGCGTGATACTGCCCAGCCCAGGTGCCAGTGAAGAAGGCATTTGAGACATTTCAGCACAATCAAATGCCAAGTGGAGATTTGAGGCCCTAGAAAATTGACCCAGTTGAGCTATCTAAAACCTCTCCAGTCGTTTGAGCTACTTCAGCTGATCCTGTAGACATCATGCAGCAAAAGAAAATCCACCACTGCCTGAGTTCCTGACAGTTGTGAATATAATGAACTACCTATGAAGTCACTAAATTTTGTGATGGTTTATTCTGCAACAACAGATGATTGAAATAATTCATTGATTTGTCCATTTGTTTATTATTGTTCTATCTTCTTATATTGAAAGTTTCATGAATGTCAGGACTTGCCTATTTTTCCTCACTAATACTGACAGCTCTTATAGCAATAGCTGTAACATAGTAATTAATACATGATTATTGAAGGAACAAAAAAAATGGATAAAAAGAGTACAAGAGAGCTCTTCAGAGAATTTATAGTTCTTGCTAACTAACTGGATATAGCTGATCGGTAAAAGGGAGAAGGTTAGCCTCTATCTGGACAACTGGGCTGATAGTTGTATCACTAGTAGAAACAGATCAGGAGAAAATGGAATTGTAAAGTAATAAATGTGGTCTATATTGGAGTTCAGCTATCAGGACATCTAGGAGGAAATAGTAAGCAGTGAGTTTCACATGAAAGCTTGGATATCTACCAGTTGTATGTTTGATTAAAAAAATAGTAAAATTTCAATAAAGAATAGATACTAGTTTTAAGTAACAAAAGGAAAAATAGGAAGGAAGAAAGCTGAAATTGAATGAAGTCTAATTGGTTTGATATGTAAGGAGGCTATTTGGAAATTAAGTTACAACAGACTCAATGAAATAAGGCAAAACTAATCCAATGGTAGTAGGTTGAGAAATTAACACAAAATTAAGAATAGAGTGACTGAGCATATACTACTCTCTCAAGAAAACTAAGAAAAGTAAGGAAAACACAGACGAATGAGTTCCAAAGGATGATATGATCCCACCATTTGGTATAGAATATAAGACCTCATGAAAGTAGAAAGGTAATATCCACCTTTAACTACTCCTGAACTAAATTAGGAAATTGACAACATGGTGGCATCTCTTAATATTGAAAAACAAAAAGTCATGGGGATAGGTGAGAACATAACAGGGACAAACTTTTGACTCCTTAGTGAAATTCAAAACACCATTATCATTGATTTAAAAATACTATATAATTGCTTAAAGCTATCTGTAATAAATCTAAGATTTGATGTCTAGACTACCAAAAAATCTAGTGTGGGTAACAAAGAAAATTAAGTTACTTTAAAGATAACTTATTTCTCTCCAGAATTCAAATGAATTGTTACTAATAATCAAAAACCTAATAAAAATTCCCTCTTTGAAAGCCCTGAATAAGAAGTATTAAAATTATTAAAGCAGACTAGACACTACTAAATCAGGTTGGATTTCTTTCTGCTTTCTCCTAAAAGTACAAATAGTGTAATGAGTCATTGCAACATTCTGTCTAGAGATAGGAAATATGCTTATATTCTGCTTTTACTAGATAAGTAAATGTAATTATACTGAAGTGTGTGTGTGTGTGTGTGTGTGTGTGTGTGTGTGTGTGTGTGTGCGTGCGCGCGCCTCTGTAGTCATACAATATAAATGTGTGAAGGAGAAACAGGACCATATTATAAGCTTTATAATTTAGGGAGGATAATAGGTTCTTTAAGTGATTTGGAAATATTTGTCATTTTTAATTATTTCAATTTGATCTCAGCCATTCATAGAACATTCAGTGCTTAAAGTTGTCCCATTTATAATAAAACAATTGTGAAGGATATGGAGACTATGAGATAAAAACAATAGAAGCTAATTCTCTACAACGCAAAAGAAAACAAGGTGGGGTGAGGGAAGGGAGAGAGAGAGAAAGAAGTAAGTTGGGATGGAGAGTAGAAGGGTTAATAGATTTGAACTTCGTATGTTCCAAGATTTGATACTTTCACCAGACAGTAGGCTGGAAAATTAACCTCCAGGCTATTGTATCTTGGAATTCTCAAAAAAGGAGTATACTAGATTAAAATCAAAGATTTTCCTGAGTTTCCTAATTTCCCCTTAGGAGAAAATTGCTGGCATGGTAGTTTCCTGGGCTAGATCTTCCTTTTCCTAGAATGTGAACGTACTCATGACTGACTGACCCATGAACTTCTATCTGTGTTTGATCTTAGATATTGTAATTCCCGAATTATATCATGACTGATAGTGGCATCTACTGTGGGCACATGAGTGGGAAGTGGTGGCATGTGCCACACATATAGACACACATAGTTCACTTTGGGACTAGAATCTTGGGAGAAAAATTACATAATGCTTTTTCTTTGCCTTTAGTTTATTATATATACCACCAGAGTAATGGTATCAGGCCTATATAACCCAAAGGATGTTATGGCAATGGAATAAAACAAAGGGTGTTTAAAAAAACTCTTCATTTATATGATCAAATTAATATTAATAAAGTGAGGAAGGGAAAGAGAAGTGGTTTTTGCTATTCAGAACTTAAAATTCCTATGCTGTCTTTCTAAAACCCTCAGCTCTAGGCTATTGCCACTTATATTCTATGGCTACTCAAACAAGTCACCTGAGAAAATTTAGTTCAGGCTAGTCTCATTCTGATTTGCCATCATTTACCACTGTACTTAGTTTCACTTTTTTGAACCTTGCTGGGTCCAGACTTCCCTTGGCCAACTAAAATAAGTTCAGTGTTCAGTAAGGGAATGGATGTCTGAATTGGAGCTAACTGAAGAGAGTCTTTCCACTAGAATCAATGTATATCACACTCCATGGCCAGTGATTGGTTATGACAGGTAATGAGAAAGAAATCCTAAACTTTTCAGTAGGAAGTGAAAGGTGTATAAACTACACAACGCACAGATGGTGGTGAAATGAGGCTTTCAAAGTGCTGAAATACTGAGTAATTCTGACAGTACTGAGAAGACTGAGCTGCTCGTGACTCATTTTTATGTGTGACACTCAACTTAACATGCACATCTATTTAACATAGCTATAATTCACAGTATATACCCTCTCTTGTTAATTAGAATGACATATTACAAATTACTGTGGGTGGAAAGTGTGCTGATTAAAATTTATCCAAGAAAAACTGTGTACAATTTTAAGAAATCACAACAAACCATCAAGTTACGTGTTGAGTTAGTAAATTTAAATTTTATTATTAAAGGGAACTCAGTTTATGAAGTTTTATCAAGTTAGATAAGGTTTTCTTTTTCCTACAATTATGATGACTATATTTTCTAAACCTTTAAGAAAAAAATAAGAATTGATAAGAGGCCAGAAAATAGGTCAAATGACTGTTAATCAAAATGCATATCAGAAAATCTTTTACTATTACCTTAATGACATGCAAATTAAGTACAGTTTAAGCATTTTGGGGAAACAAATTCACTACTATCATTGTAGTCGTCATAGAACAAAGAGAAGAAATGCCTCATTTTCTCTTATATTCTATTAATAGGTCATAACTTTTTTCCATTTATATTGAAAAAAATATTGTGGAACATTAAGAACTACAGAAATACTTTAAGTGATAAAAAAAAACAAAATTACCCCTAATAGGTATTGACTAAAAGTCAGACATGCTTCTGTACCCAAGGCATAAATAATATTCTGGTAACAGTAGACCAAGAAATGTCACATTTAATTTTTTTAATTGAAATATAGTTGACATATAGCATTGTATTAGTTTCAAGTGTATAACATAATGATTCAATGTATTTATATGATGGAAATGACCACCACAGTAAGTCAAGTTTAAATCTATCATCTCATATAGTTATCAATTTTTTTCTTGTAATGAAAACTTTTAAGATCTTCTCTCTTAGTAACTTTCAAATTTACAGTACAGTGGTATTAACTATTGTCACTATATTGTAGATTACGTCCTCAGAACTTATTTATTTTGATCACTTCTCCCACTTCACCACAGGTGAAAGTGGCCAAATTTCATTTTTGCTGACATTGAACTTTAGAGTTACTCAAAACAATTTTCCAAAATTAAATAATATATTTTAAAATCTGTGGGTGTTTTGTTTGTCTTGCTTATAGGTGTAAATGTTTTGTTTGTTTGTTTGTTTGTTTAAAGAAACATAGGGCACCTTGGTGGTTCAGTTGGTGAAGTGTCCAACTCTTGATTTCATCTCAGGTCATGATCTCAGGGTTGTGAGATCGAGCCTCATGTTAGCTCATATGCTGGATGTGGAACCTGCTTGAGATTCTCTCTCTCCCTCTCCCCACCCCCCAAAAAAAGGAATTATAAAATTAAAATTGTCTTGGCTTTCAAAACAATATGTTCTTTAAAATATACTTCCTCAATTATAATCAGGGAAATCACAGATGCAATTTAAAACAAGATGAAATTTAAAACACACTAGAGAATAAAAATAATAATTTTAAAATAAGTCAAAATATTAAGACCAAAAGCAAACAGTCCAACATACCCAAACTCAGTTAATTCAATATCTGTATTCCTGAAGTATTTATTGACTTGTTCCTAAAAGGCACATAGCAAATAAAATAATATTGATATGAGTGCCAAAAAACTAGCTAAATAAGTTATTTCTACTTCAGTCATATACTTAATATATGACATAACATGTAAAATTTATTTTTTTCTCAAAAGTTGTATTTACTTCTTCCTTTTCATTATAATTCTAGTTCTCCATTATTTCTCACATATACTTTTACAAAAATTTTCAATAATATTTATGCTTTAAAAATAGCTAAAATTTATCATAACCCTACAACACCAATATCCATAGCTATAAATTTAAAAAATATGAATATAGTGTATAGGTATTGCTACTTCTAATTTAGAAAGCATTATTTTTGACACCTTTGATGCTCCTGTATAGGTTTTAATGGCTTTCTGTACTTCTCAAACTGAGATTCAGTCCTACACTTTCTCCTTTCCAATATTCATTCAGCAATCTTAAGAAAACAACAACACATATTTCCCCACACTAAGAAGTCATTCAAGCATTTACCAAAGTCCTTGGAATAAAACTGATGAAAGTCCATCTCAATCTGGCTTCATTTTACTTTAACATGATAGCCATCAGCTCCAGCCAATGAAGTTTCCATAAACAGATCTTTTACTATTTAAGGTAATGACTGTCTCCAAACCTTTATACTGTAACCTGATGATACTGTTCTTTCCATCTATTTGAGGCTTATCTTTCAAGATCAAGTCTAAAACACATTATTAAAATTTTGGAATCAGCCTGCACTCACTGAACTCACTTCTTTCTGATCTCTCCTGGGATTTATAACAGTACTTTATATTTTCTCATTTAATTACACTTTGTTTTAAATTCTTATACTGTTTCAAATGTTATCTGTTGTCTCAAAAAAAACTTTTAAATCTTTAAATAAAAGCCATGATATGTGAGAGGATTCTGGGAAAATGGCAGAGTAGGAAGCACCAGGAATTTGTCTCCCCACCCCGATAATTACACGAGCAGAATCTGATGTAACTGCTTTGGAACTGTGGAGTGTATCGAAGACTTGTAACTTCTAGGGAGAAGGACTGGATGGTAAATTAGATTAATTTTGGCACATTTCAACTCTTATCTCCTCAGTGGTTACCCATCTCTCACCCCTTAGCTCCATGACGGGAACTATGTATGTGTTCTGGAGTATTTTGTACACATCTTGCCAGAGCCAGGGTAAGCAACAAGGACCCTATCTTCCAGATACCAAAGATCTGTGTCCTAGCCACCTACTTCTGCTTCTCGTCACAGAAGTGCAGACACAGAGGTGGGCAGCCATTGATGGTCTACCTCCTTTCATTATTGTAAACCCTGATAAACACCATTCTACTTTCGGTTTCTATGATTTTGACTATTCTAAGTACCTCATATAAATAGAATAATTTAGCATTTGCCTTTCTCTGTTTTTTTCACATAGTATAATGTTCTCAAGATTTATTCACGTTGTAGCGTTTGTCAGAATGTCCTTCATTTTTAAGGTTGAATAACATTCCATTGTATATGTATGCCACATCTTGCTTATCCATTCACCTGTGGTGGACACTTGGTCTTTATTTTCCTGGATAATTTTCCCTGGCCAAACAGGAGCTGCTTAATTGTTCAACTGGGAGATTATCTACCTAGCCACTCTCAGAAAACCACAGCCAATGACTTTCTTACACAATGATACTGAAGGCTGTCTCCCTTGGCTCAAAGTAGAAACAACTCTGGTTCAGTTAGTGCTACAAATGTCCCTGTGGAATCTTGCTATAGCAAATCTCTAGCAAAAACCACACATTTGCTTGGCTTCTCCCCTCTCTCTCCTCTTCTCTTGAAAGCTCTCTTAAATAAATCTGCCCAGGTATCACCTCTGTTCTACTTTAACAGTGACAAGAGCAGTATGTGTAAACTATTCAATAAAAAACCCTAGAAACCCAGAATCATCAAATGAAAGACATATAAGACCTCTCTGTAATTTACTAGCTCTCATTTTCAGGATAATCAAGATCTCAAAGTTCAAATTTGGTAATATGACCAATGCTTTAAAAATACCTGTTGCAAGTTTGTGTATAAAATTCTTAACTTTGGTAGTATGGTCCAAAATACTGCCGGTCTAGAAAAACAGATTGAAACCATTCATAAAATCTTGCTTATTACAGAAAACAAGTCCAGATGGATGGCATAGGAGATAGCCATTGACCTGATGTTAACAGTGTATTAATTTTATTATGAATAAGTTGGCTGAAAAAGTAAAAGAAACTAGAAAAGCCTTATGGGCATATGGGAACATCAGGGCATCTCTCACAATGGTGAATGGTATATTGCTGAAAGATGATTGCATAGCTCTTTCCAATAACCTTTGCCAGAAAGTATTAAACAGAATACATCATGGCTATCTGAGCTTATGAAATGGAGCAAAAGAAGAGTATGGGCCACAGCATTTTGGCAAGCATCCCCCAAAGAAACTGATGAAAAAGTAGCTTCTTGGCTGGTATGCCAGCTCTTATAGCATGAAAATATGAAAGAGATACTAACGAGAAGACCAGCAACTGTCAGACTTGGGAACAAGTTGGCACATGAAGAAACAACAACAAAAACAACAACAGTTATTACTACTATTAGAGAACAAACATAAAGAGGTGAGAATATAAATACATAATATTTATATAAAGTTAATATTGGCAAGTATAAAAAATTTAAAATATGACTTTTAACAAAATATACTGTTTGGGTATATAAAAATAATTTTGGCATTTACCTAATTTATAAGTGAATTTATACAGAATATCTACCTAATTAAGGAGTACCCATTGGGAGGAAATGTTTACTACCTTTAAGTTCTTCAAATTGATCTCCTGTATATTCATTATGTTAAATGATCTACCAATGACAAGTTGAATCCTGATGAATTATTGAGGATCACATAAAAAGAATTCAAAATTAACTGAAATAATTATTATACTTTTAAAGTATTATGTACAAATGTTAAAAGTCTTAAGCCAGTGGGCGCCTGGGTGTCTCAGTTGGTTAAGCATCAGACTCTTGATTTCAGCTCAGGTCATGATCTCAGGATTGTGAGATTGAACCCAGCTCCATGGTGTAGAGCTTGTATAAGGTTCTCTCTCTCTCTCCATCTCCCTCTGACGTCCCCCCACCCCCCCAAAAAGTCCTAAACCAAATAATAAATAACAAACCCTCCAAAATATCTATGATAAATTTAGGCTGTGATTACTTTGACAAGATGTCTGAAAAAGGAATTTGTTTATTTTACTTACCTTTTGTAAAACAGCCGTGTAGTTTCAAAAGGTCTACATTTTCCTTCTTGAGTAAGTAGTTCACATCTGATCTTTTACACACATATCTGTGAAAAGGCTGCTTTATATGCACAAGAATTACAAGAAGCACTGTATATGTTAACATACTGATGTTTGCATCAACTTTGGGGATGAATTTGTTTAATATAAGATCAATGTTTACTTTTTACTAATGTTATCACTAATACATTTTTTAAAATTTAAATGAAGCACACAAATGGTATTAAAACCCATTGTCAAAAAAAAAAAGTCATCACAATTCAGGCCATATAGACCATAAAATGTTGGACAATATGTTCTAACCCTTGTGACACAGTGATTCACTATGCTTACCATGCATTTTCAGACTATAAATACTATCATTAAAATGAATGATGCTTATAAACCTGTTTATAAATGAAACAACAAATGAAAAACAAGTGAAATATAAATTTTAAGTTGGAAAATACTATGTAATTCATTTGTGATTTTTTTTTTTGTTACATAAAAGTTTTGATAGATCTATTATTAGTTCCAAATGCTCTTAGGGCCAAGGATAGTTATGTTACACATATCATGCAATAGAAACCGTAATGATAGTACTTAAATTGCTCTTGATTTGAGTACCACATCTTTCATCTGATACTGGGTAAATCACACAATCTTTGTTTCTTCAGTCATAAGACATGAAATTACTTCCTGTTATATTTTCTATCACAACACTGTCATAAGCATAAATGTTTAAAGCACTATAAATTTGAAAGGTTCTATTAGCTTAGTTAGGAATCCACAATTTTAGGAAGCAGTTTCAACTAAAAATATGATTCTCTATAATGAACTAATCATAATATTACATCTCTTGGAGAAAGAACCTGATATGATAAAATCAATTTATCTGTGTCTTTTATGGAGCTCAAGTTGGAAAACAAATGACCAAGATGATGGACAAACATAGGCTTAATATTTCTGTCCATGTTTTAATCTTCATCTCCTGCAGGATAGCTATTTAGAACATGAAACAAAAGGGTTTATTTCTAGTCATCTTTTTAAGTTCTAGTATGTTTTCATTAGAAACGACATGTCACTAAAATCCTGGTGACAGAGAGAGAGACAAAATATTTATCATCAAAGCTACCATATGAGGGCAAAGATAAATATTTTTCTCCTTTCTGTAACTACAGGAATGTTAAAAGTGTTGGCATATAGTAGGATGTAAAAAGAATATTGTTACATAAGTGAATCACTTTGTTTGAATTTGGATTGTGTTTGGGAAGTATCTAGAAGAGGAAAATTAAAGATACAGAAAGTATATTAGGACTACTAGGAGTTAAGAGGAGGAGGGAATGGGGAGTTATTTGTTAATTGGAACAGAGTTTGTTTGGAATGATGAAAAAATTTTGGAAATAGTGGTGGTGGTTGTATAACATTGTGACTGTGATTAATGCAATTGTACAAATAAAAATTGTTAAAATGGTAAATTTTGTTATATATTTTCCCTAATAAAAATATTTTAAAAACTATAACTCTAGGGGCACCTGGGTGGCTCAGTCGTTAAGCATCTGCCTTTGGCTTGGGTCATGGTCCCAGTGTCCTGGGATCGAGTCCCACATGGGGCTCCCTGCTTGGCAGGAAGCCTGCTTCTCCGTCTCCCACTCCCCCTGCTTGTGTTCCCTCTCTTGCTGTGTCTCTCTCTGTCAAATAAATAAATAATATCTTTTAAAAAAATTATAACTCCAATCCAGAAAAATTAACTGATTTAGAAATAAGCGGATAAAATCACTCAACAGACTCAAGGAAAAGTAAGCATTTATGATCCTCAGGAACCTATATCTTAAAATATATTACCGGTCACATATGGTTTTCAAGTAAAATTTACATAACATAAAATGAATATGTCTTAAGTGGAGAACTGATGAATTTTGATAAATATACACACCCATGAAACCATTGTCCCTACCAAGATATAGAACATTACCATTGCCTTAGAAATGTTCCCCTTTCAAGGGGGCACTGAAGATGGCTTCTAAAAATTTGCCAGTCAAGATTGATAATATTTCAGGAATTTTTGTGAGCTAGTTATTAAACACAGGCATTATTAAAAAGCAAATTATATGAACTTACAACTAAATTTATTTAAAACAAAATTAATAAAAAAGATCTTAATTATTTTACTGCATTTTACTGTTATCCTCTTGAGGTTATTTGTCTATCACATCTGTGTGGAAATACTATATTGTGGTGTGTTACTGCACATTCCTGACTCTGTGTTCAATAACTTCATGATGGTAGCTGGAAAAGGGCAAGGTCAGTATTTACAATATGGAAATCACAATTTTTAAAATTAAGACTTTTTTCCCCTACAGAGAGTTTCTGAGACACATGCATGCACATCACTGCTCACCTATCCAGCTATCTACCACCCCCAAGGCAACCTCTGTTTTTCACTTATAAACCATAGCTTAATTTTGCCCATTCTTGAATTTCATATGAATGGAATCCTAGATAATATTCTGTTTTGCACCTGGCTTCTTCTGTTCAATACATATTTTTGAGATTTCCCCCCATATTTCTGCATATATCAGGAGCCTGTTCTTTTAACTGCTGAGTGAGTAGTGGGCCACTGCAGGATTATGCTACAATTTGTTTGCCCAGGCTTCTGAAGACAGTAATTGATTTATTTGTAATTTTAAGTTATTTTTTTTTACAACAAAGCAGTTTATTTGTGATCAGTGTTTAAGACTCTGTACATCCTTCACAAATTTAATTTTACATAATCTGATACTCCTCCTAAGACTCAATCTCTGCACTGCTAGATTTATTTCCCTAGGACAGAAGGGCTGGTATAAGGTATTTTCCGGAAGTGAGGTACCGTTTCACAGAACTAGTTCCTTGTTGTTTGTTTTCAAGTTGTAGAGAACTAAATTTGCATTTGTTAAAATCAAAAAGTAGGAAAGATGTTCTTTACAAATAATTTTGATCAAGTATGTGTTCAAAGAAAGCAGGATAAAAAGGCTTTTCCTCTAACATTCTGTATTGTGCTGTATTTGTTGTTCAGTAGGAATTAGCTTCTGTCATTTGCTAAAAGAATGAGTAGTGGGGAACAGGATATGTTGGGAATTTCATAACGGGCAACAGAGCCATTCTCTTGGGTAAACCATAAGCAGGGGCAGCTGTGCTGTAACCATACGGTGCTCCATAGCCTGGAGCTATGTAGCCAGGAGCAGCTGTAGCCCCAACAAAAGCTCCCCTTGTTAGAGCTCCTCTTCCTCTGCCCCAAACAGCTTGGACTGCTGCAGACTCAGCTGTATTCACAATACCCTTTGTCTGAGGGATAATCTTTTTTCTTATTATTTGCTGCATTGGGTCCAGAAAACAGCTTCTCCAGGGCAGCTAAAGCTGCACTTGCCTTTGCCACTTTCTTATTTGGACCTGCACCTCTGAATTTCTGTCCATCTACTTCTACCTCCATTATAAAGCATTTGTCAAGGCTTCCACCAGTCTCTGAGATGAGTTCATACTTAAGACCTCTTCTTTTTTCACTGAGCTCCATTACAGGATTTTGCCACTTGCTGTGAGGATAGGGCCCTAAGTTCTTACCTCTAAGGTACTGGAGGTTTCAGTTGTAGAATTTCCAGTATTATTGTTTGAGTTTGAAGACACTGTTTCATTTTTGCCTTCATTATCTGATTTTTCATCGGAACTCATACATTCAAAGCCCGTTGGGTATCCCATTGCTTGTAATGCCTTCACTGCTACATGAAGTTTTGCCATTTTCTTGGATGGCCCTGAGGCTTCATATGTTGTACCGTCCACATCTACAGACATTGTGAAGCCTGGGGCATGGACGGGGCCAGACTGAGACACAAGCTTATGTTGAAGCCCGGGCCTGATCTGATTTAGCCTCATTAGTACATTCATAAGGTCTATTGCTTTGCTATCCAGAATTTTCCTTAAGTTTCATTTCATCTTATTGGGATTTTTATCATCCCCTAATCCATCTTCAAATCAATCTATCTTCAAAGGAAGCGGCTACAAACATTTTTGTACAGTCTTTAGTGGATATACTTTTTTTCTAATTTCTTTTATGTAAATATCTAAAAGTAGAATTGATGGATCATGGAGAGGTATATATTTAACTTTTTAAGACACTGCCAGATTTGCAAAGGGTGTGTACCATTTCGCATTCTCACCAGCAACATGAGAGTGCCAATAGCTCTACTTCTTCACTAACATTTAGTGTTGTCAATCTTTCAAGTTTTAGCAATTCTAGAAGATTTGAAATGATCTCATTGTGGTTTTAATTTGATGATGAATGCTGTCGAACATCTTTCCATGTGCTTATTAGCCATCTGTTTATCTTCATTTACGAAGTGCCTCTTGCCTAATTATTTTGAAATTAACTTGTTGCTTTGTGTGAATTCTTTGTATTGTTGATACGAGTCCTTTATCAAATGCATGTATTGTAAAAATTTTCTCTGTGGTCTTCTTTAAAAAAAGGTATATTTGGATGAAAAATTCTAATTTTGAGGAATACAATTTTTTTCTTTCATTGGGTGTTTTGGTTCAAAGAAATCCTTTCTTACCTCAAGGTTCTTAAAATGTACTTCTGTGTTTTCATCTAGCAGCTTTCTTATTTTAGTTTGTGCTGTCCATATTTCATCTTATAAATATTTTTGTGTCAAACTTTTTTTTAAGATTTTATTTATTTATTCATGAGAGACAGAGAGAGAGAGAGAGAAACAGAGGGAGAAGCAGGCTCCAGGGAGCCCGATGTGGGACTCGATCCAAGGACCCTGGGATAATGACCTGAGCCGAAGGCAGACGCTTAACCATCTGAGCCACCCAGGCACCCCTGTATCAAACTTGATGTAGATGTTGAAGTATTTTTTTTTCCATATGGATATCCAGCAGGCATAAGACCAATGTTTGAAAATATTCTTCTTTCTCTATTGAATTGGCTTGGTGTCTTTGTCAAAGAGCAATTGGCCTTATATGTGTACCTGTACTTTTTATTTGTTCCATCAATTTATATTTCCATCCATACTCCACAAACACATTTTCTTGATCACCGTAACTTCATAGTAAAGAATATTAAGTTTTGAAATCAAGTAGTGTGAGTCTTGAAACTTTTTTTTTTTTTACTCAAAATTATTTTTGGCTATTCAAGATATTTTAAATATCCCTATACATCTTAACCTCAACTCATCAATTATTACAAGAAATCATGTTGGAATTTTAATTTAAATTGCATTTAATCTTTTTAGATCAATTAAAATTTTAGCAACATTAAGTTGTTTAATTGATGAATGTGATACGTCTCTCATTATTTAGGTCATCTTTGATCCCTTGTAACAATCTCTTAGAGTTTCCCATGTAGAGGTTTTACACATCTTTTGCTAAATTTATGTGTATATAATGGATTTTGATGTGTGTGTTAATGGAATTTAAGTTCTTTTCTCATTGCTATCAATGTATAAAAATACAAATAATTATGGGGAGCTTGTGTGACTCAGTTCGTTAAGTATCTGAATCTTGATTTTGGTTCAGGTCATAAGTTCAGTATTGTGAGATGGAGCCCCACAACAGGCTTCATCCTGAGTGCGGAGTCTGCTTAAGATTCTCCCTCTTCCTCTTCCTCTGCCACTCCCCCTCCACCACCGGCGCAGGTGTGTGCGCTTGCTCTCTCTCTCTTAAAAAAAATACAAATAATTATAATATATTGAACTGTGATCTTGCTAAATTCACTTATTCTAGTAGTAGGTCTATAAATTTCTTTGGATTGTCTATGTGAGCAATTGTGTCATCTGGGAATAAAGAATATTTATTTCTTCCTTTTCAATCTTTATGTCTATGTCTTTTATCCCTTTATTGCACTGATGGGCACATTTAATACAGTGCTGAAGAAAATTGTGAGAGGAGATTTCTTTTCCTTACTTGGGAGATTTAATGAAAAGATTTTCAATATTTCACCATTAAAATGCTCTTCATCTTAGTGAAAACCTTGCCTTCTATCCACAGTTGCTGAAAGGTTTTGATATAAATTTATTAAGAGGAATATATCTTATTTTTTTATTAGATGCTGATTTGCCTTCATTGGATTATTTTTTTTAATTTTGCGTTTCAGCTGTTTTAATACATACAGCTTAAAAAAATTTACCTTGCTTGGGGTTTGCAGAACTTTTTGGTTTGTTTGTTTTTTTAGATTTATTTGATGATTATCATCACATTGGTAAAATCTGTCCCAATTTTTCTACTTCTCTACTTCTTGTGCTTAATTCAACATATCTTAGAACATTTGCTATTGCTCCACAAGTCACTGGGCTTCTCTTCATTAAGTCATTTTCCTCTAGTTCTTGACATTATATAGTTTCCATTCATCTATTTTAAAAACCCATTTTTCTGCCCTCTTATTTCTGCTATTAAGCCTATCCAGTAATTTTATTTCTCATGTCAGATTTGTAATTTTCAATTCATAATTTCCATTGGATTGTCTGCTGTTGATTCTCTGCATTTATATTCAGTTAATTTAACCAACTTTTCATTTAAGTCCTTAAACATATTTGTAATATTTTCTCTAAAGACATTGTCTGCTATTTCCACATCTGGGTTATCCCTTACTCTGTTTCTAGTGTCTTTTTTTTTTTTCCCTGTACAGTTGGTCATATTATCAGTACATTTTATAAATTTCTATTGTATATTAGACGTTGTAAATAACACTTTGTAGAGTTCCTGGATTTTATTATTAACTGATGATTTGTTTTCATTTAAGCAGACATTTAAGGTACTGGTAATTCATCTTGTACTTGCAGAGGTTTGGTTTTACACTCTATTAGGACAAACTGGAAAATTCAAGGTTTTTAGTAAACACCTCTAATATGACAGGACTCAAACTCCAAATGCTATCCCTGTTCTTTTGGGCAAAAGCTGAAATCTCTTCTTAGTCTTTCAGTCCTTTAGACTTTGTGTGTGTGTGTGTGTGTGTGTGTGTGTGTGTGTGTGTGTGTGTGTGTGTATGTATTTTTACCACATGTCTTTTTGGAATGTCCCACATGGGTGCTCAGCTTAGAGGTAAGCCATGGTTTTAAAGGAGTTTATGGATATATTTGGGGACAGGCCCTATAGGATTTCTTTCTGAGATTTATCTCCTTAATTTCTAGATACTCTAGTTACCTAAAATTCTGTCTTGTGAAACCTTAAGCTGATAGGATTGTATCTTTCCACTTGACTTCTAGCCTCTCTATTCATAACTTGGGGAATATCTTCAGAGGAAAGCTGTGTGTGCTTAAATCTCACCCAGTTAACTTATGTTGTGAAGTACTGGATAACCTAAAGTTTCTTCCTGCTTTGGATAGCTCTCTAATACCTTTGTATATTGGTTCCCCCCACCACCAGAGTTTATAAGGGTTATCTTTGGGCTGGTTATTCCAGTACAACCTACTTTGTCATTTCTGGAGCTGTAATTCACTAATTTATTTTAAAAGTATGGTATATAGGCATTGCTTTATCATTCACTTATTATGTTTCTAATTCTGATTTTTACCACAGGTATTTAGATTCTGATAAAGTGTAGGAAACATATATTAAGGATCACATTTCAAGAAAGTAGTCAGAGTTTAGTAGTAATACATTCAATTACTATGTGACATACATGTAGCTGAATTCATTGTCAATTTCCTCTAAAAACTAGCTTTAAAATAACCAACTTATATTTTAATGCTGCTCGTTCCTTCAAATTTAGTGATGTGAGAACTGAAACTTAAAAGACCACAAAGAGGTGACAGCTGGTTTCTCAACTTACAGAACATTTGTTGTATTCTATATACCTAGCTTTTATGTTCACAACACACTCAGAGATGCTCTTAGGAGAATGGGTTATATTAAAAAATAAAATAAAATAACAAAAAAAACCTAACAGAAATAAGTCTGCTGATCACAATAGAAATGTTAAACTTCAGTAATACCTATAATTGGATTTATAATATGTTTGCCTTTCAATACAAAGAAAAATATGGGTCTTAAAATTTAGCACCCAAAAATTACAGATAAGTAACTTTTTTCTTTTACTCTTAAGGAAGTGAAATGGTTAAAGTTAATTATTTTTTATGCAGTAAGTGTTTTGTCAAATATCAACATTCTTCCTCTTGCAAGGTCTCAAAAGTTTGAAAGGTGGTAAACTGAGTTAAGGGAAATCTCTTCCTTGTATTCATCCAAGTTGACTTAATACTCCTACAGATTCTTTTATGGTTGCAGAAACCCCAGACCTCAAAACCTCTTAACGTCTTTTCCAGTAGTAAGAGGAAAAATCCTTTCACTAAATTTCAAGCAAAAGTTATTTTTAATTTACCATTATTGGTCACATGAGGATCTTTCTAGTCACAGAAGTCAAAGTATATGATGGTTTGATTCTAAGAGACTTTGTTCATGTAAACTTGGTCAATTCTTATCAAAAGTCATGGATGGAACTTCACCCAAAATACACGACTGAGAATGGGCACATGCATGATTTTTCTTGAACTAAATGTGAGGAAAAATAGTTACTGGGCCACAATATAACTAATATCCACTGACTAGCCAATTCAGTGTAGTGGTTTCATGGTTGGGCCCCATCTAGAAAGATTTATCATCAACCTTATTGCAGATGTGATTTTAGTTGGAATGCACTCCCACATCACAAATTCTATCAATTCAGGTTTCTGTTAAAGAGAGAAAGAGGGAAAGAAAGAGGGAAAGGGAAGGAAGAAAGGAAGGCAAGAATGGAAACATTACTTCAGTTCTTATAGCCTGTGAAGTAGGATAGAACCATTCTATTAATAATAGGACTCACATTTCATTACTCTTAAGCGACGTTCCTTCTTTTATACATATTAAGCTTCTCAAACTGTGCACGACAAAAGATCCTCACAACAGAAAAGCAGGTAATAATCAATATGCAATTCTGTTCCGTATTCTTTCTCTTTGATGTTTGTACGTTGGATTGGGGGATGGAAAAGCCCATGGTAGGGTTATTTTGAGGTACTTGGAGCTGCTTATTAGTGGGTCCTTATTAGCAGCTTTTTATTACCAGCTTCCCAGTCCGTTGTGACATGTTTTGAAGATAACTCTTTTGTTCCATCAAAACCATAATGCCTACTTTAATCTGCAGTGAATTCAAAAAAAAGAAGAAAAGGCCAATTAAATTGTAAAATACCTTTAAAGTCACTGCTATGTACAACTAGCTTTTATACCTTAGACAATATGAAATTATAGAGCCTTTAGTGAAAAATTAAATTTCACTTTGAACCAGTCTAGCAACAATAATATGTGCTTCCATACAATGATAGGTACCAATAACCCCTTTAAGAGCTAAAAAGAACCGATAAATGAAATAACTTTAGAGAAGCCACTATTTACTATAAGTACCTTAACTAAAAGAAAGATCAAATACAGTGTTGATGTATCAAATAATTTAATGACAACTTATTGTGTGCAATCATTTCGCCATGTATTACAGAACTCCATTTTATTTCCTATTTGTTAATGTAAACCATTATATGATGCTAACCATGCTCCAGTCACTGCTTTATAAGCACTGTGTGAAAGGACAACTTTAATTCTTTTTTTTTAAAGATTTTATTTATTTATTTTAGAGAGAGAGAAAATGAGCAGGTGGAGGAGTAGAAGGAGAGAGTGAGAGAGAATCTCAAACAGACTCCCCACTGGATGTGGAGCCGGTTGTGGGGCTTGATCCCAGGACCCTGAGATCACGACCTGGGCAGAAATCAAGAGTCAGACGCTTAACTGACTATACCACCCAGGCACCCCACAACTTTAATTCTTAAAATGAAATATTTTACTACTCCATTTTACAGTGAAGAAACTGAGACCGGGAAGGTAACAAAATTATCCACTATTATAACAACAAATACTACAAAATATGACCTGTATAGTCTAGCTTAAATATCTAGGCATTAACTCCTAGCCCTTTCTAACTTTTTCTTTTTATTTTATTTTTCAAAATTTTTTATTAACATATAATGTATTATTTGTTTCAGGGGTACAGGTCTGTGATTCAACAGTCTTACACAATTCATAGTGCTCACCATAATACATACCCTCCCCAGTGTCCATCACCCAGCCACCCCATCCCTTCCTTCCCCTTCCACTCCAGCAACCTTCAGTTTGTTTCCTGAGATTAAGAGTCTCTTATGGTTTGTCTCCCTCTCTGGTTTCATCTTGTTTCATTTTTTCCCTCCCTTCCCCTATGATCCTCTGTCTTGTTTCTCAAATTCCTCATATCACTGAGATCATATGATAATTGTCTTTCTCTGATTGACTTATTTCGCTTAGCTTAATACTCTCTAGTTCCATCCACGTCATTGCAAATGGCAAGATTTCATTTTTAATGGCTGCATAATATTCCATTGTGTGTGTGTGTGTGTGTGTGTGTGTGTGTGTGTGTGTGTGTGTGTGTATACATCTTCTTTATCCATTCATCTGTTGATGGACATCTAGGCTCTTTCCATTTGAGTCTGTCATTTAGTTGCTATGTGACCTTGGCCAAGTTACTTATCTCACTTTGCTTCAGTTTCTTCACCTAAGAAACAAATAAATAATATTATTACTTATATTCTAGTATTACTATAATAATTATATTAATATATAAATCATTTAGATTGATGTCTAGCATATACTGAGCCTTATATAAGTGTTGGGATTTTATATTTTTAATTGTATAAGTTTAAGCTATTCAAGCTCACAAAAATGTAGTTTCTTTATCTGTTAAAATTGGAGTAAATAGTAATAGCTACAAATTGTGGATGTTAAGTATTTAGCACATAAGTGATCAGTAAGTTTATTCTATTTTTATTATTGACATTACATTTTTATTCTCATCATGCTCTGTGCAGTAGAAATGTTTAATCTAGTTTTCCATAACCTACATAAGCCAGTACTGGGATACATGTTAAAAAATAAAACTGAGATATAATTTTTAACGCAAGATTGCATAAGTAATCAAAGAATAGAATTTTTCTGGGCTAACACTGTAATAAGAAGGAAAAATAATAGAAAAGAATGTGTGGGGCGCCTGGGTGGCTCAGTTGGTTAAGCGACTGCCTTCAGCTCAGGTCATGATCCTGGAGTCCCGGGATCAAGTCCCACATCGGGCTCCCTGCTCAGCAGGGAGCCTGCTTCTCCCTCTGACCTTTCTCTCTCTCTCATTCTCTCTCTCAAATAAATAAATAAAATCTTTAAAAAAAAAAAAAAGAATGTGTGGAACGAGCTGTACACTACCCTTTTCTTATTTGAATAATCCTGATGGATTCATGTATTGGCAAAGTGGTTAAATGAACAACGTACATAGGGAATATTCTCTGAGCCACATAAAATCACAGCAGGTTTTCTTCCTAAGGCACAAGATGTTTACTTTCTAATAGATAATATGGCTTGTGTTAAAGGAAGAAGAACCACTGTTAAATTCCAGCAATGGACTAATAACTTTTATGAGCAAGAGATTAAAAGATTATTGACTGCTATGTTCTCAGAACTATTAGTCTATGTAACTCAACACTGTCAGGGCAAAAAATACTTCTGGTAACTGAGTCATCATATGTTAACATTCGTCAGGATTTGAAGATGGTATACGCAAAGATGTGTCCCACCAGGCCTCTCTTCTTTTGTGCTCCACTAGCTTGCCTTTCAGACTATTGGTCTCTACCATCAAGAAAAATTCTCAGCAGCACACCCAGAAATAGAAGGAATTTTGTTTGGAACTTTGGGATTAAGTTAGTCTAAACTCTTGCCTCGTTCATTTATATTGTTTAAAAATTATCACAGCAAGTACAAATATCTTTTTGCTGCCATGTTTCCCATGCTCACATTTCTGTACTGCTCAACTCCACTGCTCCTTAAATAATTCTCTACAAGTCAATTCTTCTGTGCCCTGATAAAGGACCTGTTCAGTTGTGAACAACTTCTCCTTTTTCCTGTCATCCCATCCAATCTCATGACTTCCTCTCTGACATCCAGATGGATAACATCCAAATTGTCATCTCCATGCATTTTTAGGCCTAGAAGTGCATTTCAAATGGCCTGTAGATTCATGGAATGTTTGTACTAAAGCTAATGAAGATCAAGCTGGGGGCCTCTCATTCATACTGGCTTCTTTCAAGGGCTCTAGAAATGTGTTCATACATTTTTGTAAAATTTGCAGCAGTGAGATATTTGACTACAATCAGTTAAGACCACTTTCAGTTAAGATTTACTTTTGTACCTAATTTTATGTTTGTAAACTTGTATTATTTTACTTAAAGAAGGTCTCCAAAATTGTATAAATTTCAGGTACCACAATATGTGGAACTGCCATTTTTATGTAAGTAAAAAAGTTTCTGTTTTCAAGATAGTAATAACAGTTTTATTTCAGAATGTTACTCAGCTGTTACCTCAGCCATTCCAGACAGCTCAGAAAGTGTGTGCCAAAATACTGTCAATTAAACTTAATAATTCACTTTAGTAAACCATTAATAAGATGAGTAGGAAAAAAGCAATCTAACACATTGCAAACTAAATATGATATATTTTGATTAATTATGGTTTTATATTATCCCCTCTTTTGTTCCCCTCTATTGATATGGATAAGTAAGTGTAAGCAATAACATTTCAGTCTGTTCTTTCTGGACCAAAATGAGTGTACATTTGTCCAGTTGCAAGCTTTTATCTACACGCTGGAAACTTTCTGTCTCCTAAGGTAGGGATTCAGGTCTGATGTGTGACACAGGTTTATGGAATTCCACCAGGATATTTACCTCTGAAGTTTGATTTTAATTTTGGGAGAGTTGGGAGTATGACTTTTTATCTATAGCAAAGGATTTCATGTAATAATGCAAATGTGTTTTTAAAAGTACATTTTTTGCATTCTGATCTGAAGACAGATGTGTGTTTTCAGCCCATGTCAAAGTATATCATCAGTAGGCACATAAAAGACTATATTCAAACAATTTTCTATTATTTTGCTGTAAAAATATGGTTTTACATGCAGAGTACATACAATAAGTTTCATATCACAATTATTTAAAGATGAACATATACATTAAATATCTATTCATTAGGAATGCTATAAATGTTTTTACCTGATTATTATACCTCAAACTTAGTAGATATAGAGGAAAACTGTTAAACTGGAATGATACCAAAAAAAAAAAATCATAGCATAATGAAAAACATCCCCTCCGCAGTACCATTTACTAGGTATATAGCATACTTGGAATAATTCAGTTATACATTCTTTTCCTTAGCTTTCATATAAATCGTTTTGAGATATTTTAGTTTACTTTATATACACTGTCTCAATACTTGCTTGACTTTTAACTATCCAAAGTGATGATCCCATGTTAAAACCTGCTACTGTCTTTTCAATTAAAAAAATGATTGCTTTATTTTATGTTACCCTGTAAGACTAGCAATTTTTCCTAAGCATTTAACAATGATGAGTAGGAAAATATAGTACCAGTAGTATGCAAATGATGGGGCTTGTTCAGTGTAAATCAATGTTGATTATTAGCAAAGGCATAAAAATTAAAGCTTGGGAGTAAGTACAGCTAAAATTACCCAGTCTTATATATGAATCATAAAAATTAACATTATTATCATATTTTTTATTTTTTCATCATGGTAATATTTTGAAATTATTTTTCACTTTCACCTGCATCTGTATTTCTAGATAAGTGCCAATACCTATGCAGCAGACGATCTAGAAATTTCTTGAGACTCTTGTATCTCCAGTTTATTCAGTTCACTTCAACCAATCAAAGACATCTTATTTAGAGCAATAAGATTAAAAAATAAAGATTTGCAGTAAGTTACAAATAAGCACTTAAATTTTCTTTTAGCCTTCTGTAAGCTTCAGGGTCTTCTCTAGTAGAAGTATGTATGTTATAACTTTGTATTGTGTTCAGAAGACAATATAAAAGAATATAAATATAAAAATATATATAATATGAAAATACAAAAAGCAACAGAAATATTCAAACTTACTTTTAAATTGTGAACCTATATAGTCAATGTAGTAAGTTCTCAGACTTAAAATATATCTTCTTCACTCACCTTGCCCATTTATCTTGTATGACAGTGTTGATTCTGATCAGCAAAATGATCATGTTTATAAAAAGATAAATCATCTTTTAAAACCAACACTTCCAAAATATCAGACCTGAATTGCCATTTTGCAGGTCACCTAAGAAATGTGTGATCAGAACTTAACCTCAGAGTGACTTTCAGAGTGAAACATTCAGAAGCTGCATGATGGAGTGGACCATAAAAAGGTAGAAATGTGGAGACCTGACTGAAGCAGTAACTCCATCAGGCAATCTTTCAAGAACCTATTGTACATTCTCCATTACTCTAATGAGATTTATTTATTTCTGAGCTTAAGTATAGGTAAATTCTATAAATTAAATTCTGTAATTATTCTGTAAATTAAATAAATTCATTTTAATTGCTTATTGGTAGCTCATTGTTAAATGTAACACCTTAGGAAAACCCCACTGTAAATTTTTTGTTAAAAAATAATATTCCTACATGAATAGATGCTTTTTAGTTTGCTTTCTTAATCCATATTGCTATGTCCTTGATTTCCTAAAAAGGTACACCTACTTATAATTTTGCATGATTTAATTATATTTCCTTGGTTTTCTCTTATTTACATGATCATAATCTTCCTTTGCAAAGGCCACCTATATTATGAGTTCTTAGAGATTATATATGGTCTAAAAATATGATTTATAGGTGCTTGGTTGGAGATTTAAAAAGATATTTGAAACCCAAGGGAAGTATAAAGATCAGGGTAATTTAATTTTTGACATTGTAAATTTAATATAAATTTATTTTGCCCATTTATTTTAATAAAAAAGGCTGCCAATGTATACTTCTTTTTTTTTTTCAATGTATACTTCTTAATAAGATTGTTTTTAAAAGAAAATTGCAGGTTATTACTTTACTAGAGAGACATTCCTATTATTTTTTTATAGCAACATGATATGATATGTGATATGTTTAGAGCCTACATGCCTTTCCTCATGGGGCTCCCTCCTTGATAAATGTCTTTTCCACATCAACTCTGCATTTTTTTTTTAAGATTTTATTTATTTGACGGAGAGAGACACAGTGAGATAGGGAACACAAGCAGGGGGAGTGGGAGAGGGAGAAGCAGACTTCGCACTGAGCAGGGAGCCCAATGTGGGGCTCGATCACAGGACTCTGGGATCATGACCTGAGCCGAAAGCAGATGCTTAATGACTGAGCCACACAGGCGCCCCCAGTTCTGCATTTTTAAGTCCTATAATATTTTTCAACATCTAACAGGCACACTCCTCTTTCTGAAGTGTTCTTTGGAATGCTCAATTAAAATCAATAAAAAATTAATTTTTTATTTTTATAGCAATTCCTATCTCAATATTAACTTTTTATCTCATTTTTTGCCTCCTATTGTTTTCTCTACCTTGGTCATTATCATGACTTGAGGACAGAGACTTTTTTTTATCTCCCTAGGGAACCTAGAACATTGCAGATTATCAATAAATGTTAAACAGCATGTACATAAATCATTTTAATATGATGCAATAATCAGAACCCCAAATCTTAATTTCTTTCTCTCTCTTTTTAATAGAGAATTTCAACAGCTTTGTTAAAGTACAATTCATATATAATAAAATTAAAATATTTTATAAGTACAATTTAATGATTTCAGTAATTGTGTACAGTTGTGCAGTTTTAGAATATTGTTATAACCTCAGACATCGCTTGTGCTCTTCACAGTAAATGCCCACTTCCACACCTAGTTCCAGAACCATGCATTGGATTCTGTCACTCTAATTTTGCCTTTTCCAGAAAATCCATATAAGTCATATAATATGAAGTCTTTTGTATCTGGCTTCTTTCATGTAGCAAACATATTTTTTCGGATTGATCTGTTATTGCATGCATTAGTAGTTCCTTCTTTTTTTGCTGAATAGTACTGCATTATGTTAATATGCCACATATTGCTTATCCATTTACCAGCTTGTGGATGTTTGGGTTGTTTCCAGATGTTTTGTTACTCTAAATAATGCTGCTATTAATTTTGTGTAAAAGAATCTAGTGGACATGTATTTTCATTTCTGTAGAATAGACTTTGAAGAGTAGAGTGGCTAGATTACATGGTAAATGTAAATTTAACATTAAAAGATTAGCAAATTGCTTTTTCCAAGTGGCAATGCCATTTTATGTTCCCACCAATGAATCATTCATGTTCTAGTTTCTCCGCATTCTTACCGACAGACTAGTATGCCAGTCTTCCTTCTTTCTTCTTTCTTTCAGTGAATTCTAGTGTGGTATCTCATTGTGATTGTAATTTGTGTTTCCCTAATGATTAATTATGTTGAATATTTTTTCATGTGTTTCTTGCCATTCAACAATCTTTTGTAGGATGGGGTTGTCAACTAAAATATTTTTCCATTTTAATGGAAATTTTTGAATTCTTATTTTTGAGTTTCAAGTGTTCTTTAAATACTTTGGACACATAAGATATAGGTTTTGTGAATATTTTCTTCCAGTCTATTGCTTATCTTTTTATACTTAGGGATGTCTTTGATAAGTAAAGGTTTTAATTTTAATAAAATCTTTTTAGTCATTTTTCTTTTCTTTTTTTGTGCTTTTTGTGTCATACATAAGAAATCTTTGCCTGTGGTAAGGTCCCAAAGATTTTTACTACTCTGGTTCCTTCTAGAAATTTCATAGTTCTAGCTCTTACATTTAAATTAATAATTTATTGTAACTTGATTACTTGTCTGGTGTGAGGGAGAGATTGATGTTCATTTTTTGTTTACAAGTAGATATACCAATATTTCTTTACCATTTATTGAAAAGAATATTCATTCCTCACTTAATTACCATGGTACTGTTCTTCAAAACCAACTCTCCATCTGTGTGAGGGCCATTTTTGGACTCTTTATTCTGTTCCATTGAACCAAATGTCTATTCTTGTGCCAGTACTAATCTCTTTTAATTACTTTAGCTTGTATAAGAAACTGGGGAATCAGGGAGTATATGTCCTCCAACAATGATTTTTTTTTCCTTTTGCCAAATTGTTTGTTTATTTTAGATTCTTTACATGTCTTTTTAAGTTTCAAGCTCAGCTTATAAATTTCTACCAAGGAAAAAAGAGCTACTGGAATTTGGTAGGGTTTGTGTTAAATCTATGGATCAATTTAGGAAGAATATACTTTTTAGTATTTTGAATCTTCCAGATCATAAATATGGTATATCCAATTATTTGTCTTCTTTATATTCTATCATCAATATGTATGGGTCTTCTCAGTGTATGGTTCTTGCTCCACTTTCATTAAATATATTCCTAAATATTTTATTCTATTTCAGTACTATTTTGAATGGAATTTCTAAAGTTCATTGTCAAATTTATTTTGCTAATTGGGCAGAAGCGCAATTGGTTTAGGGGTATTGATCTTGTATCCTGCAACCTTCCTAAACTCGTTTATTTGTTCTAATAAGCTTTTTTTGTAGATTCGTTATGACTTTCTACATACAAAATTATTTTGTATGTATTTTACCTGCCAAGAAAGAGAAGTTTTATTTCTTCCTTAACAATCAGTACATTTAATATTTTATTCCAGGGCCTATTAATCGCTATTATTTCTGTTGAGAAGTCAGACATTGATGTAGTCATTTTTCCTTGTATGTTATCAGTCATGTTTTTCTTACGACTTGGGAGACTTTCTCATTGTCTTTGATTTTGAGCAGTTTGACCATTATACGTCTGAGTGTGGGTCTGTGAGTTCAAGTTTTTCATTAAATATGAGTAATAATTTTTGGCCATTTCTTCATTTTCTTCTACTTTCTCTCTTTCCTCTCCTTCTGAGACACTCATTTCATGTATGTTGAAATACATGATATTGTTCCAATGATCTTTGAGGCACTATTTATTTTCTTTCAATCTTTGTTCTCTCTGTTCTTTGGAATCGTTTTTATTTGTCATCAGTTCATATTTTTTCATCTTCCATCTCAAATCTGTGGATGAGTTCATCTATTGAATTTTCATTTTGGTTATTGTAACTTTTATCTCTGAAATTTCCACTTTGTCTGTTTTATACTTTCCATTTCTATTTGAGAGTCTCTATTCGTAATCTCATTATCATATTTTTCTTTAGATGTTTGAATATATTTTCTTTATTTATTTGACTTACTTATAATAGTCACTTGAAGTCTTCATTACTAATTCCAGCATATGTAAGATGAGACCATTTTGAGTTGTTTTAAGGTTGTTTTTTTGTTATTATTGTTTTGCCCGAGCAAGTATCACACTTTTCTCTGTACATCTAGGAATTTGCCTAAACCTGGATGTTTCCAATGATATATTATAGGAACTCTGGATTCTGTTTTATTTTTCTGTGCATTCTTGCTCTTTGTTTTATTATCTTGTCAGAAATTAAATGATAGAACCAGACTTTCTCATGGTGTGCAGCTCTAGTTATGTTTGCTTAGCCTATTTCTTTTTTTGGAGAGGGTCAAGAGGACTTACACTGATATCTTCATAATTTAGTGATCAGCCAATGAGTCAAGTGGATGTTGTGCTCATAAACCTCAAGACCATAATGCTTCTACCTTTAGCAAACCAAGCTATGTGTGACTAGAGAAATACCTTCAAAGTCAAAGCCATTTCTCAAATCTTACTAGGCTTCTATTTTTTTTAGGGTTCTCTTAGATTTCTTCACACTTGCAAAGTGATATTTGGATATACAAATCATCCAGAAATATTTGGATAACTCATATAAGCATTTCTATTTCTGTGTCACTTCTAAAATCTCCCTGTTAAGTTCTGACCACTCTTCTTCTCATCATACACTTAACCTAGAACCTCAGGATTAGGAAACTAAGTTTTTCTAATATTTATAACTGAGTCAGCTACTTTTAGCCAAAACAACAATAACAACAATGATAACAAAAACATGCTTTTGCTAATATTTACTGTCCCTCAGCCTTCAACTGAGTCTTCTATCTTTTATTTCAAAATTTCTGGGTTTTGCTCTCGGCCACAGATCAAATTAGAGCTTTCTCTGATCAAGCTGTTGGGGAAGCCCAACAAGAAGGCTGCAGATTTGTCACCATTCTCAGCCAGTACTGTTGGAATTTTGAAGAATAACTGTTTCTCAATTTGTTGTCGGTATTTGGTTGAATTTTAGTAGTCTGAAATAATTATGATTTCAGGGGACAGTTTTTGCAGTTTTATGCTTGTTTTCTGTGGAGGGTGATGACCTAGCCCCCTCATATCACAATTTACAAAACTTCCAATGGAGTTTTACTCTTCTGGAAATTCTACTAAAAATCAATACAATCATGTAGAAAATATAACAATATGGATGCTATCATTCCTTAACAGGGTGCCACTGCATGAAAATAGTAATTTACAAGTGAAATAATACCTAATAAATTTATAGGCATTATTGAATACCTAGATACCAGAGTTTTGTAATCATACGTGAGCATGTGCAATATTTTAGCAAACTAAATAATATAGAGGTATATTGAAGTAAAATAATTTACATGTATGATTAAATAATGTAAAGAAACTTCCATGTTAAGACAACATAAAGAAAACTCCAGAACAAGTGACCACAGTAATCTAACCTCATATCAGAAATGGAAATTATGTGTTGAAAGGAAACCACCTTATGAATAAAAACAAAGAAAAGTTATTTTCCTGCTAATACAAAAAACAATCAACTTAACACAAATGCTGTATAAATTGGCATATGCTGCAAAACTTATAAACCCAGCTTTGCATTCAAAAGAATTTTTAATGTTGAATGATGTCAAAAAGTACCTTGTACTTAAGGTAATGATGTTGTACTTGATGCTATCTCATGACATGAGCAGTATTATTTGAACAAAATATACAAAATTTTATCCAGGTGCATATAATGTTATAATTTAATATCTTTATAGCATTAATAGGATTCTCAGATTTAGTACTTCCAATGGAACTAATATATTTAATTTTATTAGATCTCACCTCTTCCATGACTCAGAACACCACAACACATCAACTTCTCCAAGTGCAGTGCCTGAAAGTGCCAATATAATTTTAGTTTTTTAATCCATGTACTCTTCCTATATTAGTTCAGGCCACAGAGTTTCATCTGCAAAATGATTATAGACTTTGCAATTAGATAATTGCAATTAACCTATATTTAAAAGCCTTATTGCAGGTATATAAATATATAGCTTTGAGATTTTGTCAAGTTATTTAAATATCTTGGTCTCAAGAAATATGGGGTTAATATTTACCTAAGAGATTTTTTTAATAGAAGTAAAAGAAATTTTTTAAGTTGGTTTATATATAGGAGATTATTAAATCCCTCCATGTTCCTTGGTTGGAAGAAAAGCTAAATCCATGCAATTATGCCTAGAGAACAAATCAAGTTAATCATTTAACATAAAATGACATTTTACTTGACTAAAATGGAAGAAAAGGATTTTAAAAACTTTCTCCTTTCAAACACTGTATTTCAGAACCTGAAACCCCAATGTGTAGGGAAAGATCAGAATATATTGTTTGCTTATTAATTTTTTTTTACCTAGAGGGAAGTAAATTGTCATTTGAGAGTCTACTTATTTTTCAAGCACAAGGGAAAAGGCAACAAAAAGGAAACCGTAGTTTCAAATCTCTTCCAGATGCATTATTACATAAATCTCTAATATCTGATTATCAGAAAGAGGGGGAATGAGATAGAGCTCAAAATACTTAAAAGACTATTTTTGCTCCCTTTGGAAACTCTCTGATATAATAAAGTCCTCAGAGAAAAGGTCTGACACTGAAAAACACTGACCTTGGAAGTAGAATGGATTGTTAAGAAGATTGTTCCCTCAAATTCATTCTGTTCAAGTATTATTGTTGGACCTTGTTGCTTTGTGTGTGACCAGTCACAGGAGCAAACTCCCCTGAGCCAGAATTTGTATAAAGAAATTGACTTTGATATGAAGTTACCACTTCCAGGAATATCACTTCCAAATCTGTTCTTATGGTAGACATGAATTTAAAGATATAGTTGGGGGAAATTTGATCAATTGAGTAGGAATAAACATAATGTTTGCTCGAACTGTTGAGTAAGGAATTTAGAAAGGTTGTACATGTGCCAGTTGAAAAGGAAACTGGAAGAGAAACACCTCATGGGAGATCTAAGATGAAAACAGCTTGGGGAAAATAAGCAGCTTTAACGATATGTGAGTCAATTTTACAGAAATAAAATCTGGGAAGTTTAAGATCTTGAAATTTTTTTTTTGTACCTTAACTTGCTACAGGGGCAAAGAATTCATCAGTTTTTAAATTTAATTATTTCTTAGTATATCTATCCCATAGATATTTTATATAAAGAATTTATAAAAGAGAAAGGTGAAGAGAGTTGACCTGTGGTCTTGTAAATAACATAGCAATCAAAGAAAAACATGTAACTAAAAAGAGGAAACCATACTGTGAGAATAAATGCAATTTCATGGAAATTTTCCCCATAATTTAACTTGTGGAAAACTCATCAACAGTTTTTGCTTGCATATCAATGACCAAATTTCTAACCAACTTAAAGTGACTTTTGCCAGCTTTTTCATCTTGTATATCTTCATTGTAGAACAATGACTCAGAATGAAGATAAGGTTTACACCATCTAACTTTAAAACATGTTGGTGAAAGGTGTCAAGGGACTTTATTTGCTGTATTTCTGTGTATATTTTGCATGTGCAGTGGTGACAGCAGGTATTGACAGCTGGCTGGGGTAAGGTAGCACCTGCTAATAGGCTGCAGTGACTGTGAAGGCTCTGGAATAGTTATCAAATAATTATAGAAATTGTTTTTTATTTAGTCCTCCCTAGTCAAGTTCAGGATGTTCTGTACATCTGCACTTGGTACACTGACAGTCTGAATGGTGAATGTTTTACCCCAGTAAAGTTTTGCATGTGGGAAAGAAATTTTATATCAATTTGGCCTTAGGGGTTTATAAAATTTCAGTATTATGAGTTACAATTAAAATGCATGTCTTATAGAAGCAAAACTGGCTCAATGAGTGTGTCCTTAATTCACTGGTCTGCAGTATCTGAATATTTTGATGCTTGTATTTGCTGCCCACACACTTCTCCAGTGAAAAGAGATAAAGCAAGACAAAAGAAAAATGGAATAGAATTTATCAGTTTTCCAAGTATAGCCAGTCTGGGTCAGATGAAGTAAAAGTTTTCTAAGTAACAAAGCTATTTATATGATTATTAAGCAGATACTTGTCAAAATATTCCCTTTTCCCACATGTGTCTTCACGCTTGAGCCGAACTCTAAGTAACCTAGTGATGGGAGACTTTCATTTAAAACTCTACCTCATTTTGTATTTGTATTCAAGATATTGGAAGATCAGATTTATCCCTCTATCTGGATTACAGATTTGCACCTTTAACAGAGTAGATCCTTTTTGCTATCTGACAAAGTGATTTCTTTTTGTTTTATGTTGTTTTTCAAGAACTATTTGACAAAATCTGAAGTGCTATTAGAAGACGCAAATTCTATCATTTTTTTAAAAGATTTTATTTATTTATTTGAGAGAGAATGAGAGATAGAGAGCACGAGAGGGAAGAGGGTCAGAGGGAGAAGCAGACTCCCTGCTGAGCAGGGAGCCCGATGCGGGACTCGATCCCAGGACTCCAGGATCATGACCTGAGCCGAAGGCAGTCGCTTAACCAACTGAGCCACTCAGGCGCCCAAATTCTATCATTTTTGAAGCTCTTTCATTTTGAAAGGTACTCTATAAAGGAGAAAAAAAAACATGAATAAGAAAACATACCTGATTTCAGGGAGGTAACTTCATATAGAATAAAGAGACATGTTTGCAATTAATTATAATGAAATACAGAATGACATGGTTAACATAATAGAAATCCAAACAGATTGCTCTGGGAATGCCTTAAAGGAAATAAATTGAACATTCTTAAATAAAAATCAATAGAGAATTATAACATCAATATATTTTTATTAACTTTTTATGAATTTGCTGCAGAGATAGGGACTAACAACAGGTTAATGGTAAGTGATTATAGCTGCAGTGTTTAGATGCCACAGTTTGTACCTAAATAGGTTGTTCTACAGTATTTTCATTTTAAAATTGGACTCATTAAATTCAGGGTGTGTGTGTATGTGGGTGTGTGTGTGTGTGTGTATTCTCAGATCTTTGGAAGCAGTAGGTAGAGGTATTTTAAGATTGTAGTATTTTGTTGATTTGGATTTAAAAGAGAATCCCGAGTATTATGAAAATGAGTTTTTTGAAAGATGGATATTCCTTATGAGCCTACAGTGACAAGAAATTTTCACTTTTCTTATTCTCTGTTCCAATAGGGAATATGACATTTAAAATTTTATATTTCCAGATAGAAAAGAGAGAACCAGATTTTATGACTGATCTAAGCCCTTTCTAACCTTCCTCCAGGGTAATAGTGTTCAGTATCTGGCCCATGGACCCTGTCACAATCCTATAAAAACTATAAACTGTTTCCACCTAGGGAAAATACACTCAAACACAGAATTTGGCATTCAATTTTAGAGGTTTTAAGGATCCCAAAACTCCGTTCTCAGACCCAATATTCAGAATGCCTAATCTAGATAGAACTTTTCTACCTTCAAATGCATTCTACTACAAACAGTACTAGCTGTTGCACATTTACTAAAATATGCTTAATAATGCTTCTTGACATATATAAGTCTCAGAGAAAAACAAGACATTTGGCATTTGACTAGGAAATCAACTGTATAAATCAGAATTAGAAGCTTTGCTGTGATTATCACTCAGTTAAAAATCTGGTGTTAAGTGCATTCTCCAAATAAACAGTGAAATTATTTTTCTTATGAAAAAAGTTAGAGGCACTTTTATTAATTTTGGAGAAATCATGTGATTATTTTTTTTCAGGCCTATGTGGAAAACCATTCTTGTTACATCCTATTGTAGTTTTGTGAGCTAGAAGCAAGAACACCTTGCAGCAATGCAATTCATTGGGATTTTTGATATTTCTCTCCATGTTTTGCAATAAAAGATTAAATAATATTTAAAAAGAATATCTCTGTTCTACTCTATTTTACCTTATACATCATTAGTACTGAAAATGCTTTTTTGAGAGAACTACATAAACATTGTTTTACAGTATGATTTTGAATAATTTACATGGTATATCTATATACTTACAGTTTATCTTTTATTTGCCTAAGCTGATTGATACAAAATTCAGAACTTTTATTATTTTTGGTACTCAAGCCCATAAAAAAGCCAGTGTTCAATTAACCTATCCAGGATTCCCAATAATCAAAACTCCCTTCTCAATTCTCAATAATTATCTTTGTACAGTCATAAAAATACAGAGGCATAAGCCTTCACCATCCCAGTAGATGTTGTCACTTCTCAATAGATTTTTGCTTCCTGACTGTAAGCCTTCATGGATGAAATTGTTCCAAATAAGTCTTTATTAATAGGTCAGTTTATCAACTTTGACCTATTGGCATTTTGGGCCAGCTCATTTTTATTGTTAGGGGCTGTCCTGTGCACTATAGGATGTTCGAAGCATCTATGGCCACTCTGTAATAGATTCCTATAGCATCTCCTTCAGTTTTAACATCCAAAAATGTCCCCAGGTACTTCCAAATGTCTCCCAGTTGCAAAATAGATACCCCTCATTGAAATCTGCTGTAGATAACTTTTTACCTGGGAATTTTTGGTCTTCTCTAGCACATGGGGTTCATCTTTTGATTTATAGTCTGAGGGCCCAAGTTTGTTTTGCCTAATAAGTGTGACTTGGAATAAAACTCATTGTTGTGATGCTTTGAAGGTTAACCGCTTATCTGAGGTATGCCTGAGACTCCTCACTTCCTCTTTACATCTTCAGTCATGACTTTATAGCTATCTCTCACTGTATGAAGGGATCTAGGATCTCCTGATCGTCAGAAATTAACTCATTGCCTTAAAAAGTACTTTTCTGAAGTTCAATAAAATTCTTTCACTCAGTATTGCTTAATGACAAACTTTAGGAGAGCTCTGCAAGTGGTGGTGTTTTTATGGGCTTCTCCCACTTTTTTACATCATCCTCTTTCACTTGCTTACCAATAATTATAGACTAAATTATGAGCAGATGAGCTAAACTGCCAAAAGCTCGGTATTACACATACATGCTAATAGTACTTATTTCTTAGGAAGTTGAGCACATGCTAGTCTAGTCTTTTCCATTCTCTTCTATTTGTCCAATTAGTAAGAAGTTACCAAGGGGATTAATATTATATAAACAATGTCACCCTAATCTCTCAAAGTCTTCAAGATTTTCACTCACAAACTTAGAACCTTCATGTAAGTCCTTACGACTTAGTCATGACTTCTCAATGTCCCTAAGGTGTATGTTTCAGTCAGTTTTACTAGAGTCCTTAATTACACTTTTGGGACATGTGAAGCCTGAGATCTTTATAATTTATTTTAAGATATCTCCTATATTCCTCCTCTTTAAATTATACACAAAATTTTACTAACAGTATGATTTTTGGAGTCTGACCTCCTGAGTTGGAGTCCTGGCTAGACACTTAGGTATGTGACCTTGGGCAAGTTATTTAAGTTTCTAAATATTACCTTCTTAAAACGTGAATGAGGTCTGTTCTTGGGTTGTTGCTCTGATTTAATGAGAAAATTTATGTAAAATGCTTACAATAGCACCTATTAAGTAGAAATGACAGCAAGTGTTGGCCATTATTATTCCCTGTTTGCTACCTCCTTGCTTACTAAATTAAAGTTTGAAATGACTAGTAACTAGTTTCTGGAAATCATTTGAAGGGATCATTTTCTAATAGCTTCCTTTTTCATATATCACCTCAATTTAGAAGCTCTTTTATCAACTTGCAGGGTTGACAAATTTCACATATTGTAAGTTAGAGGCATGCCTTACGCTTACAGGACATGGGAGAAGAGGAAGCAGTAAAGGATTCAACCCTACTTCTCCAGGAGTAAGGCGATTCTCCTCAAAAACTTCTTCATCTTCTGCATTGTTGATAGATAGATAGATAGATAGACAGACATAGATACACACATGAACATCTAACTTGTCTAAGGTTTTAAATGTATTTGCTATAAGTATAAATGAATACTTTTGGATATCTTAGAATATGCTTTTACTTTTTTTTAAAGATTTATTTATTTGAGAGAGAGAGTGAGGAAGAGAGAACACCAGCAGGGGGAGGGGCTTAGGAGGGGGAGAGCGAGAAGCAGGGTCCCTGCTCAGTAGGGAGCCCCGATGTGGGGTTCAATCCTAGGACTCTGGGATCATGACCTGAGTCAAAGGCAGATGCTTAACCTACTGAGCCATCCAGGCGCCCAGAATATGCTTTTACTTAAAGTTCAGCACTACATTTTTGGATGACAGCTGTGAGTTGATATAACCACAGGTTATATGTTTTAGAATATAAGCCATTGCACCAGTAGAGAACAAAAAGTTTAAGAATAAGAACTGAAGAAATAAAACAATTGAAAAGATATTATTCAAGCCTCAATCAATTTTAAAATATTAAAATATTTGTAAAAATGTAAGTCCTGGCAGCAAAAAGCAAAAAGTTCATGGAAGAGTCTCTTACTCCTCCATGTAAACTCATTCACAGCTCTACTGGCCAGCACTTCTACTGAAAGTATATTCCTAGATCACTCTCAAATTGAGGGATACTTTTTGTTCATTTAAAATCTCAAGGACAACTTATTCCCTTTTCTCTGTGTTGCCAAGTTCTTAAATTTCAAAGCATCCCTGTAAAGTGCATTTACCTGGAAATGTGCATTTATTTGTGTAATTACACTACCTCACTTTTGGGGTTTAATGAATTTATCCTCTAAATCTGGGTATTTCAAAACATGTGCACAGCATTTTATTTCCTTTGCTAAAACCTTTAATTAAATGCTAATAGGGTAGGAAAACAGAGTGACTGAAAAAATGCTTCTAAATACAGGTGACTATACAGTGTGTTTAAAATATTAGAATAATCATACCTCTAAGTTAAAAGCATACAAATGGTCTAGACTAGCATGAGGTAAGTAGGAAGAATCAATAATGGAACATTATAAAATATCATTCTTGATTCTGAAGACATTCTTTTATTTTTTCCAAAAAATAAATATTTACTGAGCAACTAGTAGGCAGTGCACTGGAGTTTCACTGGTGAACAATATGAAGTATACAAATAAATAACCAATTATAATGAGATAATAAGAATCAAAGAGTGATATGCAAGCATATAGGAAGAACAGCTAGAAATAGAATAGCTTTTATTTAAAAAAACACAGAGGAGGCCATTCGTAAAAAATGCAGTTGTTACCCTGCCTGTATCACTTTAATGCCTACTGTCCAACTTGCAACTACCAGTATCTGAAATCTTTGTCAGCAGGCTTTCTCATGAGGGGAAGAAAACCGTTGTGGCAAAACTCTGGCAGGCTAAGAATAACAAGGAACTAATATTTTCTCCCATTCCCCAAGAGGCAACCATTGATCAATGACTAATGGGAGCTAAAGATTCCAGCCCACTTGCCGCTCATGGAATAACTCTGAGATCTCTATTTCATACCATTTCCCCAAGGTGTCTGCAGATCTAAGCTCCAGTCACCCATAATGGTTGCCTTCTTGATAATACTGTCTTTATTCTGCCTTCCCTTCCTTGTCTGACTTATCACATTCCTCAGGGTTTCTTACACCTTTCAAATAAGCCACTTTCCCTCAAATCTTCATTTCAGGGTATACTGCTGGGAATCATAAACTAAAGCACCATTTAATCTAACAATTCCCAAAGTGAAGGAATCCCTATTAAAATGAGCACTTATAGATAAAAAAACCAAAAACTTATGAAACTTCTACATGCTATAAAGTTAACTACCTCTTTTTCTCTTTGTCTTGTTTCATGAGTTTTTTGATATTTCTTCTTACTACTATGTGGTGATGAAACTGAGCCAAGAAGATATCTCTTCGGGAGGTGGAAACAGCAAGACAAAAAAAGTGTGCCTGGGACATATTGGGGGCATTTTTAGAAATAATTTCAAAACTAGCTAGTATTTTTCCCCAATTCTCAAACTTGATCCCTAGAACAAAAGGAGATATTTTTCTTGATATTTGAGGATTCTAAAAATAAGCTTCTTAATTTCCTTCCTTAGCTGAATCATCACCACCCAGTGATTGTCAACAATGGTTAAGAAACACCAAGATTATCTCAGGTTATCTCAAAGGATGTCACAAAATCATTTGGTGGGAGGGAAAACAAAATATGTTTCAGTAGCTTTCTAAATATTTGGTGCAATAGGGATGTTTGAATATGAAAAGGGAAGGGAAACTTAGAACTTGTATAGTCCTTTACTTTTCTCTGAACACCCCTAAAAAATGTTTGAAAAGTTCCAAGATTTAGATTATATTGTCACCTAGTCTATTTTATTGCTAGATAGATAATATTAAAATGTCCACCAATTGGCCTCACTTCTCCCCCAATGAGCCATATTACTTTTTGTTTTGTTTTGTTTTTGGCATTACAGCCCATCCAACCCCTAAGGAAGCTATTTAAATGCCATCTAAGGCTTTTGGGGAAGATTAAATATAAGAATTTGAATCCAGAAAATTCTGAGAATTATAGACATTAGTACCAAACACATATTTTTTCTTTATCCCAACGTATCAAGGAGAAAATATACTCTTTATCGCTAATAAAAATCATCTTTCTTCAGGATCCTCAAGTCCTGGTTGAGCCAAGGATAACAAAATTTGCCAGAAAATGATTTTGAAATTTTTCTCAAGTATACTTGAAATTGCTTAAATACACAGACTAAAATCTCACATGCATGCATGACTTTAGTACCTCCTTGTGCACATTTAAGAGGAAAATGTAGGGAAAAGATAAGAATTACATTAGCACTTGAAAATTCATAAGTAGAGAAGAAAGGAAATTTTGCCGTAATGATCTGTCCCATCTCTACCCGGGGGGTGGTCAGTGTTATTCTAGATGATCCAAGTGATTTTCTACACAGTTTAAGGAATTCCTTTTATGAACCCATGACACATGGCTACTAAGGGCCCAAATAATGACAAGAGCAGCAGCAATAGCAATAAAATGGCTAACATTTATTGAACTTTAAATATGTGCCCAGGAATCTTCTAAGCCCTGTGCCTCTATATATGTATTA
Source organism: Zalophus californianus (assembly GCF_009762305.2). Classification (NCBI taxonomy): domain Eukaryota; kingdom Metazoa; phylum Chordata; class Mammalia; order Carnivora; family Otariidae; genus Zalophus; species Zalophus californianus. The sequence goes on from NC_045603.1 coordinate 43,988,511, forward strand.
GCACATTTCATCCTCACAACAGAGATAGATAACAATTAATATCTGTATTACACATGAGGCAAGTGAGACACAGAAGGATTCATTAACTTGCTCAAGGTCACACAGCTATAAGTGGCAAAACTATGATTAGAACCCAAGCAGTATGGGGGCGCCTGGGCGGCTCAGTCGGTTAAGTGTATGCCTTCAGCTCAGGTCAAGATCCCGGAGGCCCAGGATGGAGCCCCTCGTCAGGCTCCCCCCACAGTGGGGAGTCTTCTCCCTCTGACACTCTGCTGTCTCGTGTGAGCTCTCTCTCTCTTACTCTCTCAAATAAATAAATAAAATCTTAAAGAAAAAAAAAGAACCCAGGCAGTATGAATTATAACCATTATGCTATTCTAAATGCAGTTATATTATGACAGTTGTTTCAATAGTATAGAAATTATAATAAAACATTTTTGCTATAAGGCATAAAATTGAGCCGTGTCCTGATCGTCTTATTCCCTTTCTCTGGACTGACTTGATACAAAAATGTGAAAGGAATAATACAAACATTTAGAGTTACTTTGGTAGGAAGGAAATTAGGTTTGCCTGGCAAAACGTTACCTAGTCAGCATACTGTAGACATAGACAGAACCTCCAGAGAACTGGGATGTGCAAAAATATTCCACCTTTGGCTTTAAAAGATGAGATTTTCAAATAGATGTCCCAACACATAGTAAGATTTGATGTTATTCATTAATGATGAAACAAAGATACTGGTGGGAAAGAAGTTCTTGAATGAATTTTCCAAGGTAAGAAACCTAAGATCACAAATCTGACGGGATTCAAGTTATGACAGAAACTGGAAGCTTTTCTTGAGGTGAAGAGAAGGTTTTTTTAAGTTAAAATTAATGAGTCTTATGCCAATTTTTAAAGAACTGAGTTTGTGTCTATTAGAGCTGTAGCCAAATTGATCTATTCTTTCCCAACTCTTGAAATATCAGTTACCATGGCTAAATCAGTGGTGCAGTTAGAAACATGCATCCCCCAACACATCCCTGCTGACATTTGTGGACCAACTGTGCTACAGCCAGTTCATTCACTGAACTCCGATTTGGTCTGAATACCAAACCCAGAATCCAAGAGAAACAAAAGAAATAAAAATAAAATATTGGCAATATTGACAGTGTTTCCACCCTAAACTTTTCTTCTTAAGGAGAAAAAGTGTGTGGTGTAAAACTCTTCTTTTTCATCTTTAAATGACAGACATATTGAAATAGAGTTCCACTGAGGCAAAGATATGAGAACAAAGCAAGAGAACAAATGAAAGGGTCACACAGAGACAGCTGTGTTCAGTAATCAAAACTGTCAATCAATATGGACTTGTTACTTTAATGAATTCTCAAGTGTCATTATTAAGGGAAATGAGTGTCTGTTATTTCAGAATGTAAAATGAATTAATTCCCTACCAATCCAAGAGACCTCTGACAACTCACTTGTAGCTCTATCATTATTATGTACACCAGTGTTAGAATAAGGTATATGTTTACTTTGGGCAATATTCAAATGCAAATGCATGTATTAAGTCTTTGAGACTGGCAAGGCACAGTCCATATTAACTATAATTTTTTCTTTATTTGTGACCCATGCATTACATGCCGCTAAGTAGGCAAGCTCACTTAATTTGACTAAAAATAACCCAGCAGTCTCAGGTAAAATTAGTCACTTTAGAGTAGGAAAGGCAAGGGCATACTGTAACGGAAAAGCTGTGGGCTCTGCTGTCAGAGAAACTAGGATTTCTCTGTGAGATTGAGCTAGTTATTTAACCATGAGCTTAAGTTTACTCAACCAGAAAATGAAGGTAATATTATCCATCTCATGGGTAGATATTCTGATGATTAGATGACATTCATACAGCTGTATATGTTCAACATAACTTTTCAGCATATTCATAGTTTGCTTTCACCTTAAAAAGATGTGAGAATGATGAAGTAGATGATGATCCAATAACCAAATAAAAGTATAAAGCTTCTTATTGTCTCTATGGAAAGTTTTAGCTCATCATTCTAACATCTTTTGAATCTTTGGAAATTAAGTCTATTTTTTCCACCTACCTAAGAGGGCAATGTACCCAGCAGGGCTCCTCATTCTAGAACAAAGGCTTATACAATAGCATACATTCAAACAAATCCCTGTTGATTCAAATGGATAAATGAATGAATAAGAGACTGCAAAGGGATCTTAAGGATTATTATAAACTCTTCACTTCAATCTAAATCGGAAGAATTCTTTATGAAGAATCATACCAATTAAAAAAAATTTCAATAGTCGAGATTTGACAAGTGAATAGAATGAAAAGAAATAGATGTATTAACATGCTCTCAACATAAACAAAGCCTTTTCTTAACATTCTGTACAAATTACGATTGCAGTTTTCAAAATGAAAAAAGGCTCAATTAAAAAACCAAAACAATCTAATCTAATGAAATTTAAATCTACCTAAAACCCAGAACAGTGAAAGAATAGCTTTGGTTGTATACCAAGTTCAAGTGGAAGATAGAATGGCCTACCATGTGTTAGCCTTCATACAAGGATACAGTGCACTTTCAAGTCCATGAAAGTGCTTAGAAATCATTTTTAATGGTTATTTTTATCAATAAAATTCATAAACAATATAAAAATAAAACCTCATCTTTTACAGAGAAAATTCTACAGACAAAAACAATAGCTTTGATTCTCATGTCTCAGCATTACTACCATGCTACCAGCTGCCTCGCATTTGGTAACTGTCCAGAATTCCTTAGAGTGATTTTTCTGTCTATTTTCCTGCCTTGCTCCTTCACCCCACTTTCAGTATATTATTCCCCAGTATTCAGTGAAGGCAGGAGGGTAAGAAATGGCAATTAATGTAGTCATACTCTGTGGCTAGAAGTCCTTGGAATTTCAATACATTAATGAGGCCTCACTCCATCAATAAATGATGAAGTCCTGACTGTTTTTTCCTTACCCCGTCTTATGGTAAATTTTTCCTCTTCCTGCTGCTTCACCAAGAATGCAAGCAGTCATGATTTCTTACTCCTAAAAAGAGTTTGCACAGTCTGCATCTTAGTTCATATGGATTTCTTGTTGTTCTCAGCTTTCTAATATATTCAAGAGAACTGTGATGCTGTAGTTTTTCTGGCTAGTTTGTGTTCGAGAATGATGGATGGTTTCTTGCAACTCCCTGCATCCTAGTCAGAAACAGAAGGCTTGTCTTCACTTTTGTAGGTTACCACTGAACGTAGAATTCAAGTGTAGCAGGTATTTTCTTTCTTTAACAATGTGATCTCTCTGTCTTCTAGCTTTCATCATTAATTTGACAAATCATTTACCAGTGTTGTTTTTACTCCTTTGAAAGTAGTGTCTCTTTTTTCCACTGGCAGGTTAACAAGATCTATCTTCCTTCCTCCCTCCTTCCTTCCTTCCTTCCTTCCTTCCTTCCTTCCTTCCTTCCTTCCTTCCTTCCTTCCTTTCTCTCTCTCTTTCTTTCTTTCTTCACATTGTTTGTAGTTGCTTCTTGAATCTGAAGGTTCATGTCTTTCAATGGTTTTGGACAATTTTCAGACCTTCAAGTCTTCAAATATTGCTTCTGCCCCATTTTCTCTTTCCCTTTCTTTCAGGCCTCTTCATTATGAGATAAAGGATATATGTTTTCACTGTTTCCCACATGACTCAAACTATTTAATGTATTTATATTTTTTCCAGATTTTCAGATTTAGCACAGGTACCACCATCTTTCCTCATACAAATCTAGTCGTGTCCTATATATAGTTTGCTTCTAGTAATTTTAGTGACTATATTGCTTAGATCTAGAATTTCCATTTGATTTTTCATACTCAAGTTCTCTAGTGATATTTTCCATTTTTAAACTTTCTACATTTATTTCTCTAGCTTCTTAAATATATTAATCATAGTTAATTTAAATAAACTGCTAACATTTTTTTTAATCAGGATTAACTTAGGATCTGTTTTTATTGTCATATGGTCATATACTCCTATCTCTATGCAGTCCAAGTCACTGGTATTACAATATTATCTTCCCCCAGAGAGTGTTACCTTTATCCTATCCCATAATGGGAGCTCATATCTTTAATTCAATTTAGGATGAAAATAAATTAAACCCTCATACAGGTTTTGAAAAATTTTCACCTGCCTGTTAATTTTCACCTGCTACTTTGCTCTAGGGCTTCCCCAACTATTTTTTATCCTCCTATTGGAAAGTTATAAAAATAATATTGGATTAGTTTAGGTTCTTTCATTATAGGTCACAAATCCAATTTTTTTTTTTTTTTTTTTTTTTTTAAAGATTTTTATTTATTTATTGAGAGAGAGAGAGAGAATGGTAGAGAGAGAGCATGAGAGGGAAGGGGGTCAGAGGGACAGGCAGACTCCCTGCTGAGCAGGGAGCCCGATGCGGGACTCGATCCCGGGACTCCAGGATCATGACCTGAGCCGAAGGCAGTCGCTTAACCAACTGAGCCACCCAGGCGCCCACAAATCCAATTTTGACTAACTTAATAAAAATATGTAGGCCAAAAGACACATGAAGGACCAAACTTGCAATAAAGGATAGGCAATATCCCATGAATTAGGTTAGCACTGGGTGGATTAATATTAGCAACTATTTAGCCCTCTGCTTCAACTGTCTTAATCAACTAAAACAGTTTCTTATGTTTGCATCTGTTTCATTTTGTACAAATACAAATTTGGGATATTCAAAAAAGGCCAATTTTTTTTTAGTTGGGATTAGTCAACAAGTTTGGTAGGAGAATATAGAAACTCTGAGAATATGTATGTAAGACTTATAAATTTGGTTTCTGATCGACTAAGAAAAAAATAAGTAGAAGGGGAAAACATGAATGTTAATATTTCTTGGTATCATCTAATTATACAAATGCTATTGTGCATATAGAACCATTGTACATTCAGGGCATTAAAGTAGAAAATAAAATCCCTATTATGTGAAGCCAACATTAAGTGCCCAGTCTTATTTTCAGAATGGCTAGTTATTTTTACTATTTCAAGACAGCCTCAGTAGAATCCAAAATTATATGACTTTGATGTCTATGAGAAGTTTTGTCTGTAAACATAAGAGATACTGAATTTAAAAGTTCATGTATAGTTCTTGATATGATAGGCTTAAATTAATCTACTAGAAAAATGATAATGTGAATATGTTATACTAATATTTGGAAATATAAAGAAACTTACATATTTTGCAGTATAAATCATGAAGTGTTATTGCTGGAAGGGACATTAGAGATCAAATAACCCTAACATATTATTTTACATTAATTCTTCTGCATAAAAATGCTGAGTCAGTATAAACTGTGTGTGGAATTGGTTCACCTCTGGTTTTACAAATTCTGAGATTGTTGGGCCTCTATTGGTTTAATCATATTTTTTTAATTTAGTAAAATAAATAGTAAATTTATTTTTAATAGGTCTAATATGTGAATTTTCTTTTTTTATATGACCCTAGAAGTCCATAGAGAAAGCAGTTGAACATTATCATTAGAAGTTAATATGCTGATAGTAGTATTCATTGATATGCGTACCAATGTTGCCTGATATAATAAACAAAAATCATGTAAAATAGTTGTAAACAATATGAACTTTTACATAGAAAAATGATATTATTAATGTCCTAAATATTAGCTATTCTAAATAATAAAGCTGAATAAGCAATATGCTATCGTCACCAAGCTTAGTCCTGAAGAACCCTGCTAGCAGAGCTGTAGACTTCATATTTGGCATAACAACAATAACAACACAGAGGATATCAGGTTACTTGTCCAAGATCATACTGCTAGTTAAATGGCAGCTATAGAGAGGGCATGCTCATCTTCAAACATTGTGCTTTTTTCCAAACATTTCTCTCATAAGAGGGATGCTTTTTTAGCAAGGAGCATTTACACTATAGTATTATAGTGTGTGGATAAGAAGCACTTTTTTTTTCTCTTTTGGAAAAGTTTATAGTCTAGTTGGAAGATGGCATATAAAGGTGGAATGTGTAAAATTACAAAAGGTAACATCTTCATAAGTGCAAATTAACATAGTAAAAAGTGATGATGTAAGAAATAGCAAATTATGCAAGGTAAATCAGGTACTTTATGGAGAAGGAAAACTTCAAATCAGGTTTTGAAGATGATGAAGATAAATGAGTGGAGATATTAGGGAAAAAAAATCCCATGATTAAAAACACAAAGGGAGGAATGAGTATTACTAAGAGCTTAGTAAAATGACTTCAGAGATGAGGATAAACAAGTATTTGAAGAAGTCATTGGAGAGCTGGACCCTCACTCAGAAGGCTTGTATTTGATAGAATAGGAAATACTAAAGCCAAGCTGTAGTTTCTGTAAGAGGATTATTGCACAATGAAAATGGACCTGAAAAGAGTATTTCAGGAATAATGAGTAGTATAATTTAAAAAAAAAAAAAAAACTAGCCTGTGCATAGCAAATGCACATTTTCATTCAATTTTCTTACTATCCTTTACAAGTACCATTTTGTGACATTGAGTGCTAATTGTGCTCTCACATTTATTTCTCCTTTATTCCATTTAATAATGGGACTCCCAAGTTTTAGTTACAACACCATAACCAAGCAAAATATATTTCTTAGTTCTTTTAGTGTAGATGCATCCATGTACTCACTTTGAGCCAGTGGTATATGCAAGGAAATTAAATGAGGAACTTTTAGATCAGCACCTTAAATGTAAAGCCACCAACCACGGATTTACTTATTCACCTTCTTCTGGTCTCAAAGGTGGATATAGATGCTAGCTAACAATGATGATATGCTCAAGGACAGAACACCTGGAGATGAGAGAGCAAGATGAAAGGAATCTGGATGCCTGACTTGCTGGAGTAGATCAGTTTCACCAGCCCTGGGAAATTCACTTCTGTACTGTTTTGTGTGAAGTAGACTCCCATGTCATTCAAGCCACATATGTGGGATCCCTTGTTCCAGCAGTATAGCCTGAATACTAATATAGAAATTGGTACCTAGAAGTGGGGCTTTGCAGCAATAAAAATTAAAAATACATATCATTGTCTTGGTGTATGGATAGCAGGCAGAAGAAAGGATATGCTCTATGTTGGTATGCTTGTGACATTTGTCGTAAGGAAAAATATTTCATAAACTATGACCTGTAATAACTGGAAGTCACACCAAATGCCTTTGATTTTGTAGTTTGTAGGGGAAGAGGATGGAAAAACACCGAGTTCTAACTGTTCCTGCTACTTTTAGCGAAATTCTGTAAGAAAGAGATAAGCCCAGGCAAGAATCTGCAGTTTGCAAGCAAAGGTAGAAGTGAGGGTCTCTCTGCCTGTGGTCTGTAATCTAAATTACTGAGAATTGGGAGACTGAGAGAGGTGGAAAAGTCGATGTTTCTATATCCTAAACAGCAGGAGATAAGATTTTCACTCAGAGCCTTTCCTGATCAGACTTAGTCAAGAATCAAAAATATGATTTAGGATATATCCTTCCAATCCAATCTGTTGTTTCATTTGGCAAGCATTCCTGAATTGAGAGAGAGGGATGGGAAACTTAAAGGTGCTGATAACGGTTGCCCATTGTTATGTAATCTATTATCTCAGGGAAAACAGAATGAAGCAAATAAATGACATAGGAGGAGATAACTTATGAGTATTGATGATCTGCAAAGACAATGGAGGACTCCTAGCTGATTTTATTTTTTAATAAAACCTTTAATCTAAGAGTGATATCAGAGAACACAAATAGGTTTTTGTTTGCTTTTTGATCCTAAAGGTCATGTTCTATTGTTTGAACCTTATTTTTGCTCTAGAAATTATCTTCATCAGAACCACATGAAGTGCTTGGTCTCATTCAACAGCTGAAAAATCTGATCTTCTGCTTGTGAGCTGCTAACCCAAACAAACAAAAGCAAAAATAAAAACACCCAAAAAACACCTCACCAAAAAAAAAAAAACCCAAAAATCAAAAAAATCTGAAAACACCAATTGTCATTATGCGTTCTAAAACTTTAAAGCAACTTTACACCTTTATTAAAAATAAGTTAATAGTGAACATGAGAAACACATCTGGTTTATTTTTCTTTGTGTGACAATAAGCATAGTGTCAATGATAAGCATATAGTAACAACACATTTGATAAGATTGAAAACAAATAGATATTTTAAAATATCCATTATTCACAAAGATATATTACTATTATACTAGAGATTGTCAAATAACAGTATGACCATATTTACTTTTCTCAACGGACTACTAAACAAAATCACTTTCAATTCTGCCTTGTTACAACTTTCAGAAGAAAACTATGCCTACTTATTTAAAATATAAATACTTGGCAAAACAGTGAACAATTCTGAAACTTTTAATGAGAAAAGCCATCTGAGAGAGAATGAAAGGGAGTGAGAGAGAGAGAAAATAAATTATATAGCCTTTCCTTATGAAAAAGAATAATCTAGTCACCAAGTTAATGGCAAGAGATGCACATAGTTACAAATGAGTCTCTCAAAAAAACTTAACTTCTTTTTTCTTAAACTTTAAATGATATGAAAGTTAACCACTATGGCCTCAGTAAGTTGATTTAGAACCTTTTTGTTAAAATGCAGACTTATCTTTGAATTCAAATAATATTTTATTACCAAGAAAGAGTTAAGTTACAGAAGAACATGGATATGAAACATGTCTTTGAAGAACCAATGTTAGGCATAGTAAATACAGAAATAATCTTTGCTGTTAGCACTCTATAAATCTTTCATGATAATTTTTGCCTGAGCTAATTTTTAATTGCATTAAGCATGCCCTTGTGCAATATGTATATTAACCTGCACAGTTAACTCACTTATTAAATCAAATATTACTTGAGCTCAAAATATAACTTCTTATAAACAAGACTGTATCATATTAGAATTAAATATTAAAATGTCATTCTGGTCATCTCCTTGGTAAAATAACATATGGTAGTGATATTATGTACCTAATGGTTCCACCAAGAGAATGACCATATATCTTAGATCAGTTCTGTAGCCCCAGCTTTGGTGTAATTGCCATTATCATCCCACAGGTCATTTTTTAAAATTATTACACTGTTAAGATATTTCCCCTCTTAACCAAATTAAATAAAGCATTTAACACATTTTTGCATTATAAAGAATTACCTGTAGTTTATAGTCAAGTGATCACATATTTCAAGTACGTATTTATACTAATCTCATAGCAAATCTACCGATAAATTTGATCTGTGAGAATGGCAGTATCCACCTCCTTTGATTGCTTTTTTGAGGTATTTCATATCATTATAAGATTTGAACACTGAAAATACTCAAAAGGATGCCTCTTAAAGAGAGGTAGGTATCCTAAGCTAACCATATAAGGACATTGAAGAAGTTAACTTGTAAACAAATACAAGATCAACGATCACCAATAGGCACTGTTTGTTTCTATGAAAATGACAATACAACCATATGTTAATGACTTCCCTTTCTTCTTGGAAAAATACTGCAGGAGGAACAGTAGTGTTACATAAATTACAAAAAAACCTGGGAAGATAGAAAAGACGGAAATTAAGTAAATGAATAGATAAAGGGTAAAAAAAATATGTAATATTGAAAAAATATATATTTGTTTTGATGAAAAGGGAAAAGCATCAGGTTGGGCTGATCAGAACATAAAATTGAGCAGTGATGTGATCTACAGTGCAGTGGTTCTGGGGACTGGCAGCAATGACGGTATTGCATATCACACTAAGTGAGCTACCTACTTAGAGTCATCCTTTCAGGAGGGGCTAAGGGGGAAAAATTTGATTTTATATCCAAGAACTATTTTTATTTAAATCTGTCTTAATTCTGGGATCCTTGGGAAGCTCAGTAAGTTAAGCGTCTGCCTTCAGCTCAGGTCATGATCCTATAGAGCCCAGCTTAGGGCTCCCTGCTCAGTGGGGAGCCTGCTTCTCCCTCTCCCTCTCCTGTTCCCCCTGCTTGTACTCTCCCTCTCTCTCTCTCAAATAAATAAATAAATAAATAAATTCTTTTAAAAAAATCTGTCTCAATTCTACATTTTTAATAAGATTATTATTTAATGTAGAAGTAATTTTTTAATTTTTAAAGCTTGAAATAGACTTTAGATCCTTTTTATAGCACTCATAGCTATAGAGTGGAAAATAGTTCCTGACAACTTTTTCTCTCACTCTCTAAATTCAGGTTTTAGGTCTTAAACATTTTTTTGCACCTCAGAAAAATAATGTGTACTTTTCTATCATATCTACAAAACAAACATCTTCTCCTAATTTTTGCTATGTATCCAAATTTGAGATCATTTTAAAGTTTGTACATAGTTCTAAAATTAAAAATTTAATGGCATATTGCAGAAACAACCTATATCATTTAAAGTATGTAGCTTTTCAACTTTGAGGTGTTACTAACTTTAGAACCTTTGCACATTTTTTAATCTAGTTGAAGCAATTTTCTGTGGGTTTCAACATCTAAAGTAATATATCATTTAGTTTAATCAACATGAATTCATATGCCTTTAAATTTAATTCACTGTTTCCCATCTAATTGTTACCTAATTTCACAGGAAAGTTTTTGTTCCTGCACTATGATAAAAATTTGCAAATTTATGAAGACCTTGCATAATTTGATTGCTCTGAGATCTTCAGAAAAAGTTATACAAATGATAATTAGAAAATCTTTTTTACTATTTAAAACATTTTAAAACCATGATATACTCATAAGACTTCAAAAGTTGTTATTCTAAATATATTTTTCAAAACAAAACAATGTCCCATCATATGATTTTTTGAAACCCAAATATTACAATCTCATTTGAATTGTCAATGCATCTCAAATGTAGGCACTGCTGTATTCAAGACAGCAAGATGGTCCCACAGGAAACTTAGCAAGTCCGACTGACTCATCTCCACAGTCTTCGTTTAATAGGAACTTCTCTGTTTACTCATAGTGGTACTTTTTCATTAATGGAGTTTGCTTGGCCTTTGGTGTGGTATTACTAACAATAGTGAACTTCCTTGCCTAAACTAGGGGCAAACAGCTTCTGTACTAGTTCCGTGACTTATTTCTTGGATCATCTAATGGCATTTTGTTCTATTTCAATGTGGTTGATCAGCCTCTTCATAGATCTGCAGACTAGCACAGTTTAAGCTTGATACAGAGAACAAAGAAAGCAGATCCACATGAACAAGTAATTACCTAGTTCTTTATAAGCATTTGCACTGAGTTTCCTGAATTCGTTCTCACTTGTTCATCATCAAAAATCCCTGCAATTCTCAGCATTCAGCCATGATTTTAGTGTATGGTCATCAGATTTCCAGATAAGCCAACAAGATATCAGAAGTCACATAGTCACACTAATTGTGAATTCCACTATATGTTATATATGTCGTTAAAATCTTTAAGCAATATTTAAAATGTAACATTACACATTTTACATTTAACATATACCTGTGACGCTGAGGTTATTTACTAATAGAGGACCAATTTCAATCCCAAATTATTGTATTTAACAATTTTTTCACCTTTTTGAGGGATTTTATTTTCCCAAAAATTAGACTATACTAGAGTTTTTTCAGTGAACATTGTAGTTGTGAAACTAAAGCAATAGCAGAGGATGGTAATGTTAATAGTACATTTATGTCCAAACCCTACAATTGTGTGAGAAAACAATACCTAGAAGTAGATACAAAGTGTGTGAACCGATACAATCATCAACAAACAAAATGTGTGAGATGCTCTGATTCTGAGAAATTTGGATCATCACCTGGATTATTTCCTGCTTTTATTTTCTGAAAGTATGACCATCCCAAACTGAAGCAGACATATAATAGACTTGTCTACATTTGAAATTGCTATTTGTATAACGTAAATAATAATTCCAGATAGCAGAAGTTAAACACGTTTATGATACTAGTTTATAGCTCATGAGGCAGTTGGGACACTTGCACCTGCTGTATTTTCATCATTTGCACTGTCAGAATCCGGTGATGCAGACAGCTACACGTGAAATGAACTCCACACAGTAGAGTTGTGTGAGAGAATCAGCAAGGAGTTTTTCAACTTATTGAACGAGTAGATTCAATACAATAATACCTGCCTTATTTCTTCCCATAGGCCTATATTTAAAGAAAACTTGGAGAGAATGAAAAATATCCTTACCAATGCTCATGGCAAGCCTATCCCAAACATCCGTGCAGCCCGGAACAAAAGTGAAAATGGAGACTCACAAATTGTAAGTCTAAATGTTAAAAAGTTATAAATCAAGCTGAAAAACTGTAAATAAAAGATGTTCTAGCTTCCTACTTGACATACACATACTTTCATAATGCTCTGGAAGACCATGTTTGGCTAGTCTTTGGAATCCTGTGCCAGAATCTGGACTTTCAAAAAGTGGCAACTCTGGGCTTCTACCTACACTATGTTGGACCTTCCATCTTCTGTCTTTTCTTCCCCTTCACTAGTGGCCTCTCTTTTTCCCCATCAGGAATGGCCCTGAATTCTGGGGTTTTAGTACCCAAAGTGATGCCTAGGAACAAGAATACGTGTTCCAAATGAGCACAAGCTCTTGATCTTCAAATTCCTTACTCCAAATTCCTAACTCAGAGTTAGAGCAAGCGAGGACAGAACCCTCTAAAATGAAGGTACAGAGTGAGGACCCCCATTGCCCTGGTTTAAGGTAAAAATGTATGTGATTTTTTAATCTACTTATAATTTTTCTTCAAGGTATTTGGATCCTGGATTTTATAGGATGTTGCTGAATTGAGATCAATTTTTATCTTTTTCCTTAATTGAGAATTGATTTTTTTTTTAAAGATTTTATTTATTTATTTGACAGAGAGAGACACAGCAAGAGCAGGAACACAAGCAGGGCGAGTGGGAGAGGGAGAAGCAGGCTTCCCGCCGAACAGGGAGCCTGATGTGGGACTCGATCCCAGGACCCTGGGATCATGACCTGAGCCAAAGGCAGACGCTTAACGACTGAGCCACCCAGGTGCCCGAGAATTGATTTCTTTAGAAAAGTTTTAGGTTCATAGCAAAACTGAGGAAATGAACAGAGATTTTCTATTTAGTCCCAGCCTCTGCACATGCATAGCCTCCCCCATTATCCCACACAAAAGTTTATCACTTCTGTTCCAAGTGATAAAACCACATTGCCATATCACAATCCTCCAAAGTCCACAGTTAGCATTATGGTTCACTCTGGCATTGTGCATTCTATGGGTTTGGACAAATGTATGATGACATTTATCCATCATTACAGTGTCATACATAATACCTTCACTGCCCTAAAAATTCTCTGTGCTCTGCTATTTCTCCCTCCTTCCATCAGTCATTGATACCACTGATCTTTTTGCTCTCTCCCTATTTTGCTTCTTCCAAAATACCATATCGTTGGAATTATACAATATGTAGCCTTTCCATATTGGATTTTTCACTTAATAATATTCATTTCAGTTTCCTCTCTGCCTTTTCATGGCTTGATACCTAATTTCCTTTTAGTGCTAAATAATATTCCATTGTCTGGATGTACCACAATTTATTCATTCACCTACTTGAAGCCCAACTTGGTTGCTTCCAAATTTTGGCAATTATGAAAAAACTATAAACATCTTGTGCAGGTTTTTGCATGGACACAAATACTCCTTTGGGTAAATACTAAGGAGTGTGATCTCAACTCCTTTGGGTAAATACTAAGGAGTGTGATTAATGGATTGAATGGCAAGAGTATTTTCATTTTGTAAGAAATTGCCAAACTGTCTTCCAGAGTGGCTGTACCATTTTGCATTTCCACCAGCAATGAATGAAAGTTCTTTCTGTTTCACGTTGTTGCCAGCATTTGATTTTGTCAGTATTCCAGATTTTAGTCATTTAATAGGTGTGTAGTGGTATCTCATTGTTGTTTTAATTAACATTTCCCTGATAATATATGATGTGGCACATCTTTCCATATGCTTATTTGCCAACTGAATGTCTTCTTTGGTCTTTTGCCCAATTTTTTTTTTTTTTAAGATTTTATTTATTTATTTGACAGAGAGAGAGACACAGCGAGAGCAGGAACACAAGCAGGGGGGATGGGAGAGGGAGAAGAAGGCTTCCTGCCTAACAGGGAGCCTGATGTGGGGCTTGACCCCAGGACCCTGGGATCATGACCTGAGTTGAAGGCAGACGCTTAACAACTGAGTCACCCAGACGTCCCTTTTGCCCATTTCTTTAATCAGATTGTTTATTTTCTTAGTGTTGAGTTTTACGAGTTTTTTGTATATTTTGGATAACAGTCCTTTATTAAATATGGTCTTTTGTGAAAATTTTCTCCCACTCTGTGGCTTGTCTTCTCATTGTCTTAGGGTCAGGGTCATCTAGGTTTTCTCCTATGCTATCTTCTAGGAGTTTGTAGTGTAAACTCCTGACACGTAGGGGTTTTTCTGGATTTTTTTTTTATTTGCTTATTTTTTTGCTTTGTTTTGTTTCTATTGTAATGGAAGTGCCTGATGTTCTTTTCATTACTCAGGCATCCACTTCAAGGACAGTTACCTTGAATAAACACATTGCTAGCCACAAGACTAGATAAAGAGTTAGACCATCCCACCCCTGAAGTTTCCTTTGTTTTGGAAATCTCTGACTGATTTAGGTAGCTGACATTTGGCAGCTTATTTTTCCCTTTCCAGCTTTAATTCCTGTCTTTATGTTTTAAATTCACCCTTAAACAGTGAACCTGAAAAACCCAAATCATCCCACCTTCAACCCCAACAAAAGTAGATCCCCTGACCCACATCCTTTCTTTTTCTCTTTTTACCTACAACCTCACAGTGTGGTCCAAGGCATGCCACGTAACTCCAGGGCTTGTGAGTAATAAACCTTTTTTTATTTGTTCAGTTTTTATTGTTTTTGTTGTGTTTTTTTCTCTAAGTTTCCTAATGGTTATTGTTGAAAGTACCTTGTAATCATAATAAGAATCAGAAGGGATGGTGAAGCCACAACATTGGTTTCAAAAAAAGAAAATGTTTGCGGATGCCCTGGTGAATGCCTCCAGGCATTTTTAGCTGATGGTGTCACTATGGAAAGGCTGAGACCAGCACAAAACAGTTTTATGGTTTTGTATTTTACATTTAGGTCCATGATCCATTTTGAGTTAATTTTTGTAAAGGTTTTAAGGTCTGTGTCTAGATTCATTTTTTTGTTTGTTTGTTTTACATGTGGTTGTACAGTTGTTACAGCACTATTTATTGAAAAGACTATCTTTACTCCAGTGTATTTGTCAAAGATGCATTACTATTTTTATGTGGTCTATATCTAGGCTCTCTGATCTGTGCCATGAATCTATTTGTAAATTCTTTTGCCAATACCACACTTTCTTGATCATAGTAGCTTTATGGTAAGTCTTAAAGTCAGTTAGTGTCACATCTCTAACTTTGTTCTTCTCCTTAAACACTGTGCTAGCTATTCTGGATCTTTTGTCTCTGTATATAGACTTGAGAATCCGTTTGTCAATATCCACAAAATAACTTGCTGGAATTTTGATTGAGATGGCATTGATTCTATAAATCATCTTAGGAAAAACTGACATCCTGACAATGTTGAGTGTTCCTGTCCATGAACATGGAATATATCTCCATTTATTTAGTTCTTTAATATTTGTATATTTTTAAGTGTAGGAAAAAACTGTGCCACATACTTAAAATGCATAATTTTAGCTTTTCTCTTCAAATATATACCTTCATTGAATTCAACATTTTCCCTTGTTATGCTGCACCGAGATTACAATGAGTTATTGTATCCATTTAGCTCTATCTGGTCTACGTTATTGTGTATACTTGCACTACATAGTGGAAGGTGATTTTGATGATTCTTTGAAATTTGGACAATTCTTTTAAAATCCCACATCTGGGGCACCTGGGTGGCTCAGCTGGTTAAGCACCTGCCTTCAGCTCAGGTCATGATTCCCAGGGTCCTGGGATCCAGCCCCACATTGGGCCCCTCCTCAGCAGGAAGCCTGCTTCTCCCTCTTCCTATGCTGCTCCCCCTGCTTGTGCTCTCTCTCTCTCTGGCTCTCAAATAAATAAATAAAATATTAAAAAAAAATAAAACCCCACACTTATTAGCTATGTATAAGCTGCTTAAGTTTCAAAGCCTCATTTTCCCACCAGTGGAATGTCAGTAATACTAATAGTAGTAATTCTTATTTTATTAATGACAAATATTACATACTTATAGGATTGTTGTGATAAATAATGTGATAATGTGAGATATTTGTTAAAATGTTCTACATATTATAAGCACTCATTAAATTATAGTTTTTCCACTTTTTCATTATTAATATTGGGGCCTTTGTTCTTATTATTGTGATTTAGGAACAGTTTTAAAGTAGAAAGTTTGTGGTAGCTCTAAGTTTGGTACAGTTTCCTAAATTTTACATTGAGAAAGCCATGATTCTAGTTATTGTAAAATGTATTAGATTAATCAGAGTTTGTTTTTACTATTTGATGAAAGTTTCTCATTATTGTATTTAATTGTGACTATCTTATGAACCAGTTGCTTCAGCTGAGGATGATGGCTATAAGAAAGCCTTACCAAAAACATATTTTCCATAAATCTCTGGTAGGAGAGGGTATATCTGCATATATTATAAGACAGTTTTTGCCAGACTTCTAACTTTGTATACTATGCCTAAACCACTATCTGCCCCATGACAATTCATAAGCAAGACATGAGCATCATTAATAAAGCAAATAAAATGTATAAGAATATTGAAAATAGGGGTGCCTGGGTGGCTCAGTCAGTTGAGTGTCTGCTTTTGGCTCAGGTCATCATCTCTGGGTTTGGGGATCGAGGCCCATGTCAGATTCCCTGCTTGGTGGGGAGTGTGCTTCTCTCTTTTTCTCCCTCTGCTCTTCCTCCCTGCTCATTCTCTTTCCCTTTCTCTCTCTCTCTCAAATAAATAAATAAAATCTTTAAAAAATATATTGAAAATATATGCAGGTAAATTTGACCAAAAGAGTCATAGAATTTTTGCTATCAAAAAGGCTTATGTCGGGGCACCTGGGTGGCTCAGTCAGTTAAGCAGCTGCCTTCAGCTCTGGTCACGATCCCAGGGTCCTGGGATAGAGCCCCTCATCAGGCTCCTTGCTCAGCAGAGAGCCTGCTTCTCCCTCTCCCTCTGCCTGCCGCTGCCCCTGCTTGTGCTCTCTATCTCTCTGTGTCAAATAAATAAGTAAAATCTTAAAAAAAAAAGGCTTATGTCTAATTTATTTTAATTTTTTTTTTTTTAATTTACAAATGAGCTTAAAAACTCAAACCCAAAAAGATCATATCTGGAACATGCACCATTGTTTAACCAAGATTTTATGTCCTCAATCAAATATTTAATAGAAATTATTTTAACATTGTTAATTATTTATTTCTAATTGTGTTTCTCTATAATGTAAAGGAGAAAAAATATGAAGACTAAAAGATCCATGAGACTAGGTATTCCTTATAAACACATAGTCTCCATCTAGTAGCCCAATACCTTTAAAATGTATTCCACATAGTAAAAGAAATAAAAATGTAGTAGAAATGATATTTTTAAATAAATAATTTAGTACTTTAATCTTTACTCCATTTATTCTCAGAGAGTTATTATTTTATAAACAGATTATTATGGCTTCCATTTTAAACCTAAAAAAAAATGGGAAGTAAAGCAATTTTAGAATTTTGTTAATAACAAAGATCATAGAACATGGTCTGGCCCATGATATACTGGTAAATGTTTAAAGTAGTATGGATTGGGGTGGAGTGTATCTACTTTTGCCAATTTCTATAGTATAAATACTCCTACCATGGACAATTCTTAGCTACCTACATGCTGCCAATTAGAAGATAAAATTTTTGGAAATTTAGCAATTAGTCTAGTGATCCAGTACGAGTCATTTCCATGAAAGCTACCCCATTGGCCAACTTTCTCACAAGTAGGTGATTTCATCTGCAATGCCAAAATGTATATTCTAATAAAATATTCCTTGTTTGTGGATTGCTTTAAGCGATGTATGAGAAAATATTTTCTAGTGTGTAAAATACAAATCTTAGTTGTCAATAACTTTTTATTAATAATTATATAAATTAGCTATATGATTCCTTACACTACCTTGTTTCAGAAACAAAATTCTGAAAACAATATATGAACTCGTATTTATTCTATGAATTAAAACACCACAATTTAATCTAAAAAACTAGAAAAAAGAGAAAGAAAAGAGAATAAAGTGGTTAGTCTGTGGTAAAGAAATAGCTGCCATTTCTTTAATGATTTGTGATAAATTTTGTGGGACCTTTAAATAGAGTTGTAAAAATGGTTATCTTTTTTATAACATGGGGAGAAAGTGACTTCAAATACATTTTTAAACACAGCAAGAGACTTGAAATATTTATGTATATAGATAAACATACACAATCTTGTGTTTATTGGGATAAAATTTAGAGTGGCATCTTGTTTTAAAAACCTCATCTGATTTTGGATTTTCAGATTGAAAGTGAAAGTGGTTTAGCTTCTCTGTTAGGATTAGCAAACGTGGCATTGCTTTTCCATTAGGATTAGCTGTCAACCATCAGCTATAATACTAGAAAAATCACAACTCTACTCTGAGCAGGCCCAGAAGATGATGCCAGGAAGTTACTATCAGGTTCTGTCCAGGTGTACAGAGCCAGAAAACTTTACAAGGAGGCAAAAATCTCTGTTGGGTGTTTAGCATGAACAAGTTTGCATTACACTTCCAGTGAGATAATTTTGATCTAACTTATTTCAACTAATGAAATATTATAGGTTTTCCATTTCTCTTTATCTAAACTGGGCTCTTTTGCAGATAGAAACATCTAAGATTGTTGTCTTTGTAAATACAAAAAGAATCCCCTAAAACAAAAATGTCATTTCTGTTCAGCCTTCTGAGATTTGAAACTCAATATTTGCTTAAAATATTACCATGTGACTCAGAAATGAAATATTCTAGACTTTTCTTAAATTATATATAAATAGTTGTACATACATTATCTTTATGTCTATATGTCTACATGTATATAAACACATATATTAGTGTATGTATGTATATTAGGGTATATATTTCCAAAGCTAATTTTTATTCAGCAAACATTTGCTGAATATTTAGAATTTTCAAAACATTGTGCTAGGAGCTGAAAAGAAAATAAAGGTGAATAAAACGATCGGGAAAAAAAAGATTTTATCTTCTAGTACGGAAGACTGGCACATACTTGGGAAATGAGACTGATACTCGAGGTAGGGGTTAAGAAAGGAGGAACGCTGAGTATAAAATGGCTGAACTAGAACCCAATTTATTTATCAACCTAACTCAACAGATTGTTTGTGGGTAGACCATTCTACTAGGTCTGGTGAAGGCAGAACAGAAAGTTTGTACTGTTAACCAACAAAAAATAGCTGAGTAAATTTAGATATCAAAATGACATTATTCATGGATTCCTAAATCCGGAAGCCTCTCATCCAGCAAATGGAAAGGAGCTCCGCCCAAATGTAGAAAAGGAAAGTTTTTTAAAGGTGGTATGGGGGCAGAAAAAAATGTATTAGCAAAGAATGCATTGTTTCAGGCCTGAGACTCCATTTGGGACCTGTTACTTCTTTTTTAACAATGCTTAATTTTTTTTTTTTTTCAGAGAGACCCTTCACCAGATATGGGTAGGATGTAAAATCATCAGTCATTTGGCTAAACAAGGGATAAAAGATTATGAATGGAAATTTTATAATACCCATTAACCCTTAAAATGTCCATTTGCTATCACAAATTCAGTTCCAAGAAACTCCCCTCGCAGCACCCCCAAGGAAAATGAGAAAAAAATGGCATATTTTTCCTTCTGAGAATATTCAAAAAATGCATTGTTACAATATGATAAAATTAGAAACCGCCTACCTAACTGTCCAAGACAGGAAAGTTGCTAAATGACATGTTACACTCATTGTAACAGAATTAGTTGGGAAAAATAACAATGATTTTGTTTTAAAACATATTTAGTAATATGACACAATGTTCATAATAGATTATCTTTTAGAACAGTGCCTGGAATAGTCAGCACTCTGTATAAGAACATGCTGATTGAACACCTTAGACACAGATGCATTTAAAAACAATTTTGTTTACATTTAAACCAAAGTACTACCTAACGATTTTTTCATTTTTGATAGATATTAAGTAGCACATACATGATTGGTAGTTAATATCTCATACATAATATTTCACAATGTTTATCTGTATTTGTAGTGTTGGATCCCATAGTGATGTGAGTTGTATATGACTTCAAAATCAAACCATAACTACACAAAAGAAATAATTGCCAATCATAGTTTGTTATCTTGTACCTCTAACATGACTGTGTGAGGGAAATGAGAACGCTCTCTAAATTAGAACACATTTTCACTATGGTGAGTTGATTATTTAAAGGTAAGCCCAGTAGGGAAAAAGTAGCCTTAGGTAAGCAGTATGTCACATCTCATGTTTAGATGGTTAGAATTTCGAAGTACTGAATAAACTGTAACTGAAGTTGTGACTAACTTCTTTTACTTTCCTCAAACAAACAAAAATCTCTCTTGAAAGTGTTTCCTTCAATTTTGGACCTTTTTATGCTCTCCAAGGATTTTCTCTTCCTTGTTTCTATAAGCACCTTAAGTCTTCCAGTTGCTTCAGTGAAGGGGGAATATAAAGCAGCAACACTTAGCAACATAATAGATAAACACATTATTATTTGTTGCCTCAGATGATATTTGCAAGATATGCAAAGTATTTTCTTTTTTGTTTGTTGATGCATATTTCTGTAGCCCTGAAGCCTCCCTTTATATAAACAGCTCTCTGGCTATCACTACAGATCAGGCTTTCCTTAAATGTCATCAATCCCTTACTAAATGCCAAACAAATATGTTTGTCCGGCACAGGCATAAGACAGAGTCAAAAGAAAATATCTGGTGATATTCGTAAGTTAATTTGTCACTGTAAATTATTTATAGTACTTTCCAAAGCCTATCTAAGCACAAGTTTTAATTTAAAGACATAGTTGACCCAAGTCCCTTTAGCAGAAAAGCTCTAAAATGCAGGTCCAATGTAAAATTAGTCAATGAAATTTACCTGCTTTTGTACTTAGTGCCTCTTAATATTTTGATTTTTATCTAGATACTCTATGACTTTGACCACTAAAGTTGGGTACCTCTGATCTAACGTCAAAGCAAGGCATTTGCTATCACTATTGAAAATATTCTTCTGAAGTTTTCTAAAATGTTATATTCAGGAAAAAAAAAAAAGATTTCAATAGCTCTTGGCCATGGCTAAGAGTTTTTCTTTCCTTTTATATATTTTTATCAACTCAGCTATCTTCACTTTATATACGATAGAAAGAATAAGATCCAAGGGTGACCCACTTTGCACCTGCTAACAGGGGAATGTGGGATGGGGCCAAAGACAGCCAGGAGGTAACAGGTTCCTTTCAAACCAATAGAACCTAAACTGGCTTCTTACATTTAATCCATTGCTTTTGTACCAGTTCCCTTCTAGGTAGGTATCTCTAATAATACATTTAAAACAGGACAATAACTTTATCAAATAATTACCTCTAATTAGAAGGTCCTTGGTATACATAGTTTTTCCAATTCTTTTCTTCAATAACTTCTGTATCTTGAGTTGGTCTTGGAAAAGACCCCATAAACAACATAGTTGAGAATTCAGTTAGGAGTCTTATTCAGCCAAATTAAGTGCCGTTTTCCTTCCAGGAGGAAACTAGCTGTTTAGGTAAATATATTAATTGAGTGTTTGTTTCTGTCATACACAGAATCCCTTGGCACAGTTATATCTTGTTCCAAACCATCTTTTAAATATTTCTTTAGGATATTTCAGTCAGCTTTTGAAGATACCTATAATTTTCCCACTCATAAAAAATAATTTATGATATACTTCTCTTCCAAATTTACTATAGGCTTACCAGCTTTATATTACTTCTTGGCTTTGAAGTAATTTTAAGAGACTGTTGATCTCAGAGCAATTCTGAATGCAATCGTTCATGCAAAGCAGGACTTGGGTCAGTTTCCTTAGTTCCTTGAAGTTTGGTGACTGACATTACTGAGCTGAGTCCACCACGATCCCTCAGGGGAGGCCACATCACAGGTACTGCACTACATGAAATAGGGTGTACAAAGATAGATAGGACATGATCCTTGCCCTCAATAGAAATAAACCACAAATAACATGAAATAGATGTGAAAGGTGCATTAAGAGGGGAAGAAAAATGTTTCACAGGAGCACTACTAAACATTTTAAATTTGGACAGGTATGTGAGAAGGAGAGTGTGGTAACTATTCCGAATACAGTGAAGGATGAGAAATTTAATGACATGTTGAAGAAATGGTCAAAATCCAGTTTGGATTTTATATCTTCCCTGGGCACTTAAGTATATACAATAACCAGTAAAGGTGAAGAGTGTATTTAAACCCAAACCCTGAAACACTATTAATTCCTATCTGGGAAGTTTGAGTTTTAGCATGCAATGGGAGTCTTAGAAGGTGTTCAAGCTGGAAAGAGATATGTTCAGAAATACGATTTGGGATATAATCTAACTGAAATCCTAATTTGTCTTTGGCAACATCAAGGGATAGTTTCCTGAGTAATGGCCATACTTACTTCACCTACCCATCCTTAATTCATTGCATCATTCAAACATTCAAAAAACATTTATCAAGGGCCTAGTACTGTATTGGTAATATAGTATCAGTTATCTAATCTGACCGATATACTGTATTTGTTACCATGGTATACAAAGATGAATTAGACAGGATACTATCATTAGTAGTCCAGAAGATAAGACAAGAGAGTACATAAATAACTATAGAGTGAATTTCAAGAGAGGTAGGGATCAGGGAAAGATTCATGAAAAGGTGGGCTAAGCTTTGGTATCAAATAAGTTATGTCTTTACGAGATTTATTTTACAGATGATCCTAAAGAGAAATATTCTATAAATATATAAATTGTTTGATTTGAGGACTTCTAGGTTAATCTACTACCCCCAAAGTACCTGCTAAAGTTATTTGCTTCAAAAGTTCCTATTTTGCTTTTAGAGAAGAAGCCCACCCAATTATCTCAAAGTACTTCAGAGGCCTGCAAGCCATTTCAGTGTTAATTTGTGATGGGTCATGAGGCTTACCTTTGAGCTACTCGCCTTTATAATATTTTAGTGTAAATGAGGTTATCAGATCACATTTTTTCCTTAATCTTATGCAAGAAGAAATTGGAATTTTGATAAGATAAGGATACCAAAAGGTAATGTAGATCATAGAGTCAAAATGAGGAAGATGATGCAGTGAGTGGACCTGAAAGACTAGCAGGAAGCTTGCAGGTGATAGAACACTAGTCAGGGACCAGGAAAGTGAAAGTTAGGAGAAAAGGTCATCAAAGGAGGAAAGATGGAGATCCTGAAATTGAACTAAGCCAACTTCACTGTCTTGCTCACCAGGGTCCTACTCAGGACTAATAGCCACTGGGCAGGTACCAATTCAGTTGTTTATTACCAACATCTGTTCTGATTGGCCAGTGTCTGTGTGGTGTCATTAAATATTCTGGTTCTACTTCAAACCTATATGGTACCTGTGGTTCATATTGATAAATATTCTAGTGCTATTCCAAGCACATATTTAAACTAAATTCTTCATGCAAAACCCAAAACTTTTTTTAAAAAAACCTACCATCTGATTAAGTCATGATATTTTTCTCTCCTTGAAATTCTCAGTTGGTTTTAGGAGATTATAGAGTAAAGCTCACCACAGCAACTAGTTTTAGAGTTTCTTACTCCAACCAGTCTTTTCTTTCTGGTAGTCACCATTCATTTCCCTGTTTCACAGTTCACTGAAGCCCTTTGTGGTCACTGAATCCCATCCATCTTATTTTGGGTTGACTTTGTGAATCTCACATATTTAGAGTAGATGTAGGGATAAGTAGAATCTGGGAACAAAGGTTTTACATGGGATAGCCGTGTGACACCTAACAGCAGATTTGACAGGAATGAAGGACACAGCTTTGGAAGTGATAGATATGATAAATATAGCACATCTTGTGACCTTGCAAAGAAAATATTAACAGTTTCTGGTGCAGCACAAATAACATTGATATATATTTTCAGACTATCATATTCTTAATGAATTAATACATACCAGTAACATTTTAATATTTGATTTCATGTATGTGTTTGTTTAGAGTTAAATTTTTCCAAACTTGTAAATCCTGCCCCCCCACTTCCATATCTTTCCAAACTCTAACTTCCAACTCTTTTATAAGCTTATTTTTCTCCTTTCATCTCTCTGACTTGTGTATTTTCTGATTATGTCTCTTTGGTTTTGTATGTTATACTTAGCACTTATTTGAGGCTTTTAATCTTCAAAGCTCCTGAGAACATTACCTAATTAATCCTCCCCACAGTCTTATAAGGAAAGTCATTATTAGAATTTCTACTTTTATATGTGGGAAAAAAATAAGGCAAAGGTTAAATGACTTATCAAAAATCACAAAATCTGAGTGCTGAGATTCCTGTGCTTAATCACACTGCTCTTGTATCTTCCTTTTTGGTATTTTCTTTCTGGTGTTTTTCATTTGCTTTGATGTTGTAAATTTTATTTTTTTGTATTTCAGTCTCTCAAAAACAGTGAATTTCCTTTTTTAATAGGTTTTTTGTTGATTGTATATTTTCCATTTTCTCAATACTTGTTTTTAGCTTATCCTATGTTTGTGTTTATTCATATTTTTATGTCTTTTACAATCTCTTCATATTCTTTTTAACCTATTTGCAGTTTTACTTTAATACAAGATTTAATTAGTCCATGATTATAGTGGAAAAAGCAATCACTTTAAAAATCATAAGTTCAGATTGAATACTGACTTTTCCATTTGCTTTATATAAATTGGTCAAATAAATTAATGCACCTGATATATGATACCTTTATATATTAGATAAAACATATAGTTCACTGCACTGTTATAAGGATGAAATTGTTAACACATATAAAATGCCTAACACAGCACCTGCACAGAGTTATTTTAATTCTTCTTCTTTTTTTATCTCCATTACTTTTTTAAAAAATTAAAGTATATTTACATACATAAAAATTAATATCTTAAGTGTATAATTTTATGATTTTTGACAAATTTATACATTGGTGTAACCATTATCTGGCTCAAGATACTAGGACTTTTTTATCCTCCCTAAAGGTTTCCAGTAATGACTAGTTCCAGTAAATATCTCCCCCAAAGTAACAAGTGTTCTGATTATCATCATCCATTAGTCTTAATTATTCTAGAACTTCATATAAGTGAAATCATTCAGTATGTATGCTTTCTTGTCAATCTTCTCTCACTAATCATGTGTTTTGAGATCCATCAACCTTTTGGATTTTGTATCAGTAGTTTTGACCTACTGATGCTTCTCATCTCCTGTTAATAGACATTCAAATTATTTCTAATTTGAGCTATTATGAGTAAGGCTTCTATGTACATTGTTGTAAAAGACTTTTTTGAACAATATTTTTATTTGTGCAAATATCTGGGAATAGAATTGCTGAGCCATAAGGTTTGACTTTGTAAGATTCTGACAGTTTTTTATAGCGGTTGTACCATTTTACACTGCTCCCAGAAATGTATGAGTTTTGTTGTTCCACATTCTTGCTGACACTTGGCACTGACAATATTGTAAATTTTAGTCATTCCATCAGATTTGTAGTGGCATTTTATTATGAATTTCTTTTGCATTTCTTTGATGACTAACGATATTGAGCAACAATTGGCCCAGTCCTCTTTATAGAACAGTGCTGTTATTTCTTCTCAGCAACATTATTTTTCTTCAGTAGATTTTATTCACATTTTGAGAAAGTAATAATTAATTTAATTTTTAAATTTTAGCCATCAGAGAGATTGTTTTATCAAAAGCAAGAAAAAAATATATGTGCATCCCTCCTATTTTAATTATCAGTATCCTCGATACAAAACTGGTGAGAACCTTCAATTGTCCCCTTCTGAAGAATAAGCATTGAATTTTCTTCTGAAGACAGAACGATCTTTAAATTTTCTAGAGTTTAATGAAAAGTTTTTTTGTGTGTGTGAAAATGGAAAATAATGCTGAAAAAATTAGAACAGTGATTTTCTTTAAAGTTGTGGAGGAAGTTGGAGGGCAAGCCAAATCAAAAATGGGGGAAGATATTTCTATGTTTATTAAAAATAGATGTGGATTAAATGGTTGAAGAAACAACGAGAAGGCCAATCCAAATTTGTGTCTGCTTATTAGAATATGATGCATCTGAAGATAGGTATCAGAGAGGAAGAGAAAAAAAAAATTCAAGAACCACTTAATTGGAGTTCAAGTTCCCCCTAAGAAGAAAGCATGAACATTTTTGTTGTATCTTCTCCCACTTTCCTAGCAAATCTGTTTTTTTCTGAATAGTAAATACTCAAAATAAATAAATATTATTTTACTAGATGTCACTACAAAATAAAGTACATTTCAGATGTTTCTCTTTCAACCTTTCTTTTCCATTGTCATTTACCAACCACTCACTTTAAAAAGTACTAAACCTAAGGGTTTTTTAAATAGGATAAACATATATGTCATAGGGAAAATTTCTACAACATGGTATAGAGCTGATTGAATTTAGGCTTTTTTTTTTTTTTCTGATCACAAGATAGTGGACTACGGTGCCAATTTCAGCTAGCTAAACTACTCAACCAAGTCAGCTATTGGTGATGCTGTTGATTTTTCAATTAGCAGCCTAGAATGGGAAAAAAAAATCAAATGTCCACAAGCCAATTAGCCCTTTTATTTTGTGACTTGAGAGGTATACATCATATAACCCATCTGCTTGTCTGCAATAGACAAGACAAATGAGATCGATATAGAAAAAAGAAAAAAGAAAATCTCCCAGTAAAGACTGCTCTCATTTTGTAGCTATATTTACATTCTCCCAATGAATAATATAAAAAGATTTCATTCATTGATTCCTAAGATTTCTTGAGTACCCATAATATTCCAAGTCACTGTGCCCAAAATTGAATTAACAATTGGAAAATAACCAGAGATAATCCATACCCATATGTTCAGCTTTTTCTGCTCTGGCTTTGGAGTAATTGCTCTGTGTGTGTGTGTGTGTGTGTGTGTGTGTGTGTGTGTGTGTGTGTGTGTGTGTGTGTGTTGTCCATAACAACAAACAAGGAAGCAGATTGAACTTCAGGACAAAAATTTTGGAAAATTGCAGCCATTGAATGGAAAGAAACAGTAAGTTCTGTTGTTAGTTAAGGGCAGAATGCTAGTAGATTTTCAAAAATACCACTGTCTTAGTTCAAGATCCCTAAAAACATACTATAAGATGGGGATTAATATGCAAGTGATTTATTAAGGAAGTCTCTCGGGAAAAACCAGGAAAGGAGTGGGGAAAGTAAGACATAGAACTAGGAGCCAAGCAAGAGGGAGATTCCAGATGATTCCAGTTCTAATCATCTGTAATTCAGGGGAGACTGAGGTATAAATTGTACCTCAGTCAGCCCACCCTTGAGACATAGAATTGAGCATCCATACTCCTGCACCAGTCAAGCACTAGCTATAATCTACCTCAAGGGGATATAAAGAAATTTTCAGACATTTGTATCTTTCTGGGTATCTCCAAGGGTAGTCTTCTGATCTATCAAAGGCTCCAAAATAAGAGGACCAGAAAATAGAAAAAAGAAAAGGAGAAGAATTCAGTGGGTGTGACCTGACCATTAGCATACTTTTAATATGTTTCAGGAATTTGTGTTGGTCTCAAGACAAAGAAACATGGAAATAAGAATGTGTGTGAGATAAGAATATCCATTCTCAGAAATAGGCTAAGAGTGAGCAAGTCTGAAAAAGTACATTCTATGATTTGGGGTTTAACAAGGAAAAAAATGGGTGCTTTAGTCCAGGAGTTGAAGCTTTTAGTCTTTCCAAAGAGATAGCTATTGATCCTGTGTTCTGCAGAAAAGCATCATAACCCTTTACAAAGCACAGCACAAAGAGACTGAGGATACATGCACAGAACCTATAAAAAGGATCCAAGAGGATCTAGGCAGGGCACTAACATTGTTCAATGTAGCTCTCAAGTTTGGAGAGAAGCAGATTAAACAGTTCAGTAGGCATCCCAGGGTGTTGGACTAGTGCTGGAAAAATCTGCTAAAGTAGAGCTCCTCTCTCCCACCAAACTATCTCAGAGATAGGAGAAAAAACTTTTGTTCATCATTTATCTCTGTGCATCTTTGGAAGGAAACAAAGAAAAAGTAGAATAATTATAATTATACAGTGATAATTACCCCAATAATAAGAATTTTATGGACTTAAGACAAAAGAGAAAATGCTGAAATAAAGAGCCACAAGATCACAGTTGAAGCTGCCCCTCTGGTCTGGCCTGTGGAACACCAACAATCTGAGGAAAAGTTCACAGTGACAGAGATGTGATGGTGGTCAGAGGCAACTACTGTGAAGAGAGAGGTGCAGTGGAGGAATATGCCACCACCCAGTGGCAGTCATCCCAAGAATATGATTCTATCATATCTATTAATATTATAGACAGTGAGATGGTTTCTTATAAATTAATGTAAATGGCTGTACATACAAAACCATTTTAAATGGAAACTTGAGATATTTAAAAATTATTATGCAAGACCTAGAGATAAATTTACTAGGAAGGTCATGAAGATTGAATTTGAGGACTCGTATGGTCTCGGTTCATAGTCCTAGGAGGGACCTCGGCAATGTGTTCATGTAGTTTTATATTTTTGTTAAGTTTGTAAAAGTAAGATATTTTCACCCAATTGGTTGAGGACAGTATCTCAGTGATGAATCCTACTTCCTTCTACCACCCTACCCATTCTGACTGGTAACACTGGAATGAGCATGTACATCTTAGGATTTGGCTAAGGAAGAGCAGGCTTGGGGACACACTGTGTTTGGTTTATTAGGATCTACTGATACGAATTGCAGCTATTTCCCTGTCAATTTAAGTTACTGTCAGCCGCTCTGGTGTAAGAATGGCTTCCAGAAAAACTCCTACCCTCATGGCACTTAGTCCTGGAAATATGTAGTTTAGTGGAGGAGAAAGAAGATTCGAAATGTTTGGAGCCAAAAGCTAATCTATGGAAATTTCTTTCAATTATTAAACTTGTAAAATTATAAGAGAAGAATTTGGTTCACATATACTTCTTATTTAAATGATTGACAATAAAAATTAATTTAAATCAACCATGCTAAAGAAACACCAATTCATATTTCCTCCCTCTAAAAAAACTGCAAAATTCTTATCCTATGAATAGGTGATCAAAAAATACTTGTCCAAAATATGTAAGGGAAATGTATTATAGAAGTATGTTAGGCCGTTAATAAAAATAAGTTAAATTATATGCCTGGATTTTGTGATGCATGTGGTTGTTTTTTTTTTTATTTTTAAGCATGAAATTTTTCTGATTTCTTTTTTATTACTTTAAATATGTATCAGTTTGAATACCTATTTATGTATTTTCAAGTTGGGAGGGTTATAGGTCAAGTTAGGAGGAAAATTCCTTAATGAAGCATTACAGCAAATAGAAACAAAGAAGGAAATTTAAATACTGCATTTATGAACAAGAGAAGACAATATTATAAAAAAATCAATCAACCTGAATTTAGCTATAACTTGATACAATCTCAACTCAAATACTGAAATAATTGTTTAATTCAACAAAAGTACTGTAATTATATTTTAACATTAAACACGAAATCAGCCAGGGACATCACAATCATTACTTCTTCAGGCATGGCTAGATCCAGGACCTCAGTGGACCTCATATGAAATCTTATGTTTCTCCATTTCCTATATATGCCTTTGTATACATTTCTTTAACTCTTATTCTCATTATCTGCCTCCATATGTTCAAAGAAGATAGTCTTATTCAGTTCCAGCAAAAATTATTCAAGCTGTTCCTGATTCCAGTAAGATAAACTCTTCTAAGACCAATATATTATATCTTAGGAAAGACTCTGGTTGACCCCAATTCATTCTCCAGCTTATCTAGAATAAGTCATGATCAGGGATTTAAATATTCTAAGCAGCTGACTTGGATCACTACTCACCTTTGTGTTGAGGATGGGAGATCCACGAATGACATCCCCAAGGACGAAGGGATGGTAGCATTCTGACTGACTTACTTGGTTCAGCACTCACCCTTGTAGTAAATATGGGGTTGTATAAGTGACCTTCCCACATGATGTTGGGGTGATAGGTTTCCCAGAAGCAAGAATAGTAGATAAACAAAGAGCATACACTGTACTATTGAAGTTCAAATGCCATTAGTGATAAGAAATACTATTTATAACTAAGGGTTCTAGAGGGGAGGAGGTGGGGGGATGGGTTAGCCTGGTGATGGGTATTAAAGAGGGCATGTATTGAATGGAGTACTGGGTGTTATATGCAAACAGTGAATCATGGAACACTACATCAAAAACTAATGAAGTAATGTATAGTGATTAACATAACATAATAAAATTTTTTAAAAAAAGCTACTATTTATGTCACACTAGGAAGGAAAAAATACTGCTAGTGAAACTATGTTACATTTTCTTATCACTCATACGTTTTTATATTTATTGAGATTCTTTACATAAAATGTTATTTTGTTTACATTAAAAATATATAAATGAGGGTCCTCTGGCTGACTCAGAATAGCATGATGCTCTTGACCTTGGTGTCATGAGTCTGAGCCCCATATTTGGTGTAGAGATTACTAAAAAAATAAATTAAAACTTTTAAATACATATATAAGTGAATATATTGGTTAAGGTGCTATTAAAACATTTTCACATGCAGTATTCAACTCTTCTGAAACTCTTCAATGTACAGTGTTTGTGTGTGTGTGTGTTTCTACACATCCTCTCTTCTAGTGGGGGTTTCAGTACTGGGGAGTTTCAGTACTGCAGCATTTCTTAAGAGAGTCCTTCTGTGTCTCTGGACCTTCTTCCAAGCTAATTATATTCCTTCTGCAAATTTTGATGCAGTGTGCAGGCAGAAGAAATGCTTCATAACTGCCACTTGAGCAACAGCAATGGAAAAATCAATCCCTAGTTCTGAAATGTTAAAATATGGCAAAATTTGAATTTTAGTATCCAGAAACATATTACATCAATTAATATATATACAGTGTAAGTGGTTGTTCTTTGTATAAATATTTTAATATTCACCAAAACAAAATACATCAAGATAACCAAATTTTTATATATATTATACGTATTTATTGAAGGCCTATTAATTTTCTCCATGAAATTTATTTTCCCATAGGTTTTCTCTTATCTGTAAGGGTTTTGGGAATCTAATATTTGGGTAGAGATTAGTTAAGTGGTAAATATTTTTGAACTGACACAAGCTATAAGATCATAAAATAGTAAATTCCCAGACTCCCAACATTGTACTTCCAAAACACTTAGGTATAAATTGGCTTATATTCTGATGTAGGCAGAATAATGTCTCCTCAAATATGTCCATGTCCTAATCGTAGGACTATGTTATGGTACACGACAAAGGGAAATTAAGGTTGCTGATGGAAATAAGGTTGTTATTCAGCTGAACTTGACATTGAGAGATTATCCTTGATTATCTAGCTGTGCCCAATCTAATTACATGGATCCTTTTAAGTGAAAGAGGGAGAAAGGAGAGTCAGTGTCTTAGTGATACGGCATGAAAAGAACTCAACGGGCCTTTGCTGGCTTTGAAGTTGGTAAAAAGACCACTAGCCAAGGAATGCAGTAGCCTCTAGAAGGTGGAAGAGTCTAGGAAACTGATTCTCCCCTAGAGCCTCTAGAAGGCACACAGCCCTGCTTACACCTTGATTTTATCACAGAGAGGCCAATTCAGATTTCTGACCTCCAGAACTGTGAGATAATAAATATACATTGCTGTGAGCCACTAAGCCTGTGGTAATTTGATTACAGCAGCAATAGAAAACTAATATAATTTCTTGGGCGCCTGGGTGGCTCAGATGGTTGGGCGACTGCCTTCGACTCGGGTCATGATCCTGGAGTCCTGGGATGGAGGCCCGCATCTGGCTCCCTGCTCAGCAGGGAGTCTGCTTCTCCCTCTGACCCTCCCCCCTCTCATGCTCTCTCTCTCTCAAATAAATAAATAAATAAATAAATAAATAAAAAGAAAACTAATATAATTTCTTAACTAATTCTTCCTATTTTCAGAAAGAATAATGCTAACAATTACTAGACATTTGTTGAATTTCCTAAAACCAAGATTTTTTTTTCACAATTTCATGTTTCTAGAAAAATATCTCAGTGTAATAATGAGAACTAGTGAGTAGGGCTTGATTCTTCTTTTAAAAGTTCATAGGAAAAAATGCCTATCTTGCTCTTGGGCTGGCTCTTCTCGTTATTATGATGGAAAGGGAGAGAAACACTCAAATATTCCTGAGAGTGTCCTCGATTGGATAAATCACAGGTTGGTTAATCTGTCAGACTACCTTTTCAGAGACTCAAGGATCTCATTACCAAGAATCTGTTCAGCAAGAACCATTGCCAGTAATCAAATATCAAGACACTTTCTGACTGGTAATTAATAATATAGATTGGTTTATTGGCCTGTAAAATTGTCGGAGTATATGTTTCCCATGGCAAAGGCATCTTTTAAATGAACAAACACAAAAGCAACCTGTCACAAAGAGTAACATCAAACATTGTACAATTCATAATAATTTGTTGGGATAGATTTCCACTATTCTTAAAAATAAATTTAACTTGGATTCTCCAGATTACAAAAAAAAGGTGACATGGTACTAGGTGTAAAGACATTTGGCATTCTTTTTCCAAAAAGTTTCATAGTCTGTCATGTCAAAGGATTATGCAAAGCAATAGAAATAGTTAATTCAACACAGGAAAGCAATCTTCTCACTAGACATTAGCATCTACTTCTCTCATTAGCAGTTCTGTCTCATCATAATGGTATGTGCTGGTTTTCGTTTTCAGAATCAAAGATAGTGTAAGATCAGCCATCATTAGCCCACATACTCTACAATGTTCACTGACCAGTTGCAGCAATATATTAATGGAAATATAAATCCCAGAAGTGGAGAAAGATTAGGGGCTGGGGGAGTGGGTCCAGGGAAAAAATTACACATGTGTGTGCTTCCTAGCAACTGTTTCCATAGTTATCCAAAACACGGCACTGCCTTCCTACCTCTCTCCTCTGCCCTGTTTCCCCTCTCATTAAGCATCATTTTACTCAAGAGCAAAGACTAATAAAGCTGAACCTTTTGATGAACTCTGGATTTCTGTGAATGCCTTTGGCATTTTCTCAGTAGCCTGTTAGTATAACAATTGTAGAGTCATAGTGAGCAATCTTGGAGTGGTTATAAAAGGTAATTATTTCTTTTATTATTATTATTATAGTGGGTCAATTAAGGGAAATATAGAGCTATAACTTTCACAGATTTACTATGGAAACTTCTGGAAGGTCACTTTGCTTTATCTTATTTAGAAATTCATTGGGTATATCATAATCTACTGTAGCTAAAGTAATAAGAGTTGTCTAGAAGGAAATAGTTTTGTTAATAGGCTTTTAAAATGTTGGGGAGAAAAGACAAGCTGTTGTGTGATGAAATAATCTGTGTAATCCTACAAGAAATAGACACATATGCCATATATGAATACTATACCATAACTCAAATATATATGTATATCTCATGATATAGACACCAATTAGATGTATATTTGCACATTTTTAAATTGCTCTAGAAGTTAAATTGGGATTGTTGTCTTTAATGGATGCATCAAAGCTCTAAGCAACAACGTTTAGGAGAAGTGCCACTTTGTCACCTCTCCTAACATAGTCTCTGGCAAATACTTATCACTCAATTAGTATTAATTTAATTACCAAAGTTTTCCTCCCACATGATTTCAAGTTTTCTCCCTATATTATTCACTCTACGTTTAAGAAAACATTGCATTCTACTTTGATTCATTATGTTACTGACAGTCCAACATTATCATGCAATAATGAATGAGGTGCTTAATTCTCAGGATTCATCTAAGCTTGTCTTCTTGAGGTGACAGTTCTTGTATGCACTGAAGCTCTTCCTCAATCTCTTTTTACTACCACCACGCTTTATCAAATCCAGCCTGCCCTGTATTCCATTTCCTGAAAATATTTTTCCAAGTTAGATGAAAGCCAACTAATTCAATATCATATTTCAGGTCTTTTTTAGTGGTTGATAACAGCTTAATATTCCACCGCTTTGTGGGCGGTATCTAGGTAAATGTTACCAGAGCTGTGCTAGACACACTATGATAATAATAGAATAGTAACAATAATAATAACTAAAATTTATGGAACCCTCACTCTACTAAGCACTCTACTAAGGACTTTACCTTTATGCTTACCTGGATTTCTCACACCTCTATATGAAAGATTCATTCTTATTCACTCCATTAGTGATACAGGGGAAAAAACAGAGGCTCAGAAAGTTTAAAGAAGTTGTCAAAAGTCACCCAGTTTGAGCATATAGGACTCAATGAAAACCAGAAACTTCTGATTCCAGAGCTTTAGGATATAACCACCATGTTATACTTCCTCCCTGTTTTAATTCCAAGAGTGATCTTAATTGGACAATTCCAATCTGGTAATCCAGTCTGGTAATCTGATGATGAAGATCCTAAAGTGGCAGATCTTAACACACATCATGTCATATATTACATCAGATATTGTTCCCAAGATTCAGCTGATGTTCAATTTTCAATAACTTTTAACTTCCATTGTTGATTATAAATGAGCCAAAATATTTGTTCAGGGTCAGTGATGTGTAACAATAGTCCATGTTACTTTAAAAATTTGTTCAACCAACACACACACATGCAATAGGTAACCCACAGTTAATGACTGACAGTTTTATTGATTGCTTGCAGATTCTGATTTCTTAACATTTGTCCAGCTTTCTGATTTTACTTAGTGAAGCAATATGTTGAAAACCATTTTGTAACTCAATTTCTCAGCTCTTTCTTCCTGTGGAAGTATAGCTTTTAGGGGCCTATGTGAAATATTGGTCTTGATTCTCATTATCACTTGCTAATTACCTACTGTGAAGAATGTGTTACCTGATAATGACACATTGTGAAACATTGATCAAAGCCTTCTCTGGCACACAGAGGTAACAGTGCGACTTCTTTGTTTTCAGTGACTGGATTGTCACCCAAGGGGGGAACTTTTAGGGTTAGCTAATTTCATAACCACCATTTCATCTCTATACCAGAATTTTATATATTTTTTTCATTAATTATTTTGTATCAGAGGATGGAAAAAAATCACCTTCAAATAAAATCACTAACAATGTAGAGTAATTATGTAGCTATAGCCTGGGGAAAAGCGATGTAGCTCAGTTAATCACCCGAGCGAGGTTCACCAGACCCCTGTCCATGGTTTCCATACTTGTTGTATGCTGCGTGTATTTATTCATAAGGTAATATACAGAGTGAGATGCTACAAGCTTGTGCCAAAACTGTTCTGCTGAAGCACACATCCATGCCCCGTGGGTATCAACTGAAAAGATGGTAGCAACTATAGAAAATTCCATTCTGCTTTTAAAATTAAAGAGGTCAATGGATTCGGGTCAAAATGTGAAGACTTGTGGATGGTTGTAATTGCAAATCTGACAATAATACCATACCTAAAACTATCGTAACAGAGTATAGAATGGTGAAAAGGCTAATATATTGGGAAATAAACTAATAAGAAAATATAGGGTTTTCTTTTGGTGTTTATAAAGTTTATCACAAGTTTATTATATTTTAGTCTTATGAATTATCCAGTTACTACCTGTATAGCTGTTTCAATAACTGTTTTGGAGAAACAAAAATAAACCAGAAAAATGATTGCTGAAATTTCTAATTTTTATGAACTTGCAAATTACCGAAATGTTAGAATAAGCAGTAATCCCAAACCAGAATAAACAGCAGAGTTACTTGAATGGGAAAAAAAAAAAAAAATCAAATTTTCCTCCCTGGATATCATTGGATTCTGGTACACTGCTGCCATCACGTGGATAGGTTGTGTATTGCAGGATTAGTCAGACTAAAGCTAAGTTGCTCAACCTTGGAAGCTTTTACAAAATAAACTCTGGAGGGGAAAATGCTGGTGAAGTCTAGACATTTGTATTTTTAAACACTCCCCAGGTGTTTGTAGACCTGGGTTTTGTGAAAAATCTATGAATTGTATTGTTTTACTTTTGCAATTCTCTCTAGGTTTGACTCTTTTCTGGAAAGTAATTTTATTTTCATCTCATGCAACATTAATGCTAGCAAACTACATATCCTTATATTCTTCGTTATTTTTCCCAGCCAGGAGTCAGTTTCTGTCCATCAGTCTTTCTCTTCCTCCTCTATAATTTGTGACCACTCATAATAGTTTCATATATCTAGCTACATCAACCTCTTTCCAGTTAAAGTAATCTAGATCAGTGATTCCCAATTGCTCTCATAATTTAACATGCATCAATATGGAGGGCTTGTTGAAATTCAGTTTGCTTGGCCCCTCACCCAGAATTTCTGAATCTGTAGGTCTGAGATGGTGCCTGAGAATTTGCACTTCTAACAAGCTCACAAACAATGCTAATGCTACGGGTCTGAGGGTCACATATTGAGAACCACTGCTTTAGCATATCAGACTATTTCCCAACAGAAGAGGAGCCACAATTTTGTATGATCTTTTTGGTAATCGAATTTTCAAATTCCTTTAGGCATTGCTTTAAATTGAAAACGTATGGATGCTTAAAGTCTAGATTTTTTTTTTTTTTTTTGTCTCTACTTTCTAATCGAATCTGACTTCTTTCAATCTCTTGTGCCAAACAAACTCTTCTGGACACAGGAGGAAGGGAACAAGCTGACTCTTTTGATTAAAATGTCATCTTCCCCGTGGTCCCTTCAGATTTCAGGTCAATCAATACTACCACAGGAAAAGTTTTGCTTACCTTAACAATCAGGTTAAATTCTTCTATTACAGGAAACAGTTGACAGTCATAACATAGGTCATGACCACAGGTTAACCTTTGTTTGAGTGCTTAATTGTTGCATATTTCCCTGCCTAGATGGCAAGCTACAAGAGTGAACTGGTACTAGTTTTGTCTTTTGTGCTTACCTTCATATGCTTAGTACCTAAAAGAGTGCCTGAAACACAAGAGTAACTCAATCAATTATGTATCAGGTATAGTGTCCACAGCTTGGGATATAAAATAATAAACAAACAATTAAAACTGAGCCCTACACCTCAGCAGGTTCACAGTATACTGTGAATGAGCTATACAACAAGTTCAGCATAAAACATGCTCTGTTAGAGTTATAGTTTTAATATCGAATACATTTCTGTGTATAATTCTGGATAATTAGATATTTTGCAATATCTTTATGGGCAGACACACGTGCTCTGCTGTATGCATTATTACATGGTATGGTTATTCAAGCATTAATTTTTAAAATATTTATATGACTATGATATCGTATGAATAATACAATTGCACTGTAAAGTTTATGCTTTTCTTCTCCTTAGCTCATTAGTTATTTCTCCTATTGGGGAGGGTATATTAAGTAGCAGAGATTCAGACAATTAGAGACATGTAAACTTGGCCTTAAAATTTTAAGTGTTGTTCTTAATGGCAGATAGCACAATTAAGTTATTCCTCTTTTTCTTCAAGTGGACATGAAAAAACACCATGTCTTCTGTCTGTAAAATAAAAAATAAAAGTAAAGTTCTGAAATTATTGGTTTTATGCATATTTACAGAAAACATAAAATACAGAGGCTACCAAATACAGACATAACAAATCAATCCTATTGTAATCCACCCTGCTTCTTTTCATTGTGTAGCAACTAGATCTTCCAAAGATCATCTTGGGGGTGATATATTTTAAATTATTCTAGATGCTACTTTGCTGGCTAATATCAAAGTTTAACTCATTCTTCACTATAGCATACACACACATCATGAGACCAATACTCATATCTCAGGATTTTCATTTTTCAATGCGGCCATCACGATTTATCTCCAAATCATTATGACATTAAATCATCTTTCTGCAAGTGTCCAACCAAAAAGTTCAAGGAAGCTTGCAAAAGACATAATTTACTGGCATGTGGGCATAAAACTAATCTAGAAAGCTTATGTATATGCATGTAGTTTTTAAAATGAAACTCTGGTAAATATACTATCTCATGGAATTATATATTAAAGCAGTAATTTTCCTTCAGAGAAATCTGGTGAAAATGTTGATTAATTGACTTAACCAAGTGGACCAGCTATTCAATGGCAGAAATATTCCTAAAACTTATGTCTTTAAATTTGTAGCTCTCTGTAATTTTGCTAACATGATGGCACTTCTACAACTATTTATTTCATTCTGCTGACCAAATCCCTGAGATATTCTGGAAATGTTTATCTTCTACACTTAATGTAAAATAAAATGAGTAATTTTAAGATAGATGAACAGTTCCTTAGAAGCAGTAAAAAATACTGTATTGACCTCCTTTTTAAGATTTATTATTTATTTTAGAAAGAGAGAGAGAGAGCGCCTGTTGGGGGGGAGCACAGGGAGAAGAAGAGGGAAACTGAAGCAGACTCTGCTCTGAGTGTGGAGCCCAAAGCAGGGCTCGACCTCACTACCCATGAGATTACAACCTGAGCAGAAACCAAGAGTCAGACGTTTCACCCACTGTGCCACCCAGGTGCCCCTGAACTTTTTTTATTAAGGACAGTTAACCTTCTATTCCATCTTCTCTAAGCTAGCCAGAAGCACACTGAGAATTTATATGAGACCATCACTTCATCCTCTAAAAACAAACTTATAAAATTACATGATAATCTGTTTATTTTTGGCAGTCAGGCAGCAGGACCATTCATAATTTTCAAGGAAGTTTTATGTAGAAATGTTGAAATCACAAAACAAAATAATATCTATATTAATTCTTTTCTTTGTACTCAAACACGTATTCTCCATTGTCTCATTAATGCCTATATTAACAAGAAATATTAGGGGCTTTACATTCTTTTAGATTTTAAAAATCAGTTCAGGGGCGCCTGGGTGGCTCAGTTGGTTAAGCGACTGCCTTCTCAGGTCAGGGTCCTGGAGTCCCGGGATCGAGTCCCGCATTGGGCTCCCTACTCAGCAGTGAGTCTGCTTCTCCCTCGGACCCTACCCCCTCTCATGCTCTCCCTCTCTATTTCATTCTCTCTCTCAAATAAATAAATAAAATCTTAAAAAAAATCAGTTCAGATGTTTGGCACTAATGCTTTTAGACGTTTTTGATTAGTTTCTTGCAACTTATAGGAATTGATATCTTGAGGCAAACCAGGTAGCAGAGTGTCTTAAACATTTCTCCAGTGAGAGGTGATCTTTTAAAAACCTGTTATCCTCTCTACTGACCTGAGAAACCTATTTACAGCACTGAATTCAAGAGGGAGAGGGAATTAATAGGCTATATATATATTTTTTTTTTCTTTTTGGAGTACAGTTTAAATCCTATTTTCTAGACATTAGATCAGTTTAAGATCCTTGGTGACTTTAGGTTTTCACTTGATAATATAATAGTTTGAAAATTCATCTTAACTCATTGTAAATATCTGATTTAAGTTGCATTCATAATACAATGTCAGCAAAAGTGTAACCATTAGTAATTGCATTAAGTCATTCCATTGCATGAATTTAGAAACAGTTTTAATAATTTTGTAAAATTTCTGAATTTATCATTCTTTAAAAAATGGCACTTGTATAATTGGATTAATTATGATAGTAGAAATCTAGGAGCAAATGCTAGCACGTGTTTAGAAGAATATAAAATGCCCTTATATGTAAAATGTATAAAGCACAAATAGCCAAAAGTATCATCTTCATTATCAATGCTTTGAGATAACCAGAGTTAATACTTTGTCTCATGAATTGAGAATTTTTCTAAGAAATCATATTTTTAATGAAAAGGGATAGTATGCTTTATACTGTTTTATGATGTGCTTTTTCCACTAAAAATTAATTAACATAGAATGTGCAACACCAAGAGTGATCCCTAATTATAAATTATGGATGGGGGGATGCCTGGGTGGCTCAGTCGTTAAGCATCTGCCTTTGGCTCAGGTCATGATTTCAGGGTCCTGGGATCGAGCCCCGCATTGGGCTCCCTGCTTGGCGGGAAGCCTGCTTCTCCCTCTGCTTCTGCCTCTGCCCCTTGCTTGTGTTCCCATTCTCTCTCTCTCTCTGTCAAATAAATAAATAAAAATCTTTAAAAAAAATTATGGATTGGGGTGATAACGATATATCAGTGTCTGTCCATCTTGTAATAAATGCACTACTTAGGGTGGTGATAGTAGGGAGTGCATGTGTGGGACAAGGGATAGTATATAAAAACTGTCTGCACTTTCCACTCAGTTTTGCTGTGAATTTAAAAATGCTCTCAAAAAATAAAATCTATTAATAGAGAAAGAGATCATCCTGTGTCTAATAAATACACATTGCCTATATTATATATATATTACATATTATAATAGCAACTATTTAGCTTATTTAAATATATTTGTGTGTGTATATATATATATATATATATATATATATATATGCACTGTGGCAATAAACATATTTAAGATAATTTCCCAAACAGAATTGTTGAGTCAGGGAACCACATATCTGAAATATTTTTATTCATATTATTTCATTCCTTCTATAATGGTTAGTCTGAGTTCATTTTTGTCTTAATGTAAAACTTACAAGATTTTATGGTTATTTTATTTTGTACTGTTATGATTATTTATGAGATTGACCACATTTCCATGGATTTCATTCATTTATTCATTCTTTCAACTAAAATTTCTAGCGCTAATATACGACTGGCAATATATTATTAGGTCCTGTATATCCAGCCAAAACAAAAGCAACATAAACCCTTACCCATGGAACTTATATATATTTTTTAAAGATTTATTTATTTAGAGAGAGAGAGAGTGAGTGGGGGGAGGAGCAGAGGGAGAGAATCTTCAAGCAGACTCCCCACTGAGCATGGAACCTTACGGGGGGCTCAATGCAAGGCTCCATCTCACAACCGATGAGATTACAACCTGAGATGAAACCAAGAGTCAGAGGCTTAACTGACTGAGCTACCCAGGCACTCCAGAACTTATATTATAAAAAGGGAAAAACAATTTACAAAATGAATAAGCAAAATATATAGTATGCTAGTTATTGATAAAAGAAAAAGAGAAAAATGTACTATGCAAGGGAATACTTGGATGTGTGTGTGCATGGTTGTTGAAATTTTACATAAGATGTTTAGAGAAGACTCACAGAGAATATGACATTCGAATAGAGATTTGAGAGATCTAGTGACTTAATCCAGGACAATAATGACAGAAATGGTAAGAAACATTCATATTTTGTTTAAAGGTCGACCAGTGGGA
This sequence comes from Zalophus californianus, assembly GCF_009762305.2. Taxonomy (NCBI): domain Eukaryota; kingdom Metazoa; phylum Chordata; class Mammalia; order Carnivora; family Otariidae; genus Zalophus; species Zalophus californianus. The sequence continues at coordinate 44,029,983 of NC_045603.1, forward strand.
TTTGTTGACAAGTGGATAAGGACATGAAGCTTGAAAGAAAGAGAGAAATCAAGGATAACATAAAGGTCAAGCAACTGAAGGGTAGATGACCATTTATTTAAAGAGGAAGGAGATGGTAAGACAGGTATGTGAAAAAAATGAATTTAGACATGTTACATTCTAAGGCCTATTAGACATTGACTGGAAATTTTATCGAGTCACTTAAACATATGAGTCTTCAAGTCAGTTAGAGGTAGTCTAGACTGAAGATATACAGTTGGACATTCTTAGCATACCAACAACAGTTAGAACTATGTGCCTATATAAAGATATAAAGGGACCAAACATAAAGGAGAGAATAAGCGCAAGGACTGAGCCCTAGGATGCTACAACTTTTAGAAGGTGGAAAAATATTGAAAGTCACGGAGAAATAGCAAAGTAAAATAGAATAAAGTGTGACATGGAAGAATAATAAAGATAGTGTTTTATGAATGAGGGAATGATCAGCTGGATCAAATGCTGCCAGTGGGAACTGGCCAATAGACTTAATGTCATGGTGATATTCACAGGCAGGTTCATTGAAGAAATGAGAGCAAAAGCCTGACTAGAATGGTCAAAGTGATAAAGTCAGAGAGGAACTAGAGAATAGTAAGTATAGGGGTGCCTGAGTGGCTCAGTCGGTAAAGCACGAGCCATCAGCTCAGGTCATGATCCCAGGGTCCTGGGATAAAGCCCCATGTCAGGCTCCCTGCTCAGTGAGGAGCTGGCTTCTCCCTCTCCTCCCTGCTCATGCTTTCTCTTGCTATCTCTGCCTCTCTCTCTCAAATAAATAAATAAAAATCTTTAAAAATAAAATAAGAGAGAATAGTAAGTATAGATAATTCTTTCTGGAAGATTTTGTATAGAAGAAACAAGAATAATGGAACAGTGGGTGCACAAAAGGATGTGAAATTTTAAATTTTTTTCAATTTTTATTTAAATTCTAGGTAGTTAACATACAGTGCAATATTGGTTTCAGGAGTAAGGGTGTGAGATTTTAAGAAAGTACTTTCAAGATGAGAGAGATGACAGTGTATTTGTATGGTGATGGGCATAATCAGTTGGGGCAGGGGGGATCGATGATGTAAGAGATAGAGTGGAGAATTAGGGACCATTGAAAAAGAGAGAGGTGATAAATGGCATTATCTAGGAAATATATATTCTTTCTTTCACCCAGTAATTTCAAGTGTGTGTGTGTGTGTGCGTGCGCGTGTGTGTGTATGAGAGAGAGAGAGAGAGAGAAGCAACAACAAAAAGAAAGCTAGAAACAACCTGAATTTCCATTCAACAGAAGAAGGGATGAAAAAATTGTGGTGTATCCAGGCAGTGAAATACCTAAAGAAATTAAAAATGGGCAAATTGCTACTACATAGAGCATCATGGGTGAATTTCAAAAGCACAAGTTTGAGTAAAACTATACGTTGTTGAAAAATACACAGAATGCAATTTCATTTATAGCAATGTAAAAAACAAGCAAAACTAAATCATAGATGTCTTACTGATACATATAGTAGTGCTAACACAGTTAAAAAAAAACAAGAGGGGGAGATAATTTTCATAAAATTCAGAATAATATCTTCTGGCAGGGAGGCAGATATAACCAGGGAAGGGTCCATGAGCAGCTGAAGTCTGATTATTTCATATTTATTTATCTTGGTACAAATATATAAATGTCCATTTTATTATTATTCTTCAAATTGGACTTATATGTCACTTGTATAATATTCTTTATTTTGCTTCTTAAAGTTTTTGATACAAATGTGTTTCTAGTACATTAAGATCCTTTTCTACTTTACATCAAGACTCTCTTGAGCTATGTCATTTGATATATTCTGACATCTGGCAAGTCAGTCATAGTTGTTTCCTCCTTTAACTCAGAAAGTTCTCTTTCCCTTTACTCAGTTATCTCACAGTTTTTTTTCTTATTGTTGCATCTCTAATTTCTTTGAAAACATAAAGTAGGTGGTATCTAAGATAGCTTCAATTTTTCCAAAGTAATTTTTAGACCTATAAATACTCTCCCCAAATCTCTTTGTATACTAAATTTACCCCCTTACTTTGCAGATTATTTTTGGTATTCCATGTTTTATGTTGATTCATTACTATTGTTACTATATTTATCCTGGAATGTTGTTACTGCCTTTTCTTAGTCTGGTCCAGAGTCATACTAAATTATTGTTAATGAATTTTGATTATGTCTCTTTGTTGTTCATGGATTAGAATTTCCCTCTATTCTTCTCTCAGAGTCCCCAAAATAATTATAAATTCACAACTAAATTCTTATTTTAAAAAAGAAAATAATACACATAAAGCAAAATCTATTCTCTAATAGTGGCCCCTTCCCGAGGGGCTATTAATATCTCCTCTCAAAATTATTTATTAATATATTGTAAATCTAATCAAATTAAACAAGAAATTATTTTTCAAAATTGATCAATGAATTCCCAAAACTAATGTATAAACTGGTTAACTTATGGCTACTTCATGAAAGTGTCTTATTCCTCTTGTTTCTCTTTCTATTTTAAAGTATATAATTTTATTCTCTGTTAATAATGAAACTTTATTTTTCTCATTGTAATGATTAACACTTCAATTTTTGTTTCATGCTTCAATTCTTTGTTAACAAGAATGCAGATAGAACCTATCTTTGTTCTATCTACTGTTTTAGTAATTAGTCATTAAATAATGATATTGGCAATTGACATAAAATGGTTAATTTAATAATTGTTATAATACAGTGACAATGATGATGATGATGACAGCTAACATTTGTTGAGAAGCTACATATGTCATATACGAATATAAGTATTTTACGAGCATTATCTTACTTCATCTTTTTAACAAACAATGGCATAATGCAGAAACTAAAGTTGAGGTACAATCAGGATCACTCTGCTCGTCAGTGGTAGAGGTGATGCTCAAACAGTCTGTATGAATACAAACAGCTCATGATCTTACTTAGTTACTGTGGTACTTATCTAATAGTATTTTTAAAGGTCCAGAACTTATTAGAGTAGAGAATCAATTTCCAAAGCAGGTATATTTTAAATACACTAACATGGCAGTGCTTCAAATAGCATGTAATGCAAGGTAAATAGATTAGTTTTTTAAAATAAGAGCAAGATTAGTTGAACTTTCCATCTTCACCATTTCTTTTCTTCTTTTTTCTGTTTCTGTTTCATGTCTGTCTCACTTAAATTACCCTTCCACAAAATGGAGTTGTAAACCTTTGGGACAGATGAAGTCTATAACCTTTGAGCTGGGTTCATTGCCTTGCCTGGGAGCCATTGTACATTTGACCACCGCCTGTATTTTGATTACACTACATGGTCACTTAAAGTTCTGGGCTTGTTTTATTTTTGTGTGAAAGTTGTACTAGGGTTCTTCTCTTGCAAATATTCAAGCTTTAATCTTCTCCTTCATCCTACTAATTTAATACTTTTTCTCATGGAACCAAAATTGTGTTTATTTATATCCCACAACATTTCCTGGTTAGAAAGCAAGGCAGAGTCAATAAAACCCAACTGCCTTCCCCAGAACCCTTGCAGGCAATTGGAAAAAACTAGTTGGGCTTTGTATAATTTCCCTAATAACATTCTTTATGATGCCTATTACTTACTTTTTAAACTAGTTTGTCCTGAACATTTGTATCTGGGAATAACATATATCATCCATAATATCATCCATAATAGACAGAGCAGTAGACCCAAAGAGGACTGATTTAAAGCCAAAGCAAACACAAGGATTTGTGTTGGGTTGTACTACAGAAACACCAGGAAAGCCAGTTTATTTCCAAAAACAAAAATAAAAATAAGCCAGGGAAGATAGCCAGTGGTGGAGGAGGTGAGATGAGAGACCATGAATTTAGGAGTCTGACAGAACTGAAGTTTAAACACAGCTATGCCAGTATCAGTTATGTGGGGTTTTTTTCCTGAAAATTACTTAAATTCTGAGTCAAACTTCTTGTTCAAAAGGAGGACAATTCAACCTTGATGATAGTATTTAGATGAGATATGAATATAAAACACTGGCAAATATCTAGCACATAGTACATAGTAAGTGGTATCTTTTTTTAAAAAAGATTTTATCCATTCATTTGAGAGAGAGAGAGAATGAAAGAGAGAGCACATGAGAGGGGGGAGGGTCAGAGGGAGAAGTAGACTCCCTGCCGAGCAGGGAGCCCAATGCGGGACTCCATCCAGGGACTCCAGGATCGTGACCTGAGCCAAAGGCAGTCACTTAACCAACTGAGCCACCCAGGCACCCCGTAAGTAGTATCTTTTATAATTAACAAGTGTGCATACTTGAAGTAGATCTGCAAGGCATACACAATGAAATGGAACTGTGAGACCATTACAATGATTACAAGAAAGGCTTTTTCTGGGGGGGAGTTCCTGGGGGGGGATGGATTAGCCTGGTGATGGGTATTAAGGAGGGCACGTACCGAATGGAGCACTGGGTGTTATACGCAAACAATGACTCATGGAACACTACATCAAAAACTAATGATGTAATGTATGGTGATTAACATAACAATAAAATTAAAAAAAAAAAAGGCTGAAGCTGCAGGGACAGCAGTGCTAGAGGCAATGGCCAACCTCCAGCAGGCTCACAGCTCCATGGGCTGCACATTGTCCCTGTGGTACATGCTGGCTGTGCCTCACCTGTCTTGGCTGTTGCTCAAGCTTGGTTCTCTAGCTTTCCTACTTATTCTATCGATGGTTGACCTGAAACCCTTCCAAAAAAAGTCTTTTTCTGTTTAATATGTTTCTGTTATTTGTAACTACATGAGTAGTAGAGAAATTGAGGTGGTTTCTAAGAACAGACCTCTAAGGACATAGAGAAATCTGGGCTTTGTTTCTGGCATATTTGGGACTGAAGGTAATGAACAACCAAATCAGCATTAAAGATAAGAGATGGGCGATTCTGCACCATACATAGGGGCATGAACTATCTGACATAAACTGCCCACTGAAAAAAAAGTCTTTGGTATCTGAGTGGCAATTAACCAGTATGAAGGGCACGAGGAAACTAAAATGATCATTTTCCATCATTTCCATCACACTTTATAAGGACAACAGGATCAGAAACTTAAATTCTCAGTTGAAGGTAAATATTGAAACAGAAGGCCATCCTGGGTTCCTTTTATTTTCTGGGTTCCTTTTAAAAAGACCCAAAGAATCTCAGTAAAAGAGGCTGGGGGGCCTGGGTGATTCAGTAGTTAGGTGGTTGACTTGATTTAGCTCAGGGCATGATCTCAGGGTTGTGAGATCGAGCTCCCTGTTGGGATCTCCCTGCTCAGTGCAGAGTCTGCTTGAGATTCTCTCTCTCCCTCTCCCTCTGCCCCTCCCCGGCTCACATGTGTGTGTGTGTGTGTGTGTGTGTGTGATTAAATCATAAAAAAAGTTAAAATATTATTACTCCCCAATCTCATTAGATCTCTTATATGAAATATAAGACATTTGTAGAGAGGGAATTAAATACTGATTATTAAAAATGGGATATATAGGAGATTAAAGAGATTTGAAGTATTCTGAAACCCAAATTAATTTATCCTTCTTGTCTGAAAGATTATGCCGTTGGCTTGAAGATTCTGTGACAACCTTGGTTAATAGTGTTTTGTTGAAAAAAGAAGACATTTCTCCTAATGTCTCCCATTCTCCACAATTCTTTGTCTCTAGCCAGTGATTTCAGATTCCAGCACTCATCTGGAGGAACATTTTTTTAAAAAATAATAATAAAAACATTGAAGGGGTAGGGATTAGGCAAAATAAGTAAAAGGGACTAAGAGATACAAATGTCATGTTATAAAGTAAGTAAGTTAGGGAAAAGTAAAGAATAGCATAAAGAATAGCATAGGCAATATAGTTAAGAAAATTGTAATAACTTTATATAGTAACAGATGGTAACTAGACTTATTGTGGTAAACATTTCATAATGTATATAAATGTCAAATCACTGTTTGTAAACCAATATAATATCGTATGTCAACTATACCTCAATAACGATAATTAATAATAATAACTTAAAAGGTAAAGTCTTATATCTCTAAAACAATTCTATTTCAACAACTTGTCAACATTCCATGGGATAATTTAAGATGAATTCTGAGGGTGCGGGGTCAGTGTAAAACTGTTAGAAAATAATCTCAGAGACAGACAAATTTATCAATGCTTTTTCCTGGAATAAAACTAAAACTCCAGTGGTATGGAAATAAAAGGCCAGATTTATCACAGCCATGGAAGCAACATCAGCACCAGCAGCAACAACAAACATTGCTATTCTAAGCTGTGCGCTCCTGTTGTGTTCTCTCCTCTCACCTTGTCCTTCAGCCTCCTTCCTGAACCCAGTCACCTTCCCGCTGATTCTGTGACCTACCCGATAGACTTCTCATATGTTTCTTTGGCCTAAGTTAACAAGAGTATGTATCAGTCTAGTATAGGAGATTATCAATAACTTTAAGCTCTGTTACCTGTTCTTAGAATGGTGTCACATATGGTGATGGGTATTAAAGAGGGCACGTTCTGCATGGAGCACTGGGTATTATACACAAACAATCATGGAACACTACATCAAAAAAAAAGAGAATAGTGTCGCATAAATATAACGAATAAAATTTCTAATATGGCAATCAAGATGCATTTCAAATTTGTTAGTATGTAATTGAACTTTAATAAATAGATTATAGTACAGATCTCACCTAAATATTTAGCCAAGAAAAAATACTCTGTTACCAGTGTTAATCTCTCACCTCTCTTCAGTTACTATGGAATTAAATCCAGGATTTATTTGCATAGTATAATTTTGATTGTAATTTTAACTTTTTTCTTTTGCTTTCACTTCATTATTATGATAAACAATTTTTACAGATAACAGTTTTTTTAATATAACATAAAATTTACTACCTAACCATTTTAAGTGTACAGTTTAGTAGTCTTAAGTATATTCACATTGTTGCAAAAACAGAGATCCAGAACATTCTATCTTGCAAACCTGAAACTCTATACCCATTAGACAAAACTATCCATTTTCCCTGTTCCCAGACCCTGGTAACCTCGATCCTACCTTCTGTTTCTAAGAATTGACTCCTTTAGATACCTCATATAAGAGGAGTTATACAGTGTTTGTCTTTTTATGACTGTCTCATTTTACTTAATATAATGTCCTCGAGGTTCACCCACATTATATCATGTGACAGGAGTTCCTTCTTTTGGATTGATTGTAATTTTTAATAATAATAATGAAAGTTTTTCAGAATCAATGCCCTATAATATAAATAGAACACACTGCCTAACACTAGACAAAATATTTTAAGTTCCATATGGTACCCTAAAAAATGTGGTTAGTAATTTGTTCAATCCTTAATTTCCTAGTTATCCATTAAAGCATTCTGCAAATACTTAATTACCAGAATCATAATTTCAGTCTGAAATTATCAGTCACAAATTTCAGTATAAAAATCTTTAGGTGTTCTGATATTGATTCCATTGCGTGTGTGCGTGTACGCGTGCACACTTCTGACCAACTGGCTATAAATCAGAAGTTCCCACTGTCCCTTCCTTGGTTTCAATTAGTTTTGCTGAGTTCTGTGGCTCATAGAACTAAGGAAACCTATTTGTTCACTAAATTACCATTTTATTATGAAAATAAATAATTCAGAAACAGCCAGATGGAAGAGATGTATAAGGCAAAGTATGGGAAAAGGGCAAGGTATAGGGAAAAGTGTAGAGCTTCCATGACCTCTTCAAGTGCACAATTCTCCCCACATCTCCAAGTGTTCATCTCCTAGAAGCTTTTCAGACTCTCTTTTTTATTTCCAAGTGGAGCCTTCCCTGAATAGTCATGACTGGTTAAATCTTTGGCCACTGGTAATTCACTCAACCTCTAGCCCCCTTCCTTTCTTGCTTCCTTGGAGGTCAAAGAATGGGACAGAAACTTCAAATCCCCAATCACATGGTTGGTTCCCCTGGCAACCCCAGCCCCTTAGGTGGGGTCCAAAAGTCACCTCATTAATATAACAAAAGACACCTTTATATCTCTCATTATTTAGGACATTGTAACCTAAGGGTTTTAGAAGCTCTGCCAGAAATGGGAACAAAGACCAAATATATATTTCTTATTATAAATCACAATATCACAGAAAATAAAGCTTCCAACTTTGGCATAAATTAAAATACTGTTTATATGACTACACTACATTAAGAAATTCGAAGTCACTTGTTTTATACTATTAACTGAGAGGGTAATACATATTAAAATGCATTTAAGTAGTGAAATTTTTGTTAATGTTATTAATAATCCTAATAATATTTTTAAAACAAAGATTTCAGGGGCGTCTCGGTGGCTCAGTCGTTAAGCGTCTGCATTTGGCTCAGAGGTCCTGGGATCAAGCCCTGCATCGGGCTCCCTGCTTGGCAGGAAGCCTGGTTCCTCTCTCACTCCCCCTGCTTGTGTTCCCTCTCTCGCTGTGTCTCTGTCTGTCAAATAAATAAAATCTTTAAAAAAAAATAAACAAAGATTTCAATGCCATAAACATTATCTTCATTGTTTTAACAATTTTTTAAAAAATTCTAAGAATGTACCTTATGTAATATTGCCTATTCTACTCAAAACTTACCACATTGTACTGTATTTTTTCTTTTACACTCATTACTATCTGAAATTATATTTCTTTAACTTGTTTAATTTCTGATTTTAGCCTAACAAGCAACCTCCATTGAGCAAAACCTTTGCAGTCATTCTTACTACTATCAACCCACCTAGAGAAATACTTAGAACAAAGTAAATAGTAGATGAACTCCTACTGAATTTTTAGTGCTTTTGGTCCAAAAGAAACATTGACTCCAATTCTGAAATTTCTAGCACTATGACTTTTCTTGCTGAATCTCCATTTGCTCAAACTAAAGATAATGATATTTCTTTTCAGCATGTTACAAGTATAAAATTAGATAATGTCTAAAAAAAGACTAACATATAGAAGGTGTTCAACATATAGTAATTATCTTCTTTCTTTAAACTATTGCATGTATTAACTCCATGATATTAGTTACATTCCTGTTAGTATTAATAATGAATATGGAGAATAAAATTAACACCTAAAAATGCATTAGGCTAATGAACTCATTTTTTATGTTATTATATTCTATATATTTCAATTAAGTGACCTTTAGTTAACTGATTCACTAGATAAACTGACATCATTCCCCCTGTAAAGTATATTAGTTGATAACCATAGTAAACTATGGATGCTGGATAGCTAGATGCTGGAATGCATGCCCAGCAAGAATTTTTTATCTACATCTATTTATGAAAATTATCCTATTATTACATCATATAAGTTAAATATTAAATACACCAGTGAAATTGAACCAGTGACATATAACTGCAATTACTTTTAATGGTCCAGTTATATTTAAATTGATGGTTTTGAAAACTCCAAATGAAGGTAGTTGCTAAAAATTAGGCTGCCAAATTTGATGTGATAAGACCGTCAATATGTATTGGGGGAAAAAAATCACAAAATTTAAAGGATTACACATTTAAATTTCTTCTCAAGCATTCTCAATTCTCATGCCATTTTGAAGAAACAAATATTTGAAATTTTACACAATGTATTATGCATATGCATTAGGCAAAAAGGAAACCATAAAACATTTTTTGACCTGGACTCAAAGAAAGGGGGTTGAACTTAGAAAAATTAATAGTCATTTATATGGTTTTATTTTAAATTAAAAATTTAATTTATGCATATCTTATATTTTATAAGTCCCCGTGTGATCAACCTTTTCAAATATATAACAAATATCTATGCAGTAACATGGATCAACATGTCCTCCAACTGAGACTGGGAGGTCTTATGTTTTGGGTAGATAATAGCTGGACCAGTTTTGATATAATGTAATGAAAAGAACGAGGACTTTGAACTAGTAGACCTAACTGACTCTGAAAGTTTTGAAGTAGACATGATTCTGAACTTCCTGAGCTTCATGTTTTGTTTTGTTTTTTTTCAGTTGTAAGATGTTGGTTGCAACTATCTTAAAATGTTAACATGAAACTTAGATAGTTTTGAAATTGACTGTCACTAGCAGCCATGTAAGAACGGTCTTCAGCAAAGTTTGTTTTATTCAAATTGACTTGTGTGTTTATTTATTTATTTATTTATATATTTTTAAAGATTTTATTTATTTGAGAGAGAGAATGAGAGAGAGAGAGCACATGAGAGTGGGGAGGGTCAGAGGGAGAAGCAAACTCCCTGCCCCCGGGACTCCAGGATCATGACCTGAGCCGAAGGCAGTCGCTTAACTAACTGAGCCACCCAGGCGCCCCTGACTTGTGTATTTAGTTCTTGCAGTTATTTAATTACGATTTTTATAGTTTTCTCCATTGCTGTCTCCTTAAGTAATAATTTGCATGTTTCTTGTTTAATGTAAAATGTAAAATTTTAAGCCATAAATGGAATACTGTACATGTTTTCTTTCCTTCTCTTTTAGAGCATATATATATAATTCCATATGCTGTATTAAATGTCAAATGACAATGTTCCGTATTTGTTTATAGGAAATATTTTTAAGCTATCACTCTGAACAAACTTCACAAAAAGTGCTTACATATTTTGAAGAAAAATAGAAACTTCTTTTCATTTTATTTATGGCATCTTGACAATTCATTATTTCCAAATTCCAGCAAACAATTTTTTTTCCCTTAGGTTGAGGTGTCCCTTTAGCAACACAGCACAAAAGAGAGAATCTGTGATTTTTCTCTATTTTGCTGATAATTATAAGCAGGAGGTAGTCACAGCTCAACTATTTGTTGTAGATGTATATGCTTGGTTTGGGGAGGAGGTTTACTTGGAAGAGAAAAACTGAACTATTATCTGTGGTATAAGAAAATGCCACCCAGTACAAATCTAAATGTGTTTCAGTTAAGCCAAGTAATTAGATTTTGGAATGAATCCAGTGAACTTCCACTGAATAATCTAACCATGAAATCAATGGCACATCCAAAAAGGATGTATAAATATGATAAATAAAAATAAAACAGAATAGAAAATGTGCAGCAAATGCACCTGTGACAAATGTTCTCTAGAACTAAAGAAATAAAAACAGGTTTTCCAAATTATTCACAACATATCTTCTAATCAACTTTACAATGGAATCATACTTATGAAAAATAAGAATGAGAAGGTTCATGCTTTCATAAGCAAAACCATGCCTCTCTAAAATGGAATGACCTTTACCCACTGTGATATTTCTTTCTACTGTATTGTGGAACACACATTCTCACAAAATTATGCTGTGTCTTTTTGAATAACATTTTTGCAGTTATAAAAATAAAATCAGCCGTTGTTTCTTGATATTAGATTAGGTGACAAGAAAAGATGGAAAAATTTATAAATTTACAATTATAAAAATTTAAGTTTATAAATCAGTGTTTCTTTGAGGTTAAAAAATAACTGCTAGACATTACAGACAGTTTAATTAACATAATATCACATCTCTAAGAAGTAAAATAGTAAGCATCTCTGTAAGTCATAAAATAAGAGCTATTATTTAAACCATTCTTTCAAACTTTTCAACATTGGAAATGTCTCATACTGTGTTTATCCTCGTGTTTTTACCTGCATTTTTCTGTATCTTCTCACATTTACTCTTTTTTTTTTTTTTTTTTTTTACTTTTGGTCTTTTCTTAGTGAATATAATAGAGTCAAAAGGTTGTGTAAATATATTAAATATATATATATACATTAAATATATTAATCACCCTCTTCCAAATATTTCATGTTGTACCATTCTATACTATCAGAGGGAATCCATATTGGCAATCATGAGAATTGTTCAACAAAATAAAATCCTGTTTATTGTTACAGCCCAGTAGTCACAGTCATAATGGAGTATAAGTGCCGCCTGTGTGTATAAGAGGACATGTGAGACCATTCAAATGAAAGTACCTCCTAATCAAGAAAGACAGCTCTTCCATGCTTGTGGACAGTGCACTGTTAGGGGTTACAGAGGATCTCTGGATATTTTCCCCCCAGACACATAATGGTCCCAGAAGATGCCCTGTTATTTTCCTGTGTTTCTCTCAGAAACGAGGAAGATGTGTCAGAGCCAGCAATACACAGAGTGCCACTATAAAATGGTACCTTGCACTTTTAGAGGTTTAGCAAAGAAATGCGGAGTGAGAAGAATGGGGATGATATTTATCATTTGTATAGTGCTGTGGAACATGTTTTTCCACTCTGAGATGCCAGAATGGAAAAAAAAAAATCAAGTAGAATGAGAAAGAAAAGCAAGAGTAAAAGCATTGCACATGGCTTTTGTACATATTATTTAGCAAAATGTTTTATTTTTCTTAATAAAAAGATAATGGATAATCTGACACAAAACTCCAAAACAAAAATAATTTTGGACCGTGTAATTATGTAAGATTGACTTCTGAGACCTCTCTATGAGCTAAAGGAATAGAGAAAAATAGTCATGGCCTTCTAGCAGGTCACTGTACTGTCCTTTCTGTCTAACCTCTAACTGGAAATAGATGGTTATAAGATGAAACTTCTGCCTAGAAAGATCTCTTAATTGGCTCACTCACCCTAAAAGTGCCTGTTTCTGTGTCTCATCACTGGAACTGAGGGAAACCTGTGGTTCCTGCATGTCCATTGGTTATCATTACTGGGAACCAAGGAATTATCATTGAGAAACAGGATGCCTTCTCCCGCAATAGTACTGCAAATCTCTGACCTTTCATGACTTGCAAGCTCTGAAGACCAAGAAGTTCAAGGGCAAGTTCTAAATCAGGACCATGGACCACATCCATCAGTAAGACAAGTTCTCCTCCAGGATTACCTCTTTTGTTCAGCAAGAATGGAGAGCAGATTGGAAGAATTCAAACTCAACAGCTCAATATGCACTGATATTATTAGCATCTTTTTTTTTTCTACAAAGAACACACAATTTGGTGTCCAAATACCTGTGTTTAGATAGTAAGTCTAGGACTCACGGCTTATGTAACCTTGGGATCTCAATGAAAAGTTCCTCCCTAAAAGGAGGAAGGTGATTTAGTGATAATTAGTCCGGGCCCTGGATTCTTGATGAGAACTTACTGTGGACATTGAGGTCAAGGGAATATGAGAAAAACACTCTCCTGTTGGTCATAATCAACATTTTGTCTTAAGGCTACTGTATTTTTCAAACTCTAACCCTAAAGCTAGGGGAGGTGGAGGCAGTTACTATGTCCCATAAGTTTCTCTGCCATTATTTTTATATTTGCCTTAAATTTTTTTAACAGATTTTTGTCTTGGGAAAATTTCCCTTGTAAAGAAGACTTTAACAATCTGAAGGAGTTGTACATTAATAGATGGAAGGGAATTTGAAGGGTAAGAGGTGACTATGCCCTCATTTCAAGCGGTCTTCACTAATATTACCCTTATATTTGTCTACACATCACCCTGATCCAGCTCATGGATTTGAAAGAAACCTTGATCTAATTCATTGAAATCCATTTCCTTGTAGTTTTTCAAGGACATGTCCAAATTCAAAGTAGCAGAAAATGGCAGTTGCTGAGGAATCATCTTATTGAGAAAGGTGCAATGCACATGTGAAAAGAAATAATTATATTGAGGCATATTTTACATATCATAAAATTCACACATTTCAAGTGAAAAAAATAATTCAATATGTTTTCTAAGCAAATTTACCAAGTTGTGGATCACCATATGTCAGTTCTAGAACATTTTATCACCTAATAAGTTCCCTCATGCACATGTACTATAAATCTCCATCCACCTCCCTCCCAAAGCAACCACTAATCTATTTATTGTCGCTATAGATTTTAGAGGCTAGACTTGAACACCTTGAATACTATGCTTAAATATTTTAAACAACTGACATCATTTAAGAGTATAAAGGGGGAGAATAATGTGTATCAGATACTTGTTGCAGGAAATTCACGAATTGCCTGGGAATGAGAGATTAAAAAAGAGAGTCTGGACATTAGGAGACCAGTTACATGCATGTTGTAATAATCCAGCTGCAGAGGTGGAGGCAGAGAACTCATGGTAAGGGCTTGTCAGGGCTTAGTCCATCATATTCAGAGCAAGCAGCTTTCTTTGTGATGTGAATTCTCTGCAACAACCTGAACAAGGAGAAGAGTTCCCAGAAAAGGGCAAATCATCAGGAAACTTTTATTCCACATGGTTGGTGGTCCAGGGAATGGGTAGTAGGTGGGAAAAAAATTGTGTATATTTTCTAGGAACTCTATGCATAAGAGTATAAGAGAAGAAAGTGAAGGAGATTATGCAATTGTGATTTATAAATGGTTGCACACAGAAGATAAAAGTCTAGCACTGCTGAAGAGTATACCTAAATATACAGCTGTGGTGGGGAGGGAGAGAATCCAGATAAGGTCAACCATCCTAGATATCTCAGGGAATAAAGCGAGATGACCTAGTGTGAATATTATCTTGTCTCAGAGTTGGGGAGGTTGCTAAAAATCACACCCATCCACAGCTATTTCTGCCACAGAACTGTCCAGGGATTGAGATTTACTCATTTCCTTGTGTTAAAGCCTAATTTTCAAATACCTCTGTTAACATGTTAATATGTTACTTAGACAAGATATGGTATTAATCCATTATCACCTATTGGCCAGTAGCAAATTAACTATATGTCACCAAGAAAAGAAAACACATATGAGAAAATGGGAAACAGGCCAAACTAGTGTAGGTAGGACTCTCCTGAGCAACAACACTACCAAGAATACTGAACTGAACCCTGCTAGGACTCCCAGAAAGAGACTTTCAGTCATGGCATGTACAAGCGCACTAGGTACTTGGTGTTCTTACTGTGTGTGCCATTTTTTCCAGAGATACTCTAAATGAACTCTGGAAGTGAAACTCTCCTGCAGTTTTCTTTTATTTGGCCTGGTGTTTTCTTGTTGTTTTTCCATGATTTTCCTCTCCAAATCATTCTACTGATTTACAGACATTTATTCAAATTTATTGTATGGAAAGTCCCTGTGAGAGCCACAAAGAAGTGTTAAACAATGACACCCAGAAGACATGTAAGGAAACCAACAGTCATTCTTCCCTTCCTTACTAGCAAAGCCCAATTTTATTCAGGGTACAAATGGACCTAACTAAAAATTTATTATTCCCTAGCTTTCCCTGGTAGCTAGAAGTGTTCATGTAACATAATTTTGTCCAAGTATATGTAATTGGGAGTAACTATTTGATTATTTAAGGAGAAAAATAATCCTCTAAAGAGAACTAATCCAGCCAGCATATCCCCTTTTACCTTCTGCAAGTCTAGTTCTTCCTGCCCAGAATATGGCTGTGATACTGGGAGTGGAGCAGCTATTTTATAACCTTGAGATAATGTGTATAAGCTAATCGAGAAGACAGAAGTAACAGTCTCTGATGGCACTGTGGTTCACCTTTCTTGTCTCATGTGGAGCAAACAAAACCTCACAGCAGAAAGGAGTAAGTAATTGATACAAAAGACTTATGTCAATATCTAGGCAAAAAGTAAGGAGAACCAAATATTCTAAGGTTATAGCTAGATATTCACATACTTAACACTGCCAGTCTTATTGGGGATGGCAGAGATAAAGAAATAATTAGATAAATTCTGTAAGAGTTGTACAGCCATTGTGTTACAGGTCACTTACTTGATTTGAGGGAATTCCTCAAAAGATGTAAAACTTGAACAATGACTTGAAGATTGAGAAGTTTTCTAAGCAATCTTTGGTATGGAAGAGATTGCTGGGAAAGAGAAACTAGGCAAAGAGATGAGTTTGTGAAAAGTCAAAGTCTGATAGAAAAGATGGAGAGAAGTGAATGGGAAAATTTCAGTGCATCTGGAGTCTTGTGTGTATTACAAAATGGTGGGAAGGTGGCTGGAGTCTAAGGGCAAGGACCAGATGTTGAAAGGCAGTATAAGGCATGTTAGGGAGTTTTTGCTTTACCCCATGGCCAGGATTTATAAACTGGTAACCAGCAGTAGGATCCCTGTTTAGTTTGAAAGTATTAAGTTTTATAAGTTTTAAATTTGAATGTGCTTAGATGGGAGGTGCCCTATATCCTTGCTACAAGCTCTACAACTCCCTGGGTTTTCTTTTCTTTTCTTCTCTTTTTTTTTATATAATTTTTTAGATTTATTTATTTATTTTAGAGAGAGAGATAGCATACAAGCTGGAGGGGCAGAGGGAGAGGGAGAAAGAATCTCAAGCAGACTCCCCACTGAGCACAGAGCTGGATGTGGGGTTCTATCTCACAACCCTGAGATCAGGACCTGAGCCAAAACCAAGAGTCAGATGCTTAACTGAATGAGCCACCCAGGCACTCCTCTACAACTCCTTTTAATGATAGTTAACACCCACAATATTTACGTTAGATACCTGGATCCCAAAAATATTTATGTTTGTGAACTCTTAGAGAAAAATTAAACCAAGGGCTAAAGTCCCTGAGGAAGATAGGAAAGCTTGAAGATGCTGAGATGTAGTAAGGAATACAGGTGTTCAACAATAAGTGAAAGGCAGAGACTTCAAATGAGGAAAGGCTTGATTTTATAAACAGAAAAAACAATCATAAGTGCCAGGAGAGGGAGATGAAAGAAGTTTAAAATCTCTAAGACGTTCCAGCAAAGATAAGAGAGGGTGAAAACTGGTCCCAGTCAATAGTGTATAACGGAAAGTAGAGTAGCCAAGAGGAAGATTTATTTTCAGTAAGTATTTAAGAAGTTGAATTTTATAGATAAAACTTTCATGTTTAAGAAATATAGCTCTCTAATTTCTTAATAAATTTAATATATTGGCCTCCTGGTCAAAATGCCAAAAACTTGAGTTTCAATCAACAATATGTATTTAGCAAGTGCAGACAAAAATATCTAAACTTTTGTGAGATCCAAAATTATATTTTGCCTAATAGACTTTATAGCATCTAAAAATCAAGGTGTCAAAGCAACTCTATAGTTATTATTATTATTGAAAGAAATAAGGTGGATAGGAAAGAGGAAAATTAAATATGAAAGAGTAACAAACAGAAAAATAGTCAACTCATAAGGTAATATTAATAAATTATCAAGTTATGCCAAATTGTATTATTTAACCCAAGTAGTTTTAGTATCTTCAACAATGAATATAATGTATAAAATGCACAAATAGAAAGACATAATATATCCTGTGAGCATTTTTACCAGTGTGTTAATGACCTGCTTGAGTTAGCACATTGGGCTTTGCTTCCAGCCTTAAAATATAGTCAATTATTACCTGCTCAAATCTATACCAGCACATTTTAACTAGACTAAATATACTCTAAGGAGAAGTAAATATTATACTATTTCATTTTCATTCTCAGCTTCTAAAATCACAACTATTATTCATAATTCAATTGTAGTTTTGAGTATGCTATAATGTACCTGTAAGTGAAAAATCATGTACTTGTGACAGTGTTTAAGTCTCTTGACTCATAAAATTAGAAATATCAGAGTCTGAAGTAGATTTAAAATATCTTCTTATATGTACTTAAACAGCATATTATCAATTTTTTTCTTTGTCTCCATATATAGTTATATTTTAGATTATAGCTTTTTGAGATGATATCAAATCATCAGTTGCAAAATAAACCAAATATAACTGAGATTTTAAAGTCACTGCCAACTATAATGGAGATATACAGCATACAGAGCAAATTTCTTTCATTCAAGTAACAGTTGTCAGTTTGTGCATTATTTGGACTAACTCCCCCTCCTACTTCTTGGTCCATAGCCAAAAAGCAATTTGCATTTTGTTAATTATTCACACATTTGGGGGGCAAGAGGGGTGACTTGAAGATTTAAATGGTCAATGTTGTCTCTGCATTCCTTGTCCATCCAAAATAAAAATAGATAACATTTGTATAAGCAGAATTTTGTTGGATAGCTGAGAGACTACCATGATTTAAGACTAAGATTAGAGTCAGTATCATCTAATACCTGTCAGGAATTTCAATAGTGTAATTCATAATAGTGATAATAATAATAATAATAGTCACATCTATTAACCTAGTTAAGCACATAAAATGTACCAAGTACTGTATTTAATACTTTTTCACAAATCATCTTATTTAATTTTCAATCCTGTACATAATAAGAACCATTATTTCTGTTTTACAGATAATAATAGCCAGTTTTTACTGAATTCTAATTATATGTTCAATTTGAAATATCCCAATGAAACAGTTACCATTTTCCAGAAGAGGAAACCTAAATTTAGAGCAAGAAAGTGATTTGCCTAAATTCCCATATGTCATGAGGTGAGAGCCGTGACTCATTTGTAATTTAGGAACTCATGTTCTTAAGCACAATATTGTGGTTATCACAAATGTATTAGTCATTGTAAGTAAATTTAGATGCTTTAACAGAACAGCTCCAGAGTCTCACCAGAGGTCCTACTGTTTACCCATGCCTTGATACAAGTTCCACAGCAGCTGAAATGTCATCTCTCAGTAAGGGAAACTGAGAGAGTTTAGCCCTATGCCCAAGAGAAAAATGAAATTGGTTTGGTATGATTATGGTATTTTCTCTGTCATACCTTATTTAAAAAATCTTTACTTTTCTGTGTGAAAGAGGAAACTCTTCAATTATTTTAAGTATGAAGAAACTACTGAACTATTTTAAATATGAAATGATCTCAGTAAATTTCTATTTTACAGTTACGACAACAGTGGCATTACAGAGCACAAGTCTACTGTTTGGTTTACCCAGGGGTGAGAACTAAGAAAGGGAAACTTTAGGGGGACCAATTTCCATGAGAAATGAGCAGGAGTGAATACAGTGGCTGTTGGAATTAAGAGAAGAGGTTGGTAAAGCCTCCAAAAGATATTTGGGGGATAGAATCAAAAGGACTTACTGAATACTGGGTCTGAGCAATTAAAGAGAAAAAGGGTCAAAGATACCTCTGAGGTTTCAAACTTGGGGTACAGTGTGAGTGGTCAGGAATATAATGTAGAAGTGACCTATTTTTATAGAATGGTTTCAATAGGAATCCTTTGTCAATAAGGTAGGCAGATATATTGATTGTGCTGCATATGAATTTGTTTGCATTGCTAGAAACACCTCCTAACAACAAAACCAAGACAAATTAAATGAATCATAAATTAATCTGGTTTATTTCATTCAATCATTCATTCAACAAATACATTTGAATTTTGAATTGTGTGCTAAGTACTATGGTAGAGATTAGAGGAAACAGTATGAAAGACACAATCTGGGTTCAGGATATTTAGGTTGAGTGGAAGGCAATCATGATTCAACTTAATGCTAAATAAAACCACATTTGGGGTATTATGGCAATTCGTAGAAAAATGCATGGAAACCCAGACGGGTAACAAGAGTGGGCCAAAAAAATCATCATAATAGTTTGAAGGAGAGATAAGTGTTAGCTAAGCAGAAAAAGAAGACCTGTTTAGGCTGAAAGAAAATCATGTACATAGGCTCAGAAGGAAAATAGGAAATGATGTAAAAAGGATAGGAAAGTAAGTATGGCCTGATTAGTGAACCAAAGATGGGAGGGTAAGAGATCAGGCTTGGGAGGTAGGAGTTGTTAGGATATGAAAGATTCTTACATGCCATAAGCCTTTTGAAGACTTCAGCTTGAAAGTTAAAGAAGCCACTGAAGGATCCTTAGCAGAAAAAAATGGCCCCGGTCATATTTATGCATAATAAACACCATTCTTACAACAGCAAAGAGATTGGATTGGAAAAAAATAAGATCAGAGGCATGCGAACCCATCATGGGGCTTCTAGTGAAGTCTGGCAGGGAAATAATTGTGGTCTGAAATAAAGCAGTTGCAGTCAGGATGGAGACTAGGGGAGGAATTCAAGAAATGCTGAGGAGCAAAGTAGAAAGAGTTTTATGCCCCCTGAGATGAGAGGGAAAAACGAGGAAAATTCTCAGCTTTCTAACTTAAGTAACTAGGTGTCTGATGGTGCAATTCAACAAGACAGGGAGCAATGAAATGATGTGCAGGTCTGGGGAGGGAGGAAAAGAAATAAACTCAATTTTATGCATGTAAGTATCTCTGAGACATTCAAGTAGAGATGTCCGGCAGGAAGTTGCATTGAATTTTCTAAATGTAATATAATATGACTTGAAACTTCATGTATTACCTATTCCTTTCCCTACTTGGCTCAGTGCTTAAGTGATTTCAAGTTAAGGGTTTCACTTTGATTTTTTTTTCTTTTTCACTTAACTGGTAGACTTATGCCAGTGACAATAAGGGAGAATGGAAGTTTAAATGCAAATATATCACGGTAAGTAACTGGTCATTAGTATCATCTTCTTTTTTAAAACCTAATTATAAACTGGGGCACCTGGGTGGCTCAGTTAAGCGTCTGCCTTTGGCTCAGGTCATGATCCCAGGGTCCTGGGATCAAGTCCCACATCGGGCTCCCTGATCAGCAGGAAGCCTGCTTCTCCCTCTCCTACTCCCCCTGCTTGTGTTCCTGCTCTCTCTCTCTCTCTCTCTCTCTGTCAAATAAATAAATAAAATCTTTAAAAAAAAACCTAATTAGAAGCTGGAGAAAGTGGAAACTTACCTTTTTGTTTCTTATTCCTGTTTTGAAGGGAAATTAACTTGAAAAGAAAAATCTAATCCACAAATATAATGACACCTAATAAAAACCCACAGGGTACTAGTTAATAGTTTATGCTGATGCCCACATATTTACAATTATAAAGTATTGCAAATTGAATCCAAACTTTATCCCCTTTCCCAAAAGAAAAATAAAAGAGTGAATGTAAAAAAGGAATGCATATCAAATCACAAGGAATGTTACATAATACAAATTACAAAACTACAATGTAGTTATACAAAATTATGATCTTCATGAGATAAGATGAGTGTGTATTCAACCAAAGGAAACTACATAATTGCAAAGCAGAGTCTGAAGCAGCTGGATTAAATAATGAGGATTCTTAAAAAGGAAATCTTTTTAGAAAGCCTAGCTTTCTGAAAACTTTTGCAAAAGTTATCAGCACAATCTACATAATTTTACACATTTATTTAAAAATCTAAATTGAGCAAAGTTGACCAAAGAAAGTAGAAATGGAGCTCTCTGAAACAGAATAAACAGGAGAATGGAAGGCTCTAGAAATATGGGTTGGGAAGGTTTCCAGAAATATGAAGCAGTTTAAATATTTCTGAGTATTTGATATCACTAATTCAAAGTTTCATAGTCATTGCTGGCCATGGTGGATGTGTGTTCCAGGATCCCTAAACTTTATGCCTACCTCTTGGGGAAAAGCTCTCACAAGAGCCCTTCTTTCAAGAACACTTGGAAACCTCACCTGGCTAACCATAAAGCTCTATAATATCATTAAGGGAGATTTTTTTTTTTCAAAAGAACCAGAAATGTTCAGTACCATGCCTTTGAACATTGCTTTCTTTGTCTTTGATATGTATAGATATGGTATCAGTAGTTTCAATCTGTTTCTTTGCTCCTTTATGAAAATAGCTTGTCTGAGAAGACTTTTTCTTTAGAAATTATGACCATTTCGGTTCATAATTTGAGATCATATAATCTCTAAGCAAGCTCTTATGTTAGCACTTCAATCAGAAAATGTCTCTACTGAACAAAGTTTTGTTATTAATATGCAAATGAATGCTGTAAGGCAGATGACACTTTTCCCCAAACCACATTCAATTAACATACCAATAACTTTAGGTGCTCCTAGTGTAATCAAAATTAGTGTTTTACATGACGGATTTTTTAACACTTCTTAGGTTGTGAGAATAAAGAATCTGAAGCTATCATTTATTACCATGTTGCAAATGCATAACATATAGGTTGAAAGAATGGAAGAATATAACCAAAGATGACATAAGTAGAACAATGTTATATATGTTTATTCAGGTTCCTGAATTGATTGCTGAACTAAGGAACCACATGATTACCTTAAAGGAAGTACTCAGTGTTAAAATTAACAGTTGTACCCATCTGTTATATTAAAATTAAGTGAGCAAGTTCACTTCTACCTTGTAAGTGAAAATGAAACCACAATAACAAAAATTTTTAAAAATCACAACAGATCATATGATAAAAGGCTCAAACTCTTTAAGAAGTCCTAAAGCAAATTTACATTGTTTAAACATTTTAAGAGATTAAAATTCAAAATTAAGAATTAACCTGAAAACATTGCCTATAGTCTCTCCATATTAAGTAGGAAGAGTTCTTCAGCCTCTAAACATATTACCTCTCAGTGTTTCGGACTAAAGTATCATCTACCTGCCATCTGGCAAGTCAGAATTAATATGGGATGAAACACTGAAGTCTCTTGTTTTACTTTCTATGTGTTGGGACATGATTTTATGAAACGCATTTATTCAGCAAACACTTATTGGTCACCCATTATTATAGTCACTGTTATAGGTTCTTGGGATATAGTGTGGAAAAAATTTCTTTTAAGCACTCAAATGTAGCTCTTTTATCTATTGGATATCATTTTAAAGAATCTAATTTATATTTTATAATATATAATGCTATTATGGATGTAAAAATACAGTTTTGTGGGGGCTTTTGTATTAAATTTTTTTGAATTGCTCCATATGTTCTATTACACAAAATTTTTGAGCATTTCAACATAGCAGTTTCTAATAGAATCATAAAGATTTGTGTGTGTCAACATGTTTTCTGAGTAGTGTTAACTTTGATAGTTTCTTCTGGGAAAAAGACTAGCACCCAATTTCTCTGTTCCAACATTCATTGTGAATCAAAATCATGCAAAAACATAAAACATACTGTACTGAACATTTCTGGTATTCATAGTCAGCATTTATACCATTAGTATTAAATGGATCAGGGTAGCTTCTCTGTGGTCAAAAACAAAAAGATTTCCCATTCATTTGAATTTTAACATGTTTCTTATTTTAAACATTAGTTTAGGGCAGTTTTCCGAACCTAATGTAGAGGCATTTAAAAACAGAAAGCTGGGCACCTGGGTGGCTCAGTTGCTTAAGCGTCTGTCTACCTTTGGCTCAGGTCATGATCCCGAAGTCCTGGGATCAAGTCCCGCATTGGTCTCCCTGCCCCTCGGGGAGTCTGCTTTTCCTTCTTCCCTTCTACCCGTTTGTGCACTCTTTCTCTCTCTCTCTCTCTCTCTCAAATAAATAAATAAAATAAAAACAGAAAGTTGACCCCTTAATTAAATGTAGCACTCTCCACCCTCAATATATACTAAGAAGTTAAAATGCCTAATTTTACACATATAACACTTCAGCCTAATAGTTCACATCTGCCTGTTGTGTTTTATTAGGGTATTATTTTTTCACTCACATGACTGACATCTTATATGCTGTTGCCCAAAAACAGATCTGCAACATACTTCCAATTGCTCCTGTTGGCATGCTGCTATTTGTTGTAATTGCTTCTAGAGGAGTACAACATTCCCTTAAGAAACTACTCTGTACTTTTTATGTGCACAAATCATTTTTTAGCTCTAACAAGAGTTTATAGAATGTTTACTTTTACTTAAGAAGGAATTAGGGAGGAGAGAAGGGCAAAATCCCAGTGATATGAGATGCATAGTCCTGGTTTTTTTGTTGATTGGTTTGACTTTTTTTTTTTTTTTTTGATGGGGTGATTGTACAGTTAAATTGGTGATTTGTACAGTTAAATTAAATAAAACGTAAAAGCAAAAACAAACCCGTGCTAGAATACTTTTTACCTGAAAGCTTACCACACTATATCTTGATTTTATTTTTAAAAATTTTTAGAAGTTTTATTTAAATTCTAGTTAGCATATAGTGTAATATTGGTTTCAGGAGTAGAATTTAGTGATTCATCACTTACATATAACATCCGATGCTCATCACAATAAGTGCCCTCCTTAATATCCATCATCCATTTAGCCCATCCCCCCTGCCTACCTCCCCTCCAGCAACCCTATTTATTCTCTATAGTTAAGAGTCTCTTATGGTTTGCCTCTGTCTCTGTTTTTTTTCCCTTTCTCTATATTCATCTGTTTTGTTTCTTAAGTTCCACATATGAGTGAAATCATATGGTACTTGTCTTTCTCTGCCTGATTTATTTTGCTTAGTATAATATCTTCCAGTTCTAACCACGTCATTGCAAACGGCAAGATTTCATTCTTTTTGATGGCTGAGTAATATTCCATTGTATGTATATACCACCTCTTCTTTATCCATTCATCTGTCGATGGTCATCTGGGCTCTTTCCATAGTTTGGCTATTGTTGATAATGCTGCTGTAAATATCTGGGTGCATGTACCCCTTTGAATCTGTATTTTTGTATCCTTTAGGGTGCTTGATAATGCAATTGCTGGGTCATAGGGTAGTTCTATTTTTAACTTTTTGAGGAACCTCCATACTGTTTTCCAGAGTGGCTGCACCAGTTTGCATTCCCACCAACAGTATAAAAGGGTTCCCCATTCTCCACATCCTTACGCTGGATCTATTGTTTCCTCTGTTGTTAATTTTGGCTATTCTGACTGGTGTGAAGTGGTATCTCATCATGGTTTTGGTATGTATGTCCCTGATGATGAGTGATGTTGAGCATCTTTTTATGTGTTTGTTAGCCATCTGGATGTCTTTGGAGAAATATCTGTTCATATCTTCTGCCCATTTCTTAACTGGATTATTTATTTTTTGGGGGGTGTTGAGTTTGATAAGTTCCTTATAGATTTTGGATACTAACCCTTTATCAGATATGTCATTTCCAAATATCTTTTTTTATTCCAAAGGCTGCCTTTTAGTTTTGTTGATTGTTTCCTTCTCTTTGCAGAAGCTTTTTATCTTGATGAAGTCCTCGTAGTTCATTTTTGCTTTTGTTTCCCTTGCCTCTGGTGATGTGTCTAGTAAAACTGATGTCAAAGAGGTTGCTGCCTGCATTCTCCTCTAGAATTTTGATGGTTTCTTGTCTCACATTTAGGTCTTTCATCCATTTTGAATTTATTTTTGTGTATGGTGTTAACGTGGTCCAGTTTCATTCTTTTGCGTGTTGCTGTCCAGTTTTCCCAACACCATTTGTTGAAGAGACTGTCTTTTTTCCATTGGACATTCTTTCTTGCTTTGTGGAAGATTAGTCAACTGTATAGTTGTGGGTCCATTCATCTATCTGTCTGTTCTTGTGCCAGTACCATACTGTTTTAATGACTGCAACTTTGTAATATAGCTTGAAGTCCAGAATTGTGATGCCCTTCAGCTTTGCTCTTCTTTTTCAAGATTACTTTGGCTATTCAGGGTCTTTTGTAGTTCCACACAAATTTTGGGATTGTTTGTTCTAGCTCTGTGACCAACATCTCAATTTTAAATCTAATCGCATTTTTCTTTACCCTACCTTATGTTAGCCAATCAGTATATTGAATGGAAGCCTTTAAGTTTTCATTTATTTTATTTGGCCTGAGAGCAACACTTAACCTTTATTTATTTGCTTCTTTCTTGAAGCATAATCTTTACTTGGTTCCAATGACACAACCATTCCTAGGCATTCCTTTTACCTTTTAAACTGCTTCTTCTGACTTCTCTGCAAACTGACATTCCTCTACCTGAGCTTTTCAGTATCTCTCAGACCAAGCTCATCAGTATCTCTCAGTATTCTTCCTAGGTAAGTTCATCTACTCAAAATTTTTTTTATTTCCAGGAGAAATAAAACAAAACTAAACAACAACAAAAAAAACTATACTGCTATAATGATGTAGAGAACCCAGTTTTAAGTCCAGTTCAGTGATCCGAGAGATGATTTGATTCCCAAGGCTGGAAATTGGGAACAAAAGCTATAAATTCATAACTTCATCTTCTAAGATTCAAATCTTAAAATCCAATTCTCTGATTAATATCTCTTTTTTGGATGTGTCAAAGCACCTTAAATTATATGTTTCTGAAGCAGAACTTTTTACTGTGATCCAGATCTTTAGATCTGGCTTTTTTCTGTTGCTTCCTTTCCAATGAATGGCATCCACATATGTTCAATTTATTAATCCACAAAATTTATCACCATCTTCACCAAAACTAAATTCCCCTGATTCTATCTCTATGATCAAGGCATCATTGTCTTGTTGATTGTATCTCTTAAATATCTTCCAAATTCATTCACTTTTCTTTTTCACCACTTCTCTCATCCAAGTCCCTCTCATACCCATTCCCCCAGAAAACATAGCCGGATGAGCTAAATAGTCTTACCATTATATGCTTCTGGGATTTGTGTTCTCGTTTGTCATGCAGAATTATGGGCTCCATTGATAACTGATATTTGTGGTTTCTTATTTTTCCAAATATGAAGTAGAGTATCTTGAACATGGCCAAAAAGATCCTGTGTAGTTTGCCCCCCTATCTCACGTTCATCCTCATTTCACACTGAACTCCCCCACTCCTCTGGGCCTGGTCATGATGGTCTTCTTCCAGTTTTGTGAATTTGCCAATAATTCCTTACACCATAGGAACTTAAACCTTGTTATGTCTCTTTCTTTCTTAGTTCCTTCTCATCCTTTAGGATGTCAGCTCAAGTATGACTTCTTCAAGACTAGCTTGACACAATTACTATTCTACATTTGTTCATGTGATTTTGTAATTGGTTTCCACCACTAAACTTTAATAATAACAGGGCTGTTTAAATGTTGAATGAAGTAATTAATGAAAGAGGTGAACCAAGCCTGATGTGAATCACTTTCAAAGGTACCATTAATTACATTTTTGACACTTTCTGGCCCAAGAGCACCCACAATGTATTTTTTTTTTTTTTTTGCAAATAGTTACATGTGTATTAAAACAAGTTGTAAGTGGTATAAAAAAATTCAATAAATACATTCAGAGCTATTTTTTTCTCTTCATAAGTGCAAACAAGTAAAAATAATAAATTTCTTCTTTAGCTTCTCTTTAATACAGTAAATCAGTCAAGTTGAGAATCAATTCATCCTCCACCTCTGTGCTTTCTTGGTGTCCTCCTATGAGATGTTTCGATTTCTATCAGGATAAATACTCACTTTACCACCAGGACTGACTCAAGCCTGTAATATTCTATTTAAATAATAACAGATGAAGTTATGAATTTATAGCTTTTGTTCCCAATTTCCAGCCTTGGGAATCAAATCATCTCTCGGATCACTGAACTGGACTTAAAACTGGGTTCTCTACATCATTATAGCAGTATAGTTTTTTTTTTGTTGTTTAGTTGTGTTTTTTAAAGATTTTATTTATTTATTTGACAGAGAGAGACACAGCGAGAGAGGGAACAGAAGCAGGGGGAGTGGGAGAGGGAGAAGCAAGCTTCCCGCTGAGCAGGGAGCTGGATGTGGGGCTAGATCCCAGGACCCTGGAACCATGACCTGAGCCAAAGGCAGACGCTTAATGACAGCCATCCAGGCGCCCCATAGCAGCATAGTTTTAAACATATAATAGATGATTAATTTGTATTTGTTGACATGTCAAAACTTATTAATTGTAAGGAACTGCCTTTTCCAATACCATGTTAGGACCAAGACAAAATGGTGGAATTATCTTCATTGTCTCTTCCCATTTCAGAGAGTCATTCTACCACATTCAAAAACTCCTTATTTAAAGTACACATCATATCATTTTACATCTCCTCTTGCATTTTTGTCACAGTCATCCTCCAATCTTCCACATATTCCCTTTCAAGAGTATTTCAGTCCCTTGTTCACTGTTTTAACCTTTACCCAAACTCTTGTTATCATCCTAAGATGTTATATGAATAATTCCACATTCTTATCTCAGAGATGTGATTTCATTTTGAAGTCAATAATCTTCATTTCCATCAAAGCAGAAACTCATCAATTTAGGTCTGTTTTGGACAATACCAAAAAATTTCTATAACAAAATTGATAACATCTCTCTGTGCTATTTTTATCCATCCATATTTTCAATTGTTTCCATTCTTCCATTGAACTTGCATTGTTTCCTCATCGGGCTTCTATCTCCTCTATTTGTTTCAAGTCATTTCAGCCTATTATCCCTTCTTAATTTTATTATCCTTTCTATTAATCATAGCTACTTTGATACACTGTCCCAAATATTCATTTTTAACTCTTTGATGTGCATGTGTGTGCTTGTGTGTGTGTTCCTAGTTTAAATTTGCAGATAATTTCAAATATCTCTTAGTTCTGAGATGTGATCATTGACAAAAATAATGAAATGGATATTCTTGCCATTCCAACCTCATTTTTTGAAAGTGCTTGGCGTGGTCATGGAATGCTGAGGATCTGGTACAATAAATAAGTATTTAAAGGAAGAATGGAGAAACAGTGTCAAATATTCCAAATTTGATCAAAGGAAGTTGCATCTTGGTCTTTAGATAATAGATGATATTTGAAATTACTAGAAAAGGGAAATGATATTGCTCAATCTGTCCTAGAGATAAGAAAGTGTGTATCATGATAATATAAAAAAGAAGTTATTACAGTATGAATTTATATTAATATAAAATCAATGTTATAGAAGAAATGAAGATGATAAACATAGGCTTTTTGTTGGGTGCAAGCTAAATATTTAATATTTAAAGTATTTCTTAGTGTGGTTCTCACACATGGCTATCACAATCATCTGTGGAACTTTTTTAAAAAATGCTGAGACCAAGACTCTACCCTTGAGTTTATAATTCTCCAGGTCTTCAGTGAGTATGAGGAATCTCCATTTTTCATGAGCACCACTAATCACTGTGATGTATGCACAGGTCTGAGAATCACTACTATCACATATGAGGCAAAATTCAGGTCACCTTTATCCCTCAATATATGGAGGTCTACTTCTTCCCCTCTATTCTCATAATTAGTCATTTTAGGAGAAGTCTCTAAGCAGAGTATTTTCCTATTTATTCTAGTAGAAACCATTTCTCAGGGATTGAAAAAGCAGTCCCCTAGGGGCCACATTGCCCTCAGTCAAAAATATTTTGCATTGTCTTGCTGTCAATCATTCTCTCAGTAGTAATCGCCTATCAATTTCACCTCTCCTGTCAAGTGATTTTTATGGTATCTATGATTTATGTGGCAGGAACCCTTTTCCAGCACAAGGCATCAGCTTTGAACAGTGTTTACAGGACTAGGATCTATCTCAGTGCCATGTGAGCAATGATTACCCTGAATGCTGTTAAGAGGTAATTTGAACAGCTTGAACTTCAGTGGCAATTCTCCCCACACAATCATCAGACTAACTCAGACTGTTGGATTTCTTTTGCCAAAAAGGGTGAACAAGTAATGTCTCCAAGTTCAAGAAAATTTAATTGATAATTCAAAATATATTAAATATTATTCTATCAATTATTATATGAAAATGGAGTTTTCAATGCATAGGACATCAATAATAGTATAAAATAATTTTTTCAGTAATTAAAATCTGCCCTTATTATCATTTAAATAAAAATGCAGTCACCTTTGCAGTAACATTTTAAATCTGAAGTCTGAAATAAATTAAAACTGACAGACATTTTGGTCATTAATGATCTGAAGAAACTGTTTACTTAGACCCCAAAAGCAAGTTTCATTTCATTAGAAATGAACTTCCTGGTGGTTTCATCAGCAAAATTAAAATGCCTGGTTGGGTGGTCCTTGCCACACATACCAACAATTCTCCCTGCTTCTTTCCCCTCCAATTACTCAATAAATAATAAAGGAAATTTTCATGTTCTTTTTTACCCCAACATACCTGAAGAAAACCAATATATTCAGACTATACAATTTGCAAGGTAAGGGGATTTAAGAATCACCCAGTATATCCTGAATTGCTTTAAATCTATCTCTACATCCAACATTTTGCTATATTCTCTTGTTAATCCCCTTCTGGGGCATACAGCCTTAATCTTGTTTTGGGAATTATTTTAAAAGAGCCAGAAAATGCTAAAACATAAGCAATACCACTTAATAAAACTTAGTAAACACTACCAATTAATAAAAGTATTTATAGAACTATTATGTTTTTCTTTTGTAAAGAGTTATTCCATTGTGGTTTTTAATATAGGATCTCAACCTTAATATAAGGTATTGCCATACCTTATAAGGCCTGTTTACTGGTGTTGGGGAAGGTGTGTGTGTGTGTGTGTGTGTGTGTGTGTGTGTGTGTGCGTGCGTTGGGGGCTGGTGGTGGTGATGCTGTTAATATAACCACTTGAATATAATCTACTTGAATTAATATATGTCACTATATGAAAACAAGGGCCGTGTGATCCAAACTTAGAGCTGAATAAATGCCAGTTGTTGCAATCATACCTCAATAAGATTAGAGGACATCCAAGTATATTGTCGAGAGAAATTCTTATTAAAAATATCTGTCTTTTTCTATTGGCTCTACTTTGAAAGTTGCTGAGAGGCTCTCACCCTCCTAACTTAGTTGAATTCACTTTCCCAGCTCTTCCCAATCCCTCTCTCTAATTTATTGCTATGGCTTCTGCTATGCTGGCATGGAAAGCAGTCCATCCTTTACTCTGGCCATTTTCTGAATGAATCGCCTTTGTCCTCTCTACTCTTTTGCCTTTCCACAATCCTCATCATGCAAGTCTGGAGAACCAGACTAGATTAAAACTCCAAGGGGCAAAGAGAGGACAAAGACTGAGAAACACATTAATAATTTTGACCCTTTCCACAAAAATGTGCATGACAGAAATAATATACTCAGTTAAGTCTTGAACTTGAAATGCTGGATATCTTAAAAGGAGGGAGAAATTGCTTTAAAAATCTTGAATATAGTTGCTAGAGTATAAAATATGTGGTAAAAATATAAGTGGCATCATGGTCATCTATAGAGTACAATGTGTTTTATATTGTGAGGTTAAATATATGTTTCCAAGAAAACTCATTATACATAATATTTTTACTTATATATCATAGAGTTATATGTAAATAGAATACAATATATATTTATATATGATATATGGTACATATACTTTTTTGTTTATTTCCCATATAGAGAACCCCCAGCCAAATTGAGTTTAAAAAGAAGCTATCTCCTGGCTCAGTCGTTAAGCGTCTGCCTTCGGCTCAGGTCATGATCCCAGAATCCTGGGATCGATCCCCGCATCCAGCTCCCTGCTCTGCTGGGAGCCTGTTTCTCCCTCTCCCACTCCCCGTGCTTGTGTTCCCTCTCTCACTGTGTCTCTCTCTGTCAAATAAATAAAATCTTAAAAAAAAAAAAGATATCTGGTTGGTGACTCTGTATCTCAGTAATAATGGAATCACCAGCTGCCTTTCTTATTCCACTGGCATGTTCTAAAATTCTTATATGGACTTAGCCTCAGTTTAAGGATAGAATCCAATAAATTATTGAAAAAAAAGAGAGAGAGAGAGAGAGAGATCAATCTCCTAAGAAGTTCTGTTGGGCTGTTGGGTGTTAAGTTTATATTCTACCTAAATGTTCAAAAAATGGCTGGTACTTAAATAAATAGCATTCTTAAGTTTTATTTGAAAAGATGAAGCTTAAAAGCTGGACATAGAACTAAAAGTGTTCCTGACTTTTCATATTATCTTTAAACTCCACTCATTAAATAAATAAATTAACCAAGATGAAGCATGGAGATCTAATCCATTCATTTTTGTTTAGCAAGCCTCCTTGGTAGGAATTTGTAGATTTAAGAATTAAAGTAAAGCCATTATGTGGAGGAGGGAATATAAGTGGCAAGGAGTAAGAAAATATAGACAATATTTTCTATATTTGCATAAAATATAGGCAATAATCGTCTCAGGCATGATAGTAATTCCAATTTTAATTTGTATTTCTTTGGAGATAGTCTTCATCATATATCTAAATAACTTTGAGCCAAAGCAACAAAGATCACTGAAGTATCAGAAGATGTCCTGTATAGAATTTAAAATCATGCAATTATATTCTCATCCACTGATTTAGCCCTTGGGTACCCAATCTGTCACTCTTCTAGGGAACTACGGTATGGTTAATTAGCAATTCTCCCTTGAAGTGATCCTTAGAGCCTTGAAGAATCAGCAATGCAGTCTAAGTCATTTCTACTAATCTATTCTATAGGTGTTACTTCTTTTATTTTATACAAATCATTCCATAGCCACATGCCTTGGGAAAGACTAATTAAAATCACTGAAGGAAATACTATCAGCCAGACAAGGCAGAAAATAAATCTAGGGGAAAAAATCATTTAATAGTTGCTGTATTTTTGTAATCAAATGTTCTTTTTAGACACTAAAAGAATATTTTTCACTAGAAGTTATCAAGCAAAGGTAGTGTGATTTCCCCTCTTTATTTCCACATAACATATTTAAATGTTCAATAAAATTTTTAAATAAAAATCACATATATTAAATTTGAGAAAATCTAACTTAAGGCTTTATTCTAGATAGTAGAATAGACATAAGAAGTAAGATGTATATTTGGTAGGCTGAGCAGTTTGCTCTAAATCACCACAAAGTGATTATCAGAATTAATTCCAGGCTACAAAGATTCATAAGGAGGAAGAGTGTGGCCAGGCCTGGCCTTGATATTTATCTAATAGGCCTAAGGTTGGAAAACATATTTCATTTATAAAAACAACATGATTGCTGCTTCCAAATAGTGAATGATAGTTCAGAAAGCATCCTTAAAAAGTATCTCTTTATGGAAAGCATAATCCAAGAAATAAAAAGCTGGAAATCAAAATTTGTGATTCTCTTTAGATTCTGTTTTGATGCTCAAAAGTAAATTTTATAGCCAGAATTTATGTCCAATGTAGTTTCTGGAATCTGGAATTATGTTTTTCCTCATTTTTAGGAAGGGAAATGGCAACAAATTATTTTCAAAGTGATTACCATTATTTTACTAAACTATGCCAGTAAAAGTATATTTTCCATCTATACATAGGCATATGGGCCCAGGTGCGTGTATGCGCACGTGCGCGCACATGCGCGCGCGCGCGCACACACACACACACACACACACACACCCCTACATATTCAGAATACTGGAACTTTTTGTATCAGTTATTACCAGAGAGAAACCTCAAAATTATCATCAGGATCCAATTATTTTTTATTGCACATTATTTTACTTTAAATACTATTCAGATTCTAAAATCTATTTTGTTGTTTCTTGCAAAGTAGCCATTTTCAAACTGCCCTCTTCTTGTGTTATGGATTTAGTTCTTCATTTTTATCTTTGACTATTTCAAACATTTATTGTAAAGTCTCTTGCAAATTGCTTTGTTAGCACCAGTCTGTCACTTGTGAATGCTCCAGTGTGATTCACTCTCATGTCAGTAATGTCATCTTATGATTTATAATTTTCATGGTTCCTTCCTCGGAAGACCTGTTCTTAAGCATTTCTACATACATTGGCCATAGATGGCCAAGGTAACCCTTTCATGTTATTTTGCAGCTGTTCCCGCCATGGCCCTGATGCAGGGCCAGCTTTCAGTTGGTCAAGGCTAGGAGTGGCTGAATCACATGAGCGATACAAATTCAGCTTTTTGCCCTGCTAAATGCGTGTTCTCATTGCCAAATTTTTACTAGGACTCTCTATCTAGAGGGCAGGGTCCCAAATAAAGGAGCTTCTGTCCTCATGGAACTTGGGGCCTAACACAGTGGCATTTGGAAGTGTTCTGGTTCCCCAACCTGGAGGCTCCCCTAGACCCCATCCCTCTTTTGGAGTTTTTATGGAAGCTTCATTACATAAGCATGATCGATTAAATCATTGACCATTCATGATTGATGTGATTGATTCAAGCGTTAGCCGCTTTCCCCTCCCTGGAAATCAGACGTGGGACTTTGCAAAGTTCCAACCCTCTATTCCAGGGTCCTTCCCCCTGGCAGCCACCGCCTCCCTATCCTTAGGTACTTTCCAAAAGTCACCTTAATTAACATAAAGTTGTAGGGGAAAGGGACTTGTTATGAATAACAAGACACCTTTATGGCTCTGAATGTCTTTTCAGGAACTAAGGATAAGAGACCAAATATTATAACAAAAGATGCCCTGATTGATCTTATTGATCAGGAAATTCCAAGAGATTTAGGAGGTGTGAGCTAGGAACTGTGTATGAAAACCAAATATATATGAGAAATATATTTTGGTGATCTGAATGACCAAACATATGTATTTCTTATAAATTGCAGTATCACAGAAATAATTCTTAATTATTAGGAAAGGCAGTTCAAAGCAAATGTGTGTATTTTTATGTATATATGAAAGAAAGTTTTCCCGATTGAGTACAGGAAACAGAGAGGCTAAGGTTGTGAGGACTCACCTTGAGATTGATGTGACTCATCTAAAGAATTTCTGAAGTAAGGTTATGATTACATTCTAAAGGAGCATTTCCTTGAATGTGTGGGGAACAGGTAGGAGTTCACAGTTGGACTAACTTTAATGATCTTTGTGGTTTGAAATACCTTTCAAGGCACTACATCTTCACATTACTGAAGTTGTAAGTATGTGTTGTAAAAAGTGCAATTACAGTTTTTCTCAATATACTGAAAGAATAACAGGGAAATATCCTCCCTCAAGTTACATAAAAAAATAGAGAACAATTTGAATTAAGATGTAACTGAATATCACTGTGCCTAAAATAATGGGCAATGGAGTCAGAGACTTGGGTATGGATCTTTGTTGTCACCAACAAGCTGTGTGACCATGGACAAGTTACTAAATTTACTAAAATGAGAGCAATTATAACTTTCTCATTAGGCTATTGTAAAATTCCTTTGTGTTACTCCGGGTTCTCCAGAGAAATAGAACCAATAGGATCTCTCTAAATATAGATAAAGATATGTAGAGATATAGAGATATATTGGTATCTATCTAGACATGTCTGTATCCAGTTTAACTATCTATCATCTATCTACCTATCCTCTATCGAGAGGAGAGATACTTATTTTAAGGAACTGGCTCACACAATTGTCTGGGCTGGCATATATGAAATCCGTAAGGCAGGCCAGTAGGCTGGAGCCTGGTGAGTTGATGTTGCAGTCTTGAGTCTGAATTCTTCGGGACAGCACGCTGGAAACTAGGCAGTGTTTCTATGTTGCATTCTTAAGGAGAATCCCTTCCCAGGGTGATGAAGGAGAATAGGTCCCAATTCTTTCTCCTAAATTCTGGTGTTTGCTGGCAATCTTTGGTGTTCCTTGGCTTATAGACCTCTGCCTTTACATTCATAAGGTGATCTCTCTTTGTATATATCTCTGGTATCCAAATTTTCTTTTTATAAAAACAACAGTTACGTTGGATTAGGACCCATTCTAATGACCTTATCTTAACTAATTACATCTGCAGCAACTCTATTTATAGATAAGGTCTCTTTCTCAAGCACTGGGGATTAGCACTGCAAGACATGAATTTGGGCTTTCACAATTCAACCCATAATATCCTTGTAACAGAAAGCTCTCAATAAATGTTGATTACTGTTTTCCAAGACTGAATTTAGAGTTCTTTAAGAAAATATATTAATTATGTTAAGAACTTGAGCTAATCCAAGGGAAGTATACTTTTTTGTCCTCTTAGTTTTGTGACATTAATAAATATAAAAAATAAGATACAGTGCTTGCTGAAGGAGTACATATTGAAAAATAAGAAGTTGTATTACTCTAGTAATAACTATTGATAAATTGAAGGAAATGGGAGAATTCTATAAGAAGAACATATCTATAGATTTGGAGACTATTTTAGCTCTTTTTCAATCTGTGAATTCAGAGATTTATAGTTTCGCTCCAGAGGATAATCTAATTTTAGAAGTCTTCCAGAGCATATCCTAAAGAATATTATTGAAAAGCTTATGAAGAGAAGGTATGAATTTCCCCATGCAGAGAAAAAAACACCAGAGGGAAGGGAATGGGGTAAATGTAGTTTGTAGAAGGAATGTACCCCCTGTAAAAGATTTCTAGTGTTATGTTACTAACTGATTATGGTGATTTCCAGCAGGAATTCCACTTTTTTCCAAACATGATCATATCAAGTCTCTTTATATTTTATTTGAAACTATATATCCTTTCTTTTTGACTTTCATTTTTGGAAAATCTACTCAACACCGAGGTGCAAGAATTTAGAAATGGTTTTATTTTCTCTTCTTATTTGGAATTCACATGCTTTGGTCAGTTCTACCTGTATAATTCAGCTTTTCTATTCCTTTTAAAAACAAACTGAATTTTAGCCCTTATTAATGTATATGTGAATAACATCACTACTGCGTTTTTCACCTTCAGTTTATCCCCCACTTTTGACCCATTTTTCATTGCTCCCATATTAATTTCAAAGCTTAATTTTAATTATGTCTCCTGCTACAAATAAAAGGATAGAATAACTTTCTACTAACTATTCATACCACAAACCTTAATTTGAAATTCATTGTCTGTGATAGATTGACTGCTCAATTGTTGCAAATCTTTACCCTCTTTGGCTCCACACTTTTGCTATGTGATTTTGCTGCTCCTTTCATCAAAATGTAAATAAATACTACTTCTCCACATTGATATTTGCTTTGTCAGATAGAATGTTCTGAAAGTGCCAGTTTGCCAATACCATATCCGGGTTTTGAAAGACCTGGCATGCTTCTGTTCCCTCTATACCCTGACATCACCCCATAAACAAGCCTGCTAGATGATGAGAAACACCTGGCCTGGTCATCTTCTTTGTCCCAGGTGACAGTGGACCCAGCACTAGACATGTGAGTGAGGCCACCCTAGACCAGCCAGCCCCAACCAACATATAATTTGACCACAGATACATATGTGAGCCCAGCTGAAGTCGGCCAAGTCTAGCCTCGATCCACAGAACCACCTAGATCAGGAGAACCACCTAGAGGAGACAAAGACTTATATGTAATAATAGAGGCTTATTGTTTAAACCACTGAGTTTGGGGTAGTAGGCTACAATGTTCTAAGGTGTGAGCATGGGTAAAGTAGAGAGGAATTCCTAAGACTGAACTTTGATTTACAACGATTTAGAGGTTGAGGAGATGAAAGGCAGACAGCACGGGAGACTGCGTTGGCACCAGTGTGGTAAGAGGGGAACCAAAACATAGATGTGTCACAGAAGATAGTGGGAAAAGAAAGCTGTTTAGGAAGGAATTAGTAATACTAAGCTAATAAGTCTTATGTGTCTCCCTATCTTGTAAATTCCCTTACGCTCTTTGTCCAACCCCCTTGTTTTTGTTTTACATTTTCTAAATACAAAATAAATTTGTGCCAGCTATAAAAAACTTAGGAAATAAAGGATAAAAAAGGAGAAGATAGGACAAAGAAAATGAAGAGGGGAAAGGAGGAAAAAATGGCAAAGGAAAGAAGGGCATCCATTGTTAACTGATGTATATTAATTGCAGCTCATTTATTTATTAAAATTTATGCATTTCAGTTTTAATCTGAGATGTGATTAAAACTATACATAAGGTGATAGTAGACAATTTTAAAATTTAAATGTCTCCAACTCTAACCCATTGTCAAATGAATCATTTCAGCCTCCTTCCTTTCTGTATCATTAAATTTCCAATCTGACACTGAGAAATATGGCTCCTACTATCCACCAACCATTTTAGTTTTAATTGAAGTATAGTTGACACACAACGTTACATCAGTTTCAGGTGTACAACATGGTGATTCCACAACTCTATACATTATGCTCTGCTTACGACAAGTGTTGCTACCAGCTGTCACCTTACAACACTATTACAGTACCATTGTCTATATTCCCCGTGCTGTGATTTTCATTCCTGTGACTTAGTCATTCCCTAACTGGAAGCCCATATCTCCCACTCCCCTTCACCCGTTTTGCCCATGCTTCCAACACCCTCTCCTCTGGCAACCATCAGTTTGTTCTCTGTATTTATGGGTCTGTTTCAATTGCAGCTCATTAAATGCCTTTTTTTCCATATAATTAAAATACAAAATCCACAATTTTGTAATGAATTTAAAAAGTTTCAAATTCAATATTATATTTTAAACATTTTTTCAGGATATCATTGTAATGATATTTTCATTTCCATAATAAGATGCTTCTAACATTTTAAATTTAATTTAATTTTACTATTTCAGAACCATTATTTTATATATAACTCTTTTGCTTTTGTAAACACAGATGTACTTTTGGTACTTATATGTACTTTTTATCTACATGTATGATTATGTCTTTAAAATAGATTCTCATGAATTTTTTTAAACACCGAAATGGAACTATTGAGTTAAAGAATATGAACGTATCTGAGGCTCCTAAAAGAAGTTACCAGATTATTTTACAGGAAGTCTCACTTACTCATTCTCATCAGTTTTGTAAGAGAATTATCAATTACTTTGCACTTGTCAGATCTTAGCTACTTTTTTTCAAAATATGCATTTTCAGAACCTTGATAGCTGATAATGTTTTATGTATTTAAATGTGTTTGATTTTAAGTGTGGTTGATTTTTTTCCTCCAAATAATTGCTATCCATATTTACTTCTTGCTTGTGTGTGTGTAATTTGTCTCTACTTGCTTATTGCCCATTATTTCTATTGGAGTTTTACTTTTGTAAAAATAACATTTTTTATGACCTCTTTATGTTTTAATAATATTGCTGCTTTATCATTTGTATCACAAATATCTCCCTAATTTTTTGTTTAGTTTATCCACTTTGTCTGTTTTGTATATTATATTGTTTTTTTCATATGGTTTTCTTTTAAATTTGCAGAAATGTTTTAGTCAAAGCTGTCTTCATAATAAAATTCTCACTAGCATCTTAATTATTTTTTTATTTGCTTTTTTTTTTACCCTTTAAAGGGTTGACTCCAGTCTACCTGAAATTAATTTTGTTGCATGGTGTGTGAAGGGGTTCAGACTAAGCCTCCCAAAATGTATCACTTTGGCATGTGGATTACTGTGAACTAAAGTCAATCAGGGCACAAAAGACTCAGGAAGAGCTTTTATCTCCCACTTAACTGCCTAAAAGAATTTAGATAGAGGGCTTTGTCCAGGAAGAGAACTATCATCACCAGAGATTTCTGCAAAGAATATGGACTGTAGTGGTTAAGTTAGGGGAAAGTTCAGCAGGACCTGCAGATCCAATTCCTGTGTCACCTTCTCTCTGCGTGGCATTGCAAACATTTCTTTTAGCTCTTCCCATCTTTCTATAAATTATCTTCTATTCCCTCTGAAGTCTTAGACCACTACCCCCTTCTCCTTCGCTCAGAATGCAATATATGCCTCCATTGTCTTATCACCCGTGGGTCTCATATTCTAATGGGGCTCCTGTATATAAATCATTAAATTTGTTTTTCTCCTGTTAATCTGTCTTGCATCAAATTTAATTAATAGGCCAGCCAAAAGAATCTAGAAAGGTAAAGGAAAAACTTTTCCTCCCCTATATGCGACGTGAAAATAACTTGATTTTTAAAAGAATAGTTAAACATTGATTTCAAAGTTATTTATGGAAAAAGCTTCAGTACCCCATTCATTTTAGTATATATATGTATATTATCTATCTTTCAATCATCTATCTATCTATCATCTATCTAACCAGTATTTATTTCTGTATTTTTATTGTGATCTTGCTAACCACCTATCTATTCTTAAGCCAATAGAAGGACTAGTTTTAACGATTATAGTGTTAAAATGTAGATCATATCTTGTAGGACTAGCTCTCCCACCTTACTCTGTTGCCAATATCCTGGAGTTTGAGATTGTCTAGAATCTTATCAGATAAATTATAGAATTTTATTCTTCCAGCTAATTTTTTTGCCCATGTCAATATGGGTGATATTTTTATTGAAATTATCTTCCAACTCGAATTTGGCAAGAAAATATAGAAATGTGAGTCATATCTTAAATTATTCAAGTTCTTTTTACATTTTGCAGTAAAGGTTTGTGATTTTATTCACATGGTCCCACCCATTTCCTTTTATGGCCATTTGGTGGCAGTTTATTTGGAGGCAGCTGCTGTAATTTGACTTTTTTATACATTATACATTTCTGGTTGTTGCTGAAATACAATTATCACTTAATTTACTTCATTTTAAAATTTTATTTTATTTTACTGGGAAGGATATTATTCTGAGATTGAGCCCAACAGGTCTGCATACATTTTGGATAGTAACCACGGCAAAATGCTATTTTCAAATTGCCTGCATTTTCTTTCCCCATGGCTTTAAAGGTAAAAGCTAGCTTTTGTTTTTGAGACATATTCTTCCTTTTTTAGAGTGACCATACTAGCAAGCCTTTTTATATATGCTGATATAAAGGAAGTTCTGAAAATGGGATGGTATCTGAAGACCAATGCTTCTGATTGAGATATCAATCACTTAGCTTAATAATAAACTGGACTTTTGTTTGGGACATGGGCATCTCCAATAAGACTATTAGCTATTCATTTTTCTCTTCATTCTTTTTTCGTTTTTGGCGTGTGGGTGGAGGAAAGAGGAACACCCTACTAGAAGCTGAGTTCTTAGAATCTATGGATTTAGGGAGACAGATTTTTAAAAAGAATCCTACTCAGGCTGGATCCAAGGAAAAGGGAACTCTGGGGAGGGTTCTAGCCAGTGGACTAGAGGAGAAATAAAACCTGATTATCTGGTTTTCAGATTTCATTATATGGATTGTAATTCCTTTATGTTGTCCTCAAGCATTTGATAAAATTTGTTTAACAAGGTAGACTTATTTTAGCAGTGATTTGGGGAATTAATATAATTTGAAGCATAACAGAGTGGGAAGAACTGCAGCAGCCTGGAAAACTGTTTATGGAAAGAGTTGTTACATGTACGCACTTTAGAAAGATAGTTCTGGGGGATTCTCAGGAATAGCGGGTGGTAGAGTCAACTCCCTTCAACATGGATGATAGTTTCTCACACACCGTATTACTTGAATATTAAAGGAAAGACTTACCCACACATATTCACACTACTGCCTCCCACAGACATCTATCCCCAGTGCAGAGATTAGAGATATTATTTCAAGTATTTTTTATTATATGTTTAGCTTTTAATAAACTTTCTTTTTTAAAAAGATCTTATTTATTTATTTATTTGACAGAGAGAGAGTGAGAGCAGGAACACAAGCAGGGGGAGTGGGAGAGGGAGAAGCAGGCTTCCTGCAGAGCAGGGAGCCCAATGTGGGACTCAATCCCAGGACCCTGGGATCATGACCTGAGCCAAAGGCAGACACTTAAAGACTGAGCCACCCAGGCGCCCCTTAATAAACTTTCTTATTAAATCTAATGGTTCTGAGTTGATTCTCCAGGGCTCCTAGACATATAACTCTATCATCTGAAAATCATAATTTTATACTTTTCCTTTTTTAGAGTTTTTTCTCTTATATGTTTCATTTATTCATGCTTTGGCCAGAACATCTAGAATCCTATAAAATAATAATAGCCATTATAGACATCTTTTCTTTCTTCCTGGTTTTAATGAGTAAGACTTTTTGTGCATCATCATTAAGTTTCATGTTGGCTCTTGATTTAAAGTACATATTTTACTCCTGAAATTCTCCTGATTTAGTCTTACTTAAATTTGTCAATATTTTTAAAGATTATTAAATGACATTCAGAATCTCTTGAGGTGCTATTTTCTCATTTGCCTTACTGATATGATAATAGCTTTCTAATGCATAAATGACCATTAAATTCTTAGGATAAATCTTATTTGATTGAGGTGGATTGTAATTGTTTTATACTGTTTTGGCTTTGGTTTCATGAAACAGAGACTCAGTAATAAGAGGTTACAAAAAAGAGGAGGAAATTTATTGACATATAAAGAAAATATGTAACCAGGAAGAATAAAATCATCTGATAAGCCAGATTTCTTAATTTTCTCACTCTTTTGACAAAACAATAGGGAGTGCTTGTTGACAGCTTCAAAAAAGTCCACATGACAAGGAAGATTTTTCAGAAAACAGGTAGAATACTGCTAGCAGAAGTAGTGGTAAGGGATACAAAAGAGGAAAAATTAAAAAAAATTTAAATGACAGTTACATATATATTAAATGTAATGTTGATTTCAATTGGTTAGTTTATTTAGAAGGTCCACATTTACATTAAGTGACATTAGTCATTGATATTTTTGGTTCTGTCTTTTTAAACTTTGTATAAAAATTAATATAGCTAAAGAAAGGGATATCTGTATGTCTTTTCATATTTTCTTCATTCTCTGAAATATAGTATAGCATAATAATCATGCTTGAAAGTGTGAAAAAACTCACCTAAAGAATTCTCTGGGTCCATGGTTTTCTGTAGAAGTAATCTTCTCCATGATTATTGGTCTCTTTACATTGAATATAGAGTCCATCTTAATTATTTCTATTTTCCAGAGCTTTGACTACATTTAATTTTCAAATCAATAAACAAGGAGTATAATCAGAGTCTTAAAATGATAACTTGAATTTACTCAAAATCAGCTCAATTAGAAAGATAATAAATGTAGAAATTTTAAAATAATTATTTAAATATAGTCACTGCTCACAAATTTATTTTATCTCTATTGCTCGTCTTTTAAAGCATACTTCCATATGTTAGTACATTTTACTTTATACCTTTGTTCTATTTATTGTTTGTTCTCTGGTTATTTATATTTGTATTATGTATTTCTTATAGTTACACTTAATACCTACTTCTTGAGCTTAATGCTTGGATCATGTCATTCTTTTTCTTTATTAATAATAAAGTACTA
Source organism: Zalophus californianus (assembly GCF_009762305.2). Taxonomy (NCBI): domain Eukaryota; kingdom Metazoa; phylum Chordata; class Mammalia; order Carnivora; family Otariidae; genus Zalophus; species Zalophus californianus. The sequence continues at coordinate 44,072,542 of NC_045603.1, forward strand.
TAATTTTAAGATATAAGTACACTGTGAATTCATAGCTAATCTGTTATTACATATTTGATTTGCCCTTCAACTTGTTTTATAAAAAATATCCTGGTGGCAGTTTTTAAATTATAAATTTTATAAATTTCTTGTCCTATATAACATAATGTGAATAATATTTGAGATACTACTTGAACAGAGCCTAGAACATACTAACATTATATACATATTATTTTTCTTATGACCTAATATATCATCCATGTTTTTAAAATGTTCAGGAGAACCTGAAAATAAAATGAATTTATTTCATATGTAGTATTTTGATTATATATCTATTAATTAACTTTATTTTGTATTATCAAGTGCATTTCTCCTGTTTTTTTTTAAGATTTTATTTATTTATTTGACAGATACACAGTGAGAGAGAGAACACAAGCAGGGGGAGTGGGAGAGGGAGAAGCAGGCTTCTCGTGGAGCAGGGAGCCCGATGCGGGGCTCGATCTCAGGACCCTGGGACCATGACCTGAGCCGAAGGCAGATGGTTAAGGACTGAGCCATCCAGGCACCCCTCTCTATTTACTTTGATTACCTAATTCATCATAGTTTGAAGGATGTTTGCTAAAAATCTCCCAATTAATTTATGTTTCTTTGAATTTTTCTTTGTATGCCAAACTATTTTGTTTTATCTATTTTGCAGTTAAGTTATTTGATACATAACTATTGCTCACATATTCATTATGGATTACAGTTATGAATGCAAACTTGTTTTCTCATTTAATATTATGACTGTCTTGAATTCTACTTTTGGGATGTTAGGGATTAAATTGTGCCTCCCCCCCTCCAAAAAAAATCATTTGTTGAAATTTTAATCACCTGTGCCTCAGAACGTGACCTTACTTAGAAATAGGGTCATTGCAAATACAATTGGTTAAGATGACATCATACTTGAGTAGGGTTGACCTCTACTTCAGTATGACTGATGTCCTTATAAAAACAACAAAGTTGGACACAAGGAAATGCATGCACAAGGAAAATGCCATGTGAAAAGATACAGGGAAAAGATAGCCCTTCACAAGCCACCGAATGCCTGAGGCTACCAGAAGCAGGGAGAGAGGCCCAGCACAGATCCTTCCCTGGAACCTTTCAAGGGCGTGTGACTTGCTGATGCTTCTACCTTTCACCACTGTGAGAGAGTAGCTTTGTACTGTCTAAGCCACCTAGTCTATAGTACTTTATTATGTCATGCTAGGAAAATAACACTTAAGACAATAATTTTACCCTTATTGCTTTTTTCTTTTTTTGTATTTTTAACTTCTCTGATATGTCATATTCTAGACTTTTATTTGCAACCTTACTACATGGTGGAGATTTAGAGGTTTCTTTTGTAAGTAGCATATGATTAGAATTTCCTTCTTATGTAACTTGAGGGAAATTAAACCACTTATGCTTATTCTTTTTAAATTAGAAGCTAGCATCTTTGTGCTTTGATGTTATATATTTATATTTTTCTCTACTTATCTAGTCAACTCACAGTTGGAATATGTCTTCTAAATTGATTTGATAAGTATGTAAAATGATTTCTTTAAGTTTATAAAATATGTACTTAAACAAAAATTCTCTATCAAAAGTAAAAAGCAAAGAATAAGTTTTAATTTTTCATGTTTATCATAATAAATTACTTCCCCTGCTCTGCCTAATATATATTCCTAATAATTTGCTCCTTCTTCCTACTATGTGTTGGCCTTTTAAGAAAACATAGCCTAAGATTTTTATCATATTCATATATTTTACTTTAGGTATATTACAATTCTAAATTACTTTTCTTATTTTCTTTCAATCTTGTAACTATCAATTGCAACAATTATTCCTAACTAATTATGTGTATATATGTCTCTCTCTCTGTATACATGTACACATTTCTCATCTCTCTATAGTAAGAGTTCCTCCTATGTGTATTATTAATTTTGACTGTTTCTCTGATTGGGTTAGAATTCTCTAAGCAGTATTTTCAAGAAGGATATTTTCTGAGCTCCTGCATAGTTTAGAATATAAGCATCTTAGAATTGAACAGAAATCATGACTTTACTAAGTCCTGGCCATGATTGTGGCTGATTCCCAATGAGCTTCTCTCTCAGAAGTAAATGGGTTTATATTAATATATTAATAGGGCCTTGGCTTACTGAGAAAGGAGCAGACATGTTGAATGACTAATTTTTCTCAGGAATATTTGTTAAATTTTGACCAAATGCTAAGCTGATGATATGGTAGGAAAACAAACATAAAAATGATAGTTGCTAATAAGTGATAGGAGAAAATGAGAGCACAGTGAAGAGGGATAACTGTGGAAAGAGTTGTAATTTTAAATAGAAAGGCCAGGGGAGGTCCTAATGAGGAGGTGACCTTTGAACAAAGATCTGAAAGGAGCAAGATCTCATGTGGAGGTCTGAGAGTAGGGCTTATCAGACAGTTGGAAACATACTTGGTATGCTTCAGAACAGCAAAGTGACAGAGTGGTTGAAGCAGAGGAAGGTAAAGTAATAGTGGTGTGAAATGAAGCCAGAAAGTTAAAGAAAGATTAGAACTTTTAGCGCCTTGAGGGTTTTGGCGGAACCTCAGCTTTTTTTTCTTTTTTTTAATTGAAGTATAATTGACATACAATATCCTATTAATTTCAGGTGTACATCATAATGATTCGATATTTTTATATCATTCACATTGTGAACTGATTCCCATGATGTCTCGTTACCATCTGTCACCATATACAGTTATTATAATATTATTGACTATATTCCCTATGCTAAAAACAAAACAAATGGTCAAACAAAACAAAACAGAAATAGACTCACAGAGACAGGAAACAAGCTGTGGGTTACCAGAGCAGGGAGGGGTTGTAGCAGGCAGGCAAAATAGGTAAAAGGGGATTAAGAGGGACTTTAGTTTTTAATCTCCATGGGACTGGAAATTATTAGAGGATTTTGCAGTGAGAAAAAAAAAAATGATCTTAGTTTCAGATCTACAGTTCTGAGACTAGAGTGTAGGGGGACAAGTACAGAAGACAGAAGGTCAGAACACTCATAAAATTACCGCAATGAGATTATGTAGTGGATGTAATGGTACACTACACCAGAATAGTAACTTTGGAGAGGGAGGGTAAAGGGAAGTTAGCTGAGTAATTGGATATAGGATGTTATAAAGAGAGAAAGGCCAAGAATGAAACTAAAGTTTTGGGCCTGAATAATTGGCAGGTAGAGTGGCATTTATCAAAAGAGGGAAAATTAGAAAGAATAAATTGGAGGAGGGATTATCATTAGTATGGTTTTTGATATGTTAAATTTTAAATACTCATTAGGCATTCAAGTAGATTTGTGGATTATCATTTGGATATTTGATTCTGAGGTTCAGAAGAGATAAAATTTGACATTATCAAGGGTGTGAATATAAATTGAGGACAGAAGAAATCTGAGGACTGAACTGTAAGACACTCTAAATATATAATAGGAGAGATGGGGAGAGTCAACAAGGGAGTGGCAATATGAGGCAAATGAGGTAGAAAAAAACCCAGGAGGGAGTCCAGAAAGCCGAATGAGAAAAAAAGATTGACATAATTGCAAGTGGCCAACCATCAAATGCTGTTCCTAAGGAAGTAATATGAATATTGAGAATCGACATTAAATTTAGCAAAGTAGAGGTCATTCTTGACCATCACAGTGGCAATTTTGTAAAGAAGTAGAGAAAATGATTTATTGGAGAGAGTTCATGTGAGAATAAAGGAGAGAAATTAGAGGTAGTGAATGTAAGCAGATTTACAGGGATTTTGCTCTAAGAGGTAACCGAAAAAGAATAGTTAGACGGGAATGTAGACTCAAGATAGACTTTTTTATCTTATTTTATTTTATTATTTGAAATATTGGAAAATAAACACTGTGATTATATGCTGATGGAAATGATGTATTAAAGTGATGCTAGACATAAAGAGGAGAAATGCTAAAGCAATATCCTTCAATGGTTAGCAGATGTGAGAATAAAGGCCCACAGAGTGTCATACTTAAGGAGCATAAGTACTTTGTCTGAAGGAAAAGGGAAGTTGGAAGATTATACGAGCACAAGTGCATATAGGTAGAGATTATGATGTGTTTGTTTTCTTCTCAATGAAATAAGGAAGATCTTTAGATGAGGTTGAAGATAGAAGCTAATGTTATCTAGAAGAGGCTGAGCATAAATAGACTAGGGTAGTAATTCTAAAAATGACGTTCAGTGACTCTAGTGGGGATAGTCCCAAGACTTTTCCAGGGTTCCAGAGGTCCTCCCTTTTCTAACTTCATAACAATGTGTATGGGATTTTCTTCAAATAACCCAACCCAAGCAACAATGTAGAAGCAGAAAGAGAATCCAAATATCTTTAATTAAGGCAAACATTAAAGAAGATAATTGCAAAAATGAAAATAAAGTCACTCATTACTAAATCTTTGTTTTTAAAAAATATAGTTATTTCTCATAAAAAGTTTATTGAAGGTAACATATAATGGGTTTATTATACTTATTATATATATTATATAAATATATAATTATTTTTAAATGAATTAATGTATAAACTTTTCCTTCTTTTTATATCTAATATAACAAATTTCAATAACCCACAATTTTTTAAAAAGTTTTTTGATGTTCTTAATAATTTTTAGAAAGAGTTAAGAGATCCGGAGATTAGAAAATTTGAAAACTATTGACGAAGAAGACAAACTTAGGTCATTCAAAGACTTCCCATCTTTTGCCACAAATTTTATTGCTGGTGTGACTTAACATGCCAAATGCTTAGTGTTCTCCATGTGTTTTCCCAGTGAACCCTCTATACACTACAATTAGTTCAACTGCCTCTCAACATTCACCCTACCCGCATCACTTTTATGTACACAGAATACACACTCATTTCTTATTTTCTCTTTTCCTTTGTTTTAGAGTCAATGAATGCTTTGTTTTCTTGTATTAGACAAACAATTGGTGACATTGGATGAACTTCTGGAGATAGCATTTTTTTTTTAAGATTTTATTTATTTGTTTTGACAGAGAGAGAGAGAGAGAGAGAGACAGCGAGAGAGGGAACACAAGCAGGGGGAGTGGGAGAGGGAGAAGCAGGCTTCCCCCTGAACAGAGAGCCTAATGTGGGGCTCGATCCCAGGACCCTGGGATCATGACCTGAGCCAAAGGCAGTCGCTTAAACGACTGAGCCTCCCAGGCGTCCTGGAGATAGCATTCTTGAGAGTAGAGATTTACACATTTGCTGTGAGGCAAAAACCCAGGCAGGACACTTAATTCCAAACAATAAAGATTTTTTAAGCATATTACTCTTCCATTCAGATTCCTCATTATGTTCATGAACCTTATTTTTTTTTATAAGCTTTGCATTGATTAGTTACTGAATCATACTGTCTAGTTTAATTCTAATGAAAACATGTTATATTTACAATGACTAATAATAATGATAATACTTTGTGGGCATTGACAATATACTGAATATTGTAATAAACAGTACGTAGTTACTCCTAAAATAGGTATTCAAATATTTTCACAATAAATTTACATTATTAAATTTTGACTTGAGAGAAAACATGCCAAATGGGGAGAGGGGCATGAAAGCCCTTTATTATTGTCCAGAGAAATTGTAAGTGACTTAGAAATGGGCAAGAATTATCATTGGGTGTCTTGTTGAGAGTACTCTTCTGAATTATCTCCACTTTCCATACTATTTAGAGTTATATAAGTTATAGAAATATGATGGTAATATAAATTATTCTTCTCCATAAAAATGTAAATAAATTGTATTGTGTGTGGTGGAGACACAACTGATTAATGCCTTGTCAATATTCATCAGTTTTGCATCTACTTGTAAATTCACTCAGCATTCTGGGTTGCCCAAATATGTGTGTTCTTTGAATTCACCTTTGAATTGGTTTTTATTGGCTTCCTCATGAATTAATGAACTAAATGAAATTATTGACAAGTGTTATTTTATATTTCTATAAGAGCCATGAAATTATGTTTTTTAAAAAAAATCTCTAATAATACTATGCCAAAGTATTTAGTATTTTCTTCCAATTAGCCAAAAATACAGTATTTTATAAAATGATACAGAAAAGACAAGTGGTTCTCAGACATTCACAGATCATTGTATTTTCCCTACCCATAGTTTGAAGCTCAGTACACAACTGCACTTTGGGTGAAGGGGAATGTTGATGGAAAGAGGGGGCTGAAAGTTAAATTAGAGACATTCTAAACCAAATAAAACTTGCCTTCTGACAGCATCATTTCAAGAAAGGACATTTTAACAGCAAAATATAAGAAGAGCATAAATTCAGAATAAAAAAGAGCTTTTTAATGAAAATAATTTAGATTTGTGGGAGCTTACCATATTACCCTTATTTTCACTTCACTGCACATAGGTGAAAACTCTATCATAGGCTAGCATTGAGCCAAAGAGCAAATTTAGAGAAACTGAGATTTAACAAGATACTTAGGTGCTTGAAGCTTTTTCTGACTTGTTTAAATTGACTATATGCATCTAATTGTATTAGCAGTTTCACACTGCTTTGTAATTACCATTCTCCTCCAGGAAAATGTGGGTTCAGAAGGCTATTTGTTAGAGACTGCTAACTGTCAAACAAAATTCCTTTCCCCATGTTCCTTGGCAATAGCCAGAGACCTGGCTGCCTGTCTATATTACATTTTCAGTCTCCCTTGCAATTAGAGTTGCCATGTTTGTTAAATTTTCACAGATGGAAGGTAAGCAGAGACAGAGTGTGCACTTCACTCAAGGCCCCATAAGAGAGTGGGCATACCTACCTCTTCCATGTCTCTTTTTTACTTCCCAACATCTGCAACCCAGATGTGGTGGCTACCTAACTGTGGCAATGTAGTTGGGGATGGTGAAAAAAGATTAGAAGAATCTGGGTTTCTGAATAACCATGTGAAACAGATCTGTCTGCCGACTTAGAATGTTACCCAAGAGGGAAATTAAGCTTCCATCTTCTTTAAGCTTCTTTGAGTTGGCTCCCTGTATTATGAAAGCCTAGGCTTAGGCTAAATAATAAAGGACAGAGATATATTTTTCTTCATCTTAATATCTCACCAGGCTAGGATGGCACATAAGGAATAAACAATAAATGTTTTTCAAATTAATAAATAAATAAAAAATACTAAGTCATAACTGTGTGAGAAATATATTGCCATAGTTATTTAAGAGGGGTTCTTATTCAATTATAATAGTTAATGTAATAAAGGTAATATTTGGTGTAACATAGCATTGCAAGGCCTTGTTTTAAGCACTTTTTATATATTAAATAATATAATGATTATAGCCATCCTATGATTTAGAAATTATGATGATGATGATGATGTCCATTTACAAATGTGGAAATTGAGGCTAAGAAGTTAAGTGATTTTGCCAAGGTTGAACAGACTTTATCGTTGATACTGGATTTGTACACCACTATATTTATGTTAATATAGAACATTTGGGTAAGTAGCTATTTGTTTTTAACAAAAAGATTTATATAGAAGTTAGATTGATCCCAATGTATATTTCTCTCAAAGGCTGCATTTTCAGAGACAAAGAAATTACCAAGATAATTCTTATAGTTCAAACAGCTAAAAGTTTTAAAGATTTATTTATTTTAGAGAGAACGAGAGAGAGGAAAAGCATTATTGGGGGGAGGATCAGAGAGAGAGAGGAACAAGCAAACTCTGAGCTGAGCCCGGGGCTCGATCCCACAACCCTGGTATCATGACCTGAGGCAAAACCAAGAGTTGAATGCTCAACTAACTGAGCCACCCAGGCACCCCTAAAAGTTTTATAAATTTACCTACCTACCTCCCACCCCACTTCCCATACACAGTAATTTCAATCCATAGCACCATGTAAAATAAAGCACTTTCTTCTGGAAACATTTCTGATTACTTCTTTACAAAAGTGTGAAATGTGAAATTAAACACCCAAGGGGCAGAAACCTATCAACTGTCCATACAGAGTTGACATCTTGATGGATCCCGATTCTCTTATTTTTATAATTGAAGCATTCCAAAACATTACAATGACTTCTCTAGCCACCTACTCTTTGGACAGTGTTATTCTTTCTTCTGAATCTTATTTGGATAATTCATCTGGTTTGTATTTTTAATGTAAAGCATGACTTTCACTAATTTGTAAGGGAAATAAAGAGCAAATATGTATTACAGTCAGAGACTATTTGACATGGGTTATATTATATTATTTCCACAATGTTTAGAACATACTAGACATTTTCTTTTGTGAGTTTATCCTATTTCATCTGTTGACTAAAAATATTTTTTCTTTTTCTCACTTATACAGAAGATGGTATATCATACCTTGAAACAGCCTTTCATTTTTCCTGTATAATATGTTACTTTTATATACCACCTTCATCACTGCAACATGTATTTGCATATTTCGACTCTCCACATGAAAGCTTCGGAATATGATTTCAGCATTTCCCATTTGAATCGTAGCTTTAGCCTGATTCAGAGCCAGTGAGAACATCCCCAACCAGACAGGTATACAATGGTAAAGTATTACTCCCAACATTGCAGAGCCAGGGAGACTTCTAGGTTATTATTGGCTTTAATTATCACTCCCATAAGCTGTAATATTTTTTACTTTTGGCGAAGCAGCACACCACTGAGTGTGAAATCCTTCCCTGCTTTTGAAAATACACAAGAAATGAACTGAATCACTTCCAATCTGCTGTAACAACTGAACACCCACTGATAAGTATAAGCAAGGGGCAAATTTATCATCACCAATAGAAAAGAGGCTTTTTGAAAGTGAGATTTGAGACATCTAGCCGGCTGCTTACTACCAGCAGTGATCAGCAAAACCAAATCTACTTTCATTCTAAACTCACAGGCATTTTATTTTCCCTGATTGGTATTCAAGTCAATAAAAAAAAGCACAGTCTTTTTTTTTATGTTTGTACTTTATTTATTGCTATAAAACTTAAACACTAAAATATCAAGATAAATAGTTCTCATAGTTCTAACCATTAATTTCCAGTCCTGCTGTCATCCATAATGCCTGTTCTTTAGCTTCCGTCAGATGCTTCGAGTACAAATCAGACCTGAGGATTTTGAACAGGCTCCATTTAGTCTCTGTTCCAGAGGCCCAACCTTCACTATCCTGATTTCTTTACCTCTTAAGGTAAGACTTATCTAAACACACTGCATTCAGACATATACTATTCAGATTGAAATCATCAGTTCATGGTGACTCACTTCTTAATACTACCTCAAGGTTTCAGCAAGTTCTTTGGTTTCCATACTAAGACCACAGTGAATTTCCTTCTAGCTCCAGGCTCTGAATTTCAGATCTAAAGGGAAAGGCTATAATAAGGGAAGATAATTGAGGGAAAGGAAGCAATTATATGTAAGCGTTTTGAGATATTTGGTAGACTCTCTCATTCTTTATTTTAGCTATCTAAATAATATGACAGAATTTTATTATAAACTAAAAGATTCAAAATTATTTTTTAGTTCAGGACGTTCACTTTCAAAATACATTTAAATGAGCTATTTAGCCTAAAATCATCAGTGACATAGATAACATAAGTTCTCATTTACATTAATTCTTATTGAAATATTGGAAATATTCCTCAGGCATGGTGTTTTCATTTCTAAGTCCAAGAGCTATGATTGAGTTATTACTATATTAAAATTTCTACAATTGTCTGCAATATAGCAGGTAGCCAGTGATATGGTAAAAATGTATGAACACAAGACTGTCATTTACTGATGTTCAATGTTACATTTTTTGTGTGTGCCTGCAATTTTTAAATCGTATAGTTCTTGAAATTATAGGGATGAAAACCACAAGCCAAATCAAATCAGAGAACAATAACTGTGAAATCAGGGGGCTTTTTATTGACTGTCTTGTTTCTACTGATGTTGGAAAAGGAAAAAGTTGTAGTGGTTTTACAAATGGTAGAGTGGCCTTGACCTTAGAAACATATTTTAAGGCTTTTCTTCTTACAGAAAAATAATTTTATTTGTATCTTCTGAAGTTAGTGGACTTTACCATAGAGAATATCAGCAATCAGAATACTTACAGCAAACTCTACACATTTTAATTACATGGTTACTCACAAAAATCATTTTGATAATCCTATGTGCTTCACACAGTTTCTTATTTCCTGTCACCTCCTCTGTGTTTTCAGAAACAACTGTTCTAATATGGGTATATGATACAGATTGCATACAGAGAGTGTATGAGGAAAAGAGAAACAGAAACATTGGAAAATGACACCAAAGGGATAAATTTTGCCTTAAAAAGGTACACTAAGTGAACGTGTGGGGTATTTCCATAATTTAGAATGAAATTTTCCTATTTCTTAAAACAATAATTCAACCCTATATTAGATCTCAATTTTCAGTCCAATATCACAAACTCTTCAGTATGGTCAATTCTTCTGTCAGCTTTTCTGGGCTGTGTTCTAACAACGTCAGCTACTCTTGTTGCCTACAGTGTAAGATGAGGTATGCAAATACTCTGGGTTATGGCACTTTAGGGCATCTGGAGACTTGCCATTTGTGTTATTATGATAAGAGCCAGAAACCAATTTCCTTCAAACCGTATTTTTAAGCTAGAGAGCATTAGCCAGGGGTAGTCAAAATGACAAGGCACTAAGTATATGAACAAAATGAACATCGGGCAAAGAAATTTAAAGGAATATGACTGCCATAAAAATGGGTAAAAACTGCCCAGTGATTTAGATGGTGAACACTCTTTAAGTATTAAACACTTTGAGAGAGGGTGTGTGAATTACTGTTCCAATTCTGTGGTATTTTTTGAGAGAAATAGGAATATGACCAGCCTGCATTTGCTCTTGAAATACTTTCAAATTTGGTCTGGGTGAAATAAAAATGGCATTAAAATGTCAGCTGAGCTTTTGAAGATTTAGGGTATGCTGCTCTGAGATTTAGGTGATGGCAGGTATCAATAACCTAAGCAGTTCATTCCACTCTCTGATTTCATCTTCAAGGGGATCTTTTTTAGACATAACTTATAGGAAGAAAAATTAAGAACCACTCTTCTCCCAATAACCATGCTGTCAAAGACCAATTTAAGTGGAAATGCTTAAGTAGGATTTCTAAGGGAAGAGTGTTTAGGGAATCAGTTGAAAAATACAACTCCAGTCCAAATCCAAAAGGCATTCCTTTTAGTTCTTTACTTCAGTCAATCAGTAAGCATTTTGTTATTATCATTTGCTTCTGTATAACTGGTATATTTTTGAAAATGGAATTTTGAACTCTAATCTTATTTGGAGGTATAGCAAGATGAACTCTCCACTTATTGGGATTACTCATTTACAGCAAAGAAGATCACTGGAAATTAGTAATAACACTGATGGGATGTTTTACAAAAAACAAGTTATTATTACTTAGGAGCCCCTTCAGCTTTTGGGTCCTTCAGTAGCAAATAGTAACTCAATATTAGAAAATAGTGAGACTTGAAGAATGAGTAGCTCATGAATATGCAGCTTATGCTCATATGCTGTCACTGAGGCTTATATGAAAAATAGAGGAACAAAAGACAGTAATGTTTCAAAACAGCATCTGTAAAGCAAAATGAGAAGACCCTGAGATATTAGAAGAGTTATGTGGAGTTGATATTGAAAAATGGCTATTTGGGATTTGGTATATAAAACTTTGAAACTACAAATTAGATAACTTCTGACCTTTAGAAATCCCCTTCTCTGTCTGTGAGATCCTTATCTTCAGTCAAAATTCTGCTTGGATGCCATACTTCATGGCAGGCTCCTCAGATCCCCACAGTCCAGAGCTATCCTTACACAAGTTCCCATAGGTTTTCATTGGTATCTCTTCCATAAAACTCTCACAATCTGTTGAGTGTTGGAAACATTTATACCTGCCTGTGAGTTCCTAGAGAGCAGAGGCCATACCTTGCTATTAGTTTCATCTTGAAAATCTCCAGGATAGGGTCTGCACATACATCAATTTCTCAGTAATTTTCAATGAATTAAAATATTTCCTACTCATTCTTTTATATGAAAGTGAATACATTTAGAAAAGAAAATAGATTCCATGCCTAAATAGTCAAATAAATGGGTTCTAAGAATTAAAAAAAATCAGTATTAATCCCAAGACTTAATCACCTAAAGAGAAAAATGTTTCAGCCTTGAATATTAAGCATTAAATTTTAAAGTGAAAAATATCCAGTTTCCAGTAAATATTTAGAAAGTATATTTTAATGTATTCTATTTTAATCTTTTCTGCTATGCTTATTTTTAAAGAGTAGATACTATATTTCATCTTTTTATGTGGTAACATAACAAACATGTTTCCCATGACACAATGTATCTTTTCTAAATATGTTAAGAGCAGCAGTCTAATCCATCCTACTGGTATACCATAATTGACTTAATTGTTACATTTCTTGTTGACATTGAGTTTTATTTTCCCAACAGTAGATATTATAAAGAACATCACAATAAATATTGTATGAAAAAGTTAAAAACATTATTTCAGTTCTTAATTATTAGAAATAAGACCTTCATTATTTGCATAAGCAGCAGTTGGTGAGATAACACTGAGGATGTAACAAGACAAAGAAACCATGGCTAAGACAGCAGGATGATTTTAAATGTATTTTTCAAATATATTTGCATTGCTAGAATTTTACCTGAAATTTAGAGGGGTGTGGAATAATATCCAGAAAAGAAATGCTCCCTCAATTAACATAAGAAGGGTATATATGCTATGAGGCTAAGAAACCCACCTGTAAACCCCTTTCATACTCACTATTGGAAGTGGAGTGGCAAGCTAAAAAACAATTTGCCATGGCTAAGAACAATATCCAGTTAAAGTTTATACTAAAAACATTACTCAGTGTGGGAAAGTCATTTGATAGCTTATTAATAAGGAGCTGTAGTGTTTCAGGTTCAGACTAAAGCCAAATTTCCTGGGTTCACATCACAGTTCTTCAACTCTGATTAGTTGTGTCATTTGGGGCATTATTTAACTGCTCAGAACCTATTATTTCAACTACAAAAAGGTAAATAATAATTGTACCTATCTCCCAAGATTGTTGTGCATATAGAATAAGCAAAGAATTGTAACACATAGTTTGTACAACTCTGCCTTAAGTATTTTATGGACATTAATGTGCATGTATATGTGTGCATGTGCCTGTATATATGTAAGTGCATCATATGTAATATAAAAATGGGAGAGACAGCACAACTTAGTGTTTAAAAGTGTGGAATGTGGAGCCAGACTACCTGGGTTGGAATTTAGTTCTGTAAATTATTAGCTGAATGGCTTCAAACAAGCTATTTTTCTCCTTGTCTTTATTTCCTCATTGGTAGAATGAGATAACAATAACACCTATACCTCATATGTTGTTATAAGGATTAAATAAGTTAATGTTTTTAAAGTACCTGCAACAATGTCTGTCACATAAAAATCTCTATATTTATTTGTTAAATTAAAATGATGTTGCTTTTACTGGTTAAATAACACTAGAATTGGTCAATAATGAAAACAAAGAGTCATATACAGAAATGGTGAATCTCTGCTATCAATACCCATTCTTTTTCAAGAACCCCCAAAGCTGCAGAAATTAAAAGAAAAAATATGCACCACATGAGTATTGGTCTTCCCTTTTTTTCCTGTCACCTGAAATGTTGCCATAACTAAAGATCACATACTTCAAGCATGTAAGATAATTGCCCAACATTTCAGAACAGAAACTACATGATAAATCCTGAAAGGTAAAATATAATTACTCAATTGGAATTTGGCCAGAATTTTGGGAAAAGCAAAGTATTGTTGTCACTATAAGAGATAGAATAGGGAAATTCTTAATTCAGTTGTAGAAATGGAACTTAAACAAAATGACAAAACAAGACAGCCAGGAAACAAAAGGAATTCATGTCAAGTAAGGTATAAAGGAGGAAAAATGATACAAAATGAACCCCAGAACTTGAGTACAAATTAGTTTGTCTTTGAAAATGTGGAAAACATAGAACACTGTGTTACAAAAATAGTAAATTGAGAAGCGCCTGGGTGGCTCAGTCGGTTGAACATTGGACTCTTGGTTTCAGCTGGGGTCATGTTCTTAGGTCGAGGTCTCGGGTGGTGGTCTCTGGTAGTGGGGTCCAGCCGTGAGTAGGGCTCCTCACTCAGCGGGAGCCCGCTTGGGATTCTTTCTGGCTCTCTCCCCCTCTGCCCCTCTCCCCACTTCCACTCATGCATGCACACACACTCTCTCTCTTTCTCTCTCTCTAAAATAGGTAAATAAATCCTTTAAAAAATAGTAAATTGAGAGTGTATCTTTTTCTTTAAACCAAAGTAGATATTTCTGAGACTTAAGAATCCCATGAACGTGGGATAGGTTATACTTCACTCATTGCAAACAGTTTTCTATTAATTTAGCCTAGTATTTTCCAATCTGGCCATATTGACATTTGGGACTGGATAATTCTTTGTTGTGGAATACTATTCTGTGGGTTGTAGGATGTTTAATAGCATCCCTGGGTCTGTATCCACTAGATACTACTAGAACCACCCTAGTTGTGACAAACAAAAGTGTATCCTGACATTTCCAAATGTCTCCTAGAAGTGCAAAATTACGCCCAGTTGATAACAACTGCTTTAACCAACCAGAGAACAAAATAATCTCAGGTTTGAATGGTAACTGGGGAGTTTAGCTCTTAACACAGCATTTTCTCATCACTTGCAATTGCTCTTCATCTAGTGTTCCCCTTGAATTGTATCTGTGATTAAGAACTCACCTTCTCACACTCAAATTTCACACCTCCTATTCTCCAGTAGGCCTTTCTTACATCCACTTCACTGAGGAAGATTTTATCTTATATATTTCAGTTTTATTGCTGCTAACTCTCCTTATTGCTGGGGGGGGGGGAACCTTGTTTTTCCTTCCTGAATACTCTTATGCATTGTTTTTAGCCCCTCCCAACAGTGTGCCAGTAGAAGACACTTATAAACAAATACTCCAGACTCAGTGTAACCTGGTGAAAATACACATAAAAGTATCATTGAACTTTTGTCTCCTTTGTTCCAAATTCTATATGGAACCCTGGAATCACATGACCCTTTTTAGAATCCTTATCAAACTCTCAGTCACAACAAATTTGAAGACCAAAAAAAAAAAAAAAAAAAATACCCCAAATCATTTCTATTTGCTCTGCTACTATATTTATTGCATGTAACCTATGCTTTTATAGCTCTTAAAAGAAAAGGGTTACATTAATTCCAGAGACAACCCATAATTTTATAGCAACTAACAATTCTCATTTATACTTCCCTGCAGAGGAGATAGTCAAAACATTAAACATTGGGGAATCAGAGGCACTGATCAATCAAAACAGATGCCTGACCAATGACACCGACAGCCTTCTATAAATGACTGGTGGAGCCACATCTGTACAAACTGACTAAATACCAGCCAGCTCTCACAGGTGATTTTTAAAACTAATGTCAGGACTCTATATCCAGTTCCACTAATTTTCATCTACCATTTCATTCCGTCCAGACTATTTTGGATTCTGACCATTACTCAATATAAACAATGTAAACTAAACTCTTTTAGTGGTAATAGATAAAAGTTTATTTGATGTTGCTCAGAATGAGGAACACAATAGGAACACAAACGAAGTGCTGAGGTTTTCATTAGTTAATATTACACCATGAACTCCAATCACATGGAAATGTACCATCCCTGTTCTTCTAAACTCCCAATAATGTTGAAAACCACTGTGTTTTTCTTAATGATTTTCCTAAAGACCACTCTCAGGCAGGTCTCTTCAGCAACCTTGATATTCTTTCTACTTTTACTGTTCTTACATGATGGGAGGCAATCTTTGCCAGAGTTATTCATGCTTATCACATTTATTCCTCAATTAATTTTTTTTATCCGAAGTCAGTTTATAGTGTCATAAAATTTGAACAAATTGTATGCCAGGCTTTTTCACAAAATTGATCAACATATTTTTTATAGGTAAATTACCACACCGTCTGCTTGAGTAGCACAAATAATGAATTCACAATTAAATATAGAAATTTATATGCTAAGTTTTTTATTTTGTAATCTATAATCCCCTAAAACATTTTATTACAGTTCATATCCTTCTTTCAAAGGAAAAAGTTTGGGAATTTGATATGGCTACCATAAGATATACTGAAAAAATTACTAACATATAAATAGAAAACCATATTGTGAAGAAAAAATTTAAAAGATGAATATAAATATGTTAATCTGATGGCCCTTAAGGCCACAAAATATAATTTTATCTTTCTTTGTATTTCCAGTGCCCAGCTTAGTGTCTGGTATCTAAAAATGATAAATAAATATTTGCCATGTAAACAAATGAGCAAAATAATTCTTTATACAAGTAATTTTCATAGTATATCCAGTTTTTACTTTGAAATTTCATTACCTTGAATTTTTATAATTAAGGACATAAATTTTTAGAAATTTATTTTGAAAATCTATTTTAGGAAAAAATTTTTTGAGAAAATAAGTTAATGAACAGATTTACAAAATAAAGTATTAGTTGGCATTCTTTCAATGATATCTAATATCATTAATTATAATACCTTGATTAAAATCATAGACTCCTATAATTAAATTAAGATATTTTTTTTTTTTTGCTATAGATCTGGAGGATTGTTCTCCAAACACTCATTAAATAATTCTGGTAATATTAATGGTGTATTTTGCCAGAGTTTAGGGAAAATAAAGAAAGTCCACTTCATTACCTTACTACTAGAAAGTTTTCTTACTGTTTTTCCTCCAGAGTTTGAGCTTAATCTATCAACATATAACAAACTGTCTAGTTTTGTTCTCCAGAGGAGCACAGAGTAAGTTCTTATCTATGTTTGCTAAATCTAGTTTATGTTCAGAAACCCTAGGAAGTGGTGTGGGGGAGTGCATTTTAAAGATCTATAGATCTTTCAAATTACACACACACACACACACACACACACGCACACACATATACATATATACACACACATATATGTAAACTTAAAATGTATATAAAGTATATGAGTGTGTGTGTGTGTGTGTGTGTGTGTGTGTGTGTAAATTATAACCTCTGGGAATTCTGATATAGCAGACCTGGCCCTAGAGCTTTGGAACGTGTATTTGTAAAAGTCACCTTGGTTATCCTGATCATTAGCCTGTATTAGCAATCGCTGGTTCATGCTATCAACTTCATATCTTAATTGTGAGAACAGTGCATCACTTGGGAAGTGTATTCGGCATTGAAATTAGAAAACAGAAAAAAAACCTGGGCTCATCCTAAATATATACAGATCATTTTGAAAATGGTAGCCAAGGCAGAGACTTCAATTAGGGGGATATTTCAGGAATATATGTTATTTTTTTGGTAAGCCTGGTGATGGGATCTTGCTTTCTGCAGAATGAGGAGAGACTGAAGTGTAATTTTCAATAAAGCCAACTCAACTCAACAAACATTGTGGAGATAAAACACTCTTCTTCAACAGATGGATTTTGATGACCTTATTAGGAACTCTGCAGGAAGGACCTTTTGGTGACCTAATCTATAGCTGGTTTCTGATGAAAACTTATTCGATAAATAAACCATTATGGAGTTGAATTGTAAAACTCCAAAGCCCTGCTGAAATTTCCTCTTTTGGAGTCTTTCCGGCTGGTTCATACTCAATTTGCTACAAACATATTAGTGAAGAATTCGGGTGTATATCACAGGGAATATCTACAATGAGAATGGAGAATTAATAAATATGAGTTCTCCTTTTCCTGACACCAACTGACTTTACAAAAGCAGGCAAACAAACTTATTACACTTATGGGCTTTGTTTTTTATCTGAAAAATAAAGGAATTAAAAGAAATACATTGATTTATTGAACATATTTTTAAAAATTCTTTTATATTAGGCATTCAGAGAGGTATGAAAGGATTTACAAAAAGATAAAAATAGATCCCCTTGACCCAGGAGAGCAGCAGAAATCAGAAGTCATGGTCATCAATATTTACAATTCAGCATAAAATGGAATTTGTGAAATAGAGAAAGGAAAAAAAATGCTGTTAGAAGTTCTAAGAAGAAAGATGTTATTTTTTGCCTGGAGTTCCAGGGAAGGTTTCTTTGTGCTACCACTTGAAGAATGGATAGAATTATCACATGTAAAGTTGGGTGATAGAGGTACTTTTTGGCAGGGGAACTTTCTGAAGAGAAGAGATAGAACAGAATAATATTTGCATAGGGATAGGTTTCGGATAAACTAAGGCAGGAGACAGGTTACAACCATCCTCAGAGACCAAATATATTCAGGGAATCCATTAATGTATGGCAACTTTATTATCTGGCATTGGGAGACACTTCAGATTTCCCAGCAGAAGCAAATACGGATTTAAAAGCATTGAAATGTTGCTTGTTAATGGGAGGGAAGTTGTGTTGTTAATAAATGATTAAGAAAGGCTTTAAGATTTTTCATATATGTCAGTGGTTTCAGGTTTGCTTGTTTGTTCATCTGCTCATTTACTGACAAAATCTTATCCAGAAAACCTATGTATCAAAGAAATGGAAGTGTAGCTGCTCTGGTTGAAAGAGAGGAGGTGGGAGCCAGAGCCCCACACAATGAACAGCACCCTGCATTTCTCAGGCACCACTGAGAGCTTTGTGTTTACTCAGAACACAGACTGAAAACTGTGGAGAGCCATTGGGAAGAGGACGATGCCATGGACAGAAATCAGACCAGTCAGAGGAGGCTGTTGGGAATAGAGGGGAAAGAATTTGCTGGCCACACTGAGCTGATAACTTAACCTTCAGGGAAGTATTTCTAAGAGGAAGCCATTGAGGCAAGAGCTAGGGGAGAAGTT
Organism: Zalophus californianus; assembly: GCF_009762305.2. Classification (NCBI taxonomy): domain Eukaryota; kingdom Metazoa; phylum Chordata; class Mammalia; order Carnivora; family Otariidae; genus Zalophus; species Zalophus californianus. The sequence continues at coordinate 44,091,429 of NC_045603.1, forward strand.
GAGGCAAGAGAATAATTTGAAATAATTTGAATAATTTGAAACGATTGCTGACATCACAATAAGAGAAAATATTGTCAGAGAAGGCACACAGAAAGGGAAGACAAATGGGCCAGGTCAGAGTCTTTGGGAATACGGCCATTCAGGGCGTGGGAAGCCTAAGGGAAGCCTGGGGTTTGGGGGTGGGGGGGCGGGGAGACAAGAAATGAAACAGGTGAATGTGAGGTCGGAGATCGCTGATGATTGTTGTAGGAAATAAGGAATGACATTCAGTTTGATGGCTGGTTTTGTTTATTTGTAATTTTTCAATAAAAGCATTTTCAAAATATGATGGATATATAAGATATGAACACATTCCACATCTTTAAATTATGATTATGAATAGACACAAATTTTTTTTATTAAAAGAAGAAATACGTGTGTTTAGAAAACATAGTCTTATTGACCAGATTAATTCACGAATGAATAGAAATATTTCTTCTTGTTTAGATTTGGTGCAAGGGAGCCAGACTCTACACCAGGGAGGGCCGAGAGGAGAAATGTGAAAGCACAGGAAAAAAGACTATTATTGTCTTCGTTTGTTTTAGATTAATTGGAGTCAGAAACTTTTTCCCCCCCTGTGATTCTGTTGGATAGTGAAAAGTGTTATATGATATTAAAGGAAATAAGATAAATTTCTTAATGGCATTACCCTGGAAAAATTATATCAAATCTCTAACAAAAATATATTTAAAGTCATTTCCCCAGGAGGTCATGACTGTTATAGAAAAGCAAAATAATGAAGACTAAGGGATGATGATACCAGATTGAAAGATCTACCAGTGTGATCGCTGTGGTTGAATGATCCATAAAGCCTTAGTTAGAGGATTGGATGATTCTGATTATTCCTGAATAGATATTAGTATATTGGCAGTGTGAATATTTTCATATTTACACTTGTGTATGTACATCCACTGCTACACACACACACACGCACATACACACACACACACACACACACACACACACTGACAAATGGTTAATCTCCCTTCTAAATGGCATATGCATTGATTATGATTGCATTATAATATTTTCTGGTATAGTTTTATGTATTTTAAGTGCTTTTCTGATAACATACTGAACTAGAGTAGAACCAGCACTGCAGATTGTGAGGAGTAATAGGCAATTTATCTGCAGCAGCTCAGGGTTTTAAAGCTGTGTTGCTATTAACTCTTTGTCCACCTGACAATAAATCACTATGTCACCAGATTTGTGGGAGTGGAGATGAATGTCTCATATAGCCTTCCTAAAACTTAAGTTGGTAAGCTTGAAAATGCTTAAATATTTGTAATGCCAACAGTGGAAATGTTTCCTTGCACATCAGTTATTCTGTTAGGTTTTTGTACGACTCTCTTCACAAAACGTAGTTATGGTGTCTCCCCAAACAGATGTTGTGTTTGTAGCTTAAGTTTCAGTGTTCTGTATTGTTCCGTGATGTCCTCAGTGAATACTTAAACTGCTCTTTCTTACCACAGCCTACTTAAGTTAAAACTACTAGAAGTGTATGTTTTGCATTTAATTCTCTTTTCAAAACAAATTAATACAGATAAGGGATTATAGAGCAGTTTTAGAAAATATAATAAAATTACCAAAACAAATAGCATATCAAAAGAAATATAATATAGAAATATAGAAAATAGAGATAAATATTCCCTATCATAAAATTTCTGTAAGTAACTTACTTGAATGTAAAAATACAAGAATGAAAGGCAGCTTAATGTTATTGACCTAAATTAGTCTTGTTATACTGATCAGTTAGAGTATTTATAAGAAATTTCAGAGTAAAAGTACTTTTAATCTGAACTACTTTCACTTTCCTCTATGGTAGCAATTGGCTCCCCTTGAGGCACAGAGTCTCCTCATGTTTCCTCAGCTCCACCAACCACACAAAATACACGCACGCACTTGGCCTGCTGCCATCTCCATCTCGGGTATTTGCTTGCTTGGCTACTATGGATGGTTGTGTTTGTGATCTTGAACTTAATAGATTGAGAGCCCATTTAGAATTGTAGTTAATTGTCAAAATACAAGCAAATACAAAGGATAAATATGATTTACTATATACTGTATGATAAAAATGCATCAGCTACACCTGCAGGTAGAGACATAACACAAGCTGTTTACCATTGAAAAGAAAAATGTACTAAATTCTAATAAAGTCCTCTAATTATAGGTTAGAAAATTAGAGATGTCAGAGATGATACTACATTAAAAGCTACACTTTTTTATATAGCTACGTGACACTAATGGAGGTGAAACACAAAAAGACAACCAGGAAATCATGGGAAATAAAGAGTTTGTTTTTTTTTTAATGATGTTAACCCATCCCAATATTGTGTGGCCTTCTACAGACACTGAGTTAGTGCGTGTCCCATGCTTTTGCACATACTTCATCCCTCAGCCTGTAATGTTCTTCCTTCATTCTGTGGCCTGCCTCTCCTACTCAGTCTTCAAAGTGCAGTTCAGTGATCCCCTTCTCTGAAAGACAATTCTAGATTTTGCCCTACTAAGTTCCACTGAAATAGCATTGACCTACAACCTAGCTCTGATTCTTGAACATAACTCTCTTACAACATCTATCATGTTGCACATAATTACTCATTTATCTCCCATTCTAAACACTGAGTCCCCTAAGAGTAAGACAGGAGTCTTTATGTGAAAACAGCTAACCAACTTCTTGGAATACACTAGGGGCTCAATAAATGCTCAGTAAATGATTGTCACCAATTATTTCCTAGGTCTCAGTTTCTCAGCTGTACATGATGGGACTGCGCTAGTGATATCGCAGGTGCTTCTTAGCTCAGGAATACAGACCAATTGTACAAAACGCTGACCTTGATACCTCCTTTAACACTGTTGTCCACCTGCCTTGAAAATTGTATCACCTTGCTCTGCAAGACCCTTCTTCTGTTTTTGTCTCTAAAAAGGGATTCTTGTCTTACCATTTCACATTGAATGCCAGTGTTCCAAAATAAAAAGCTTAGTTTGCATTTGCTGCCTGATCTTTCCCAGTGATAATTCCCTCCTTGGCATTGACCCATTTATCTGATTTCAAGTACCAATTCTTTCTACATTATTTCAAATCTTACATCTGTAGTCCTCAATACACATTGTGAGTGAGCAGTTACGTTTCTGTAGAGCAGCTTTTGATTTCTGGCCTGTTTTTGAATTCTGACTCTATAAATAGAAATAGTATAATGTCCACATCAGAGTTGTGAGAATTAAAACAGAACATATACAAAGAGCTTCAAGTGGGGCCTGGTGTGAAAAAAGAGTTCAAGAAAAGAATATGAATGTCTACACAGGGTATATATTCAATAAATTCTTGTATCTTATATGTACCTTGAAACTCGTAGCAGTTTTAGATAAAATCCATTGTTGTGAATGCACTTCAGTGTTATTCGTGTTTACGGGGATTGAGCTTGGAAATAATCTTAGACAATCCCTTAATCTTTCTTAATGTTTCTTAAAAGGGCTACCAGATTAATTAAATCAGCCCAGATAATCTGGTTAAAGAAAAAAAAAAAAAAAGCCTATCAGCTGACTTGGGTTATTGAGACTGACCTAAAGCCCATGTTATTTATTTTTAAAGATTTTATTTATTTATTTGTCAGAGAGAGAGAGAGAGAGAAAGAGCACAAGGGGGGGGGGCGGGGAGCGGCAGGCAGAAGGAGAAGCAGACTCCCTGCTGAGCAAGGAGCCTGATGTAGGACTCGATCCCAGGACCCTGGGATCATGACCTGAGCTGAAGGTAGACGCTTAACTGACTGAGCCACCCAGGCATTCCCTAAACCTCAGTTTAGAAAGGAAGCACTATTTGTGTGACATGTAAGCTCGATCCCAGGACCCAGGGACCATGACCAGAGCCAAAGGCAGACACTTAACCGAGCCACCCAGGTACCCCGGTAAGCATGATTTTTTAAACTGATAATAATTCAGGTAGCTTGAAGTTCAGCCTAATCTGGATTCAGTGGAGATAGACATTTTTCTTTTAAAGCCTTGAACATAAATAGTTAATCATAATGCTATAAAATGTAAAATCTAAGGCAGAGTTTATTTCACTTAAGATTCATTTTTTGAGTAATTAATATTTTAATGGAAGTTTATTGATACATTATCCTTGCAAAAAGGAAGAGTAGATAAAAATATGACCCTGAAAAAGGCTTCCAAATCCTTTAAAGCTGTATCTCTTTTCGTGAAAAATCTGAAACTCTTTCATTAAAAATTTGAAACTCTTTCATAAATATATTTCACCATACCATTTCAAAAATATCTTTCCATGTGTCATTTCAGAAATGGCAAGAGAACTTATAACTTAATCCATTATGCCAGAACAGGCTAAACTTGCCCAAAATTTGAACATGAAAAACTATGTTTTGTCAAACACAAAACACAGTAAAAAATTTCACAGAGTTGAGCACTAGGGAAAATGTCTATTCAGTTCAGGTTTTCACTTTCATTTCTAAAAACATTCTGCCTCCCTCCCTACAAGTGTAGTACTTTTTTCCCCATGCTGTCAAACATGGAAATAGATATGGTATAATCTTAATGTTTCAGTATTTTTATAATAAAATATTTTATATTAGACATTTTCCCCACAACATCATTAAATTTGCTGCAGAACTGCTCTGGGCTTAATATAAATTTAGAAAGCAAAGGAAAACATATTACTCCATGTACTGTTCCATCAACTGTCAACCATGGGCAAGAAAGCTAATGGCAAAATGTCTTTTTCTTTCTGAATTGAACTTGGTTCACTCAGAAAACAAATTCTGACCCTCTCCATCCTATAAACTTTCATGTATTTGTGAGAATGCTTATTTAAATAATATTCTGAATTATGAAAATCTCAATAGGATAAGGAAAGACTAAGGTTTGCCATCAAGTGTTCCAGAGAACAATTGAATTAAGAGAGATGTTAATAGATACTATTTAAAAAACAAATAAAACAAAAGTTTCAGATTCCAAAAGCTTCAGAAACTCTGGGTCAAACAAATAAAATAGGTTTCTTTACCAGAAAATATGCAGAACCTTTAGTATGCTAATCTGTATTATGAATCTCCGAGGTATAAAAAGCAGCATTTCTCAAAAAAGATTATGGAACATTTTTTTTTAATTTCTACCTGGTTTCCATTTATTTCTTCATGAATCAATTGTTTCTTGAATGTTTACTATACTTCCTATTTCCTTCAGCTTCTATCCTTGAATGGCAGAGAGACAGAAACAGGTACATAAATTGTGTTAAATGCTGAGTAAAGGGCAGATGATTTAATGGGGAAGGGAGACAGGAATTTTATAGTCACGTAGGATCTCTGTGGAGATGTGACATTTGAGGTGAGGCTTGAATGGCATTATGAACCTAGCCATGAAAAAGTTGAGAAAGAAAACTCTAGGCAGAGGCAGCAGAGGTGAGGAGGTAAGTGTGTCTGTTTGTGTTGCGAGGTTAGAAAGGAGGCTGCTTTCTGGGGCAGAATTGCAAAGAGGGAATAGGAGAGATGAGACTGGAGGAGGCAGATAGATTATGTAAGACATTATAGGACATGGGAAGATGTTTGACTTTTATTGTAAACACAACATAAAGCAAACTACTAGTGATGGTAGTGGAAAGGAAGAACAAATGAATGTAAGCTCTATGAGGGCAAATAAGCACAGCAAGCCACAGAGCCTTAAGAATAGTGCCTGGCCCATAGTAAGCACCTGTAATTTTTATTGAATTAAGACCCAGAAAGCGATGGTTCTTAGGTAGCAAATATAGATAAAATATATAAAGCAAAACAGGAATATCTAATTTGGCAATGGTTCATCTAGGTATGAATAATTCATATGAACTATTAAAATTTTAAAAGACATAGGAAACGGTTTTGGTGAGGGCTTATTCTGAATATATTTGTATAGTTTATAAATGACCAGTCTTGTGTTTATAAAATTATTAAGGGTCTACAGAGGTTGTTTTCATCTTTCAGATTTATTTTACTGAATTTTATTGGTGAATTAAATGTTATGGTGCATTTTTTTATATATTTGGAGGGTCTCAAAATTCTTAGAATATTTACCTTATAGATGACTAGGGTCTACTCCATTTACAGATGGGTACTCTGTAAGCAAATGAGAGATGTCAAGAACACAAATTGTTCCTAAAGCAGAATTTCTTAGAAAAAGTATGTTTTAAGTAAAACTTTTCTAAGTTACCCTGTTATAATAACATCCTTTATACCGACTACATAGTTTACTATAAAATATTTTATAAATATACACTTTATATGCTGATTTCTATGCAATTTACTAATTATGTAAATATGTAATACAGAGGTAAATAAATTATCTAATTGCACAGTAATACCTTTCCATATTTGGTGTAAACGTCTGTAACTACAATTACAATATAATCACGTGTACATAGATGTTTAGTTATCTAACAATTATAGCATCATTATTACCATGTTCATGATGAAAGTGACATATGAAAAGATATTTTCAATAGGTGTAGAATTGTGAGTCTGCTTTTCTTATTAATTATAGCTAATCCCAAAGGTTGATTACAAATACAATTTTAAATCCTAACTTCATATACTTAATGTTTATTTAAAATGCACTATGATTTTTTTAAACAATAGGAAATATAGGTTAAGAAAAAAATTAAATGTTTGGAGAGGGAAAATTAATATTTATTTCCTATGCATACTATAGTTGAATTAAAAATAATTTGGACAGATAAAGATCATCTCATATGTGTTAATTTCTAACCAGCAGCATCTCCCTTCTTTTTTTCTAATTTTTAGATTAAAAACTATTGGATATATTCTTGACAATATTTGACTTAAATAGTCTAATGTTAGTATTAGTGCCAGTCCGAAATGAAGTCAGGAATATAAACTCTGATTATCACTTTTAATTACCTGAATGTTCCTTTTGAAGAACTGAGATAAATCATAGGGTTTCTATGTTCACTAAATTCAGAAGAATAATTAGAGAGTCAAGATCTTAGATTGCTATTGAAATAAGCATGAGACAAATGACATACAATTTTAATTCTAAAATATTTAAGTTCCATTTAGATAGTCTATTTAGATATTTAGAATTTCATTTAGTAGTAAACAACAGGTAGGTCTTTTTTCTACCAATACCGTTTCATATTTTTCATAGCTATTCATGTCATTTGAATGCAGGAAACTTTTAACATTGACTGACCCAAACGTGGATGATGTAATGTCTTGGAAATGGGACTAATGATCCCTATTGCAAAGGTTGTTGTGAAGATTAAATGAAAATAAAATGCATTATATGTGTTAATGTACTTTGTGTATTTTAAATGCTCAATTAATTTTATTATAATTAAATGATACAACTGGCTAATAGGACCTAGGTCCTCTGCTTTTCAAATAGCTGTTTGGGTATTGAAGAGACATGCCTCCTTCAGAGTTCTTCCATGATACTTCCTAGGGAATCATTCCTGGGAAGAGGGAAATTCTTGTGAAGTTGCTAGCACCTACTCTGTAGCAGATAGCATTTACTCTTCATGCATACATACATATGGAAACACACATAATATGTCCATACATCCATAATATATATATATATTCTATCTTATATATAGAACACATAAAATAAAATTATACATATAAAATAGAATTTGCCAGAGATCTTGAAAACACCAGTCCATGACTCTGCCCTCTTCTGGGACCAGGGTATAATGGATAAATAGTATCATTCTGTTTGACTGCTAGATTGCATTTTCAAGATACTCCCATGCCCCAAAGTCCAAGTTTTTCAAACTAGAATGAAGCAACGAAACAAATCTATGCACCCAAATAAAAACCCCAGAGCAAAAAAAGAAAAATTTCTTTCTATAGGGGAACTCCAAACAAAAAGTCTGATATGTACGTTGGTGTGTGTGTGTGTGTGTGTGTGTGTGTGTGTGTGTGTGTAATATATATATGTTTTTATATATTTATATATATGTATAGATATCTCTATAGATATGAATCCTTATATATTTAGATCCTGACATATCCATATATATATTAGTTGCCTCAAAGATCAATTGCTGGTAAAAATTAGGAAATATATTTAGTATGTGTTAAATATTAGAAATTTAAAATCTTATGTTAGAATGAATGTAAGTGGGGAGAAATAAAATTGGAGAGTGAGTGGGTAAAAGGTTTTATTTTTAAAAATGAAGTATTCCTTTAGGAACTTATAGTTTAAGTTCTTAGTGATTGAGGGAAAGACAAGACAGTGCCGAGAGGTTTCTTCCAACCTCTATCATTCCATCTTTGGAACTCGTTCTGAATAAAATAAACATTTTGAATAAACTGATGAAAACCACATGGTGAGAAAATCAGGTTCTGAAGTAAAACATATACTGGACTTGAAAATACAGAATAATAACGACCTCTTATGCTGAATATGATTTCTTTTGAGAAGGCTGATTTCTAGTAAAAGATGAGTATATCAGATCCAAGAGCTTCCAGTAAATGCATTTAGAAATTATACTCCCTTTTTAAACACAGTAGGAAATGGAAGGAAGAAAATCATTTTAGGAAACCTATTGCAACATGGTAACATCTAAAAAATAAAGAAGTAAAAGTGATCCTCCGATCAGAGCATATAAACTAAATGCCTTGTCACAAATTACTAAATTATATACAAATCCGAACTGAATAAATCAAAATAAAAACTAAGCACCTTGATCAATGTTTTCCCCAAGTTTAGAAATAGGAAAATAAATATTTTGACAGTCAATAAATGAATGGATAAGGAATTATTAACAATTTTAACAACTTTCTTAGAAAAAAATTTTCTTGATCTGTTTTTCACCTTGGGAAAATTACAGTTAAAATATTAGGTATGTGAACTACAAAGGGCTGGTAGATTTTACCTTTCAAGTGGACATAAGCTGCAGGTAGTCCGGATGGCAGGCTTCCATTTCTGTATAAGTCTGTGCATTTACTCCTGTGTGTTAAGGCAAAGCATGATATAGATTGGGATTGGTTTTGGACCCAGACTGTCTCCATCTGCATCTTAATTTCTTTCTGGGAAAATCCAATCACAATCTTCTATTTGAAGAACATACTCAAAATAACAACAGGTATGGCACAATCCCATATGTTCAGAAAAAGGCTCACTGTAGTTGTCCAATATGGCCAAATAGATACTAGCTAAATATCAGCTTTTCTTCTACTAAAATATAGAAGTAAATCATTACCAAATCTTCTGTCACTTCCAGAGGGGTTCCAGGTTCATTTATATTTAACTTTCTCCTGGGTATCACCATTTGATTTTTCAAGATGCCAATTCATACCAAAATGCACAAAACCTAACACACGTCTGATCCACAATGCCTGATGCTCTTACCCTGTGATGCTTATCTAGAGAATAACACTACCATCTGACCTGATTAAAAAATTAACCTATTACATAGGCCCAAAGCCAAAGAATCATTCTTCTTTTTTTTTGACCTTGGAATTTTCAAATTTTAATTCTACTAAAGTTGCATTACAAAATGGGAACATTATGGAGATACCAAGAGAACAGGTAACTGGGAATGCAGGAGTCTCCTTGCATCACTGACCCGACTTGGGGACCAGCCCAGAGCCTTGCGCCTTGCACAGAACCATTTGCCTTGTCATTACAGTCAATGAACTATTTCCATAAATGGAAAGATATTTCTGTCTATATGTCTATACAACAAATACTATAGATTTCTAATCAGCATATTTATTACTAAAAACAAAAACTAAAACACTAGGGCTTCCAAGGCAGAGCCTGATCTTCCTTATAGTCACAGAAACTGGTCTTGACAAGTTTTAGTGTTTTTTTTTTTTCTTGAAATTCCAGTTAGTTAACATACAGCATTATATTATTTTCAGGTGTACAATATAGGGATTCAACACTTCCATACATCATCTGGTGCTCATAAGTGCACTCCTTAATCCCCATTACTTATTTAACCCATCCCCCCACACACCTCCCTTCTGGTAACCATCAGTTTGTTCTCTATAGTTAAGAGTCTATTTCAAAGAATCAATCTTGATGTTCCAAGTAGGGCAAATAGAGAGGAGAAGGTGTAGAAGTTTTCAGGAGGCAGTTTGCTTAGGCTTCGTAAGCCACCTTAAAGGTTTTTGAACTGTATCCTAAGCATGATGGATAGCTCTGTGGTTTTATTACTGTACTATAAGATATGCTAAGATTTGGTTTTGCACTTTGAATTTTTTCAACATCAGTGTTGCTAATTTCTAAGTTGCTTCAGTATCCAAACATGTTATTTTCAAACTTTTTTTTTCTAGATATGATAATTTGCATTTTTATATGGTGAATTCCATTCCATCCTATTGTGCACATATTTCTAGCTTCCTTATATATTTTTTGATTTTATGATCTCCATGGACTTTGAAATATCTTCATTTTAACAATGACTAAAAATTTTGTGAACGCTCCATCTGTATGTTCTCCTAGTTTTAAAATTATCAAATGGCATAGGGCATACCATCTTTCTAGTCATTTCCTTTTAGTATATTAGTTCCCATATGCTTACGATTTTTAAACAAGCCTTTCAACACATTAGATTCACAGAATATCATACTTGTCAGTGCAGTTTTATCAGATATATAGAAATACTTCAGTGAATTTTTTCTTAGGTATATATCATAGTATTTTACATAAGTAAAATCTAAAGTATTTCATGTGTGATTAATATTTCTTTATAGGGTAATGGTTTCAATGAATTTTTAAAATACTACCTTGTTTGTTTGAAACAAGAGACCAAGCAATATTGTCTTTGATTTTTAAAATTTATTTAGAAGATGATGCCTTAATCAAAGATACTCTCATTTTCAATCAAGATCTTGGTCAATAAGAATTTCTAGCTCAATTTTTCTATATATAGAGGTGTATTTCAAACAAGTATCAGATTTAAAAAAAGTATCACTCAGTAATTCATTCTTTAGTTTATTCATGTAGCAACAGTTTTAGTTGCCTATTATGTAATGTTACAGTGAATAAAAAATTGAACCACATTAGAACTGGGTCTTCCAAGAACCAGCATTCTTTGTTTCACATAAAAGATCTTAGGCAACCAAACTGATGGGATTTTTGTTTGCTTTATTATTGAATTTGAAAAGTCTGTCTTGAAAAGTAAATAAAGGACTTTTTTAATTAAAGGAAGTGAAAGTAAATATTTATAATTTCTATGAGAAGTAAAATATTTAACATTAATTTATAAATAATAGTCAATTCAATTTTTAAAGCCTCAGCAATGAAAACATGACTAAATTAGGGGCACCTGAGTGGCTCAGTTGGCTAAGTGTCCAACTCTTCATCTCAGCTCAGGTCTTGATCTCAGAGTTGTGACTTGAAGCCCCATGTTGGGCTCTGCATTGGGCTCCATGCCCAGTAAGAAAAAAGGAAAAGGAAAAGGAAGGAAGGAAGGAAGGAAGGAAGGAAGGAAGGAAGGAAGGAAGGAAGGAAGGAAGGAAGGAAGGAAGGAAGGAAGGAAGGAAGGAAGGAAGGAAGGAAGGAAGAAAGAAAGAAAGAAAGAAAGAAAGAAAGAAAGAAAGAAAGAAAGAAAGAAAGGGAGGAAGGGAGGAAGGGAGGAAGGGAGGAAGGGAGGAAGGGAGGAAGGGAGGAAGGGAGGGAAAGAAAGAAAGAACAGACTAAATTACATGAACAGAAAATCTACAAAATAACAAATGTAAATTGTTTAAAATAACATTATACTGGGGTGCCTAGGTGGCTCAGTCTAAGTTTCTGTCTCTTAGTTTCGGCTCAGGTCATGATCTCCGGGTCCTGGGATCCAGCACTTCATGGGGCTCTGTGCTAAGAGAGGAGTCTGCTTGGGGATTCAGTTTCTGTCTCTCTCTCCTTCTGGCCCTTCACTCACTTATGTGTGCACTCACACTCTGTCTCTCAAAAATAAATAATTCTTTTAAAAAACACTCTTATGCTTGTTTGTCATTATTGATGAGGGTTTGAATATCAATGATGGTTTGAATCCAGAATAGAATAAAGGTTTTAGACCTCAAAACAGCAATAAATTTCAAAAGTCAAACTTCTGTACATAGGAATAATCTTTAGAAAAATACAAAATTATTGAAAAATCTGTTAAATCTTTAGAAACTGATTAAACTGATTAAGTAAAATACTCACTAAAGATGGACATGCATCTAGCTGTTAAAAAATACATGCCATGTACAGATAAAGGAATATACTCATATAATTATCTTGAGTGATAAAGAGGACAAAAATAGCGTATCCCTCTTGGGGCACCTGGGTGGTTCAGTCAGTTAAGTGGCTGCCTTCAGCTCAGGTCATAATCCCAGGGTCCTGGGATGGAGCCCCACATCAAGCTCCTTACTCGGCAGGGAGCCTGCTTCTCCCCTGCCTGCCTGCCCTTCCCCCTGCTTGTGCTCACTCTCTGTCTCTCTGTCTCTCCCCCTCTCTCTTTCTCCCTCTCTCTCTCTCTCTCTGTCAAAAAATAAATAAAAAATCTTTAAAAAAATAGTGTATCCCTCTGATCTCCATTTTATTGTGTAGCTCTTTATGAATATGGACACAAATGGTAACAAAAGCAGAAAATTGAACAAAGTTAACTCTGGGGGGTATAGATATAGGTAATTTTTCAAACTTTTTACAGTAAAATTTAGAAAACATATTATTACTTTCATAAGAAGGAAACTTAACAGTAAATATGGCCCATTTATAAACATCTTAAGAACTATGTTGTATATACATATACAATGTAAGGACTCTGAAAGATAAATGAAATTTGTGTTATAGTAAAAGATTGAGCCGAGTTTATAGATTCTGAGATGGAACAATTATTTCCCCTGAACTAGTTCATCAACAAAAGTTTTATGTATAGCATAGACTTTTAATTGAACCTTAAAAAGTAGAACTGAGGCACACCACAGTCAAAAGCAACAAGACATCAACATGTGTGTTTTGGGGTAAAGATAATATTTTTTGTGAGGCCAGAGCAGAGTTTGCATGAAGGAAGCCCTTCTAAGGAATCAGGAATTTTCCTAGCAAGTTATAGTAATCTTTCATCGCCCTATAAAATAAAATGAATAAATAAAAGCTGAGACTATATCCCATTACCTGGTGGTAAAGTAAGCCCATTCTCCTTAAGTTTCTCAAGTTAACTATTCACTCAGTGATTAGTTAAATGAATCATTGTCCAATTTTCTCCCCCAATAAAGGGAAATCATGCTCCATGATTATAAATAAAAACAAATAAATGTGCAAACTGCAAAGAGTTCTTGAGATTAATTTTATTTTGCTTTTGGAGAATTCTAAGGCTGAAAACACTTTACAAATTTTTCTCTAGACTTCAACACTTTTTTTTTTTTTAGCGATCTCAGGTGCTTTCTTTGAAGAATGTCAGTCTAGACTATTTCCCATGAAACTCCTCCAAGTTCCATATACACTTAACTCCCCAAGAAAGTGTTTTAAAATGGCTTTCTTTTCCTGTAAGATTATAAATAGCTTCCCTTCTTTCAAATTCTGTGTCAGAGGTTTAAAGCATCTAATTTGGGGAAAGTTTTGTAATAAGCATTTTTTAAAATTGAAATACTCATATTCTAAACTGCGTTAGTCTTACAATTTGACAAACTTCAAAGGAAATATCTTCCAAAATTAAAGGAGTTTCTGAACATTATTTTTCAGAATAAAACATTGAGATTGTTTTTATGGTACTATAAAATAATCCTCACATCTTTTTCTTAGTTAGACCAATTTATCCACATCCCTGGACTTAAAATAGCAGCACATGACTTAAATTGATATATTGCGGATTTGCATTATTTCATAGTTTTGGACATATTTGTAATATTCAAGTAATAACCAGATAATTAAATCCTTTGTCTAGTGGATTTTCTGAATTTAGAAATTTACTGAAGAGCTAACTCTAGAAGTTTTCATCCACATTTTAAAATGACTTTAGTTCACCTGTGATGGCTGGAAAAACTGATGTGAAGGACTTTACGATACTGACACAGAAATCAGTGATAGCACTGAAATGAAAACAGCAAGAAGTTTGGAACCTGGCTGTGGAAGCACACTGATGACATTTAAAGCCTATGTCTGCCACTAACTACTTATGTGACTTTAGGCAAATCATTTGATCTCTCTGTGCTGTTATTTTCCTCAACAGTAAAATGAAGGTAGCAGTATAGTTTGTTTAATTTAGAAATATTGAGAATTTAATATTATGATACCATCTAAGCACCTGGACACATACCTGACACAGAATAAATGCCCAATAAATATATGCTATTATTTTATTTTTTTATTTTATTTTAAATAGGTGTACACAGAGAAAACAATACCTAATTCCATTGTTTCAAGGGAGCACATATCTAAATGCTGAGTAATTTCTTATGAGACCCTACGGATATACTTATAGCTTCTTTTCCCTATTGTTTCCTCTGGAGTTATTCAGAAATGCATTTCCTTTAAGCAAGTTCTAATGGCTGTCACTATGATTTAAAGCTTTCTACTGAATCTTTCACATAGGGTATGGCTGCCTAAATTACTTTGGACCTAATTTTAGATAAACTGCCATAGCAAGTGTTGAATAAATGCATGAGTAAGCAAAGTAAAGCAAAACAGATATTTAACATTTGTGACTGGTGTTATCTTCCTGGAGTGTTTGAATAGAAGTAGTTTAAGTTGGTTAATTAGGTCCCCCCCACTCACACAAAACTTCATATTCAGAAACATTACATTACATTCATCATCTCTCTAAAGGGCTTGTCACTGAATTACCTCTGAAAGAGAGAGAGAAAGAGGGAGAGATCAAATCAATTCCAGATGCATTTTCCTCCAAGATACCATCTCATCTTTTAACACAATAATACTGAAGTATAAGGTAAAACTCCATATTAAAGTACATTTAGGCCAGCAGGATTTTTTTTAGCAGAAAAGCTCCATAATGTAAATGATGTTGTCTTGGGAAAATGAAATTCTATTCTATCGCCATGATGTACATTTTGATTATACGTATTAGTTATTGAAGTGGATGAACATTTTAAAAATAAAATGAATTTGATACAGTTAATTTGACAAGGTGAAAAATGGAAAGAATGACCAAATTCTACAACTTGCAGTTGCGTTTTAAATACAGCTGAATGTATCATGGAAATGAAATCATGAACTACACATAGACAGAGAATCACGCCCCTTCCTCCTTTACAGCATCTCCCCCCACCCTACAGAAAAAGCACAGAGGTCTCCTTACAGAACTGTGGCTAGAAATATTTTATAAAATAATTTCATTTTAGCAGTACTATCTTCAAAATCATTGCTTAAATAACCTTTAATTAGGGCATATGAATAATTTCCTCTTCATCCACTATGATTTGCTTTAGGCGGCCCTAGCAGATAATGCCAGACATTGGTCTCTGAACCTCCTTGTTAATACTCAATATTACAAGTGCTTCTACTGAACTGAATGCAAACTTTGAAAGCAAAATTGACCACACGGTGAAATCAATAAAGTGCACCCAAATGCTAAATGAGATCAAAGAAAAAAGCCGTAAGAAAATAGACAAATTGATAAACTGACGAAAGATGGCTAAATGTAAAGTTATTATTATCAATCATAAGCACCAAACTCACTTTAAAATGTCAAGAGGAAAGTTGAGCATTTAAAAGAAAGAAAAAATAAGTGCTTTATTAATTAAAAAAGCATAGTTCTTTTGTCTGGAAAATTGAATATTTGTAACTTTATGGTATTCTCATATTACAAAAAGGCCTTTATTGATAGTTGAATCATTTAAAATTCTTCCTAGGTCTCTTTAGTTTATACTCAATCACTGCAGATTTAGTTGACTTCAAACATGGTAAATATTTTCGTACAGTTTTGGGGAAATGTTCTGAGCCCTTGGACACTCAACGACTATGAAAAAGTGTATGTACTGACAAAGAACCCACTTGGGTATTAAACCACACCTATGTGACAAAATTGAAGTTATTTTAAATTTGGAGCTTTGTGCCTGCAACCACATGTTTTCAGACCATCAGAGCCAACTGCCACCAGACAGTTGAGGGAATTCAAAAAGATGCTCTTTGCCAACACTGTGCTTTACAGTTTGCTAAGATTTTATTGCTACTCTCCTCCAGGCCATATGACTGGTGACATCATTAGTAGGTGAGCTGCAGGTTTTCTCCTGAAGCATGGATACCAATTTTTTCCAAGGTGTTCAACAGTTCCAATTTCTGCCCTGTCACATTTAACTTCATTCTTCTTGGCTCTTCCTCCACCTCTTAATTTTCTATGTGCACATGTATTCTGCTATTTAAAAATACCTTTGTCCTTTTCACTCATCAGGCAGCATCTACCACAGTCTTAGAACCATTGCAGGTGGGTTGAGGGTCACCACGGCAGTTAGAGTAAAACATTTTTGTTGTTCAGTTCCTTGCTCCACGAGAGCCATTAGCAATGCTGATTATATCCCACCCAGACCTACTGAATTAGAATCTGCCATTTAACAAGATCCCCAGGTGATTCAGATACACATTACATTTTTCAAAATGGTGAAGCTAACACAGTTCATTCAGCTGGGAACGTAAGATGACTCCCTCTCTATATTCCCTCATGTTGTGGTGGGAGGGAGGTGGATGGAGAGGGCATGGGTGAGTCAAAGTAGGCCATTGTCTTTCCACTGTCCAGACCACAGATGAAAAGGGCTACATGAACACAGGCCATTGAAGCACACTAACCACCAAACAATCCAGCTCTCTGAAACAGAGTTCTCCAATACACAGTGTGCTTTTTTTCACCCATGAGCCATAGTATGTTATTATAATACGTAAATATTTGAAACCGATATGATACTAAAATTTTCTATAAAATGGTAAGTAAGCATTTCCAAAAACAAGTTTCATTTTGGGAAAGCCTACGAAATTGTATTTCACCATTAACAGTATAGAAATCATGCCCTCCAACCAAGTGAACCCAGAAGACACAGGATAGGGGAGAGAAACATATATTTTTAGAAATGAAAAAGCTGGAAATAAACATACCTTTTTTTTCTTTTAGGAAACAAATATCTACCCCTTCTATTATATATGTGAGTGTGTGTGATGTTTTTAAGACTGTCTCATTTTCAATGCTATTGCACTTTCAGCATGCATACAATATTTAGGAGGAAACCTATTTCAAAATATAGTTCAGACTCAGAGGCTGAAAATTTGAAGTCTGTCCCCATCTGCACCACTGACTCCATCTACAAAGCAATAGCAACTTCACGATAAGGGTGCAAAAATACTGTATAAAATGTGTGTAGGGCATGTCTACCACAATGAAATAAAAAGTCTATATTTCAAAACATGGCACTCCATTTTAGTAAAGGTGTACGCTGTCATTCTTAAAATAAATGCGCTGTGCCCCGATACACCTTTCATAGGCATAAAGTACATGTCTACACTGCAGTTTTGATAGACTAATATTATTTTTCACTGTTGGTTCACAATGTACACTATTATGTGATTTTCATATTTATATAAAAACACAATAAATATAAACTATTTTCCAGTAAAATGCAATAAAGGGACTTTAAGTTGTAAGAGTAATAAAAATTAATCCAATATTTTTCTTTATAGGCATATCTCTGGATTATTATTAAAACATTTAAACTTTATTACTAACAGTTCTATTCATTACTGCTCCTTTGGAAAGTTCTTAGAACAATTCCTATTTAAAAACTAAAGGATTCTTCTGAATTCTCTTGATATGAAAAATGTTTCCATATCCTTGGGATTTGATCTTTCCTCTCTCTCTGAGTAGTACATTTCTATCATAATTCCCAGAGGATAATTGAGTAAATATTTGGAATTATGACTGACTCCTCCCCCACAACATATGCACAGACTAAAAATATTATAGATCAATATGGCATGTTATGAAATGCCATTAAAAACTGGGTTTTTTTGAGCTAGGAAAAAGTCCTCATTCTTGATTCAAGTAATATTATTAAAAATTTCCATGGGGCGCCTGGGTGGCTCAGTTGGTTAAGTGCCTGCCTTCAGCTCAGGTCATGATCCCAGGGTCCTGGGATGGAGCACCACATCTGGCTCCCTGCTCAGTGAGGAGCCTGCTTCTCCCTTTCCCTCTGCCTCTCCCCCTGCTCATGCTCACTCTCTCTATCTCTCTCAAATAAATAAATAAAATCTTAAAAAGAATTCCAGAACTTCTCTAAAGATTTGGTGCATAAAAATGGGTTCATAAATTATATATAAATATATAAATATAAATATCTCAAACTTGATGGATAAGCAGATTACACATGGTAGTCAAAATCTGACATTTTCTAAATAGTTACTGAGTTAAACGGTTCCACTTTCTTAATCTATACTGCAAAATACTGGTAAAATACTACAAATTCATGTGATATGTGAGATTATGAATTCTAAAGTTGTTTGTCTAGTGATACAAGTCTGGATCATCTAGGTGAAAAGCAGAGATCCTGACCCCAGTATAGCTGATGATTGATTCTCTCCTATACCATTTTGCTCCCCAGTAATGAAACCTTTCATTATGGGCTAATCTCCAGTATGAACTGGTCAGTTTCTACTCCCTTAGAGAAGGAAGGTACTGCTGGACATGGTCTATAATCAGTTTTATTCACTTCTAATAACACTGACACTTGACAAATTATGAAGGAAGCATTCTATTTCTGTTATAAGGCCTAGAGAAGTAGAAGCTTAAACCACCTGAAAAGGAACTGAAGTGTAATCTTCCAAGTACAAGGGCTAGCTGGAGTTTTACTTCTCTGT
The DNA here is from genome assembly GCF_009762305.2 of Zalophus californianus. Lineage (NCBI taxonomy): Eukaryota > Metazoa > Chordata > Mammalia > Carnivora > Otariidae > Zalophus > Zalophus californianus. Next base: position 44,110,239 of record NC_045603.1, read on the forward strand.
GTTAGCTAGAGAAAACAATCTAAGGGTCAACGTCTTACAACGAAAGCAACACAACAAGAGTGTTCCTATGAGGGAAGCCTTCTTAAGGCCATACCCATTGATGTTTTGGTGCTAGGTACTAATGCTTTAGGCACCTGAACTTAAAGATGGGGGCAACAGGCCTTTCTACCTTAAATCCTCTCCAAAGTAAAGGACAAGAATAGGACAAAAGGCCAGTGTAAGGAAATGCCTACTCAATATCTCAAGATCTCAAGGCAATATCATGATGCCTTGGCATGTTTCCTGCCTTGAAGATCCTGGATGTTTGTGAAATTTGTAAGGAGACAGCACCTAAAGAACCAAAATTGAGATTATGTAAAATTTTACAGGTCTTTGGCCATTAATCCAGATTATGCCATGCAAATCTTAGGTATTTGACTTTCAAACACATTTTAGGCATGTATTAAGTACAGTCTTGAAAATGTACAAGAATCTAATTTCCAGATTTAGGGAAACATACCCTACATTGACTTTCGTAATTTTTTCATACATATGCTTTCATTTCTAAATGGTAATAGGTAATTTTCCAAATAATTAAAACTGATGAGCATCTGCAGTCTTTCTGAATAGTAATTGGGCTCCATATCTATCATTTATTAATTTTTGTGTTATATGTGCAATTTGCAAAAGTATAATCACTATACATTTTAATCTCTGTTCTCCACAATAAGATGTAACATAGCAGTGTTATATAATTATTCTGCAAAGTTGTACTACTAGGAAAGTACACTGGATGGATAATGCTCATGTCTTTCAACAATGATCAAAACTGACACAAGAAAGATCCATATACCAGTCTTAGCACATGACTCTTAACATGTTGATGGATCCAAGGAGCAGCTTCTGGAAACAAATGATAAAACAAGGTCTTAAAAGCATGGGGTGTTTTTTGTTAAGTACAGTCAAATGCAAAGAGAGATGAGGATAGAATTGGGGCAGGAAAAATGGCAAGGGAAAATGAAGATCCATACTAGTACTTAATCCAAAGTTCAGAATACAGAGATACAAGATAGAAGCGGGCATAGTATATAATGGAAGTAATAGAAGTGGTGGAAGTGATAGAAGAATGCAAAGTACGGCACAAGGGTAATACAATGTTTGAAGTAATTGAGATAAAAATCTCAACACCTTTTCCATATGGTGTTCCAACTGTTCCATGTGGACAACTTTTATTCCATTGTCTTTCTTTCCCTTGTACATCAGTAATTCTTTACATTTTTTATACCCATGTTCTGTTCCTTTGCCTTCTCCCAGGCCTTAAATTATTTCCCTCCTTTCTCAAACCTAATCTTTCAGTCAGACAGCAATTTCTATAGGCCTTGCTCATGCCCCAAGAATAATACTTGGGGATAAAGGGATTGCTCTTCAAGAACCCTCAGGAGTAGGGCGGGAACTGGGAAATCATCCCTTACAAATAAAAGCTATCCACAAATCACTTTATAAACTATTTTAATAATGAGGACAGTGTGCTGAAATCATTCTAAAAGAGAAAGAAAACTAAATGTTTCCATTAAAATGATAAGGAAGAGCTAAAATACAAGATAGAATACATTAAAACCGTCAAGAGATAGGAAGTAAAAAATATAATATTTAAGAAAGTATAAATTCAAGTTTTACAGGAAATTGTGAGTGAATTAAAGGGGAAAAAAGATACTGAAGATGGGAAGCAAGCACTGGGCAAATCTACAGGCTGAAAGCACCCCTAGAAAGCCAATACCATTGCACTGTCCCATGAGAATGATTACCTCTTAATAGCTGTTAGAAAATTTATCGCAGCAATACAAAGAATTCACTTCAAAAAGTGGATCGTGATTTCTTAGTTCTAAAGCCTATGGGGACATCAATTGTGCTCCCAAAGATACAGAAATAAGGGTAAAGGTAACCAGCCACTACCCGATCCTGAGCAGCAGCATTAACTGTCCCTTGGGAAGACCCCAAAGTGCCATGATAGAGTAAAGAATGAGAAGGGAAAAGGAGCCTCCAGGGACTGGCAGGAAACCGCAAAAAATGCATAATTAGGGGGAAAAGTCAGTCTCTTCTGTTTCCAGGGACACAGATGTAGGCGTAGCTATGGGTGGGTGTGCTATTAATCCTCAATTATTCTACTCTTTGACAGGGTGATATGTGTAGGGAATTTGGAAATAAGGGAATGAAATGTTTCCCTTATGGCTGAAGACTTGTTTTCATGTGGCTGAGTTTTATGTGATTTGATTGCTCCAAAGGCTGGTTTAGAATTATCGTTGTCATGTTCAATATCTTACCTTTGCAGGACTTGCCAGTGGCCTGAAAACACAAAACACACTGTATTACATTCTCTCCCTTACTTGTGTTGTCATCTGTCACCTGTGTTTGGAAAAGAAAGAAAGAGCAATACAGGGAATGTTTTTTATATATGACAAGTGTCACTTTTCAAACAACAGTGTTTACCACATACTACATATTGTCTAATCGATGCTTCCAATGGTATGGAGATCAATAAATAATTTTACCTTCTTTGTTTTAAAATCCTATTGGCTTATTTGGTATACTAGACTTATAAATCCCAACTATACCAAGTTTCTCAGCCTCTCTGAGCCATAGATTAACTATCTATCAAATAAGACAATCACTATCCCTGTAGGTTTTTATAAAGATTAAATGAGATTCTCTAAGTACACGAAGTTTGGCACATTGTAAAAGTGCAATAAATTGCAGCATTGTTATTATTACTGCTATTGTTGTGGTTGGGATTCTTAATTTTTATCCCAGAGAGTACACATGCATATGAGTATGCATTAATGTATACATTCAAGAATTTAAAAGAAAGATTTTAAAATATAATAGGCTAAAAAAGGTATATTTTGATTTAGAGAAAAAGATGTAATAATTGTACAATGAAGTGAAAACTTTCCCAAGATACTCATCTTGTATATAGTATATAGGTATGAACTTTTTATTGTGTTTGGATTTCACTAATTTGAAAATTTTACTCTCTTCCTTTCTGTGCAAAAAGTGAAGGGAAAAAGAAAGTCATTGAAAATCTTATGTCTCATGATAAAGTAAAAGTTATAAACACTTCAACTTATTTCTTGGTTAAAAAAAGAAGCACTCACGCACACACACACACACACACACACACACACACTCACATACACTCACTTCTTGCCTTGATCAAATGCTGCTTTTGTGACCTTGAAAAAAAATCTTTTAACATTTAAGTCTTAATATTTTAACCTATAAAATCGGGTCAAAGAAGTTACTTTTGATGATATTGATTTGAAACTCAAATTAGATAATTTCTAGAAAAGTACTGTGTAATTTAAGAAAGTTAAGGCAAATACTTGCCCTTACCTATAGCTGAAGAGGAGGAAATAGTAAAAATTGCTACATGATCCTTTAGATCTGTACCTCTTATGTGAAGAAGTCATTTTTATCTATAATTCGTGAATTTATTTGTTTAAAAAGTCCATTAAAATGACACTATTTAAATTTATGTATTCCCGCTGAAGTTTTGCCAGTCACTAAATGTAGTAGTAAGACATTTGCTGTCAGAAAGATCATCACAGAAGGAGACGACAGACCATAGAGAGACAAAACCATGCTCCAGCATATGGATTCCCCTCCACTGGCCCTCTTTCAGGATGCTCTGTCCCTCTGCTCGCCTGATCTTCCAGCCTTTGCTTAAGTCTTCTCAGATCATTTTCCAGATACTCAAACTGCTCCATCATCTGCTCCTTTTCAGTTGCTTCTATAAACTGCTCCACTTACGGAAGACAAAATTTTCTTCAATCAATTCTAGGCAAGAATCTGACCTTATTTTACTTTATTTAACTGTTCTCTCCTTAAGATGAATCAAGATAGTGCTGTACTATATGGAAATATATTTCTACATCAGACAATTTAAACAAAGATTTGTTGTTCCTACTCATTCTCTGAAATTTTATTTTATTACTGATCATTGTATATTAAATCGAAACTCATACAGTTACAAAGAGGAGTGACCCACATGTTTGAACCACTTCAAACTGTCCTATATCCACTCATATCATTTGAATACTTCAGAGTAGTTCAATTTTTTCCCTTTTCTGTGTAGAAACAGTCTCAGAATTGATTTTTAAAAATTAAAATGGCATGATTTTCCTTGTTCTTACCTGTAGCGAATTGTGGCATGACAGAGTTGTATGCAGTTCTAAAATAAACAAGAACTCTTTTATATCCTACATCTCTGAACACATAAAAATATCTTTTCCTGTTTGAACACTTTTAGTAACTCATAATGAATGCATAGGGAAGCTTCTGCAAATTCTATTTGGATAACTTTGGCAAGTTTAATTCACATATCCAAGAAATAGATGCAAATCCCCAAGGAATAGTAATTCTCATGAACCAAATCATTTCACCTAAAAATTGGCAGCTGTCGACATTCTAATACCTTGCAAGAGTGTTTGTAGCTGTGCATAGTGATCATTATTAATATAAATGACTGCAATATAATAATGAGTTGCCTAGGTGAAAAGGGAAAGATCTACAATAATTACAAATATGCCACATGTGAGTCTGAATTTCTAGATTTAAAAGAGTGTAATTCTGCTTAATAAAAATCACTTTTGAGAGATGTACCAGATTATAGAAAAACTAATTATTATCAGACCCTATCCTAGTAAGAGTATTTCAAAAACACCCAGCAGCATATACAGTCATCAGCCAAAAATTGATTATTCACAGGTGGATTGCCCACATTGCAGTCACCAGGCACAGCAGATTTCCTTGCTCAGCTGCTTCATATCACCTCAGGCAAACTCTGCTCTCCAGCATAGCATTTCTGCTGCTCAGTCAGGCTGTCCTACCCTTTGCAAATTATACAAGGTCTTGGACAGCCCAGTCCTTGCACCTCAGCTTTAAGAGGTCCAATCAACCCCTCCTAGCCTTTCACTGCCTTTTCATTCTCGGGTCGTTCTCCCAGGCCTACAGGTAAATGCATGCCTCCAAAACATTTCTACTTTGTCTTCCAATAAGAGGCTCAAGCATTTCCATAGAGTATTGCACACAAATGTAAATCTCTTTCAAATTCCCTCATCCCTACTTCCCTGTACAGTATCTACTGCAGGGAATTGGGAGAGTGTAAACTGACCCAGGCACATTTCTAGTTGTTGTAAGCAATTCTTAGAGGATGCCCTGGAAAGGACTGGGAGCTCAAAAATAGCAAAATAGGAAATCAGGACCCAAAAAACATTAGAGGGTCATGTGCCCTTGCGGAGTTTAATATTTACATAATAACCGTATATTCAAGAATAATTATAATCAGGCATTTATATAAATTCTCCAACTACTATATTTGAGGCCTTATAAAAGGACTATACATATCTATGTCATCCCTGTATTCCCAAGGGCTAACAAGATGCCTAATACAGCATAGAGTTCAATGAATAATTATTAATTGAAAAAAGAGTATTTATATAGAGAAATTATCTAGGGTTGCCATTTGTTGACAGCTTATAAGAAGTCCTAATTTGATCCAGTGAAGAAAAAAGTCAACTGGTTTGTAGTAGTTAATAAAATACTTGAAATGATAAATACCCCCCAAAATAACTCCTCAGAATCATTTCCTGTAATTTATGGAGTTGATTGAAAGGCAACTTGATTCCCCAACTGGGATGAAAAATTAAAAAATATCTTGCAAACATTACAGTGATTTTTTTTCTTATAAGGTTAGGTTTTCTTTCATGTCATCCCTAATGGGAACTCTATCCTTTCTCTTTTAATTCTTTCTTCCTTCTTTCTTTGCCCCATTTTATTCATTCAGTATTTATTAAGAGTCAACTCCATGCCAGGTATTAAGCAAAAACAAAATACTCCCTATAGGTCAAATTCTCAATGTCATAAAAGCACCATAATATAGAGAATGTGATCTATTCTGGGATATCAGGAAAGGCTGCCCTGAATAAGTGACATTTAAACTGAGATCTGAGAGATGCTGCCCTAGATCAGATTCATCAGAGTGCAGATATTAAGATGAGTATTCTTGTGCAAGTGATTTATTAAGGAAGTACTCTCAAGAGTGGGAAGAGCAGCATAGGAAAGGAAGTAAAAATCAAACAAGTGTGGGATTTTGGGCAAGCAACAAGTACTAGTAGTATGAGGGCAGTCCTTCAAAGAAAATACCAGATGAGGGCTCTTGGATGCAAAAGCATATGGCAAGAGGTTGGGGAAGTACACAGAATTCATGAAAAGAGATCCTAGGAGAACTGGACAGATCACTGACAGTATCTGCTACTGATGCCTGGAAGTAAGCTTCATAAAATATTAGAGAGCATTCCAAATGAAGGATTATGTACTAAAGTCTGCTAATAGAAGCATTCAAGGAAGTGAATGAAGTCCAATGAAGAGAGCATAGTGAGACAAAGTAGCCCAAAGTGAGGCTGCAGAGGTAAAATAAGTTAGACCATCGTAAGGTAGGTAGGCTATGTAAGCTAGAATAATACTAGCTACTCAAATGTGCAAATCCCAAAATGTCAGTAGTTTAGCATAATAAAGTCTATTCTTTATTTACCTGAAGTCTAGTAAAGGTGTTCGTGATTAGTGAATCATTTTTTTGCATGGGGTGATTCAATTACCCAGCTGCTTCTGTCTCGTGATTCTGCCATCCCTCTCATCTTGCAAGCTGTCTATATCTACAGAGAGAATTGAGAAGCTCCAGTGACTACATAAAACCCAGACCTGGAAAGGACAATTATTCCTTCCACTCATATTCCACTAGTGAGAACTAGTGAAAGAAAGAAAGAAAGAAAGAAAGAGAGAGAGAGAGAGAGAGAGAGAGAGAGGAAGGAAGGAAGGAAGGAAGGAAGGAAGGAAGGAAGGAAGGAAGGAAGGGAGGGAGGGAGGGAGGGAGGGAGGGAGGGAGGAAGGAAAACTGGGAAATGCAATCCCTGCTAGGTCATTGTCTTGACAAGTCCACACTATGGAAAGGGGAACATGAAATTTTATGGACAGGTTAACATTCCTGCCACCTCAACTATGTTATGGATTTAAGTGTTTATCATAAAACAATGGAAACATTCTTCAGGAAAAATATACCAAAGGTAGAGAGTGGTGTAAATCACTTTAACTGACATATAAGGTACAAATTGGTTATAGAAAATAATGTATTTAAAAATAAACTGAGTCAAGAGTTAAACGCAAAATGGTGGTTGAAGTGGAAATAAAAGATCATTAGGTTCAAGAGTTTTTAGTGTTGAGCACCGGGTGTTATATGTAAGTGATGAATCACTAAATTCTACTACTGAAACTAATATTACACCATATGTTAACAAACTAGAATTTAAATTGAAACTTGAGACATAAAATTTTCAAATTAAAAAGTTTTAAGAGTTTTTAGAAGATAAGTGGGCTTTACTAGAATAAATGAGACATGAAGAAGAAAAAATTATTACAAATGAATTCTAGGCTCTGGCCTATATTACTGTATGAAGAGCATTTCCATTCACTGTCATAAGAAATATGGAAAGAGGATCATACTTTTTAGGGGCTGTATGTGGATATTGTAAATTTGTCTATGTTACACACCCATATTGAAAAGTCACTTTCATACCTTTGCTTGGCAGACTCTTTATATTTGAAGATATTAATTAAAGTGTCTCTGTTAGGATATTAGAATATCAATAAATGACTCTCATCTTCTCAATTCTCAAATTCAGAACCAATTCATAGACTAGAGAGTCAGACAGATGGAAATCAGATTTACTTTCATTACTGTTAAAGGTAATTGGAAATATGACTTGAGCCTGAAGACAAATTTGGTTTGCTACTTCTGCATCCCAGAACTGAACTTACCCCCTCAGACATACACAGTGCACAATCAGGCTTCTCTCTACGGTCTTATCCTACAAAATGTCAAGGCGTGGAAGAGCAAAGAATGTCTTCTTTTTGTATGTGAACTGCTGAATTTCTTCTGCCAGACTAAGATAAGTCAATCCTATTTCCATGGGGAGGTATGAATAAGAAGAGAGGTGTGAGTAAAAAGCCAGAGAAGGGCCAGAGCAGCACTGTTGCAACTCATCGGGAAATATGAGGAGTCAAGTCTATGTTCCACCTTAACAATTCCTTCATCAGAGAGGATCCTTGAGGATTTTTTCTCCCTCAATAGTAATTTAATATTACTAAGCCCTGTTTTATTTTACTCTTAGCCCTTAATAATATTTAAAATTATTTTATGAAGGTTTTTTACCTGTTTATATCCTTTTACCTTGCTGGATTTTAAACTCAAATGAGCAGCATTTCTTTTTTATTCTTGGCACATCTAGTCCTCAGATTCTAGAATAGTATCTGGAAAAAAGTAAATGCTCAATAAATATTTTCCACATAAAATAATATAGATCTAGAGCTCAGTGGGAAAGACTATAGAATGAAAAGATGAGTTCTCAGGTAGATTATGATAATAATGGTCCCCAATTAACTGTAACTTCCAGGATTCATGGTTTTTGGCATTGTGATGTCACTACTCCTTCTATTAGGAGGTAGAGTAGATTTCCACATCTTTTTGGATCTGGCTGGCCTTATGATTTGTTTTGACCAATAAAATTTGACTTTATACTATGTAAAGAAGTATAAGCAAAACTACTGAATGATGAGAGACCATGTGGAAAAAGAGGTCTCAGAAACCCACTTAGCCCTGCTGAATTCTGGACATGAGAATGAGGTCATCTTTTACCCTATAGATTCAGGCTTACCAGATGAATAAAGACACGTGAGTGAACTCAGATGAGACCAGGAGAACTATCCGGCTAACCTACAGAAACATGAGAAATAATAAATTATTGTTATTTTAAGGCATTAAATTTTGAGATGGTTTGCTTTATGCATAATTGAAACAAGGGCTTAGGACCAAGTTTGAGATTTTCCAATATTCAACAGCTAGATAGCATTATTGTGTTAAGTCCCATGAAGAATTCTGAATTAGGAAACCAAATATGAGTGGTCATCATAATCTACTACAATCCTTGAAACTAAAATCTCTCATGCCAAGAACTATATTTGGGCTGTTCATTGTTATGCAATCCTATTGTGGATTCTAATGTTCTTTTTTTTAAAAAAAACAAAATTTGAACAATCCTAAAATTTGTTGATTGAATCTCCACTACTCTCTTGAGTTATTTACTACTGTTCCAAATGTTTCCTTGATTGACTTAAGTCGGGTATATATGGCCGTAATAAATGAGCAATACATAGTAAACTGAGTAGACACAAGATTGAATGTTGCAGTCAAACAAAACTTATAGCCAATTTAACCTGACATTTTCTGATTTGCATGATCATTATTACACTGTTGGGTAATTAGGTATAAATGGTAGGGAGTTTCCCAAAAGGACTGCAATTAGTGCTACCTTTATAAAATAAAACATTTCTTATAATCAGCTCTGGGTCAGGAGGCTTTATGGAAAATAAGTAAGAATAAATAAGAATACCTAAAAAAGTATAAGTAATAAGTCTTCTTTAGATATTGAATCCTCACTGTTGTACCTAGATTTCTAAAATCAGTTTGGTTGAGTGTGAATAGGAAAAGAGCAGGTTTCGAGAGCGATATGTAAGGAATGATAAGAAATTTTCTTTGGGGACCCCATGGAATGCTGCCGGATCCAAAGGGCAAATATACTCAGATAGCAGGTCTCTTCCTCTCCAAAAGTTTTAGACATGATGTTAGCTTTCCTGTTTGTTTTGTCTGACAGATATAAACACACAGTGATACTACAAGGTGTACAGAGCAGACACTGGGATCCTACAGAGGCCAAATTTGCTGGGTTTGATCCATTACCCAGTGACTTGAACTGAGCATTTACAAGTCAACCCCCCTTAAACAAGAATTTGGCTTCAGAGCCAGAGAAATAGGATACAATTTCCACAGCCAAAAGGTTGGTATGGGATAGTGAAGACACGTCTGACAATAGATTAAGGCTTGCCAGAGCAAGTTAGGAACAAATGAGGAAGGCAATGTATGACTTCCTATCTTGTCGAAAATGTTGCAGGTATGTGGTGCATATGTGCTGGGATGGTTAAAGGTATAAGACCAACAGCCATGTGATAGTAGAAATACAGAAAATGGAGTGAGATGAGAGAGTGTTATAGTAATAACAAATGATAGGCCTTGGAAATTATTAAATGTGAAAGGAAAGAGAGTGAAAAACTCTGCTAGAGTTCCAAAATGCCAAATATATGACAAAAAATAGTGGTTTGTAAATAGAAAGAACACAAGAAGAAGAAAAATATTTGAGGGAAGATGATAAGGAAATTCAGCTTGTCATGTTGTATTGGAAGTGATATCAGGGCATGCAGGACAAATTTCCATAAATTCTTGTGAGTAAATATGGGTTGGAGTTAAAGAAGAGGCTCACAAGTAGAGATGCAAATTTAAGGATTTTTTTGTATAGGAGTGATAAGTTGGAAGTTATGAAAGTAGATGAAAAGAGAAGAGGGCTAAGGATAAAAATTGAAAAAAAAAAGGGTGAGGATGTGGTTGGAGAATCAGAAGAATCATGAAAATATATTGTTACAGACCCCAAAGGGTAAGAGTATTCAAGTGTTAACTGCTAACAACCCAACTTCAAGATGTAAATGTCTTAGATTTTTCTTACTAAATACCAGAATCTCAATTACTGCTACACTTAATTGGTTAATACAACTTATTATGCAGCTCAAATGGCTTATTTGTTTCCTCTGCAATTATTGTGTTAAATAAGAGTAGGAAATATCTCTGTATTTGACTAGCAAAGTGCTGATTTGCTTTTCCTTCAGTCAATATTAATTTTTTGTTCCTCTTTGTATTTTCTATCATCCAATTTCATCTATAGGAATCTGTAAAATATGGCTCAATGGGGAACATTAATTGTACTATTATTTGACTCCCTTTCCTTTATGATTCTCTGGTGAGTCTTATTGGGAAGAACCTAGCAACACTGTGCATATTACTAATATATTGCTTGTCTTGTGCCTTCCCTTGGTGTCTCTGAAATCATAGCTCAAATGTTAATACAAATTTCTGTATTTTAATAGGATGCTCTTGTCTACAAACTCAATATCAACTCAATTATATATTCTAAAAAGCTATTTACAGTTTTAAACTTAATGCCAATCAGGAAATTTAATTTAAAGCCTGCAAGTTACTTAACAGTAACAAGAATTTCATAAATAGAAGATGACTTTTTCGTCTAATAGATATGAATTATCCATCATTTTAAATTTATGCTAATTCTAATAACAGTATTATACCATGAAAATGAGCTTGGAACTGATGAACATTATCATTGGAGGCATCAAGAAAATCGGTTGTTAACTTCTTACACAGTTGAAATGCCTTTTATTATTGCCATGGCTGCTTCACTGCCCCACCACCACCAAAATCAACCATATTCCAGCAATGAACCATTTTAATGATTTTATATAAAAATTCAACCAATGAAAAAGAAAGATTATTCCTAAATTTAGTTAATCAGTCTCCATCCTAGAAATATTAAGTAGAAAATGAAACTGAAGAAATCACAGAGGCACTTTCATTTTTATTATAAGCATCTCTTTTCTAATTACAGATATAGATAGATAACGATAAATACAGACATATATATAGATATGTATGTATGTATGTATATATATACACAGATATATATATACACATATATATATCTGAGAGGCTGAGAAAAAGAGAATATTTCTAATGTTGAGATTTTATAGTAAATGTGGGAAAGTAATGTATTATTTTATTATTTTATTCAAAGCCCTGCATATGTTTAAAGTGATTAATTTCTCTTCCACTTCAGTTCTTTTCTCTGTATGACCCTTTCCCTTTTGTGTCTGATGAACTCACATATGCCCAAATATGATATATTTGCTCAGTGACTTCATATTTGACAGACTGGCCAGAGAAGTGTGTGGGGAAGATCACTGCCTTTTACAAGGGTGAAGATCTTTATGTCTCAGGTAACTGGTTTGATTTGAATTTGAGTATGTCCAGGATTTTTATTATTGTGATATTTGCTACACTAAACTATTTGGTAAAAATGAGAGGAGGAAAAAAATAGGCACAATAACTGAAAAAAAAAGGTTAAATAACTGTTAGAAACACTTAGCTATTTAGAGAACTAGATTGGAGTGAGAATCCTACTTCTGAAATATATCCAGAGACCACATGTTTTCCTTCTTCCCTTTTTGGTATCTCTTTCTCTGTCTTTCTCTGTCTCTCTCTGTTCAGTAGGGCTGGACGAAAGAATTGCATCCTTGTCTCCCCCCAAATAAGAAACAAGTAAAACTTACACTAAATATTTTTAGAATGATAGTTTCTTAGCCAAATTTTGATATATTAGGTAGTAGAGGACTTCTTTCCTCAATTATTAACTCATTAAAAAAATAATAAAACATGGAGTTGGTGTCAAAGAATTAAAAGTCCTTTTTACTAAATATGCTATGGAAAATTAATATATTTGTACAATTATTAAGGAGAACTTCTATTTTTATGACAAAGTTGGAGACAAGTAGACAGAAGAAATCTGTAATTTTGCAAAAATATACTTAAATGAAAGAATATGCAGATAGAATTGTCTTAGGTAGTGAACTTTCAAGTGTAGCATAATTTGCTCACCCTCCTATGAAATCCAGTGTAATGAAGCAGGGGAACAGGATAATGCCAAGGAGCACTGGGGAGGAGGTCTCCAGTCAGGTCTGCTTTGAACTGGTAAATCTGCATGTTTGCCACTCTTAAAAGGATACCATAGGAAAATAGAGAGCACACACTGATGCCAGAGGTTTTCTCCTACCACACTGGGTGATGTTAAACTGAATAGGTTTTCTTTTTTTTTTTTAAGATTTTATTTATATGCGAGAGAGAGAATGAGAGACAGAGAGCATGAGAGGGAGGAGGGTCAGAGGGAGAAGCAGACTCCCTGTTGAGCAGGGAGCCCGATGCGGGACTCGATCCCAGGACTCCAGGATCATGACCTGAGCCGAAGGCAGTTGCTTAACCAACTGAGCCACCCAGGTGCCCCCTGAGTAGGTTTTCTGTTCAGATCCTGATACTTAGGAGATAAACTCTAAGCCAGAAAGATCAAGACTACCTATTCAGTTCTCTGATCTGCCATGGACACAAGTTTAGAAGGTAATCTATACTCTGTGAAAGGATAGCGAATGTCTACAAACTATCAAATTCTCAGTGGTGTGTGTGTATTTGTGTGTCACTATTTACAAGTTACTCCTAAAGAAATTTCTAAAATGATCAACAGTACATAATGCTAAGACAGCTTTGAGGGAACTTTTTAAACCATATTTTTTTAGTACTATTATGGATGGTTAACAAAAATCATAAAACCTTAGATTCATAAAAGACTTTAGAATTGACTGCTTTCATTTTACAGTGTTGAGGAGCAAGAATTCTTATACCCTTCAAGGGTTCTTCTACCTGGACTAAGACTCAAATTGACATAAGACAGATTAACAGGAGAAAATAAAATTTAATGGTGTACATACAGGAAATCCACATGGACATGAGAATTCTAAAGACAGTGAGACAAAATGAGGTGTATATGTCATCCTGAACTAAGAAGAAGGGACTATGGGTCTAGGCCTTCAGAGGAAAGGAATGTACTTCACAGGGCAATAAGAAGACCAGATGTTTGGTAATTAGATGTTTGCTCTGCCATACAAATGGGTCACTCAGATAAAATTTATCTCTGCTAATAACCCTTATTCTGGGGAAGACCCCCAATTTAGATTCTTCTATATAATTAAGGGAGGGGCAAAACTTTCTCTGGAGCCCACAAGGTCTCAGTTGCCTTCAGCTCAGAATAATCTTCATGACAAAGTGGCTCATCTTGGGGTGGCCTGCCTTCACCCTGTTGAGAGAAAGCCAAAAATAAATTAAATTAAATTAAAGCCAAATGAAAAGTAGATTGAAACCAAATGAAAGAAAGGCATTCCCTCACTATAATATACCTGGGGGCTTTAGAATAACCACAGTTTCACTCACCTGTTACACTTTTAGTTTGGGTTTAAAATAAAATACCTTGATGGTGGAAAACTAGAACATTAATAAAGCACACACAAATTAATGAATAAGCCACTGAAGGCAACCAATGCCATTTGAAATAAATAGTTTACTAAAATCAGCTCTTTAACAAATATCTAGGGGCAGATGGGGACTTTACTTTTGGTAACAGCATATGCCTCTTTTTAGGTTACACTCAAGATAGTTTTGTTACCCACCATAAAATTCCATACAAATGCCTGAAAATAACAGATGGTTTTTTAAACAAACATATTTCCCACTGTATCATCAGCATAAAGTTAGATACAGATTGCTAATTTTTGCTCTGATGCAGCCTCAGTGAACTCATCATTAGCACATCTTTGTTAAAATCAGTTTTAATAATGACTCAACTGTATTTTCAGAGTGTAATGTCAGAGGTAAAAATGTGGCTTAAAAAAACATTAATAAGCCAATATTTTTCTTCATTTTGTCAAATTTTAAATATAAATCCTGTTTTGACTAATGCAGCAATTAAATTTGTTCAAATTGTAATCCAGATACAAAGGTACATTAGCATAAATATGCTTCTCTTTGCTCACCCTAACAAAGAAAAGTACTATCTAAATGTTAAAGGGTGAAATGTAACTCAAAATTCCTTGGAGACTATCCTGTTCTGCTGACTGGGAAGTCTCTAGCTCTTCAGTTATTTGGGAATTCTAGAGTGGCCTTCCTAGCTGAACCTATAACACTTAAACGGTAAATTCCACTTTTTCATATCATGTTTTCCCTGTGATAACTATCACTAAACTATAGATCTTTTCTTTTTCTCTTTTTAAATATTTATTTATTTATTTTAGCAGGAGAGAGACAGCATACAGGGTGGGGGTGAGGGGCAGAGGAAGAGGGAGAGTCTCAAGCAGACTCGCCACTGAGCGCAGAGCCTGAAGCAGGGCTCAAACTCACAACCCTGAGATCAAGATCTGAACCAAACCAAGAATCAGAGGCTTAACTGACTGTGCCACCTAGGTGCCCCCCTTTTTTAATAAAAAGGCATTTTTAAATTAAAAAATAGAAGTCTCAACATTTCTAATCTATGGAGGCAGTATTAGGAAATATGGCACAGACAATGACTCTTGAGACATGAGTCAGCAATATGTATTCCCAAGGGATTCATTTTATTTTATTATTTTATTTTAGTTTAGTTTATTTTTTCAAGGGATTCATTTTAAACTCAGGACTATTAATTGAGTAGAGTAAATGGAAACCAAACTTCTACATCACTTGCCTTGAGAGTACATGGGGAATCAATGTTTTGGGGTAAGGTAGACTTATGAAAAAGTAGTATATAAACTTACTACATATTAGTATAAATGATTTTACATTGCATAATATGAAATATAAGCATATAAAATATTAACATATTTGTAAGCATGGACAAAAAAGCATAATAATGTATTTACAGATTTTGTAAAACCCAAAGAATGCTTAACAAATATATAGACTATATTAACTATTCGTAATTTTAATCAATTAAATGTATATATATATATATTGAGAACTTACTATACTCAAAGTCCTATGCTATGACAAAGTATATAGCAATGGGTGGAAGAGAAAAGATTCTTGCTTTTATAGATTTTAGAGTCTTTAACAACATTTAACTGTTGCAAGAAATTTATGTTCTAAACTAATGACAAAATTAATATAATTTGAATGATTTGATATGCTTTATGTTTTGATGTCTAAGAGAATACTGTATTCCTTTAGAAAGAAACAAGAATTTTTTTTACTTATGGTAAAATAAAATTTAGTGTCTTTCTTTTTAAAGTTTTTATTTATTTATTTGACAGAGAGAGACACAGTGAAAGAGGGAACACAAGCAGGGGGAAGTGGGGGAGAGGGAGAAGCAGGCTTCCCACTGAGCAGGGAGCCTGATGCGGGGCTCGATCCCAGCACCCTGGGAGCATGACCTGAGCCGAAGGCAGATGCTTATCGACTGAGCCACCCAGGCGCACCTAAAATTTAGAGTCTTAACCATTTTAAGAATTAATTCAGTGGTATTAAGTACATCTGTATCATTGTATCCTTCACCACCATCTGTCCCCAGAAATCTTTTTATTTTCAAAACTAAATTTCTGTACCTATTCCTCCAGGCCCTGGCAACCACCATTCTATTTTGTGTTATTTTGACTACTCTAGATATATCAAATAAGTGGAATTATACATTATTTTCATTTTGTGACAGGTTTATTTCACTTAGCATAATGTTCTCAAATTTCATCCACATTATAGTATGTCAGAATTTCCTTCCTTTTTAGGACAATAATATTCCATTGTATGTGTATACTACATTGTGCTTACTCATTTACCTATAGATGGACACCTGGGTTGATTCCACATTTTAGTACTGAGATAATGTTCCTGTGAACATATCTTATACATATACATATCTTATATACATATACATATACATATCTTATACATATACATAAGTATAAATATCTCTTCAAGACCCTACTTTTAATTCTTCCAGCTATATAGCCAGAAGTAGAATTGCTGAACCGTATAGTAATTCTATTTTTATTTTTTTGAGCAATTGCCATACTACTTTCCATTTTTCCACAGCAGATTTAACATTTCACAGTCCCACCAACTGTATACAAGGGTTCCAATTTTTCCACATCCTCAGCAACAATTGTCCTTTTCTTTGTTTTTATATAGAAGTCATCCTGATGGGTATGAAGTGATATTTCATTGTGGTTTTGATTTGCATTTCCCTAATTATTAATGACATTGAGAATTTTTTCATGTGTTTTTTAGATAGTCATATATTTTCTTTGAAGAACTGTCTATTCAAGTCTTTTTGAATCAGGTTTGTTGATTTTTTGTTCAGTGTTTTTAGTTATCTATATATCCTAGATATTAATCTTTTTTATATGTATGAATTGCAAATAAGTTCTCCCATTCTGTAGGTTGCCTTTTAGCTCAGTTGATAATATGCTTTGAGGCACAAAAGTTTCTAACTTTTATGAGGTCTATTTGTCTAGTTTTGTTTTTGTTGCCTGTGTTTTTGGTAACATACCCAAGAAATCATTACCAAATACAATGTTGTGAGAATTTTGCTTTGTGTTTTATTCAAGGAGTTTCAGTTTTTTACATTCAGTTTCTTACATTCAAGTCTTTGATCCATTTTGAATTGATTTTTATATGGCATTAGGCAAGAATCTAACTTCATCATTTACATGTGGAAATCTAGTTTTCCAAACACCATTTATTGAAAAAACTGTCTATTCCCCATTGAATGGTTTTGGAATCCTTGACAAAAATCATTTGACCATATATGGTGGGTTTCTTTCTGGGCTCTCTATTCTATTTCATTGGTCTATATGTCTGCCTATATCCCAGTACCACAAAATTTTGATTTCTGTAGCTTTGTAGTACATTTTGAAATCAGGAAGTGTGAGTTGTCCAACTTTCTTTTTTCAAAACTTTTAGAGCTATGTGGAGTTCTGTTTCACTCCATTTGAATTTTAAGATGAATTTTTTTTTTATTTCTGCAAAAAATATCATTGGGATAAAAATGGGGATTGCAATAAATCTGTAGGTAGCCTTGGGTAGTTTTCACATCTTAATAGTAAGTCTTTTAGTCCATGAAGATGGACTATCTTTTCATACTTTATGTTTTTAATTCTTTAAGCAATGTTTTATAATTTTCATTGTACAAGTATTTCACCTACTTGGTTAAGATAATTTCTAAGTATTTTATTCTTTTTGATACTCTGTAAATGGAATTGTTTCCTTAATTTCTTTTTCAGATTGGTCTTTACTAATATATAGAAATGCAACTGATTTTTGTGTGTTGATTTTGTATCCTATTTTTCTATATTTATTAGCTCTAATTGTGTGTGTGTGTGTGTGTGTGTGTGTGTGTAATCTTTAGGCTTTTCTATATATAAAATGATATAATCTGCAAACAGAGACAATAATCTTATGTTTTGAATATTATGTTTCCAATTTGGACATCTTTTATTTCTTTCTCTTGCCTAATCTCTCTGGCTAGACTTCCAGTATTATGTTAAATACAGTGGTGAAGAGGGCATCCTTACCATGTTCCTGATCTTAAAGGAAAAGTTTTCAGTCTCTTATCATTGAATATGGTGTTCACTGTGAATTTTCAGATATGGATTTTATTATGTTGAGGTAGTTTCCCTCTATTTCTAGTTTGTTGTGTTTTTATCATGAAAGGATACTGAATTTTGTCAAATGGTTTCTCTGCATCAGTTGAGATGATCATGAGTTCCCCCGCTTCATTCTGTAAATGTCGTATATCACATTGATTGGTTTTTCATATGTTGAACCATCTTTACATTTCAGAAAATAATTTGATTTGATCGTGGTGCATAATTCTTTTAACATGCTGAATTCTATTTGCTGGTATTTTTAAAGGTATTTTTGCATCCGTGTTCATAGTGATATTGGTTTGTAGTTTTTTTTTTTCTTGTAGTGTCTTTATCTAGCTTTGGTATCAGGTAATGCTGGCCTCATAGGTTCAGTTAGAAAATATTCCCAGTTCTTCATTTTTTTTGAAAACTTGGTGAAACGTTGGTGATAGTTCTTTAAATATTTAGTGGAATTTATGGGTGAAGCCATCAGGCTCTGGGCTTTTTGTTGTTGTTGGGAGATTTTTGATTACCAATTTAATCTCCTTACTGGGTATGTCCACTCAGATTTTCAGTTTCTTTGTAATTTAGTCTTGATAGATTTAGTGTTTCTGGGAATGTTTCCATTTCATCTAGATTATTCAAATTGCTGGTGTACAGTTGTTCATATAGTCTCTTATACTCCTATTTATTTTTGTAGAATCAGTACTAATGTTCCCCACTTTCATATCTGATTTTAGCAATTACATCTTTTTTTCTTAATCTAACCAAAATTTTCTCAATTTTGTTGATCTGTTTGGGAAACCAACTTTGATTTCATGATTTCCTCTATTATTTTTCTATTCTCTCTTTTTTAAATTTAATCTTACCCTAATCATTACTATTTCCCTCCTTCTGCTGGCTTTGTGTTTAATTTTCCTAGTTCCTTACATTCTAAAGATAAGTTGTTGATTTGAGATCTTTCTTCTTTTTTAATGCATTTATAGCTATAAACCTCCCTCTTAGAATAGTTTTTGCTGTGTCCTATAAATTTTGTTGTGTTATGTTTTCATTCTCATTCATTTCTAAGTATTTTCTGATTTCCATTTGATTTATTTTTTGATCCATTGGTTATATGAGAGTTTATAGTTTAACTTCCACAAATATGTGAATTTTTCAGTTGTTTTTCTGGTTTCTTTTATTTCTAACTTTATTTCATTATGGTTGGAAACGAAGTTTATATGATATCTCTTTTTAAACCTATTGCAACCTAATTTGTGACCTCATATATGCTCTATCCTGGAAAATGTCCCATGTGCATTTTAAAATAATGCACATTCTATTGTTATTGGGTAGAATATTGTGTATGTTTCTTAAGGACTAGTTGATTTATGGTGTTTTTCAAGTCATCTATTTCCTTACTTATCTTCTGTCTGTTGTTCTGTCCTTCATTGAGAATAGGGTATTGAGGCTTCCAAGTATTTTTGTAGTAAATTCTATTTTTCACTTCAATTCTGTCAATATTTGCTTTATATATTTTGATGGTCTATTATAAGGTACATTGATGTTTATAACTGTTATATGTTCTTTCTGTGTTGAATCTTTTATTAATATACGACTTTGTCTCTTATAAACTTTTGATTTAATGTCAATTTTCTGATATCAGTATAGCCACCCCTCCTCTCTTTTGTTTACTTACTGGGAGGTGCAGTTGGTTAAGTGTCTGACTCTTGGTTTTGGCTCAGGTCATGATTTTAGGGTTGTGAGATTGAGTCCCGTGTCAGGCTGCATGCTCAGGGCGGAGTCCACTTAGGAACCCCTCTCTCCCTCTCCGACTGCCCCTACCCCCTCTCTAAAATAAATAAATAAATCTTAAAAAAAAACAACTCTTCTCCTTTACAATTCTGTCCTCATCCCTTTCATTATTTTAGATGTCACAAAACTATATATTTATACATTGGGTGAAAATATAAACTAATTTTTAATATATTAGTTTCTTAAATTGTGTAGAAAACAAAATGTGAAGTTACAAATCAATGTTTTAATAATACTAGCTTTTAGACAAATATTTGTGTGATCTTAATGGGAAAAAAGTAGAGTAACAGGCTTCTGCTATAATTATACTAACTTTTATAATTGCCTGTATATGTACCTTTACTGACATCTTTATTTCTTCATACAGCTTTGAGTTACTGTCTAGTTACCTTTTGTCCCAATCATCAGGACTCCCTTTAACATTTATTGCAGGGAGTGTCTAAGTGGTGACAAACTTCCTCATCTTTTGTTTATCCAAGGATGTCTTAATTTCTCCCTCACTTTTGGAGAATATTTTTGCCAGATATGGAATTCTTGGTTGATGCTTTTTTTTTTTTCTCTTTGACCACTCTGAATATATCAACCCACTGCCTTATCACCTCCAAAGTTTTTGATGAGAAATCTGCTAATAATCTTATTGAGGATCTCTTGTATATGAGGAGTCACTTCTCTCTTGCTGCTTTTAAGATTCTCTCTTTGTTTTTCAACAGTTTATAATGGGTCTTGATGTGGGTCTCTTTGAGTTCAACCTATTTGGTTATATAGTACTAATTGTATATGACTCATTAATAACACACACACACACACACACACACACACACACACACATCTCAAGAGTATTAGAGTAGTTAGGTGACTTATCCAAATAAAAGAAGGTAGGAAGTAAAACAGAGACTTGAATCCAAATCTTTAACTTAATTCCTCCATGCTAGAACTGTAAAATCTTGAAATCTATTATCATATCCTGTTCCTCTTTTGTTCTACTTGATTTTATTCATTCACTGTATCAACAAATTTATACTCATTATTCAAGACCAAGCATCATCACCGCCACTGTCAAATCTTCCAGTCTTTCATTGTATTTCTTACTCACAACTCTGTTAACATTTACTATGTCATGTTAATTTTTTTATATATCTCTTAATCCTCACACTGTTTTAAGATTGTAAACAGAATTGATATTCAAAATACTTAGAAACCAGTTCTATAATATAAGTTATAAAATAATTTATAAATTATATAAAATATAAAAATAAAAATAATACAATTAAAACTACTTTTAAAAAAGCAGCAAGTTTACCCTACTTATTAAGTTTCTGGCCTCAACACAATCTCTAAAACATGACAAGTTCTCTCTTCCTCTCATGAGGAAGAGAGTGTGGGATTAGAGCTGGGATGGGAAACATTTGCTTGGTAGTAAAGTAAGTTACAAAGCTTGAAATTACAAGTAAGAGTACAGTGTTTAAGGACAGTGATGTCAGTCTGGATGGAATAAACAATTTAGGAAAACAACATATGGTTTCATGTAATATTTAATTCAACTAGCGGAATTGAGTAATATAGAAAGCTCTAGTGAGTGTCAAAAATTTGTAATTTAATATTTCAATCAGTTTAAATCACTGTATTTAAAGTACTGCCAGAAGGAAGAACAGTATGTATCATGTGGAATCCAGACATTAATGTCTATGGGTAAAATTATGAGTAAATTGATTTCAACAAATCTTAGGTCAGTATATTTTAACAGTTACCACAAAATGGACTGCCCTGACACTTAGTTCCTTGCTCACGTTTGGAAGTATTCAAGAAAATTTCAGACAACTCCTTATTTGAGCAGTTCCATGAAGAGCTGGAGATTGAACCAGATATATCTTTAATGGCTCATCAGGCATTTCATTTTTTTCTAAAATAAAATACCCATAGATTAGGATGTCATGATTCAAAGCCACAGGATTGCAGATTCCCTGGTTATTTTTATGTTTTCTTTAGACAATAGATAGCAAAAACTCTCCAATATGGATTTGAAGTATTTATATAAACATGTTTGAAATAATCAGTAATCAGTAAAACCTTTATAGAGAAAGAAAGACTCACAATGACCCAGATCCTAGAGGTATTAGGTTTCTCACTTCTCTAAGAGTCTATGAAATATATTGAAGTTTTGCTCTTTACTGAATAGAAATTAAGCCATTTACTCAAATGCTTATGACATTAAGTTATATTTTTCAATGAAAGTTTACTTTGCAAAAATGGAATATCCTTGGATATTTTAATTTAAAATATTATTTTAAAATACATTTTTAGAAAAGAGGTTAACAAGCTACAGTCAGTGGTCCAAGTTCAATTTATTGCCTGTTTTTATAAGTAAAGTTTTATTAAAACATAGTTAACCTTGTTTATTTGCATGATATCTCTGGCTAATTTTTCATTTCAGTAGAAAATTTGAGTAGTTACAACAGAAGCTATGTGATCAGTGAAGCCCAAAATATTTACTATCTGTGTCTTTATAGGAAAGGTTTATGGCCCAGTTTTAGAGCTGTTGTTCACAAACACAGGTCAGAGATTCATGTCTTATGAACCACATCAGATTGACCTGGGAAATATAAAATGTTACAGCTTCTATGAAGGGGAAGTTGACATAAAAGAGTAAAATTGCCAAATTACATATACACACACATATATTATTATATATTTAATAATAATAATATATTTAATATATATTTCTCTTATTTAGCAATCTCACTTCTCAGAGATATACTAGCCAAAGTTTAAAAAGGCTGTACAATTCACTGCAGCACTATTTGGATTAGCACAAGGCTAGAAACAATCAAATTCCCATTAAAAGAGTACTGGTTGGATTAACCATAAACATCCACACAGTAGTGTACTATGCAACAGTCTTAAAGAATGAAAACTGTGTGCTATGAAGGAGTGATACCAAGATATGTTAAGTAAAAAATTGTGGAGTAAAGTTTATACTGCTGTTTTTCTAACAATATGAGAGAAGTATAAATATACATTAACATATACAATATATTATACCAAATAGTAAACCAATGGAATAATGTACCATAAAAATAGCAAAAATATTTATCTGTAGGGAAAAGAGGAAATAGAGTAGACAGAACAGAAGGTAGATTCCTTTGAATATATCTTGTTTTATAGGTTTGATTTTGGAATCCTGTAAATATCTTATAAAAATGTTGTTTATATGGATAAACAATCCTGAAAATAAAACAAATTAAACTAAATGTGTAGTTGGTGCCATAGCTCAGAAAGAAGGGACTGTGATAGACAGAATAATGGCCCTCCCCCACAGAACCTAGGAATATGTTACCTAGTCCTAGTCCTCAGAACCTATGACTATGTTACCTTACATGGCAAAAGGGATTTTGTACATGTAACTGGGATGCAAAGCTTGGGAAGTGGAATTTGTTCTGCATCATTTGGATGGGTTCAGTATAATCACATGAGTCCTTAGAAGTGAGGAACAATTCCCAGCTTTTTCAGAGAGTGGTGTGAAGACTGAAAAAAATGTCAGGAAGATGGCTATATTATTGGCTTTGAAGATGGAAGCGTACCAAGGTAGACAGCATCTAGAAGCTGCAAACAGCAAAGAAATAGATTATCTTCTAGGGTCTCCAGAAAGGAAAGCAGCCCTTGCCAGCCCCTTGATTTCAGCCCAGTATTGAACATCTGACCTACAGAATTGTAAGGTAATAACTTTGTCCTGTTTTGAGCCACTAAGTTTGTAATTTTTCATAGTAACAATAAAAAACTAATACAGAGACAATTCCAAGTGTCTTTAAATATAGTAGTTTGGCTATATATTTAACAGGATATACCCTAAGAACCAACAGATACCAAACATTCTTAAACTATTTTCAGTATTCATATTATGAATTCCTGTTTCTATTTTTATGCTAAGAAAAAAAGAAAGTGAGTAATTGTGCTGGTGTTGTTAAGAACCAAGATATTTAGCAAGGGGGAAAAGATACAAAGATCTAAGATTGGTGAGGTTAAGAAAAAACCCCACAGTCCTAAATTAGAATCAGAAGTGTTCTTATGAGTCCAGGAAACACTTTATCTGGAAAAAAAATACTTTTGTCCTCTGAAAAGTCCTAAGAACAATGAGTGAGTCTGCCATTTCTGCTAGTACTATTTTCCCTTAAAACAAAACAGGACTTCTTGAAGAAATGGGCTGATTTGAGATCTGGAGCAGGAAATGCATAAGATGAGCTGTATTCACACTAACAAACACGAAGTCATCAAAGACTATCAAATCTATAGGGGTCAACTGAATAGGTTCTAATGATCAAAACTGGAAAAATTTGAACATCATTAAAAATAATAACTGCCATGGGGCACCTGAGTGGCTAAGTTAAGCATCCGACTCTTGGTTTCAGTTAAGCATCCGACTCTTGGTTTCAGCTCAGGTCATGATCTAGGGTTGTGAGATCGAGCCCTGTGTTGGGCTCCACACTCAGTGAGAAGTCTGCTTGAGAGTCTCTCCTTTTCCCTCTGCCCCTCCCCCTACTCTCTCTCTCTCAAATAAGTAAATAAAAATCTCAAAAATAAAATAACTGCCATGGATTCAAACACATCAAATATCTACTGATCCGTAGTGATAATCAAAAGACAAACAAGCAGAAAACATAATCGATCATCTTATAAACATGGTAGAGAACTAATTTGCAATTTTCAAAAGTAAATAAATGAAAATAATCTGGCATTTATTCTGCCTTTTCTCTCAAACTGTACCTCTGTGTAAGCAAGTAGTAGGTGAGGCAGTTTGCATTTTAGAAATATTCCGGGGACTAAATAGAGGATTTTATTGGAGCACCACAATTTAATAATCCCTAATGAACCAACACATCTAGGCATTAATGAGAATCAATGGCAGCTTACGTCACAAAAAGAGAGAAAAATAGATCCCTTATGATGGAAATATGCAATCTTTCTTAAAATTCTTTAAAAAAAAAAAAACCCAAGAATCAACAACAAAAATCTTAAACAGTGACCTAGAATATGATTAAGCCTCTAGGTCATATACAATATAGAGGAATGTAGGAGAGAGGGGCAAATTTTATAAGACAACATGTGCATACAGTGAGTAAAATCTACATGGTATAAATTCTGCAGAGTAAAAAATTCTTTCCTCAATAAATAGTTTACAAGAAAAAATAATAGAAAACAAGAGTTTGAAAGGATTTAAAAATATTAAATATTTCCATCAGTTACAATGTGTGTTACCTATTCAGATCCTGATTCAATCAACAAACTGAGAGGAGTGGGGAGATAGAGAGAGAATGAGAGAGACTATAAGAGAGAGGGAGAGAGGGAGGGAGGGAGAGAGAGAGAGAAAGAGAGAGAAGAAAGACCAAAAGAAAAGCCAAAAATTTTTTGCAAGTTGAACATTCACTAGATATTTGAGATCTTACTGAAAAATTTGTTTATTTTCAGCGTGATGAGGATATTATGGATATTTGGGGGGAGGTTAATTTTGGAGAAACATTCAAAGATTTATGCGAAAAAAATGAAGCAAAGTCTGTTATTTGCTTCAAAATAAACTTGGGATGAGATGGTATCAGGTAGGGATGGGCTGATATTAGGTAGGGATTTGATGATGGAGGAAATGGGTTGGAGTATAAATAAATAAGATCAGTCATGCTGATTATGTTGAAATTGACTGATAGGTACATGGAGGTTCATAATACTGTTATCTCTATTTTTGTGTATATGTTTGAGTCTTTTCATAATAAAAAAATTAAAAGAAAAAGAAGCAGAAAAGTAGAAAAATCACAGTGGGAAGATTTTAAGCCACTACTGAGATATTATTTTTAAAACTCTTCTGGGGCGCCTGGGTGGCTCAGTCGTTAAGCGTCTGCCTTTGGCTCAGGTCATGGTCCCAGGGTCCTGGGATCGAGCCCCGCATAGGGCTCCATGCTCCGTGGGGAGCCTGCTTCTCCCTCTCCCACTCCTCCTGCTTGTGTTCCCTCTCTCGCTCTGTCTCTCTCTGTCAAATAAATAAATAAAATCTTAAAAAAAAAAGAACTCTTCTAACAATGCCTTTTCTTACAGTCAGCCAGATATGGAAAAAAAATTCAGAAACTTATTATTTAGAAAAAAAAAGTTTTAAAAAGCTCTGCTTTCTTAGTTCCAATCAACATAGTCACTAGTTTTATCTTCAATTATAAAATTGCTATGTAATGCCTAATAAAATAATTTTGATCTATAATTGTCTCACTCTGCTTTCCACTGCTCATGTGCAGCACGTTCTCTTTGCACAGTAAAGCTCCAACATTACCTTTTTTTTAGTTATGAGTTATTCAGAGGAAGAATTAAATATAGATAATTTAAGAGGTCTTTCACGGGAAGTTATCAGCCCAAGCTAGCGGGCTTGCTTGGGAAACCCCAGGATGTATTCTTTTTAGAACTGCCCCAGGGTCTGTAAGTTACAATTGCAAAACAAAGAGACTAAAAAATCTTGCTTTCTTTTTATTCAAGACTGTCACTAATGGTGGGATTTTCTTTCCTTAGAAATAGAAAATCTATGAGGATTCTTTTTTCCTCCAGCACTCATAGGAAAATATGATAATATGTTTTTTTTCAGCCATGAGGGAAATTGGTTCCTCTCTCCTCTTTGATGATAGTTTTCTGAAACAAACCAAATAATCCTGCTATTCCATGAGATGGTAAAATAAGAGCATCCTCACAGTCCAGGAGCTCCCATCAAAAGCTGAAAATAGATAATGTGGATTGTGAAGTCTGTTTATATTCCAACTAAGTCAATTAAACTCTCTCTTTCCACTAAAAAGAGGGGAATTTATGTCTTAACATTCTGATAAGCAAATAATATTAGAATAGAAATGAACATTTCTAGCAAGAAAAAACTAAAATTCTTTATTTTTTATTGAAGTATAGTTGACATACAATATTATATTAGTTTCAGGTATGCAACATAGTGATTCAACAATTCTATACATTACACAACGTTCACCACAGTAAGAGTACTTATCATTTGTTACCATATGACATTATTACAATATTATTGACTATAATCCCCATACTGTACATTACATCCCCATGACTTATTTATTTTACAAATGGAAGTTTGTACCTCTTAATGCCCTTCACCTTTTTCACCAATCCAACCAATCCCTCCTTTCCCTTCTGGCAACTACCAGTTTGTTTGTATTTAGGAGTCTGTTTCTACTTTTTCTGTGTTTCTTTGTTCATTTGTTCTGTTTTTTAGATTCCACATATAAGTGAAATCATATGGTATTTGTCTTTCTCTATCTGACCTATTTGATGAAAATGGCAAGATCTCATTGTTTTCTATAGCTGAATATTCCATTGTGTATACGTATATCACATCTTTATCCATTCATCTATTGATGAACATTTGGGTGGCTTCCATATCTTGGCTATTATAAATAATGCTGCAGTAAATATAGGGGTGCATGTATATTTTCAGATTAGTGAGGTTTTTGTTTTCTTTGGGTAAGTATCTACCAATTCAATTACTAGGTCATACGGTATTTCTATTTTAAATTTTTTGAGGAACCTCCATACTGTTTTCCATAGTGCCTGCACCAATGTACATTGCCACTGTGCATGAGGGTCCCATTGTCTCCACATGCTCACCAACACTCGTTATTTCTTGTTTTTTTTGACACTAGCCATTTTGACGGGTGTAAGGTGATATGTCATTTTGGTTTTGATTTGCAATTCTCTGGTGATTAGTGATGTGGAGCAACTTTTCATGTGTCTGTTGGCCATCTGTATGTCTTTGGGAAAATGTCTATTTAGGCCCTCTGCCCATTTTTAAATTGGATTATTTGTTTTTGTGTGAGTTTTTGAGTTGCATGAGTTCTCTATTTTGGATATTAACCTTTTATTGGATATATTATTTACAAGCATCTTCTTGTATTCAGTAGGTTGCCTTTTTGTTTCGTTGGCATCCTTTGCTATGCAATAGCTTTTTATTTTGGTGTAGTTCCCAGTAGTTTACTTTTGCTTTTGTTTTTCTTGCCTGAGGAGGAATATTCAGAAAAATTTGCTAAGGCCAATTTCCAAGAGGTTATTGCCTGTTGTCTTTTAGGAGTTTTATCATTTCAGGTATCACATTTAGATATTTAATCCACTGTGCATTTATTTTTGTGTTGTCTAGGAAAGTGGTCCAATTTCATTCTTTTGCATGTAGCTGTTCAGTTTTCCCAGACCATCTATTGAAGAGATTTGTATATTCTTGTCTCCTTTGTTGTAGGTTAATTGACCATGGAAGCATGGGTTTATTTCTGGGCTCTCTGTCCTGTTCTATTGATCTGTATGTCTAATTTTGTGCCAGTACCATACTGTTTTGGTTACTATAGTTTTTAGTATTGATTGGGATTGTGACATCTCTAGTTTTGTTCTTGTTTCTCAAGATTGCTTTGGTTATTCAGGGTCTTTTGGTTCCATACAAATTTTAGGAGTATTTGTTCTAGTTCTGTGAAAAATTCCATTGGTATTTTGATAAAATTGCACTGAATCTGTAGATTGCTTTGGGTAGTATGGACATTTTAACAATGTTAACCCTTCCAATCCATGAGCATTGTATATCTTTCCATTTGTTTGTGTTACTTACAATGTTTTTCATCAGTGTTTTATAGTTTTCAGAGTACAAGGCTTTTACCTCCTTGAATAATTTATTCCTAGGTATTTTATTTCTTTGGTGCTATTGTAAATGTGTTTTTTTTTTAATCTCTCTTTCTGCTATTTTGTTATTAGTGTATAGAAATGCAAAATATTTCTGTATCTTAATTTTGTATCCTGCAACTTCGCTGAGTTCATTTATTAGTTCTTTTTTTTAAGCTTTTTTTTGTTTTGTTTTATTTATTTGAGAGAGAGAGAGTGGGAGAGAGAGACAAAGAACATGAGAAGGGGAAGGGTCAGATGGAGAAGCAGTCTCCCTGCCAAGCAGGGTGCCTGATGTGGGACTCATTCCCAGGACTCTGGATCATGACCTGAACTAAAGGCAGTAGCTTAACCAACTGAGCCACCCAGGAGCCCCTATTTATCTTAGTTCTAATAAATTATAATTTTGGGGTGGAGTGTTTGGGGATTTCTGCATATAGTGTTATCTGCAAATAGTGACAGTTTTACTTCTTCCTTACCAATTTGGATGCCTTTTCTTTTACTTTTCTGATTGCTGTGGCTAGGACTTCCAGTACTACGTTTAATAAAAGTGGCAAGAATGAACATCCTTGTCTTATTTCTGACCTAAGAGGAAAAGCTCTCAGCTTTTCACCATTGATTATGGATATTAGCTGTGGGTTTGTTATATATGGCCTTTATTATGTTGAGATGTGTTCTTTCTAAACCCACTTTTGAGAGTTTTTATCATGAATAGATGTTCAATTTTGTCACACGATTTTTCTTTATCTATTGAGATGATCATATGAATTTTAGCTTTCATTTTGTTAGTATGGTATATCATTTTCATTGATTTGCAGATATTGAACCATCATTGCATCCCTGGAATAAATCCCACTTAATGTGGTGAATGATCATTCCAATGTATTGTTGAATTTGGTTTGCTATTATTTTGTTGAGGATTTGGTATCTATGTTCATCAGAGAAATTGACCTATAGTTTTCTTTTCTTGTAGTGTCTTTGGCTGGTTTGGGTATCAGTGTAATGCTAGTCTTATAGAATGAATTTGAAAATTTCCTTTCCTCTTCTGTTTTTTGGGATAGTTTGAGAAAAATAGGTATTAACTCTCCTTTTAAATGTTTGGTAGAATTCACCTGTGAAGTCATCCAATCCTGGACTTTTGTTTGTTGGGAGGTTTTTGATTATTGATTCAGTTTTATTGCTAGTAATTGGTCTGTTAAAATTTTCTATTTCTTCCTGATTTAATTTTGGAACGTTGTATGTTTCTATAAATTTATCCATTTCTTCTAAGTTGTAAAATTTGTTGGCATGTAATTTTTTGTACTAATGTCTTATAATCCTTTGTATCTCTATAGCATTGGTTGTTACTTCTCTTTCATTTCTTATATTATTTATTTGAGTCCTTTTTTTTTTTCTTGGTGAGTCTGGCTAGTTTTATCAATTTTGGTTAGCTTTTCAAAGACCAAGTTCTTGATTTTATTGCTTTTTCTTCTCTTATTTTTTTAGTCTCTATTTCATTTATTCTTACTCTGGTCTTTTTTATCTCCTTCTTTTACTAACTCTGGGCTTTGTTTTTCTTTTTCTAGTTCCTTTAGGTATAAGGTTAAATTGTTTATTTGCAAATTTTTTTTTGTTTGTTTCTTGAGGTAGACCTGCATTGGTATAAACTTCCTTCTTAGAACTCCTTTTTCTACATCCCAAATATTTTGAACCATTGTGTTTCCATTTTTATTTGTTTCCGGGTATTTTTTTAAATTTGATTTCTTTGTTGGCCCACTGGTTATTTATTAGCACATTGGTTAGCCTCCACATGTTTGTGTTTTTTCCCAGATTTTTCTTGCAATTTATTTCTAGTTTCATACTGCCCTAGTTAGAAAAGATGCATGATATGATTTCAATCTTCTTATATTTATTAAAATTTGTTTTGTAGCTTAACATGTAATCTAAAAATCTAACTCTTAACAAAATACATAAATTAATTTACATTTATGAGGAAATTTGCAAAATCCAAGTTTAAAAAAGGGGGGGAGGAGAGAAATAAAGTATGTCTTACTATAGAGAAATTTTCAAATTATTATTCTTAATGTATATTCACCCATATCCAGAGAAGATAAAAAGAATCCTTAACATAAACCAGAACTGAGAAATAGACTATTGAAAGTAAAGTAAAATCTCTGCTTATGATTTTCAAGGGAACATCCTTTAAGACTCTTTGCATTGATTAATATTCCATAATAACATTCTAATGGCAAAATGAGGGATAAAACACCCAATAGCTGATGCATTAAAATGAGAGGTTGAATCCCTTCTTTCTTCTCTCTTCAGTCAATGGTTCTTGGTAGAAAGCAACAGCCAGAGACCCTATAAAACTTGAAGAGAAAGAACAATTTACTGAAATCCTGTCAGGCAAATAAAGATAAAAATTAATAAAAGGCCTTTTAAAAAAGAAAAGCAAAGAAAGGAAAAGGGCATCTGAGTGGCTCAGTCAGTTAAATGTCTACCTTTGGCTCAGGTCATGATCCCAGACTCCTGGGATCAAGCCCCACATCAGGCTCCCTGCTCAGTGGGGAGCCTGCTTCTCCCTCTCCCTCTGCCTGCCACTCTTCCTGCTGTGCTCTCTCTCTCTGTCAAATAAATAAATAAAATATTAAAAAAAAGAATTAATGGAAAAGCTCATAGAAAACATAATACAGAATTTGGGGGAAGTTTTTTCCTAGTTATAAGGAAATGAGGTCATATTGCCTCTTTGATATTAGTTCAGTTAAAAACCAAGTAATCCTGCAGTTCCATGCAATTAAAAATAAGAACGTTTCTAGAGTCTAGGAGCTGTCAGAAAAAGCTGAAATAGGCTCAAACCCAGGTAGGAACCAAGAAGCAATGGACAAGAGTAATCTCACTATTTTCTTACAATGGGAACAAATGAATGAGGATTGCCATTCTGAACATGTTATCCTTGGATTCTTGGCACCACTGTCTATAGAGCTAGGATTCCTCTGGTATCATTGGGAGTTATGTCTTAGCTATCTCTATATTTTCTGTGATTTTACATGGGAAAATCTGATTGGTTTAATAAATCATGATACCTTATTGTTTAATAGTAGAAGGTGGATGCCTTCTACTCTTTCCTAGATTCACAGAATGCCCTCCAAAACAAACAAAAGAGCAAACAAACAAAAACCAGAAATTAGTTCAGATGCTGATTGCTACCTTTGCTGCATGATGCATCCAGCAGCTAATTATATGCCTGGTCACAGACATGAAGCTTGACTCCCATAACCCCACTCCCATAGCACTTTACATACCAAATGTTTTACTTAACAATCTGTCTTTGAAAAGGAGCTGAATGACAGAATACTTTACTGAGGGACAGAAAACTTACTGGTTATGAAGAAAAGCTTTATAGTCAGACCAGCGATGGTTTTCTATTATAGCTTTTCCATTACAAAATGTGACACTTGGGCAAGTTATTTAACCTCTCAAAGACTTAGTTTTATTTACTGTAAAATTTGGATGGAAACAGCATTTATTCCATTGAGTAGAATCATAATGAGCACGTAGTTATTCTCAGCACACAATAAATATTTGGAAAAATGTAGATATTGTTATTGTTTCAGTAGTAAGAGTGCTATGAAATTTTTAAAAAAATAGAAATAAAAATAAATTTTTAAGATTACTGCTGAGAGGGGCACCTGGCTGGCTCAGTAGAGCATGCAACTCTTGATCTCAGGATTGTAAACTCAAGCCCCATGTTGGGTGGAGAGATTACTTAAAAATAAAAGTCTTTAAAAAAAGATTATTGCTGAGAGCAAAAAAGGTCAGGTTTAATTTTATCAATGGTTCCTCTTTGCTAAGGCACTTCTTTGTTTCCTCAAATTCCTAATGGACTCCTATGCCTGAGTAGAACAACTGTAGGAGCCAAATGGTACCTTCAAAATGGGCAGGGTTTCCTATCCTAATAGTTGCTGACTAGTTCCTATCCTCATAGATGCTGACTAGATTATTTTGATAATCTGAAAACCAGGGATATAGTCACAAAAGTATACTTTTCCTCAGCGATTGGCATCAGATGCAAGGAAAATTTGTGACTATAGGTTACCCTATATTCCACCCAATAGGAATGCTACTTTCTTGCCCTTTCTCCTTTCAGTCAAATCAACTCTTCAATTTAGTATAAATATGTGTAACTCCTTTCATTACCAGTCCTTTAACCTGACTCAGAACAGGGCTGATGACTTCTTCTCTATGTTATATAACTAAAAATTTTAGATGTTAAAATTATCTTTTAAACCTTTGAATTCTGTAATCCTATCTGTGGAAAATAGCAGATACTCATTAAATATTGAACAATTAATTAATTAATTAGATAATTAATTAATTCCATATGTAGACTTCAGGCTCCAGTCAAGATTTTTTTTAAGTTTAATATTAAAATGAAATTATTATATCTCACGTTTGTAAAAATAAAAAATTCTATTGGAAATGAGAGTGAACATTGAATTTGTTGCCTTTCTTGCTTTAAAACTGTGAAGAGACTACTGAAAACAAAAATCAGCATTAATCATCTCATTGAATTTAATTGAAATAATGTAAATGAAACTGCTTTGTAAACTGTTATGGTATATATAAATAAGGTATTATTACTAGCCATATGTTCTACCATATGATGTCATAGTTTTGATTATGCAAATAAAATTTTATGGTAGAAAAATTTTAAATAGTAGGATTTTGTAAAAAGAGTGTAAAATGTTTTATGTTTGGTTGGATAAGTGATTATCTATCTATACCTATATTCATTTTAGATAGCTAGGTTTAGATAGATTCATTTAGCTCAATATAGATATCCATTTTATTCATTTAGTATTTTAAAAGTCAAAAAGCAAAAATGCACATCATATTAAGAAACTGTAACCCCATAAAAGATAAAGTAAGGTATTAAAATTTCTATTTCCTAAATAAGAAATTTCCAGGCTCTCATAGGTTAAAGTCCAGCCACAGAAAATATATTGATATATGTAGAGATCAATCCATATTTCATCAAAAAGATGAAATTAAATGACTGAAGTCTATGCATTTACTATTATTTGTACACATTCTTTCAAAGATCCTGATAGAAACTCCCCTCTTCCATTCTTTAAAGCTAATCTCAAATAACTCTCTTGTGATTAACCTACATCTTCATCCAAAGCATTACTAATAGAATACAAATGAGGTTTACCTTCCATTTCCATAATAATCATATCAATTTACATAAAATTTACATAATAACAATCATAATTAAGTAGCACTATTGTAATTTTTACAAAAACAACCATCATAAATAGCATACACTGATATAAATTTGAGGGAGACAGGGGCTTTAAGCTATATCCATATTTATTTTATTGTTTCATTTTACTGGAAATGTATTCATGCCACTAATCTCTTATAATATTTGTGTTTAACTTCAATACAGAGCTGTATGGATATATTACCTTTTTTTTTTTTTTTTTTTAGAATAATGCACTGTATTCTGATTATCTGAAAACCTGGAAAGAATTCACTAATTTTCCATTTGTGGCCAATACCTAGAGACAAAATCTGAGTAAAGAAATTAAACAATCACTTTTTTTTATTTTGATCAGTTTTGCCTTTTACCTTTTCACCTCACTTTCTTCCAAAAATGTTCTTCCGCTCTGACACTTTTATTCTGTTTTTTTTTTTTCTCCTCCAGGATGGTAAAATCACTGGATATGTCAATATGGGCATAATAAATAGCTTGACATGTCGTGACAGGAATTTTTCCTTACACAGAGGATATATTAATTAGGACTTTGTGTCAAAGAAAAACTGCACTGGGCAAAGTTAAATAGGAAAGTAAGACTATATTCAAGATAATTGCAATAGAAAAAACACATTGAATTTAACTTTATTGAAAAAGCAGGAGACTTTTGAAACACTGGAATGAGCTAGGTAGAAAAGTATCAAAGGATATTCGGAGGAGATTGGTCAGTGTGATTAAGTCATCTGTGTTTGTTAATTGGTGTTTACCAACATGAGGGTCCTACGTCCTACACTCTCACAGAAACTGAGAGATAAGTGTGTCATCTTTCTTGATTATATTTCAAAGGGATGGCTCCCAGGTCCTTAAGAAAGACTTCGCTTGGTTGTAAAACCAGTAAAAGGCTAGGAACCTATTTTAAAGGGGGAATGCTCAAGCTGGGGAAAATTTTAATGCTATCTTGGTTCATTAGGTTTGGCTACAAATATAGAAAAGTCCAAAATAACTGTGGCTAAATAAAAGTGTAGAAATTTGCATTCCAGAAAAAAATGTCAATTTTGCCCTAAAAAGCCTTCAAAATTTAGATTTCTTCCTGATCACCATTCCCCTATTCCCAAGGGGTGCCCATTTTCTTCATCTTCTAGCAGCATTCCCATTTACATTCCAGTTAGCAAAATGGAGAAATGGAGCAGTTATAAAAGCAAATGAATGCCTTATGTTTGCTGTCTTGAGGGAAGTTTCTGGAAGCTGCTATACGACATGTGTTTTTACATTCTTTTGGTCAGACAGTTCTGTCACAGTCCAACATTTTGAACATCTAAATAACTGTCCACACTTTTCTTTCCACATATACAACACACTCACTCTCTTCCCAAGGAATTCAATCCAATGTTCCATCCAATTATTGCATATAGTTCAAAGTTTAGGAATTCTGGGTGACATTTTGTTCTATCATGTCAAGATATTATAACTTCTCATGGTACACTAACTTATAAATTAAAAGACAAGTTGCCTGTGCCTATCCTAGGATAAAATGGCAGAGTGAGAACAGGATAACATCACATTTTGGAAAGAAGATAAAGGGAAATAGCAGTCAGATGGCCATTGAAATTATGAAAGCCTCCCTAAGTAGCAATTATGAAGCCTCTATTCTCTGATAGTTGAATAATATCTTTGCTTTTGCAATCTGGTAACACCTGATTCTGATCTCTAGGAGGAAATATATTGTCTGTTGTCCCCCTTGACCACACTGATGACCATTATTGGAGTCTTTGTTGAGAGTTTTCATAGCCTTTCAATGAGCTTTCATAGCCTACCTCTTGTTGGTTCAGTCTTCAGCATCTATGAGTTGCTTAGTTGAATAATCCTCAGACTCCGTTGATTTCTTTGACAATATGACTCCCTCCGAATCTTAGTAAGCTTATGCTTAATTTCATGTGTAAGTAACCACAGCCACAAATCTAACCTAGACATAGACTTTAAGTTTAAACTTTGGTCTTTTCTACTATCCTGTTTTGCTCATTGAACTGTTTCGATGTAATGATGGCTAAGTCAAAGCCATCTATAACAATGGTCCTTAGTGTGAAAATAACATATTTGATCTCATCTCTGTCAGTTGGCTATTGACCTTCATATGGCAAGGTACTTGACTTATCTCTTGTTAAGACTTTCATTTGGAGGTACTTTCAAATTGGAAAGTCTCCAAGTTACCAAAATTTTTATGAACTTGGATTGCTTTCCACAGGCAGAGCATGCTATTTGCAGTATAACTGTGTCTCTTTTAATTTCTACTCGCATACTCATGTTCATTTCACTTTTTAAGAATTTTGAGAAAGTAACAAAAGTAGCCAAAACATACCAAATTTAAAATTTTTCCTATTAGCTCTCCTAACACTATAGTTCTATCAACTCATAACCGCCTAAGAAAATTCAGGAGATAGTATCACAAAAAAACATTGCAAAAAAAAAATGAAGTTATTTTTCAAGTTTGCAATATCTGAGTCATTGCCACATGAATAATTCAGCTAAGACATTGAAAAAGGTTCAGATTTCACTAATCTAAGCATCTCATTGCTAGTACCAAATTCTTTATTCCTTAGCATTATTTTTAGCAGCTAGTAACATAAAAACCTGGAGTAAAACCATCCTTAAATAAGAGAGAAATTTATTTTTCACCCGTACAAATATCAGAAACTTTATAGTTCAGCAGTAGAAAATTGGTGGAGGGACTCCAGATACCTCCACTCACCTCTCTGTCATCTCTAATGTGCATTCTCTGAGGCAGCATGTGCATTCTAGAAACCAAGATAGAAGAAGGGATAAAGAAGAGATTGTGAATATTTTGTTCTCGATGTCTCTTAAGGAAATTCCTGGGAACTGCTACAGATTACATATGTTTGCATTCCATTTGGATAGAACTAGTCATCTACCTTTAAGATGCTTCAGTGATAAGATCTTTTATTCTAGACACACATATGCCTGGTTAAACATGTTACCATTTTAGAAAAAAGGAAAGAAAAATATTGGGGGAAATGGGCAGTTTCTGACACAAAATGATGCAGCCAGTGCTGCATTACAACTTCATTAACAATTTAGGCATCTTGGGCAAATTCATTCATTCATTCATTCATTCATTCATTCAAAGAATACTTATAAAATATAGTTTGTAAACAGCTATACGCACCAATCCTTGGAGCAATCCAGTGAGGTAAGTAAGCAGACTTGATAACATATATTTTTAGAGATGAGAAAAGAGAGGCATGACAGGTTTAAGTGACACCCTGAATGTCATAGTGCTATAGGTTTGTGAAGCCTGTTGAGTCCAATCAGTTCTTCACACAGCAGCCAGAGTGAGTTTATAAAAATTCATTTGATTATGTGATTACCCTACTTAAATTACCTTGATATCCTTCTATTATCTTTGAAAGAAAGTCCAAATTCTTCTACATGGATTACAAGTTCTTTTCAAATTCTGGACTCTTCTCATTTATCCAGGAGTACATCCTACTGTGTGTTCTGTCCTTCACTTGATCCCAAATGTATGCTCATTGTACTGAAATCCTTAATATGAGAGAATCTGCTCTTACTTCCAAGACATTTTACAAGATGTTCACTCTGTAAGATATAATTTCCTTCTTCATATGGCACTCACATTTCCTTTGTCTAGGCCTACTATTTTTTCTCATTTTTTTTCTAAATTGAGCTATAACAAGTATACAATAAAGAGCATAAAGTTTACTAATCTTAAGTGTACAGTTTGCTAAATTTTTACACCTCTATATATCTGCATTATCACCAGCCAGATCAAGCTATAAAAGATTTCTCATACTCCAAAAGCACTCATGCTCCTTCCTGGTCAATAACTACCACCCACAAGGAAATAATTTTATGACTTTAAATCATCATCAAAGACTGATAGCTTTGTGGGGTGTCACTTGGCTAGGCTAAATTGCATTCCCTCAAATTCAGTTTTTAGTATGTTTCCAGATAAGGTAGCCTACAAAAGATATGCTTAAGTGACGGAGGACAGAAGGGATACAGCAGCCATTTTGTAGCATACGAACACCTTCTCTCAGTTATTCAAATAAATACTAATCTAAGTATTGCTGTGAAGGGATTTTGCAGATATAATTAAAGTCCCTAAGCAGTTGGCTTTATGTGATCCTGGGTCATTCTGACTCAATCAGGCATGAGGCCCTTTAAAAGAGAGTGTAGGCCTTCCCTGAAAAGAGAGAAACTTCTGCTTGTAGAAAATAGACAAGCTTCAGACCCTATGCTTGGGCTTCCAGCTTGTTCATAATGTTCCCCATGACTGCATGACCTATAGACTTTGAACTTGCATAGCTAGCCCCTACAACAGCATAAGCCAATTAGATATAGATAGAGTCTCCTGTAGTTGAATTATACGTAACTGGTAAAACTTCTTTTGCCTGTCCTTGAATTTCATATAAGTAGGATCACACAGCATGTACTAAAGAAACAAGTGTTTCCAGACTCTGTTTCTAAACATAATCTCTTTGAGATTCATCCATGTTGAGTATATCAGTAGATGAGTTATATTCCACTATAGGAATTTAACACAATAATACAATTTACTTATGTGTTTTCCTTTTGTTGGACATTTGTTTTTTTTCCAGTTTTTTAATATTATAAATAAAACTGCTATACATATTATTAAGCATTTTATTAAACATATGCACACTTATGTTCAAGGACCTAAACATATGTCTGCTTTCTTTTTAATTTTTCTTATTGATTTGAAGAAGCAGTATTTATATTTCCAATAAGTCTGTTGTCAGATTTTTTTTTTTTGAACATGCTTTCCCCATCTACAGTTTGCCTTTTGTATTCCCTCAATGGTGTCTTTAATGAATAGATGAATTTATTTTAGTGGAGTCCAATTTACTGATTATTTTCTTTTATAGTTGATGCCTTTTGTCCCATGTTGAAGAAATCATTTCCTACCATAAAACAATAAGGATAATCCTCTCAGCTTTCTTCTGGAAGCTTTATTATTCTGCCTTTCACATTTAGGCTTATGATCTATCTCATTTTTTTTTTTTTTTTTTTTTGGTTAGGGTGAGTGGCAAGAATCAAAGATCATTTTTTTCTCATATAGACACTCAATGAAACCAA
This sequence comes from Zalophus californianus, assembly GCF_009762305.2. Classification (NCBI taxonomy): domain Eukaryota; kingdom Metazoa; phylum Chordata; class Mammalia; order Carnivora; family Otariidae; genus Zalophus; species Zalophus californianus. The sequence continues at coordinate 44,149,261 of NC_045603.1, forward strand.
TACCATGTATGGAAAAGTGGCACCCTTGTTGGAAATCAAATGACCACCTATCTGTAGGCTTGTATCTGAACTCTCTTTTCCTGTTCTATTTGTCTATTTTTCTGTCCTCATAACAATTCCACAGTATCTTATGTAATGTAGCTTTGCAACATGTTTTGAAATCTGATAGTAAGTAGTATCAAATACTATTTTAGTATATGTGCTGCCGAAGCGAGCACAGTAGTATCCAATACTAATCAATAATCATTTTTTAGAGTTTCTGAAACTCCAGTTTCAAGATCGTTTGAGCATATTACATAGCCATACATCCCAGTTTGTAATATTTTTAAGATAATAGAAAATATATTTTATTTCAAATAGAATTATAAAAAAAACCTTAACAAAAACTCTCCTGAATCTATAATCTTGATAATTTCCCTCAATACTTTTATAATTTAATTTAATCATCCATAAAATGTGGACATCAATAGTTCCTACCTTGTAATTTTTTTGCAAGGATTAATTGAGATAATGTATGTAAATCATTTCAAAAAGTGTCAAGTTTTCAGTATTCAACTAATATTAGCTATAATTATTACTATTTTTAAGTTGTGGTAGTTTAAACAATATACCAGCGTACTAATAAACCAATCAATTAAACCAAAGAGAGAAACAAAAAAAAAAAAACTTGTGTGAATGGGAATTACATAAGTAATATGTATCAAGTCAGAAAGAAAGATTATTCAATAAATGGCGTTAAGTCTAGAGCTGTCAATTTAGGGAAATTTTTAAAGTTAAACCACATTTTTTAAAAAATTTTATTTATTTGAGAAAGTGAGAATGCGCACAGCGAGAGAGAGAGAGAGAGAGAGAGAGAGAGAGAGAGAGAGAGAATGCGAGCGTGCACATGAGCAGGGGGAGGGGCAGAGGAAGAGGGAGAAGCAGGCCCAGTCCCAGGACTCTGGGATCATGACCTGAGCTGAAGGCAGGCACTTAAATGACTGAGCCACCAAGGAGCCCCAGGATAAACCACATCTTAAAACATAACAATAATAAATCCCAGATGACATAAATTCCTACATGTTTAAAAATTAGAAAAGAAAATATAGGTAAGTAAGTTTATCCTTTGGGTTATAAGAGAAATTCTAAGATAAAAGCTAAAATACCCTGAGTTACAAACATTAAATAAGCTATGCTCATACTAAAAAATACAGAATCAAATAATGTATTATCAATTTGGATTATGGAAGGCCACATTTAAAAAGTAAAAAAAAATACATAAAAGAAAATATTGACAGTTTGGAAGTCCTAATGAAGAGGTGAGAAAATTTGAACTCTTATGCTCAGGTAGAGCAGCTTGACATTATTTAGTAAAAGTTAGAGTGTGTGTGCCTTATTACATGTCAATTCCACTCACACTATACAGAGAGACCTATACAAGGATGAAGATGGGATGAATGTTATAAAATTAAGATATCTATCATGTAACCAGAAAACTTACCAGTAAAATAAATATGAAAGAGTTTATCTCATGCAACAAGAATAGGTTAGACAGTCCAGGGAAGTATTAAAATTTAGTGAAGCCATTAAGGAATCAGGCTTTTTTTTTTACTTTTCTTCTCTATCAACCTTATTCAGCACAGTTTTCTTCCTAGTGAACTTAAGGTTGCACTGAGTCACTGATTGGATTTTAAGAAGTAAAACAGGAAAGAGAAAAAAGTGGCACTATAAAAGTTCTCTTTATATTTCATTTCCATAATTGGCAACCCTCAGCTGCAAAGAAAGCTGAATATAGGTTTTGGTTTTGGGAAAAAAAAAGGGTAAGAAAAACAACTTGTGGAATATTCCTCTTTTTCAGTTTTTAAATTTGTTTTGGAATAATTTTAGATTTACAGAGAAGTTACAAAGATAGCCCAAGAATTGCTTTAGGCCCTTCACAAAGCTTGCCACAGTGATAAAATCTTACATATCATGGTAGAAATTAATATTGGTGCAAAAAGAAACTAAAGACTTTATTTGGATTTTTCTGGGGTTTCTATTATTGCCTCTTTTGTTGCAGTTATAAGATCCAATCCAGAATACTTCATTGCATCTAGTCATTGGTCTCTATAGTCTCTTCTGAGTTTGAATAGTTTCTTAGTGTTTTCTTTTGTCTTTATCTTTCATGATCTTAATAATTTGAATGAGTTCTGGTTAGATATTTTGTAGAATGTTCCTCAATTTGCATTTTCGTCATGGTGATACTGGGGCTGTGGATTTTGTGGAAAAATATCACAATGAAGTATTCTCTTATCACATCATATTGGGGTACATGATATCAGTGTAACATCACTGTTAATATTAATCTTTATCTTTTGGTTAAGGTATTCTCTGCCAGGTTTCTACTGTAAGTTACTTTACCTTTTCAAACTCTATTCTTTGGAAGCAAGTCATTCAGTCCAACCTACATTCAAGTGAGGGGTGAGGGTGGTGGTTAAACTTTACTTTCTCCTCGAGGATGTAGTATCTACATATATATATATTTAGAATTCCTCTGAAGGGAAAATTTGTTTCCCTTCACTTGTCTGTTTATTCAATCATTTATATTTCTTAGTATGGACATATTTGTATTTGTTATTACTTTAGGTTATAATCCAATACAGTGCTATTTATTTTCTCGTCCTAATTGTTCCTGCTTTGGCCATTGGGAGCTCTTTTGGACTGCTTCCTATCTCTCTGACATTCCCCCAGTCTTTTATTTTTGAGTACTTCCTCATTTTCTGGTATACAAGATGCCCCTAATTCAGCTTGCATTTTCCCTGCTTCAACCCTAAAATTAGACATTCCTCCAAAGGAACTGATTCTTTATACTGGAGAATGTTATGTAGATGCCAATATCCGGGCATTTGGTGTGCTTATTGCTATTGATGTGTCATTGCTTCTAGACCCTTTCAGCAGATAGGTAGGAAATGTATGTATGTATATTAATGCAGGCATATGAACATATTTATGTTTACTTATGTATCTATCTGTTCATATATTAAACATGTTTGTACTGATATTGTAGGATAGTCAAAATAATATCACTGTAAAAGAAGTCAACAAGGACAAATTAAAAGCATAATGCTGAGCAAAAAAAGCAATATCACAGTAGAATACTTATACCTATATATAATATCATATATATTTGTAATATAATAATTTATAATATTTATGATATAATTATATTTATAATTATAACATATGTGTAATTATACATATTATGTGTACCTGTATCTATATCTATAATTTCAAAATATGTCCACAAAGTCTTTAATACTCATCCCACAAAATGATGGAGTCCAATTCCCCTCCCCTTAGACATGGGCTGAATGTAGAAACTTGTTTCAAATGAATAGAATACTAGAATGTAGTGGAAATGATGCTATGGGACTTCTGAAGTAGGTTAGAAGAGCCATTGGAGCTTCTAGCAGGCTTTTTCTCTCTCTCAGAATGCTCACCTTTGAAACTGAACCATTATATTGTGAGGAAACCCAGACTTCATAGAGAGACTATATGTATGTGTTCTGGTTGACAGCCCCAGCTAAAGTCCCAGCCAACAGCCTTCTGCAGCGAGAAAACTTTACATGATTCCAGACATTGAGCTGTACCAGCTGTTGCTAAGGGGAGCAGAGATGAGCTATCCCCACACAGATCTGCCCAAATTGCAAACTCAGAAGCAAAATAAATGCTGTGGTGGGAATATGACTTTTTGTTATATTATTCTATACATTTCAGTATTATTGAATTATATCCTAATAAGAAAATTAGCTAACTTGTCACCTGAAATGAAATCAAAATTTTAATTTCAGAAACAGTACAGTGTAACGGAACAGGCAGAAGCTTAGAATTAGAAAACTTGGTTTTTGGTTTATGGAATGTTGTCAATGCTAATTGTTTACCACCAACAATCATCTGAAAGATAAATACTGGGGACCAAATACGTATCAAAAAGCATCATGTGTTTTACTATAGATAAAACTGGGTCACACAATTGAACAGAGCCTTGTATTTCCATCCCTGACTCTGGGCCTCGAGACTCCAATGTCCCTGACTCCCAATGAAGCACTGGACAAAAAAGATAGGACCAATTAAAAAGACCTACTTAGATGGCTTCATAACCAACACTGTGTTTGACTTTGGATTCTGCCACTTACTAGTTTTGTCACCTCACACAAGTTATTTAAATAGTCTAAGCTCTAGTTTCCACATTTAGAAAATGAGGCTATTTACATCCGCCTTGCAGGGTTTTATGAGGATTAGAGATAAGGTTCTTATTGTTTAGGACAGTGCCTGGCATGAACACAGATACCCAATAACAAGCAGTAGTTCTTAATACTTAAGATAATCCCCCTTGGAACAATTTCTAAGATATTTGAATCCTTGTCAGATCAAAAGGATACCTATTCATCTTATGGATGATTATTTTAAATGGATCGTACAAGCATATATGTATTCAAAGTAAATGGGAATTATAACTACATAGATAGCATAGAAATTATGACTAATTTTTAAATAATACAGTTTCAGTAACCTCCAGAAATATTATTTATTGTGATTTTTCACACAAGATATATTGCCCACTGTGATCTGTTTGACTTAAAATCATACATAACCCAATAAATGGGAAAACATGTTATAATGCTTGTTCAGAACAAACATGAAAATAGATCATTGCTTTGGAACATAGGAGTTGTTGGAATGAGGCTGGGGTAAAAATGGGAGACGATGGCTTCTATGGATACGTGTTAACACAGTTTTAAGAGGAGTGGCCTTACAACAAGGACAAAGCACTTTTAATGAAAAGATCATGAGCCTTCTGATCATAGTTAGACTTTTAAGTCTGATTCCATCACTTACTCCTTGATATTGGTTTCCTCGTGTATAAGCCCAAGCGTAGAAATGTCTTTCTCATAGCATCGTTTGAGGAATTAAATGAAATAATATATGTGAAAATATATGACACAAAATTGCTGCACAGTAAAATCTAGTTCATTTTACTTTGTCCATCAGTTTTAGGGAATGTCCTATTTATGTTCAGTTCAAGCTTAAAATAAGATGAAGTGTTAATATCAGACATGGATACAAATTCAGCAGGTATGCACTAATGCTAAGGTGACTTAACTGCACATAAGAACAGTAAATTCTTTGATCTGGAACGTTCATATAACAAAAAGGTAATATTCTGTCACCTAATTAGGAGGAAATTTTTCAGGTACCTCCTGGGAATTTGGAGAGACATTTATGGAGAGCAAGGAGAATACACCAGACAGGGAAATAGGAGATTATAATAGATTATAACAATACACAAAAGATAGTGGAGGACAAATCCATCACTATGAGCAGACTACCTGGACAAGGAAGCTACAGCAGGTATTGTATTCCCTACACACCTGCTCACCTTGATGGAAAACAGAGACAGTAGAACAAGTCTTGCAGTACAGCTCTGCCAACAAAATGACATCCAACATGCATGTTACAGTAAAAAGATCCCTCCCCTAGGAACTGTTAAAAGTTTGCTAGGGAGCGCTCAATGAGCGCTTGGGTTGATGATAATTAGTCTTTGGGTTGGTCTTGGGTTGATGATAATTAGTCTTTGAATTCATTTGCATGCCAAAAAAGAAAATTCTTGCCAGCCTCTTGACTTGTCCTCTGGAAAAAGGTTTGCAGGTTCCCAGATAAGAAATGTGAAAGTCCTGAAAGTTACTGATTTTCAAAGTAAAATTGTTACACTTCCTCATTTTAAATGAATGAGTGTGCAGGCTATCTCTAACATGGGAGAAGAATTCATAGGAATGTAAAAAGGCCTTATTATAAAATGTGGGGAAATTATAATTTTCTAAGAAGGGTATGGAACAAATAAGGTATAGGAAATCCTAAGAAACAAAAAAATCTAGAGTAGAGCAAACATTTAGAATGAGTGTGCTATTCTACTTTGGAAAAATAGACTGGGAATATTATAGAACAAAGAAAGGGAAAACCAACCAACCAAACAAACACAAAAACCAAGAGATTATCAGGCTGAAGAGAGCAGATGGAAAATGTGAACCAACAGGACCTTGCTTACTGATCAGCTGAATTAAATCAGCTATAATAACATGACACATCTCTAATACAATATGTCATTGTATATGCAGCTCAGTTCTCTGTATCCTTCTGTTGTGTGTGATAAGAGCAATCATCCTATTTCCCATTGCTCTTTAAAATATAAACATAACTAGGACCGGAACCAACATTACCAAAGAGACTGCCGAAATGTGCTGATAACTAGGATGTTTCATAGCTGTCACATTTAGGCTCCCACTGCACAAATACTCCAAAACAAACCAATAAGCAACAACAGATTATGCCCACACTATGGAATTGTGAACTGATATTGTGGAGACATAAAACAATGCATAAAATATGCATCTTTTGAAGAAGTTCTAATGTCTGCATTCTGAGTGCTTTATAACTCACCAATTATTCCTTCCTAATACTCATATTAGAAGGCTGGTATCTTCTTTCCCTGCAAAATTAGCCTTTAAAATCTGTTAGAAAGTGAGAATTAACCAGGGGTTAAAGTATGGGGGAATTACGACCTGTTTTGCCATTTTGTTTCTAATTTTGGTTTGAAGTAAAACGGCCAAGATCTCGTCAATGGAGTAGGCATCATTTTGTTAGGCTAATGTTGTGCTTAGATGTATGCCCCATCAGATGTGATTCTGAGGGAAAACTGTTGTAATCCACAAAAATGTTAGTTATAGACTTGCAAAAGCTTCTAAATAGGTTCTGCAATCTAACCAAATTTGACAGAGTTTGAATAGACGTCATGAAAAATCTGCTACTTTTTAGGATCTAACTAAAATATAACCTTCTGGAAGACAAGAATGCTATCCTTCATTCTTTTCCTTTTCCTTGCATAACATTCTTCTACCTGCCTACCAGGGGCTCAAAAATAATGATTACTTGGCGGAGCTAATTCTCATAATTTTAAGTATTAGGTCTGGAAAAATCCAAGTGGCCCAGGGTCAATTGTTAGTGGTATTCCTAAATGTTAAATCTTTTCTTACCTTCTACTCTTTCTTTTCTACCAACTTCTTCTCATTTTACACTTTGCTTCTCTTTCTTTTATTCCTTCTTTTCTAACTATGCCTTTCTATGATAAAAACAACGACACCAATGACCATTCCGTAGTCCCACTGATGGCACTCCAGATTAACAGGGTTCCCGACCACTGTCCTATTTCATAGGAAACAAGAAAGTGATGCTGAACTGAGTGAGCTTCACCTGAAAAGACACACATTAACCCCTGGCCAGAGTGCAGGGGAGATAAAAGCTCCTGCTAAAAATAGCTCCTTTTCCACGTTAGCGTCATTCATCATTTTTAATAAACCAGAGGGAACCTCTTCATCAATATCAGTGCCTCTGGTTCACTTTATGACATTATCATTTATTTAATTTTAACATATACCTCAATAAATTCATTTTTACTTAAAACACAGTTTTTAAAAGAGGGAAATGTATTTATTGGTTCTCTTGCTAGAAACCTTTATCATTTGAAACAAAGCACCTTTTTTCTTCTCTTTCTCCAACAGCTTATAAGGAGCTATATTAAGCTAGGTCTTTTTAGAGTCTTTCATACTCCACCTACAAACATCTGTCCAAAGGGAAAAAAGGTACAAAAAATTTTTCAGAAAATAAGGACTTATTCTGAGTTCAGTGTTTCCTTGACAAAGGGAGAATTTATAAGTATTCATCAATATAAAGCATAGAATAAGAGTTTAATTAAAGCCATCAAGAATGCACTTTGTAGAGATCTCCTCCACACTGGCTTTTAGATTCTGATTAAATAAGAAGAAACTCTGAAAGGGGTAGAATCTCTGATACACTTGAAGTATCCAAGTTTTAAGGAACCTATTTTAGATAAAATGAGAACACTTACTGATTCTGGTTCACCATTAGAGACACATTCAAACCCTAAGCTTTTGTTATTTCCAAAATAGGTTGTTAAGTGATTTTCTTTTATTTTTTCCTTTCTGCCTGAATGGACCCATATCTAAACACCCACATAGGCTTATGAGGGCATTTCTAGAAAAATGAAGATCAGTTATAAATTCTTTCACTCTTTTTACTAACAAAATACATCTTATGTGGGTTTTTTTGATCCTAGTTTTATACATGTCAAGATTCTAATTGTACAAATAAGTACAATACATAAACGCCAATTAAATAAACTAAGTTTTTGGATGATAATCAAATATAGCAATTGAAATTCAGAGCTGCACATTTCTTCAGATATCTGTACAGATTTCTGGGAAATTACACACTGGTTTGGATATAGCGATAAGAAACAAGAACATGCAGATCATAGAGAAAATGTCATCATTCTGTTGAGCTAAATTTACCGGATGTTCCATTTCTTTGCATCACTAACAATAGATTTTTTAGTCCAACTGTGATAACATTCCTGCTATGAACATGTACTTCCCTGTATGAAGATAATAACACAGGCAATTGACAATGGGATGGCTTAGAAGAAGATAAACCTGTACACATAAGCAACTCATTCAGAAACAGAGAAAAAACTTGCTATACTTAGCATGGTGACCATCTACATCTTATGTGTGATGTCAATGTCACAAACATCTATCAACAGTAATTTCTCCTTTTCTTCCTGACACTATCATTGTAGCTCACCTAGTAGGATGAATCATCAAAATTTTCATAGACATACAAAGGAGTCTAGTAACTAAAAGTTGAACTTACTCAAGTAGAATATTCTTAGAATAGCATTGTGACAATAGGCAGCATAAACCAATATATTGTATTAGCCATTCACATTCATAAGGAAAAAATAATCATTTCACACTGAGAAATGTCCAAGGTCCAATAATACATTAGAAGTGTTTTAATTTGTTATAATTATTACCAAGGTTAATGAAACTAGCCTTCACCTCCTTTTGTCAGGTAATGTAAGTATGGAAATTATTTGAGTAGATTTCCATATAGGTTGTTTATATTAAAATAACTTATTTTATTTGATGAAACTATATATGAACCAGTCTATGTAATTAAATAGAAATGTCTAAGTCATTAGTAAACTAACTTATTTTGGCCTTGAATAAAGTCTTACTGCATTTAGTTTTTTGTTTAATTTGTAGATTCAAGAAATCAGGTATATCCTCTTGATGTACCCCTAGATACAAGAAGTTATAAACAAGAAACTCCACTTTTGGGAAAATGCAAAAGGCTATTAATAGGTATAGACACAGCTCCTAGAATTGCTGGGAGGGCTGAAGAAGCACTCTTGGATAGACTTCCAAATATGACTTTTAATTCTACAGTGGCACAGAGCCCCTAGGAGGCTCACTGTCATGATCCATGCCAACAATTGGATGCCCCAAACATACATTTTTTCCCTCAAAACTCAGATCCAAACCAACATATTATATTAGTATATCTGATTTGCCAGACCTAAATCACATCTGGAACTCTAGCCACAAAGACACTCTGCATTCTGGGGAAAAACAAAAAACAAAAAAGGATAAGGATGCGTTTTCAGAGACCCAATATCCTTTCTTCATTTATTGTATTTGGAAACCAAAATATTTATGTGTAGATGCTAAGGAGATCAAGATTTAATCTCACTGAAGGCAATTTTGTTTTACCATGAAGCACTATAACATACTATAAAAGAATCCCATCTTTACAAGATTTCTAGTTAAAAGGAATGGATGCATCAGGAATTCATAACTCCTTGGGGAAAAAACCCTAATATTACTGATGTTCTTGATTACCCACAGACAGTCAAAATGGTCATTTTCATTTATAAAGATGTGAAAATCATGTTTATGACACAGAGCATTAGTTAATCTGAAATTAGCTGCAATGTTATTTTATTTATTTTCAACTTTATTGAGGTATAATTAATAAATAAAGTTATAGGATATTTAAAGTGTACAGCATGATGATTTGATACACATATATATTGTGAAAGGATTTCCCCATCAAGTTAGTTAACACATCCATCATCTCACATGGTTTACCTTTCTTCTTCTTTTTTAGTGAGAACATTTAAGTTCTACTCTCTTAGCAAATTTCAATTCTGTGATACAGTGTTTTTAACTATAGTCACCCTGTTATATTACATTCTCAAACCTGACTTATCTCATAACTGAAAGTTTATGCCTATTTACTAACCTATTGCTCTTTCCTCAACCCCTAGCTCTTATCAACCACTTTTCTACTGTTTCTATGAGTTCAACTTTTTCTTTTCCTTTTCTTTTCTTCTCTTCTCTTCTCTTCCTTTCCCTTCCTTTCCCTTCTCTTCCCTTCCCTTTCCTTTTCTTCTCTATTCTTTCTTTCTTTTTTTTTTTTAAGTTTCCACATATAAGCGATGCCATGCAAGATTTGTTTTTCTCTAACTCATTTCACTTAGTGTAATGCCCTCCAGGTTCATCCATATTGTCACATGAAAAGGGAGGTTGGGTAGGTGCATTTTTCATTTACCATGGATGGAATGCCCTTTTAGGTCTTCTTTTCATGAGACGTTCTCTTAGACTTTATCTCCAGCCTATCTCATCATAATTCCATAGCCTCCAGTTTTTGAAATTGAAGCTTATGAACAATAGGGTTTGGCAGAAAACTTTCAATCAAAAGCTATCTTTGACATTCATATATATATATATATATATCTTTCAAGATCTCTCTTTTCACAGTGTTATAGATCTCTGTAGTTACTTTCTTCTCAATTCAGTGATTTTTTTTTTAACAATGTATTCTAGTTGTTTTCAGAGAGGGTTATTTTTGCTATCTTCTATGCCATACTGCCAGAAATGTAATCTTAAGTGCAGAAATCTCCTAATTTTCCTATCAAAATATTTATATCTTGCTTTTCCAGGTGTGTTTATCCTGGACAAAAGGCGTTGTGGACACATTAGAGCCAAAAAACTCTGTCCTATGGAAAAAAACAGAGTTATTTTGTGAAACTTAAAAAACAAAGTACATACATTGAAAAAGTGTTTAAAGTTCACATGCACAATGCCCATGATATTCTGTTTTCTACGATATGAACAGTTGGAAGTGATACAGAATTTAATGTCAAATCAGCATGCAGAAAAACATTTAAAAAATGACTCCTCTTCAGGTTCCAAACGTCTGAAATATTTTTTAAGTTATCTTTAATCATTTCAATTTATAAATCAGGCATTTCTTCAATTAAATTATTCTCAAATACCATAATACATTTTCTAAACATATCTTGAATCTATTTAATATTGAGTTTACTCTAAAAATCCAAGATATAGATGGAATTATTTCATCATTTTTGTTATATTTTTCTAAATGCTTACACGTTTTAACAATTTAAAGATTTCCATATTTGGGTTTTTTTCCTTCTGACATATGTCAGAAAAAAGCATGATCACAAATTTAAAATAAAAGTACTTCAATTCCATCATGTTAATATTGAGTTTAGAGTGTGATTACAAGGAGGAATCTGTATTCAGTTTTAATAATAGAGTGTTATAAATGAAACTACAGATCATGTCAAATTATGAGCAAACACAAAGATACAGTGTCAAAAAATAGCCCAAGTTCACACATTTACTCTTTAATAACCTTGTTGTATAATTTACACAGTAATTACCTATGAAATTGTCACTTTCTGTAGAAGTCAGATGCCATTTGTTTCTCATAGATTTTTGTTTGTTTGATTGTTTATTTTTTTGTTTTTATGTTTCAGGAAAACCCATTTCATGCTTCTCACCATAATGTGTTCCTAGAAACCAAGTCGTAAAATAAAAGCATTATAATTGGGTATTGTGTTCCTAACCGAGAATTCAGTATTGACTAAATCTTAGCCTGAATAAACATGTCATAAAGACAAAGACATAAAAACCCATACAAGTCTATAATCACATAAATAATCAAAATGATGCTAGAGTATTATTAAAAATAAATCATCAGATAAAGCATCATATGAAGTAAATATCAATGCAGTATTATGTAATGTGGAAGGAGAAAACCTACAACAGTATAACATATAACTATTTTATCAGAAATTCGACCTAAAACTAATCACTTAGCTAGAAGAGGCATCAGACATTCAATTAAAAGTGATTTTGCTTTATCCTCTTAGAATTTAGAAGAGTATGTGCAGGGAGATGGTCCTGGGACTTTAGAAAAGTTTAAAGGGTCTCTTAGTCATGCTCCTTTTTTTTTTCCCTATAAATTTGGCATAAACTTTCAAAAGTCATTATGCTGACCTTGTAGGTACGTTTCAAGTAGTATATTTACTGCTTCTAGTTTTGTTTTTCCCACTGAAAAGCATTTTAAATGTGAGGTGCTTTTACCTATCTCCAGCAAGAAGGAAGCAGTTTTGTCCATCATCTTCAGGATTTATTTCTTGTTTCCTGAGAACTCACAACACTCCCTGATTCAAATGTTTATTTCCCTTCTTCCCTTTGTAGCTTTCAACTTTTTGGCTCCAACTTAGCTCTCAGTGTCTTTAAATAAACTAAGGGGAAAAAAAAGAAAGGAAGGTTGAAATGGGTTTTTTAAAATGCCCTTCTGGATGTGGATTGGTGACTTAGTCATGTGTTGAGTACTACTGGTATGAAGATTATATCTTAATAAGAGATAACATTTATTGAATAGCTTCTATGCGTCAGGAACTATACTAGCACTTTATGTAACTCTATCTACAATCCTCTCTCTGGTGCTTGCAACAAAATTTTATCATTTCCATTTTACAGATGAAGAAATCAGGTACAGAGAATTTAACTAATTTTCCCAAGATCACGAATATAGTAAATGGAAAGCTGGTATTTGAACAGTCAATCTCTTAAAGCCCGTGTTTGTGATTAACATAATAATAAAAAAAGAAAAAAAATTAAAGTATAGTTGACATACAATGTTATACTAATTTCAGGTGTACAACGTAGTGATTTGTCAATTCTATACATTATTCAATGCTCACCATAATAAATGTAGTTATCATCTGTTATCATACAGTGTTATTATAATAATATCGACTATATTCCTTATACTATATATTTTTTTTTAGAGGGAGAGAGAGAGAGACAGGGAGAGAGGGGCAGAGGGAGAAGGGGAGAAAGAATTTTAAGCAGGCTGCTTGCCCAGTGCAGAAGCCAATCTCACGACCCTGAGATCATGACCTGAGCCAAAATCAAGAGTCCAACACTTAACCAACTGAGCCACCCACATACCCCCTATGCTATACTTATTTATTTTATATTTGGAAGTTTGTACTTCTTAATCATCTTCATCTATTTTGCCCTTTTCCCCACCTCTTCTCCCCTCTGGCAACCACTAGTTGTCTGTATATATGAGTCTGTTTCTGTTTTTTGTTTGTTCATTTGTTTTGTTTTTTAGGTTCCACATGTAAGCAAAATCAAAACATATGGTATTTATCCTTTTTCTGTCTGACTTACTTCACTCAGCTTGATACCCTCTAGGTCCACCCATGTTGTTGCAAATGGCAAAATCTCATTCTTTTTTATGGCTGAGTAATATCCCATTGTATACAGACATCATGTCTTCTTTATCCATTCATCTGTGGATGGACATTTAGGTTGTTCCCATTTCTTGGCCATTGTACATAATGCTGCAATAAACATAGGGGTGCATATAGCTTTTCAAATTAGTATTTTCATTTTCTTAAGATAGATACCCAACAGTGGAATTACTGGATCATGGTACATCTATTTTTAATTTTTTAAAAAGATTTATCTATTTTTAGAGAGAGAGAGGGCACAAAAGAGCATGGAGGGGGGCAGAGGGAGAGGAGAGAGAGAATCTCAAGCAGACTCCTCACAGAGCAGAGCCCCTGCAGGCCTTGATCTCACGACCCTGAGAAAACGACCTGAGCTGAAATCGAGTTGGACGCTTAACCCATTGAGCCAACCAGGCACCCCCTATTTTTAATTTTTTGAAAAACCTTCTTACTGTTTTCCAGTGGTTCTGCCAATTTACATTTCCACCAATAGTGCATGAGGGTTCTCTTTTCTGTACTTCCTCACCAACACTTGTAATCGCTTGTCATTTTGATACTAGCCATTCTGACCTCATTGTGATACCTCATTGTGGTTTTGATTTGCAATTCCTTGATGATTAGTGAGCTTGAGCATTTTTCATGTGTCCATTGGTCATCTGTATGTCTTCTTTGGAGAAATGTCTATTCAGGTCCTCTGCCCATTGTCTAATTTGATTTTTTTTTTTTTTTTTTTGGTGTTGAATTGTATGGGTTCTTTATATATTGGATATTATCCTCTTATTGGACATCATTTGCAAATATCTTCTCCCATTTAGTAGGTTACCATTTCATTTTCATTTGATGATTTCCTTTATTGTGCAAAAGCTTTTTTAGTTTGATGTAGTACAATAGTTTATTTTTGCTTTTGTTTTTCTTCCCTGAGAAGACATATCCCAAAAACTGTTGCTTATAAGGCACTAATCCCATTCATGAGGTCTCCACACTCATGACCTAATCACCTACCAAAGGCTCCATCTCCAAATACCATCACACTGGGTATTAGACTTCATTATACGAATTTTTCGGGTGGACATCAACATTTAGTCTATAGCAATCAACTGTATGCATCCTGATTCTGTTTTCAGTATCAGGTCCAACTAACGTTCACATTTACATATAAAATCTGTTAATCTTTGTCTTCCTGTAACAAAGCAAACAACCTTGGAAAGGTGATTTCTACAGTCTGTTTTTCCTATTGAAGAAGTTTTCAGAGAACCATCAGATAGATAAGTCTGACTTTAGCTATATTTGAAAAGTAATTTGATTTACTTTGCAAATAAAGAGTACAAGGTGGGGGGTGTGGGATAATTGTTGTATGATGCCAACCCCTCAGGTTCCCTTCATTTGCCAACCCACACAGCTTAAGCAAATTCTAGTGAGAATGTTTCCTGATGGGCATACACATTTTGAATCACAGACACCACTGGGATTTCCCTGCTGAACTACAGCCACTAGATAAGCTCCCACAAGTGAACCGGTCTCAGTCCAGAGATTTTGGAGTTCAGCATTGTGTACTTGGATGCTTCCAAATCCATTCTGGATGTTCCATCCAGCATTTGTATTCAATGATTCAACCAAAAAGTAAATTAAAAGCTGAAATAAACTCAATATATTTGTTGAGCTCTTTACCCCTAACCAAAGCAAGTGTAGCAATGTTTACCAGGCCATTAACTGAATTAGGTTTTATGCTGGTTTGTTTGTTTATATGCCTGTTTGTTTCTAATTCAGCTAACTAGGCCAAGCAGGAAGTAAATCTACATATTTCTTTGTGAAACAGGTACAAAAACAATATATGCTATTTTTCTAATTAAACCAAACTGGTATTTTATTGAATCCAAATTCATGATAAGAAACAGGGAGAAGTGCTACATTGGCTTCACAGATTGCATTGCAGTGACTTGAAAATACTCTTGTGTATCAATACTGAATTTCAGCAACTCGTCCCTCTGGTACTGTTATGTCTGACTTACCTTTGAGATTATGCCAAAATTCTTTTTATTTGACTTCTTTTTTCACAATCCAGATAACCAAAGTAAATTCTCACACATGCACACATACACACATACACATTACAGCTCTAGTCCCATTCCTCAAAAACAAAAACAAAAAAAGTTCATTATTTGTCACTGCCAGCTTAACTAGGTACACATTTCTCCCTGTGGTTTTCAAGATCTTTTATAATATGGCCTTGCCTTATCCTTCCAGCATCATTGTTTAAATTACCCCTCTGGAAATCCTAAGTGACCACAAAATAGAAATAATCCACTATGGCTAATGCAACCAATAATTGTCTATCTCAGTGCCTTGGTTAATGTTGTTCTTTTATCTATATTCCCTTCCTACTTTTATGGGAAGTTCTGTTGTTAAGATTTTGTTAACCCAAATGTGATCTGTGGACTAACAGCTCTTAATACCTGAGAGCTGTAGCTGGAAATTCATCTCATGCCTGCTCCAGATCTACTGAATCAGAATCTGCATTTAACAAGTTCCTAAGTGAAACATATACACATTAAAATTTGAGCTATTTCGAATGATAATTTTTCTGTGGCCTGACTGATATATTAATGAGTATAATAGTTTCCTCTTTTGAGCTTTATATCCATATATTAATTCATCATTTAAGTCTACAAGTATTTATTAAGGGGCTACTGCCTTCTAGGCAAAACTGAGGAAGGCAATTTCAAACCATGGAAATTTCTCATGTACAGACATGGAACTATGGAAACAAAAGGAGTTTATTGTGTCTGAAGGGTGGATCGTATGTGGGAAAACAGTGGGAAATAGGAAAGATAAGCAGAGGCCAAATTATAGTATGACTTTCTAAGGGGTACTATATATAATATATATTGAAGCTTTTGATGTGAGACAATAATTATCATATTTGATAGATTATTTTCCCTGAGCGTGAAAAGGAAATTAGATTATTAATAGAAATAAGATTAATAGTAAAGAGACTAGCTAGGAAGCAGACAATAGTTCATATAAAGATTAGGAATTTGAACTAAAGAGTAGTGGTAGAGACTCATTCATTCATTCCACAGGTGTCTATTGAGATTCTTTTTAAATGCAATCAATTGTAACCAAGGCATCCTAGCAAGTACTACTCATTCTTCAGCCTTTGCAATGAAAGCCACAAGTTTATTAACTATATTGCCTGTTTCCTATGCTATCACAGTAGACAGTGTTACCAAATGAGTGCCGCACATGGGTCACCATTTCTATAGACTCCTGTAAACCGTTACTTTTACACCAACTCCCAGGATCCAAAGCTGATGCCACATGTTGTATATGCTTTGTTAGAGCGACACCCAGTTCTTGTAGAAATTTCTCCACGGACATCAGCCATACAGTTCATCAATGTCCCCAACACTGCTTGTGCTCAGAGTTCTCTCCAAGCACAGCTCTGCCTCTGCCAGAGCTCTCTCAAACAAAGACAAGAGCCCAGAAACTGAACAACCCTCCATCTTTTCCAAAAAGCATCCAGCCTTCCTATATAGAAGTTACTCAATAAATTCTTATTGAACCAAACCCATATACTTATTGTTACATATTTCTTTATTATCCTCTTAACTCCAAAAAAGATTTATAGTAATCTTTACATTTGTGTGTATGATTATACTTCTGTGTAACAATAAAAATTTAATTATCTTTAAAAAGTGAACTCAAGTAGCATTTACCATTGAATATGTGAAATAAATGGACAGTTATTCATCATCATTATAGCTTCTGAGGTTTACTTTGAACCCTCACAGAGAAACAAGTTCAAGTATGATACAAATATCTACTACAGAGCTATTTATACTTTTCGCCAACTTTTATTGTTTGAATATAATAATAACAGTGATTATTTTCTGAGTGATAATTATGTGCAAGGCACATTTATGCATTTGACTTAAAATTATTTTATTATCACAATACCTCTATGAAATGGTCATTATTATTATTCAGATATAGCAGATTAGAAAACTAAGGGATAGAGAGGATAAATAACCTATCCAAGGTCATACACATTACAGCTAAGATAACTAGGATTTGAAAACAGAAAGCTTGATTCTTGAGCCCACTTTTAGCACTGTATAATATTTCCTTCTTAGAATGTGGAAGTCTATCAGGCTAGAATGAAGATGTGGAATTTGCTTTGAACAAGAATGTATGTTCTAAATTGGGATTTCTCAGCCGTAGTACTATTGACATTTTGGACTACATAACTGTTGTAGGGGTTGTCCTCTTCATGGTCAGATGTTGAGCAGCATCCAATCTGAGGGTCTTTACCCATTAGATTCCAGTGGCACCCACAACTCATGACAATCAAAACTGCTTCCAGATGTTTCCAAATGCACCCTGCAAGGGCAAAATCACCCCCTGTTGAGAACCACTGCTGTGCATTTTTGGAAAGTGAAACTATATTTAAATTCTCATTAGTCATTGATGCACTTCACAGTACTGTACAGTCAGATGATCTTGCTTCATCAAGATATAGCCTAATTTAAGCACATTTTATTCTGGGCATTCACTATCTTGTTTTCACATCAGGATGTCTTTTCAGGGACAAAAGATATTTTTAGGGGTTGTTCTGTTAGTCCTTTCACAATATCCATCAACTGAGAAAAAAGATCACAACGGACTAAAATATCTGATGAGATGTCTCACAAAGCCCCCCTTCTCCCGAAGCTATTGCAAATGAGCCATTATGTGCAAGCTCTCAAGGAATAGCTCTCAGGTAATAATGACTTTAAAAAAAAGTGAATTCTTGATACTAGCTCATGAGAATATAACTATATGCAATTGCTCTTCATCAGCTCTTCAGATAGCCAGTTTTATACAGGAGATCAATTACGTTAAGAAAGTTTCAAGGCAATTAAGGGATTGTTAGTAACTTTTTTTCCCCTTCAAATCACCAGGATTTGTGAACCATGACTGCTATGGTTTCATTAGTGTCAGATTTAACAGCCAAATTTTCATTCCTTCTTGTGTAAGAATGTATCACATCACTATCAAAATCAACTAACATTATCATAATCTACAACCACATCATTATCTGTTCATACATAGTCATGTGAGGACAAGAGACATGTATAGTGCAGTTTCTATGGATTTTAGATAATTTTCTCTAAAAATTATTGTAAGTCACTGGTCCTTTTATAAACTCCCAGCCTTGTACACTGAGACTTTGTCTTCAGCAAACTATGGGAAGAAGCACTCACGGAACAGAACATTTGTAATTTTCCATCAGCCATCTGAGGCACCTACCTAAATGGCATAAATATTTGAAAGCAGATCCATGTGTTTGGGTAAGATATGACATTTTGCATTTTAATCCAAACCAACAGGCCAAAGTTCTAAGTGGACATGTTACATTAAAGATAAAAGATTCATTTTAAGAGTATCTTTTTTTTTTAAGATTTTATTTATTCATTTGAGACAGAGAGAGAGAGAGAGCATGAGCAGGGGGAGAGGCAGAGGGAGAGGGAGAAGCAGGCTCCCTGCTGAGCCAGGAGCCCGATGTGGGGCTCAATCCCAGGACCCCAGGATCATGACCTGAGCTGAAGGCAGACGATCAACCATCCGTTGATCGTGCCACCCCGGCACCCCATTTTAAGAGTATCTTTACCTCTTAACAATTTATTATGCAAAGACAATATTGTGCAAAAACGGGTCAGCTTTTTCACCCTGCTCTTTTCCTGTCATGTTATTGTTTCATAAGCTAACATAAATCAGTTTAATTGCCATTTTAATATTGACTAGTTTCAAAGTGAATATATAAATTGTCATCCTTATTGCTATTTTTTCATATGTGAATTTGTCAAATCTTCGAAGTTTTTTCTTGACTTTAATAACTTTCCTATAGAAAATGAAATTTCAGTCATGGTTTTGGGACTATGAGGAATAACTTTCCCTAGATAAAGTATTAGTCCTTCTATATCAGTTATCTGTTGCTATATAATAAAATATCCCAAAACTCAGTGGCTTATAACAACTATTTTATGTGGCTCATGAGTCTGCGAGTTGGTTGATTTGTCAGGTCTCCTGTTCTTGGCTAGGCTCATTCATGCAACAGCAGTCAGCTCATGGGTCAACTGGGAACTGGCTGGTCCAACATAGCTAACTCAGCTATACTCCACATCGCCTCTTATTCTCCAGCATTCACAGCTTATTCACACGTTAGTTGGGTAGGTAGTGTTCCAAGGTAGTGAGCAGAAATGCTCAATCCCTTTGAGGACTAGGCTTAGAAATGGCACATCATTCCTGCTTCAGTTTACTGGCCAAAGCTAGTCACAAAGCCAGTCCAGATTTAAGAGGAGGGGAATTAGACTCCACCTCTTGATGAGAGAAGCTACAAAGTCAGGACAAAGGACATATATAGGAAGTCATGACTATGGCTTTTATTTTTTAATCTACCACACCTCCAATAGTGGCAATTTTGACATTTTGAATGTAAGCAAATGAGACTTCTGTATGTACAACTATGTTATCAAAATATCAGAATAGACTGATTCTATCTAGCAATTTTATAATTCACTGTGAAGTTGATGAAGCTGACCAATTTACAGAGGTAATATAGGAAATGTCTCTTCTTAGGAATGGGTTGAAAATTTCATGAATGCTAAAACCCTTTCTTTACTAATATACATTACAAGACAGACACAGTAGCAAAGAAAAATTTGAGTAGTGTCTTTTAAAGCTTAGGCCTATCTTGGCAAAGTTCATCTAATGCAGCACCTTATGGATTATTCTTTTCTTAAGTCAATAGGATCTCTGTGCATAGATGGGATGTGAAGCAGATGAAAATGAGGCAGAATGTTCTGTTCTTTAATGTGGAAAAAAATTGTAGTGTGCACACATTCTATTTCAATAGAAAAACCTCATGCAAATGTAGTATTCCAAGCAGAACTAAGACTCACTATAATACTGCCTCGTAATATTACCTTTAAAAGGCTATCACAATGCTTAGCTGGATTTCAGTAGTCTTGTTGCTCCTGAATGTTCAAATTGCAGGGGAAACATATTTAGAATAATTATCTGTTTTAAGCCACAACAAAGATATTTTCTTTTGTTCCTAGTTACTGTGGAATGTGTACAGAAGTTTAAGTGGAAGAACCAAAATTTGAGAAGTAGAAGAAAAATATCACCTGTTATAAAATTGATTAGATGTGAATTACATTAGAAGCATACACATTTTTTTTACCTGATCAAATATGATAAATTCTATCAGTCCTTAGGAAGAACACCTGTTTGCTTTGGCACATGACTTCTGATTACATATGAGGGAGGGATGCTGTGAGCTAAGGTCAGGTATAAAAAAAAAATTCCTGTGTGTATATCACTTTGCAAAGTGTGATCACATAATTTGTGATCATGCTATTTTATCAAATCTATAAGGAATGCAGGGCATTATAGTTATGCATTTTATATGAAAACACTAAGGCTCAGGGAGAGGAATGATTTGTCAGATGTCACACTGCTCATAGACAGAAGATCATGGAAGAAGTGTGGGTCCTCTGATTCAATGTCCAGGGCCCTGCTTCATATACCATGATACCATTGTCATATAGAGATTGAATAATGATGACGTTTGTATCTCTGAACACCAAAGAGAAATGGAAATACTTAAGTCTAACCAGGTTCCATGTCTAACTAACTAGCAAGATGGTTTTAGAAGTCAAAAGGACACCACCAGGAAAAACTCATCTTAGAAAAAAAAAAAAAAAGCAGGCATGATGAATGTTACCCAGAAAGAAAGTTTGGTTGTTGGAAAGAAGTAATAGTTCTGAATGTGGTGGTAATCACTTAAATTCATCTTGTAGATTAATGGATTCATGCCTGGGTTCTAGGGAGAAAACAATAGAGCAGTGATTAAGAAAATTTAAAGGAATAGTTTCAATAGATTCTATAAACTTTGTGCATGAACACTCTTGCTATAAGACCCTTTCATCCAAATGTAACCTTAAAAAAGATAGGTATTCCCTCCTCCCCACAGTGCCAAAGAGCCCCCCAACAGCGTTATGCTAGGACTGAATCTCACTTTGTGAGTGGCAGTGTTGGTTGGTTCCACACTGGTGACTGGTGGGAGACTGATTTTTACCTGGGCAATGGTGATGCCCAATAGGAGACCATTGTGTTAGCAAAGCAATAAGAGAAGAAGGTGGGTTCATGAGGACAGTATAACAAAATTTTACATACTCTGTCTCAGAATTTTTTAAATATAACTTTCTCTACTTCCTGAAAAGAATACAACTTCTTAGCTTTGGGCTGCCTTCAGCCAACCATTTACCCTGCCCTATTCCAAGATACTGATTATGGTCTAGTGATTTGTCAGAAATATTCGAGTCACTACCTCACAGTTCAGGAACTAGGAGGAAAACATTCAGTCCATTTTGAAACTTTTTCACCCTTAATTTCATCCTTTGCTATTATCCTTCTCTTCAGGATTTTGTGCATTTCCAAAATTGTGGAAGGGACATGGATTCAGTTGAGATACTTCATTCCACTTGGCCCACAAACTCCAGTGTCTGTCTGTGCTCCATTTTCTGGTATATAGCTTGGCTCACCTAATATCCCATGCTCATGCTTATTTTCATAACCATGGACCTTGCCATTTTCTCCAGTAATAAGTGCCCTCACTTGATGTCCTCCTGACCCAAAACTCAAATTTCTTTTTTTTTCAAAACGCAAATTTCTTATTGACTCGCTTTCTTCACACTTCCAAAACACCAAAAAGTGCAGGAACTCGGGACTGTCTTCACTGCACCATTCTGAGGAGTTCAGGACTCTTTGTGAGTTTTCCCAGAGGCACCACCTATACTCACCCATTAGAAATTTGTTCTCTACTCTTTTCATGCCATAAGGGCCGTGAAGCCATGATGAACACATATTTCCATAGAAAGTTTATAGTGTCCCAAGGATACAACCATGGAAATGGGACCCTGGACCTAATCTGAATGTGTCTACACTTACATCTTTAAGATTGTTGTCTCTCTTCTCTCTTCCTGATCCTTTCCATGAATTTCCTCTAGATTAAAGCCTTTTCTTCCTACTCATTGATCATTATAATTCTATGATACATGTGTTTAGAATTGGCTATTAGTACCAAAACTTAACTTCAAGGTTTCTAAGAAAAATCTTTTCTCTCTCAACAAAATCTACCTTCCCTTCCATGGGACTTAAAAACATGGATTTTACCAAAGCAATGGTATCTTTGTTCTAGGCATTATCTTCACCTCCCCCACCAAAAGCCATAAAATGCCTCTTCTTAAACAGATGCAGAGTGGTCTAAAATAGCTAGGAAACATTAAGGTGTTATTTGGAATGAAAATGTATTGATTTCTTATTTTATTATTTTTCCAGTCTTATTGAGGTATAATTGACATATATATTGTATAAGTTTAAGGTGTACAACATTATGATTTGATACATGTATGTATTGCAAAATTATTACCACAATGAGTTTACCATTACCTCACATAGTAACAGCTTTTTTCTTGTGATAAGAACTTTAGAGATCTACTCTTAACAAACTTCAAATATATAATGCAGTATTGTTAACTATATGTATAATAATATGATTTAATATTTAAAAAATAGAATACCCATGTAATTATCAAATGTGATTTATTCCTGGATGTCTACAAAAGTTCATTTGGAGAGTGTATCAAGATCCTTCATTAAAATGTTGGGTGACTAAGCCAGTAAAATTTGAGCCACTGTTGATAATGTGGAGTCAGTTGTGTCTACAAGCAGAAGTCTGAAAAACTAAAATTGCAAAGTTTTGCTCTTTTGCAATGGATGCAGGACCTATAAAGCTTATTTAGCTTAGCAATTTTCAAACTGTGTCCCACAGTGCTATACAGTTCTGTGGAGTGGTTTCTGGGGAAACCAGTTGTCAATTAGAGGATTTACACTGTTTTTACATACTAGCATTTTAATTAAAATTTCATTTGAAAAGTTTCCATTATTACAGGAAGTTATATAGATAGATGATAAAGACAGTAACAGAGACATAGAACAATAGATGATAGATAAATAGACAGATGAAAACCTCTGTTCTAACTTTTAAATTCAATGCTTTCCTGACCAGCAAGCCCATCTTAGTTTATGGTGATACATTGCAGTTAGTGGGCAAGGAGAGCTGACTTGGTTTTCTTTGATAGAACACTTACTATTCCAAGCACAGTACATGCCACTTTGATTATTTAATTCATTCTCACAGGAATCATTTGAAATGGTATTATGATCTCCATTTTATGAATGGAAAGAGGCTCAGCGAAGTTAAAGAACTGGTTCAGTCAGTGAACTTGAAAGACAGAAGGGGTTTTCAAATTCACTCAGGTTTGCCTGAATTAAAAGTCTATATTTTACTCCTACACCTACTCCTATATTATCATAATGCCTATAACATGGAATTAAGTGGTTTATAGTATAGACGCCGTCACCTTGGGGATAAGATGCAGAAAGATATGCAGATTCCATTTGCTGTTGCCACCACTATGGTTCAAGCACAGAGGGTCTTTCATTTAAACTGGGGACTGAAAATCAGCAAATCTTTGTATCATAAAATTTTAATATGTATGGCTCCACTTTAAAAGTGTTTGTCTAATTCCTTAGCTTTGAATAGAATTCTGTTAATCACAATTTTTGTATCCAAAAATATAATCTTATACCTGCTTTTCAAAGTGTTCTGCTTTCAGTATTTCATTTTTTGTTTCCCAAATACGCATTTTTTTAGAAAATGTATTGCCAAGCAATCTACTACATCATGTTATCTTTCTATTTTATTTTTTTAAAGACTTTATTTATTTATTTATTTGACAGAGAGACACAGCGAGAGAGGGAACACAAGCAAGGGGAGTGGGAGGAGGAGAAGCAGGCTTCCCGCTGAGCAGGGAGCCCAATGCACTGCGGGGCTTGATCCCAGGACCCTAGGATCCTGACCTGAGCTGGAGGCCCATGTTTAACAACTGAGCCACCCAGGTGCCCCTCATGTTATCTTTTTAAACAAAGATTCAATTTTTACTTTCTTATAGCCCCATATTATGCCTCAGTACATTATTTAAGAAATGGATTCCTCCACCAAATTAACTATCTAAAATGATGCTTTAATAATGTAAGTTAATATATTTATTCCATTATAGGATCAATTTCATTTAACAAGATTTTGTGACCAAAAAGTTAGCCAAAATTCATTAGGAACAGAAGCAAAATTAATGAAATAGAAAAACAAATTAAAAGCTTGACTACGTGCTTTCACTAATGATATTATGAAGAGATATCCTAGGTAAAAACAATAAAGAAGAAATTATTCATGAGAGGAGCAGCGCTATTACAATTAAAAAGAAAAAATACAAGACTTGACAACAGACGATCTAAGTTCAAGTCCCAGATATGCCACATACCAACAAATTTAACAGGTGATTTAATTTGATTAGTCTCCATTTCATATCTGTAAAGGGAGGATAATAAAGTCTATCTCCAATAGTTATTATGAGGAGTAAATAAAACTGCATGTAAAAAACATGTTAAGATATAGACTGCTATACAAGTAAAAGTTGTTATTATAAGTCATTTTTCTATTTCAGATGAAACTGACTTAACCCAATTGCCAGCCCAAATGCTCACAGGCGCTACGGTGGGAGACAGATGCTGGCCTATGCTTGTGGCAAAAATGGAGCTGAGAAGTAACGTGCAGCCAGTCTAGCTATACATTCTGATTATATTTCTTTTTTTTTTTTAACAAAAAGCACAGAGGTTCTCCCAGATGCCTGTCCTTGTCATCCAAACAGCATACCTGAAACTTTCAAACTTGACAGCAGTTATCTTCTTTATGTTTTGAATTGGGGTTTCTTCCTGTCAGTGGATTCTCTCACCCATTCATCAGTCACCTTCTTAATAATTTCTTTGTTCCAGGAATATTTTAGGTGGTAGGGTAGGGTATTGAAAAAGATTGAAAATTTGTCATGGAGATTATTTAATAAATAATAAGCAGTGAACAATAAATATGCAAACAAGATATCAGATTTTTCAGATAGTCTAAATGCTACAATGAACAAAGAAAAGGGGATGATAGCTGTTATGAGCAACTGTTTAACAATGGTTAGGAGTTAGTGTTGAGGAATCTGTCTCATAGAGAATCCCAGTTCAGTTGCTGGTTAGTTTTACCACTTTGCAAAACTGCTTTACCTGCTCTAATGTTAGTTTCCCTACCTGTAAAATGGGGACAAGAATGTTAATAACTATTTTGAAGGGCAGTTGGGAGGATGAAATGAAGTGTTACATATAAAGTATTGAAGACAGGCCCTGGAACATACTTTAGATTAGTCAGTGCAGGTCTTTCTGACAAAATAATAGTTAAGGTAGACTTGGATTATAAGAAGGAGATGGCTTTGACGAGCTCTGAGCAGAACACTTGATGCAGAGAAGTAGATTGTATGAAGGCTCTGATTTAGTACACGTTTGAATTGTTAGGGGAGAAAAAGGCCATTGGTGTTGTAAGCATAGCTTGACGGTTAATTTTATATGTCAGCTTGACTGGGCTAAGGGATACCCACATAACTGATAAAACATTATCTCCAGGTGTGTCTATGAGGGTGTTTCTGGAAGAGATTAACATTTGGTTCAGTAGATAGTAAAGATTGCCTTCATGAATATGAGCAAGCTTTATCTAATCTATTGAGCACGCCCCCTTTAAAACAAAAAGGGTGATTCATTTTTTTATTTTCTTGAGCTGGAATGTCAGTCCTTTCTTACCCTCAGATATCAGAGCTCCTGCTTCTCAGCCCTTCAGATTACTGGACTCACACCATCAGCTCCCTTGGTTCTCAGGCCTTTGGCCTTGGACTTAATAATACCACAAGCCTTCCTGGTTCTTCAGTTTGCAGATGGTAGATTGTAAGACTTCTCAGCCTCTGTAACCACATGAGCTAATTCCTATAATAAATCCTCTAACTATCTATCTAACATCTATCATCTCCTCTTTGTTCTGTTTCTCTGGAGAACCCTGACTAATATACATGGTAATATGGTGGCATAGTAGAAGGATGCTAGATCTTGTAAACTCTTGAAGGAGGTTGGATTTATTTTACATTTTATGAATTGTCTTCTGAGGGATTTAATTAGAGGAGTGAAAGGATATGTTTGGCACAAGAGGCCATCATAGCATCCAAGGCTGAGATAATGGTGGTTTGGAATAGAATAATAGCTGTAGTGGTGGAGGGAAGTAGCAGATTCCAAAGCAGAAAAAAAGTTACAAAAATGTAGTATAAGAAAAAGTTGTGAATGAAGAAAGAGGAAAACCATAAAACATTGTGTCACAACAGTCAAGAGAACAATGCATTTCAAGTAGGAAGGAATATTCAACTATCAAAGGTTGCTGAAAAATTGAGTAAAATGAAGACAGAGAAATGACCATTGGTCATTTGATGATGGTCACTGAATACTTTGAGCACAGTACTTTTAGAGAAATGCTATAGATAAAGAAATGGGTAGAGCAAGAAGAGAATTCAAGGCAGTGAAGTGAAGACAGCAGTTACAGACGACTGCTCTGAGAAGTTGTACTGTAAAATGTATCAGGACTAGGTCGAGAGGGTTGTAAGTTCAAAGAGGTTTGGCTTTGATTTTTGGTTATATTGATATTATTGTTGCTTTTAATCTGGGCAACACTAGAGCACTGGATTTCATTTTCTCAAATTATTTGTAATTTCTGGTCAGCAAATATACAAAACAACAATTCCCAACAACCCACTCTCTAGCTTTTTCTTTTCCAGTTTTGTTCCGAGTTTGAACCATTCTATCTAAAAATTAGCTACAATTTCCAGAAGTTGGGGGTAGTTAGGAAAATATTTGTGTTCAATGTCTTGACTCACTCTTGTATCTGTAATTATCAAAATACCACAATTAGGATGTCAATGATGATGAGACTCCAGCCTGTCTCAATGAGTTTAGTTAGAAAAACTAAAATCCAGCTCAGAAGATGATAAAGTTTACAACACTCCTTTCACTTTAGCTTGTGTGGATTTCAGTCATTTAGCTATTTCAGTGTTGGTTTAAATGTTGTTCTTCCATGAGTATATCCTTTACATCCAAGTACTCATAGGTCCATATGACTCAGTAATGTAGTGTGCATCCTTCTGTCTCTTGATTCAAACACCACCCCTTAATCTACTTACTCTCTGGCCTCCCGATGAGCATGCATACATTTCCACTAAGCACTTCACACCCAGCACGGCATTTCAGTTGTGCATCATACCCCTGAATGTGAGACACTGAGAACACAACAATATCATCTAAGAAACATTTTCTTTCAAAATGTTTAACCCAAATCTAAATCAGACAAATCCAAAGTGAGAGTAGGTCAGCAAAACAACTAGCCCAAACTCTACAAAAATGCCAGTGACATACAGACAAATAAAAGACTGATGTACTATTCTGGACTAGAGGGGATTAAAGAGAGGTGACAAGGAAATGCAATGTGTGATTGCTGATTAGATCTTGGATTAAAAACTAGCTAAATAGAGAGCATTCAGATAATAGGGTATATTTGAATATGACTGTATATTACATAACAATTTAAGCGACTGCCTTCGGCTCAGGTCATG
This sequence comes from Zalophus californianus, assembly GCF_009762305.2. Taxonomy (NCBI): domain Eukaryota; kingdom Metazoa; phylum Chordata; class Mammalia; order Carnivora; family Otariidae; genus Zalophus; species Zalophus californianus. The sequence continues at coordinate 44,177,383 of NC_045603.1, forward strand.
GTCCTTGGAGTCCTGGGATCGAGTCCCGCATCAGGCTCCCTGCTCAGCGGGGGGTCTGCTTCTCCCTCTGACCCTCTTCCCTCTCGTGCTCTCTATCTCTCATTCTCTCTCTCTCTGAAATAAATAAATAAAATCTTTAAAAAAACAAACAAACAATTTTATATCAATGCTAAATTCCCTGAGCATGATAATTGTGCTGTGGTTATGAGGAGAATGATCATGTCTTTAGGAGATAAATGCTGAATTATTTATGTGAATTATCTTGTCTTTCTCCAATTTATTCTTAAATGCTTCAGAAGAGGAAGATGGGCAGAGAGAGAGAGAAGAAATAAAGCAAACAAAATGGGCAAAATTTTATATTTGGTGCACCGATGTAAGATATACAGATATTCAAACTACAATTTTTGCAACTTCCATAAGGTTTAGAAAATTTCTAAACAATGACTCAAAATAAAATATGAATAATAAACACATAAATAAACCACTCTTATGCTACTGTCCATATTTAGAAAACTGATATGCCCACAAATACTGACAATATTCACAGCCTAATAATACTATAGTTCAGTTTTGCCCATTTGTGCATGGTAGAAAAATGAAGGTATAAGATATATAGTGACCATCTGTGTGGAATCACAGATTTTTATTTGGCCAAATTTCATAGAATTCCTCATTATTTTATTTGGAGTATCTCATTTGCCCTCAACATCACCCCTCCCAATGCCATTCCCATTTATCCTTTCAACCAGTAAAAATTATTGGATGAAAAATGAAGTCATGATCTCCCATAACCAAAAGAAAATTAGAAAATATGCTCTTGTCTGAAATGGAGAAATAGCTTTGAATCTTACAAAATAGATTCCTTTGATTTTTTTTTTTTGAGCGAACTACTCTTAGTTTTTTCTGAGCAACTCTATATTTCAGAAATTCTGTATTAATATCCTGCATTAAAGCACACTGTATTTTACTGCTAAGATCAGGCTCAAAGAGACAAAAATGGAGGTGGGAAGACTTAACAATTGAGGCCATGCTTAATAAGCTATAAAACAAAACAAAACAAAACGAAACAAAACCCAAAAAACAAAACAAAAAAACCCCAAACTAAAACATGTGGCATGTAGACGAAACTTTGTTTAAATATATTTCTCCAACAAAAATGTGTTAAGGTGATCCAGGGTTAATAACCCAAGACAGGAAAGGAAGACTTCTGCAACTTATGTCATATTTAAAATTCTCAAGAACATATAATGAATTATCAAAATTCTCTCCTACATTCTAGGATCCTTTAACATACTTAGGATATTAAAAATATTTTTGAAGTTATCTTTGCTTCCTATTTTTATTTTGTGTACTCCTTAGCTATCAGTCCTTTAAAAAACTGCCACCTCCGCCTTCGTGTTGAAATTAATTTGTCCTTTTATTTTTATTTATTTATGTATTTTTATTATTGAAGAATAATTGACATACAATGTTATAGTAGCTTCAGGTACACATCATAGTGATTCAACAATTCTATACATTTCTCAACAATCACTGCCATTACTGCAGTCACCATTTGTCACCACATAACATTATTACAGTATTATTCACTATATTCCCTATGCTGTATTTCTCATCTCCATGACTTATTTATTCTATAACTGCAAGTTTGTACTACTTGATCCCCTTTATCTATTTCACCACATACACCACTCAGCTCTCCTCTGGCAACTGACAGTTTGTTCTCTATATTTAAGAGACTGTTCATATGTTTTGTGTTTTAGATTCTACATATGAGTGAAATCATATGGTATTTGTGTGTGACTGACTTATTTCACTTGGCATAATACCCTCTAGGTCCATCCACATTGTTGCAAATGGCAAGATTTCATCATTTTTTATGGCTGAGTAATATCCCATTGTGTGTGTGTGTGTGTGTGTGTGTGTGTGTGTGTGTGTGTATTACACCACATCTTCTTTATTCATTCATCTCTCAATGGACCCTTAGGTTGCTTCTGTATCTTGGCTACTGTAAATAATGCTGCAATAAACATACAGGTGCATATGTCTTTTTAAATTAGTGTTTTCATTTTGGGGGGGGGTGAATACCCAGAAATGGGATTACTGGATCTTATGATAGTTCTATTTTTACTTTTTTGAGGACTCTCCATACTGCTTTCCATATGGTTGCACTGATTTACGTTCCCACCAACAGTGCACAAGGGTTCCCTTTTTTTCCACATCCTTGCAAACACTTGCTTTTTCTTATCTTCTTGATGCTAACTATTCTGACTGGTGTGGGGTGATATCTCATTGTGGTTTTGATTTGTTTTTCCCTGATGATAAGTGTTACTGAGCATCCTTTCATGTGTCTGTTGGTCATCTGTATGTCTTCCTTGGGAAAATATCTGTTCAGGTCCTCTGACCATTTTTAATTGGATTATTTGGGGTTTTTCTGGTGTTGAGTTTATAAGTTTTTTATATATATTGGATATATAGCCCCTTATCAGATTATATCATTTGCATAATTTCACTCTTTCTAGAAGGCTCTAACCTTTTAATTATGTATTCTATAATATCTTTATCCACTTATTCTCATTTTATATCTAAAATATTTTTTCTTTTGGTTTCAACTGATACTCCTAGATCAAATGAATATCAAGAGATAATTTGATAAGTCTCTCCTATGACACAGGCTTTTTCACTGTTCAAAAAGTTGCCCATCTAAGCTAGTAAAACTCACCTACTAATGCTTGATATTCCCTCCCACTCTTTGAAAATCAGAAACGCTTTACCTTGGGTATATTTAGGCTCACCTGTGTACTAACAGCCAGCAAGATGAGAATGGAAATTTCAGTTATCCAACCATTAAATTCATATGCACAAAAGTATGTATATAATCAATTTGTGCATGCACTATATAAATGTTTCGTGTATTTTAATTTCTCCTTAGGATATGCCTTTAAAGAGGAATAAACTTTAAAAAAGTTTTATTTTCTAAAAACTAAACTGAAAAATTATGTGAACACATTTTTCAAATTTGATCCATACCAGTCTTCAGTTTCGACAAATAAATTTGTATTTTCACTATAAATCCTTAAATTAAGTGTAAATTTGTTAAGTATAACTCCTTGTTTACCTATCTGTTTATATGTTGTTTTACTCAATTTCTAACATATAAGCTTCTTTCTTTAGGAACTTGATCCCACATGCACACACACACACACACACACACACACCACACCCTTCCCCACTCCATACGTTACCATTGCTAGAGAAGATTTGAATTAAGGCAAAGCATTACTCTACTGCTATTCTGGAGAACACCCACATAGCATTTAACTGCATATTCAGATTTTGAATATCTTTGTAACATTGCCATGGAAATCCCCAAACAGCTTTTGCATCTGTGAAAATGAAGGGTCCCAACATGACACGATGGGCTATGAAGAAAGTGCAAGCCTTCTATTCTTATGGGTCCCTTTATAGTATGTGATGTTATTGGAGCGGGAACTGCTTAGGGCAAGGAGAACAAGGCCAAATTTAGAATGAGCCCATTTACTCATTTCCCTTTATGTTCATTGATATACCATTTTCAGTAATAAAATCTTTATATTTTGGCACTCATAGTCATGAAATTAAAATGACTATAAGGAAAACATGTTGTAGGCTGTTTATCTTTTTTTTTAAGATTTTATTTATTTATTTGACAGAGAAAGACACAGTGAGAGAGGGAACACAAGCAGGGAGAGTGGGAGAAGCAGGCTTCCCGTGGAGCAGAGAGCCCAATGCAGGGCTCTATCCCAGGACCCTGGGATCATGACCTGAGCTGAAGGCAGATGCTTAACAACTGAGCCACCCAGGCACCCCTGTAGGCTGTTTATCTTTAAGAGGTAGATGATTTAAAAATATAAGTGTTGTGTTTAAACCAAGAAAATTAACAAAAACTGTATACTTCCTGATTATTGTTGATTTAATTCTGGGTTTATGATATTTACAGAGAAATTTTTTCAGTAATACAGTTAGAAGATGTGTAAATTCAATGTAGATTGCTGAACAATTGAAAGAAAGTTAGTAACTATGAATCTCTTTTGAAATAATATGAAGAGTCTTGCTCCAGAGCCCATAAATTCCTTGCCATGTAGACCACTATTTCTAATCCTTTTACCCTTTCCCTAATGTAGACTGTTTAAAACCTCACTCCACAGCAGAAAGAAACTATAAAAAGCATGCCCTATTCCTATCCCTCAAAAACACTTATACTAACTTCCAATTTAACTCAAGCATTTGAAGAGCTTGGAAGTAATCACTCCCATCCTTACAATTAGAAAAAAGCTGAACTAAAAATCAAGTGCTTTTCTTGAACTTAGGAGAAAACTGAGGTCACAGGGCAAACAGTCTCTCCAAAATCTGAAGCAATAGGCAAATACAGAGTTACAGCTAGATCTGCTAACCTAAATCAGAATCAACTGAAAACATACACTTCTAGGAACACATACAAGGTAATTTTGATGAATTTCTGCTGTCTGATTATGAATTAGCATAAGAATGAGAACTCCGGAGGGACAGTTTGGGGAGGACCCACACACTTTCATGGGTTTTACCTAAAGAAACATTGTTTTCTCAAGGGGAAGAGCCAAGAGAGATCCCTCATAGCTTTAGGGAAAGGTGGGGGGGGGAGTAATCATTGTGAAATATGGCCAGAGTACTCTCCATACAAAAGTCTACTTTCCAAGGAAAAGACTTTACCAGAGCCCTTTTCACCTGGAGAAAAGTCATTTTCTAGAATCTATTTCTCTCTAGCCTTCTGGTCTCACCTAAAAGGAGAAGAAAATAAAAGCTAAGAAACACTTGTGAAGGTCACAGCCCAGGAACACAGGCCCACTAAAAAAAAAAAAAAAAAAAGATATTTAAACAGAAGAGTATATAACACTCACCCCTTCCTCACACCTTATCATCATACCAACAGGACTCCAGTATATTAACATTGAATAATAGCTGAATGAACTAAAAGATAGAAAGTTTATGTAAGGAGCAATTCGTAAGTCAAAAGACAACAGGAGAAAAAGAAAAGAGAAAGGAAAAGAAGAAAGAAAGAAAAGAAGGAAGAAAAAGAAAAAAAAAAAGAGGATTTGAAGTCTTTGGTACCCAGAGAAAAATAGAAATACAGAAATATTAAACACAGACCCAATTCTAGCCAGATTAACACATAAACTCACACTAAAGATCTATTTATTTAGGTTCATATTATGCAATAAATTATGTCCAGTTTTCAACATAAAAATTCCAAGATATGCTAAAAGTCAAGACAAAACACACTTTGAAAAGCTAAAGCAACATATGAACCAGACTCAGATATAACACAGATTTGGGGATTATCAGACAGATTATGTAAATAATTTTGATGAATAGGTAAAAGTCTCTACTGAAAAAAATAGACAATATGCAAGAATGAATTAGTAATGAAAAGAGATAGTTGGAAATTCTATGGAAAATCAAAAGGAAATTCTATAAATCTAAAAACCTAGTAACAAAAATGAAGAATTCCTTTGATAGGCTCGTCTGAAGACTGGTCATGACCTAGTAAAAGATCAGTGAGCATTAAGATAGGTCACCAGAAATATCTCAAATTGAAACACAAATAGGAAAAACAATGAAATATAAAATTAATAAGCCTCTATCTACACTGACTATAAAAAAGAGGACACAAATTACCAATATCAGAAATGAAAGAGGATACATCACTACAGATCCTACAGAAATTAAAAGGAAAAAATAAATCTACCAGTGAATAATTCTTTAGGAAATAAATGATGCCATTTCATCACAATCTTCCAGAAAATTAGAGGGAATAATTCCTAACTCATTATAATCATATAATACCAGAACTAGATAAAGGTTTACCATGAAAGGAAACTTATAAACCAATATCTCTTATGAATATAAATGCAAAAATCCTCAATAAAATATTATCAAATCTTATCCAACAATCTATAAAGAGAATTATACATCATAATCAAGTTGAGTTTATTCTCAGTATATATGGCTGGTTCAAATTAAAAAATTATTGCAATTTACCACATGAATATACTAAAGGAGAAAAATCATATGATATCAAAATTGATGTAGAATGCAGTTCATTATAAAATTCTGCAGCTAAATGAGAATAAATGAGAACTTTCTGAACTTTATAAAGAACATCTACAAAAACCTCACAACTAACTAATGTCATAGTTGTCATGAGTGTGAGAATCTGACACCCTAAGATCATGAAAAATATAAATATATAACTATAAATTATATATATATTTATATTTATATCATATAAATTATAAATATATAAATATATAATTTCTCCTATTCAATTTCATACTGGGAACTAGTGTGAAAAGACAACAAAAAGAAATAACACCTATAGAGAGGAATGAAAAAAAACTGTTCTTCTTAGCAGAAAAGTTGATTGTCTATGAAGAAAATTTTAAAAATCAACAAAAGACTCCCAGAAATAATAAGTGATTATACCATGGTCACAGGATACAAGGTTAATATACAGATTCAATTGTTTTCCTATATACCAGCAATGAACATTTGGAATTTGAGATTTAAATAAAACATTACTTACAGTATCACAACCAAAATGAAATATAATAAAATATGTATAGAATTTATATATGGAAAACTATAAAACCCTAATGAAAGAAATAAAAATTTTGAATAAATATAGAGATATTTCATATTTATAGGTTAGAAGACTCAATATTGTTAAGATATCAAGTCTTTGTATCTTGAATTATAGATTAACCACAATCCCAATAAGACTCCAGGAAAGTTATTTATAGATTAAAAAAAAAAAAACTAGTTGTAAAATTGATATAGAGAGGCAAAAGATCTAGAAGATCCAACACAATAATAAGATCAAAGTTGGAGAACTCACATTACCTGATTTTGTGACTTGCTATAAAGTTACAATAATCAAGAGAGGGTGTTATTGATGAAAGAATAGATACACAGATCAACAGAACAAAATAGAGACCCCCAGAAATAGACCCATAAAAATAGTCAATTGACCTTAAACAAAAAGGCAATTCAATGAGAAAGAATATTCTTTTCAACAGATCATACCGGAACAACTGGACATCAACATGCAAAAAAGTAGACCTGAACAAAGACCTCACGCTTTTCAAAAAATTAGTTCTAAATGTACCATAGTCCTAAGTGTAAAATGAAAAGCTATACAACTCCTAGAAGATAACATAAGAGAAAAAAAATCACCAATCTTGGTTTGGTGATGAATGTTTAGATACAAGGCCAAAAGCATGGTCCATTAAAGAAAAATTAATAAGCTCAACTTCATTAAAATTAAAATTTCTTTTCTGTGAAAGACACCTTTAAGGGAATCAAGGGATAAGCCAAATACCAGAAGAAAATAGTTGCAAAATATATATCTGATAAAGGACTGGTGTCCAAAATAAACAAAGAACTCTTAAAACTCAACAGTAAGAAAATAATCAACCCAATTTAAAAAATGGGCAAAAAGTTTGAATAGCCATCTTACTAAAAAAAAAGATACACAAGAGTGGTGTCAGCAAAAATGGTGGAATAGGTAACTTCGTAGTCCCATCCCTCCTAAGAAACATGGAAAAATCAAGGAAAAACTGTCAGAATCAACATTGTCAGACTAATAGAAAATTGTCAAACATTTATAGCAACCAAGCAAATACTGAAACCAGAGCAAGCCAATTTTAAAATGATAAGAAAGCATTGCAACATTTTTTTTTTTTTTTTTTTTTTTTTGCCCTTGCCACACTCTCCTTTCCAGTTCAGTGGCAGTCTTGGACATGGCAGCCTTCACTGACATTGTAGGTCACTATTCCCTGGTCCTGGAGAGATAGAACAGAGCCTGTTTTGAAAGAATTACATTTCTCTGCTTGGACTTGCTTGAAAACTGCCCAAAGGACTGACACAAAATACATGTTTTTATTACGCCTAACTCAGAATTTACTCATGGAAGACTTACTCATCATTCCTCAAAAATATTCTAAAACAAATAAACAACTTGCGGGCACTTTGGGCAAAATATTACAGTGGAGGCAAACAAAACAGTGTTGAAACCCTGGCAGGAAAAGCTGGGGAGAGAATTTCTTTGGGAAATTAGGGCATTCAAAAGGGCTGGGGTATTTGGAAAGCCACATACATGTGCATGTCCAGGGCAGGATGCATGCTCAGAAAAGACCTGGGAAGACCCTAAATTTTCACCTTGGTCTGGTCTATAGTCTTGGTACAAGAAGAAGTGAAGGCTAAGGCAGAGTAAATAGCCTTCTGGAGTTAGTGCTGAAAGAGTATCCCCAACAAAAAGCCAATCTGAAAGCATGGGAGTTTTTCTTCCTTCCCTCCCTCCCACCCTCCCTCCAACCCACCTCTTTCTTTTTTTTAAAGATTTTATTTATTTATTTGAGAGAAGAAAGAGAGAGCGTGAGCCACCCAGCTGCCCCTCTTTCTCCCTCTCCTCCTTCTTTTCTTTTTTTCTTTCTTTTCTTTTCTTTTCTTTCTTTCTTTCTTTCTTTCTCTCTTTCTTTCTTTCTTTTTCTTTCTTTCTTTCTTTCTTTCTCTCTCTCTCTCTCTCTCTCTCTCTTTCTTTCTTGTAATGTTGTCTTCATTATGATTCGGTTAAAAATAATTTCTAATTTCCTGTGTGATTTCTTCTTTGACCTATGAGTAATTCAGAGTTGCTTAATTTCCAAATATTTGGGGATTTTCTTGCTATTCTTATTGATTTCAATCTAATACAATTGTAGTCAGAGAACAAAACGATATTTTTCAATATCTTAAAATGTATTGAGTTTTTTTATGGCACAGCATATAGTATATGTGTACAGGTATGGGTTAATAATTCGAATACTGTTACACATGTGTCCTGGAGTTAAGCAGTTATAGTGTGGTGGATGGTGGGACACAGTTTTCTCACTGTTGGAATAGAAGTTTATAGGTAAGAAAAAGGACAAGGCAAGAATGGTTCATGTGTTAATGGACTAGAGTTGGAAACATTAATACGAACATATGTTTAGCTTAATAAAGATACAGTGTTTACATATAAAATATAAAAAATATGTCTATAGTACATACATATATATTTCTTGCTCTGTCAGCTGAGAGGACCTAGTAGAAATAACACACCACTAGCAATGAACAATGTACCTAGATTTTGGTTTCTGGGTTTTTAATACCATTGTTTATTAAAAATAACCAGGGATCCTTGGTTACTTTTGGCAAAAGTAACCTTGGCAAAAATTGCTGACTAGGAACAGGGCAGGAAATATACAAGATGAGGATTGAGTATCTTTCAGTGCCAGAAAGTAAGGAATAAAAAATAATATAAACAATATTAAAAACTATAATGATGGAGGTAAGTCAAAGGAAGAGAAACCAAGTAAAAAACTTCGAATAACCAAATTTGGAACAATTTGAGCAACAAAATATATAAAATAGTATTGGATTATAACCTAAAGTTTTAATAAATACCTCATGAGTCCATACTGATATAAATAAAGAGTACAGAATATAAAGGAGAAAAAAGGAAGAAAACTTTATAGTAGAGAAACCTGACAAACACTACCTCATTCAGGTGATGTCAACATCAATCATGATAAGTCAAGTTCATAATACGTGTCCTTAGTATGATGAAATAAGATCACTTTCACATTGTGGTCTTCCTCCTCCAAACCTATCATCCCAGTCTAATCATGGAGAAAAATCAAACAAATTCCAATAGAGATATTCTAAAATATGCCTGACCAAAACTCTTCAAAACTGCCAAAGTCATAAAAAATGAGGACAGTCAGAAATTGTCATAGCCAATAGGAGCCTTAAAGAGACAAGACAAATGAACAGAATGTGGTATCCTGGATGGAGATCCTGAAACAGGATTTTTACATTAGGTAAAAACTAAGGAAATCTGAAAAATACAGTGTGGATTTAATGATATGCTTCTCATTCTAATAAATATCATAACTTATTTACAATTTTTATGTAACTAAAATTTCTAAAAATAAAGTTCATTTTAGAAAGATATAAGAAAACCACCCCCCCCTCAAAAATATATACTCACACATATTTTGTGTGGTTGGGGGCTGGAGAGAGCTCCTAAGCACTAGGAAGGAGAGGCACTTGAGGAGAAGGGATATGAAAGCAGCATCCATATGAAAGGTAATTATCCAATGAGTAGTTCCATGACTGGGTTGAGGGGCCATAGTCACACTGTGCATTTTTAAGAATAGAAATTGTTCATTATTAGGGACTCTCATTTTCTACACCTCTTCCTCGGTGGTGGGCACCACAGAAGGGAGCTAGACATTTAGAAATTCTAAACAGATTGCTAAACAGATATTGTTCTGACCTTTATTCCTGTTCACATCTCTGCAGAAACTCATGCCTTCACTTCTCTCTTGCTGCTCACAGTCCAGTGTTCATATAATTCTCCTTGAGGCTGATGACACCAGAAGCCTTAGGACCTATGATTGACACAGTGAAAAAAGTGGTATGCTTCACTAGTCAAGCTGAATAACTTGCATGACCTGTGATGAACCCCGCATAGTACCCTAGGTGGAGTTTTGAATTAGATTGGTAAGATCTTTCTATAGCACTTGTTCTTCATTCCTGCCCTCAACAGAATTATTCTGCATAAATGTGTATAAAGATAAGAGTAGATGTAGAAATGTTTTATTTGCATATTAAATAGGTTATCTACAAATTTGATGGCACTGGCCACAGAGAAGAAAGATGTTTTAAACAATAAGAAGACTTTAACTTCCAGTTCGGGTTTCAAAAGTAATAATGTTGGTCCAACCATAAAAATGAAAATAAACTGAACAAGTTACCAAACAATATTTTAAAATAAATTCAGAGTGAAGAATGCAGAGAAACCAAAAAGCCCTTAGTGTAAGAGACAATATCATCACTATTTTCATCCCTGGTGAAGCAGAAGGAAAAAGAAGATTCTTCCACAGATTGAAGACAGAAGATACCAGATAAATTCATAGCAAGCTTTTTAATGGCCACATGAAGGCTGACATAATAATTTAGAATCCCGAAGAGCCCCAATCACACGGAAAGTTGTATTTACCTGCCAACTTTTTTCACAGATCTGGAATAGTAGGCCAAAGAATGTGTTCAAGGTAAAATAACTGGGAGATCCTCCCAAAGGCATGTGGGGCCTTCCACTAAGACAAAGAAACATCAAGGGCACCTGAATGGCTCAGTCAGTTAAGTGTCTGTCTTTGGCTCAGGTCACAATCCCAGGGTCTGGAATCGAGCCCCACATTGGGCTCCCTGCTCAAGAGGGGAATCTGCTTCTCCCTCTCCCTCTGCCCTTTCTCCCCCCACCCAAGTGCTCTCTCTCGCTCTGCTCTCTCTCTCAAATAAATAAATAAAATATTAAAAAAAAAAAGACAAAGCAACATCAGACTAAATAATGGAGTCAGAACAAGAAAGCTGAAAGGAAATCCTAGAGATATTCTGTGTCTTAACCAAGATTAAGGCAGTAGCTACAGAAGTCTGAAAGCACATTTAGATGAGTATATACACTTCAAAAGATTATTGGCCATTAAGAACAAAAGAATAACAATGCATGTAAGGTTTTTAGCATTTGAAGAAGTATAAAATATGACAGGAGCAAAAAGGAGTGAAGAGTAAATGGAATGATACCATTGTAAGGTTTATACATTTGCCATGAAGTCACATAATATTATTTATAGCTACATTGTGATGTTATAGACAAATATTGTAAGCTTATAACCACTAAAATTTAAAACAATAGAGTATTGCTAATAACATAACTCCTCCAACAGAGGAGATAAAATGAAATATTTAAAAAATGTTCAGCTCACTGATAAGAAATCAAGAAAAAGGAAAAAGAGAAACAGAGGACAGATGAATCAAATATGAAACAAATATTAAGATAGTAGACTTAAATATATGCATATTAACAATGATATTAAGTATAAATGGACTAAACACTCCAACTAAAGGCAGAGATTGTCAGGCCAGTAAGCAGAAAGGCAACTATATGCTGCATATAAGAAATACTATAGATTTTCTGGTTTCAGTTCTGACATGTGAAGAACTACTTCCATCCAAATAACCAGAAAGAAAACCCTGAAAATAAGTGAATTTTCTTGGACCCATAAGAGATCTGAGATTGCAGAGTAAACTCCCACTCTTGAATCTGGAGACACTGGTATATTTTAGGGAGCTAGAGCTGAAATCTACTTACCTGAGGCAGAAGCCACTAAAGCCAATAAACTGGTATGAACAGTTAATGGGAACTGTGACTAGTTTCTGGAGGCTGATTAGGGACTAGTTGGAGAGTGAGAAACTCCTGGGAGCTGCAGTCCTGGGTGGGACAAGACACACTTTCTTGGACTTTCCCTCCAGAAACCCCACCAGGTTCTCACAGTGAGGATCCAAGAGATACCCCCAGTTGCTCTGACAGGAAAGGGCAAGAGTAGTCTTTATGAAATACACTTAAGAGTCTTCTCCATGACAAAGGCTTGATCTCCCCTGGGAAAATACTTGGCCAGAGCATAAATCTGAAACTTTAAGAAGAGGATTCCTTTTTATACAGGACTTTCAGGAAATAGACTGGAAACCCTGCAGCCAAGGGAGTAGGGGAAAAAAGCACAAAGCTATGCCACTTGAGGAATGTTTATGAAGGTCTTGCCCCTAAGAAACAGGCCCATTGAAAGAGTAGATTATTCAGATTATCCCCCACTTCCAACCACACCAGCCAGCACCATTTAATGATAGTGCATCCCTGCTGAAGAGCTACAAGACAGACTTTCTCTGAGCAGGAATACAGAGGGAATACCAGAGATAACAGTTATATAGAATATACAACAGAATATAGTAATTAGAAGTCCTTGGTATCTAGAGCTATACCAATTGTTAAACATAGCTTAACTCCTAGCAGGTAAACAGAAATCCTCACACTAAGGGCCTATTCAGCTCAGTTCCTATTACCTAATGCAACATATCTGGCTTTCAATGAAAACTTAAAATCATGTCAAAAGGCAAGTAAAAATACACTCTGAAGAAAGGAAACATCATCAGAACCACACTCAGATAAGAAACAGATGTTGAAACTATCAGACAGGGAATTAAAAATAACTATGATTAATATGAGCCTCTAATGTCTCAAATATATAATAGCCAAGATCAGATGAGCAATGTAAGCAGAAGGATGGAAACTCTTAGAATGAATCAAGAGGAAATGTTTAGAAATAAAAAACACAGTAACAGAAATAAAGTCCATCTTGGTGGATTCATTAGAAAACAGGACATGGCCAAGTTAAAAATCAGCACATTTGAAGATAGGATAAGAGAAACATGCCAGGGTGCCTGGGTGGCTCAGTTGTTAAGTCTCTGCCTTTGGCTCAGGTCAAGATCCCAGCATCCTGGGATTGAGCCCCGTGTTGGGCTCCGTGCTCAGCGGGGAGCCTGCCTCTCCCTCTCCCTCTGCCTGCTGCCCCCCCTGCTTGTGCTCTCACTGTCAAATAAATAAATAAAATCTTTTATTTTCAACTTTTTGAAGAACCTCCATACTGTTTTCCAGAGTGGCTGCAACAGCTTGCATTCCCACCAACAGTGTAGAAGTGTTCCCTATTCTCCGCATCCTTGCCAGAAAACAACCTGAGGGTTGCTGGAGTGGTAGGGGGTGGGAGGATGGGGTGGCTGGGTGATAGACACTGGGGAGGGTATGTGCTATGGTGAGCGCTGTGAATTGTGCAAGGCTGTTGAATCACAGATCTGTACTTCTGAAACAAATAATGCAATATATGTTAAGAAAAAAAAGAAGAAGAAAATAGGAGGGGAAGAATGAAGGGGAGTAAGTCAGAGGGGGAGATGAACCATGAGAGACGATGGACTCTGAAAAACAAACTGAGGGTTCTAGAGGGGAGGGGGTTGGGGGGATGGGTTAGCCTGGTGATGGGTATTAAAGAGGGCACATTCTGCGTAGAGCACTGGGTGTTATGCACAAACAATGAATCATGGAACACTACATCAAAAACTAATGATGTAATGTATGGTGATTAACATAACAATAAAAAAATTTTTTAAAAAATAGTAGGAAGGAAAAAATGAAGGGGGTGGGAATCGGAGGGGGAGATGAACCGTGAAAGACTATGGATTCTGAGAAACAAACTGCGGGTTCTAGAGGGGAGAGGGTGGGGGGGATGGGTTAGCCTGGTGATGGGTATTAAGAAGGGAACATACTGCTTGGAGCACTGAGTGTTATATGCAAACAATGAATCATGGAACACTACATCAAAAACTAATGATGTAATGTATGATGATTAACATAACATAATAAAATTAAATTAAAATAAATAAAATAAAAATAAAAAATAGAGAAACATGCCAAACTGAAATGCAAAGTAAATAAACATCCAAGAACTGTGAAAAATATCAAAAGGTATAACATATATAAAATTTTAATACCAGAAAGAGAAGAAAGAAAAAACAGAAGAAAAACAATATTTGAAGTAACAATGACAAAGAATTTTTTTCCAAAACTAGCAACAGACACCAAACCAGAGATTCAGGAAACTGAGAGCAAAATAAATATTCCCCATCCTCCCCACTCCCCCAATAAAACCTGAAAAAACAAATATGAGGACACACATAAGCAAACCCTATTTAAACTGCAGAAAACAAGACCAATTTAGATACAGAGATACAAATTCAATATAAAATACAGTATCATCAGAGATAAACATTTCATAGTGATAAAAAGGTCAATTAATTGGAAAGGCATATTAATCCTAAAAGTACATATACCTAAAATAGAGATTCAAATTCATGAAGTGAAAAGAAAGAAATGGACATATTCATAATCATATTGGAAGTTTTAACATACTCTCCTCAGTAATTGAGAGAATAATGAAACAAATACGGTTTAGGAGAAAAACATTTGAGCAACAGTGTCAACATCCTGGACCTAGTTGATGTTTATAGAAGACCACATTCATCAGCATAAGGATGCACATTCTTTTCAAGTACACATATATCATACGGTGGGCCATAAAACACATCTCAATAAATTTCAGAGAATCAAAACATACAAATTTTGCTTTCTGACTACAATGGTATTAAGTTAAATTCCTAATTAAATTAGAAATCAAGAATAAGATATCAAGGAAATCCCCAAATATTGGAAATTAAGATACTCATCTTTGACTAACTCATAGGTCAAAGAGGAAATCACATGGGAAATTAGGAAATATTTTTAAGCAGATAATAGTAAAATACAACATAAAATTAGTGGATGGAGATAGACACTGCCATAATAAAGAAAAAGACTATTTTCAGTGTTTGATGACAGCTTACAAGCCTACCCTTCCCCTTTCTCTTTTGTCCCAACTCTGGGCAGGCATTCTCCCTAGATGCTTGTCAGGATGTTCAAACCATCTGAAGAGAAACCCATCTGCACATGCATGAAATTTTCCAAGGCCTACATTTTAGTCATAATAAAAATCAAACTCACTCCCTCTGCTGCACTGAAGCCGCCTAAACTGACTTAAGTCTGTCATACTTTCCCCAGAAAGTCCCACTATGTGCACAATAAACCTTTTGAAAACCTGTTGGTGTTTGTGATGTCATCAGTTTCAACATCTGAACCAATTTTGGCTGGAGAGTTAATCTCATTTTCGGCAGTCAACCATAATACAATTACATAGAAAAAAATATATACAGCTAGAAATATATAAGTTTATGGCTATATTTGAAAAGAAAAAGGTCTAAATCAATGTTCAAAATTTCTTTTTTAAGAAGTTAAAATAAATGGCAATCCCAAAATGATTTAAAAAAAAGAAAATTAAATGACAACAAAAACCAATAAAATAGCAGTGGAAAATAATCAAGGTCAAAAGTCAATTTCTTGAAAAAATTAAGAAAACTGATCAACAGTGAGGAGAACTGATCAATAATTTGTACTGAAAAAAGGAAGTAAAGGAGAGAGAGAGAGAGGGGAGCCTGGGTGGCTCAGTGGGTTAAGCGACTGCCTTCGGCTCAGGTCATGATCCTGGAGTCCTGGGATCGAGTCCCACGTCGGGTCCCTGCTCAGCAGGGAGTCTGCTTCTCCCTCTGACCCTCTTCCCTCTCGTGCTCTCTATCTCTCATTCTCTCTCTCTCAAATAAATAAATAAAATCTTAAAAAAAAATTTTAAAAAAAAGGAGAGAGAGAGAGAGAAACACAAATTCCCAGTAGCAGGATTTAAAGAGAATATTATCAAACATTCTACAGACATCAGAATAGGTATTGTGAATAAATCAGTGCTGAGAAATTTGACAATTTAGACGGAATGGTCAGGCTCCTTGAAAAGTACTATTATCAAAGTGCACAAGAAGAAATAGAAAATGTAAATAGTCCTATATCTGGAATCCTTATGTTTTGCTATTTGGAATGTATAAGTTTGGAGACTGTCCATTTCATTTTCATAGTTAAATATATGATTCATAAATTTACTCTTAGGTACTCAAGAGAAATGAAAATATATGTATATAAGACTGTTCAAGGATGTTCCCAGTAGCTTAATTGTAATAGCCAAAACCTGAGGATGGAAAAATTTTCCAGCAACAAGTGAATCAAGATATATTTTATATAGTGTGATAATATCCCACCCACTGATAATGTAAGAAAATTAGTGAATCTCAAAACCTATTTTGGAGAATTAGAGAAGCATGACATATATTCTGTATGATGTGTAAGACAAATCAGAATGTGATTGCCTTTGTGAGGTAAAAATAGAGTTGAGGATGGGGATTGAATTGAAAGGGTTAATAAGGAAAATGCCTGGAGAGATGGAAGTATTCTATATCTTGATCTGTTTGGTGATTACACAGCTATATGCAATTGTCAAAATTCATCAAACCAAACACCTAACATATGTTTATTTTATTGTATATGTAATATATATACAATATATGCCATATATTAAAAAATTAACTGTTTTTATTTTTTCCTAAAGAGTAAAACCCTTAACCAAAGTTTTACTTTGTCTAACAGACTCTAATTCATCCTCTTTTGTTTCCTAATTAGTCCTAATTCATTGAGGATGCCTCTTGAAGCATCAATTTTTTATTCAGTTCAATGTTTCTAACCTCAGTAAATGCAATTTGAAAATATCTTTATTGCATTTTAGAGCTACATCAAGATCTTCTCTGTCCTTGGATCTTAGTAATCTGACAATTTTTAAATGAATCATTTTCCATCAAACACTTTAAAATGTCATTTCAAAATCTGAGCAGCATACAGACCTGGCTAAGGACACCTAGCCAAGTGGCTGTAGTTATAACAAAAGTACTTGTATGAATTTTGCCTATCGTACCTATTCTTCTCTGCATGGTTGAAACTTTGTGGTATTAAAACAACTGGCTAATTCAGTCAATAATAAGATTTTAACATCAAATGATTCCTTGCTAAATATCAGGCATTTTGCTAAATATTTTTGTGTCTGTCCTTTCATTTAATTCTTCTTGTCTTTACATACTATTATTACTCCAATTCAACAAAGGAAAAAACTGTGGGTCAAAATCACACAAAAAAATACATTTCAGGGGGCTCCTGGGTGCGTCAGTTGGTTAAGCATCTGCCTTCAGCTCAGGTCATGATCCCAGAGTCTTGGGAATCAAGCCCCACATCAGGTTCCCTGCTCAGCAGGGAGTCTGCGTCTCCCTCTGCCTCTCCCGCCACCCAGCTTGTGCTTTTTTCCTCTCTCATTCCCCCCCCTCAAATAAATAAATAAAATCTTAAAAAAAAAAATTTTCAGGGGGCACCTGGGTGACTCAGTCAGTTGAGCGTCTGACTCTTGATTTCAGCTTAGGTCATGATCTCAGGGTCCTGGGATCCAGCCCTGAGTCAGGCTCCATGCTCAGCATGGAGTCTACTTGGGATTCTTTCTTTCCGTCTTCCTTTGCCTCTCCCCTCCCCCACCCCCGACCCCTGCTCGTGCTCTCTCTCTGTCTCTCTCTAAAATAAATAAAATCTTAAAAAAAAAAATACATTTCAGGGCTAGCATTGGCACTCAGGAGGATCAGCCTCCAATTCCTAGCATTTAACCCCTAAAATTGCCCAATTCAAATTCTTAATCCAAGATGATGAGAAGAAAGAGTAACTCAGTCATTTAGAGGCAGAGGAATAGTCATTAACAATACAGTTTCTGTGGGGCACATGGGTGGTTCAGTCATTAAGCGTCTGCCTTCGGCTCAGGTCATGATCCCAGGGTCCTGGGATCGAGCCCTGCATCGGGCTCCCTCCTCTGTGGGGAAGCCTGCTTCTCCCTCTCCTATTCCCCCTGCTTGTGTTCCCTCTCTCGCTGTGCCTCTCCCTGTTAAATAAATTTTAAAAAATCTTAAAAAAAAAAAAAAAAAAAAAACACAGTTTCTGCAAATAGACTGCTTGGATTCAAGTTTCAGCTACATGACCTTGAACAAGTTACTTAATATTTTCTGCTTCAGTCTTCTAATTTACAAAGTGGGGTAGTAATGTCATAGGATTGTTGAGGATTAAATGAGTCAAATACATGCAAAGCAATATGAACTGTGCCTGACACACTGTAAGGACTACCTAAGAATTAGTTATTTGTATTATATTTAAATAAACTGAAAGACAGTTTGCTTAAAGTTCATTGAGTCATTTCACTTAGGAAAACATTTCTCTGAGTCTCATTGTATTCTTTGTATGTGATTAGCTATGAGATTCTATTTTCAGTGTAAGTTCCTCTGTAGAATTCTCAGGACTTACAAAGATCAGAGACATATCACCAGTTTTCCATATCAATCTCTATTTCCCTGTTCAGTTCTGTCCCTTCCCTGCCACAACCCTCTTCTCTGTTTTATTCACAGTCATAACAGTGTACATATTTAGAGACTACAATTTTTTATCCTGTCTTTGCAATTTACTATTCAAATGACCTTGAACAAACTGCTCCTACTTCATGGTGTCACAATTTCGTTATCTATAAATTGGGGATCATGCTTCTGATTCTGCTCACTAAGTTGCTGTGAGCATTGCCTAATTAATGAGGTAAAAGTGCTTCAAAAAGCAGAGTGCCTCATGCAATTCTCAAACATTACAAGAAGGTGGTTTTATAGTTAGTAAAAAGCAACATGTTTGTGACTGGCTGTGTTCAGATCCTCTGCAGCCTTCTGGAAATGTGTGTATTTGTACATACTAGTTCACTTTCCATCTTTCCCTCATATTAACTGATGGACCAAGATACTTCAGAGACTTATTTCACTTCTTTCAGAAGAATCTTCTTTGTAAAGGAGCTAGGATGTAAAAAGAAAATTTGCCAAAATAATGAGATTGTAGATCGTGTTTGTATATCTTATAGGCACTGTAAAAAATTTTTAAAGAAAGGAATATGTAAGATATATGTCTCAGACATTCAATGATTAATCTAATTTGAGAGTTCGCAGAATAAGAATTCTGTTTTGTTTTATTTTAGTGGGTCACAGTTGTTCTTCCTTGGTAATGGTGGTGGGTTTGTGCACTTCTCCATCATATTCTTTTGTTTGATGTCCCACAATTGGCATGGATTCTACCAGAGATTGTGGTGGAAGAAATAACTATGGACTGGAGGAATGTTGCTCAAATCACCTCCATTGGAACACTACTGTATCAAAAGATGTAAAAAAAGGATGCCAAAATCAAGTAGGTCAATGCTGACATCCAATTCTTAGGCCATCTCAGTGCACTCTAGAGTATTCAAATATCCTTCATCACTCATGAAATTTTTACTGAATCCCTATATGTCAGGGAACTTTTTAGATTCTGATGGCACAGAAATAAAAAACAAAAAACAAACAAAACAAAACAAAACAAAAACAGATTGAAATTTCTGTTTTTGGAAACTTGTAATTGAATGTGTACAGGAACCCCTATTTCACAAAAGTAACCTGATTTGATTTGGGTTAGCCTAGTATATCTTAAACTCCTTCATAAACTCTCCTCACAGAAGAGAAATCAAAACATCAAGAGTATCCCAGTGTTATTTGACACAGAATTTTGAAAGTGGTAATGGTAGAATATCCAGCTCTTTTGAATCCATGTCTTTTATCTCTTTAGTATTTGCCTGAGCTGACTATATCAAAAATTAATTTCAGGGCTGTTATATACTCAACCTGCATAGATTACCTCACAGACTTTCTACTTGGGCATCACACATTATGTTTTTGAATTTTGAGTTATCACATGACCTCCCAAAGGATCTCATGTTGTTACATTTAAGATTAATGAGGCATTGGATAGCCATTAAGAAGCTATTCAAGAATATGCATTTAATTAAAATGAATTATGTATATGAGTTAATACCATTCAACCTTTTTAATTTAGAGAGATAAATCATGGCTATTTTACTTCTGAGAAGGGTCCTAACATTGGCAAATTGAATATTGATGTTACAATGCCCAAATAATTCATGCTGGTCAGATTCATCCATACATAATGGGTATATCCTGAGACTTTGCCTAGCAGAGAATATTAAATATTTCTCTTTTTTTTAAAGATTTTATTTATTAGAGAGAGAGCACAAGAGGGGGGAGCGTCAGAGGGAGAAGCAGACTCCCTGCTGAGTAAGGAGCCCAACGGGACTTGATCCCGGGACTCCAGGATCATGACCTGAGCCGAAGGCAGTCACTTAACCAACTGAGCCACCCAGGCGCCCTAAATATTTCTCTTTTAGTTGACTATGTGTGTGTACTTGCACATGTAATGAGCTGCAAAGAGTAATTCAGTGTTACTCATAATCTCTGAACACAAAGCAAATAGTAACATCAATTCTGAAGAAACTACTGACCAGCC
Source organism: Zalophus californianus (assembly GCF_009762305.2). Classification (NCBI taxonomy): domain Eukaryota; kingdom Metazoa; phylum Chordata; class Mammalia; order Carnivora; family Otariidae; genus Zalophus; species Zalophus californianus. The sequence goes on from NC_045603.1 coordinate 44,198,219, forward strand.
AGAGCCTGAATTTATTTATCAGCATTAGTGACTCAGTATGAATGTTTTCTTTAAACATAAACACTATTCATATGCAACACAGTTACCATCTATTGACTTAGTAATGTTTCCAGTCCCATTTTCCCCCCAAAGGAAATGATGCTAATATTTTAATTCTACCTAGTTTTATTCAGGACAGTGTTATATAACCAATGGGTACCTGAATACCCTAATGGACAGAGATTCTCTCTTTTCTTCTTATGTGTTTCATAGTGCCTCTCATAGGTAGGTGTTCTATGTATTCATGATGAGTTTAGTTGAATGAAGAGAGGAAATGTGGAAAATAAAACATTTACTGAGCAATTGAACTGTTCCAAATACTTTACTTGAAGTAGTTTATTGAATCCTGACAGCAATCATACTGGTTAGGTATTATTATTATCCTCCTTTTATAGATGATGAAATAGAGACATAAAAGGTTAAATAATTTGCCCAAGAGCACAGAGTTTGTTAAGTGATACAGCCTAGATTCAGATCCCAGCAATGTGACTCTCAAACCAGCTTAAGGTTTTCCCCTTCTGTCTTAGTAAGTGTAGAATACCTTAACAGTACTATGACATCTAAGGAACCCACAGTCCATCTCTTGTTGGCTTTTCATTCACACTCAATGAAGTTTATAATTTATTTATTTGTTTATTTGTTTGTTTGTTTAGAGAGAACATGGAGGGGGTGGGGGAGAGGCTGAGGGAAAGAGAGAATCCCAAGCAGGCTCCACACTCAGCATGGAAACCAACATGGGGCTTGATCTCACCTCCCTGACATCATGACCTGAGCCGAAATCAAGAGTCAGACACTTAACTGACTGAACCACCCAGATGCCCCAAAGTTGGTAATTTTAAATCGCCAGTTAGAAATCTATTCTGAGTCAATTTTAGTTCTCTATGTGTTTCCTAAGAAAATCTAATTACTCATAAGCACATATTCTTTGTGTTTTGCAGTAAAGAAATGTACCTAAACCGCTCGGAATATGCGTACTTATGTATATTTCCTTATTGTGAGACACAAAGAATATATATATGGATGTGTGTGTGTGTGTGTGTGTGTGTGTGTGTGTGTGTGTGTGTGGTGTCAAGCATAGTAGAAACTCAAATATGAAGAAATGAAACTTCATATAAGCTCTTAGGTCTTTATAGACTCAGAATTATTTCCTTAAAAAAAAGAAAAAAATAATATTTAATTAGAACTTTCCTTTTAGAAATGGAAAGAATCTATTAGTTACCCAGGGGGAAGTAGTGAAATGTCAAGACTAATGTGATTACAGTTTCCTAAAAACATTTCATTTGTTTTTCAATCACAGCCATCACTCTGCAGCCATCTGACTACAAGCATAACAATAACCTTAAAAGGCTTCTATCACATGGTTTATGCTGTACTTTCACCAAGAGCTTCACAGCAGTTTAATCAATAAAGCAGCACAAGCTGTGAACAATTATAATAAAACACCTTAAGAATGATCCACAATTAAAAGGTAGAGGGAAAAAAACCCTTCAATTTAGATAAACCAATCTGCCACTCAGTTTGATAAAGTTCAGTTGAAGTGTTCTGACACACTCATGGCATCTATCAGTAGAAAGATCCGTAGCCTTGAATTTAAATTAACTCTTCAGGTTATACAAAAGCAAAGAATTATAAGCCTCTAGTTATATACACCAGAGGATTACATGTAACCTAACAACCAAATTCCTATTGAAATTTCACATTGCACTTTACAAAAAGGTATCTATATTGATTTTAGGAAGTGGTTTGAAATATATTTCTGAGATATGACAGCTCTTCCTTTGAACATCTGAAAATTGATAGACACACGTTTGTTCTAACAATATATACTGATCACCTATAATTTGCTAGACAGTAGGAATTAACCGTAAGTAAGACATACTCATCACTGTTTGGGGGCTTGCATTTTTATGATCTTCTGTTCTACACTAAACTTTAAGAATGAGTGAGAAGAGAGGAAGGGGTGTGGGGCATGCATACGGGTTAGGCTAGACAAAGACTAAAACATGGTTGCCTATAATATCTTACACTTCAGAACTGCAAGTAGTTTAGGGAGAAAGGAGGCATACAGGAAAGTGGGGGTGTATGAGGCTGATGTCAAAATATTTTAAGCCAGAGAGTGACGTGATCTGAGTTTACAAGTTGCAAGTTAGAAATAATTCTCTGAATCCAGTGACAAGAGCAGATAAAGGAAGAAAAATTAGAGAATATTATATTCTTTCAAAGTAGGAGTGATGAAGAGTTTGAACTTTTCTCGTTACTTCTGCCAGTATGGATAAGCCGGACTCATTTAGTACACAGGTTAAGATAGAAGTATAGGAGTTTTTGCAGGGTAGACTTCAAGGTTGCTATTCTCCAACTTTTGGTCTTGACCTTTGTTCATCAATAGAAGACTCTAATAATAGTTCCTGTGTGGATATACTTCCAAACGCTAGTTAATATACCTTTATACCATTCCTTGGCTATCCAGACATTCTCTCCCTTAGTTACTAGCTGGGATATAGCAGTGCTGGTAGATCTAGAACCTATGAATAATACCAAGGATGGAAATTGTGCTGTCTCTCCCAATTGAGTGAGGGCACTCAAATGTGGGGCAATGATCCGCTGGAAGCCAGTGGCCAGAGAGGTGAAAGGATCCACCTGAGGCAGAACAGAGGAGATAGAAGTGTATTGAATACATCACAAGGGAGCTGTGGGCAGGACAGCAGAGGAGGGGCTGTATGCCACAAGGCAGTGGGTGGGGGCTGTATTTAAAACAGGAAGGTGAGGAGGTATGGGGATGTATGGAATTCTCCCTTTTCTGGTAACTGTGCCTGGTTGTAAGTAGCCCATTGGTTAGTTAGGGCCTCTGGATATTTTGAGGTGGGTCGCCTGATGGGCCTGTCTACTCAGCCAGGGTGTTGCTGTGGACCCTTTCTACATTCCATCACTCAAGCCTGTTACCTAAAAACAGCCTTTACAGAAATCTGCTGTGAAAGCATACTGGGATATGGTGACCTTATATGAAAATTCCATGGAAATTTGGTGGGTAGAGAACATGTTATGTGTAGCACAAGTAGCTTTAGTAGGAGCACTCAAAACCTAGTTGAGATGTTCTCAGAGTTAGTAGTACACTGGTAGCTTAGAAAACGAGGGTTGGAAGAGTAACTTCCTAAACTGGCTATGCCAGCTGAGGTCCAGGATTTGTGGAATGATGCCTAGGGAATCCATGGAGGCAGAATAATGTGTGGATGACTAGCAAAGCAGTGGACAAAACAGTGTGGAAACAGTGCAAAGACTGAAATGTGCTGGCTTATTGTTTACTGATAAGTAATGAGATATTGTCCTTGTCGTGGATATATTCTTCATTGGACTCTTACATTCCCTCACAACTTGTCAGCGGAGACCATGACAACTTTCGTTTAGGTCTCCTTTTACAAGGATGTTTTTATAGCAAATGGCTTCGGAGGGTAGAGATAGTGTCTCCTGGTTCAGAGAGCAGATTCGTTTGTTGTCCAATGTAGTAAAGATAATGTCTCCTTACAGGGGAAAGACTGAACAGCTTTGCCTGCAGTCCCTTGCAAAGACTGGAGTTTCTTGAGCTCAGGGTTCTTTAGCTAAGATGCAAATGTACTACATGCACAGCTTCCTCAAGGCCACTTCACATTGTTCTCAGGGGACTTAGAGGACGAGGGAAAATGATGCAAACACACAGTTCACGCCGCCTGCTGAGCCATGAGTAACAAAATGCTTTGTGTTTGACCCAGGAGTCTCATATATTCTGCTAGAAAGCATGAAACTGTGACAGGCTAACTCTTCAGCTAGCAAGCAGGGTAAAACTCTCATAACAGAGAAGGCATCCGAACTATTTTGTGAAAACATTTTCATCACAGTTCTGGTTTCCAGGAATATGCATGCCTTCAGTTCAGTTTGTTAGAGAAGGGTCACATCACATCAATACTGTCACAGAATGAGCTAATTGGTGGCCTAAGGAGAGGGTATGGGGAGTACAGTCAGAACGAGACCTTTTAAAGTTCCATGTAGCCTGCTTAGAGTCAGAATATGACACTTGTAGAAGCAGTAGAAGCAGACACATTCTCTCCACATGAGTTCATTCATCTCCACTGCCCAAATGCTTGCCCAAAGTCCTATGCTCTTCTCTTGTATTACCCACCAGTTTGGATCTGGAATAGGCTCATCGACTTTGAATCTTTCACTTGTCACTGCTTGAATGTAATGTTTTCTGTTGCCCAGTTCTAGCCTCCCCTTGTAGTCTTTTCTATATTGCACTTTGACTTCTTGGTTTGGGAATTTCAACCATGCAGGTGGCCAACAACATCTAACTTAAGCCCATTCATATTTCCAACCATGTGATGCTGCTATGACTTTAAATAAAAATGGTCAAGTCTCAAATGACAGAATCTCATCTGTTCATTAACTTCTAAGGGTATTTTAAATTCAGACAGATCTTCCCCACAGTGAGATAGAATTATGGCAATCTTATGATCTATGTGTTCAAACCACGCTTATAATCAAATTAATAAAATACTAGAGAATATGAATCTGTTTTAGAATCTAAGAACTACAGATTCGTAACACTGGATTCATAAAACTATTCTCAACCTTGTAATTAGGTGTAGCCACAGAAAATGTGCTGATTTTCTAAAGGAATGTCAATAAAAAAAATTCAGCAGTCTGGGGCACCTGGATGGCTCAATTGGTTAAGTGTTCCACTCTTGGTTTCGGCTCAGGTTGTGATCTCAGGGTGATGAGATTGAGCTCTACATCAAGCCCGGTGTTGGGCTCCCACTCAGCAGGGAGTCAGCTTCTCTCTCCCCATCTCCTTCTACTCCTCCGCCTGCTCATACTCTCTCTGTCTCTCCAAAATAAATAAATAAATCTTTAAAAAAATTCAGGAGTCTAACTTGGCTAAGATATGGAATAAAATCAAATAGTTTAATAATTATACCTCATACAATTACCACTAAGATAAAAGAACTGTTTTAAATTGTATTAATTTATATTGCTGACAAATTTGTGCCTTTAAGAACCAATTATAAAATCTGCTATATTATGTATGCAGTTGATGAAGATACCAAAAGGCTAATAACGTTAAAAAAAAAGTCTCTAGAAATCTTTTAGGCGTAAAAGAAATATGTGTCTAAGGATCATACTGCAATGTTTTATTTGCCACATTGAATGATAATACAGAATGTTTTTTGATGTATTATACTAACTAGAGATGAATCATTAATACATATTTTATTATAAAATAATATAATCACATTACTCCTTATAGATACTTCCAAAAACTTTGTTTTTAATTTACATTCAGTAAAAGTCACTCTTTGTTTTCTGAGTACAGATCCTTTGCCTCTTTGGTTAGATTTATTCTTAGGTATCTTACAGAAAAAGGGGAACCCTCCTACACTGTTGGTGGGAATGCAAGCTGGTGCAACCACTCTGGAAAACAGTATGGAGGTTCCTCAAAAAGTTGAAAATAGAGCTACCATACGATCCAGCAATTGCACTACTGGGTATTTACCACAAAGATACAAATGTAGGGATCCGAAGGGGTACATGCACCCCAATGTTTATAGCAGCAATGTCCACAATAGCCAAACTGTGGAAAGAGCCAAGATGTCCATCGACAGATGAATGGATAAAGAAGATATGATATATATACACAATGGAATATTATGTAGCCATCAAAAGGAATGAGATCTTGCCATTTCCAACGACGTGGATGGAACTGGAGGGTGTTATGCTGAGTGAAATAAGTCAATCAGAGAAAGACATGTATCATATGACCTCACTGATATGAGGAATTCTTAATCTCAGGAAACAAACTGAGGGTTGCTGGAGTGGTGGGGGTGGGAGGGATGGGGTGGCTGGGTGATAGACACTGGGGAGGGTATGTGCTATGGTGAGCGCTGTGAATTGTGCAAGACGGTTGAATCACAGATCTGTACCTCTGAAACAAATAATGCAATATATGTTAAGAAAAAAAAAAGAAGATAGCAGGAGGGGAAGAATGAAGGGGAGTAAGTCGGAGGGGGAGACGAACCATGAGAGACGATGGACTCTGAAAAACAAACTGAGGATTCTAGAGGGGAGGGGGTGGGGGGATGGGTTAGCCTGGTGATGGGTATTAAAGAGGGCACGTTCTGCATGGAGCACTGGGTGTTATGCACAAACAATGAATCATGGAACACTACATCAAAAACTAATGATGTATGGTGATTAACATAACAATAAAAAATTTAAAGAGAAAAAAAGTGTCACTCTTTGTGATATACAGTTCTGAGAGTTTTGACAAATAGTCATTTATTCACCAGATAGAGAACAGTCATATAACTCTCCCAAATTCCTTCATACTTTGTATCCCTACCCCTACCTCTGTTCTTTGTTGAGCTGGTCTGTTCTGTGGACCTCTATGTTTGCCAGATGGAATCATATGGTATCCAGCCTATTAGGTCTGGTTTCTTTTACTAAACAAAATGTATTTGAAATTCACCCATGTTGTTCCATATATAATTTGTTATTTGACATTCCTAAGTATTATTCCATTCTTTGTCTATCCATTCAGCAATTGAAGAACAATTTTCCATTTTCAGTGATTATTAGTAAATATACTGTAAGCATTTATGTATAGATTTGAGTGTAAAAATAAGTTTTTTTTCTCTTGGACAAATATGTAGGAGTGGGATTGCTGGGTTATAGGACAAATATAAGAAATTTCAAAACCTTTTTCCAAAATGGTTGTACCATTTGCATTCCCACCAGCGAAGTATGAGAGTTCCAATGCTCTACATCCTTATCGGCACTTCTGGTATTGTAAGTTAATTTTTTTGTTTTTTATTTTTGTTTTTGATGTTCTAATATTTGTGTAGTGGCATGTCAGTGTGGATTTAATTTATATTTCCCCAATAAAAGATGTTGTGCATCTTTTCATATACTTTCTTGCCATCCATATACCTTCTTGGAGTGTCTACTCCAATTTTGGGCCCATTTTGAGGGAAGTGGAGGTTGTTTGATTTTTAATTGTTGACTTCTGAAATTCCTTATATATTCTGATACAGGTCCTTTGGCAGATACTTGTTTTGTAAATCTTTTTTCTCCTAGTCTGTGGCTTGTCTTTTTCTTCTTTCACAATGAATGTTACAGAGCAAACTTTTTAAATTATGGTAAGTTTAATTTATCAGTTTCTTTCTTTATAGATTGTTGTTTTTGTATCTTATCCAGTAACTCCTTTTACCTAACATGGATAACAAAAATTATCTCCTGTTTTTCTTCTAGAAATTTTATGTTTTTCTTGTAACATTTCGGTCTATGTTAATTCTTGTATAAAGGGCAAAGTATGGGTTAAGTTTCATTTTATTCCATTAAGACAATTTGAAAAAAGAAAAACCTATCATCTCTACATTTATATGTCTTTTCATCTTTGTAGAAAAATTTAGGTGACTATATTTGTTTGAATATATTTCTTTTTTTTTTTAATTTTATTTATTTATTGGACAGAGAGAGAGAGCACAAGCAGGGGGAGTGGCAGGCAGAGGGAGAAGGAGAAGCAGACTCCCCACTGAGCAAGGAGCCTGATGCAGAGCTCCATCCCAGGACCCTGAGATCATGACCTAACCTGAAGGCAGAGGCTTAACCGACTGAGCCACCCAGGTGCTCCTGTTTGAATTGATTTCTAAAAGCTCTATTCTGGGGCCGCCTCAGTAGCTCAGTCAGTTAAGCATCTGCCTTGGGCTCAGGTCATGATATCAGGGTCCTGGTATCTAGGCCCACATCAGGCTCCCTGCTCAGTGGGGTGTCTGCTTCTCCCTCTCCCTCTGCCTCACCAAATAAACAAATAAAAATCTTTAAATATAAAATAAAATCCAAGCTCTATTGTGCTTCACGCATCTATGAGTCTATCATTTCACCAACAGCATAACATCTTAATTACTGTAGCATTATAAGTATTTAAGCTAGGTAGTATCAGTCATTCAAGTATGTTCTTTATCAGATTGTTTGGCTATCCTGTTTCCTTTGCCCTTCTATATAAATTTTAGAATCAGTCTGTCAATGTCTACAACAAAATCATGCTGAGGTTTTTATTAGAAATTAATTGACATCATAATAATATTGAATTTCCAATCTATGAACACATTATATCTATTTAAGTATTCCTTATCTTATTTCATCAGTGCTTTGTAGTTTTTAGCATGTGGATCCTGCACACATTTTGCTAAATTTATATCTAAATATTTTATTCATTACTGGTGGTATTGTAAATGGTATTTTTTTTAATTCCAAAGTTTTTGGTTGTATATGGAAATAAAGCTATTAAATACTGACCTTGTATAATATGATATTGCTAACCTGACTTATTAGTTCTAGAAGCTGTTTTATAGATTTCTTTGTGGAGAGATTTTATTTGTAGACAAACATGTTATCTATGAATACAGATGGCTTTATTTCTTCCTTTCTAATCTGAATAGGTTCTGCTGCCCTATATTCAAGTTCACTGATTCTTTCCTTCACTATGCCAAGTGTAACGATGAACCTGTTGAAGGCATTCTTCACCTGTATTACTGTTTTCCAATACCTTTGATTCTTTCTTTAGAGTTTCCATTTCTCTGCTGAAGTCAATTGATCTTGCATGTTGTCCATATTCTCCATAAAACCTTTTATATATTAATCATAATTATTTTAAATTTCCTCTCAAATACTTTGAATATCCATGTCATAGTTCTTTATCTCTTGACAGTGTGTTGCTTTGCTTGCTTTTCCGTATGCCCCATAAATTTTTTATTCAAAGCCAGATAATCTGTACAGGCAGTAGATACTGATGTGTAGTTTTTAATGATTGAAAATTGATATACCTTTTCTTATTTTAGCCCTTAGTGAGGAAGATTGAGCCAATTCAATTAATCAGTGAGCAGAGTTGGGGTTCGTCATTGCTATTTTTACCCTCAGTGCACCACAGACTTCAAATTGCTCTAGCGATGTCACCTGTCTAGGGTGGGGACTGGTTCACAGAGAGGTCTTTCTCAGTATTTCTGTCCTCAGCCCAAACCATCCTTCTGCCCTGTACCTTAGAGAAGATCTCTCTATGCTCTTATAATTCTCTTAGCAGTATTACATGGCAACTTTTTCCTCAATATTGATGTTGGGTGTGGCAGGGGTGTATGGGGGCATGTGATGATTCTCTGTTGTACTAATTAAGCCTCAGTTTTAGGCAGATGCTGCATCTCTGGGTTTGAATGGTGTGGCCTTCTCAGAGCTCCTACTTCTCTCCCAGTGGTAGTTCTGGGACCAGGAGGTATTCCTGTCCCTCCCCAAAAGTAGAAGTCTTTATTTCTGCCTTCTTCTAGACACAAAGCCTTTTCAGCAATGCCCAAAGGAACTGTTTTCTGACTCTCCTCCTCTCCCTAATGTAAGGCTTTTGTTCTGTAGAGAAGGTGGAGTTTTGTACCTTTCCCCATACTGCCTCTTCCCTTACCTCCCTCCTGTACCCTGAGAGGCATCTTGTTAAGAGTCTTGATAAATTTTGTTTGTGCACACGCTGTGAAGTTTGTGGAGAAGAGCAAGTGAATCGATTCCCCTTATATCTGAGCCCCCAGGAGCTTTATATTGTCTTCCTCTTCCATACTTGGTCTTTTGAGACATTCTTAACGTTTCAAACGTTGTTAACAATGTTAGTTGAATTCTTCTTCCTGCTGTCCAGCTGCCTCATTCCAAGGAAGCAAGAAATGTCCTTGAAAATGCTTGTCTTTCCTTAAATTTCAAGTGAGTTGGTTACTCTGCAATTTCAACTTTCTGATAGTTTAAAGAAAGTTGTGAATTTGTAGTTTGACCAACTTTTCATTGTTGTTTTAAGGGTGGAAGCAATGGTATTTCCAACTTTCTTAATTCCAAACTGAAGCCAGAAATCTCAATATTTACTTTTTAAAATGTTAAGATACACAGACACGTATGTCTATAATTTTATTAAGCATTACTTGTATACCTTCTTAAATAATACTATATAAATTAAAACAGATTTTTCCATTTTGTTTAGGATGTCTGTAGTGTCATGAGATCTTGAGATAATTGTCAAGGACAAAAAAAAAAAAGGATAAAAGAACAAACGAAGAGATTGATGTTACTCAGGCTATCACAATAGAGGGCATACATCAGATCCCCAAATCAGAGTGTCTCTACAAAGTGGTTTTGTCCTGGACTTTTATAGGGAAGATGGTATCACTATATGATGATGAAAATAAGTAATCTAAGTCATTAAGTATCAAGATAATTATTTCTCAAAATATAATTTTAGCTAAAAAAGTAGCCAATGTTTTTTTAAAGTAGTATAATATGATAGAATTTTAGGAAACAATATTATATTTTCTGTATGATGCCAACATATGTAATAAAAGTATTTTTAAGTGGCAGAGAAAGATACACACTAACTTTGATAGCTGTTTCCTCTGGAAAAGAAGGCAAATGGATGCAGGAATAATACGTATAGAAATACACACAACATTTTATTTTTGAAAAACAAATCTAAATCTAAATCTGAAAAACAAATCTGGCAAATATATGTTTATAGGTACCCATTTTCTTTTTTTTTTTAGAATTTGTAAATATTTTAACCTATCTTCTTTTCTTCTTCCTCCTCCTTTTTCCTCCTTTCCTCTTCCTCCTCCTTTTTCTTCAGAATAAATGTCATTTACCTGAGTTCCAGATGCCGAAATTAGCTAGCAGCAGATACAGCATATATGGGAGTCAATCTTCTTTCCAGGTGAGGCTGTAGCTACCATGGGACTTTCTAAGAGCAGGAGATATGAGAAGGGATCAAGGACCACTCTTCACCCTAATATACGGAAGACAGCTGAAGGCATGAAGAATTTGAAGTGCTCTCTAGACTGCTATCAAATGGGCAACTCTCTCGGTTATAGGCCCACAAAATCATATAGATAAAAATGTTTAGATATGCACCTTAGGGCACAGATGAAAATGAACTAAGCTACAAATGAGCAACAATGCAGGGACAGACAGATGGGCCTCTTAATGAACTAAGGCTTTAAGTAGATTCTCCATCTCTGACTGCATTTTGGCATGGAATAGACGCAACTGATGTATAATCCTTCCAAGATACATTAGGTATCCTGGACTGCTAGTCCGTAACTCAACTGTTTACAACAATGAACTCATGTGGGTCAACGGCGTGCAAGGTATTTACATGTGATTTACTTCCATGAATAAAGTGTTATGTTTCCTTTCTCAAATGGAAGGGAAAGTGGAGTGACAATTAGATGTCATGGGACTAACTTGTGCATGTGACTATCTCCATCATATGTGATACAGTAACAAAAGAGACCCGTGCCTGATTGATGGTGGGAGAGAGGACAATAAGCTGAAGCAAAATGTGCACATAAAGCAACTAGACTCAAAGGCCTCAAGTATATCATGTTGTAACTACCGTGTGTGTCTGAAATACAGAAAAAATTTAATGTAATACTAGCATTAGTTTAAGAATTCCCACACAACAACAAAAACAAACGCATGTGATTTGACTGTAAAGAAATATCAATGATGTTCTACCACATAAGCCTGAAAAATCTATACAATTTAATGTTAGAAATTGTTAAATCAGAAGGGAAATTCTCAGGGTGCTTGGGTGGCTCAGTCGGTTAGGCGACTGCCTTCGGCTCAGGTCATGATCCTGGAGTCCCGGGATTGAGTCCCGCATCGGGCTCCCTGCTCGGCGGGGAGTCTGCTTCTCTCTCTGACCCTCTTCCCTCTCGTGCTTTCTCTCTCTCATTCTCTCTCTCTCAAATAAATAAATAAAATCTTTAAAAAAAAAAGAAGGGAAATTCTTACAATAATGTTTTTGCTCAAAACCCTTTTGAAACTCTTTCAGAATAAAGTCTATTGTTTTGCATCTCCTCCAACTCCTAGTTTCTCTTTATGGAATGGATTTCTTTTTGTTTTTATCTTTATCACTTGTTAATAGTGAAATATTTTAGGCATATGGGGAAAATGGAGAATAAGATAAGAAACATCTCTATACTCATTACAGACTAGAAACCTCTTTAATTCCCAAACTCTACCAGATGTCATCAAAATCCTGATTTGGGCATTTAGATTCCCATAGACTTCTTTTTTATAGTGATCATTATGTGTGTGTGTGTGTGTGTGTGTGTGTGTGTGTGTGTGTGTGGTGAGAGCATCTCAAATCTACTCTTTTAGCAAAGGCTTTTTTAAAAATAGCCAAATATTATTTAGTATCAACTTAGGTAAATAAACCAGGACACTAACAATCTTACGTTACTCAAAATCTCAGATAGGAATTTCAAAAGGTTCCACAAAAGTTTTGACAAATGGAAACAGTTCTGAAAAACATGTATTAATTACTATGTTGGCTATGCCAAAGGGCACACTTTTTTTTTAGGATTTTATTTATTTATTTGACAGAGAGAGACACAGTGAGAGAGGGAACACAAGCAGGGGGAATGGGAGAGGGAGAAGCAGGCTTCCCGCCGAGCAGGGAGCCTGATGAGGGGCTTGATCCCAGGATCCTGGGATCGTGACCTGAGCCGAAGGCAGACGTTTAACAACTGAGCCACCCAGGCACCCCCAAAGGGCACACTTTTTAATGTATTTTTCAGTGTATATGTTTTAAAAAAAAAGAAAACACAGAGTTTAGAACCTTATGACCACATGTCTACTAAAAGTCCGATAGAGCTACAGACAAAATTTTAGAGTTTTCCTTTCAGTATTTTCTACCTTAAAAAAAATCAAAACTTGCTTTATACATTATACATAAACCAATATAAAGATATGCCGCACAATAATTCCATTGGTGAAATAAATTCTGAATTATTATATATTTTCATATTCAGATACTTGTCTTGGTATAAAACTTTATAACATTTTTCTGTAACATCAAAGGTTTAATTTCTGAGCTACCTGATATATTAAAAATAATGTATTCCTTCCTTCTTTTAATCCAACTTCCTGGAAAGAGCAAACTGGAATGTCTTAGTATATTAACTTTCTATTAAAATGCACACAGGTTTCTCAGATGTGGGGAACCAATTTGACAGCCTTATGAACTTTATATCTACTAAAATGCCTCCTCCTATTTGACATAATAGCTTTAGGAACCTGAATACTAGGATTGGAAGGAATCTGTCAATATATATTTTTCCATTTGAGTCATTTCCCTGTGGAAATCTACTTGGATCAAAAAGAAAGCTTCCCATTTTAATGAATTTATCATCACATTATCTTGATGGTAAATAGCAGCCCATGAAATGAATTTAGCAGGAATTATACTTTTACCTTTGGCCTGTGGCCAATGTTATTGACAAAATGATAACTATGCTTTCATTGTTTATTTCTATCTTTAACATAGATATTTAAAACTAGTTGGAAAAGCCATAGTTCCAATTAAAATTCACTCTGCACCTCAACATCTTCCTTTCAGAGTTTACTGAGGTTATAAATATAGAAGACTATGGTTATATCTCTCTCAATCCATAGTTAAACTCTCGTGATTGGCAGAAGGAATGCATAAACCTCCCTCACCCTTCAATGGAAGATTTCCCCTCAAGGACATGTGAGAATAGTGCAAACTGCTCTTTTTTTTTTTTAAGATTTTATTTATTTATTTGAGAGAGAATGAGAGAGAGAGAGCACATGAGAGGGAGGAGGGTCAGAGGGCGAAGCAGACTCCCTGCTGAGCAGGGAGCCAGATGCGGGACTCGATCCAGGGACTCGAGGATGACGACCTAAGCCAAAGGCAGTCGCTTAACCAACTGAGCCACCCAGGCGCCCCAGTGCAAACTGCTCTTAAATGCCCCATGCCTGGACAATCTGCTGCCTGGTCAACCTGTCTCTGAGATCAGAAAGAATGGCAAAAAATATAAACAGAAAAAATACTGGCAAAGTAACAAGACACCTTAAATAGAGTTCATAAGAAGGAACCTAACTTTCATAATGTTTACCATTGTTTTCAATTTTTTTCAATATATCTGGGTTATAATGGATTACAAAATAAATCATGAGTTCAGCAAAATAGCAGAACTAGTTGATGTCTAACTTGTGCATACTGGTTGGCAAGAGAAAGTACAAAATTCTGTTGACGCCCGGACAAATGAATTATTTTAGTTTTCAAATCCTTTGATGACCTCCATATTTTTTAACCATTCTGCTTGGTAGCATTCAAATAATTCCATCCAGTAATTTTTTAATCTCCAAAGTGTGAAATAGACTTTTTGAAAAAAAAATCTCCTTGCCTGGTATATAGCAGACACAAATATTTTTATTGAATTTATAAATTTATAAATTAAAAAGATTCCACAATCATTCAGGCACATCCCTCAGTGCTAAACTCTATTTCTTGACAAAATATTTGTACTTAATATTTCAATTTCCATTAACTAAATGGTTAAAAATTACTTTCTTTGGCCACACTCTTTAGTACAGTCTGCTAATAAGAGGGTTAACTAAGGTACAATTTATGACAACAAGGAGTCCCCAGACTGTTATTAAAGACAAACCTCACATTACTACATATAACCTTCTGCTTTATGATCTTTTTATTGTAATTAAGCCCCTCCACAGTAATGACCAATTCTTATTTACAATTTACAATTGTGTAATGAATGTGAAGGATGCTGATGTTGACGATGACATGCTAGTTCAATTGGTGCCAAGTCAAAGCAATCAATAGTGTTAAGAAAACATGATGGAATGGTCACAAGGTGAAAACCCCTAGCTTTTCTGGATGCATTAATTAGATTCAGTAAATCCATATGCTTCTGAATCAAGCAACTATTGCCACCCAAGCATTTTTTTCTCTTTACAATATTTAAGGAAAAACATAACGCTATCTGGTAAGTGCCATACAAGTGCTTCCATAATTGTTATAAAAGCACAGAGAGAAATAAATTCTGCAGGTGTTGAACAGAGAAGAATTTCAGAAAACATGTAAAGTGGTGACAGAATTTGGAAACTAGCAATATTTGTCAAATCCACCAAAACCCAAGAGGAATTTCCAATAGCAAAAACATGTTACGGAGTGAAATAAAACAGCAGGATAGTAAGGCTTGAGAAGTTATTGCACTAACCCTCACTGAATTCTGCTGTTTTAAAAACCCAGATACTTCACTTAGAAGATCCTTCTAACTCTGTAGCACAGTACCTGTGTTGCTCTGTTCGGAACTAGCTACCTAAGGCCATTAGTTTATTACTAACTGTTCCTCTACGCTCCTTCGGTTACACTTCCCCATAGGACAACATGGCCAAAGGCAGAAATTACCAGATGATGGTGCATTATAACCTGAGCTGTGATCTCAGCAGTAGAAAGGGTAGAAATACAAAAGCCAAGGGAGCGATAGGAGTTATGGTCATCTATGCTCTGTCTGATATTGCAAGCACTTCAGACTACTCCAAACTGGATAAGGGTCACTTTCGGTCACACTGCTGCACAAATCGTTTCTGAGAGCAAAAGTTTTCCTCTTTGCCCAGCAGAGAAAAATCCGATAAATGACCTAAACCTGAGACATTTGCTTAAGGTCTGTCCACATCAACAATTATCTCCTGATTAAAATCTTACAGGCTTTCAACAGCCTCCAGACAGATGATGGTGGTAGAGGTCAGTGGGGTGGGGCGCGCAGGTTGTTAATGAGAATCCACTGATCTTGTTTATTGGCTACTAATAGACCAAGTAAATATCTCTTGTGTCGAGAAGAATACAGAATAACAACAGGGGAAAAAAGGAAAAGAAAAATAAGGAAAAAAAAAACTTGAATCCTGTGATAAGAGCTTGCCCTCAAAATATTAGCAAAAAAAATGCCAAAATGTAGTCTGAACAGAATATCCCTGGTGTGACCTCTAGCTAGGGTAAGTAAAGGAGACAGAAGTGGAGAAAGGAGGAAGGATGTTTTCACTCGGGTGGGGGGCAGGGAGAGAAGGGGTGGTTATGAGGAATAGAGTGGGCCAATATTTATGTCTTTGTCACTGCCAGTACTCCTGAGTTCATGTCTCAGAGCTTTGTGCACAGTGTCTGGTATTGGGTGGTACGTGTTTGAGCCTCTGCCCCAGAGCATGAAGCAAAAAAACAAAGAAATACTACTCTGGAGAGAGAGGGTCACAGAGGCCCATGCCACTTTCTGTCTCTTGCATCATGATAGAGAAATTATCTGTGATGCTATCTGAGGAAAGCAGAATAACTCTGGATAACAAGTTGGGGCCAAAGCTTTGGGTTAATAGTTGGAAACAAAGGTTTGTGAGAAGGTTGAAGCCATCTCAGGGCAAAAGAGAAGAAAAGTCTGTATTCCCTTAAATTCCTAATATCTGTTACAGCAGTGTTATCAAGATAACCTGGGTAATATATTTTGTTTTTAAATGCCCTCCTTCAACAATGTCATGATAATATCCAGTGGCTCTGCAAAGGGGGAAAAAAGAAATATTAGAATGTCATGGGGTAGGTGGGTGTGGCCAACAAGTCCCTTCAAACTGGAAGGTTATGAAGGGTTTTGGGGGCCTGGGTTGTAAGTGCCGGAGTTTTAAATCAATGTCTTACTTCACTTGATAACACTGTACTTCTAACTTACCTACATGCATGGAAATATCTCTTGGTAGAAATAAAATCAAAGGACTGAGGAACCTCAGTTAAATATTGTTAAATTAAATATTGTTACATATACCTCAGTTTAGTACTATAGGGAATCAAAAGGTGTGGGAAATCTTGTGTCACTTGACTTAGACACCTCATCTGCTCCCCTGGCTTCACTAAAGCATAGAGAAAAGGTACTGTATGCTGTTGACATCTGATACCTCAGTGTGGGAATAAGCAATTGTCACAATATGGGCTTGAAGAAAGTGGAAAAAACTGCTGAAAACCAAAAAGAAGTTGGCCAGCATGATCAGCCATACCTTTGAGATGAGTGATGATGCACAAAGGGAAGGAACTTTGAAAGTACCTGTGATATGCCATAGATTTGATTCAAAAAGAAGGGAGTTTTGTAAAAGATTCAAACTTCTTCATGATTCCACTATTACACTTTTTTTGTAAACAAGTATGCCTTGATTAGGCATGAACTGGCCTGGATAGGAACATTTCTCCAGAAGTCACCTAAAAGAAATGTACTTAAAGAATCTTGAGGTCCATGTGTAGAGGGAAAAAAAAGGGAATTATCACTGAAAGAATTAAAATAGAAGATGACTTTCCAGATTCCCAGAGCTTCCCACACAGTGATATAAACATTCAACTTGCAAACCTAAAGACGAAGAATTTGTCATTATTTGTTCAAAAATAGAACAGATAATGGTAAGGCAAATGAAGAGAGCACCATGTCATCCAGAGATTAGAGCAAGTGCCTGTCAGCAGGACTTTGCAGGCAAAACTCAGACCTTATGGCCTGAAATCTGATTATTATGATTGTTTAGAAGAAATACCTTGGACACCTAAATTTCTAATTTACAAACTTATTGATAATGGGTTGCTGTGAAAAAAAAAAGTCTCCAGAAAATGAGGAAACGTCCCATTCATCAGAGAGCACGAGGATTTAAAAAAATTTACCTTCACTTGGTTTTTAAATGAGAATCAAAGTCATAAAAACAAAGCCTAATGTTACAAGATCACTTTGTTCAAGATAACGTTGATCCTCTCAATTTCCTCTAGAAAAAGATACCAGCTTTCTGATGATGTTCCAAAACAGAAACAAGCTTTAATAACAGATGCTGTTTTCTTCAGCTTCAAGCAGGTTTCCCAGCCAAATATTATGAACTAGTAAAGTCGTCTGTGGGGACCTGGAAATTGCAATAATAAAAAGGCAATAGAGATAGTTTTACAATCTGGAACAGGAGCACTGATATATCCATATACTGGAGTACATTAATTCAGAAAAGAAGGTTTAAAATTCATGTAATAAACATTAAACATTAATTCTTAATTGTTCAAAATGTGTAATACAGCTATATTACTTCTAAAATCCAAATAACTAGGTTACATTTCGTCCAGAATATATGGAACAGAATCTATTTATGTAAAAATTTGACTAGCTACTTTACATGTATGTATAAATATGTCTTTATATGTCAGGGTTTACGATATTTGGAACGAAGATTTCAACTGATTTGTCAGTTTTTGTGCAATGACTTTAAGAAAATAGAAACAAATTGCTTACTATTTTGATGAAGGAAGATTGTGTGGATTTTCCATATGATAAAGTTGAGTTTTTTTGACAGAGGACATATGTAAAGTCACTTTTACAGATTTTAAAAATATTTATTTGCATTGTTATCAAGCATTTAAGGAAAGCGGACAAGAGATATAATAATGTGACAATGTGTATTGTTTGTATCTAGAAACCTTCCACACACCAAGTCAGCAAAAGAGCCTCAGTGGCTCATGGGGGAACATTCTGCTGCACAAACTGTTCTGTGGCTACACTAACCAGGGTTGGTGCATATCTCCTAAATGTTGATTTACTTGACGCTTGGATGCATTATTTATCTTAAAGTTTCTTTCCTGTTTACCTTTCAGTTTTATGCATGCTGTTCTATTCTAAAGTTCATGTTAACCTGAAGGCACTTCTATTTTTAATTTCCACAATTTAATTAATGTGACTATACCCATGTGTTTGTGTAAGGGATGGCTTAAATGTTAATAAAATGTATTGGTCTGCTTGATCACAAATTACAATTTAATATTGGAATCTCTAGTGGTCAAAGTCAAACGTGGCTTGTGCTTTTTTTTTTTTTTTTGACATGAGAGAAGACACTGTGTGTACTTGGCAGTTTTACATACTTGCTACAGATTCATCTAGACCTTGTATAGTCCAGAAGAGCATGTTGAGCTGGAAAATGTGTTTTTGATTGTTGGTTTGTTTCAATTTAGCTCTACAAAAGAGCTACATTTGTATTCAAGCATAATCTATATGGAACAATTTTTTTCAGTTAAACACTTTATGGATGCAGGCACTGTATTTTCTGATCACTACAAAAATATATCTTATTTTGTGTTTGTTTTTGGTTTGTGAGGGAGCTTAAAAACAAAGACAACAATAAATTTCACCCTTTAAATATTTTATGGACTGTCGTGTAATCCATTGTTGCTCAATATATGTCTTATAAACTTGGAACTTTTCAGGTCAGGAGTTATATTTGTGTTGTTACCTGCAAGATTTAAGAAAAATATTTCTCTGGAATGCCTGGGGGGCTTAGTTGGTTAAGCATCTGCCTTCGGCTCAGGTCATGATCCCAGGGTCCTGGGATCGAGTCCTGCATCGGGCTCCCTGGGAGCCTACTTCTCCCTCTTGTGCTCTCTCTCTCTCTGACAAATAAATAAAATCTTTAAAAAAAGAAAAATATTTCTCCTATTTTTTAAGATAATATATTTATCCATTAAATAAAAAGGTATAAATTTTAGAAAGCATCTAGTTGTAGCCTCTGTAGACTTAAAAGTTAAGAACACCATAAATGGGGGGCGCCTGGGTGGCTCAGTTGGTTAAGCGACTGCCTTTAGAGCGACTGCCTTCGGCTCAGGTCATGATCCTGGAGTCCCGGGATCGAGTCCCGCATCGGGCTCCCTGCTCAGCGGGGAGTCTGCTTCACCCTCTGACCCTCCCCCCTCTCATGTGCTCTCTCTCTCATTCTCACTCTCTCAAATAAATAAAATCTTTAAAAAAAAAAGAACACCATAAATGGGTATATGATAGCTGATATGATAAAAGCAATTCAACTAAAATAAAAAGCTACGTAGCTAATTTACAGTTTTATTTAAAAACTACATAAAACAAGGAAAGAATGGGTAAATGCAAAATTTAACAAAGAAATATGTGCAATAGGAGCAGTAAATATAATAACTGATGCTGTAGAAAATGGAATCAGTAATGTGGAGGAAAAAATAGAGATAATTTCCTAAAGTACATAAAGAATAAAGACATGAAAACAGTATCAGAAATACAAATAGAGAATGGCAATTTGAACAGAAGATAATTGGTGTATTTAAAGGTCAAAATCAGTAATCCAATCTGTGGTGGAGAAATACTTTCCCGAGCTGATATGGCCCATGATTTCAGATCAATAGATCTTTAGGAGTCTGAATATTTGGCCATATTATCATAGGAAATGAGCATTGAGTCATAGCTTAGGGAATGTATATCCTCCTGTGACATTAAACACACACACACACACACACACACACATACACACACACACACACATAGCCAAAACAGGAAGATTTTGATTTGCTAATAATTGAAGGTTTTGCAATGATGCTCAGGAGTAAAATTGGCTGTCAGTTGGTTTTCTCCCTTATTCTGTTTTCATCCAATTTTGTCATCATGTCATACATGATCATTATAAAAGAGTGTGTAACTTCCTGTCTTTTTCCAAGTTCTCAAATACTTTCTCTGAGATTGGAATTATCTATCACTGGAAATTTTGTTTAAAATTTCCCATAAAACACCATAGGGCTTATACCTTTCCTGAGGGCAAATCTTTAACAACCATTTTTATTTTTCTAAGGTTATTGTTCTAGTCAGATTTCTTATTTTTTCCAGGGTCAGTTTTGGCAATCTATAGTTTTCCTCAAAATTGTTTCAGTTTAAAGACTTTCTGATACAAAGTTATATACAGGGTTTTCTGGAAATGTTATTTTAATCTCCTCTGGACCTGCAGTCATGGCCTCTTTTTCTCATTCCGCGGATTTTTCCCCCTTGTGCTGCCTCTCTTCAGTTAGCTCCTGATCAAATTTGCCAAAGGCCTGTCTATCTTATTGATCTTTCCAAAGGACCAGCTTTTCTCTTTATGGGTCAGTTCTGCTTTTTTATTTGCTTGTTTGCTATTTCATTAATCTCTAGTTTTAGAATTTATTCCTTTTCTTCCACTGTTTGCAAATGTATTTCATTGTTCTTTCACTATCTGTTTGAACAGAGAGTTTAGTTTATTTCTTTATACTCTTCTTGTTTCTAATAACTATATTTAAAGCTATGTTTTCCTCTGTCACTTTGATTCTTTAGTTTCATATATATTATCTCCTCCCATGGAATGTAGAGAAAATAAAGCATGGTGATTCCACGCTTGAACTCTGGAGCTAAACTGCTTGATATCACGTCCTAGCTCTGCTACACGTTACATATATGAAAATTGGTACATTATTTAAACTCCCTGTATCTCTAAGTGGAGTTAATAGTCCTAATCTCAGAGGGTTTTGGGGGGGGTCAAATATTTGAGTGTAGCTGACACATTTAGAATAGCATCTATATACTGTCAGCACACAAAAAATAGTAGGTATTATTTCTAATGCTGACATGGTCATATAGATCTAAATAGTTAATGATCGATATTTTATCTACAAACCAGGTTACTTAGGAGTATAAATCAGATTTTTAATTTTTCCATAATTGAGGGATATTTTGTCAGTTTCTTAAATTAGTATTTTATGATCACTGAGTTTGACTTGTATATTATCAACTTTTTGAATGTTTCCGAGTCTCCTCTTACACACAGCCAGTTTGGGTGAGTACTGTATCATACCAGTTTAAAAAGAAATTTTCCATTTGTTTGTTTTGTTTTGAGGATCTGCTGAGGCAAACAACCCATCGCTTAATACCTAGCACACATCGTGTGAAAGTAGAATATAGGAGGTTTTAGAAAAAGTGTGGTCTAATCACTCCACAGTCTCTTAGCAGCTCGAGGCATCATTCATGGTAGTAATTTCCTATTCGTGTCCTGGCTGAGGTTTACCTCCTCCTTTTTATTTGTTGTCTAACTTTCAGAAACTAGTCATAACTTCTGGTGCAGAGGGAGAGCCTATGTCGGGTAAATTTGTTTTCTTGTTATTTAAGTGTTACATTGTTTCTAGAAATCTGATACAGGAGGGTAAGAATGAAGTATGCCTTCAGCTCACTATCTTGAGACGGAAGTTACAATACCTATCACTGAAATGCAACACGTTTAAATAGACATTCAACTGAAAAATGAAAAGATCAAAGATTTCGTAAGTATGCTAGCTAAAAAAAAGAAAAAAAGGTTTACATATTTTAACTGTTGTAAAAGATAGGGTCCAAATTAAAAAGTACCAAACACATAAGAGAAAAATGTTTGAAATATGAGGAGAAGGTGACAGAAATGCTTATATTGATAGACTTCTCAGGGCCTAGGAGATCAAGTTGGTTAAAAAATAGAATACAAAGCCTTTGAGATAATGACTTATAAAAGAGCTTTCATGTATATTTATTAAACTTTGATTTTTTTTATAAAATTAATGATATGTTTGCAAGCCTCCATTGCCTAATTATAAAAGCTGATCATATATATTGCCACAGGAAGTTAATGCATTTAAAAAAGCAAAACTTGCACAGCTGACAATATTGGACCAAACTAAAAAATAAAACTTATTAATAATAAATATTCAGTACCAGCCATTAAAGACAAATTTTACTTCTCTCCTCAAATGCCAACTGATATCAATTTTTGAAGTATGAAATAAATAATTTACTATATTATTATTATATTATTTTTACTTGACTGCATGTAATTTTTGAAATCAATCTGGTAAAAATTTTTGTTCTTTTATCTTTTATTTATTTATCTATTTTATAATTAAGTAGTGTCTAATTTGCCAAAGTGTGATCAATGATCATTTTACCTGTTACCTCAGGAAGTGAATGTGGAAACATTTACTATAGGATTTTATATTTAGTCCAGTAACATTTTTGTTTGCCCTGTAGATAAGCACCCTGCACAGTAGTCCAGTTTATCCACTCTGTCTTCCTGTTCTGGATATCAGAAATCACAACCACTAGTGGGTTGTTTTTTTGTTTTTGTTTTTGTTTTTGTTTTTGTTTAAGAGAGATGGGGGAGGGACAGAGGGAGAGGGAGAAAATTTTAAGCAGGCTCCACACCCAGCACAGAGCCCCGTGTGGGGCTCTATCTCATGACCCTGAGATCATGACCTGAGCCAAGATGAAGAGTCAGATGCTTAACTGACTGAGCCACATAGGCGCTCCTGCTGGTGGGTTTTTAAATCCTATTTACCAGCTCCTCTTTAGAGCATGCTTGCTTCATCGCTATTAACTGTTATCGGTTACACGTACTATATTAAAGAATTCACTTACATATGCATTTGTGGACATTTTAGCAGGTAATTGATATTTCCCCTTATTCTGTCATAATTCAGAGCGACCGATCTACTATTTGACCAGGAAAGATGCAGCGCTTCAAGTGCAGCAGTTAAACACAGACTCTAGAGTAAGGATGAGCAACTCAGTGTGAATGCTGGTTCCCTAACTGCTTGGGAGAGTTACCTAAACGTATGAAGATCCAGAATTCATGCATAAACTGCAAAGAACACCAGTATCTTCCTGGTATTTTGTCCATAGATTGTACAAGCTAATGCATGCAAAATCCCTAGCATATGAGTGGCTAGGATATAAGAAAATTCAATAAAAATTAGCTAATATCACTGTTAGTTACATTTAGCACTCAGGAGGAAGATCAGATTCAAATATTTTCTAAGTAATAATATACTCATAGACTCTTACGTATAGATGGAATGCACAAATCAATTTGCCTTTTACTGTGATTCATGTTTTATCTTTTAGAGTGATGAGTAAAATATAGAGTTGTGGTTTTTAAAGCAGAGTTGCTACTTATAATTGGATCCTCATAGTCAGAATACATTCTCCGATTTTTTGCTTTTTTCTTTTTTGAACATTTCTAATCAGAACATTTCCTAGCTCCTCTTCTTAGTTGAGGCTCCATTTCTGAAAAAGAAGAAGCAAAAGAAAGTTTTCATAGTACCATTCCCCTTTTCAAATAGATATGTATATGATAAACTTCCATGAGTGTGTTTGTGTGTGGAGGTGGATGTTTACATATGTGTGTAAAAATACTAAGTTAGACTTTTAGACTCTTTAGTTAGGTGTGAGGTGTGCTCCATGGATTAAAGTACCTGGAAATGTTAACAGGATCTCTCCATACTAAACAAGGATTTTAAAATGGAATTGTCAGTTTATTTTTAACAAGTAAATCATCTGTTCACACAAGTAACAGTTTTGTTGATTTGTCTTACAGAAATAATCCATTTCATTAAAAAAAATTGACTGATTTAGTGAATACTTTGGTATCACGCAGACTCACTCTGTGTAAAAGCTGATGCTGACTGTAAATGGTCAATGTTTTACGTAAAAATAAGCAACATCTCTATTTTTCAGTAGTAAAATCGGTTCTGATTCATGTCCATTGCATTTGCTAATGCTCTAATTGCTACATTGGTAAGACATTTTTATCCATTGTTTTTCACAGGTGCAACCATTTGTTGGCTTTTCAAGGCATATATTTAACTAAAAATAAAAATGGTATTATAATATTCACTATGTACTTTTTTAAAATATAAGATTAAAGGTAATAACGTACAAATGATGTAAAAAGACAAAATACCAAACTCTTTTATTTATTATTTCTTGGGAAATAATATGGGATAATTTTTTCACAGTTAACCAAAATAAATTCACAGAAACGTATTTGATTTGGGTATTACCAGTCAGGTTCAATTAGAGCAGCAGAACAACTGGGAGATAATAAATGGCCATTTGTTCTGTGCCTGATGCTCAAGTTTGAAGCTTACGAGGTAGGGAGGCAGGAAAAGAAAATGGAAAGTGGGGACAAACTGGAACCTGGAACCTTGTGACCGGGACTACACAAGGCTAGACTGAAAACTTCTTCTGTCTCTGACCTGCTTTGAAGTCTGCTGCTTTGAAGGCATTGACGACAGGCTGTTCTGTGGGAGAAGCTAGCGCCCTTCATCTCAGATAAACTTACCCCCTGATGGGGAATGGGAGAAGCTGAAAAGAGAAAGTCTGGCCAGCTTGATAGGCCTCGTGTTTTCGTTTTCTAGGACTGCTTTAACAGAGGACCACAAACTAGGTGGCTTAAAACAACAGACATTTATGGTCTCACAGTTCTGGAGGCTGAGAGTTCAAAATCAAGGTGTCAGCAGGGACACGCTCTTTCGAGAGGCTCTAGGAGAGTTGTCTTTTCTTGTTTCTTCTAGTTTCCCTGGTGTTACTTGGCTTGAAGCTACATCACTTCCATTTGCGCCTCTGTTTTCACGTCTTTCTGTCCTCAGGTCTTATAAGGACATCATTATTATTGAATAGAACCCACTCTAATCCAGTATGTCCTGACCAAATTTGATTTTATCTGCAAAGGCCCTATTTCCAAATAGGTCAATTCACAGATCTCTATCTGGGGGACATAATTCTACCTGCGTTCTTGGCTTCTTCTTGACACTGAACAGATAAGATAGTAAATAAACCAGCAGCAATAGGTGAGTTATAACAGTGCCTCTATCCTCTTGAGTATAAAGGGATAGGACTGAGTCTCCATTTTTTCTCCATCCAAATCTTGTGTAAAATGTAAAAATTGGAATAGGCCAACTCCAACTCAGAATTGTGTACAATTTTTCCACTGATCTGCAGTCTCACCTCTGTCATCTCTCAGTGGTATATATATATGATTGGAACTGCAAATTGACAGAACGGCTTTTCCTTTTAATTGCTTAGAAGCTATTTTCTCGTCCTCTGTCAAGTTCTGAAAAGCTCCTTGATAATTCCTGGTGGTAGTAGTTTTGGATCCTTTACTCTGAAGGTTTATCTTTTAGGAGTCTCGGCTTAATATGGAGTGTGTCCTTTTGGAGTCCCCACTTTAGAAGACCCAAAACATTGACTTCTGTTCTCTCTGACACTCAGGGCCATTAAAACAGAATTTTTGCCTATCCATTGATTGGTAAATACCTTTAGGGCAAAAGTGACTTCAGGATTCTACTTACTTCTCCTTGTTCCTAGTTTCCTTGATTGGATTCATTGTCTTGCTAGATCTTTTATGGTTAAAATAACTTTAAAAAAAATGCCTATATCTAACTATTTTGATATTTTCAGCAGAATGACTCCTTCCAATAATATAGCCCACCATTTTCCTAGAAATAGAAGTCCCAATCTATTTTTTAATACTAGACAGCATGATTTTAATGTTTATATGAATATATACATATAAAAAATTCTAATGATGTTGCAATAAAGAAGAAAAGGATCAGCCCAACATCCCATTAAAATGAGTAAAGGATCTGAGTGGGAAATTCAGTTCAGAAATCACAAAAGGCTCATGAACATTTAAAAGGAAAACCATAGCGAGCCTCATCTGTCATAAGAGAAACATAGAGACAGACACTCTGTTCAATGATGTCTTCCTGAGAGGATATTTAAGCTGCCTTTTAGCGTTTTTATCCTAGGAACACCATACTTAACTCATAAATTAATGATTTAAGTGCCACATGTTTAAAACATTACATTCTTACTTTCCTGTTCTTCCATGTGTCTTTTTCTCTGAGAATCTTGCTCACACAGCACTCAGAACTGTGTCCTTCGGGCCATTTCACAACTACCTCATTTTGCATCTGCATTTCCAGAAGTAAGATGTTAAAGCACAGTCCATATACACAAGTATTTTTGAATGATCATCAATAACTTGTTTCTAGAAAATAACCTATTTGACCTAACAGCTTGTATATCCACTAATGGAAAAATTACAAAATAGCCAGGGGAAGATTTTAATTTCTCTTCCTGGAAAAAATAGAAAGGGATTAAACTGATTTACGAACTGAATTAATGTATTTGGGTGCAGTTCAAGGCCAATTGTTATAATGACTTTCATGTAACAATTTAAGATGCTAGCAAATGATTTTTAAGGCTTTTCTCAATTTCCTTTTTCAAAACAAAATCAAATGCAAAAGGGAGATACATA
This sequence comes from Zalophus californianus, assembly GCF_009762305.2. Classification (NCBI taxonomy): domain Eukaryota; kingdom Metazoa; phylum Chordata; class Mammalia; order Carnivora; family Otariidae; genus Zalophus; species Zalophus californianus. Next base: position 44,225,030 of record NC_045603.1, read on the forward strand.
ATTCAAACATCACCTAATTTAAACAATAGCCTGCCCAAATTTTGTTACCTGGGGCTGCCACATTTTGGGGTCTACCATTAGTCTCACTATTCATATGTCATTAATGCTAATCCCATTTTAAAGAGGATAAAGAAAAATTCCAGTAAAGGAATGGTGACTTTTTTAACTTTTAAATTCTTTTACTTCATTTTTTAAAATGACTTTGATTTTATGCTTTTTGTCCACTAGCACATTTGCAATTAAGAGAAAAATCAATATTACTTTTTATTCTAATCACTTATCGGGAGAAAATGTTTTTCTCTCTGGGTCTTTCACCATTTGTAAAATAGAGAGTTTCTATTAGATCTCTAAAATTTTTAGAATTAAAATTTGAAGACACCAAAATATAATAATTTAAATGAAGAAAAATTAATATTCAGTTGTTTACTACTTCTATCCCATGTATTCTTTTTTTTTTTAAAGATTTTATTTATTTATTTGAGAGAGAGAGAATGAGAGACAGAGAGCACGAGAGGGAAGAGGGTCAGAGGGAGAAGCAGACTCCCTGCTGAGCAGGGAGCCTGATGTGGGACTCGATCCCTGGACTCCAGGATCATGACCTGAGCCGAAGGCAGTCGCTTAACCAACTGAGCCACCCAGGCGCCCCCCCATGTATTCTTAACAGCTATTAATAATCACCACATTAAAGGTATCTTCTGCCACCCACCAATTATATTCAATCCCCCTAGCTTTCAGACACACTAATTAAATTCCTTGGGTAAAAAATACTCCAGTGAATCATGTTAGTGACAAGTTGGATGCTCATTTAACCACTTTTATACCTTCAACTTGGGATTCCATAATATAAAGGCAGTGATATATCAAAAAGTTGATTTGGCCAATCAGCTCTCTCTGATATTTAATTTCTGGAAATGTCTTAGAAAGCAACAAAACAGGTTGTGGGATTATTTTTGTTGTTCCTGTATTTAGGAATTTCTATTGATGGTGAAGTTATGTTTTTAGCTAATTGAATTAAAACTGATTTAATACCATGAAAAAATGTGAGTGTACAGGTCAAAAAGTTGTCATAATTTTTCTCGAGCAATTATCTTCACCAAAGAACAGTTATGGATTAAATTATGTCAGCAGTACATCTTCTGAGTACAAAAAAATATAAATATACTTTATAGTATGCATTCTAACAATAGACATTCTGCTACACCCCTATCACTCTGCAGGGCAGAAAAACAATCTAAAAAGAGAGGGTTCCTGAAAAAGGAGACATCTATTCTGGTAAACAGTAACACTAGAAAAAAAGGCTAAATCTAAATATCAGGTTTAAAAAAAATCACAGCCTAAAGGCAGCAACCAAGGTGTAAGTAAAGACAGTGTTCAAATATGTGAGTAGCCAGGCAATGAACAATGGCGATGAAAGCAACACGGAAGTTTTTTTTAGATAATTCAAATTTGAAAAGGCTATGTGGAATAGCTGATAAAAAGGTTTCATTGTAGCTTCAGAGTTAAGAGTTTAAAGGTTCATCAGTGAGGAATGGAAAATAGAATCAGGAATACTGAACTTTTTTAAAGATGCAACTGAATTGGAGTGCAATCCCAATATGCATGGCCGGAAAAAAAAAAGTTCAAAGAGAGGCTCTAATAAGGCTTAGTCCCTGAGGGGTGAATGTGTTCTACATAAAAGATACAGTCATTTCCACCCCATTTTTTTTAAACCCAGTCTCTTTCCCTTAGGTTGTAGGAGAAGTAAAATTTTATCACTATGAATAAGTATTAAAAACATCCTTCCATATTCCAGAGATAGTCCACACAACTATGCTGATTGATCTGGTTACCAAAAAATACATCTGTATGATGTAACCGTAATTCAGCAGCAAACACAAAGAGAGGGCAGAACCTGGGGAGGTACAGGTACGGGGCAAGAGCACAGGAAAGGTAGGACTCAATTCACGTGGCGTGGCTTGATCTCCGCCTCCACTGTAAGTCCTAGTTCTATGGAGAAAAATCATAAGCTTATTCCCAGGGCTTAACAAATATGGGACAGTGAAGGAGTGTGACTTCCAAGGGTATAATACCCAGCACACTTTGCCATGCTTATTTAAGGAGAAGCAGAAGTAAGGAATAAAACTCCATCATATCATAAAGCCTAACGAGACATGGTAGACAAACAACATTGCCGTTCTACCATTGTTAATGAGTAATTTCAAGAAATGTTACATAAACATGTTTGATTCGGCCCATGAAGGCTGGGGAGTTTTGAAGCTATCAGCCACTCTTCTTTGATAGTCCTTTCCCCCTTTTATGGCCTCAGACTTAAGTTTAAAATGTTACAAGTGGGGACGCCCAGGTGGCTCAGTTGGTTAAGCAGCTGCCTTTGGCTCAGGTCACGAACCCAGGGTCCTGGGATGGAGTCCTGCATGTGGTCCTTGCTCAGCAGGGAGCCTGCTTCTCCCTCTGCCTGAAACTCCCCCTGCTGGTGCTCTCTCTCTCTCTGTCTGACAAATAAATCAGTAAAATCTAAAAATAAAAAAAAAAAAGGTTACCAGTATTAGAATGCTTTTGGGTACAAAAATAGAAAGCCTCAATTAAAAATGAGTTAACTAAAAGGAAGTGCATTACCACACTGAAAAATAAGCCCAGAAGTTTGGGAGATTCCAGGCACACTATGTCAGGGCTCTGGTGCTGTTCTTCTGTCACTCTCGTTGCTCTGCTCTCCCACGTAGGGACGTCTTCTCAAGCTGGGAGCTAGTGCCTGCATGGGGACAAAGTTGCGTTCCAACTCCTACGCACAGAGCATCTTTCTATGTCTGTGACTCTTCCTTAGAAGTTGGGAATTTTTTTTTTTTTTTACAAAAGCCAATCAGAACACTCTTCTTCACATCTGATTTTCAAATTTAAGCCGATCCTTAAAACCAATTCCTACTAAGAAGAGTGGATTAGATTGATTATTTCAAATAGAGTAGATGTTGGAGAGTTAATCCCAGTGACCACTACGACACATACAATGATTTGATCTTAACTCTAAAAGAAAGTGAACGTTTACTTTTTTTGAAGGTAAATCAGCACCATAGCTATACAGTATAAATGGTAGACTTGAATTCAGTTTACCAAAATATCAAGTCCGAGATGGCAGATTTTGTTGGTTGGTGAGCAGAAATCATTGCATGACCCTTTTCTGAAACAATTTTTATCTATGGCATGCTGTTCCATCAATTTAGAACACTCTTCTACCCACTCTTTGTAGTTCCTAATTCTTATAGTCTGAGTAAAGGCTTAAATGATATCCTCCTCAGAGGAGATCCACATGTGTAGGTCTCCCTCCTGCCTCAGTATTCCAGCAAAGCATCTTTTTTATTTCCTTCATAACACTTACCATACTTTTTAAATTATATATTTATTTGATTACCTTTTTAGTATTTACTTTCCCAACTAGGTGCCAGTTTCCACGGGAGCAGAAATGAGGTCCGTTTTGCTAACTGCTATGGAATTTTAGTATATGTGCTGCCGAAGCAAGCACATTGCTAACTGCTATGGAATAATTCATACCACTGTGTGTAGCATGTAAGTAGGCACTAACTAAACATATGTTGAAAGAAAAGATTAAATAAATATATTTACATATACATACATAAATATATATGTATAAATATGAAGAGTCCATAAGATAAACCTTTCCATAATAGAGATTTAACATATTATAAAAAGACATTTTAAATAAATAAAGTCCATTAAGATGGTCTTTAATGGTACTGGGATAATTATCATTTCAGGGAAAAATCTTATTTCATACAAAAATAACAACATATCTCATGTGGGGATTCAATAACTAACCCCTAAAAATAACTATAAAAAATAAGGACTAGAAGAAAATAAACTACAGTCTTTTATTCATCTTTAAGAGGGCAAATAAAATCTTTCTAAGCAAGCCATGCAACCCACAAGTGATCAAATACTAGATTTGTTGACTTAATTACATAAAAGCCTGTCTTTTTTATAGTGAAAAACGTAATAAAAATGTGAGACTATATTAGCCATATTTATTATTCTAGGTTATCTAAGATCTGATTTTCAAGAATGAGGAAAGGCTGATTTTTCCCCTACTTCCAAGCAAACGAGTGGGTCCACATGTTTCATAGAAAGTGGTAGGAGACATAGGATTCTTGGATCCGAGATGTAAAACAGTTGATTGCTAGTAGCAATGGCAATAGCCAGATGATCAGAAACTTCACTCTAGTTCTCCAAGTCCCAAATCTCAAGGGCAACATAAAGAAGGCCATAGGCACCTGAACATGTAGTGGGGTACATTACAGGAAAGGAACTAACTAAACTAAGATTAGCAAACTAATCTTAGTTCACTAAACTCTAAGATTAGTGAACACAAATTGTTATAAAGGGCAGTAAATATACTTGCTCTCTGCTCCAAAGGAAGACACTATCTTTTTCCTCCTGTAAGCAAAGCTACCCTTTGCTATGAAGAAAGTTTCTATCTCTCTCTTCCAAGGCTGCTGACTATACAAATTGTCCTTGAAGTAGTAGTCCAAAACACAGGGCAATCAATGTCTCACCCACAAAACAAAAGAATGCAAGAGACCTTTGGAGAATGATCTCCAATTCTTACCCACTCTAAACCAATCTTTCCACTAAATTTTCTTCCTTTGTTCTTACAAATCAGATTTTTGCTCACAGAATTCCCCTGAAACTGCCCTTGTTAACATCACCAGTGATTAAGATGATGGCATAATTTTTTGAATGATGACACTTAAGAATAAAAGAAACATTATTATAAATTAATCAAGACAACAGGTACAAATTGGAATTGGGAGTGCCACAGGCACATGAGGATGGATAGTCACCCTGACAAAATTCTTCACAGGTTAAATCCAGTGGTCAACTTACTTCTTTTACCTTACTTAACAGATTAGCAGTATTTGATCACCATAGAGCATATAGTTTCATCTCTTATTTTTCTGGACACCATATTCTAGATTGTTACTGATTTTTCATCTCTGTATACTTTACTCTTATCAACAACATTACTATGGAAGTCCAGGCTTCAGTCACCAACCCAATTTCCTTTCTTATTTTCTCTCTTTTCTTTTGTGATCTCACCCAGTCTCATGGTTTAAATACTATCTATATGTCATTGATGAATAAATTTATATTCTCAGTGCAGATCTTTCATCTGAATTTCTGACTACTCTATCCAACTTCTTACTCAATATCTCCACTTGGAGTCTTAATAGGCTTATCAAACCATGAATTACTTGACTATAAATTCAACCAGTGGTTCAAAGCTTGACACAGGAAATCCAATATGTCAAGACAGTTGCAATCTCAGACTGGTATGTTAGCTATCATTCAAGCTTTGGGAAACTGCAAATCTGGTGACTGACACTTCTATCTCTGCCTTTAAGTCACTAACAAAAAATATTAAGCTATATAGGACTACAAATGAGCAAAAAGGGAATGGGATTTAGAGTTACAAAAGGAGTTTCAAATCCTAGCTCCCCTTCCTGCTTCCTAGCTGTGGGACATTCCTGCATAGCTCAGAGAGTTGTTTTGATGTGTGCATTACATGTGCATTACATTACACTGGGAGCAGCAGAGAGCTTGACAAAAAATGACTTAAACAAGATTATATTTTGTATGGAACAAAAATCCTGGAGGTAGAGTTCAAGGCTGGTGGAACTGCCCAAAACATCATCTACAGTTCAGGCCTAGTTTCTCTTTCCACTCTACCTTCCATATTGTGTAACTTCATCAAAGATGACTGCTCCTCTTCCTGGTGTAGAATGTTGTCCTAGATGGGAAGAATGAGTAAGGGGACAGCTAAGGACAAAAACCAAAATTTGATTTTCCCAGGGATTTGCCTTTGTTATTTCTAAAGTTAAACCTCTGAAAGGGAAACTTCCTCAAAAGACTCTCATCACAACATTGACCAGAACTATGCACATGACCATGACTGGATGCAACAGAGTCTGCCGATTCTGGAATTTTAGATGGAAACAGTAGAATCTTGAACAAAATTGTTGGAGTTATTTTAGTAAAAAGAAAAAAAAAGATAAATTGGTTTTCAACTAGCATGCCTGTCAAGAGGATTAATTGACATAACACAAGCAAATGCACCCAGCATAGTTCTTGACATACAGTGTGTAGCTCAGCAGACATAGGTCTTATTGCTGATCAACATTCTTTGAATACAGTTCTTCTGCTATTTTTAAATCTATCCCAGTGCTATCTTATCTAATCTGTATTTCACTATTCTATTAACAAGAATATCGTAGGAGATTTGGATCCAAAACTTTGTTCAAATCCAGTCTTTCTAGAGAGGAAATCCTACATGGAAGGAACTAATTGCCTGACACAAAGGATAGTGGACAGTACTAAAAATGTCAGGGAGAATGACAGGGCATCAACTGAAAGCTAAAGGGGGCTCTGGGAGGTACCAACCATTAACATGATCTAAGAGGTGACAGTAAATGAGTCAAGAGTTTTAGTTTCTTCCTCTCTCTACTTTGTGCTAATTCTATCCATCTACAGTTCTTCTGTTCTCCACGTGCTCCCTAGGAGACTGAGAGGTCTGACCAAATTTAATAAAAGCTTTTAAGTGTAGTGAGCCCCTTGCAGTTAGATGATTTAAAAATGCAACACATTTTCATTGTGGAAAGCGCTCGCTCTTTCTTCCAACTTTCAATTGAGAGTTTGATAAAGTTTTCCTCAGCTTCATCTTGTAGTTTTTGTGCTTGTTATCTTTCAGCACAGCTTGATCAATCACAAAGGCTCTCCCACTCCCTGCACAAAATTATACAACCATGGCAACTGCCCTTTGAAAAGGAAATATTGCCATAGGGGGAGGCAGCCAACTCACCCAGGCTCAGCTAGTCCAGAAGTGCTAAGCAGCTGCAAAGAACATCAGAAGGGAGATGGCTGGGGCTTAGGGCATTTTGAGAAGTTAATCTGAGAGGCTTTCACTTTCTTCATGAACCCCTCTAGTTGAATACCACTTTTCATAGCATAGAGCTCCTGCCTGTGGAATTCACTATGTCAGGGGGTCAGCATATCTATCCAATATATGACTGCATTTCAAAACAAGCTATGTGCTGGAGACAAAACAGCACCACCACCTGTTTGCCAAGATAGGGGAACTGCATCATGAGCTATGGGGTTAAAACATAATCTCAGCAGGTGCCAAGTGAAGTTGTTTTTTCCTTAATCTATGGCGTGTTACAGTGGAAACACCACTGAAAGACTTCACTTCACCCTGAAATGCGAGGTTTGAATTAATTCCGTATGCATACGTTGAATATGATACATCAATATTTACTCACTTGAAAAGAAAAAAGTTTCAAGAGACAAATAATTTTGACATTTTTAATTTCTTAGGGAGTTTCGGCCAATTCTTTTTTCAGTGAAAGTTTAATATATAGGCCAACATTTGTTTCTTTCTATTCCTTTTACCATATATAAAACTTGTCTCAATTTTAGCACTTGAGAAAATTATTAGGTATTTAACTCGTTTTATGTAAGACTTGTCCTAAGAAGTTGTATATAAAATAATTATAAAGGAAATTATGGGTTAAAGAAATACATTCTGAATTTTCTTATAAAGCAAAGACTCTCCCTGATTTACATTTTTGTTGATAGACTCAGACTTTCATTATACGTGCGTATGTATGTATGTATACATCTACACGAACATGTTTCTATATGTGTTTATTTTAGACATTTCATATATTTAATATATACACATGTTTATGCTTATTTATATGCTATGAAGAATTTACATATATATGAGGCATGAAAAGTATATGTGTGTATGTATTAAATGGAAGCACTGTAATACAGTTCTGTGACAGGCTTTAATTTTTACAGGCTTTTAATTTGTTTTGAAATTTTTCTTTTTTGCGAAATTAGCTTTAGAAAACATTGACAAGAGTTGTTAAAAGTTAGTTTACATCAAAGTTTTACTACTAAAACATCTATAGAAGTCTATAGTTTGTTTGTACTTACCCAAATTTGTTCTCACTTGTGCATTCACGGCATTATATAAATGTAATGGAGTGTGATAATGATGATCCGAAGACCCTGGATCCAGAATGGTCAAAAATGTAGACATATTTATGCTTATTTTTATTGACAAGGTGGAATGATTAATTTCTGAACAATTTGTTTCAGACACTAAGTTAGTTCCTTTATGTGCATTGTCTCCTTTAATTTAATGTTAGTATTTTAATTTGGTATACTTCTCACAGCCCTTTTGCAGAGGCCTTTATCCATTTTAAAGATGAGGAAACCCACATTTGAAGATACAAATTAGCCTGCCAAAGCAAATCCTAAAAGGGGAATCAAAGCTAAAGCTTAGATTTATGACTTCAGGTTCATTTATTTTTAGGGGTAAAACATATTAGTGTTGCTCAGAAGTATTATAAAATCAAGGCTGTATTAATGTAAATAGAACATTACATCATCTTTGTGATAGATTAACCAAGAGATTACAAATACTATCATTGGGAGGTAATATCTGAAATTTGTTTAATTCTGAAAAAGCAATTTAAGAAATTTATCAAAATTGGGGGGCACCTGGGTGGCTCAGTCGGTTAAGTGTCTGCCTTTCACTCAGGTCCTGATCCCAGGGTCCTGGGACCCAGCTCTGCGTTAGGCTCCCTGCTCAGTGGGGAGTCTGCTTCTGCCTCCCCCTCTGACCCTTCCCCTGCTTGTCTTTCTCTCTCTCTCATAAATAAATAAATAAAATCTTAAAAAAAAAAGAAATATAACAAAGTCAAGAGTGCCAAGGAGAGTGAGGGATATGTAAACTAGGTAAATATTATCTCAAAATGGTCATTTCTTTTCCTTTTCCACACTGCCATACCTCCTGGTAATTTGCCTTTGCCATGGTTAGTCAGAGTCATCCACACTTCTGACATAAATTGAGATTATTACATTAAGATTACCAGGAAGAATAAAGAGTGAATACTTAGTTTTTGACCTCCAAAATAGGATTGTCAAGCCCCTAAGAGAAGCAATGGTTTTGAAAGCTTAAACTTTATTTTTAAATATATTTCAGATATGCAAAAGGTATAAAGAATAATAAAACAGTATGTATCCAGCATTCAGCACAATAAATAAAATGTTATGAATATAACTGTGGCTCTCCTTGTACCTCTCCCCAGCCAATCACATTCTCTTTCATCTCCTCTGCTTGAATTTAGTCAAGAATCATTTCCATGCATTTTCTGCTTTAGTAATATAATTACAGAGTTCACAATTAAAAGTGTAAATAGTATATGATTACAATTTATCCCTACCCTTGCCTTCATTTTTCATGGCTCCTTCTACTTCCTTATTCCCTCTCAAGAAACACTATTTTATTTTTTATATGGCTTTCCAGAATTTGACTCTATCATACATTTCCCTATACATTTCCTACATGTGTATGTCACTCTATGAGAAAATATAGTACCATTCTGTCTGGTTTTCAACTTTATGTAAATATTCTTGTACAACTTGGTTTTTATGCTCAAAATTAAATTTATGAGAATCATCCACATTTTCATTGTTAAATCTTGTTTACTCATTTTCTTTGCTGCACAGTAGTACCCTAGTATAGAACTATACCACATTTAAAAATTCATTTTATCATGGACATTAAGCTGATCTCAAGTTCTGTTCTTCTTTGTTTATTTGATTTATTTTCAGTCATGAACAATGCTGTGAAGATATTTTACAGATCTCTGTACACATATGTGAACATGTCTTTATGTTATATGCTTACCTAAGAGAGGAATTGCTGGTAACAGGGTCAGCTCATCTTTGCCTTCACCAGATATTGTCAAATTGCTCTAAAGTGGTTTTGCCAATTTACACTACTACCAGGACTAGACAGCATTTTTACTTCACATTCTCAGCTGTACTTGCTATTGGTCCACTTTTAAATTCATACCATCTTGTTGCTATACAATGATGTTGATGTTAATTTTGCCATTTCCTCATTACTATGATGATATGGCAAGTTTTCCCAGTGAGCAGCCACTATTCCACACTCATTTTATCACCTTCTACTTCCCAACACCCTGGGAATGTCCCTTACTTTTGTGAGCTCAGTTCTTCATTGAAAAAGATATTAATTACTTGAAAACCACCATTCTGGGTGTGTTTGGTAGAGATGGGTGTACTGTGATTGAAGTCGGGGAAGCCAGGGAAGAGGAAATGGTATATGTGCTGCCGAAGCGAGCACTGGGGATGAGGAAATGGACCTGACCAGATTACATGCAAAGATATGCAGTCTGCATGAAGTGATGGCATGAACCACGTGGAAGCTTCCGGAAAGGTCGGATAGGTCCTTTGCCCACAGTGGTAACAGTTTTTTTCTAAAAGAGAGCCCCATCATCTGTGCTTGAGTGCAACTGGAGAGTGGTGACATGCACCCCTGTTACACATCATGAAAGGAACTGTTGGGAGAGCTAATCATAAAAAGTCTAAGGAAAGATGAAAGCAAACAGGAGCCTTGTCTTCAACACTTAAACAGCTATTCTGTAAAGACTGATATTGCTTTACATGCAGCCATATGCGTTTAAAATAACAGGGAGACCGCAAGACTTAGAAAAACTGTGTAAAGTGAGCTTGCAAAGGGGTAATAAATTCTCCCAAACCACAGATACTCCAGCAGTGAGTATAAGGACATCTGCATTTGGTTTCAGTCTTACATAAGTCTTAGCCCAGCATTTTACAAATACAGGGTATTGAGTAAATATTCATCAGTCAGCTAAGGAATGAACTTACTGACCTCTAAGTCCCTTTGGATCCATACGAATTTTGTATATACATCTAGAGTATTCATTTTGTATGCATAACTATACTGCAAGTGATTTAAGAAAAAATAAAGTATTTAGGCTTATATAAATAAGACTCTTAAAAGGCTTCTACAGATGCTATAGGAGAAGACCTTAATTTCTCTCCCATTTCATTGGAAAATGTTTTACCAACCAGGCAGGAACAGCTGAGGAGGTAGTTGAATGCTGTTTTGTTTTTTTTGTTTTGTTTTGTTTTGTTTTGTTTTTGCAAACTTTAGAAAGCCATTCACAAGTGGGAGCAGCCAGGAGTTGGAGGCTGGAGAGAGGTGAGGTGTGCTGTGAGGACCCCCAACCATGGGTGAAGATGAGGTGTGGGAGAACCTTCCCCCTCCCCTCAAATAGAATGAGAAATATTTTCATAAGACACCTGGAGTTTGAGAAACCCTGATGTGGCCCAGAAGTACGAAGTTCAGGAGAGAAAAAGAAAGAGAGACACACAGAGAGAGAAGCAAACAGACAAAAGAGACAGAGAGAGAGAGAGGATGGAGAATTATTTTAGCTCCTGCCCATATCTCCTGGAGGGAGGAGCAAACCTTGACAGAAGGAGGCTCAGGGGAGGTGAGGGCCCAGCGGGAGGACGTGCTGGGGGTGGGCAAAAGGACACCGCAGATGAGCGCATTCCCCACCTCTTCACCAGTGGCTGGTGGTATCTGAAGACAAAGGGTCACCTGTGAATACCTTCCATAGCCACCTCTCTGCCAGTGGGGTTAGACAGACCGGCTCCTACCCCTCTCTTCCCCAGGCCCCCAGCTCCCAACATGGACAGGTCAGAAGATGGAGATGAGGAATTAGCAAAAGAGGTGTTATGAATTATGAAGAGGAGCTGGCACAGGAAAAAATTTAAAAAAAAAAATTCCCCATGCTGTCTGGGTGCCCTTCCCAACGGCACGGTGCCTGCCTTTAGCAGGCCAGAATTAGGGTTGAGGCAAAGATTTCACTTTGAAGTTCAGAGGTGTTATTATTACACGGGACAGGGTATATCAAGCTGAGACTATTTGAAGGACTGAAACAACCCAGAGGGTTATTTTTTAAATATTATTATTATCTTAGAATGAACAGATAAGCTATCTGGACTACCTGCCCAAATTTTATTGCATGAGAGGGCCCACAGATTGGGTTTGTAGAGACAATTACAAGCAGAAAACGTCTTTCTGATTGCATTTCTGGGTCTTATTTATTCAATGTAATAGTTACGGGAACAAGGAATGAGTTCAGTACTTGGAGTCAAATAGGATTGGATTCTAATCCTACATCTGAGAATTACTAACAGTGTAAACTTGAGTTCCTCACTTAAACTCTCTGGGTCTCAAGATCCTTATCTGCAAAATGCCAGCCTAGAAAGATTAAATGCAATTATGTATAAAGAAACTAACAGATTGCCACATGGAGAATGCTCAGTATACATACATTTCTTTCCCATAGCAAATAACAAGAGTCCCAAGTACGTTGCTATGCTTTCTAAGTACACGTGAATTGAACTCAATTCAGCCAAGTCCTTTATCTTTTGTCATCTTCTTCATCATCATAAAGAAACAATATTGAGTTAACAGAAGGTAGATCAAATTGTGACCCTTAGGCCAAAACCAATTCACTGACTCCTTTTGTAAATAAAGTTTTATTGGAACATAGCAACACTCATTCTTAACATATATTCTACGGTTGCTTTCATATAACGTGCTGGCATTTCATGAATTGTACTGGCAGAGTTGAGGACTTGTGACAAAGACCATATGGTATGTAAACCCAAATTCTTTTACTCTCTGACCCTTTACAGAGAAAATTTGCCAAACACTGAGTTAAATATCGTGCTCTTATAGTATGCCATTTATTGAGATGATGCCTTTATAATCACCGTCTCATTTAATTTTTATAAAAACTTCATATTAACCTTCAATTCTCAGGGCTTAATATAAAAATAAATAAAAGTAATCCTCATACAGAGTACCTAATCCTTTGTAGGAGAAGGTAACAGAGATTTCCACTCCACACCATCACACGTGGTTCCAGGAGCCCATCTTTATAGTTCCATCTCTGGAATGTGCTTCCTCCCCTATCATCACAATAGAAGCAATTAAGGAGGGTTGTTTATAGGCTGTCAAATTTTTCTGTATGGAAATGACACACATCACTTCCAGCCATAGCCCATTACTCAGGGCTAGTCATTTGGTGTCATATTGTCTCACCCAGTTTCACCCAGTTGATGCAGGAGAAGAACATGAACATTGGGTGACCAATATGTTTTTTTCCGTAACGTAAAAACGTTTCATAAAAATTGTAAAGATTACGATACAGGGGATGAGAGAGACTAAGGAACTTGTGAAAGCCGCATAGCTAGTAAATGGTAGAGCCCAAACTGAAATCTAACTCTTTAAGTCTCCAGAGTACAGTATCTTTTATCCGTATTTCTCTTTTCTCTAGTCTTCATTGTCCCTCATTCCCCCAAGCAGTCCCTTTGTTCCTACTATCAAGTCGGTTTGTAATATGAAAGATATTTAATATGGTAGAGGTGTTCATCTGAGAGGAGATGACTTCCCCACAGAATCTCTTCTTCTCTGTTTATCTACCTGGTTGTGTGTCTAGTTGACTTGGGTAATTTAGAAAGCATCCGCATACACTTCTATGTTCATTTATTCAGCAAAGATTTATCGAGTACATACTCTGTACTCAGTGCCCAGAGTCAAGTGGGAAATTGACGAACATAGCATAAATTTCTTTATAGATTATCTCATAATAAAATATCTTGGGAAAAATTCCAAAATAATCAAAGATGTTTCATTACAAAATCTAGTTGGAGGAGATATCTTTGATATTAATAGTTATTCTCATAGACAAGGGTTCATTTCTTTATGTTTCATTTCACTGTTCTCTGTCTTTTCATAGATCTGTGTAACATACTTGAGAGATTCAGGGTTTTCTTCCTGTCCCTAGATGAATGTGACTAGATAATCCAAACAGGGTCTATCTTGTGTTTTTATTGTTGAGGGTGGTGGTTTATGTCTAAAACAAACAAAACAAAACTTGTTTCAACCTGGAGTTCTTCTGCATCCATATAGTCAGAATATTTTTAATAATGTTTTTGTAAAAAGAGTTTAGAAGGAAGAAGAGCATATTTCAGGTCATTTTTTGTTTTGTTTAATTGACAGCCATGACCAAAAAAATATAAAATTTAAATTTAAAAATGATATAAAATTTCAAAATATAAGTAGAGATGAGCATGTAGTTTGTAATATTAATGTCCTAATGTAATAGAATATACACAAAATATGAATTGCCTAAGTATGTATTTTATGTTACTCTGTCTTATTTTCTGTGTGTAATAATATAAAAAATTCACTTCAAAAATAATAGGCCTAATTGATAGGAAGCAGAGGAGCGATAGTTAAGTGCTAGGGTTTAAGCCCTTTTCCTGTTTTTCTTTGTGAAACTTGTCCATAAAAGCTCAGAGAGTCTATTGAAGAAACAGTGACTAGGTCTTGCTGAAAAGTTCCTCAGGCCTGTCATTCAAAATTAGATACACTTTTTCTCCCATACCACTATTCTTGTCCAGAACTTGAAGCAGACAGCTTTCAGACCTACTGCTTTTTCCAAATTGTAATAAATAAATGACATCCTTATTCACGAGAATCTGTTCTAATTTGGAAGCCCCACCTTTGCATGCACCTTTACCACGCAAGCCTCAGGGGGAAGTAATTAAATGTAATCATCTCTATGAGTTCTAAACAAAGACATACAATAGATTCAATGATGCTGATAAAATTCAAGTATTTATAGAAACCAGTGCTTTTGGGAATTCAAGTGTAACCTCATATTTCTGGTGCTCTGTTCTGGAAGTATAATAATACTTTGTCATTGGAATATTTTTTCCCTATTTTTGGAATTTTAATAAGTAATTTTTTGTTCACTGTTCTCTTTCTCTCAGCCCCTGGAATACAATACTACTGTAGTGAATATATATTTTCCATAGTTATCTTTCTAAACTCAAAATTGATTTCATTATTTGCTTCAACAAGCAACACTACCAACTACTCAAGAATGTGAAACAATGGAAATGTTCACCTAGTGGGAAATAGGTGCTTATAAATAATTCACAAATTTTGCAAATGCACAAATCCAAAATATTTTTAAGTTTTCAGTGTTTACAGTGAGTGTAGGATGTGAACATACAGCTTCCAAAAAAGGATATATGGTGGCATTTGAGCACAAATAAACATAAAACAATCCCCACCTCGCTAAACAGATAAATGCAAACTGAAGCTCCATTGATATTCCATTTTTTCACTCATATTGGCTAAGATTAAAAATTGTAACATGCTAAATTTTGACACAATTTTTTGAAATAGGCTCTCCCACATGTTGCTTGTGAAAATGTAAATTGGTCAATCCTCTTTGGATGGTAATTATAGCCATTTGTTAAGTTATTAATCCATGTATCTTTTAACCAAAAATTAAACTTCTAGTGATCATTTCATAGATGTGTTCAAGGATGTATGTACAGCGGGCGCCTGGGTGGCTCAGTTGGTTAAGCGACTGCCTTCGGCTCAGGTCATGATCCTGGAGTCCCGGGATCGAGTCCCGCATCGGGCTCCCTGCTCGGCGGGGAGTCTGCTTCTCCCTCTGACCCTCTCCCCTCTCATGCTCTCTCTCTCTCTCTCGCATTCTCTCTCTCAAATAAATAAATAAAATCTTTAAAAAAAAAAAAAAAAAAAAAAGGATGTATGTACAGCTATATTCATTTTAGTGCTCTTTGTAGTGATAAAAAAATAAAAAAGGAAACAGCCTCAAATATCTATCTCAATTATGGAATACTATGCAGCTCTTAAGTTTTATGTGCTAATACAGAATAATCAATAAGGGGAGTTTCAAGTGATTAACAAAAGGAGCAGGGCAGTGTGTCTTTAAAGCCTACCCAAGTGTCAAATATTTAAACAAAAATATATAAGGATATGCAAGATATTTCAGAAACTAGGGGGAAAAAACAGTTACCCTCTGGAAAGTAATTGGCTTGGGGAAAAAAGGAAATCTCAGTTTTCAGTGTATGTGAGCATTTGTAATTTGCATACATTGCCTATTCAAAAAATTAAGAAAACAGTAATTTGGGAAACTGTTGTTGAACTGTAATGTAAGAATTATGGACAAGATTATTCAATTATTGTTTTCTATAAGAAACAAATACTGATATATTGTGAGACTTTGAAATTTATATTCAATATTAAATCAATTTTATATTATTTCAAGGAAATTTATGCTGTTAATGAGCCCAAATAATTGTAAAATGTGGTTCTTGCTATCCTCTAACCCTATTCCTGTCTTTTATATGGATTCTAATATTTGATTTTAGATAATGATGCTTCTCCTGAAATTAATCTTGTGCCTTTAATTATTCAAATATCCAGCCTTGCCGAAATCATTCTAATTATACTCATTGCTCAACAGCATTAGTAAAATTTATATTTAAGTTCAAAATAATTTAAATGGAGTCCTAAATATTCCTACAAGTATTTAGCTATTTTATATTTTTACCTCTTGAGATAAAAAAATAAAAATAAAAAAGATTTAGTGTAGCCAATATCATTGTCTTAACTTAAATGATTCTGTGTTTTTTGCTCTAATGCAATACCATAGAAGGTAGATGAAAATTAGCTTTGTCTCTCTTTTTTGATTTGTTAAATCCCACCTCTCATATTACCTCCTCATTTACACTTTTAAAAATTTTATGATGCTCATATTCTTTTATTATCTGTTAGGTTAATCAGCGGACAAGATTTTATGTACGTTTTCTAGTGCATTGCCCTTGAGAAATGAAGATTATTAGTCATTCTGAATAAATAAATACCATGTAAGTTTGCAATAGTAGATTTCAGACAACATGAACTGCCACCTAAAATAATCTGTCTGCTAGATTATGCTATGTATTTTCCCAAATAGATTTTATACATATATATGCAGAAAAATATGATGTAGTGTTAAAAATAACATGTGGGATTTGGAAAACTAAAAAAGCCCATTATAGTGTCTATTAAATTATTTAATAAATGATTTCAAGTCTAAGATTCTTGTATTTAACATTGCTTTGGGTGGGAGGCGAGGACCCAGGCTAGCCTGAAAAATAAGAATTAGAAACAGGAACAATACATACACTCCTTTCATGAGTGAGTCTTGAAATTTTGATTTAGGTTAGATAAATTACTTTGGCCTGGGCTGCATCTCCCTCATGCAGCAATATTATTCCCCAGGGTCTATTTTCTACGGCTGTATATGTGTTTTGCAATGATGGCATTCAAAGACCCTGTGTACCAGTTCTCCCTTCGATATCATATACAGTAAAGGAACAAGGCTCAGCAAAGAATAAGTGTCCAGCTTAAATATGAATCTTCATTAAAATTTCTGTTTGTGACTGTTCAAAAATTCTTTACCATAAATTTTCTGGAATGAGCACATTTTGAAAAAAAATCTTTATTAAAATTTCTCTTAGCAGGAAATAAATTATTTTCTGTGACCTTCGGAAAGTAGTATGAAACCTTTATTCTTCATGTTAGTGATGCAAAGCAATGATCATGAAATGCAAAGCTCAGTCATCATTCACACCCTAGATTAAGGTATGTCCACCGTGTCCCCCAAAGAGCTCTTTGATGGCTGAAATATCATCCCCATAATACAGTGCCTCCATGAATTTTGTTAAACTGTCAATTCTGAGCCTGTGCTGTAAGGGATCTTAAGGAAAGATTGAGCAGTACAACAAACATTGATCCTGGCAATAATTTTGAAGTGGAAGAGAAACCAGTAGTAATATTCAAAACACATAGAAATTCCCTACACTGTTTTTATTTGAACATGACAAGATTCGCCTCTAAAGTAAGCCTTTCCTTTAGGAAGATGGAAACATTGTCTTGCATCAAACCCTTCAAAAAGTCAAAACATCCAAACTGAAGTTTAAATAGGTCAGCATTTTTTTATCCATTCAGAATTGAGGAAAACTCAACTACTTCTATCATCTTTTTACCCAGAATTTATTTTACTTTGAGAAACTTGCTAATGACCCTACAAGCTAGCATGCATCGACCAAGTTACATGCTTGTAACTAGAAAAGCTGGCAGATGTCTTGGAATTCTGGTCCCTTTTGAATCCTGTGGGCCCTAAAGTAAAATTGAAAAAAGTATGTTCAAGACAATACTACTGGTCATATTGCCATGATGCTTATTTCCTAAATCCAGCAAATATAATTTTTGATATTTTTTATCTCATGGAGTGAGGTCTTTTCACATAAAAAGAATATGATTCGTTGCCTTTCTAGCTGGAGGTCATCAGCAATAATTCAAGAATTTCTATACGGGAAACAGTTTTGGAAGAGGGTCTAGTGGCTACAGGTCTGAGTCATCTTACATAATGAACAAATGATATTGATTTTTATTGTATTCTCATACATAGCAGAGGTAATAGAAAGTGTGGGTGGGCACCTGAATCTCTGGCCTCTTGTCTCCTAAATTGCTGCGAGCTTCAAACACAGATTGAAGTGCTGTAATGTTTTGAGAAATATTACAACCCAACCAGAATACAAAGATTGTAGAAACTGCAACTTCGGGCTATGGATCTAGACCCCCTAACATGCCAAACACCCACAGCAAATCTCTTACCCCTTTTCTTCCAAGAGGTATTTGCCTCAGAGAGTTTTTGCAAGTCTCTTGTCAGTATTCATACAAAGTGTAATGACAAATTGTCCAATGTGGCTCAAAATTAAGATGAATTAATAGTGTGATGAAGGGCCTCCAAACATCACATTTTATTGAAGTTATTTTGGCCAGTGTAACAGTTTTGTAGAGAGAGAGAGACAGAGAGAGGGAGGTAAAATAACTAATATCATGCATAAAATACCATTTCCATATTTTAGGCAGAATGCTTTCATAGCTCAAAATGATGAATACAGTCCAAGTTATAAATGTAAAAAAGAAAGCAGTTTCCTTACAAATCTTTCAGATTATCCTGAGGACCCATGAGATATTTTTTTTGCTTTTCATCACTCATTTGAGATAGAAATAAGCTTCTTTTTAATCTTAGGTGTAGTTCCTTTTGGGAAACAGACTGAGCTGGATATTTTCATGGAAGTGGTTTCTTAGAGAGTGTTCTTCATAACGATGCCTGTGAGGGAGTGAAGAAAGCAGGATATGTCAGAGAAAAAATTCTGATACAGTTACAACAGGGCCTCAGCCAATCCCATGGAGCTCGAGACAGGTAGTCTTCCAGAGCCCCAAGGTAAAGCAAAAGATATCAAGGTCCAGCCCCTTGCATGGATAAGTCATTGGATGTGGTGCCCCCAGAGAAGGGAAAGGACCCTGGACAAGGCTTTTTACTTTGTTTGAGGGCAATTTATGGAAGGGAACTCAGCTGTAAGTTCTTGGCAGGCAATACTCCCAGCAATATGAATGACCGCCTCAGTCTGAAGGGACATCTACATTTTTCTCCATGTAAATCTAAAGTCATGCAGCTTTTGATAATGAAAACCCATCAATAACCAGTTTCTAATATCAGCCACACATTAATGTGTCTATAGGGTTAATATTTTCAGATTATTGACTATGAACATAGCACATCTTGAATATTCGTGAAGGTTCATGTGTGTTTATTATTGACAGAATGGACTGGTTGCCATCTTTGATTTCTTATTCAAGATGTTTAAAATGTAGATTTTTGACACAACACACAGTTGCAAATAGACAGAATTTATGTCAGTGCCACTGTCCCAGATGAAAAGAAAGGACTTTCCTTCTGTAGTTCTACTTTTCAATCAATACTTGTTTAGGGCTCAGATGAAAGGGGTTCTATGAACAGGTTGCAAGCTTTTGTGTTGACATAAATTCTCTTCGCAACTGTGTGCTGTGCCAAGCCCACACCATCTCTCAGCTGGACTCTTAAAAGAGCCTGCCAGCAGGCTCCTCAGCAGGCTATCTCCATCTCTTGGAATCCATTCTTTATGTAGGAGCCAGTGAAAACTGGTTAAAATGCAAATCATACCACCTCATTCCCCTGAGTAAAACCCTTCTGTGGCTCCTCACTGCACTCTGAATATATTCCAAAGATCCCTGCCATGGCCTAAAATGTATGTCAGGATTGGAATCCTACCTGCTCCTCTCAAGTTCCTCAAAGTCAACCACTGAGCTTACTAAGATGAAGAGTGACACTGGCCTCGGTTCTGTCTGTAGAAAGTAACAAACACTTCTGACTCCAGCCAGGCCTTTGCATTCTGCGTCACTTGTACCTAGAATACTCTTCTCTCTGACACCCTCCTTCTTTAATGAGGCAAACAAAGAGAGTTGTGTATTGCCCTCCCTTCCTTCCTGGGCTCCTCCTGCCTCTCTGCCTACCTGACCATGCCTTCCCTGACCCGATGGATTTCTCTCCATAACATCCTCATCACAACTCTCCATTGTTATCTTGTTTATGAATTTGAGAGTGTTTATTTTCTATCACTCTCATAAAAAATGTACACTGCATGTTTTGTTCCTCCAATTTTAATAATCTGTAAGATCTATTCCAGATATTAAGAAAAGTATGCGAAATGAGAGTTAGCCAAGAGCTAGACTAGAAGTGTGTTAGGCCATGTTAAGATTCTGGAACAAGGAAAAGCATTGTTCAGATTTTAGGAGTATGTTCTCGAGGAAGAGAAAAGATATGAATATGTCTCTCCATCTGAGGCAATCACCATGTTCACAACATATGCATTTCCTTGTATTCATATGTTTATTTAAATGGTGATTATTAAATTGTCTTCTTATTGTTGATCAAGACTAATATCACCTAGGTTTTTGAAACATTTATGGTGAGCCAGTCCTTGCAAAAACTTTTCTATGTGCTTGTGGCATATTTGTAAAATATTCATATGAAACTTTGTCTTGATTCCAAGAAGAATCAATTTATGACCATGCTATTTAAAATAACACCTCTCCAATCCTTCCCTGAACTCTTACCCTCTTTAATGTTCTGCATGGTGCTTGTCCTGGTTATATCTATGTATTAATTTACTCGTTAATTGCATGACTATATCTGGGCAAGACTGTCTTGTAGTCCCCTTTATCTCTGTTCCTGGAATAAGACTTGGCAAATAGAAAGTGCTCCACAAATATTTGTCAAATGAATGAATGAATCTGTTAATCTAGGGAATTCACAAATGTGGAAGTTGCTATTTCCCAGTGAAGCTGAATAAATGAGGTCTCTTAGTCACTACAATCCTTTCACTCTGAAAAGGTCATAGAATTAATCTTTTCTTTAATTATCCTTATTTACGTATGCAAAATGCTGCCTAATCCAAGGGGTTCATCCTTTACTGGTAAGTAATAAAACCCTTTTACAATTTATTCTATGGCCAAAATAAATAATGAATATCTAATTGTTAATTGATAATAGTTGCCTGGATATTTATTATTTACTACATTTCTTCCTGGTAGTTATCTAGTTATCACACTTATGTGAGCTTTACTTTTTTAATGGACTATTATTTACTCTGTCAAAGAAATAAAAAAATTACATATATATATATATAATATTATATATCATATATTAGGGAGAAAGAGAGAAATAGAGGGAGAGATCTTTGTCTTTTTCATTCACTAAGTATTCCCAGTGCCTACATTAATACCTAGTACACATGACAGTCACTCAATAAATATTTGTTGAATTAATAAATTAACATGATTTATACTTAGCCAAATTAAAGGAAAACTCTTTTCTAGAAGAGATACCCACCTACTATTTTTGGTTAGATTTTATTTTTATCCTGGATTTTTACCCACATTCTTTTACCAAGCACATCAGGGAAGAAAGAGCACCAGATAAGGAGTCAGGACCATCACATTTCTGGTTAAGGTCTCTCCTGAGGCAACTGTGTCTAAATCATTTAATATTATCTGGGATTCAGTTTCCTGAATTATCAAAATAATGAAAGCAGTTACTTGACTATCTAAGTTGCCCTAAATATAAAATGACATGTTTTCTTCAATTTTCACCACTAAACTACATTTTAATATACATCTGTTTTTAGAGACAATCTGTAGACCAATATATATTTTTGTCTCTTTTCAAATATTATCAATAAGAAAATCTCTCAATTATTTGAAGCCTTTTTCCTGAATTCCTCTTCCTTTACTTGTCTGAAGTTAGGACTATATGGCATCTCCTTAATTGCATAATTAAAGGATCATAACTATACTAAAGTTGTTAATTCTAATAACTGGGAGGGCTAGATGACTTGACTTATAACTGAGAAGCCTTGTGCTGCTGAATAAGGAAAAAATTGGGTAAAACTCCCTGAGCCACATTCTGTTCTATATTGAAGAGCTCACTCCCAGCAACTACTCTGGAGGCCAGTGATACGTGGATATTGTGTAGGGTAATATAGTATTTATCTCCTTATAGAAGGGAATTTGAGGCAATTAATACTCTCTATTAGCCTGCTGGATTGGTTACATTACTTAGCAACATTTTATTCAGTATAGAATTACCAACACCTTTGCAGTGAGTTAGAATGAAATGTGTTATATTGTAGTAGTTAAGTTAGTAAGGGCTCTGTCAAAGAAGAGTCATCAATAGGAAATTATATTTCTTATTATCATTTATCTAAGAAAAAAATCTAATGAAAGAACCAGTACACAAAATAAGAATGGTTTTCTTTTACATCACAAATAAAAATAATTAAGTTTTTAATCTTTTTTTTAAATCTCTGGGACGTGATCTATGAGGCTGGGAAAAGAGGCACTGTAACTACATTCTCTATGATAGAGAGCAGAGTAAGATCAAATAGTTGTGTGGTTTCTTCTGTGAAGCTTTCTGGAATGTTCCAAAATCTTTGGGGGGGATTATTGTGTTGTGTCACCCTAAAACAATCTGTTTCCTTTTTCTTCTTCCCCAAATGCGATTATTAGAATCATTTAAGTGAACCATTTCCAGTTGTTTACCTACAGAATTGTGTTTAGGGACCCCCCCCCCCCTCAGCACCCATGACAGTGGGGAAATGAAATCATACCCAGCTCTGAAGTACATGTTGGTTTAAGGCAATTATGACAGTCTGATTCTCTTTACCAATACATTAGTTTATGAATAGGCATTGGATATGTGTCTGGCCCCTTCACTTTTCATTCATCTATTCAACAATCGTTTTTGAATGCCTAGCATTCTTCAAGTCATTGAGGATATAGACAGTTTAGTTACAAGAGGAGATGCACATCACTGCTCTCCACAAAGCTTAGATTTTAGAGGAAAGAGACAAAACAAACATAAATCAATCAATAAATAATATCTCAGGGAGTGAACAGCTCTGTGAAGAAAAATAAAATCAGGTAAAGTGATAGAAATGTAGGGAAGAAGAACACTGTTTTCAATAAATATGATTGGCAAAGGCCTCCATGTAATGTGACATAGAAATTGGGATGGAAAAGTCAGGGGAAAGAAATTAGAATACAACTGGATATCACTTTAATGACAATAATGACTGTGTGATCTTAAAAGACAAGAATATATGGGGGCACCTGGGTGGCTCAGTCAGATGAGCATCCGACTCTTAATTTCATCTCAGGTCATGGTCTCATGGTTATGAGATTGAGCCCTGCATTGGGCTCTGTGCTGAGTGAGGAGTCTGCTTGAGATTCTCTCTCCCCCTCTCCCTCTGCCCCTCATCCCTCTCTAAAATAATAAAAAGAGGTGCCTTGGTGGTTCAGTTGGTTAAGCATCAGACTCTTGGTTTCAGCTCAGGTCATGATATCGTGGATTATGAGATCAAGCCCCACGTTGGACTCCACGTTCAGTGGAGAGTCTGCTTGAAGATCCTTTCCCTCTTCCCCTCACCTGGCTCTCAGGCTCTCTCTCTCCCTCTCTCTCTCTTAAATAAATAAATAAGTCTTTAAAAAATAAATAATAAATAAATAAATCTTTTAAAAAAGAGACAAGAGTATATGAAAAGAATGTAGGATTCTGTCATATCCAGTGATCTTTACATTTAGCTAACAAAAATATTTACATATCTCAAGAGACAGCAGAAAAGGAAACTAACTCAAATGATATAACCATTTGGATGGAAGTTACCCTAATCTCACTTAAAAATTAATGATGATATTATTAAAAAATAGGGGATGTCTCTCCATGATCACATTCTCCTCTATATCACAAAGTCCTTGCTATGGATTGTGAACAGATTTCATTAAATTTCAGTCACTTCAGGCTTCCAAGCTAAGAGAGTGACCTCAAAAATGATTGGGAAAGATATTTCTGAAGATTGTGTGATATGATATGTTTTCTTATTGTATATAGTCATCTTTGAAACCTCAATAGATTTATAATTAGGTTTAGAAATGTTTGCAACAATAAAATAAAACCCATCTATCAATATTTTATATTAAGAAATCTGTGCATATTTTGTAATGCAAATATTTGGTTGTGCAAGTAATGTTAGAGAGGATTTGACCTATTAGAGTGGTAAGTACACCCTCTGACTTGTTTTAATATTTAAACCTCACTATATTTATAAGAATTACTTTACTTTGGAAGTATTTGTTATTTGAAGTAAGTATATATAGTACTTGAGCAAAATAAATATGTAAAATTTGTAAATACAGTTAAATATTTAAAGAAAATTAAGGTAATAAAAAGGAACAGATATTAATCAATGTTCTTTTAAAAATTATCATTAAAATTACTAGTCGTACAAACAGAATAATCAAATATGTAAGTTGGATTTATTAAGAATGTGATATTAAGAGAGCAATAACTTTAATAAATAGAACATTTATTTTAAAACCAAAATAAATCTCTGACTAATATTTGGTGTGCAAAAAAAAGTACCTATGTGAGCAAAATAAACCTTGTGTTTTTCATTAAAGTGACTTTTGAGCAGAGATCTGAATACAGTGGGGGAATTAACCACAGAGAAAGGATATCCTAGCAAAGGAATAGTAGATACAGAGGCCCTAGAGCAGGAAGTCTGATGTTTGAGGCCAAGTGTGATGCCTAGATTTGCTGTGGCCATCTTGTTCCCAGACTAAAGGATGAAGCCTGAGAGAAGAGATCAGAGCCTGAGATCAATGTGAGGTGGAAACTGTGTCCTGGCATACTCTCCCCATCTTCTCTCTTCTTTCTATATAAGATTCAAATGCCCTTATTTTTTTTAAGATTTTTATTCATTTATTTGAGAGAGGGAGAGAGCACAAGCAGGGGGGAGGGGCAGAGGGAGAAGCAGGCTCCCCAAGAGCAGGGAGCCTATCCTGGGACTAGATCCCAGGACCCCAGGATCATGACCAGAGCAGAAGGCAGACACCCAACCAACTGAGCCACCCAGGCACCCCCAAATGCCCTTATTTTTTAAGTACTTTGAATTTGCAGTTAGTGTTGCTTGCAGGTGAAAACATCCTGAACAATTCAAGTTTCTATTTACATCCCTTTAATATTCTTCAAGTTACCAAACAATGAGCAAGCAGTCTTTACTAGGTAGATACACTAGGGAGCTTTATTTTCAAGTAGATATTCATTTGTGGGTTAAAATGTTTTATCTGAAGTTAACTATTGCATAATGACACACATATTTGCCATTTTAATTTTATTTATATTGTCTCTCTCAGCTTCATTCAATCTCGCATGAAGTTCTTATCCTCAGTTTATAGAGGAAAAAGAACAGACTCACAGAAGTTAAAACCCTTGAACATGAACGGGGTCTGGGAGCCGTGCCCATTGCTATTTTCCTTTTTAACTAACTGTTAAAAACTGGTCTTTGGCATAAAACCACAGGCACACCAAAATTCTAAAGTCATAAATTCCAAGTGATGAATCTCCAATAAGAGAATTTTTGGCAAGCTAATGGAAGAAATGATTTGAGGGAGCAGCCTTCTATATTGAGTTCTTTGAATAGAACCACATTAGTAGCTTCATCTATTCAAAAACTTAATTTTGTGTTGGCAGAGCCAGGAGCTCGTGGAGAGTTGGAAAGACAATGTCTATCATTTAGTAGAAGAGTATTGGGATTCAGTTTCCCTATTACTAAACTCTTGTGGGGAGTAACATACATATATAACCCTTAGCATAATGCCCAGCATATAACAGCAGTTCAGATGCCCTGTAGAATGAATTTCTCTTTAAAAACTTCACAAGGGGGGCGCCTGGGTGGCTCAGTTGTTAGGCATCTGACTTCGGCTCAGGTCATGATCCCAGGGTCCTGGGATAGAGCTCCGCATCGGGCTCCTGGCTCAGCGGGGAGCCTGCTTCTCCCTCTCCCTCTGCCTCCCCCCTGCTCATGCTCTCTCTCTCTCTGTATCTCTATGTCTCAAATGAATAAATAAAATCTTAAAAAAAAAAAAACTTCACAAGGAATCACAAAGGGAATTGTATTTTTTTTTGGAATATTTATCAGCCAATTATCCAGAGCTTTGAAATTGCATAGGAAAATTAAAATCTTAACACAAAAGATTTACTAATATGCTTAACACATCCTTTGTCCTTAACTCCTATTACCTTTATCTGTCTGTCCTACCTACCCCTACATTACTCATTGTTTGATTCTGACTGGCATTTGTTAACATACAATAATACAATGAAGGATTTCACAAAATCTTTGAACATGATACCAGAGATGAGGATCCAGCAGTTAGTGAGTTAAAGGCCAAAAGGAAAAATAAAACAATACAACAGGATGTTGATATAGAATAGAGCATTCCTAAGGGGGAAGTATTAAGATATTAAAGGATTAAAACAAGACCTTGGGAAAATCAATTAAACTCACAAATACTTTTATAAAAATGAACCTACTTATAGTCAGACTGAGAAAGTCCAAAAAAAAGCAAAGGATTCCATGACATCATCCCACCATGTATTTTTAGAGAAAACATCACTTCAGTCATTTGTTTTTTGGTCTTTAAAAAGATAGCACGTAATGGCAAGTATAAGAGACATTTCATTAAATATAAGATGAAATAAATTTATTAAAAATTTCAACTTGTAAGAATATAATTCTTTTCAGTTTCCTGTGAAAATTTGCTTCCTCTTTTAAATGATTTTACTTTGTGTTCTTTGTCTTCATTAAATTATCTTCTTATGATAGAATTTCCTATAAAACAGTACCCTGAAAGTCTGATTCCTAGATTATAAGAGCAGACTGAAGGTGTTTAAGAAAAAAAAAATGCATTAATTAGGTGGCAAATTAGTCAGTAATGGAAGCATCATAGCCTAAGGAGGGTCACGGAATCAAAGTCACTAATGCTGGTCCTTTTCTACTGCTTAAGGAGGGAGTAAGTAATGTTTAATGGCCTGGGTGGATTCCCCAGTCAAGCCATCACCTTGGGCAGTGGCTTCATTCAATCATTTAGTTCATGATTATTAAACATTCACAGAGTCAGGTAGGAGTCGATTGGCATTAGAGGATTTGGGGAAAGCTAACAATCCTCATGGAGCTTATATTGTAGTAGACTGGGTATGTAGTGTTGATAATTCAGACGCCTCTATTTAAATCTTATTTTCAGTACTTTTAGAGATACCAAAATGGTGTATCCCAGGGTCCAATGCAAAGCCTATCACAGAAGGAGCTCAACCAAAATGAGCATTTACTGTCACCTCCTTTTCTCTTCCACAGGGAGACAGACAATAAAATGATACATAAGGTAATTATGTACTATGTTTGCTACTAATAGGTGCTGTGAGGAAAAAAAAAGGAAGTAAAATAGGTTTGGGGTATGTGAAATGTTAGGTGGGGCCAATTAAACATTTTAGATATGGGCAAGGAAAAACTTCAATGAGACAATAATTTTGGAGTCAAAACTGGAATGAAGAGCAGGAAATAGCCATGAGGATGTCTAGGAGAAGGGCCTTCCTAGCAGAGAGAACAGCAAGTGCAAAGGCTTGGCAGTGGCAATGTGTCTGAGGTTTTCTCGAGCTGATAGAAATGCAGAGTGGCTGGAGGTAAGGGAATATCAAAGAGAGGCATGGGAGATATTACTGAAGAGGTAACAGGCAGCCAATTCCCTTGAGCTTTGCTTCCTTTTCTGCATAATAGGTACAAAAAAGATGCTCTCTGCCCAGGATGGTTGTACACATTCCATGAGACAATTCTTGCAATGTACGTAGCACGATGCTTGCCACATTATGAGTGTTTAATAAATGTTGGTTCTTGTTTATTTTGTAGAAATGGTGCCAAAGGGCTGTCTATGCCTGATGCCACTGAACATTTGAATCATTTAACTGACTCCCTTTACCACGACTCCATGACTTCTTGGAAACCATCGGATTATAATTTCATTTCCTGCATGGTTTTGCCTGCTGGCTAGATATGCTGGTTTTACTAATGTAGGTGTTCCATATTAGACACCAGCCAGAGTTCCCTTTCTAAATTGACAAATTTTCAACTTTGCCACTATGAGCCTAATTAATGTGATTTTACCCTTGAGAGACAGATCTACTCTCATTCATTTTACTTGCAAAATCGGGTTTCTAATTCAGGTCACCAGATTTTCTACCATAGAAAATTCCCTAAGGTGATTCAGCTCAGTGATGCAGGCTCCAGGAGAGCCAGCGAGACTCTTGGCAACATTCATCTCATTTCCTTTTCTGTTTGAATGTTGCAAATATCTGACTGCCATTTACCCTTACTCTATACTGTCATATATATCATCGCTTGGCCTCCTTTACATATTTTTTGAGTGTGCCCAGCACTGCTACTTCTCCCATTTGATAAATGCAGAACTGAGATTTGAAGAGATAGAGACAGACCTGGGTTCTAAGCCCAGATATTCAAACTCCTCAACACATGCTCTTTCGACTGTTGAAAATAAGAAAACCTTGGGTTTTGTCTCAGATTGCCTGTTAACAGAAATGTGATCTTGAAATATCCCCCCTTTTTGGGTTTCAATTTCCCTAGGGAGTTGGACTAAGTCATCTATAATACCCTTTCTAATATAAA
Source organism: Zalophus californianus (assembly GCF_009762305.2). Taxonomy (NCBI): domain Eukaryota; kingdom Metazoa; phylum Chordata; class Mammalia; order Carnivora; family Otariidae; genus Zalophus; species Zalophus californianus. Next base: position 44,253,791 of record NC_045603.1, read on the forward strand.
TATCCTAGAATTCTAAGGCCATAGTGAAATCCACTAATGAATAGATCATGTGGGGCAGAAATTCAACTAGACCAGGAACTAACAAAAGAATATAGGTACATGTTAAATATGAACAGAAACACCTCTGCTGTATGTAGCTTGTGTATATAGGGAGTTGAGGAGGTGGGAGGAACAGGGGAAGACAGGTCTGAACATTTATATTTGGCAAAGGATCCGAGGCATACTGACAGCTCCTTATTTTTTATAATTTTCCCTTGGAGTTATTTCACAGAAAATTAATACATTAACAAAATGTACTAATTAATACATTAACCAAATTAATTAATAAAACGAGTACTCCTCAACCAAAGGGAAATTCAACCAAAACCTCCCCGAACACTCCAAAAGTATCATTTTTCATAAACATTTTCACTTCCTTCTTTTGTCAATTACATATGTTCTGAGGTACATAATCTTGCACATTTTTTTTAAGATTTTATTTACTTATTCATGAGAGACGGAGAGAGAGAGGCAGAGAGAGAGAGAGGCAGAGGAAGAAGCAGGCTCCCAAGGAACAGGGAGCCCAAAGAGGGACTCGATCCCAGGACCCTGGGATCCTGACCTGAGCCGAAGGCAGACGCTTATCCATCTGAACCACCTAGACGCCCCTTGCACATTTTTAAATTACTCCCTACAATAGTGCTATCCTCTTAAGATGTCACCATGAAACCCACGGTGGTGGTCTGTTTGTGTTGAAAACTCCTGTCTATTATCTCTTAGTTCACTGGTCTGTGTTTTTATTGGACACGAAGTCTTGAGAGCTTTGGCAGTCCCAGCCCCCCAGCGATTTTCTATCTTCCCATCTTAAAAGGGAACTGTGCTACATCATACAAAATCACCCTCACTGGTGCAGTGAAGTGGCAGGGAAAAGGAGGGCAGTCAGCTCACCTCAACATATTCTTTCAGAATATGATCTGGAAAATTGCCTGTCTAGTTTTTTAAAAATTTTCCTAATGAACCTACACCAGCCATCTGAATGAGATTTCAAGAGACTCCAAGAAACTACAATTTTCCTGCTCTACACCACACTGATACTTCAGTTAAATGCATGCATTTGAGGCAAGATAATTGAAATGATAACAAATTAATTGCACTTGTTTCAAACCAACATAGGTAACTCTTTAGTATCCTATGCATTAAAATGTCATTTCTCACAGCAAGTATACTGCTGCAATTAAAATCCTGTTAGGACCCTCTAATGGTAGTAGGGAGAGGGAAGAAAGAGGATCATTATTCCTTAGAGAACATATACTTCCATATCTGTACATAAAGCAGCCTTGTCTTTTGATAGCAGGCTTTTAGTTATATCCCAGGGAGAGAGTGACTTACATTGATTGTTCACTGGTGGAATGCTGAGCATATAAAAGAACGTGATTCACTGCACGACAAAGAATAACAGCATTAATGCCTGTTTGTGCTGGCATTTGAAGACTTCATCCCTCCCCTTTCTAGGATGCAAGATTCATTAAAGCATCATTTTAGGATTCTTGACTTTGGATAATAAAGACAGATTTTTAAAGCATTCATGTAATAAATGAGCCTTTGGAAGCTACAGAAACTAAATTAGTCATATCACTGGATTCCAATGGTCCATCTACTTCCGTGGCCTGAGAATGTAAGCTTAAATTTGGCCTCAGATCAAATTCGTGTTCGTTACTTTAATATTTTCACTACAACTGGATATCCATAGATGTTATTATACCTGGAACTCTTCATCGCTCTCTTTGTTATTCAAATTAGCAAAAGCTATTTTCCATTAAATTTCCTTTGAAATGGGTGACTGATAAGCTTAAGATAAATATGAACAAAAGTACACTAAAGTAAAACGGATGAAGTAAATTTTAAAAGTTTAATAATTTCATTTGTTTTTCATAACAATAAATAAGAGAATAGCAAAACAATTAAACAAAAATGTCATATGAAGACTAGAAGACATAAGAAGGAAAAGGAAATGGTAGCAACAGAAATGTCTATGTAGCCATAGAAGAGATAAGTGACCTAATCAAATCTTACTTGCTTCTATCCAGATGAAAGGAGACTGCATGGGAGTTGGACTAAATGGGAAACTGGGTATGTAGTGTTAATAATTCAGATGCCTCTATTTAAATCTTATTTTCAATACTTTTAGAGATACCAAAATGGTGTATCCCAGTGTCCAATGCAAAGCCTATCACAGAAGGAGCTCAACCAAAATGAGCATTTACTGTCACCTCCTTTTCTCTTCCACAGGGAGGATATCGAGTGAGGTGTCTTTTGGAAATGCCACTAGAGAAAAAGGAATAGAATCATAGAATCATAGAATTCAAATTTATGGTCAATGAAGTTTATTTAGAACAACTTCATAAAGGTTAGACTTACAATTATTTGGTTAAGCAAAGAAAGAACTTTTTTTTTTTTTAATTTCAATATTTCACTCAACTTTTTGGGCCCAGAGGGCAGCAATCCTGTTTTATACCAAGGCTTCCTAAATTTTTTGGAATTGAATTCTATCATTGTTCGTTTGTTAGATTATCTCCTTCTCCAAGAATAATCATTTGTAAAGCCTATTAGAAGTTCTTAGAGAATTAAGCATATTTGTTTTGAATATTTGCATTTTTTAAGGCATCCTAAGAATCACAAAATCAAGATTAGGATTCACGATCTTACTACATTGAGACATTTACAAAATTCTGTACCAAGGATAAAAAACTAATTCTTTTCTACTTATCACTCCAATAGACTCTTGCTTTCCATTGCAGATATATGTGTAAGCCTAGACTGTAGATTTTCCTAGGGATATTGTTTTTAAAAGACTGAAATAAAATGATCCCTGATTTTCCTGTCATTAAAAGCCTCTGTTCACATACCGTAAGCCTAAAGGGAGGGAAACCAGCTAAAGAGAAATGCGTGCTACACAGGGAGCTTTAGCTCATGCTCTGGTCATTTCAACAAGATTTATGCCACAGTTGATTTACACCGTGCATTGTAGTTAAGATAGTAATTGCTACATTACAGTTTATAGTATCTCTAGTAACTCTGAAAGATGTTCTTTTTAAAACACGACTGTACACTAATAAGGCATTGGACCATTACTGTTTTTGTTGTATATTACTTATCACAAGGTATTCTTTTTTTTTTCAACAAAATGCAGCTATTTTTCCCCCAGAGTTTTAATAATCCAAATCCTTCAACAGAATCATCTGATAGACTCTTTAAAATTTTATATTCTAAACATGGTTAGTTGCTGGTATGTACCAAGTGCTATATATGCCACAAAAAAACCCAGAAATTAATAAAACCTGAGCCATATGCTCAAAGAGCTTGTAGTCCCTTTGACTGTAAGTACAGATAAGTAACTGTGTAGTTATTTTAGAATGTGATAATGACAGTAAGTATGGTGTGCTATGGAATGAATGGGAATATCAGAAAGAGTTGTGCATTGATCACAGGGGCCTTCTGAGGTTTATTGATAGGAAACATGGAAGGGCATACACAAAGGCATAGAAGGAGTGAGGAGCATGGCTATTTGAGGGATCATAAGTTGTTCAGATTTGCTGGAGCCTAGAACATGATACAGAAGTGCCATTAGATGAGGTTGCAGTTTAGATGGACCCACATCTTAAAGGATCCAAATTTTACACTGAAGGTTTTGCATTAGACACTTCTTATGCACCCCTGTAGATCCATTTGGACAGATATCTCTCTGGGACCCCTAGCCATTTTTTTTCCAACCGAGCTGCTACTCCAGAGACCAACTCTGCATGGACTCAGAAGAGCTTTATGCAGGCACAGACAAGCATGCTCAGTTTCAAGTCTTCACTGGGTGCTTCTAGACTTGTATGTCGGGGGCAATAGAAACATGAGTTCAATTCACAGAATCTGCTTGGTGCCTCTGCATGTGCAACCCATAAAGGTGAGTAAGCTTAAGCCCATCCTTCAAGGACAAGAGTACAAAGGGATGTGTCATTCCATATATCTAAATATGCTAAATATGAAGAATTGAGAATCAACCTAACAAGCTGTTAAATAAAATATGTTCCATCATTCTACCTTGATAACAAACTAAAAGACCAGTTTGAAATTAAAATTTTCAAGATCTTTGTAGGTTTGTGTCAGTTATCTTTTGCTTTCATAACAAATTCCCCCAAACTTAGCTCACAACAAGCATTTATTATCTCTCACTATGGAAGAGAAATTCAGAAGCAGCTTAGCCAAGTGGTTCTGGCTCAGGTTCTGGTCTCATGAAGTTGCAGTCAAGGTGTCAGCCAGAGCTGCCGTCATCTGAAGGCTTGACTGGGGCTGGAGGACACAGTGGTAAGATGCTGCACTCTCATGGCTATTAGAAGAAGTCTTTGGGGGCGCCTGGGTGGCTCAAGTCATTAAGTGTCTGCCTTCGGCTCAAGTCATGATCTCAGGGTCCTGGGATTGAGCCCTGCATAGGGCTCCCTGCTCAGTGGGGAGCCTGCTTCTCCCTCTCCCACTCCCCCTGCTTGTGTTTCCTCTCTCGCTGTGTCTCTCTCTGTCAAATAAATGAATATAATCTTAAAAAAAAAAAAAGTCTTTGATTCCTTGCTGGGTTTTGGCAAGAGGACTCAGTACCTTGCCACAGGGCTACTTGAGTATTCTTACAGTATGGCAGTGGCTTCTCCCAGAGCAAACGATCCAAGTAAAGAGCAGGGAGGAAGCTACAATGCATTTTACATATTGATCTTAGAAGCCACACACCATCACTTCTACCACATTCTATTGATTAAAAGTGATAGTGGAGAAGTACCAAAGAATTTGTGTACTTTTTGAATTCTGAACCACCATAACATAAAAACAGGGAGACTTTGCCCACAGTCAAGAGCCCCTCTCATTCTTTCTCTACCATTGGCTTGATCCTACACCAAAAATGCTGTCATATGTACCTATATGAACACCCAAATCACACACTGAATCTTGGTCCACACACCCTACCAACAGTTGCTTCTTGGCCAATTCTCAGACTTAGAGGTAAAGATGCTATCTAGACACTACCCTAATTCCGGGACAGACTAGGAGAAGAGAACTGTGCAAGCCTTAGAAGAATTCTTAGAGCTATTGGGGCAGAGAATTCCAGGGACCCAAGTCCCTGAAATGTAGTCTAAAAAGGTAGGCATGTGTTCTGCATGGGCAAGTATTCTGGGTGGTCAAGTGGCCCAAGTACCATAGACTTCTCAACTTTTGGTGAAGGTGAAACCAGGGAAGGATGCAAATGATGTGGACCCTATAAAATCCAGGGCCCGGAAGAGGGCCCCTTATGCTGTACCTAAGAGCAGTTCTGGGACAAACTTTGACTGACAGAATACAGAAGGTGGGGGACAAATTCTCCTCCCTTTATTCCCCTGGAAGAATAGCCCTGAAATCCCTAATTCATACAGCCTCTGAAATCCATGAAGTTAAGAAGACAGTTGCTCTTGACACTAAATGGTAGTTAACTTTCACTCTGTAAAAGAGAAAATATAGGCCCAAAATAGCATCACCTAGATTAAGTCAGCAAACCAAGACTTAAAACCTAACCTAAATGCCATTTCAACCCCCTAGAGAATATAATATTTAACCAGTCAACATGGAATTTCCTGGCCAATACTAGGAAATTTATTGATAGACTCCTTCCACTCTCCTTAGGAGGGCAATCTTGCCTAAACAATGCATTCCTTGCTAATCAGTTCATTTCTTCCTTTTTTCTTTTTTTTTTTCTTCCCAATCTCTGCCTTTAAAAACCTTTCTTTTGCTTAGCTCAGTGGAGTTCTCCTCTACTTGCTAGATGGGATATTGCCCAATTCATGAATCATTTAATAAAGCCAATCAGATCTTCAAATTTACTAGTTTGAGTTTTGTTTTTAAACAACCTTTACATTGGGTCTCCTTTCTTCCCCCACTTTACTCTTCTTTTCCCTCATTTGAGCTCCCCTACAGTTGTATTCCCTAATAATATTATAGGAGATTATTTTAGCCTTGGGCTCTGCTTTCTATGGCCCCAAGCTAGATATGTTTTAAGCAGAAGAACAGCATAATCAGATTTTTTCCTGATGGGTAAATGCATTCATTCATCCATTTAACACATATTTCCGGAGTACTTTATAGAATAAAGGCAATGCTCAAGGTACTGAGAATAAATAAACAAGACAGATGTGGTCCTGCCTTCATGAAGCATATAAGATGGTGGGAGGGGAGAGGTGGCCAGAGATGTTAACTGGCAGTTATGATAGAATGTGATGTGTGCTGCCGTGGGAAAATGCAAGGCTCTATTGGAAAGCATAAGGAGGACTCCTAATCCGTTCTTCTAGGCAGATGGCAAGTTTCCCAGAGGAAATAAGAAAGACTCTTGGTTGTAAAACCTGGCCATCAATGACCATGTTTCTCCACTACTCACATGTATTCCCCTTTACCTTTTCCATCCATATTTACTGTGTGTTATAATTTCTAATGTGCCAAGTTCTCTATCTCCCATTTTGCGTCTTCGATCTGAAATATTTATGTGCTATCCCCAATCACCACAGACTAATTTCAGCTTGGTCTCTAGAATGCCAATAAAAGATTCTAGAAAAATGGACAAAGGCCATGCTATAGCGGAATTTGGGTGATAATGTTAAGTGTTTGGACTTTACCCAGGAGGATGAATGGAATTTTAAGATTAGACTTGCAGTTTAGAAAGAGTGTTCTGGCTGCAGTATAGTGTTTGGAATGCAGTGAGGTAAGCCTGAGGGCGGAGAGAGCAGTTGAGAACCTGGAACAATATGCCAGGTGAGAGAGGATAATGGCAGTGGGGAAGTGAGCTAAGGTGAAGTTAATGGTCGCACCTAGTTTGTACCTTTGGAATCTGGTTAGATGTTGGGTGATTTAATGTGGTGTGCATTGCTAGATGAAATATTTTCATTTGCTAAATCTGGCAATCCTAACTGAGGTAGGGAATGTAAGAAAAAGAATTAGTTTCTGAGAAATTCTGAAAGAAGTTGGTATCATCTCCACCACCATTCTAAGTTGTAAAGATCCCTAGGAACTGACTTCAGGTTAGAAAATATGGAGAGTTTGGGGTTATAATTACTCATTTCTTTGCATTTTAGCCAACTGAGGACAAAAAAGAGCCAACAAAAGCTTAAAATATCACTTCTGTTTATTTTATGGAATAGTATAGTATAGTACATAGTAACTCCAAAAGTATAAACACTCTAGGGAAAGTGACTATAGCCTGCAGCCAAAAAAAAAAAAACAAAAAACTGGTCTGCTTATCCAATTTTTCACTCCCTGGACATACCCCACCTGTTGCAAGTGTAGACTTTAGGACCAGTTGCATAGAGTTAGATATACAGAGAAAATACCCTTCCAGTGGCAGAGAAAATGGGTCTTACTGCTGGTAAGATGAACAGAGAAAGACAGGAAAACACATATATACCCACTCACCCATAATCTATTTTTACTATAGAAAGATCACTATAATTATGATGTAGATAATACTTTTGAAAAAGAAAAAAAAAGACTGGAAGCAGAGAGTTCTTTTGTGGCAGATAAATGTTCAGACTAAAATAAAACAGTAGGAACAGAGAGTATTACAAAGATTTGTTAAGGGCAGGATTGGCAGAACTCAACATGTTGTTTATAGGCAGAGATGTGTCAACTGTAGTGCCAAGCCTAAATTATGGGTGGGATTGTCAGTCATTAAGAAAAGTAACATAAGAGGAGGTGTTAGGGATTGAAAGATAGAAGTCCATTAGTTCCTATGGCACATGTTGCATTTGAGGTGCATAAGGGACAGCCAAATGCAGATATCCAGGTGTCAGATGATGTGTGATTGTGGGGGTGTATATGTTTGTATGTATGTGTGCATGAGTGTATGTACAGTCTGGAGGCTATACACACACACACACACACACACACACACACAATCTACATTGTAGAACAGTTGAACCAAATAGCAGCATATTGAATTCTGTTTCTCCATGATCTGCCTCTTCTATGGAAGCTGTTCAAGTTAAAACTTGATTTCTTGCCCTCCAATAGAGATATGAATGAGCACTTTCCACAGTTATGGCCATTAAGGCATAAGCAAAATTCCAATGTGCCTCTTCTTCCCTTACCTCCTTTATAATATCCAAGGCTTGGACCTAAAGCTTGAACACTGAAATGTGTACTTAAGGACGACTTACCAGAAGCTAAGGATGGCAGAACAGAACAAAAAAGAAACTTTGAGAAGGTGCATCAGCCCTGCCCTGTCTCCCTCCTAGGCTTTATAGTACATAATAATAATAGTAATATCAGCAATAATGTATTTTATTATTATTCAAGCCACTGTAGCCAAGGTGTTTGTAAGGGAATGTATCCCTGACTGGTGTAGATCATTAGAAAGAGATAATGATTGAGGCCCTAGCAGTAGACGACTTAACCCAGAGTTATGGAGTAAGATAAGAAGAGGACCCAAGGCAGAATCACATAGAAACTAATATTTAAGGAAGGAAGGCCTAAAAGGAAAATATTATTAAAAAGGAAACAGAGATGTAAGAGAAAGATAGTCAAAGGTGGCACTGCTGGATCCAAAAAACAAGAGTATTAATATGGATTGGAGAAGGTATCACATAGTTAAATGATGCAGAGAGCTCAAGAAAGAAAATTCAAAGCCGCCATTTAAATCTATCAATTAGTAGTTCTCCAATGACCTTGGAAAAGGCAGTTTCAGTGAAATATAAGCAGTGGAAGCCACTTCACAGCAGGGGAAGGGGGGAGGGAATGGTGAGGAAATGGAAAAAAGAGTGGACATATCTTTTTCAAATGTTTTTCTATGAAGGGGAAAAAGAAATCAGTAACTGATTTTAAAAATAGTCATCGTTGTCAGTCGTGGTGTTGCTTATTGTTTATTTCAAGGTATTTCAGTCCTAATGGAAAGGGTTATAAGCAGATGAGTGCACCCCCCCCAACACCGCCTATTAGAAAGGAAAGTATTGGTGTTGAGGTCACTCTGTTCTAAGCTGACACAGACATACAAGGTGAAGACATCTGAAAAGAATAATGAGAAAGTTAGAGAAATGAGCAGTGTAAAAAAAAATTGAGTCTTGAAAGAGAATCTTGAAAAATCTACAAGAAATGGAAGTAAAATTTCCCCATACAGTTGAAAAGCCAATTAAAATTGGAGAACACAGGGGTGCCTGGCTGGTTCAGTTGGTTAAGTCTCAACTCTTGGTTTCAGCTCAGGTCATGATCTCAGGGTTGTGAGATCAAGCCCTGCATCTGGCTCTGCTCTCAGCACCATCTGCAGTCTGCTTGACCTTCTCTCCCTCTGCCCCTCCCCCTGTGTGCACTACTGGAAAGTAAGGACTGGGTCAAGGCGTGTGGCTGATAAGAGAAAGAAGCTGAGAGATGACGCTATGTGATTCACAGTGGGTTGAAAGAATAGATGCAGTGGAATTAAAGCAAATGAGAAAAGAGGACATATAAAAGTGTGATCAGGAAAGTGGAGATTTTTATGTATGAAATACAATTTAGTATGAAAAAAAGAAGAAAAGAAACATCTTCATAACAGTCCAGAAGCAGGCTATGGTTCTCCAGGGATTGAGCAAACCTCTATCCTGCTTTCTACTTGGAATTAATTGAAAATTTATTATGTTATTTTTCTTAACTAGCTACAAGTGAGAAGATTTGAGGTATACCTCGGCTGTTCTGTGTCTACAGACCCAAAGAATGAAAGAAGTAATTTCCCAGAAGGATTTAGTTACTAATTAACGAATTTTATTTCATAGATTTTTCTTAAGGTACCTAATTTTTGATCAAATGATTATTTCTCAAATTGACTTGTGGATGTACACAGGTTCATGTTAAGCATTCATGAACAATCAATTTTTGGCTTTGTATAACCTTGAAACAGCTTATTTAGCACCCTGTGGACAAAGCTGCCTGATGATTTTTGACTTGGATGTTTTATTGTCATAGAACGACAGCCTCAGAACTCTCTCCCTAACCCTTGCTTTCCCCCAACACTGTCTTCTAATTATCGATAAGCATAATCAAACAGAAAAGCAATTGGAGCCCAGCAAGACTGTTGCTCCTTCTATCAAACCAAGTTCGCCTAGGAATAATTGCTGTTCTGACAACTTCTATAGCTTTCCTCAACCCCCTACAGTGACCTCCCTAGCATCTAACTTCTCCAGCATTACCAAAATGTATTATCTTTCCATGAGAAAAATCACTGATTTGTGAACATGCAGCCAATCTAAGCTTGTTTGAAAGTCAGGTGGTAGGATGGCCTTCATTTTCACTTATTACATACCAACATTTTATCAATGCAGCCACATCAAGACCTACAAATTATGTGTCAAGGAGGAAGATCCACAGGATATGCCTTCCCGGGCTTTTTTTTTTTTTTTTTTTTTCTGCTTCTCTTGCTTTGGGAATTCACAGATTAAAAGTAAACAACATGTGGGCATCCTACTTGTAAAAATCAGTCACTCCTTCCATAAAGAAGCTAAAGGGATTGTTTCTGATGCTTGGTTAGTTATACTTTGGCAAACAGTTCAACAAATGTTTCTTGAGCACTCAAATCCACTTTTGAAGATGTCTTTCACTCTCTGAGGTTATTAGATTGTTGCCAACGGGTTTAAGTTCCAGGCATCAAACATTCCAAATTTCACCGTGAATAGTGTTGAATTGACAAATGCTTCAGTTTCTTACCAGATATAGAGAGCCTAAATCGTAGATACTAAGTATTAGCTTTTTTAAGTATTTGTATTCCATAGAAAATGTCTATACTCTATCAGCAAGGTTTTACCCATCGTTTTACATGTCAGAGTGAGATTCATCTACATTTCTGCTTTTGTCAGAGGTTTTCAAGTATTAAGTGAGAACAAATTTAAAATAGTTTAATTCCATGTCTGATTTGATGCTTAGAAAATCCTGTTCTTTTAGTTGACATGTCCCACAGTTGACCCTTGAAAATACGGCGATTAGGGGTACCAACCCCCATGCAGTCAGAACTCCAGGTCTATCTTTTGACTCCCCCAAAACTTAACTACTAATAGCCTACTGTTGACTGAATGCCTTTGCGATAACATAAATAGTCAGCACATATTTTGTGTGTCCTACATATTATATACAGTATTCTTACAATAAAAGTAAGCTAGAGAAAAGAAAATGTCATCAAGACAGTACTGTGCTATGAAACGATCTGTATGTAAGTGGACCGGTGCAGGTCAAGCCCATGTTCAAGGGTCAACTGTATTTACTGTTCCCTGGTACTATTTTTCACTGGTGCTGCTTTACCACTTTGCTCTTACCTGCTTAGCAGTCATGTCCAAAGAATATTTATTTGAATTTTTTCATCTGAAGTTAATCAAAGGAAATTATTTAGCCCGTTTGTTAAAAATTTATTTTATTTTTTTAAGATTTTATTTATTTATTTGAGAGAGAAAGAGAATGAGAGAGAGCGAAAGAGAATGAGAAGAGAGAGAGCGCGTGCACACGAGGGGGGGAGGGTCAGAGGGAGAAGCAGACTCCCCGCTGAGCAGGGAGCCCGATGTGGGACTTGATCCCGGGACTCCAGGATCATGACCTGAGCCGAAGGCAGTCGCTTAACCGACTGAGCCACCCAGGCGCCCTGTTAAAATATATTTTAAAAAACACAACCTAGTTTTATAATAACAGCTTATAAGACTATAGAGTTTCCATATCGAAGACCACAGCTGTTCACTGATTTTCCACCCTAAATGATCTGAGACAGCATTTTTGCAGCATCAAAGGACTGCAATAAATAATGAGTTCACCCTTCTGTTTGGGACTAAGGAAGATTTTTTTTTTTTAAATCAAAGAGGATTCACCCTATTATACGTACTTGAATTAGTAGGTTGTTTTAAGGTGCTTCTGTTTAATTCCCATAAGAAAATAACCCCATTTTTTACTTTTATAGAGATCGTCACTCTCTAAAATCCTCATTTGGTGAAAATCTAAAAATAAAAGTAGTAAAAAATTGAAAATCTCAGTCAACCTAAAAGGGGAAAAACAGTGCCCTCTTCCCCAATTCTGAGTCACTTTGCAAAGCAAATAGATAAGGCTCAAGCTCACTCTCTGTGTGCCTTTACAGTCTCCGTGCACCTGGGGGAGATACCACAGAGTTTTCAATCAATAACCTCCCAAATTCCAGGAACAATTACTTTATTCTCACGGGTCTGTAAGAGGGGTGAAAAGTCTTTAAGATCTCCAAATCGCAAGTATGATGTGAATTCATAAAGCTTACATCTGTGGGTAGTTGTGACTCAGCTTTCTCTTTGTTTATCAATTATCCATTTAGAGATGCAAAATAGAAGACAACAACAATGCAAACCAAATAACTCAAATGAATTAGCCAGTTTGCTCAAATCTTTCCCTGGGAAAATGCACATTGGTGAAATCACCAACACAGACTGTTTTTAACCTTACATCCTTACATCTGTGTAAGCACTGAATAGGAATTAAAACTGTCACTTCAGTGCATTAAGAGATATTTTTAAATTGTGTGTTAAGTCAGTCTTGATGCATCTCTATAGGAAACACAGACCATTAGAAAATGCTCTCACTTTTCAGAGAATACAAGTAGCATATTCCCAATTTTTTCATTTGGCAGAAAGATGAAATATTTTTCTTCTCTTCTTAAATAGCAAGGAAAACCTAAACATTTTTCTCAGAGCAAAACAGGGAGAGACCATTGCAAATTTTGTTTCTATTAGAAAAGAGCTTGCAAGAATCAGATATCAGATATTTTGAATGACTCTACAGTATTATAATATCCATATAAAATTTCCACTTTACCCAGTTTTTTGAAAAGCATTAATAAACATTATATACTTTTTTTTTTGGGGGGGGGGAAGCTCTTTCCAGAAACGTGCTTCATATAAAAGCACGTCATCTGCAGTGTTCTATGATCTTGCCATCACAGTTAACTAAATGAGACACAGGCTTTAATCTATATTGGAATTTTATTTGATCACAACTGCTATTTATAGACAGCTACTGAAGTTTTTGTACTTTACTATACAAATATCATTTATTTCAGGACAACATACAGAAATGTGTTTACTTAATATACTCATACTCCAATAGCTACCTTCTTTTAGACTTGCTGCAATATTTTCCCTAAGAGAGCAAGCATTCTCCTCCCCACTCTTCATTCTCTGAAAGAGCTAATGTTTTTCCTTAACTGTCTCCACATCCCACTGCCACATAATAGGACCCTGAGTGACTCAGTGGGGTCCTTCCCTACCAAAAGCAATCATGACATCACTGATGTCCCTATAGAAGCATTAGGAAAGAGTCTTAAAAAGATGGAGCTGCTAAATATTTAATCCTGACTAATAGCTGCACTAGGCTAAAACAATTAGCAAATTTATCAGTCAGTGTTCAATCTACATGTCTATTTTTAAAGATAAATCTTTGTGAGAATATACCTTACATGTTCATTACAAAGGTCAGGGTATGGAAGTAGCGGCAAAATAAGCTTTCTTCAGTGGAACGCAAGATCATGAAACTAAAACATCTGCATAGATCAGAAACATTTTTTGAGCTACTAGTGAACTGGATCAAATTGGTGTGTTTTAATGAAAACAAATGGTTTGCATCAGTAACAAAAAGCATGACTGGAATCATCACTCATGAACATCTTTGTTATTCTCTCCCAGTTTAGACACTTATTAATGGTTTGACCTTTATAGTTGATATTTTATTGTCCTAATATCTTATGACTCCAGAATATCATTATATTTAATAAACCAAATGAAATGAGGGGGCTTTTGCCGCCGATCTAATATTAACATTATCTTTTGGTATATATATCATTCTAACAAACTGTTAAACATAAAGATGGAACTATAAAGTCTTTTCAGTATAGCAGACACAAACAAATTAATCCCTTGCATCGCATTTTTTTCACAAAAATGGGATCATGAGGAACATCTATCGAAATAACAGCATCATGCTATTGGGAGACCGATCCTCTAGACATGTAAGTAGGGACGCTGGCGATTATATGTAGAAAGACAACGTGCGTATAATATGGAGATTATTCGAAGTCTACCGCTTTCAAATGTTTTCCTCAGGATTTTCATTGCGCTAGAATCACAACTGTTAACATCTACAGGGACCTGAAGACAGTGAGCTGTGCACAGGCTTATTGATCTAAGAAGAAATTTTGCTCAGGGTGTCTGTTATAACCCCATGGAGATAAGAAGTTTCCCTTTGAAAATAGTTTCTTTAGTGACTAACACTGCACCTGGAATCAAAGGAGTTTCCTATTGACCCTGCCTGAGAGGATGACGCGGGCTGAATCAAAAAGTAGAAGGTATGAGGGAAGGCAGGCAAATAGGAAGATGGCTACAGTCCCGGGAGCGCCTACGCCTGGGAGGCAACCCTTCCCCAGACAACCCGTGATTTCTGCCCGAGACTCAACCTGGGAAATGAGGGCAGGAGCTCATGGACTTGGAGTCGCACACTGTTGACATGAAGTTGTGCTTTTCAAAAATAGGGAAATGCAAGTTAAAGGATGCTTTATCGGGTAAAAAAACAAACATTAAACTCAAAAAATAAACGTCAAATTATGTAATTTATTTTTCTTCCACAACAAAATGAAGCTTTTTGGAAGGAGTATTCTAATGAGCCTCTTGACCAATAAATGAAATTGCATTTTACTGAGAAACAGAAAACGTAAGGTTTACTCTTCACTGCATCATTTAAATTGCGGGGCAAAAATAAAATGATTCATTTTCAAGTGTGTAGGACAGATAGCTGAAAGCTCTACTAAACATAAAAAATATAATATATTTGAATTATATTCACTGTCAAGGGAGTGTTGTCTGGAAGTTTCATATGTTAAATATGAGTTTAATTTGAGCATTTCCATTTTTCCAATTTAGGCTGAGATAAGTGCTCTTATGACAACTTATGTTAATGAAGCTAAACCCCAAAGAGTTTATTCAATGAACCGAGAAGCATCAAATATCTCCACGAGGGAGATGATGTCATAAGCAACACTGATTACTATTGCTTTCTCTGGTGTTGGAATTTTACTGGCTATTTGTCTAAGTGCATAATAATTTTTAACATTCCTGAATTATTTATTATATGAATGTTGACTTCTACAGATACCTATTATGAGAAATTGCATAGGATTTCACAGCAATAATCTGAAATCACATTGGAAATTGATACACATATGCTGATTTACATGGCTACTAATACATTATCTCTTGTTGCCTTTGAACATTCCATTTCTATAAGCAATATAATCTACTCGAAGCCATAAAACCAGTGACGGCTGTACAGTGGAGAGTCAGCCTATTTAAACCCTGATTTTACAATCAACGTTGTGTGCCCTCAGAATCAACCACAGAGATGCTAGATCACAAAATCACAGTTCTCTTGATGCCTTGTGCAAGTGCATCTACATTTCTGCTTTTGTCAGAGGTTTTCAAGTATTAAGTGACACCTTTATGACCATGTCTGACTCTTGACTGAGACCTATTAACCCTGATGTGTGGCTTCTTCAGATGGCCTGAGTTTCCTCATAGTATGGCAACCTCAGGGTGGTTGGACTTCTTACATGAAGGCTCAAAGCTAAAAATCAAGTGGTCCAGCATATAAGGCAGAATCTCCATTGACTTCTAGGACCTAGTCTCACAACTCACATAGCTACATTTTTGCCATTTTTTTATTTTGAAACAGTCACAAGCCCACCCAAATTCAACAGGAAGGGATGTAGATAACCACTGTTTGTTGGGACGGTAGCAACACATGGCTTGGAAGGTAGAGAACACATGGCTTGGCAGGTATGTTGTGGCCATCTTTGGAACCTACAGTCTGAAGTGATATCAACAAGAGAAGTGGAAATGGGAACAGGCATCTCTCATACTTTTGGAGTGTTAAGAACTGTAGAAAGACTAAAGCTGTGTGTATGTGTGTTCAAAGATCTGTTAATTCTACTGCTAGAAATGTGCTCAACTGAAATGCATTTACCAAAAGACACGCAAGAGAATGTTCCTAGAAACCCTACTTTTAATAGTCCAAAACTAGATAGTCCTTTTGAGAAACAGCTCTGGGTTGGTATTGGGTCTTTAGTAAAGAATGAACACTTATCCTTAGAACACCAAATGACATGAAACCCGTGTTGCCCATATTGAACTGGGAGTTGTTGGATCCATTAATCCTTAAGGTAGGTCATGTGCAGGTGTAGCCCAACAAAATAGAAATGGTATATATGGGATGTGTGGGTCTGAAAGGTACAAGTAATATGCATAGTAGGTCGCTCAGATTCCTGTGGTACTCTCACTGCATTGCCTTCAACCCACATCTGTGACCTCATGGGTGTTCCCTATTACCAGTGTGGAAAACTATGACTTGGTTTACAACTGCCTTTGCCATATAAATAAGATAGCACCAGCTTAAAGTGTTGTACTACTGACTTACATCCCAACTCAAGGGTAATCCCAAAAAACAATAGCAGAGGGAACCCCCACTTAGCCTGAGAGAGAGATTTTGTGTATAAATCCAGAAATAATTTTTGCCTGGAAAGAAAAATGATCAAAATCGTGTTATGCTTATTCATAAACATTTGATAACTAAACAATATCCATTGCTGAGTAGGCTCTCAATAAGGAACATCCAGTCAGTCAGCCCCATTCCCAGTCACCCCATTCAGTGGGCCATACACAAAATAGCAATGCAGCAGAAAAGATGTTATGAATGGTCTCAACAGCATGCACTTCTCACCAAAGCTGATTCATCTCCCACCCCTGCTGAGTACGTAGACTGCTGAAAGCAGAGGTCAAAACATGCCATTATTTCCCAGGGGGACCAGCCAACTGCCCTATGGCAGCTTGCTAACTTTGAAAACTTCTTTTCTGGGGGCAGCAGTAATATATCCTCCCTAGAAAAACACCTATTCTGGGTACAGATTTGCTTTCACTGCCTTCCATGTTTCTGCCACCATGATCACTCATGGATTTATGGAATGCTTTATTTACCATCATAATGTACTACATAAATATTGCTTCTACACAAGAAATGTGTTAAAGGTTTTAAGACCATGGAATTTATTGATCTTACCTAATATCTCATTGCCCAAAGACAAGCGACCTGATAGAAAAATGGAATACATTTCTCAAAACTGTGAGAGTGCCAGCTAAAAGAAAACACTGCAGAATTGGAGTGCTGTCATACTGGATGCAAAATACACTTTGAGTCATCAAGCACTTTATGGTACACTTTCTCCCATAGGCAGAGCACCAAGGTCTCTGAACCAATGCCCTAGGAGGGGCTCCTATCACAACTGGACCTCTTAATTCACTTCAAGTGTTCTAGATTCCCATCCCTGTAACCATGAACACTGCTGGTTCACAAGTCCTAGTTCTCACGGGAGGAAGGCTTTCACTAGGGTGTCATAACAATGTTTCCATTACACTGGAAACTGAGACAACCATTTTGGACTCCCCCTGCTACACGACCAGCAGGCTAAGAGTAAAATGAACTATTGTGAGGTTAGAGTATTTAATACCGCGAGTAATTCTATTCTCAGGGAGAAATAAGTTTGCCACTACACAATGGGACAAGAAGGAAGATTATGTCTGAAATGCAAAATATTCTTCAGGACAACTCTACTACTTCCAGTCTGCTAGGGAAATTTAATGGAAGACTGTAGAAGTTAGATAAAGGCAGGAGTACTGAGGACTCCGAACTTCAGGGTCCCACTTCCAGGTAAGGAACACAGCCCTTCCCATCAAGATAAACTGGCTTCTTACTATGTTCAAAATTGGAAGTTCCTGTAGAAGACTGAGTGGTGAGAAGGAAGAAGCCACTGTATGTCTTCCAGACCTCTCTGTTTCTGGTGGTTCTTTAGAAGTTTTGTCTTTTTCATGGGTCCAGTTCCCACTAAGCAATACCTGTGGTAGATGCACTTTCTGCTCTCAAATTACGATGCTACTCTTTGTTGCTCTATCTTGATAGATTATGGAGGTTTTCCTACTATTGCTAATCTCTGAATTGATACACTATTCACTGTTTGGCTTTTAAGGTCTCTTAACATTTTGGAACTAGTTCCCCATATTAAATTTCACCTATTAAAGTATCTGGCATGGACTCTGTTTTCCTTTCTAAAACTTGACAGGTAAAGAATTAGAGGTAACAGAGCTCTTAGGTTCCTTAAGCAAAAAAACTCATTCTTCAATTTTATGCAGTGCCTTGAAGTTGGTATCTGCTGTCTCTTAATATGATCAGTACTTTTTCACATTTTTGTAAATGTTCCTTTTGTGTTTGTTGGCTTTGTAGGGGATACAGAAGGGGCAGCAAGGTGAGCAGTAGGAATCAGAAACCAAAACCTAACCTCAAAGGCAGCCTTTAAAAGTGATTATAAAGATTGCAGTGACACAGAAAAGTGCATAAGATATAATGCTTAGTGGAATGAAAAAATAATCAAAAAATTAAACATGCAGACAGTATAACTCCAACTAAAGAATTGGAATCATTTAATAATGCCCTATATGCAGGAAAAAAATTTAAGTGGAAATATACCAAAATACCTTAGCAGTGGAATTATGGATTTTATTTGGTACTTTGATTGCTTTTCAAATTCTTTTCTAGTGACTGTATTACTTTTATAAAATATTCATATCAAAATACAATGATAAAGGCATTCAGCTTTTCAATATTTTCAAATATATAACATACCTGAATTTATTTTCATAAGTATCTTTGCTCTATTATTTTAATTTTCTTTAAAAAGAACAATAAATTACAGGCATGTCTAGTCCCATTGGTTAAAAAAATTCATGTGAAATACTTTATTTTCACAAAATTTGAATAAATTCTCAAAAAATTCTAAAATATCACTAAAGTTGTTATTAAAAGCATATGTTATTAGGACTTTATTTCAGTAATAACTATGCCTTCCAAAACATATTTAAGCTTGGAGAATTTTATCTATAGACACTATGGTTCATAAAAAAAATCAAAATTTCAGTTATGTTTTTATAAAAGGGAAATCGGAGGGGGAGATGAACCATGAGAGACTGTGGACTCAGAAATAAACTGAGGGTTCTAGAGGGGAGGGTAGTGGGTGGATGGGTTAGCCTGGTGATGGATGTTAAAGAGGGCACATACTGAATGGAGCACTGGGTATTATATGCAAACAATGAATCATGGAACACTACATCAAAAACTAATGATGTAATGTATGGTGATTAACATAATAAAAAAATAAATTTAAAAAAATATCTTTTATTAGACAAGACTAAAAACAAATCTGTGGCATTGGGAATGACCTCTTTCCTTCAAGTAGCATTTGTAGCATTTTAGAGTTTCACAATATAAAAATACACAATATAATTGCCTTTGTTTCAAATAAATTCAATATAAATTTCATAATATAGTTTGAGTAATGCACTGTTAATTAGAACAATTATAAGTAGTTATTCTTTATTTAATCTGAATATACATTCTCTGTACAGAAAGCACAATGATTTACCTTGTGGTAACATTTTTCCAAATACTCAGAGCAAATACAAAGGGCAGGTTTTGTTTTTTAAAGTTAAATATCTACAAAGAAACTAATACTATAATATATTCCTATGCCACTCAAAAAAATGCTCAATCAGTACAAATATTCCACTTTGCAGAGATTTCATTCAGCCAAACTGGAATGCAAAGCCTAGCCTAAAGTTCAGAGTAAATATTAATATAGCTATAAAGTGACAAATGATAGATACAGAACATGGCCCCATTTGCTTGTTGGCATTTGGTAAGAAACAGAATAACCTAAGAGTCATTACTTATAGTTCTTTGCCCCATCTTATACACACACACACACACACACACACACACACACACACACACAACACACACACACACACACACAGAACACATACCCTACACATAAGTAAAGCCAGAAGAATTTCATTGTATTAATTTATAAAACTCATCATTTTAAAATTAAAATTAAATTACATTATATATTTATTTATTTATTTACATTTTAATTCCAGTGTAGTTAACTTATAGTACTATATTAGGTGTACAATATAGTGAGTTAACAATTCCATATTTTACTCAGTGCTCATCAAGATAAGTGTACTCTTAATCCCCCTCACCTGTTTCACCAATTCCCCTACCCTCCTTCCCTCTGGTAACCCTCTGTTCTCTATATTCAAAGGTCTGTGTCTCTTTTTTTTTTCCCTTTGTTCATTTGTTTTGTTTCTTTAATTCCACATATGAGTAAAATCATATGGCATTTGTCTTTCTCTGACTGATTTATTTGACTTAGCATTTTACTCTCTAGATTCATCCCTGTTGTTGCAAATGGCAAGATTTCATTCTTTTTTATGGCTGAATAATATTCCATTATATATATATATACATATATCCATTATATATATCCTTTTTCTTTATCCATTCATCTATTGATTGACACTTAAGCTGCTTCCATAATTTGGCTATTATAAATAGTGCTTCAATAAATATAGGGGTGCTGGGGCTCCTGGGTGGCTCAGTCGTTAAGCATCTGCCTTCGGCTCAGGTCATGATCCCAGCGTCATGGGATTGAGACCCACATCGGGCTTCCTGCTCAGTGGGAAGCCTGCTTCTCCCTCTCCCACTCCCCCTGCATGTGTTCCCTCTCTCATTGCCTCTCTCTCTGTCAAATAAATAAATAAAAATCTTTAAAAAAAATAAATAAACCTGGGGTGCATATATCCCTTCAACTTAGTATCTTCATATTCTTTGGGTAAATACCCAGTAATGAAATTACTAGATCATAGGGTAGGTTCCATTTTTAAGTTTTTGAAGAATCTCCATACTGTTTTCCACAGTGGCTGCACCAGTTTGCATTCCCACCAACAGTGCATGAAGGTTTCTTTTCCTCCACATCTTCACCAACGCTTGTTGTTTCTTGAGTTTTTTATTTTAACCATTCTGACAGGTGGGAGGTGATCTCTCATTGTGGTTTTGATTTACATTTCCTTGATAAGGAGTGATGTTGAGCCTCTTTTCATGTGTCAGTTTTCCATCTGCATGTCTTCACTGGAGAAATGTCTGTTCTTGTCTTCTGCTTATTTTGTACCTGAATTATTTGTATTTTTGGTATTGGGTTGTATCAGTTATTTATGTATTTGGGATACCAACCCTTTATTGGCTGTGTCATTTGCAAATATCTTCTACCATTCAGTAGGCTATTTTTTAGTTTTGTTGATTGTTTCCTTCACTGTGCAGAAGCTTTTTGTTTTGATGTAGTTCCAATAGTTTATTTTTGCTTTTGTTCCTGAAAATTGAAGTTAAATTTTAAATCATCTTTCTGAGAACTGTATTTTCCGAAACTATTTTAGTTGGCTTGAACAGTTTAAGATTTTGACTTTTTTGAATACTTTTTCAACCTAGAGGATTTTATATAAATCAAATCTAGATTGAAAGCAGCATACTAAACACACACTGTTGGGGAAAGGGATTATTGAAGAAATATAATGCCAAGATAAAGATAATGAATATCCTTATTATGTGCATAGTAAATAGTAATTGCCAATATCTTGTGATTTATATAGATATTGCTTCTGTTCTTTTGGTCTTGTGTGTTTATTTTTTACTTTGCATTTATTTTTATAATTTTTTGGCTATTAAAAATAATCAGTATCTTGAACCTTATATTAGAATCTGAGCCGACTGCCTGGAGTATATACTGGTATATTTTTGCTGTGTTCATGGCTAGTTGAGTATTTTTCAGATATAATTTTCAGAAGAAACAAAATATATTTCAAATTGAAAAAATATGCTCAGTGTTTACATATAAGTGAATTAACATTTTGCTATCTATTGCTGAATAACAAACGACTCCAAAAATTAGTGAGGTACAACAGCAACTGTTGGTCAGAAACTCAGGTAAGGCACTGTGAGATAGTTTCTCTCTTTTCCATGGTGTTTGGGACCCAGGTAAGGGAGTAATAGACTTTATCTCATATTAACATCTGTGGGTTTTTTTTTTTTAATCTCTACAGATAGTTCTTAAGATCACATGGCTTTGGGATTTACTGTTCTAGGTTCAAACTCCAAACAAACTAAAAAAAAAAAAAAAAAAAAACATTATATTTTACGAAGCATTTCTTTTGAAGCAACTTAATTTTCTATCTAAATGATTTCCATAGATTCATGAATAAGCCTTTGCCAACAAAAACAATAACGTATGGATGATAAATCTTTCAGAATGGAAAATAAGGACGGATGTTAACTTCCGCACTCACCACCCAGATCAAACTGGCAATTACCAAACAGCTGTCTCAGCACACTACAGGTTTTCAGAGGGAAGACTTCTGTATGTATGTGTATGTGTTTGAGCAAATATTTATTCCTGGCCATTTACTTTAATTGCAACTGCTTATTCCCAATAAGTGGTTGTTTCAGCTTAAAGGTGGAGGGTCTGTAGGACTGAAGAGTGTCAGACCCTGAGAAGGTAACAACGGAAATGTAAAGTATTCTTAGCATTGAATAATGACGATCTAATGAAAGATACTAATGACAAGGTTGTCCACAATTGTTTGATGATCATTAACAAATCACACTATCTTCCCTTTCTCTCTGTAGTTATCAGTCTCCTGAAGCAAACTACATGGTAAATTCTTTTGACAAAAGGCAATTCCTTTTCTCCATTTCCTCTTTAACTCTATAATGAAATCCTAATGAGTAGTAAAGGTTTCTGTGAGTGGTACAATAATCATCCATTGTATTACTGATTGAAAAGAACTTGCTGCATATTCAGAGAGATATAAAGGAACTGATTTTCAAACAAATAGTTTTGATAGGCAGATTCAGGACAAATCTAAATTGTATTTAATTATGCTACTGTGCAGTGTTCCTATAACAGTTTTTCACATGTCAAGTTAATATCTTTAATATCTTTAAGAACTATTTTAATGTGTAGAGTCTATTTCCTGATTAGTTACATCCATTTTAATACTATTTCTACATATCAGTACTCTGGGAATAATGACATAATGGTAGTCTAGGAAGTCAAAATATTGTCTTAAATAAAACCTTTAGGGATAATGTTTTGAAATATGTAGGCCTATAGGGAAGGGGGAGGTCTTCTAACATTAACTTGATGGCCTTTCTAAGAATGAAAATGTTTTTGTTTTCACACACTCTCAATTGCCTACAGCTTTAAATTCTGTTTTGCAAAGGAAACATATACATATTATGAAAAATGTGCTGTGTCAAGTGTGTTTGTTATGGTATCTCCAACCTAATGAATGATTTGCTGTAGCCAAGAGCTTGAGGCCTCTTACCTGAACACTTGTACATATATTTCATCGTGTGTGCTCACTCTACCTTTACAATGTTAACAGAGAAAAATATGAATACATCCAAAAAGTTTTGCCCAGAAGAGAAAACAAAAGTGATTTTTAAAAGTTAGATTTTAAAATAAATTAAGTTGAGAAATTATGGGCACATAGCACATAGCTAAAAGTTCAATGGAAAATTTTGACCTTCTTGCATTCTGTCTTTGCAATTCGGTAGCCTCAAAAATATAATGTCCTTGAATTTTCACCTTTTGGTATTATTTTCATTTTTCATTAGTTCCTTCTTTAATACATCTTTTACATCTGACTAAATATATCCTTGAGTTTCTCTTAGCCCAGCTTGGAAAGCTACCTCCCCCACCCCAGACAATCACAAAATTTAACAAGGAAAACAAAACAGGACAAGTAACCTAACAAAAGATCTTTGAATTAGACCACTTGCTATTTCACATTTCTTAGTTTCTTTAACTTGCAAGATAGATGTTCATTAGCCATTTGTATTTTCACATCTCTGAATTATCTTTTCATGTATTTTTCTTTGGGTAGTTTCTTTTGACAATTTATAATACAGTTGATTGGGTTCCACCTTTCTTAATTACAGTCATATTCTAGTACTGGCTGCAGGGGATTATAGCCTCATCACCTTGATCGTACTTCAGTATTTCTATAGTTTATATAGATTATATTCGAGTTTAGCTATCAATATAATTTATTGATACCATTTAACTTGATTTTGTGATTAGTCTACCATCTTGAAACCATAGGTCATTCACTTAAAGTTTTAAATGGCATATCTTCTGTGATTACCCTGATTTATTTCCACAATTGACAAACGCTTAGGTCAAGTGATAGAACTGAAGTAGAAAAAAATAAATTTCTTTCCAAAATCATTTCTTCTAAATTGCCTTATCAACTTTTCATACTTGAGAAGGACATAAACGTCATATACAGGAACAAATACTGTAAGGCACCCTTTGACTATGGAAATAATTATGCCCTGTGTAACTATTAAGAAAGAAGTCAAAACGAACCATTTCAAGTTGGTCTTGGATTTCTAAGAGATAAAACTCACTATACAACTACATGATTTATCAAATACTTCTAAAAGGAGGGATTAATCATCAGTAAAATATTACTTCTTTTTTTAAATTTTTTTTATTAAAGATTTTATTTATTCACTTGAGACACAGAGATACAGAGAGGGAGAGAGAGCATGAGCAGGGAGAGAGGCAGAAGGAGAGGGAGAAGCAGGCTCCCCGCTGAGCCAGGAGCCCGATGTGGGGCTCGATCCCAGGATCCTGGGATCATAACCTGAGCCGAAGCAGACGCTTAACCATCTGAGCCACCCAGGCACCCAGTAAAATATTACTTCTGAATGTGCGGCTGAGAACTGTAGAAATACTGAAGTACGATCAAGGTGATGAGGCTATAATCCCCTGCGGCCAGTACTAGAATATGACTGTAATTAAGAAAGGTGGAACCCAATCAACTGTTATTATAATTGTCAAAAGAAAGTACCCAAAGAAAAATACATGAAAAGTGAATTCAGAGGGGTGAAAATACAAATGGCTAATGAAAAAAGTTGCAAGTTCAGCTAGCAACATAACAAAATAATAATGAGATATCATTTTTACCTATCAAATTATCAAAGATTATGCATACAACAATACCAAATATTTGCAAATGTTTAACAGTGTCTCATACATTTCTGGTGGGATGTAAATTTTTACCTGTTCTAGAATGCAGTTAGTAAACATATATTACTAACTCTTAAGTATATTTATAATATTTTGATTAAGTCCACTTTTAAGAAGTTATTCTATAAGGAGTACCCCAGACACATACATAATTATATACAAAGTTGTTCATTGCAATTATTAATAATAAAAAGTTATAAATAACCTACATATCAAAAAAACAGGACACTGATTAAATGTATTTTCTGATACAATGGATTATTAGTCATCTTTAATTATATTCTTAGAGAACTTAATGACATGTTAAGTAAGAAAAACAATATATAGATGTTTTTGTTTCATATATCTATTGCATCAAAAAACAAAAAATTAGAAATGCCAAATTGTTAAAGGTTATTTTTATGTTCTGAAATTGTGGTTGATTTGTGCTTATTAATAACATATATATAAATGATTAGGCAATAATTATTTACCTTTATTTAGTAATCTTTTCAAATAGGTTTTCAAACTTCATGTGGATCACTGTGAGTTACTTTTTGAAAAATTAACGATGTTACTGTGATTCAATCATGTTGTTTTATGTAACTGGAGTTCATCTCTTTTTACTGGGCACACCAGTTGGTTTTTGCTGTATAGAAAACTATCCCAAACTTAGTAGCTTAAAAGAGCAATCACATTTAGCTCACAATTCCATGGGTCAACAGCTTGGGCTGAGCTCAAGTGGGCAGTATTTATTCTGGTTTCCCCGTGCGCACACATGCAACGGTGATTGGCTCATAGCTTTATTTAGAGATTGGTTGTTCTAGGACAGCATCCCTTATGTGTCTGATGGTAGGTGCTAGCTGTCAGCTCAAGTGATGGAGTTAACTGGAACACTTATCTCCAACAGATTGGCCTGGCCTTATACATATAGCGGCAGCTTCAGTGTTTCCATGAGGAAAACATTCCGATGAAAAAGCACTTTTAAATTTTCTGCTTGCATCACATTGGCTAGAGTCTCATTGTCCAAAGCACATGGCTAAGCCCACAGTCAGCATGCAAAGGTACTAGTTAAGAACTGTCCAAAGCACATGGCTAAGCCCACAGTCAGCATGCAAAGGTACTAGTTAAGAACAGAAATTTAGGGAAGAGTAAATAAAATGAGGGACCATGACTGCTGAAATGTACCATACTCTTCTATGTTATTTCAAATATACCACAGTTCACTTACCCATTATCCTGTTGACAGATATTTAGATCATTTCTGGGTTCTTTTTTTAGCAACAGTATTATTATGACTGCTTTTGTATACATCCCCTGTTCATAGGTGCAAGTTTTCTTAGATATATAACCAGGAGTGGATTTGGTAGGGAAGTATGTGGCCAGTTGTATAAGGTAATGCCATTTTTTTCCCATTAAGGCTATTGCAATTATACTCTCACTGGCAATGCAGAGGAGTTGTAGGGATTAGAGAAATCAAGCATTAACAGCAACAGGTAACACACAGAGCTTTCTATATAACAGATGTTGTTCCAAGTCCTTGACATATTGACTCACTTAATCCTCACAATAGACCTATGAGGTGAATACTATTTTCATCCCCATTTTACAGATAAGGAAACTGAGGCAAAGGTTAAGTATTTTGTACAAGATCACCCAGTTAGTACATGGTGAAACCAGGGTTCAAACACAAGCAGTCTGGTCCCAGAAGCTGTGTTCTTAATCTTCCCTCTACCTCTTAATTCTGCTAAACATTCAAGAAGGTAGTGAGAGCATTTGTGGAGGTCAATACACCCACCAGATTAACATGTAATGGAAGTTTGTTTATTTGGACTTGGGCCTGACCTATTTAATAACATCTCAGGGTCTTTATACCTTAACTGCCAAAGAGCACAGTAATTGAAAAAAAGAATGTGATCATGCCAAATTTTTTTTTTCTATGGTTTTGAGACAATAATGATTTTCCAGAGAATGTGTTTGTTGTTGTTGTTGTTGTTGTTTCTTTTATTATGTTATGTTAAGCACCACACATTACATCATTAGTTTTTGATGTAGTGTTCCATGATTCACCCAGTGCTCCTTTCAATATGTGCCCTCTTTAATACCCATCACCAGGCTAACCCATCCCCCCACCCCCTCCCCTCTAGAACTCTCAGTTTGTTTCTCAGTCCATAGTCTCTCAAGGTTCATCTCCCCCTCCGATTTCCCCCCCTTCATTTTTCCCTTCCTATTATCTTCTTCTTCTTTTTTAACATATAATGTATTATTTGTTTCAGAGGTACAGGTCTGGGATTCAACAGTCTTACACAATTCACAGTGCTCACCATAAGACATACCCTCCCCAATGTCTGTCACCCAGCCACTCCATCCCTCCCACCCCCACCACTCCAGCAACCCTCAGTTTCTTTCCTGAGATTAAGACTTCCTCATATCAGTGAGATCATATGATACATGTCTTTCTCTGATTGACTTATTTTGCTCAGCATAATACCCTCCAGTTCCATCCACGTCATTGCCAATGGCAAGATTTCATTCCTTTTGATGGCTGCATAATATTCCATTGTATATATGTACCACTTCTTCTTTATCCATTCATCTGTCGATGGACATCTTGGCTCTTTCCACAGTTTGGCTATTGTGGACATTACTGCTATAAACATTGGGGTGCATGTACCCCTTCAGATCCCTACATTTGTATCTTTGGGGTAAATACCCAGTAGTGCAATTGCTGGATCGTATGGTAGCTCTATTTTCAACTTTTTAAGGAACCTCCATACGGTTTTCCAGAGTGGTTGCACCGCTTGCATTCCCACCAACAGTGTGGGAGGGTTCCCTTTTCTCCGCATCCCCGCCAACATCTGTCGTTTCCTGCCTTGTTAATTTTAGCCATTCTGACTGGTGTGAGGTGGTATGTCATTGAGGTTTTGATTTGGATTTCCCTGATGCCGAGCGATGTTGAGCACTTTTTCATGTGTCTGTTGGCCATTTGGATGTCTTCTTTGGAAAAACATCTGTTCATGTCTTCTGCCCATTTCTTGATTGGATCATTTGTTCTTTGGGTGTTGAGTTTGATAAGTTCTTTATAGATTTTGGATACTAGCCCTTTATCTGATATGTCATTTGCAAATATCTTCTCCCATTCTGTCGGTTGTCTTTTGGTTTTGTGGACTGTTTCTTTTGCTGTGCAAAAGCTTTTTATCTTGATGAAATCCCAATAGTTCATTTTTGCCCTTGCTTCCCTTGTCTTTGGCGATGTTTCTAGGAAGAAGTTGCTGTGGCTGAGGTGGAAGAGGTTGCTGCCTGTGTTCTCCTCTAGGATTTTGATGGACTCCTGTCTCACATTTAGGTCTTTCAACCATTTGGAGTCTATTTTTGTGTGTGGTGTAAGGAAATGGTCCAGTTTCATTCTTCTGCATATGGCTGTCCAATTTTCCCAACACCATTTGTTGAAGAGACTGTCTTTTTTCCATTGGACATTCTTTCCTGCTTTGTCAAAGATTAGTTGACCATAGAGTTGAGGGTCCATTTCTGGGCTCTCTATTCTGTTCCATTGATCTATGTGTCTGTTTTGGTGCCAGTACCATATTGTCTTGATGATGACAGCTTTGTAATAGAGCTGGAAGTCCGGAATTGTGATGCCGCCAGCTTTGCTTTTCTTTTTCCACATTCCTCTGGCTATTCAGGGTCTTTTCTGGTTCCATACAAATTTAGGATTATTTGGGGTGCCTGGGTGGCTCAGATGGTTAAGCATCTACCTTCAGCTCAGGTCATGGTCCCAGGGTCCTGGGATCGAGCCCCACATCAGGCTACTGGCTCAGTGTGGAGCCCGCTTCTCCCTCTCTCTCTGCCTCTCCCCCTGCTCATGCTCTCTCTCTCTCTCTCTCTCTCTCTCTCTGTATCTCTGTGTCTGAAATGAATAAATAAGATCTTAAAAAAAATTTAGGATTATTTGTTCCATTTCTTTGAAAAAACTTGATGGTATTTTGATGGGGATTGCATTAAATGTGTAGATTGCTCTAAGTAACATTGACATCTTCACCATATTTGTTCTTCCAATCCATGAGCATGGAACGTTTTTCCATTTCTTTGTGTCTTCCTCAATTTCTTTCATGAGTATTCTATGGTTTTCTGAGTACAGATTCTTTGCCTCTTTGGTTAGATTTATTCCTAGGTATCTTATGGTTTTGGGTGCAATTGTAAATGGGATCGACTCCTTAATTTCTCTTTCTTCTGTCTTGTTGGTATATAGGAATGCCAGTGATTTCTGTGCATTGATTTTATGTCCTGCCACTTTACTGAATTCCTGTATGAGTTCTAGCAGTTTTGGGGTGGAGTCTTTTTGGTTTTCCACATAAAGTATCAGATCATCTGCAAAGAATGAGAGTTTGACTTCTTCTTCGCCGATTCGGATGCCTTTTTGTTGTTGTTGTTGTCTGATTGCTGTGGTTAGGACTTCTCATACTATGTTGAATAGCAGTGGTGCTAGTGGACATCCCTGCCATGTTCCTGA
This sequence comes from Zalophus californianus, assembly GCF_009762305.2. Classification (NCBI taxonomy): domain Eukaryota; kingdom Metazoa; phylum Chordata; class Mammalia; order Carnivora; family Otariidae; genus Zalophus; species Zalophus californianus. The sequence goes on from NC_045603.1 coordinate 44,283,295, forward strand.
ACTTAGGGGGAAAGCTCTCAGTTTTTCCATTGAGAATGATATTCACTGTGGGTTGTTACAGATGGCTTTTATGATATTGAGGTATGTACCCTCTATCCCTATACTCTGAAAAGTTTTGATCAAGAAAGGATGCTGTACTTTGTCAAATGCTTTTTCTGCATCTATTGAGAGGATCATATGGTTCTTGTTATTTCTTTTATTAATGTAGTGTATCACATTGATTGATTTGCAGATGTTGGACCAACCTTACAGCCCAGGGATAAATCCCACTTGGTCGTGGTGAATAATCCTTTTAATGTACTGTTGGATCCCACTGGCTATTATTTTGGTGAGAATTTTTTCATCCATGTTCATCAAGGATAGTGGTCTGTAATTCTCCTTTTTGATGGGGTCTTTGTCTGCTTTTGGGATCAAGGTAATTGTGGCCTCATAAAACAAGTTTGGAAGTTTTCCTTCCATTTCTATTTTTTTGGAACAGTTTCAGAAGAATAGGTATTAATTCTTCTTTAAATGTTTGGTAGAATTCCCCTGGGAAGCCATCTGGCCCTGGGCTCTTGTTTGTTGGGAGATTTTAGATGACTGCTTCAATTTCCTTAGTGGTTATCGGTCTGTTCAGGTTTTCTATTTCTTCCTGGTTCAGTTTTGGTAGTTGATACATCTCTAGGAATGCATCCATTTCTTCCAGGTTATCTAATTTGCTGGCATAGAGTTGCTCATAATATGTTCTTATAATTGTATTTCTTTGGTGTTGGTTGTGATCTCTCCTTTCATTCATGATTTTGTTGATTTGGGTCATTTCTCTTTTCTTTTTGATAAGTCTGGCCAGGGGTTTATCAATCTTGTTAATTCTTTCAAAGAACCAGCTCCTGGTTTCGTTGATCTGTTCTACTGTTCTTTTGGTTCCTATTTCATTGATTTCTGCTCTGATCTTTATTATTTCTCTTCTCCTGCTGGGTTTAGGCTTTATTTGCTGTTCTTTCTCCAGCTCCTTTAGGTGTAGGGTTAGGTTGTGTATTTGAGACCTTTCTTGTTTCTTGAGAAAGGCTTGTATTGCTATATACTTTCTTCTTAGGACTGCCTTTGCTGCATCCCAAAGTTTTTGAACAATTGTGTTTTCATTTTCATTTGTTTCCATGAATTTTTTTAATTCTTCTTTAATTTCCTGGTTGACTCATTCATTCTTTAGTAGGATGCTCTTTAGCCTCCATGTATTTGAGTTCTTTCTGACTTTCCTCTTGATTCAGTTCTAGTTTCAAAGCATTGTGGTCCAAAAATATGCAGGGAATGATCCCAATCTTTTGGTACCAGTTGAGACCCAATATGTGACCTAGGATGTGATCTATTCTGGAGATGTTCCATGGGTGCTAGAGAAGAATGTATATTCTGATGCTTTGGGATGGAATGTTCTGAATATATCTGTGAAGTCCATTTGGTCCAGTGTGTCATTTAAAGTCTTTATTTCCTTGTTGATCCTTTGCTTAGATGATCTGTCCATTTCAGTGAGGGGATGTTAACATCCCTCACTATTATTGTATTGTTGTCGATGTGTTTCTTTGCTTTTGTTATTAATTGGCTTATATAATTGGCTGCTCCCATTATAGGGGCATAGATATTTACAACTGTTAGATCTACTTGTTGGGTAGACCCTTTAAGTGTGATATAGTGTCCTTCTTCATCTCTTATTATAGTGTTTGGTTTAAAATCTAATTTGTCTGATATAAGGATTGCCACCCCAGCTTTCTTTTGGTGTTCATTAGCATGGCAAATGGTTACCCCCCTCAACTCACTTTCAGTCTGGGAGCATCTTTGGGTCTAAAATGAGTCTCTTGCAGACAGCATATCAATGGGTCTTGTTTTTTTATCCAATCTGATACTCTGTGTCTTTTGATTGGGGCATTTAGCCCATTTACATTCGGGGTAACTACCAAATTTAGTGCCATTGTATTGCCTGTAAGGTTACTATTACTGTGTATTGTCTGTGTTCCTTTCTGGTCTATGTTACTTTTAGGCTCTCTCTTTGCTTAGAGGACCCCTTTCAATATTTCTTGTAGGGCTGGTTTTATGTTTGCAATTTCCTTTAGTTTTTGTTTGTCCTGGAAACTTTTTGTGTCTCCTTCTATTTTCAGTGACAGCCTAGCTAGATATAGTATTCTTGGCTGCATATTTTTCTCATTTAGTGCTCTGAATATATCATGCTGCTCCTTTCTGGCCTGCCAGGTCTCTGTGGATAGGTCTGTTGCCAAGCTAATGTTTCTACCATTGTAGGTTACAGATCTCTTATCCCAAGCTGCTTTCAGGATTTTCTCTTTGTCTCTGAGACTTGTAAGTTTTACTATTAGATGTCAGGGTGTTGACCTATTTTTATGATTTTGAGTGGGGGTTCTCTGTGCCTCCTGGATTTTGATGCCTGTTTCCTTCCCCAATTTAAGGAAGTTCCCTGCTATAATTTGCTCTAATATACCTTCTGCCCCCGTCTCTCTCTTTCTTCTTCTTCAGGGGTCCCAATTACTCTAATATTGTTTCATCTTATGTTATCACTTATCTCTCAAATTCTGCCCTCGTGATCCAGTAGTTGTTTATCTCTCTTTTCCTCAGCTTCTTTATTTTCCATCATTTGGCCTTCTATATCACGAATTCTCTCTTCTGCCTCATTTATCCTAGCAGTTAGCGCCTCTGTTTTTTATTGCACCTCATTAATAGCATTTTTTATTTCGACTTGGTTAAATTTTAGTTCTTTTATTTCTCCAGAAAGGGTTTCTCTAATATCTTCCATGCTTTTTTCAAGCCCAGCTAGTATCTTTAAAATCATCATTCTGAACTCTAGTTCCAACATCTTACTAATGTCCATATTGAGTAGGTCCCTGGCAGTCAGTACTGCCTCTTGTTCTTCTTTTTGAGGTGATCTTTTCCATCTTGTCATTTTGTCCAGAGGAGAATAGATGAATGAGAGAATAAAATGCTAACAGGGTAACAACGACCCCAGCAAAATATACACTAAATAAATCAGAAGAGACCTTAAACTGGGGGAAAAGAAAGAAAAAGAAAGAAAAAAGAAAAAAAAAGAAAAAGATAAAGATAAACAAACAAATAAACAAAAACAGAATATGATCAAATATGATCAGGCTGGTGCATAGATCAGTGCCACACACTAGATTTTGGGCGTATTTTGGTCTGTTAGAAGAAACTGCCTCCCAAGATTTTAAAGAAAGAAAAACTTATATATGTACAAAAATAAGGGTAAATACGATGAAAGGATGGAATATGACTGTAAAGATGAAAATTATAAAAGATTTTATAAAAGGAATTAATAAGATAAGAAGTTGGTTTGAAAAGAAAGAAGAGGGTTTAAAAAAAAGAAGGTAGAGAATGTGATCAGGCAGGAGACTAGAACAAAGCCATACACTAGAAATTAAGGGTATATTTTGTTCTGTTAGAAGAAACTGTATCCCAAAATTTTAAGAGAGAACAACATATATATATATATATATATATATATATATATATATATATATATATATACCAAAAATAAGGTTAACTACCATGAAGGGATAGAATATGACTCTAAAATAAAAATAAAAAAGATTTTTTAAAAAAGGGACTGATAAGATGTTGGCTGAAGAAGGGAAAAAGAAAAATTTTAAAAAAAGAAAGAAAAAGAAAAAGAAAATTTAAAAAATTAACTTTGAAAGACTAAAGAATCATGGGAAAAAAGCCATGAATTCTATGTGCAGTATTCCCCTAGTGCTGGAATTCTGCCATTCTCATTGATCGATAAACTTGGTCTTGGCTGGCTCTTCTTGCTGATCTTCTGGGGGAGGGGCCTGTTGCCATGCCTCCCAAATGTCGTTGCAGGAGGCGGAATTGCCCCTCCCTTGCCGGGTCCAGGCTAAGTAATCTGCTCAGGTTTTGCTCTCGGTAGTTTTGTTCCCTGCAAGCTTTCCATACAGCTTCAGAGGACGAGAGTGAAAATGGCAGCCTCCCAATCTCTGCCCCGGAGGAGCCAAGAATTTGGGGCCCCACTCTTCAGTGAGCCCCCAGAGAAAAGCAGTCAGTCACTCCCATCTCCCCAGTCTCTGGTGGCACTCCGTGCTCACCTGGCCTGTGACCGAGCATTTCTATCTCTGGCACAGGACCCCATGTGGAGTCTCCAAACCCAGCAGATCCCTGCAGTGCACTCCTGTGCCGCTCCTCCCGGGGGGGGGGGGGGGAGGGGAATCCCCCTGGATCTGCTGCTTGTTGAGTCCCTGCTGGAAGAACAGTGGTGCGACTGGGCCGCAGATCACAGTTTATGGCCACCCCGAGCTGAGAGCCCACTCCTCAGCTCCGTCTCTGCAGCCAGCTTCCCCGCTCTGATACCTGGGAGCTCTGCCGCACTCAGGCACCCCCGGTCTTTCTGTGACCCCGAGGGTCCTGAGACCACACTGTCCCGCGAGGGTTCCACCCCTCGCTTAGCCACTGGAGCTATGTCCCTCGGCAGAGCCGACTTCTAACAGTTCCGATTTTGTGCTCTGCTGCTCTATCACTTGCCAGTAGCGGCCAACAGAGGCCCCTCCCCCGCCGTCTATCTTCCCAAATATTGCCTCGGATTCACCTCTCTGCACGTCCTACCTTCCAGAAAGTGGTCACTTTTCTGTTCAGAGAGTTGCTGCTATTCTTTTCTTCAGACTCCTGTTGAGTTCGTAGGTGTTCAGAATGGTTTGATCCCTATCTAGCTGAATTCCTGGGACCAGATGAAATTTAGGTCTCCTACTCCTTCACCGTCTTGCTCCGATTTTCCAGAGAATGTGATGTGTTTTTATACATTAAATTAACTCTGGCTAAATTAAATAAGAATCATTGTTCCATTTTCCATTATGTGAATCAAGTATAGGATCTATATATTCACACATATCATATCATACATGACACATTATGTATTACTTGCTTGTATGAAATATATTACATATTAGATTATATGTGCAAAAACAAAAATGTAATGCATACACACACATATACATTCCCACACTCAGTGACAATTTGTCATTTTGCATTCTTCATCATCCATTATCCTTTCTCATAGTAGTTTTATTTATTTTGAGAAATTACCCCTTTCAAGTTAAAGAGTGGTCTTGGTGGAACAGTAAATTTGGATGCCCTGCTTCCAACCATGGGAGACAAAGCAGTAACTAGACGAGGTTTTCTTTACTACTAAGGTACAGGCAAAGCCAAGTTAGTTATGTGAATGACACCCCAAGTATAACCTGTATAACCAGACTTGGGTGCCATGATACCACTGATGGATAATTTGCAATGCAGGGAACCATACCCTATCAATACACTGCTCATTATAGCAAAGTACTCTTCACCAATTTCAATAATGTGATTTTAAATGGATAGTCATAAAAATATTATTTTATGAGAATTCTGTTGATTAAAAATATCCAGTATTCTGGAGCTAATGGATAGCAAACAATAAATAGTGTAAAGATCTAAGTACAGTCTAGTTTATGCTAATCCAGAGCCTATTCCTCTACTCACTAAATCTCTATCCCTTCCTTCCTGAGTGCCAAGCTAAGTTGTATTTCTCAGTCTCCAATGTATTCAGATGTGGTCATGAGCCTCAATTCTGGTGAATGAAATGAGGAAAAGTAAGGTTCTCCAGACGCAGGACTAACTGATAAAACTTTTAATGCATTCCCACCCTATTTTCTCTTGCATCAGCCATCATTATTGATTTCCAGAGTAACCTTGGAAGTCAGATGACAAATTGACAAATCCTTCATCAGTCTGAATCCCTGTTGACAGTGTGGCCATTTATACTTACTGTTCCCTCTGCCTGAAAACTCTTCTCAAGATATTCCATACCTTTGCCACTACCTCAGTCAGTTTTCTGCTTAAATGCCACTTTATCAATAAGGCTTTCCTAGTACTTTCAATTTAAAGTGGGTGGCTCAGTCGGTTAAGCATCTGCTCAGGTCATGATCCAGGGGTCCTAGGATCAGTCAGGCTCTCTGCTCAGAGGGGAGTCTGCTTATCCCTCTCCCTCTGCTCGCCCCCTGCCACTCCCCACAGCTCATGCTCTCTCTTGCTCTCACTCTCTCTCTCTCAAATAAATAAATAGAATCTTTAAAAAAATAAAAGAAAAAATAAACAAAGTGGCAGCCATTTTGGGGGATACTCTTTGCCCCCTTTCATGACTCAGTCTCTTCCTATAGCATTACTTTCTTACATACTTCTTTATTTTTCTATTATCCATCTCTACCTATTAGAATATATGCTCTAGGAAGGGTGAGGTTTTGTATTTTTTCAATGCTATGTACCCAGAACGAAACAGTGCAACAGTGAATATTTGTTGAGAGAATGAATGAGTGAATGCCTATTAGGAATTGTATCTACATATCACAGATTTTATGTATAGTAAAAGGACTCATGAAAAGAGAAATTCTTATATATTAATATTTTTTAAGATGTGATACATTTTTTTAAAAACAACATAAGTATGATGAAAGATAAGGGAAAAAATCCTGCCCTCAGATAATAGAATTAGAATTTAAGTGGGGAAAAAAAGAAATACTGGAGAAATGATGGAGAGTAATTACAGTGAAAGTTCAAAGGAAGACTGGTTTAAACATTACTTGTAAATTGTCTCTATTTTGATTAGCTGGTAATTCTTATTCTGTCACATGGATTACAGATCCGGAAGAAAGGTGAGAGGGAAAAAGAAATACCAGACACTTAAATTATAACCCAGCAAAAAGGTCAAAGAAATGCTGGTTAACACTTTAATTCTTAAGGTTGACAAAATACTAAAAGAACTAAAAGCTCAAAAACGAAAGAAGTCTTTGCCACATTGGTGCCAAATTCAGATTGGTGCCCAGAGGAACAATAAAAATGCCATCCTTCTGGCAAGCAAAAAATTCTGAAATGAAACCTAATAATACAAATAGAAAGCGGCCATCAGTGTGACTAAGTATCCATTCTGTGGGCCTGTTTCATCAGTTCTTGTGTTTCACAATCAGTTATGGTGTTAAATATCACCCAACAGATTAGAATTGAGCAGAACAGTTCCAGTTGACTTGAAATTAGTCATGATAATGGGGAGAAAGGAGCTTCTGGACAAAGCTGCTCTATCACTTGCCAGTAGCGGCCGACGGAGGCCCCTCCCCCGCCGTCTATCTTGAAGCCCAAGCTTCATTTATCTGCAGGTTCTGAATTTTTGAATCCCAACTTCATAAGAACCAAAAAGGTTTTTTAAAAAAGGATATAGTTTTCACCAATTCTTAAATTACCTTATTACTCTTGTAATATAAATACAGAGAAATGACAAAAGCTAGACTGTAGGAGTTGGGAATAGAAGAGAAGGGAAAGCATATCTGAATATCTGTGAATAAACCAAATATATGACTTTTTCAATTTAATGCTTTTGTCAGTCTGTGTAAACCAGCTTTGCCAATATAACAAACACTGCCACAGTCTCAGTGGCTTAAAAAATGAAAAACTGTTCTCATGTCCCCGTTCACTCTGGGTTTGCCAAGGTTTCTGCTCTATGTGGTCCCCATGATGAAACATCCAGAGCATTGCCCGTAATCAAGGTAGAGAGAAAAAACAAGGCAGCAAATCACACAGGTAACATATAACATTCTTGCCTATATTTTATTAGCCAAAGCAGCTACATGGCCACACCTAACTTCGAAAGAACAGAAGTATGCAATCCAACCATGTACATAAGAAGTATGCAATCCAACCATGTAGATAAGAAGAAAACCAAAAATATTTGCTTGACAGAAATAGCAAATATGGCAATGCTCACAAAAACTTATTTGAGTACTGAAACTAAGCCTCAGGCAGGTTAAATAACTCCTCAATGACACTGGTTAGTGGCAAAGCCAGTTTTGAAATCCAGTCATTTCTGACTCCAGGAGAGAAAGAGATGAGAATTGGGAAACGAGTAGGGTGAATTTTTGATTAATTCAATATTACTAAACCCTTGCTGCTGGAAATTGTCTTGTCTTTGGAAGCAGCATCAGCATCACCTGGGAATTTATTAGAAATGCACAATATCAGCCCCATCCAAGGTAGTGAACCAGAATTTACCTTTTAACAAGGACTCTTGACAATTCATATGCACATTAAAGTTTGAGAAGCACTGTCCTAAACTTCATCTGTCTATGCACATACATTAGGTTGCATTGGAAATAATCTATGGCTCTTCCCTGCTCTAAGCCTACACCTATTCATTTAGGAATCATAATACCTTCCCCCCACATTTCCCACCACCATCACCCACTCATTTCTGGGACTCCTGTGAAAGAATGTAATAAATAGGCCTGTCCTCCCTCAACTCTAACACATCTCTCTCACTTTCCCTGCTTGTGATCTCCAGACACTTCTCTTTCCTGCCTCTGGTAACCCTTAGGATAACAGATATATCCTATTATCTGTGCCAGAGTTGGGAAGAATGCACCTCTATGGAAATCATGTTGAAGCGTGAGAGCGAGGTTCTTGTCTCACAGTGTTAAAGGATGAATCTCTCAGACAAAGGAGGGCGAGTAAAGCGATAGAGTTTTATTAAGTGAGGATATGGACAAAGCTCTCAGGAGTGAGAGGGGTCCTGACAGTGTGGCCACCGAGGGCTTTTAGGGTTTGTCTCTTATAGAAAGCTAACCAGGGAACCTAAATGTTTTTAACATCTCTACTGGTAGCACCATTGAGTAAGGACTAGCGATAACACCTGCAATGGCTTACTTCTTTTTTAGGGTCCGGTTATTCCTAGTCAGTCACAAGTAGCTATTGTAACAAGACCCCACCTTTGACACCTAGGACAGGGTGGTCTGATTTGTTTCCTTATCTCTGGTTTCCTTTCGTCTCCATATTTTTTAATTTTTGTGAGTCTGATCCCGTGGGTAGCCCCCTACCTCCCCTGCCCCCACCTAGCCCCTCCTGTCCCTTACTCAGTGTCACAACTGACCATCTAGGCCTCTAAGCACCACTGCTTATGCCCAGAATCAAACACGTTCATTCACATACACAGCTCCTTCAGCTTTCCATTGGAGCAACACGTTTCAAAAGGCTCAAGGTCAGTCTAGTGACCAAGTGTGGTCAACAGTGATTGGGATGATAGACGGCTTTCTCTCATCTCTATTGTGCTCACAGCTCTTCTTCTTTTTTTTTTTCCCTAAAAACATCAACCCCCAGAGAACTATGTGCCACACACCTACTTCAGCCAAAAAAAAACGAAACTCTCCTGGATATTATTAATTCATGTAAATAACACTCGGGGTAAAGGATACTTCAGCCCAGCAGAAATTATCTTTTATAATTAACATATCTAGGCTATCAAATAGAAAGTGATCATTTGCAATAAATCTAAAGACCCTCTTATTTTGACAAGTGGCATAGCTTCATACTACTTTCTTTTCAAAAATTACCATAGAGAATATTATCCTCAAGTGTCTTGATATCTTTCTATTGTTAAAAACAAGACCACAGGCCCCAAATGGAATTGCTTCTACTAAAGCTCCATGTGACCAAACTGAGACTTAACCAACTACAGTTTCAGCTCTGTGAGAAATGGAATCTTAAACCAGTTGATCAGGAATCTCCTGATCAGCACTAGTTAGGTAAACTACCTGAAAGATCCCTGCCATCTTCTAACGGAAGGTCACCATGTACCCAGTCTCTTTTTTGCCTAGTATAACTTCCTTGTTTTTTCTCCCTCTGCCTAGAAGACACTTTCATTCTGTACAGCCCCCTTGAGCTTTCTTTCTCTCTGCTAGATTGGATGCTGCTTGTTTTGAATTGATTTTTGCCCAAACTCTTAAAAATGTTAATATGCCTCAGTTTATCTTTTAATACTGTTATACATAATAAGAAATTAAATTTTTATAAGAAAATCTATAACTCATAAAGAAAGAATGAGAAAGAAAAGCCTAAATAATAAGTATATATCAACAGGACAGAGTGTGCCACATGAAATAGAAGCTGACTTGAATTTTCCTACACGGGACTAGCCTTCATTTTAGAAACAAATCCCTCCTGCCCTGAATCATGGTTAAGATGTCCACCTAGATATAACATTTCCCAAACCAGAGGACCAAGCATTAGCCCATGGGATAAGAGCAACTTTCAGGTCATACACTTTAAAGAAGCTACTTATCTTCCACTCACTCGTTTCCACTTTCCCAAGCCTAGGAAGTAGCAACCACTGGAGTGGTCACCTTGGATCCAGGGATGGAATTTATGCTGATGATGGAGAAGCAACTCTTCCGAAACTGATTATGTGCCATCTTAGAATTTTATGCAAAAGAGACATAAATCTTCTGTCATGTTTAAGTCACTGCTAATTGATCTCTCAAAGTATTTGGATTAATATTCTAATACAAGACTTAATATAAAAATTATTTGTTTTTCAAAAAAAATCTTTTTTCAACAGAATCCAGCCTCTTAAAGAATATCCATGGAACTGGAGGTCTTGCTTTGACTGCTTGAATGAGAACTAAAAACAGCAGAATTATTACAAAAGAACAGAAGGAAAAGACATCTGTATTTAGCTTTAGAAAAGTAAATAATCTTTACTTTTTAAAGCAAATTTGGAAGAGTTTAAAATTTTCATAGGCATAAATTCAAATTTATTTGCCAAATACTTTTGCATGAAGTGAAGGAGGATTTTCTAAAGCTATACATTTCATTTATGCTTTTATTTAACTAAATGTATAATGTGAACCTTTAAATCTCCTCTTTCTGGATTTCTCTATTTCTATAAATGAGGTCCTCATTTTCCCCAGCTCCAAACTATTGTTCCAGCCTTCATTCCTCTCTCTTTCTGCCTCTTTATTGGCCTCTTCTTCCTTTGTTTGGACAGCTTCCCAAATGAATTTCTTCTCTTTCACTTCAGGGCTCTATTTAAATCCTAACCCACTTCTTCCAGAATTTTAAGTGACCATTACTCCAGCTGGTTCCAGCCCCTTGTTCTTTCTCTTCTTCCAGTTCAGAATGCACTGGGGCATGTTTTTAAAATCTTCATTGTGCAAATCATTCCCTTCTTCAAATAGCCTAAAAGATAACAGTATACATATTAAACTTCTTAAATGTTCTATTACTAAAATCTATTGTGATATGTTCCCTTTCTTCCTCAGTAGTAGACCATAGGATCCTCCCTCTCAGCTTCACCCAATGATAGTTACTCTTTATTTCCTGAATACAAAACACATAGTCACACCTCCATTTGCTCAGTCCACACTCTGCCTGAAAAGCCTTCTGTATGCAAAACCTCCCCAAGGCCCCTTCTTCCTCCAAAACTCATATCCTGTCTCCACTCTTTCCCGAAGATTGTCAACGGTCCTAAGGGCTCAACCTCTCTTCTTCTGAATAAGTGGGGTTCTTATGATCTGTTTCATTCACCCGGACCCTCTACACTTTCTCATACTTCACGGGCCAGCAGCAAACAGCAATCAGTTGTAATATATATCCGACATACTGTGCAGGAGGCAGTATGCCTAACGGTGGGAATTCAGAGAAAGAAGAGATACGATACCTGCTGCCTTTGAGAGGCTTACAGACAATTTGGAAAGACCTATCATCAAAATTAAAAGAAACAAATCACAAATCAAGATTATATAGAGCCCTTAGAATTCAGAAGTAAGGCTGTGAACACATTTACGGTTATGGCTTTCACCCTAGCCCCTGGGATTTTATCATTTCATCTGTCATTCTTCTCCCAAAACTCTTATTAGTTTTAAAATTATTCCAAAAATTAATATTTAAAGCTCTTTGAAGTAAGAAAATGTAAAGGACCAATAACGTATATAACCTTTATGTTGAGCAAATATCTCTCTCCCACTTCTAATGTGCCTTTGTATGAAAAGTGGGATGATTCCATGCTTTCCCATTGATCTTTAGGTAATTAAAAAAATTACACAGTAACTTTAAGTTATAAAACGTCTCAAATTCATTAATAAAAACATCCAATGCCACATAGTAATTAACATTGTGAACCTGAATTCAAGTTGAATCATCTCCCTCACCTGTCCTGTAGAGATGACTGAAAGCAGAATGTAAACAAATGGGGTGAGGCATAGTTTTTCTTCTCTCCTTCTGGCCTTCATTCATTCTCTGATTTTGACAACTAAGGTTTCTGAACCTGCCCAAGTCAGAGCAGAAGTAGTGGGACAGGAGACATCTTACTGACTCTCAGAAGGAGGGCTCACACACTTTTGGTGTAGTGGGCTCAGTGCTGACTTGCCCACTCCTTGCTACTCTTGTGGATTCCTTGGAAATCTCACTTACTACACTCTTGTCCTTGAAGTTCCCTGGACCCACACAAATACACTCTATTTTGTGCTTGCTCACTCTCTCTTCTGCTTCTAGTAATCAGTGCTCTACTTCTGACTTCTCCTCTGCTGAGTCCAGATCTCCCATCTAGGAATGTGGCTTTCTTGCCCATGTTCTACATCTGGGCAATGGGGGAAACCATCTTTTGCTCAGACAAATGAGAGTGCAGGCTAATCTCAGCCTAAGCAGACTGCTCACCTGTCTCTTACCCTCTAGATTTCCCAGGCATGTGTGAGACGCTGGTCAATTTGCCTTAATTCAGGATATCAAGCTCTTCTGGTTAGGGCTGTCAGATTTAGCAAATTAAAGTACAAATGCTCTATTAAATTTAGATTTTAGATCTCAACAGATATTTTTAGTATAAGTATATCCCATGCATAGTAAGTATAAGTATAGCCCTAAAAGGCTATTTATTGTTCATCTGCAATTGCAATTTAGTTTTGGCTAGCGTATCCTGTATTTTATCTGGACGCTGTTTCACAGTAGTTCTGCTGATGTCACTCTCTTGACCTGAGGTGACGAGGGGACTCCCCCAGCTCTCTACTTGGGAGAGGAGTCAAAGAAATCTCTCAGTTTCCCTTACACAAAATGTCCTTTTCATTAATCCTCTACCAATCGCTACCCTTTGAAGTATTTTAAATAATCAACTTTAAAGATGATAACCTTTCTTAATATTTTCTTTGGAAAGTTTCATCTTGATTTGGTGGAGATGCAAGGATTAAAGGAATCGCATGCATTGCTGATAAAAAATGTTAATTGTTACAACCATGTTTGTTTACAACCTGACAAAATCTATTAAAACAAAAATTACATACACACTTTGGAGACACCTTTCCTGAGAATCATCATAGCCATATAAAATGACACTAGTATAAAATGTTTTATAACAAAGATATCCTAGCTGAATCAGTTCAAAGGAACCAAGAAGAAAAAAAAATCAGTAAAAATTTAAATCACCATCAATAGAGAAATAACTGAATAATTTATGATATAAACCTCACTCTGAAATACTAAAGAGAATAAATGAGACCTATGCCAATTGATTTTGAGAGATTTCCATAAGTTAGAGTTAAGTGGGGAAAAGCCTAAATTCATGAAAAAGTACATATTTCTGATAAACAATGATTCAATGAAATAGATGTGTCTGTAATTTTTCCTATAACAGGATAACGGAGAGAAATATAAAAGAATGCATATAATTATGTTTATGACACAGGCCCTGGGGAATAAATGTGTGAGGGTTGGGGAGTCTAGTAGAAGATGAGGTTTTAGAAAGTAGGTAGAACCAAAAAATAGGGAAAGTGTGCTTTTATATATATATATATATATATATATATATACATATATATACACACGTGTGTGTGTTTGTATATATAAAAGCACATATATAAATATATAAATATATATATGCTTTTTAATATATTATATACTTATATATAAATATATATACACACATATATTTTGTATATATACATATAGCTTTTAATTTAAAAAACTAAAAATAATAGCTATCATTATTTTTTGCTAAAAACAAGCTCTTTGCCAGTATAAAAATTCTACTTTCAAAAGCTCTTTTACAGAGTATTGATCTTTTCCATTAAACTAGACCTAGAGCTGGCCTTTATTATTGATTTTAGCATACAATCTTTACCCCTAAGACTTCAGGCTAACTTTGTATAAGTAAATTGTTCAATCATTAAAATAGTTCAAATACCCACAGATAGTAGCTGTTGTTCTTTATGAGCATACAGTAACCAAAAAAAGTAATTTTGCTGTAAGTCCTAAAAGGCAAACAAGCTGAGTTTCAGAGAAACATAGTGCATAGAGGAAATCAAAACCATCCAACAGGAACTCCCTCAGTTTGCTCTTAAAAAACACAAAACTTACAAACCTATTCATTCAGGGTAACATCTTTTCCTTCCTGTGAGATTAGAAGAGGTGGCACTTCTCTTTTAAACACAACCTTTAATCTGTGCTTTGAGATCGAGTCACTTTTCTATTCTGAGAATGCTTGTATTATTAATTATTGCTTCTAATTCCTATTTATAAAACCAGTTCCTCTCAATTGGATCCTTTTTTCTAGTATTAAATTACACAAAGTCATCCTTCAACTCCGTATCTGCCTCCACCTTATCTCATACTTTTCTTATAGAAAAATTGTTCATCGTTTCATCTCTACTTAAGCTCATCACTCCTGAATCCAGTCCAGACCAGGTTTCTCTCTCTTTTCTATAGTGAAAACTCACTGATATTACCATTGACCCTCATGTCACAGAATTCAATGGATATTTTTCTATCCTCATCATATCTGACATTTCCACAGCATTTCTATTATCTCTGATATTTTCTTTTTCTCCTCTTGGCCAATATAATATCACCATCTCTTGGTTTTCTAACTGTATTTCTGTTTTCTTTTTAATCAGATTTGTGTCCATTTTTCTACTCCTCACTATTTTTAATGTTGTAATTTCTCAAGGCCCAGATATCTTCTCTTTGCTTTAAAAAATTAGATCCACGTCCTTAATAATCATCTCTATGCTGATGACTTCCATGTTTCCATCTTTGTAGTTCCAGCTAGACCTTTCCTCTGGACCATATCATACATCCAACTGCCTACTCAGCATCTTTACTTGGATGTCAAAAACATTTTAAACTTTCCATATCTGTGATTGAGCACCTTATGTTCCTTCAAAACCTCGACACTCTCCCACTCTAGAGTACAGCACCATAATCTTCCAGAGGTATAAACAGAAGCCTACAAGTCACTCTTATTACCTCCCTTTTCTCATCCTCCCATACTTAATTGATCATTAAATCCTTTAAATTGATCATTCAAATGTATTTCAAACCTCTGCTCTTACCACCATCTCCTTTTCCATCAGCCATTGTCCAAGCTACTCTCTTCTTATTCATGGACAATATTTATAATAAATTCAAATATATAAATTATTATTATTATTATTTAGCCCAATGACTGCTTTTTTTTTTAATCTATATTAGGTCTCCTCCCACTATTCTCCAAACTAGGCAGTATTGTTCTATTAATAAATTTGATCATGTAACTTTCTGCTTAAAACTCTTCAGTGACTTTGAATTGTCCTTCGGAAAAAGACTAAGGTCCTTAATATTGCCTATAAGCCCTGTATGATCTGGCTCTTTTCATTGTATATAGTCTTACCCTTTCCCAGATCATCCTTTCCCAGGGAAATATTTTTAAATCTCACAGACTAAGTGAAGTTGGTGGTGGTGGTGGTTTGTTTTTGTTTTTGTTTTTTTTTTATCTCTTATGGTATTATATTTCCATCCTAGTGCTTATCTCAGTTTTTAAATAAATAACTATTCATGATTTAACCTTTCATTTGTAGCCTCCATCAGAACAGAGAGAATTTTTATTTTCACACTCTTGCATTTCTAGCTCAAAGCCCTGAACAAGGCACACAATCAATACAAAAAAAAAAACAAAAAACTGGTTATTAAATAAATGAAAAGAGGGGACTCCTACCCCCAGCTAGTACGCAGACTGCATCGCAGGGAGCCCAGTTGATCAGGATGATCACAGACGTGCAGCTCGCCATCTTCCCCAACATGCTGGGCGTGTCGCTCTTTCTGCTTGTCATTCTCTTATCACTATGTGGCCATCAACAATGCCAAGAAGCAGGAATGAAAGTGGCGCTTTCTCTGCCCCAGGGTTCCAGGACACAGTCTGAGGCAAGATGGAGGGTGTGAGGGGCCTTCACACTTCACTTCATCCCTCTACCCATCACAACATACAAAGCAACCACACCTGGATTTTTCCAAACAACTTTTATTTCCTCAAAGTCTTCCTTAACCCTATGGAACAAGAAGCTGCCACTGAGTAGGGCCCAGTATAGGAGTTTCTTTTCTACTCCCTCCCCCCAATATAAAGATATAGATATATTTTAAAAAAAAAATAAATAAATGAAAAGAAATGGACACAGGATAATGTAGCATTTGAGAGAACAAGTTCTAGAATCAGAAAACCTTGAATTTCAAATCTGATTTTTCCCTTACTAGTTGTATGGTCCTGGGCAGTTTATTTCTCTCCTAGTTTCCTCATCCTTACTAGGGAGATAATAATTCTTACCTCATATGCTTATTTAAAAAATCAATAGTTTAACATTAAGTGAGTACATTGGGCTTGGCACTGAGCTAATTGCTTTTACATGCATCATCTCACTTAAAATTAATACCATGAAGTAGGTGTTAATATTATTCTTGTTTTAGAGGGGAGGAAACAGAAAATTAGAGGACTAAGTAACTTCCCAAAGTCACACGGGCAGTAAGTGGAAGAGTTATGAGTAAAACTTAGGTCTATTTGACACCAAAGTCCATGTTTTAAGCCTTATTGCTTTAGTCATTCTTCTCCTTCTACTAATCTGATGTGTGGCTCCAGTAAGATTATCTATACACTGCTCACCACTGTGTCTAGCACATGGTAAATTCTCCAGCAAAAGCACATCATTGGTTTTCTCACTGTTATTATTGTTACTACTGCTACTACTATTATTATTAGCACAGATTATAAGACCTAGGAAGTGAAAATGATAGATTCTCATTTCCCGAGAGGATAAATTTATATCATCTTAATAAGTCCCCAATCAATTCCATCTGCTACAGAGCTGATGGCTTGCATCTAAGATGGTAAAGCTTTCTTCCCAGTCTTCAAGTTCCCTCCAAATTCCTTCATGTCTAAGAAGCCTGCCCAATTACTTCCAAGAGAAAGAAACTCATTTGAACTTGCACCGGTGATAGGGCCATCAATCACAGCCCATCCAGCATAATTTCTCTTTAGTATTATTCATCGTCTCAGTTTAGAGACACCATGGCCCTCCAACTGCATTAAAATTTTGCTAAACTCCAGCCTTTTACTACTTTGTACTCCCTAAGCACCCAACCAAATGCTTTGCACACCATTAGTGAGGGAACAAATATTTGTTAACTGATTGATTGAAAAGAAACAGAAAACATCATAATTGAATAATCTTCTTTATGGCCTCTTCAGAGACCAAAACGTCAATGTTCAAATGTGAGTAAATCATGAGAGGGACGTTGTGAGTTCAGAGAAAGGTCACTCAGAGCAATAGTTTCTTCAAAGGCTTCTCACCAGATCAGCTAATTTCTCACTAAGCCTACTGATTTCCACAGAGACACTATCATAGCTTACAGAGATATTTCTGTCTTTTTAAATTTATAAAATTTAATAGCATGGCTCTGCATAAAGATTTAATGACTGATTTTCCAAGGGCTATTGGCATTATTTATAACTGTTCTAATTGTAATTATAGCCAGCACCCTAACGTAATCAAACGGGTGAATGTAAAACAGTGAGTTAGGAAAATAAAAATATCATAGAAGTAATACATACCTTTCTTATATACTGAAGAACAATTCTGGCATACTTGACACTTTAATAGATAAGCATTAGGGTTTTTTAATTCACATTAGAAATAATAAACACACACACACACACACACACACACATACACATGCTACTATCAATAAGCTCATTCATTATACCTTTTGACCTACATATATTTCATTCTTTTTTGTTCCTATTTGTGTCCACTGACCTTTTTCACTATAAGAAAATTAACAGCTTAACAGTATTCCTATATACATATTTATCCTATGAACTGATAAGGTTATTTAACTTTTGAGATGACTTAAAAATCTTAAAATCAATACCAGGCTCCCAGATTTCCTTACAATAGTGGTTTAGGGGTAGATCTTGGTTGGAAAGAGGAAGGGAAGATAGGATAGGCCTGGAAATTGTTTTGAAACTGCACTTATGTGACAAGTATACTGATTTGTTTAGACGAAATGATTTCTTGGATTGTCTTTGGAGGACCTGATGGAGAATATAGTCGGGAAAGACTAAGCTCCCCTACCCTAGTCCCTACTACTTCCACCTAATTTTTCTGGTGGCAAACCAGGAACATGCTGGCTGAAGAATTGACAGAGAACATTCATGCGTTTCAATCTCTCAAATCAGTTAAAAAAAATAAAAATAGAAATGTTAACTTTCTACTAAACCTGATTTTTCAAAACTTTCTTCTAGATTTTATTTGTCCTTAAAGAATAGCCAAAAACATGTTTATTTTGAACTATGTATGTAAAATTTCTGCAGTCCTGAATTTTAGATAAAGAGCTTTGTTGCTTACTTTTTTCTAATATATCAATGTATTCTCCAGTCATTTTGGAAATAAGTCCTTGGGAGGGATAAATACTTCTTTTCTGCAAGGATGTCTCTTAGAAGGTTAGGCAAAATTGAAAGTTTAGAAATTTACTTTTTATTCTTATTTTTCTCCTTTCTCATGAAAACAAGGTTTCTCCAAAAATATTTTTAATGCATTGCTTAATCAAGAAAACTGCGAGATAAAGAAATCTGTAGAACCTCACAGAAACTAGTACTAATGACTAATAGTTACAACACATATTTAAGGGTACAAAAATGTTATATAATAGAAAATGGGCAATCAGACCCAAGTCATGATAAAACCATAACGTTTTGAATATATTTGATTGCAGATGATATTGTCCTTTGATTTGTAAATTATGTTGGCAAATATCTTGTTTATCTTCATCGCTTTCCAAATGAAAGAACTAACATCCAAAGAGGCCAAATTGCTTGTCCAAGATAAACTAGCCAGATATTAAATTATTCATCACTAAAATAAAAATTTCTTAACACACTTCTCATCAGCTAATTCCACAACCGTTTTCTCAATTAAAACTTGTTATTCTTTAGTAATGTTATAAAGAAACATTAAATATTCAAGTTTTAAAAGAAGCCCATGTCTTGCCTATATTAAATACATTTCATTCAATGACTTACAGGGAAATTTAATCTATTACAACCTACCAGCAATTTCTGAAGTGTGTGTACATTTTCATAACTTCTATTTAACTTTTAGAATACAATCTGTAGGGAAACATGGAAAACTAACTCTATCTTAGGCAATAATGTAAAAATGAAATAGAGTTTTACAAAGAATATTTGGTATATTATAAAAAGACATAGGTCTATAACATCTAGTAAAGTGTATTTTCTTCTGGCTTCTAACAGACATTGGTCTAGAGGTATTCTATAGCACTTAGAGAACATGCTGGGGTAATTTTCAACTTCTGATAATATGACAGATCACAAAGCCCTCCCCCCACCAAAAAAAAAATCCTTATTGATATAAAATATCTAAAAATTCTGGTTATTAGGGCACCTATGTGGCTCAGTCAGTTAAGCATCTGACTCTTGATTCCAGCTCAGGTCACGATCTCAGGGTCCTAAGAGTGAACTCCACGTAGGGCTCCACACTGGGCTTGAAGCCTGCTTGAGATTCTCTCTCTCCCTTTCCTTCTGCCCTTCCTCCCACCCTCCCTCTCTTAAAAAAATCTGCTTATAACTAATATCTTTTTAAAAACACAACTAAATTTGTGAGAAAGAAAGGGAAATCGCCAGGGACCAAACACCAAAGAAACAACAGAAAACTAAGGTGATGAATGTGAAAGCAAATTATAGTAGGCTGTTCTGGAAAGAAGAAAGAATCTTATATTTGAGCTGAGGGAAAGGGGAAATAAAAATAAAGAAGGAAAGAATGAAAGGAGAGAAGGAAGGGAGGAAGGGAGGGAGGGAGGTAGGGAGGAAGGAAGGAAGGAAGGAAGGAAGGAAGGAAGGAAGGAAGGAAGGAAGGAAGGAAGGAAGGAAAGGGAAGGAAGTCATCAGGGAATGATGGCAGGGTGTACAGATAATTTAAAGGGTGATGACATAGAGAATGGCAAGATGACTGCTTTAGATTGGATAGTCTAAGTCTCTGCATGTTGACATTTGCTGAAACATTAATAACACAAAAGGAAATAACTACACAAAAACCAGGCAGAAGAGCATTTCAGGCAAGAGAAATATTAACAATATCATTATCTATGATATTCATTCAGTCATTAAAGAGATCATGGAAGATTAACCAAAAAAATGCTCAAAATAAAATTTTCAGTTTAAAATAATGTCTCCAACAGCAAAATATATTTAATATAATGCATTTTTGTAGAGAGAGAGAGAGGCATGCAGAAACAGAAACATAATTGAGAGAATAGACAAACACTGTTTTAAGTGGGACTATATTAAACTAAAAAGGTCTTCACAGAAAAAAATAAAATAAAAACAATTAACAAAGTGAAAAGGCGACCTTCTGAATGGGAGAAAATATTTGCAAACCATATGTCATATAAGAGGTTAATATCCAAAATATACAAAGAACTCATACAACTCAATAACAAAAAACAATCTGATTCAAAAATGGGCATAGAAACTTGGAGTAAACATTTAGAAACTTAGAATAAACATTTTTCTAAAGAAAATATCCAAATGGCCAACAGGTAAATGAAAAAGTGCTCAACATCACTAATCGGCAGGGAAACACAAATTAAAACCACAATGAGCCTCCTCACACGTGTCAGAATGGCTGTCTTCAGGAAGACTAGAGATAACAAATATCGGCAATGATGTGGGAAAAAGAGAACCTTGTACGCTGTCGGTGGGATTGTAGATCAGTGAAGCCACTGCAGAAAACACTATGGAGGTTTCTCAAAAAATTAAAAATAGAACTACCTACAATCCAGCAATCTCACTTCTGGGTATATATCCGAAGGAAGTGTAAACAGGATCTCAAAGAGATATCTGCACTCTTGTGTTTATTGCAGCATTATTCACATAGTCAAGATATGGAAACAATATAAGTGTCCATCATTGGGTAAATGGATCAAGATGTGTGATTTTTATACAATGGAATATTATTCAGCCATGAGAAAGAAGGAAATCTTGCTATTTGTAATAGCATGGATAGACCTTGAGGGCATTATGCTAAGTGAGATAATTCAGACAGATAAAGGCAAATACTACATTGACATCACTTACATGTGGCATCTAAAAAAGCTGAACCCATAGAAACAGAGAGTAGATGGTGGTTACCAGGTGCCATGGCTGGGGTAGGGGAAGAGAATTGGGGATATGATTTTAGGGTAGAAACTTGCAAATAGTAGATAAATTCTGGATATCTAATGCACAGCATAGAGCTTACAGCCAACCATACTATATTATAAACTTCAAAGTTGCTTAAAGGCTGGATCTTAATTGTTCTTACCACAAAAGAGAAATGGTAATAATGTGACATGACAGCAGTGTTAGCTAATGCTAAGGTGGTAAGCATGTTGCAATACATAAAGGTATCAAGTCAGCATGTTGTACATCTTAAACTTACATGTACAATTATATGTCAATTGTATCTCTATTTTAAAAAGTGGTTGTATATGGGATGGACTTATGGGTAATGCTTATGTTATTTTTGTTTATTTGCATTTATTAAATTTTGACAATAAACGTAGTATTTTGAAATCAGAAAAACATTAATTTTATCAATTAACACCATTATTATTGTTATTGAAAGACTATACTAATCAGTAGTCTCCATTACATTTATCCACTCCACCAGTCAAAGCACCATGGCCTTCATTTCAAAACGATAAACTGCTCTTTGGCCACCTTTTTGATTTGAGGAAAAATGGACTAAATTAAAATCTTAGGAATGAAGGAAATGGGTATGCTCTAATCTCAGCTATCTGTTATCAGCTATCCTCTATGTGTTCCTGACTCCCATACTAAGCTTTCCAGAAATTGATCTCACTGCAAAATTAGCACCAGTGACTCAGAACAGGATGAGGCATGAGTTTCACCACCGGCTGGTTCATGGTCATGTGATATGCCATTCCTCAAAGCTCACAGATGACAGTCATTAAGGATTAGTTTCAGATGTCCTAATAGATACCTTTTACCTTCAGAATCAAAGCAAATCTACAATTACTGGGAGAGCACGGACTCAGGCTGATTTACACTAGAGCACTAGGTAAAGAAATCAGTCTTCATTTCCCTCAGGGGCACTGCAGCTGGTGAGCATCCCTTCTTTCTCTCTAGTCCAAGAGACACATTAACCAAGTCAGGTCCCCAGTCTGGCCTCTCTCACACCCCATAAGGCACTCAGAAATTATGTTTACAGAGGGCTGCCAAAATCGCAGAGTCACAGCTACAACAACATGGAGAACATTATTTTTCTAGATAAAGGAGATTATTTGCTCCTGGTGAAATTACTCACTCGGAACCACAGTTCATTGCTGTTTTGTGGGCTTCACCCTTGCTTAGAACATGAACAAGTCAGGGAAATAGTAAATCTAACAATCTGCAGACTCTCTACAAAAATGTTACTGTTCTTTTCATTATTAACAAAAGTTTGGTTTTGTCCTCTTGAGGCTTTCCTGCATGATTCTGTACTCAGTCCTATTTTCATGAATATTACAACATTCCTGTTGCCTTAATAGATGCTGCAGATGGACATGGCCCAGATTCACCATACTATAGATGCCTATATATCCTAGGCTTTGCTTAGAAAAAAATCCGCCTAGGAGAGACTCCTGATGTACTTCAGATGTAAACAAAGTAAGAAATAAAGTTTTATGATTAATGTATAGGCTACTAAGATTTGGGGGTAGTTTGGATACAGCAGGCTTCATTAACTGTCTTAATACACTGAGTCTGAGTTTTCTCATCCATAGTAGGGGCAATATTATATTTACTGCAGAGTTGTGAGAAATCAATGAGACAGTACATTAAAAAAACCTAGAATGGTATATTATCTTCATTATTGCTATCAAATAGCCTGTTCTTTGGGGGCTACTGTACTGTTGGGTATGGTGAAATTATAAGACTGGCCTCACCCCTGTGGCTCACAGACCCCTGAGGTCCCCTAGCCTTCACAACAGTCACACCAACCAAGCTATCCATCCCAACCCTTGGTCTTTTTGCTCAAGACACTTCACTTTTAGATAGCTGCTCCATTACAAACTATTACTTAGGAGCTGTTAAAATTAGTTTAAAAAGTAACCTTACCCACAGGGTATTTGCATCTTAATGAATGGTGCTTAATGAATGAGTGGCCTTTAAGACAAAAAAGATTGAAGTTCTAACTGTGTAATTAGAAAGAAGCTAGTAACCCTTGGGTACAAGAGTAATTATGACAATTATATGTTAAGTTCTAAATATGCCACCAGTCTCTGAACTAAACACTTTCTATTTATGATCACATTTCATTGTCATAGTACACTTATGAGACAGGCACAATTAAAGCAAATTTTCTAAGTGAAGAGACTGGGGTTGATTGTGGTTAAGTGACATGCCCAAGGTCACACAGTAAGTAGAGAAAGTAGAACAAGAGCCCTGTTCAGACTGACCGGCTGAAGTCTACACCCTTTCTTCACCATGCGGCTTTCTGAGATTTGAGGTTGGTTACACAGTGAGCATCTGATAAATGTCAATTTTCCGTATCCTTTCTTAATACTGTCCTTCCAATCATATTGGGTATGAAACCCTCAGTTTTGTTTTGTGACATGGACGGTACTCTGGTGCCTGACAAGTTGTATTTAGACCAGGTCCTTGGAGCTATGGAGCCTCAAACACTCCTGTATAAGACACACAAACATTATTTTTAACCAGAGGTACATAAAAACATAAAACCTGTAAAGTTTTAAAAAATAATTGCTCAGACACCATTGTTGGAAAAATATAATTAAAAACAAAATCTTCCTGTAACCCAGAAAGATGCTCCACAAACATAGTAGAGAAAGGAAACAAGTTTGTTGTTGAATAAACTATAAACCAGAATATAATGGGCATCTCAGGCAGTCCTCTAAGGAAACGCAGAGACAAAAAGAAATACCACCCTTTTACATAGCTGAGCAGATACAACTCATTACATAAACGTTTTCAAAGTAAACAATAACTAGTCCTCAAGTAAGGGGACTTGACAGCACTATTTGTCACACATAGTTCATCCTAAATTTACCTAGTAACTGAAGTGATTATCTTTGTTAGTTAATTGGCTTTATACAGGGGAAAAACACATTTCTCCTACCTTTATTGACAGGAGGTAATTTTATAACTTGGAGCAAGAAGCCCAAGGAAGTTGCATTTCTACCCTCCTATAGAGACTGGGAGATGGGGGGGACATTATCCCCCTTGATGTTTGCATTTCAAACGGATGGCTCACAGGTCCTTGAGAAAGACCGTCCTGGGTTGTAAAACCGGCAAAAGTCTTATTTAGCTATTAAAAGGATTTACATATATTTCAAAAATAGCATAAGAATTAATAACAAGTTTTCTAAAGTAAATGCTCTAAGAAAAAGGAGTCGAAGGAAATCTCTTCCCTTATTTGCAAAATGAAGAATTAAGCCTCTTATTTTTAACTTGGATTTGTCCGCACACCATTCCCTGTGAATTGGTTAATTTGTTCTGAGTTGGAACCTAGGATGCTACATCCTCCTGAAAGGAGCATCTGAGATCAGGGCTAGACTAATCCATCCATCGCTGTTCCACAATTCCCCAGAACTCAATGTGAACAGTATAATACACGATAATCACTCATTGAATAAAACAGCACATGTTCTATGGTAGGAACTGGGGGAACTGAGTCACTGGTAGTTTGATTGAACAGAACATAAATTCATAATTTAATACTGTTAAATCAAAATCATTCTGAGAACCACTGGCACAGGACATCCAAGTTGAGGAGAGACTCTCATGTATATCAGTCAAGATTTATTTGACTTTGAGAAACAGAAATCCAACACTAATTATTTGTAGAATCCAGGAAAGGCTTAAATGAATAAGACTTACTTAAACAAGTAAGACACAGCCCCTGCCAGGATTCATACTCTCTTTTTTGCTGGTCTCTGTTTTCATTCTCTTTTATTACAGTGGTTTATTTCCCTGCCGAGGGAAAGAGAGGCAGAACTCTCAAACATACACAGGGAAAATCAAGACGAAGGCTATGTTCTGACTGATCTGACAAGATACAATGAGCCACTTTTTGATTCTTGACACTTACATGGACAGTGAAAAGAAAAGTAAGCCAAAGGTGTAGCTCCCCAGGAATTTTGTACCACAAAGCAAAAAGCAGGACCCTGAAACAAAAGGACCAAATGACCTCAACATGAGTGATGGGATACCCTTTCGCTGAGGATCCAATTCTCAATTGCAATTAAATGTTTTACATCCCGCTACTCTATTCTCTGGAGGTTGGGGGGGAGGCAGAACTCCCATGCCTCATCAGAACCCAGAACCGGGGAGGGGATGAGAAACTATCTCAGGACAGTCTTCCAGGAGTAAAAGAGGCAGGAGGGAGATCACCTCGTAGCAGCTCCTTACAAGCCTCCCATCCTTCCCTACCCTGGGGGGATCACAAGGCATTCTGCCAAGCTCACCTTACCTGTAGGTCAAGCATTTATTTTCCTATGTAGTCTGCATGAATATGTAAGGGTCATCAGGGCTCCACGGTGCAGCCATGGCCCAGCAATAACCACTAATAACTCCCGTTTTGATAAAAATCTTGCACACTCTCTCATTGGAGGGAAACTGATTTAGAGGCACATTTTCTTAATCTATGTTTTAAAGAAAAATCCCAGGGAAGGGACTCATTGATCCAGCGTAAATTAAGTGCCCACATTTGAATTAATCAAGAGCCTTGCACTATTGCAGATACTCTCTCAAGATCTAAAGGGAGCTGGGGGGGAAATTGTGTGTGTGTGTGTGTGTGTGTGTGTGTGTGTGTGTGTGTGTGTGTGTGTAAAAACCTATGTAGAATCCCCAAGTGTCCACTGAGAGGATATTCTGGTCATCAGCACAGTAGAGGGTAGAGGAGTCCTAGAGAGCAGGCAATTCAGAAATACGGTATTAAATTCAACAAATAGGGAATGGTATTTTCTTATTGTCTCAGAGTTTCACTGAAGCCCCATAACTGAGAACCACTGGTAATCAATAATTTACCCACCATCTTTCCAGACACATCTCCACCGAACTTGCGAAGAGATGGTCAAATTCAGTCCTGTGATTCCAACTAATTCTACCTTCAATCTATACAAGAGTTCCTAAAACATTTGCTGAAATGAAATAGACAAAGTAAATCCTTTAAAGAGAATTATTAGTTTTAGGAAGAGATACAGGCTTTCCCTCCCTTCTCTTGCTTCCCCAGCTCAGAAGCCAAGTTGGGAGGTACCCATGAGCACAATCATAGAAATAAGATTTGACAATCAGCAGGAAAGGCTGTGATCTCACTTTCTAGCTGAATGATTATGGAGATTTTGAACTTCATAGGCTCTCCCAGTGCTGGGATAGAGTACGCGAGAAGAGTCTAACTTGAGTCTCCTGAAGTTTGGGCACTAATGAGACTATATCCTGGTTTTCATCCAGAGAATTCTGAGGATGGAAGGCTGGATGAAGAAGATGCCATGGAGGCAGCCTGCATTTCCATTTAATGGCTGGGCAAGTGTGAGTGTGTCCCATGGGCCCAGTGTAAATAGAAAGGAACCCCATTGGAGAGGGCTGTGTACTATGGTGAAGAAGCCAGAGGTGCACCCGCGGAGGGCAGAAGCAAGAGTGTGGTAAGAGGTTGACAGGTTTGTGCATCATCCAGAGAACAAAATGAGGACTGTTCCATAAGAGGTTTCTGAAGAAATGGAAAATATCTTAGGAGAGAATGAGCTTGACATTCCAAGAACACAGGATATTAATTGCTAACACTGGTGATCTCGTGATTTGAAACATTTTTGATCATCACCTATGGTTGAAATACACTCGACATGGCAATTTGATACACACACACACACATATACATTCTTGTCTATCTTAAGAGAGAGGAGAGAATGAAAATTTCACAAAATAATGCTTATCCTTCTTACACAAGATGCATTCTGAAACCTTCTAGCTCAATCTGTGCTATACAAAGTGATTATGTGTCCATAATCAATTAAATTCAATATACAAACTATAAATGACTCTTGACCCTACAGTCTCCTAGGAGCCAGAAGGAGCAAAAATGGTGGAACAAGAAGAGTGGTAAAGCAAACTTTTACTTGCTGCAAACCTGCAGAGCTGGTTACAGATTGAACAGATTGAAGTCATGGTTTTATACTTAACTGAGATTTGTCTCTGTGTGGTCTAACATCCTAACACTTGGAAAAACTATGACCTCTGCCTGACAGGGATGAGCAAGGGAGATGGACCTAACAGGTTGGAAGGCAGTGTTTGGAAAAATAAAATAAACTTGTTTCCTCTTTGTACCCCATTGAGCTCGGCACATACAGTAAACGTAGCTTCATGATAATCGTTACCTTTTCTTATGGACAGAATATTTGTATACCCCCCAAATTCATATATGAAAGCCCTAACCCCCAATGCCGTTGTATGTGGAAGCAGGGGCCTTCAGGAAGGAATTGGGGCTAGATCAGATCCTGAGGGTAGGCGTCCCACTAGCCGCCTTGTAAGAAGAGGAACGGGCTCTGGGCGTGCATATGTGTGAGCGCGTGTACCCCAAGGAAAGGCACTTTGAGGTGGCTGGCTGCAAAGCAGGAAACAGATGATCACTCGACACTGACTTTGCTGGCACCTTACTCCTGGACCTCCTAGCCTCCAGTCCTGTAAGAAATACGTGTCTGTTGCTTAAGCCACCCAGGCTCTGGTATTCCGTCCTAGCCACCCAGCTGATTAAGACACCCTTTATAAAGACCTTAAGTATTTGTCAGTTGTTTTCATAGTCATTATCTCATTTAATCTGTAAAATAGATAGCCATAAGGTAGTTACAGAGAGGAGTTTGATGTTTTCAACTTGAGTGCTTCAGTCTTCTGAACTTCTGACCCTTGAAGTCAACCAGTAGAGGTATTTGTGGTAAGAACTCAGGAGGAAAGGAAAAAGGGCAACACAAATGCCTAGCATTAAGGGCTCAAGGAGGGTCTTTTTTTATGCAGGTGAGGAAGGAAGGGTCACTGAGGAAATAGTTTGAGGAGCAGCTCCTGCATGTGCAGGCAAGGAACTAGCGGGAAAAAATCATTATGAGAGTATTACTGGGGGTTATGTGTTTTCCCTCGTGGAGTTCAAGAAACTATAATGGACCTGACTGCTTTTGATGTTGCTTTTGCTTGCATGAGGAAGCTTCACTGGTGAAAATGAGGTAGGGCTGGGATTTGAATTCAGACTAACTCTCAAGCTCAGGCTACCTCATTTATTTCAGTTTGTAGATGCTACTGGACGTCTTCAGAGTTTTGTCTGAAATTTACGTATCAGAGAACAAGGCGGTATTTTCAGATGATTAAGTAGAAAAAAGAATTTGGAATAGCAGATTGACTGAAAAGGAGCAGTGCTCTGGATGGGGATAACTAGTGGTGGCAATAGCAAGGGAGCACGATAGAAAAGTTGTTCACTATCTCATATTAAAGAGCACACACAAATAAATAAACAAGTAAATAGCACAGTGATATAAACAGACATGAATATAGAGCACTGACAATCCATAAATTGAAATAAGTATTCTAATTTCTGGAAAGAATAGAGGCCTACCTTATACAATTGTGAAGCTTCTGAACTTGGCTACTTAAAACTGTATTACACGAATTCTTTTAATACCCTGAAGAATTCTGGATAGCTTTTTTTGTAACATTCTCTGCCATGGAAATTATCACTGAGTTTGACAGTATAAACTATAGTAACAGAAAAACCATTCCTAATAAGAATGTCACAGTATCGCAGTGTTTGTTCAGATCTACTTAAGAAATCATTAGTGGCCTAGAGCTCTAAGGTTCTTTCCTAAGAGTACTTCATCCTCAGGTAATTTTTTTTTTTTTTAAATCATTCATGTCACCATGACTAAGAAATAGAGCTCTTAACAGCACAGAGATTTTGTACATCTTGTAATTGGCTTCACCTTTTCTCAGAAGAAAAAAGCCTGAAAGCACTTCCATGTATATAATCTATACCACAATAGAACAGTGATATGAGAAACAGGAAGTGATCTCTTCAAATGTCTCTGGAATAATCTGTGAGTGCTACTGGAAAGAGAAAGAATATGTATGAATAACATAAAAACTGCTATACCAAGTTAAAACTCAGTAGACTCACTCTGATGCCGGGAAGGGCTCCTGTACCTTTTCTGATAAAAGAAAAAATGTAAGAGAAGTAAGGCTGATGCCTTCAAAACTGTCATTTCACAATCTGTTATAACTTTATCTGTGGCTAAGCTTACCTCAGAAGCAACACCAGAACTTTAACCTTTGGGGAAATACAAGCTGAGTTAATATTGG
The DNA here is from genome assembly GCF_009762305.2 of Zalophus californianus. Classification (NCBI taxonomy): domain Eukaryota; kingdom Metazoa; phylum Chordata; class Mammalia; order Carnivora; family Otariidae; genus Zalophus; species Zalophus californianus. The sequence goes on from NC_045603.1 coordinate 44,312,792, forward strand.
CATGTAATAAGGGCGCCTGGGTGTTTCAGTCGGTTGAGCTTTGGAATCGTGATTTCGGTTCAGGTCAAGATCTGTGGGTGGTGAGATCCAGGCCTGAGGACAGCTCCGCCCTCAACACAGAGTCTGTGTGTCCTTCTGCCCCTCCCTTTCTGCCCCTCCCCCACTCAAATAAACAAATAAATAAAATCTTTAAAATATTGGCACATAATAGTCATGACAAAAACTTAAAACATTAATTAATCTGATAAAATCCCAACAAAGAAGCTCTGATTTTAGGGCTGTGGGTAGATCCCAGAGAAGGAAAATCACTAACTTTGTTGTTGCTGTAAAGTGATCATCCTTTGTCCTTTCTTCCTTAATCGGGCTCCTCCCAGCCTTCCATTACAAAGAGAATACATGAAGTTGTTCATTTCAACACTGTTTCCAGTAAATGAAACTAAGGCAACCAAACTTTTCTCTATGACAATAAGCAGCCTTCAGATATTTCATACTAAAAGATAAAACAGTAAAAGGCATTGTTTTATTTTTATATGTTATTCTTTCAGCTTTTGAATTTGATCATGTTTTAAGAAAATAATTATTTCTTGAAGTATCGAGATTTTATTAGCATTGTGTTTATTACTATTTACTACTTTTCATCATTCTATTTTGGTAGGGATGCCTGGGAAACACAGGTACAAAGGAAAAATATATATCTTTTACAAAATAATAACAATAATAAACCAAACAGAGAAATTCTAGATGTAAAAAGAACTTGAGAGACTGTTTGGTCCAATTGTCTCATCTGACGAATGAAGAAACTAAGGTTCAAAGACTATCAATAGCTGGCTTCCCTCACTTGTCCAAGATGGTTAGCAAATTACACATTGAGTTCAGTGGGCTGTCAGCTATTTCATATTGTCTTTCTTTAGGGACAGATCCTTTTTAAAAGCTTTTTTTCATTTAGTCATTTAATTTATATTGTGAAGAATAAAGTCTTGGTGGGTTAAATTATAGCAGATAACTATCCTTCCAAGTTGATTGAAAGTTAAATAATCAGCTATCCAAATCAAGACCAAACATTGTTTTATTAATAATTGCTTGTCATCTCTGACCTTCTAAAATGACAGAAGATTTTTGTTATTCCAAATAAAAATAAAAAATTCATGAAAGTGTTTTTGTAAGTAGCTTATTACCTATAAAGGTATAGCCTTTTAAGACATCCTTTAGTATAAAATATGTATTACTGTCTTATAGATTATTAATAGGCTCCCGGAATGTTTAGCACACTAGAAGTGTTAAAAAAACAAATTGGAATTTCAATCCCAAGTTTTGTTTCAAATGTGTTATTTGAGTTGTGGGAGAATTTTCTTAAATCATTCATTTCTAAACGCTGATTTGCAAATATACCCATGCTTACCTCTACTAGTAGTCTCAAAATAGATCAGCCAAAATGATCTCATTAGCAAAGGAGAAAAAAATAAAATAAAACCTTTGTATCACGAGAACAATCTTAACTTAGTTCAGTGATTCAGGTCAATGATGTTAAATATGTCAGGATTAGTTAGATTATAGTGTAACACAAATACAGTAACACATTTCTGTACATGAATTCAGATTTATCTACTGGACAATTTTTTCCATCAATAGAAGAAGAACGTGAACTATGGCATTCATGACCTAGATAAAAAGATGAAGATGTTAGATCAGCTCCTTGGTGACTGGATAAAATACTATTAGAAGGATAAAAAAATTTCTAAAACATAAGAGCAAATATATTATCTGAAAGTGGCTAGTCAGAACTTGTTCAAAAACCTTCAAGATGAGTCACAGACAGAAGTTTTCATATGATGCATTTCTTTTGTGCAGTAATTCCATTCGTTTGACAAATATTTAATGAACACATACTTTGTGCCAAGCACTCTTCCTGGTGCTGGGGACACAGCAATGAACAAAATTCCCTGTCTTCACGGAGCTTATACTCTGTTGGAAGGAGACAGACAAGCTGTGGTATGTCAGATGGTGAGAAGTGCTGAGGAGGAGAAAAACAAAGTAAGGAGAAGAGTTTGAGACTGGGCAATAGTGCTAGTTTAGATACATCTTAGTAAAGAGAACAGCAAGTGCAAAGGCCCTGAAAGGGAATGAGCTGGGCTCTATTGGCACAACATCAAGAGGACAGTGTGGTTGGAAAAGGGTGAATAAAGGAGACCATGGCATTGATGAGGTTGGGGAGATAACTTAGGCAGATTATGGAAGGCCTGAAACTACTCTAAACACTGTGGATTTTACTCTGTGTTAGTTGGAAGGCATGGGGGGAGGGGCCATTAGGTCCAAAAGTTATGTAAATCTGACACATATTTTAAGAGATGGCCCTGGCTGCTGTGTGGACAAAAGTCTGCAGTCTAACCAGCAAAGCAGTGACTGGTTAGAAAGCTGATGCAGTAATCCAGGCAAGAGGTGATGCTGCTGGGCCACAAGCATAGCAGTGGTGGGATGTGAGGTGGTAGGAGTCCGATGTATTTGAAAGGAGAGTAAACAGGTTTTGCTACGGGTATCAATTTGCTGTGTGAAAAGCACCATAATGGCCTCCCAAAGTGTCCGTGTCTAATCCCCATAACCTGTGAATATATTAAATTACACGGCAAAGAGAAATTATAGTTGCAGATTAATTAAGGTTGCTAGTGTGCTGACCTTAAAATAGGGAGATCATCTTGGACTATATGGGTGGGCACAAGGCAATCAAAAAGGTCCTTAGAAGTGAGGAGGATATGAGGATGATCTGGCTATGACATCTGTCACCCCATTGATCACCACGATTGATTCAACTGATCTGACTGGCCAGGCGGGTGTCCCCTTCCTCTCTCACTGCTCCATGTGCATCCCTCACAAAGCTGAACTCTTAGTCAAAGAGGTCGATGGTCCCTTGAAAGAGGAAGGCTGTTCTTGGGTCAAGTTTACATGAGTAGCTGTGGTTCCCTGCTAGAACCTTCAAAACTTAAGAGAAAGAAAAGAAAAGAAAAGAAAAGAAAAGAAAAGAAAAGAAAAGAAAAGAAAAGAAAAGAAAAGAAAAGAAAAGAAAAGAAAAGAAAGGCGAAAGAAAAGAAAGGCGAAAGAAAAGAAAGAAAGAGAAAGAAAGAAAGAAAGAAAGAAAGAAAGAAAGAAAGAAAGACAGAAAGAAAGAAAGAGAAGAAAGAAAAAAGAAATGGAAGAAGAAAACAGAAGAGTAAGTCAGAGGAAGATGTGAGTACTGAAGCAAGGCACAGGGAGATGCAACTTGGCTAGCTTTCAAAATGGAGGAAGTGGGCCATACGCCAAGGTAAGGGGCACTCTCTAGAAGCAGGAAAGGGCAAAGAAACAAAATTTTCTTCGAGAGCCTCCAGAATGAAACACAAGGTCTACACCTCGATGGATTTACAATCAGTGAGATCCATACCAGACTTCAGACCCACAAACTATAAGATAACAAGTTTGTGTGGGGTTTAAGCAGTTTGTTGTGATGTGCTACAACAGCAATAAAAAAAATTAACACAGATTAGTATGGGGTATAACAGAAAGAGAAGAGTCAAGTTTCACTAGCGGTTTATATAATTTGAATTTTATAATTTGTTTGGCTCATAGAGTGCTGATTTATTATTTGCATAGCTAAATATGCTTTTTGTATCTTTTGAAAATCTAAGTAACAAATGAAGTCTTTCTGACTCAAATGTTGGTGCCTGTCAGTGAACTGAACACCTTTCCTTCATTTTTCATTTTCTGAATATGAACACAAACTTTTATTAAATTTGATAATTTAACACAAAGCTCTGTGAAGTGTGATTGTAAAGCACTGAAATATTTTTTAAATTAATGTAGTAGTACTTAAAGACAAACAATGTCTTTCCAGGTTGTCAGCTTGCAAGGTTAAGCCCTGATAGCATTTGGTGTCATATTCAAAACAGGTTTGAATCTCTTTCTTTAGCATTGCCTCCCGAGCCTGTTTACAAATCTTTTGCTTTTACAAAACAAAGCGTACTATGAATTTACAAAATCATCTACTTTTTCCCTGAAAATAAGCTAGCAAAATATATTGCTGTTAACTTTATTTTTTATTTATATCCTTGCTATTGTGTGAAAAACAGTTGAGGCCAGATCACTCACTTTGGTCATTCATTCAACAGATATTTATATTTTTATAGTTGGTTCACTGGACCTATAAGAAAATCACTTTTGTCTGAGAGACCATAACACTAGCTGTGTTATTCCCTTAGCAATTAAATTCCAAGGCAACCAATCAACTGGGAAGACAGGTTTTAACCCAATTCTTGGGACCCAAAAGAACAAAGATATGACAGTTCTTATTCCTAGAGATTTGGGCATATGTCAGAGACATTTTCAATACCTGAGCGATGAGGTGAGATCAAATTCCTGGAAAAACCAATAAGAACAAGATCAAAGACAGGTGTAAGGCTCAAGTGAGAAATGTAGTGTACATTGACGCTTTGATCTTAAGGGCAGGAATTGGTGAAATAGAATGAATCCATTCAAAGTAAGGAAAGCCTCATCCTAAGGACTTATAATGGGGACAGTGGTGGTGCTAAACTTAGTGGCCAGTTGAGCATCAGGGGTTTATATCTGACACACTTGACCTACTCTTTTGTTGGCAGCTAAAGGAACATGGGGAAATAAGCTTCACAGAAGATGGATGGCTCTAGGATCTCAGGGGCAGGACAATGATTTCACCCAAAGCCAACAAGACTGGGTGGAGGGAGTTAAGAAAAGGCAGGGATGGTGTATCTTACTGATTCTGTGGTTAACTCAAAAACTGTGTGGACCTGGGCCTCCATGGACCTGTGCGGGAAAGAGGGAGGGTATAAAAACATAATAAAGACTCAAAGTAGAAGAATGTTGATTGGGTGCAAGGAGCAGAGTTAGAGGAAGCTTAATTCTAAATGCTGAAAGGAGTAAGAGAGCTCAAAGGGGAAAGCTTGAACTCCTGAAGGTTCCCTATTTTTTCCTCCTACGCAAACTGAAGCCCTTGCCCTCTGTCTCACTCCAGTAGGAGCTTTTATTTATTGTGGGCCTGTCCATGGTTTCTCTTCTCCATTGTTTGTACTCCCCCTTTCCCGTGCTTAGACCAGGAGTTAACTTTCTAAACTTGCTAAATGAATCTCCTGATACTTTTTTCAAAGGGACGTGCAACCTCGCAATAATTTAAAAGCTTCTCTCTTTCAGATGTACGTCAGGTCTTCCCTTGGGGAGCTCTAACTTTCATTTGAACTGGTCACAACAAAAAGTGGAGCTTATCTGAAATAATTAAGAAAATATCCAAAATATCTTAAGCAATTCCTCCAACTATAGGTACCGATGCTGCAGACTTCTTGCAGTCACTGCTCATCTCAGTTTGAATAGGTAATGCTGTTGCCTCCCAGGATGGAGGCCAGGGTAAGGACACACTTGCCTTAGGCACAGAACTTAAGAGGGTGCCAAATAATTCAGCAATGAAGATAAATAGTATTAAATATTTGTCAAAATCTAAATGACTACCAAACTTATAATGAACAAAATATCAAAGTGATGAGCAAAACATCATTATTTTAAATAAAAACACGGTAGGTACCTTAATCCTCTTTTGTTTCTCTGGTAAAAGAATATTGGCCTAAGGAGTGAAAATGGACTTTAAATTATGTATGCACTAAGACATTCTCTAGCAAAAAGAAAAAAAAAAAACAGGGGATTTGGCTTATTGATTATTCTATATATAAATGTGAGCGTTAACTGCTAAATTTTGCTTCCAATGAAGCTATGAAATCAGTTGCTAATTAATAAGCCACTGAATGCCTGATAATTTTGACTTCTTTTAACTTTCACTTATCTTTCACTTGTCATTTATCTATACAAAAACATTTTGAATATTTACATGGGATGTTTCAACACCAAGTTTCTATATATGTGTTTCTCAAGATACACTAGATATAAGAACTATATGAAATTTTTAAGAATGCTCCAGAGATGAAAATAAATGTTATGCATCAATGCAAATGATATGTAACTCAGTTGTGAGGCATTCCATGTAACCCATCTGTGTCTACTGGAACTTAAACTTGACCCAAAACCATAACACCAGCTCTCTGAAGAAAGCTAAACACAAAGCACATAGCTTACTGAATACTGAAAGAATTGTAGGATGGATCACCATGCACACTGCATAATCTGTCACAATCATTTGGTTTGCCTTGGATGCGCAGCCTTTCTTTCCAGCCTCAGGCAGCACATCATCTCTCTCCCTTGGCTTTTTCTGCTAGAGTAGGAAGCTCAGCTCCTCTCTTCTTTCTCCTGTCTTCCTCCAAAGGAAGGCCCAGTGCCAGCCTGAGAAGTCTTCAATTCTATAGCTGACTGATAAAGTATCTCTTTAACAAGCAGATCACTTTTCTCACGGATTTTCATGTCTGCTGTTAAAAAGACTAAAGTTTCACAGTATTGCTACATATTCCTAAAAAACCTTACTTCCAGCATATTCCTTATAGAGAAGGCCTCTCTCCCCTGGGAGATATGAATGTACAAAAATTACCTGGGTTTCCTGGACCTACCCCACTCCTCTGCTTTTAGGGAGCCTGCCGTTGTGTTCAAAGGATCTCTTCCTGGCTTCTAAGTCTCCTAAATGCATGAAAGGTTTTCCTCTCCCCACCTGGGACACATCTCCCAACCCAGGCAATTTTTTCTCTTTGCCTCTATTGCCTCCCCAAGGGCAGCTTGTATCTTCACTGGTTTGTACCTGGAAAGCACTGTAGGCAATGAGGAAAGAAACCACATCAGCAGCCCGGGTCCTTTGCCCTGCTTCTCCTCCACTCAGGACAAAGGCTCATCCCTGTGTACACATGCTGACCATTTCAGCAACTTACTCCAGGGGTTCTATATTCTAAAAAGCGATCTCTTATTCTTTACCGCTATGTGGTGGTTTTCTCTCGTGTACTAAAGTTGCTCGTCACTCCAGCCCATCTCTCAGTTTCCAATATGCATGAGTGAAGCACTAGGTAAGAGTTTTCCTTAAGGGTGCACTCCCTCCCAACAGTCCCACTCTTGTTTCAACCCCCTCTTTCTGCTTTACGTAATTCTAGGAACTCCTTTTTGTTCTCTCTGAATCTATGCTCAAATTCAACGTGGGGCCTTTGCGTGCTAAGGAGGATTTACAACGGCTCTCTTTCAGCTAGTAGCTAGGCAATTGTGCTAACTGGGAGTCGGACTTACCGGCATCATCTCTGACTAGATCCCCTTGGTATCTTTTGAGGAATTTCCTGGACAGAGGCGAATGATCTGTGACTCCCACTCCCTGGGAGTCTGCTCGTCCGTGATTAAACTCAGAGAGCATCATCACGGCCACTCGAGGGTCAGTTCTCTCCATCTGAACTGTGCCTTCAGGTGCAATTCCATCTCTCCCATCCATTCCTCCTATTGTTTTCTGTAGGAGTTTCATTGTTTCTTTAGGAGTGTTGCCCGTCCTATTTCCCTTCACTAATTTCATTTTACTAGCAGTGAGAAATTGAGGGACTTTATGGTCTGTCCTGGAGCCTGCAATTCTTCTCATTGTAAATAGCTGCTTCAGCAACTTGCACTAACTGGACATAATTTTTCACAGTGTTCATCGGCGCCTCTATGCAAAAGTCCCTCAGGTCTCGACATATGTGTTAAGGCACTTTCAATGGTATGTGTTCACAAACTTGACATATAAGTCTCCACATCTACCTGCATTATTGAGTAATTTTTGACTGATGTCAGACATTCTACTATAGAAATGGAGGCATTTGTAGTTTTTGAAAGCATATATAATTCTTAGTGCCAATCTCAACACATTTTCTATTAATCTCTGTTGCATCTGATACGTCAGAAGCTTCGCACCCCACCAACATTTCACTGATGTGTTCCAAACACAATTAAAAATCTTCTTCTCAAGTTCCTGGCATTGGATTCCCTCCCCTCCGCCCCTTGCCCCCCCCCCCCCCGATCCGCCGGCCCAGGTCTCCAGAGCCCGGGTAGCATAAGCTCTCAACCAAGAGCTCAAACACTGGCCCTAATACGATTTTCAATAGCAGTCCAGTTACAGCTAATAAAGTCAGTTGGGTCTCTTAATGAGCCCAAGCATGTGTGTGATACATCCCCTTTTTTCTTCCTTGACACATGCCAGTTTTCTAAAAAATGATGTCAAGGTTGGTTTAAACACAAATGTACAGCTGGATACTTCATCAAGGAGTTTCTTTGATCTATTCTAATAAGCTCACAAAACACGGGGCCTGCGAGACTCCCAAGTGAAACACTCAATAACCAATCATATATCATTCCAAAGGTTTTTCTGCAGCATCCCTCTGCCTTTCAGTTTCTTGACCAAAGAGCAGCATTGCTCCTAGTACATCAATCTCCACTCCCTGAACCATTAGCCATGAGGAGCAGGCAGTAGGGGCTCTATTAAGAGTGACATTTTAATCCGATAGGCATCTAGATGCCCTCTTTAGATAAAGTATCTCAGAAAATTCTCTAAGGCCCAGGTGTCAGATATCCCTTAACAATACAGGTTATCTAGTTCTTCCCCAAACCAACTCTGATTTAAAATATAGCTAGTTCTTCAGTTTTCAGAGAATATCCAATCACATCACACACACTGAGGGTTTTTTTTAGCTCTACTCAAGGTTTGTGGGGACACGTCATTTATCTTAATTTCATTCCTCAGCTCCATTCAGTAAACCTCTTCCGTAACCTAAATCTTACCCACATGTGGATGCTGAGCAGGCAGTTTGCAACATATGCCTGGAATTCAGGGAGCTCATTTAAACTAGAGATAAACGTTTGGAGTTTTGAGAGTTTATAGTGTAGAGAAGATTTTTGAAGCCCGAGCTCTGGAGCATTCCAAATTTTAGAAGTTAGGGAGGTAAGGAGGAACCAACGAAAGCCACAAGGAAGGAACAGTCACTAAGAAGAAACCAAAAGCATGTAAAAGCGAAGGAAAGAAAATAATTAAAGATTACTATGCCAAATGATGGACTGGTAGGCCAAACAGAGTGAGGAAGGAGAATTAACTTTAACTTTTGTGTTTGACAATAGGGTAGTATGTTCCGGGTTATCTTGACAAGAACAACTTCAGTAGAGAGGGGCAAGGCCTGGTGGAGGTAAGTTCAAGAGAAAATGAGAGGAGAGAAGTTGGAGACAGTGAGGATAGGCAATAATGTTGAGGAGTTTTGCCACAAGGAGTAGCAGAGATAGAAGCCACCAGAGTAAGTAGGATTCATATAATTTTTTCTTTGAGAAAAAATTATATAATTGTATGTTTATAGAAAAAAAAGAAAAAAGTACAGGAAAGAGAGGGAAGATTTGCTAGAAGGATGATCTTCAGAAGATAAGAGAGCATGGGGGAGTGCACCAGTGTAAAAGTTGACCTTTGCTCAGAGCGGAGACGGTATACACAGTAATAAGAAAAAGGGCCTCTAGTTCCATCCAAGTCATTGCCAATGGCAAGATTTCATTTTTTTGATGGCTGCGTAATATTCCATTGTATATATATATATATACCACATCTTCTTTATCCATTCATCTGTCCATGGGCATCTGGGCTCTTTCCATAGTTCGTCTATTGTGGACATAGATGCTTACCTTACTTAAAAAATAAAAAATCAATCAAAAATAGATTTTTGGTCATGAAGTTCTCAAGGTATCAAGAAAAACTGGTGTCAGGAAGACACCATGTTCTGACATAAGGCTGATGGTTGCGAATTTACCATTATACCTAAGTGAACATTAAAATAAGGTAGAAAAATAGCCATACTGAATAGGAAGCCAAACATGATAGTGTTAGTACTAAAGTACACCTACTCAACCAAGATGTATAGGAAGGGGAAAATAACTTTTGGGAAATAAAACATATTTTGTTTTTGTATAGTTAAGGAGCACATAGATTATTGGGGTACCAATATCAGTTATTCCTTGCAGGCGCAGTGAGAAGACTAATCATCCCTACATATTGCCACATGTCCCTTACTACAGATGTCAGGTATGACAATGGAATATGAACAGGTGAAGCTCATTGAAGAAATTTTAGGAATCATTGCTAGGTTTTGCATCTTTTCCTTTTGCTCTGTCACAAGGATAGTGTATCCCCCACAGGGGCTCATTCTTTAGCCTGGATCTTAGAATGAAGATGACATGTAGAATAAAGTCAAAGATAACCCCCAACAGACACATAAATGAGAAATAAGCCTTTTTTGCCTTAAGCCAGAAAGCTTTGTGGTTGTTTGTTATTACAGCATGACCTTGTACACACTAACACAAAGCATTCAAACAATGTGTATACATATGGGATTTAGACAAGAGATTTTAACTAATTGAAGGAAAATCCATGTAAGGGTCCAAAAAAGAGACACATACAAAAGAGCTGGAACTGTGTATATAATCATAGATTATAGCACACTGGAGATGAAATTCATATTAATAATCAAAAATAAAAATTTATTTTCCTCTGCCCCCAGCTGCTCTTTATCCTCTTGATCTTCATGCACAGATTCCTTCCAGACATTTCCAAGAAATACCTTTGGGACATATCAAGGTAGATGCAAGATTAGTCTTGTTGGTTATCTTGCAGCAACTACCACTTCCCTCCTTTCTGGCTCAGCTTGCTGCACAGATGTCTTCTGTGTCTGCCAACATAAGAGATTATTTCCATAGCTAGTGCACACCAGAGGCCCTGGCATTGCTGTCGGTATCTCCTGGAGTTTGTGCTGAGGCTTCTGATGCCAGATAGCCAGGGAGCTGACGTCTGCAAAACAGCATGGTCTATGTCCCTGCTAAAGTGTCGATTGTTAACTAAACTTCTATCACCAATTCTGTTGAGCCCTTATTCTGTCATGTCCCTCAGAAATTTTAGTAAACAGCTCATTTTCTTTACCACCCCTTTCCCCCACCACTCTTTCTGTCTTTCTCTCTATTTCCCTCTTTTGCTTTGGTTTGTGACACTGGGCCAGATGACTTTTTCACTAACTTTACTCTGTATTCAAAGTGGTCCTTTCTCTCCATTGCCATTAAACCCAATATCTTTAACTTCACAACAGGGCACTTTCTCTCCCAGGTGAGTCCACAGTGCCCTAGATCCCTAGATCCCTGCCCCAACAACCCTCCAGTGGAATATGCCTGGAAATTCAATCAGTTGATGTGTTTTGAAGGCCCATCCCATACTGGGCATGATGTTAGGTACTGGAGATTCAATAATGAATGAGAACAGAGTCTTGGCCCTTCAGAAGCTTAAAATCTGTGGGAAGAACTGAAAAATAAATAAGAAAATTGTTATAAGACTGCCTCTAGCATGCTACAGGAGGCTAATGAGGGTAAATAGACTAGTATCAGTGGTCAGGGAAGACTCTCCTGGGGAAATGCATGTCTAATTTCAAACCCAAGGCATGAGAGGAATTACACCACCGAGTAACGGAAAGAAAAGCAAGGGAGGCAGAGAGAAGAGTATTTGCAAAGGCTTAGAACTGAAAGAGTGTGATCAGTTTGGAAAACTGAAAGTCAGACAACATGGCTGGCTCCATGAAGAGCATAAGTGCTATGAGGGCAGGAGAGTGTCACTGCATCTCCCACCTGATACACAGTAACTACTCAGTAAGAATCTCAGATTGTGAGGATCAGAAAGACTGATGAGCTATATGCTAGGAAGTCAAGTGGGAACAAGATCATGAAGGTGTTTGTGAGGTAGCTTAAGTATTTTGGATCAGAGAGCAATCAATAACCGTGAGAAGATTAGTGTAAAGAAGGATGTGATTACATGGCATCTGCAGTGTTAGAATGGTTTATATTGATGACTAAGAGTTAAGAAAGAGGTTCTACTTAGGAGGTCTTTGCAGTCATCAGCTCATTCTGGTAATAAATAATATTTATTTTGTCTATTGTGAGCCTAACCCTATTCTAAATGGCATTATCTCATTTAATCTTGTCAAAAACCCAGTGAGGTAGGTAACAGTATTTCACATCTTTTACAGAAGAGGAACCTGAAACACAGAAAAGTTAAGCAACCTGCTCAAGGTCACATGGCTAGTAAAGAGGTAAGTAGCAAAACCAAGATTCAAAACCACTTAGTCTCTTTCTGGATCTTACACTCGTACTCTCTTCCTTATATTGTACATCACAAGAAAGATGATAGTGATTTATTTGAAAAAGGGTAAAAAAGGATTATATTGGAGGAAAGTTTTATGGAAAGAGGGAAGTTAAGGAGGAAAAACTGACAAGATTGGGAACAGGAGTTGTGTGCTGTGTGGATAAGGAAGATAGAATCATGGATGGCATCCAAGTCTCTAGCTTGGGCAAGTGAGCAAGTACAAAAGAAGGATTTTGAGATTGGGCATAAATTGTTATAAGACACATTTTACTGTAAATGCTTGTGACATATCAAGTGGAGAGGTTGAACAAGTAGTTGTAACTATTGGTGTGGATGGCAGTATAGAGTGGAGATTTAGATTTGAGTCTTTAATGTAGGATGGTCATTAAAGCCAGGTAGGGCACACTCATTCAAAGACTATGGAGTGAGAGAAGAGGACAAAGGATGGAATCCCAATGTACGTGAAAATTAAAGGGACATTGAAAGGGAATGTCTCATTAAAAAAATAATAGTAAAAATAAGAGTTAATCCAGGAGAGCGTGATGTCATAGAAGCCAGAAGAATCAAGTGTTTCAAGAATGAGGAAATGGGGCTTCTGGGTGGCTCAGTTGGTTAAGCGACTGCCTTCGGCTCAGGTTTTGATCCCGGAGTCCTGGGATCGAGTCCCACATCAGGCTCCCAGCTCAGCGGGGAGCCTGCTTCTCTCTCTGGCCCTCTCCCCTCTCATGCTGTTTCTCTCTCTCTCTCAAATAAATAAATAAAATCTTTAAAATAAAAAATTTTTAAAGAATGAGGAAGTGGAGATTCAGAAACAAAGACCTGATTGCCCCAAACAGAAGTTGCCAGAAGTCACAGAATGATAGGAACACTTAAATGGCAGTTTTGATGAATTGCTGGAGGCTCAATATGGACTAATATGAGACTGAGAAATTTGGAGCCACAGCCTTTGGAGATCCCCAAACTTTTGGGGGCTTTCCCTCCAGGAACCCCACTAGGTTCTCATAGTGGGAATCCAAAAAGATCCCCTCAAGGCTCTGGCACGGGGAAGGGAAGAGTAACCATGTAAAGCATCTCGGTTTTTCTCCATAACAAAGATTTACTCTCCAAGGGAAGGACTACTGGCTGAGCTTAGGAAATGGAATCCTCCACATGTCATCCCTCTCTACCCTTCCTATCTCAGGGTGGGAAAGAACATAGTCAGGAAGGACATGGCTTCACAAAAATAGACTGGAAATGTGACAGTGAGGGAAATGAGTGGGAGGCAGGGGGCCAAAAAAAAAAAAAAAAAGCTAATCACTGGAAAAGGGACAGAAACTCTAGTGAAGACTATGACCAAGACAGCCTTGACATTCCCCTCAGCTGGACAAAACATTACACAAGCTTCTTCCTGACTCTAGGCTTCTGACTTCCATTTTTTTGACTATTTCCTTTACAAAACTTGTCATTGTAAGTTCTTTCCCTGTCCCTTTGAGTCCCCCAGTTTTTTTTAAAAAGCCTCTTTCCAGGACTTGCTCAAGGATCTGGGAGGCAACATATTGCAATGTAATGATCATAGAAGAAGTGCCCTTATCTTACGGTTTCTGTGGGAAGTTAGGAGCCTAGCTTTGGTGTTCCAAGTTGTACAACACCTCCTCTCATGGAGATAGGAGAAAGTTTACTTTTCCTTTGGGTAAAGCCAATTGGAAATCAGATTTCCTAAGATCCACTTGCCCTCTGTCTTTAAAAGTTCTCCTAGTTTTTGTCAGAGTGGAGCTGAGTATCTAGGGTTGGTCTTTGCTCTCTCTCTCTCTTCTGTTCTCAGCAATAGTATCAGAATAAAATCAATTTCTCTTTTTAAACAAACAAACAGAAGAATGCCGAGCAGCTAACAGTATCAAATACTGAGGAGATGTCAGTTAAAATGGTCTGAATCTCTCCGGTAGACTTTAACAGCAAAGAGGTGACTTAGGACTGTGAAAAGAAAAAAACTGGGGGGTAGAATATTCCTGATAGTGAGAAAATTCAACCTATACCGGATGCTCCAAGAAGTTGGACTTTTAAAAGTGCAGTTTAAAAACAGAGAAATTGGATGTAAATAACTTTTCTGTTTCAAGCAGAGGGAATCAACTTTAGGTAACTGAAAAACAAAATGGAAACTTTTTAAAAAGGCTCATCCAGGACCAAAATGTTGCAAGACTCTAAAGGATGGAGTCAGCAGCCTCCCCCTGATCCTTGCCTCCCAGTATTCATGCCCTTTTTAATCCTATCCCCTTGAGTGTAGGTTAGACCTAGTGACTCACTTCTAATGAATAAAATAAGAAAAAAGTGACAAAATGCCATTCCCAATATTAGGTTACAAAAATACTATGACTCCCATCTTGACCACCCTCCCTCCCTCTCCTTCTCTCTCTCCCAGCTTTTGCTCTAAGTTTGGTGTATGGAGACGGATGACTTGTTTCTTTAGTTTCACAGATCTGTGGATAAAAGGAACTGTATCCAAGGAACTACACTTAAGAAACTATCTGGGGATCCTCATTTGCACCTGAACCTGATTTATATGAAGTGCTTCTGGGCTTTGAGAGTTGTTGTAATAAAATGAGACTTTCGGGGACCCTAGGAGATGCTGAGTATCTTCTGACTATGGTAGGGACATGAATCATTGGGGGCTCGTGGGTAGACTATAGTGAGTAGCCACTAAAATAGCCTTCATTGATCTTCACTTCCTGGTGTTCAGACCCTTGGATAATCTCCTCTTCATGAATGTGAGCTGGTCTTCTTTTTTTTAATGATGAGAATACAGCAAAAGTGATGGGATATAAATTTCAAGATTAGGTAACAAAAAACTGACTTATGCCTGGTTCCCCCATTTCTCCCTCTCCTTCTAAACCCTAACTCTGGGAAAGCAGCTTTGAAGAATGCAAGCAGCCTTATAGAGAGGTCCATGTGGCAAGGAATTGGATCTCAGGCCACATCCAGAAGGGACCTCGGGCCTGTGAATAGCCATAGGAATGACCTGAGAAGTGGATCTTCCAACAGGCAAGTCTTGAGATGACTATAATTACAGCCCACACTTTGATTGCTATTTTGTGAGAGATCCTCAGGAGCAACCAAGTAAGCCGTTTTTGTTTGTTTGCTTGGTTGGTTGGTTGTTGGTTGGTTTTTTGTTTCATTTTTTTTTTCAGGTAAGTCTTATTTGGATTCCAAATACATAAAAACTGTAAGATAATAAATACTTATTTTACTAAGTTGCTGTGTTTGAAAGTAATTTATTATACTCTAATGGGTAATTAATGTAAAGAATCAACAACCAGGAAGCATAACTCTATCTGAACATCCACTTCATTTCTATTATCTGGTTCTCTGTATTTCTCTGTGTCCATCATGGTAGAAAACACAGATGCCCTTGGGGACCAAATTCCTGGGGAATTAACTGGCCCCTCTTCAGTCTTAGCGGAGTTGTCTTCTCAGGTAATATGAAATATGGTCAAACGGGCAGAATGCCACTGTGCACCCCCACAGCTACCATTGTTCATGGGTGGGGGGATGGCCATTAAGGGAGGGCCTGAAAATCTAAGCACACACAGCCTGAGCATAGATACTAAAAGAGATTTCATTTTGAGTTTCTTAAAGGCATGTTTTTACAATTGACATGACAAACATCTCCAAATATACATTATGTTGAAATTTCAATATTTCTCCAACCTAACAATTTCTATCATGAATTTTAAGTCATGTTGGATCATTCATCTATGCGGTTTTTTAATTGCTTTTCACATGCCTGAGGAAACTCTTCTTTGAAGTCAGAAATCATTGCCACTTATAAAAATATTTAATACAAAAGAATACCAATCACTCCTGATTTGTATTTCAGAGCCAAATACTCCTTAGGTGGTTTAGGTGGAAATAATAATAAAATTAAGGAGGAAATATGGCCTTCTCCACCCCACAGGTAAGAGATTTGAACCCATCACTTTGAATACCTCCAGCTAATACTTGAGAAGCTATCATACCTATTAAAATATTTATTTATAATTATTTGTAATAACATGTAAAAGCAATGAAAAAGTTACTAGATAATTAAATCAAAATGCAGTTAGGTTTAAAAGGATAAAAATTGTGTAATAGGCTAATTTTAAACTTGATCCTGTTAAAGTATTTAAAAGCACAGGATACTAAATATAACTGAAATAATTGATAACATAGAAATATGGGTGGAGGCAGAAAAGGGAAAGATTTGATGGAGGTATAACTTTTTTGCTTCTAAAAAGTTTGTGATGTGGTACAATAAAAACACAGGTCCAATAAAATTTTAAATGTGTGGTTAAAAGAAGGAAAATAAAAGAAAGGAGACTTAAAAGACCAAGGAGACAATAACAAACTTAAAAATATTTAAAAAATGATTTTTAAACTTTGAACTTTTTTTATTCATGTGTTGTACATTTACTCATTTATTCATCAGATACGCATTCATTAAGACCTATTTTTATGCCAGGTCTTTTGATAAACTCTGAACAAGACAGATGCTGTACTTGCCTCTTGAAGTATTTGAAATTTTTTTTTCTTAAAACAAATATCCATATTCTGAAAAAATGTGAGCCCAGAGTGAAAGAAGGAAAATGAAAATCTAGGCAATATATTTTGTGAATGTTGAAACATGTCTGGAAGTCAAGAGTACTTTTTTTTCTATTGCTATATCACTGATGGCAAGATTTCCAGCACACAGTAGATTAGGGAGTGTGAATGCCATGACTGTTATTGAGTTATTTTTAGGAATTAAGGATGCGGGAAATGCTGCAGCTTATATTTAGACACCTTCGGGATGCTCTAGTGTTTGATAACCTAATTGAGCTAAGTCCTGTTTAAAGAGAGCAGACAAAGCATAATATGCAACTTCACATTCACAAACAGATTTTTAACCCAATCTCATTTAAAATATTTCTTATTTGTCTTTAACATGGAAGTGTCCTAATTTTTTTAACAGAGGTTCATGCATGCATGCCCACGTGCATGTGCGCGCACACACAAACATACACAGGAAATAAAAAAAAGGAATTGAATTGTTAGCTTTTTATGTGTTATGTTATGCTACTCTGTTTCCTTCCTACATGGGGTCCAAATTTGAATACTTTCAAAGACCAGTAAGAACAGAGAAGGTGTCCATTTTTCTTCTATGAGTTAAGCAAGCAACTGAAAAGCAAAAATACAAGCCATAAATAAGACATCCCAGTCACCAACACTAAATCTAAGTGTAGGCTATTCATCTTAAGTCCTGTACCACTCACTTACTCATTTATATATTCCACGAATAGTTACTGGTCACAGTATATGTCAGACATTAAAGGTGCGGGAAGATGGTAATGCCAAGACAAAGCCCTTGTCCTCATAGAGTTTATAGTCTAAGGGAAGAGACAGACACATGCATGCCTGGGTGTGCACACACACACATGCACAGATTAATGTATGGTTCAGTTAGTGCTAACTACTTTGAAGACAAAGAAAACAAGGTAAGGCGATAGATAGTGATGGGGACGTGGTGGTGGCTATTATAGAGAGGTTACAATGGAAAGCTTCTCTGAGGAGATAGTCTTTGAAGAGAATGCACTAAAAAAGTGCAAACCATACAAAGACTGGGGGAAAGAAAATTCTAGAAAGAGGGAGCAGTCAGAGCACAAACTGTAACAAAAACATAGGTTCGACATAGTCCTAGAATTGTAAGAAAGATGGAGGTGTATAGGACAGGGAGAAAGGTCAGAGAAAGAACACACAACACAACATAGACAAACGTAACACAGTTAATACAAGATTTTGTAGGCCATTGAGAGAGTTTTAGATTTTAATGTCAGTGTGATGAAAAGCCATTGAGCATGACATGGTCATCTTCATTGTTATCTTGTGGCAACATTTCAAATTCAGCGTTCCTGAAACTGAGCTCATTATTTTTCCCATCCCATCCCTCAAAAACTTTTACACCTGCTAATCCCTCTGTGACATTTAAAAATCAAGATCCTGTCCTTCCTGCACATATGAAATACTATGGCTGCTGTTGATTCCTTCTTCTTCCTTACCTCCCCCTTTCACGTGTAAAGAAAGCTAAAATAGACATATGAGTCCCTAGATTCTAGTCCTTACTCTGTAACCTACTTGCTGAATGGCATTTAGCAGGTCACTCAACCTGTTTTCTCAGCTTAAGACAGAAATAATAGATGGTTGTTGTCAGGATTATTATTTATGATGTGCCACATTCCTCACAAACAATCAATTTACAGATAAAGAAACTGAGAAACTCGTTGGCAAATTAATTTGCCTTAAATTAAACATCTAGTAAGGGGCAGATTGGGGGTTTGAAAACAATTTTCTCACTGCAGAGATGAGGCATTTAATACGTATGCTATCCTTCAAAATGAAGTTGTGTACGAGAGCATGCTTTGAAATAAAAATCAAAGTATTATCTTCTTCATCCATTACTTGACATACTTGGTAACTCTAACTCATTCAGTACTTATTCTAACATTCTGATCCATGTCTGTCCTGGGGATAAAGATAGGGAAGGCCCTGATCTTGCCCCCAACTAGAGCCAAACTTTTAAATGAATCTTTACCATGTTTTGCAAGAGACTTATTTCAGTTAGGGATGGAGTAGAGCATGAAAGTTGCATATATAAATAGGTATGTAAGTAAGTCTTAAGGAGAGTGTGTTTTTTGTGCTAAAGTTCTTATTGATCCTAGCATTTCCCTGGCCACAGCACTGGTGCAAGTCTTCATTGCCACGAGGAGCATTGAAGTTGGAAACAACCTTAAGAATCAACATTTCAGGTCCATTAGTGTCCACTTGTTGGAACTGCACTGCGCGTGCTCAGAGTTTGTGCCCATGCCCTTCCCCCCACCCTTTTTTTTTTTCCACTATTTTTTTTTCCCTCTCCATTCTGGCTTATTTTTTAAACCTCTCTCCTACCTTCCTTATTCAGCTGTCCTTATACTGACTTAGCAGATTCCTGTGCCTAATTGTATTTTAAAATAATCTAATGCCTTATTTTATTTGGCTTTTTAAGTTTTTCCTTAGTTCTCTTAAGTCTTTGTTTCTTACTTTCCCCAAACTTTCATTTCTTCTTTCCCTCAGTCCATTGAGAGCATGAGCCACCTGTTATCTGCCTTGATGGTACCCTCTCAAATTACACCCTTTCTCTCTTTCTCCTTATTCTGTTTTATTTTTCTTCTTAGCAATTATCTCTGCCAAACCTACTCTATTCCTATGTATTATCTAACTTTCCTATTGGAATTTAGTAGGATTCTTTGTCTGTTTTTGTTCATGGCTGTCATATCAACGCTGCGGCCTGCCTGTTACACATGAGGTGCCCAATCCATTTTTGTTGAATTGGATGACTCTAACTTACTAAAAATTCCCAGAGGTACATGCTCTTCTAATGTGAGCTTCGGATTTTCCTTCTTTGTTGAATAGTTTTTAATAGATTCTATCTTGGGGTGAATTTATCTTTGTTTACATATCTCTGAATGTGGGGCAAATTTATAAGCATCTGCTCTAACTCAAAATAGAGTAGATATATATCACTTACTTCCATGGCCTCTTCTACCTGAATATCACCTGCCTCTTCCCCTTCAACTTTGAGTTGGAGTCCTAGCTCCAAAGGTTTCACCTGTTCAGTAACTTGAAGGAGGAGCAGAGAACGCTAAGACAGCTGGCAGTCATAGTTAGGGAATTTTATATCTGCATTTTTTTTTTACCCTCTATGTTCCTTAAAATTCTGCCTAAGTGTCCTGCTTTGCCTATTGAGTTGTGAGCATATGCTATCCAATTAAAGTACCTTATAAATGTGATTCCTGCCTTGGGACAAACTGATCACTTCAGTGATAAGTTCATTTTGAAAGATGTAGATTCTTTTCATTTAGTATGGATGTGCAGTTTTGCCCTGGCAGTTTGTTGCTATTGGTCTTTAGTTTTAAAAATGGCTTTAGGAAGTTCTTTATCATTCTCCCCTTGTAATGGGTCAAATGGTGGCCCCAAAATGACAAGTCCATGAACTTATGAATGTCATCTTTTTGCAAAGAGGATCCTTGCATATGTCACTAGGTTTAAGAATCTTGAGATGAGGGATGCCTGAGTGGCTCAGTCAGTTAAGCATCTGCCTTCAGCTCAGATCATGATCCCAGGGTCCTGGGATCAAGTCCTGTATCGGGGTCCTTGCTCAGGGGAGAGCCTGCTTCTCCCTCTGCCTACCAATCCCCCTGCTTGTGCTCTCCCTCTCACTCACTCTCTCTCTCTGACAAATCAATAAATAAAATCTTTAAAAAAAATGAATCTTGAGATAAAATCATCCTTCAGATGAAATTATCCAGATGGAGGCTAAATCCAATGATAAATGTCTTGATAAGAGACACAAAGAGAGAGGGAAGAAAAAGGCCATGTGAAGAAGGAGGCAAAGATTGGATTTTAGGCAATTACAATTGAAAAACACTTGTAGCCACCAGTAGCTACAAGACGCAAGGAAGGATTGTCCTCTAGAGCCCTCAGAGGGAACAGAGCCCTACCTGCCAATACCTGGTTTTCAGATTTCTGGCCTCCAGAAACTGTGACAGAATAAGTTTCTGTTGGTCTTAAGCAATCCAATTTGTGGTAATTTATTGTGGCAGCGCTTGATGCTAGATATCACCCTTCCAGGTAAGGGGACAATTCTCTCTTTGATTTGAATGAACACTGTCATTATTAGAGAGTGAAGGCAGAAAGAAAACCAATGGAAAGCTCTGGTCACATGTATTCTTTTGAAGTCCTCGCATCGAAATGTCAGCATGACATTAATATGCCCTCAGGAAAGCAGTTTCTAGAGTATTCCCTACTTTCCCTTGTCTGCCATGCCCCACACCCAATTCATCCTTCATTTGCTGAAACAGCACAGTGCTCTTTTGAAAAGTGTATTCCATATGTTGTATGTGTAGGCAGTCATGTTTGTGGAAAGGTCCATAATATGTCCTGAACTCCACCTTCATTTTGTTGCAAATTATAATGTATTTAGCAGCTTGTCCAAGCAATATAAGTGAAAGAAAAAAAATTCTTTAATTTTGAGGTTAAGGATTTTTTTCCCCATTGGAAAATCTTCAGTTGTGTCTTAGGAAGGAAAAGAGTTATAAACCCGCACTTACAGTCATGTCTTTTTTGCAGTATTTTATTTTGCTCTTGAGATCTAAGAAGATAGTTGATATATTGACTAACTTCTCTCACCATTGTCAGTCTTGGTCAGCATTTATATGTTTGTATGTATGTGTGTTATTAAACATAAACTTAAGTACCATAAACACAAATTCTTGATCTTATAAAATTCCTGTGCAGCTAACATAGCAATTCTAACAGCATACACTTTAGCATTAACAGTTCACTGCTTATTAGACATGCTTAATCACCAGAGTTCCTTCCTGGCTCCCACACATTTATGGTGAATATCTCAGACTATTCAACATTCCACAGAACTAATGATTTGTAGAATGTTGGGGGTAATACCACTGGCTACATATTCTACGTACACCACATGACAACCCATTGATTTCTTCCAAAATACATATTCCACTGAACCATGGAGGAGCGATATCTAAAAAATACAACATAACTACAAACATGTGATCTTATCAAATATTTCTTTAACATCTCAAATGCCATAATCCAAAATACATACCAGTACCATACATCATGAATTCTCTAAAGCAATGCAAATGAATGGAAAGGCAATGGGGGAGGTTTCTCCAAAATGTCCCCCTGAAATTTGTGATAAAGCCCAATCTGATCTAATTTAACCTCCTCATCAATGACGTGGAAAAGGGTGGGAGCCAACAGCACATTAATTAAATTCACAGTTGTTGCTTAATTGAAAGGTGTAGCATCTGCCAGCTAAGGACAGAAACTCTGAGGTTAAAAACAGGAGTATAGAAAATATATAGATCCAGGCTGGAAAATAATCTAAAAACCAGATCCCTTGGTTTGAAGATACTTGAGATCCTGTTCATAGTTCAGTAATTCTCAGTCTGAAGATGGGAGTACAGGATATGATAATACTATTATCCATTTTAAGTGACCAGCAATCCAGCGTAGGAGAGAGGCACATAGAAGGACATCATACAGCACACAGAGATGCAAGTAACTCCTTAAAAGATATGCATCCTTAAAAGATATGCAAATCTCTAGTTAGAATATAGATGGTCACATTTGAAAAGTAGGAAGAAGAGATAGCTGAAAAAAATAATGACTTATAAAAATAAAAACACATGTGTAGCCTCATAATTAAGTCAAACTTGCAAAAAAAATTGCAAGCGTGAGATCACATGAACTTTAAAAATACTCTCAATTTATAGGTGAACAATATGACACCATGAAAGCTTAAGGTATTAATTCAGGCTCCTAAAGCAGAAATCTGACAGAACCAGAGCTAAAGTTTAAGTCTCCAGACTACTAATTTCTGTACTGGATCCCTGCACCATTGCCACGTCCAACCTGAACATAGCATCAGGGGTGTGACAATACACTGATTCTACTATAGGGGATTCCTGGTAGGGAAGCTTTAGTAGAAAGTTAAAATTCCCCAACTATTTAGAGGAATAAAGGAAGCAGAGAGAGGATCAATATTGGATGAATTCAAGAACAGTTGGTTGTTGGTATCATTTTTTCTCTGCAGACTAGTGATAGTTTCCAAGCTGATTTGTGAATAATGGCAAAGAGCATCATACTAGGAATCGGAAGAATTTTCTTTAGAATCTTGAACATTTTAGTATTGTGATATTCAGCTTCAAAATTTGCAAATTAAATCCCAATAAAATTAATTAATTACAATTGCCAATTAAGGTTGATACCTGTATTAACCATTTAATAAGTTTATGGTTAAGATCAAATTAAAAAATTATAGAAAGGATTCTGTAAGAGAGAAAACTCACGTAAATTAAGATATAATTTTCCTGAATCCTGACTTCATGACATGCTCTAACTTTCCAAGCAGGGTACATTCAGCTAAGGTCACTCAATTGCAGTAGCTTGTTTGGAAAGTCCATTCAGTAAAGGAATGAATAGTCAGGAGACGTAAATTAAAACAAACATAAAGAGATAGCTCCTCCAAGCCACCTGGGTGGTTCAGTAGGTTAAGCATTGGACTCTTGGTTTGGTTTAGGTCATGATCTCATGGTCGTGAGATCATGCCCTGCGTCAGGCTCTGAACTGAGCATGGAGCCTGCTCAAGATTCTCTCTCCTCTCCTTCTCCTTCTGCTCCTCCCCACTCACTCTCTTTCTTAAAGAGAGAGAGAGATGGCTTTGCTGGAGTGAAAATTTCCTGCATGTAACATCACTCAGAAGATAGAAAGTTGATATTCTGTATGTATAATCTGTAAGAATACTACAGATTTCTAAGTTCATTGATTAATAAGACTGTCCCAGAGAAGTCAGACCAGACTTAATGTCTAGGATCTAGTAAGATGTAGAGGAAACGACAAAATTTTAGAATCAGAACGATCTGTGTTTGTACCCTAGCTTCGCTGTTCAAGGGCAATGTGACTTGGGAAAGTCACCAAGCTCTAGCTGTTTCCCTTATAAAAGGAATGATAATATTATTAATGTCAAAAAGTTGTTGTAAGGATTAGAGGAGTGCAGGCACATTCTCCAATAAAGTACTGCACCTACATCATAATTATTTTTATACCTTATAAAGCAGCTATGGAAACACTCTTATGATTGCATACAGGTTAACTTCTAGGAGCTTTATTTAAAACCCCAAGATTGAACCGAGCTGTCAATGTTAATGAAAATAAAGACAATAGGCATCAAATGTACCTAGTTATAATTCCACAAGTGATACATGATCATATTGTGAGAAAATCTAGCCCTCACAAAACGACAATATGTTAGATGATTTCATAAGTCCTTTTTCATTTTTAATTTCTCTGGCTGTGATTTTTTCCAAGTAAGTGAGTTAAAGGAACGATCCAAACCTATGTTGAGGTAGCTAGGGAAAAGCCTGTTCAACTTTTGTTGTGCTATTAGTTCTATTAAAACCAACTTATTAAATATGGGCAGGGCAGGTCCAGGGAACAATGAAAATTAGAAATAATGTGTCAGATCTTTTAAGCCACGAAATAATCACAGCCATGATTTTCCCAAAGCTAACCATTCGTTTGCACCCTAGCACTTATGAATCATTATGTTATTGTTTTTCTCTTAATGTCTGCTATGCATGAATGGTCATAATGGATGGAGATTGATGGGGAATTGAGACTTAGCGGCAACTTAGCAATTAAAATGCTCAACTGGTCTTTGTTCTAGTGTTCCCTGGTGGATATGACCCTGTTCATTAGTCTGCATGTTGATTATAGCCAGTGTGTGCTATTGATCTGTATTTCCCAGCTCTGTGGTTATAGGAGTATTAAGTTGCCATAGGCATCTATAACAACTCAGACCTCTGAATTTAATGCTGCTGACAATTATGCAATGCAAAAATTATAATCAGGTTTTGTGCTGACTTGAGGATATATAAGAAAAGTCTCAAAACCTATCTACCTCAAATTAGTTTAGTAAGATAAATTGAAAGCTTATTTCACTTCATATCATTGATGTGGTTCTAAAATTATCCAGATACTAAAAACATACTTTATCATTGACTTACTTTATAAATTTCAGGTAAGGTTTGTTTTTATATTCAATTATTGGTGACTCCATTACATTAGTTCTAAATTTCTCTCTTCTGTTCCCAACCTTTTCCTCTCTGTCAAGTAGTTAATGATGTGTAAACCAGCACTTAGGTGTGCTGAGAGAGCATGTTATTTCAAAGAATGTGATCATGAATCTTTTTATGAAATAGCTTTTAAAAATGTGGACAATTATCCTGAAATATATATGTTTATATTAGCTTTCTTAAAGCAGAATATATCAAAATAATTGTGATATGAAGAATGAGGATGTTTTAATTGACACAAAATGAAGACTTAGTTTAGATCACAGTGATTGAGAATGATTTTGTAAGACTTTTATTTAGTAAACTTTACTTAACATCACAGGTGTTAAACATGAATATTTGAAACAGTGTTAAACTCATCAGCAGGACCTATAAATACTTTCACTTGGATGTTTGCTTTAATCACTAAGGCATTTTAACAGTGTAGTTAATTTCTTGGGGTCCTGTTTTAACGCAAGTAGTAGTAACACCTACAAACTCTTAAGCATTTACCTTTCCTGGGGATGTAACATGGCCTTTGAACATGTAACTCAGGAGGAAGACAGAGATGAGACAATACTTAATTTGTTTTTCAAAGTAAGGATAATTTTAGATTGAAGTAAAAGTTATGAATCTGTATTAATTTGAATCCTATGTCTATATAAATTAGGATACTGAAATTTTACTCTTTGCTAGAATTTAGGTATTATTGTCAAGTTTCACTACCTTGTCTGCCTCTACAAAAGTGAACATAAATGATAAATTAAAATGTTTTTAAAATACTGAAAATGGAAGCCAGAAGAAACAGATTAAACAACCATTCAAGAAGCAGTGATGTCTTGTGACTATCGCAAGTGAACTACTGTTAACACAACAGCTTATCCTAGTACTTTTAAAAGTCGTTCTGT
Source organism: Zalophus californianus (assembly GCF_009762305.2). NCBI lineage: Eukaryota > Metazoa > Chordata > Mammalia > Carnivora > Otariidae > Zalophus > Zalophus californianus. The sequence continues at coordinate 44,338,459 of NC_045603.1, forward strand.
CAAAGACCAGCCCCTACATCAAACTGCTCTGTTGGATGTAAGGTCACTTTATAAAGTTAAGGCAGCACAAATCATATTTCACATTATTTCACATTACTTTAGGCTTAGAAAAGACCTCTTCCCTGGTCGAATTCATCCCAACGAATCACTTGCTATGTTTCTAAAAGATGCCGTATTCACGTTGCTGGTTAGTTTGAATATGCTCTTTATGGAATTATTTTTTGTTAGGCTTTATTTATTTATTTTTTTGTTAGGTTTTAAATGACATCATATTCTATACTAAGTTCTAGATGATCATTCTGCCCTGACATTATCTGAAGTCCACAGACTTCTGTTGTACCTCTCAGAGAAGTGCACCCTGGGACATTGTAGAAGTAAGGCTCATCTGGTTGCAGGACAGCAACTGCTTCGGGGAGGTCTAAATAGAGAGGCATCTCCAGGCCTCACTTTTCAACACGACAAAAAAAAAAAAAATCACTGACACGCATGACCCTGCTGGAAACCCTCCTTTCCCATTGCCACACTTCCCTTTTGTTTTTAGTTACAAAATTTTCTCATTTGAAGGCCCTTGCTAAAATTGCAATATATTCCCTTGGGCAGAGTAATAGATGAAATCTCTCCCATCCATTAGGTGAAGAAGGGGAAAGGGAATATGCAAAGGTCAAGACTATTCTTTTTTTTTTTTAATTTATTTTGAGAGAGTGAGAATGAGAAAGAGAGAGAGAGAGTACATGAGAGGGGGGAGGGTTAGAGGGAGAAGCAGGCTCCTCACCGAGCAGGGAACCTGATGTGGGACTCGATCCTGGGACTCCAGGATCATGACCTGAGCCGAAGGCAGTTGCTTAACCAACTGAGCCACCCAGGCACCCAGGTCAAGACTATTCTGCTATAGACCAGAAGGAAGTAGAGCAGGAGGCTGGTAAGACTCAGGGAATCAAAGGATCCAGGTGTGAAGAGGTGAGCAGGAAGGAGAATGAAGACCTAAGGAGCTCTGAGGTCAAGAGGAACAAGAACTAGAAAACATAATTTGCTGTCCTACCAGAAGCATTTTCATTATTCGTAATTTTTTAGGTCCTTCCAAAGCTGTGCTACCACGTATTTTCAATTTTTCACCAAGTAATCAAAATGCAGAAACCTTAATTATCACTTAGAGCAATAGAATCTTTATTCCTAATTTTGTTTACTCAGTTTTAGATTACTGGGATGACATTGGCTTCATCTTTTCACTGCTAGGGATAGTGCTAAATCTCAGCTTATCTACTGCAGAGTTATTTTAGTTTGAGAATTTGGGCAAACACACTATGATTTAAAACTTAATAAAAGCCTTCTTTTTGCCTACAAACCAATACTGATTTTAATGATATTTTCAACTCTGATATCAACCAAAATAAATTCTTTATTATTTCCTATCATTTTCCCCTCCTCCTACAATTTGACTCCAGCTCTTTTCATGAAAATAAAATAATGATTGTTTTTTTTACATAAATTTGATTTAAATTCATTATTTTTTCCATTGAATTTTAACTTCCCCTGTTTAATACATATTTACTTTCCATTCTTAGGTACGAGTAAGAGGCAGGTAAGTATAAGTCAAAGATATTGTCCACCCATACTGCGTTCTCAAAATAAATCACTTTGTGTATAATAATTTAATATAAAAGCTATAAATTGTAAGACCAATTCTTATCTGAGAATCATGGAGTCCATTCCAGCACTCATCTATTTCCTTTTACCCTCACCCCAACCCACACTCTAGAGTGCAACTGAAAGCCAGACTTGCAAGATATTTGTTGAGATGCCCATCAGCTAAAAAGAGTCAGAACCTCTGCTAGTCATTTTTCATCCAAAATCCCTATAGTACCTTCCATCATAATGTCCTGGTAATCAAAAGCAAGAGTTATCTCCTCCTCAGCCTCTGAGACCCAAAACTCAGGGACACAATTCCTCCTGTTGAAAAGATGTTACAATAACAATTATTCCTAGGATCTCCTTGGCAACAGTAATTGTCTCCAGAAACTTTGTTCTTTTCTGTATTCTTCTCTAGGTCCCTATACATTTTGTAGCATCCAAACTGTCCTCTTGGGTGTCTAATCTCTTATCATAGTAATGATAAGTAATACTACATGAAGAATTATCTAATTATCCTGTCTAATTTTTCTGGTTACTGTAAAGATCATAGCTTATGAGTCCTTAGCAATTTTTGGTGTGTGCTGGCTAATAAATATGACTCACACTGCATCTAATGTTACCTTCAGCAGGCGGAAAATATGAACAAAGTTTAATAGGGAATGACAACATGGACCATTATGCCCCACACGTGTTTTCCCTACTTTATATTGTATATCATCAATTCCACAGAGCTCCTTCTTATGAACCTGACTCTGCATGTACAAGTTGTAGCTGTGTAATGTAGCTTTCCTTTTCAGTGATTGATCATGAGCCTTAAAGCAGAGTCATGAAATGTATGGGGAAATAGAATCAGAGTTATGTAGCTGCAAGTAAGTACTCAGATAATGCAATTCATACAAAATGCACAAGAGAACTAACATAGCTAAACGATACAAATCAGATCTCAGGCATTCTGTATAGGATAAATATTTTCATTGAAGACACATTTTTCAAAAAACATTAGAAAAAGATCCGTCTGGTCTCTTAGCAGGCAGATCCAGAGAGAAAGAGATAATGTGTGTTGAAAACATAGAGGAAGGGATCCAGGAAAGGGAAAGATGGAATAGACTTAGGATATTATTTACCATGACATTGGCAAAGGAAAATAAATAGAAATAAGATCTGTGAAGTAGACAAGCTAACACATACAAGGCAAGAATCTGAACACGTTTTAGAGGCTTAGCAAAGCATAAGTGGCCAGGAAGAAGAGGAAGAGAGGAAGGTGATGAGAGTCTGAGAGTCTTTACAACAGAAAAGAGAGTGATTAAAATCAAAGAGGCAAAACATTATGTTTGCCAGGATGTAAAGTTATCCTAATGTTGAACAAATGGTTTTAACTGTAGGATAAAAGAAGAAATAGCTAACAGGATTCTACAATGATCCGAATGAAAACAGAAGGTAATATCAACCCAAAAGCTGTATTTTGAAGTGATAAAAAAATAATATTTCAGCAATGGAAAACATTTGTCAAGAAAATATCATAAGGCCTATAAGTAATAATACTGTGTGTGCGTGTGTGTGTGGGTGGGTGGGTGTGTGTGTGTGTGTAGATATGTAAAAACTTGCTATGACAGGAAATCTTATGTTAAGTGCTCTTATCACTAATAGTAATAATAATAAATAAAGAGGGCAGGAGGAAACTTTTGGACACGATGGATATATTTATGGTATATTGTGATGATAGTTTCACCAATGTATACCTATCTCCAAACTCCTCAAGTGGTACACATTAAATACATACAGATAATTGTATGTCAATCATATCTAAATAAAGTAGTTTTTTAAAAATAGAAAACACCAATAGTATGCAAAAGTTAAATAAAAGATATTTCTTATATGGAACATATGCCCTTTAATTAGATAATTTTCAGCACCAGTATGAATTTGACAAAGTGTATAAGTTAGCTATTCTGGCATAATTAGCCACTGCAAAATTTAGTGGTTAGAAACAAGAAGTATTCCTGTAGCTCAAAAAGTTTATGGGTCAGCTGATCATTTCTATCAATCTGGGCCAGAATCAGCCGATGAAAGCCCCCACGCAGCTGTACTCAGCTGATAAGTCAGCTGACTGGCCCAGGAGGGCCTCAGCTGGGATTATTAGTCTGTATTCTATGGGACCTCTCACCTTCCAGCAGGCTAGGCCAAGTTTATTCACAGGTGTTAGCAGTGGTACTAGAGAGAACTGAAGCATGCAAGATCTCTTATGGCCTAGGTGTAGAAGATAAAGATATTTCTGTTACATTCCATTGGCTAAAGCAAGACACAGGCTATTCTAGATGTAAGGAGAGAGAACATAAACTCCACCCCTACATGTGAGTGGCTGCAAAAATTATATTGGAAGGGCAAAGGACAGGGGATTGTGTAAGTGTTAAGTCATGTGGGCCTGAAAGGGAGTGACATTCAGGGGTTAGAACTTAGTTTCTAATGGAATGGCTGAAGAGTGGGCTGAGTGGGGAAGAGATAGCAGGCTACAATGGTTTGCTTATATCCTATAAGAAACATAGAGTCTACAATAAGACAGCGGCAGGGGCAAGGCTGAGAAGAGGAAATACAGACATATTGCTAGGAAGCTATTAAGTTAGCTAAGTGAGAGGGGCACCTGGGTGGCTCAGTTGGTTAAGCACCCAACTGTTGTTTTCAGCTCAGGTCATGATCTCAGGGTTGTGAAATGGAGCCCCACATTGAGCTCCACACCGGGTGTGGAGCCTGCTTGGGATTCTCTCTCTCTCCCTCTGTCCTTCCCCACTACCCTGCTCTTACGTGTACATGCTCTCTCTCTCTCTCTAAAAAAATAAAAATAAATAGTTAAATGAGAGAAAATGGAGTAACTATTAGATTGAAGAGTTATTCAGAGGTAAATGGTTGATAGATTGGATGTTGGCATATATGAGTGAAGGCCAATGAATGCAGAAGAGGAACTAAAGGGTTTAAGACAGTAGACAACTGGGTTGATATAGCACAATGCACTGAAGAACATTGCGGGATAATTGGATTCTTCTTTGTGTGGCGGGGGGGAGTAAGAGGGACTGTTGAGAATTAGTAGAGTTTTGGAAATGTTAAGTTTCCATGCCTCCGATAATGCTGCATTTCAATGACGTAGGAGAAGTAGAAGTCAAACTATAAATTGAGGCAAGAATGGGAAAGTAAGGAGAGACATCTTGTGCAAATAACTCTTTTATGACGCTTCTCTGAAAAGAAATGAAAAGTGTAGGATGTAGCCAGAGGAGAATGAAAGGTTGAAAAAAAATCGTTTGCTGTTTTAGTGTTTTCTTGCTTTTGTTTTTAGGATGGGAAAGGTTTCAGCATTTTTATAGGTTTGGAGAAAAAGGAGAAATTAAATATACAGGTGGTGAGAGGGCTGGGGAGAGGATTGGCTTTTGGAAAAAAAGAAAAACAATTTTTAAAAATATACATTCGATGCTTTTTTTATGTGACGAGATGGGAAGTTGAGAGTTAAATGCCTGATAAGCTCTTCTCTCTGCTCAGATGGTTTAGGTAGCAGAATAGATTTAGGAAAATGAACAAGATACAGAATAGCTCCTTTGGGACATCTGGGGAGAGAGCAGGCTGAGGACACATACAAAGACTGTGAAGGAAGGGTAAGGGTACCCCTCAAAGAGGAAGCTTATTTGTGTTGCCAGGAACCACCCTCAACCTTTTCATAGGTGTTACTACATTGAAATCTCTAATCAGCTCTTTCTGAAGCAGGAAATCCCATTCTACACATGGAGAAGTGAAGGCTTCTGGAGGTTGCATGACCTGATCATCCTAACACAGAAGGGGAAGGACCAGGGATTTCAATCCAGGTCTATTTGGATCTAAAACAGATCTTCCCATATCACACTTCCCCTAAATTTCAATTTTCTATGGTTTTCTCCTGGTACTTGCCTACAATTTATGACTACCCAACTCCCATCCTTGAAAAGAAAGAGCTTCTTCCTTTATCATAAGTACAAGTCAAGGGTTGGTCCTTCCTGAGGAACCATTTATAAAGATAGGAGGCTGCTGCAAGGACAGACACTGCTGTCTCATTCCCCACCCACCCATGGTGGATGCCACTCAGGCAGCAGACTTGTTGATTTGCTCTGATTATTTATCATAAGGATGCAATACAGAACAGTGGTGGAGTGGCATGCACCCCAAATGTAGGGTATTTCCTTTGGGTAAAGGAGTATCTACAGGAAGTAGCAGGGCTTGTACCCAAGAAAGCTTTCGTGAAAAATGGTCCTAAGGAAAAAAAAAAAAAAAAAGACTGAGCAGATGATGGAGAGTGCCAGAACAGGTTATCTAAAGTACTCTTCCTTAGTCTGGTGCTTGTGCAGCAGACACCTCATTCAGGGGGTCCCTAGGAATCCACCCACTCATGTCCTCCACTAGACAATAAGCATGGGGCACCCTGCAACAGATAACAACTAAAAAAGGATGATAACACCATCCAGAGTTAGTAAAAAAAGAGGGGAGAAAAACTTTAAAATAGGTTTGAAATCAAAACTGTAGCCTGGACTAAACTAAACTGTGCTTTCCAGAACCTAACAGAGCAAAAGAGCTGGGAAATCCATACAAAATGTTTAGTAACAGGAATAGGAGGAACAGCAAATTATGGTTAAATAAAGTGACTGTAGGAACAACCAAGACCACTTCTTATTTATACCTCCATTAAAATTAGATTCTTTGATAAACAAGTAATGTGGAATCATAAAAACTTGAGTTAATAGGGCCTCCGAGACTTAACATTTGACATGGTTTGGAGACAGCTTCAGCATGAAAGTCAAGATTGAGGACTCATATACCTAGAAATGGTACATGGCATGCAAAGGACAAAAATCATGATAACACTCGTAAGTGGTTGTTTATTGCATAATTTAAAATGTATTTTTACCATAAGCATCATCTTCACTCAGAGACAGTTCTTGTACCTTGTTTACTTCTCATATTCTTGTCTTTCATATCCATGCCAGGTGCAACTCCAGTTTCTACTTCACTTAAAAATAAATCTTCTCCATTTCATTGATAACTTCTGGGTTTCTTTCATCAAAAAATATAGCTAATTATTTATCCTCCATTTGAAATAAACTCCTTACTCTGATTTTTCTTTTCTGGTTAGTAGTCAGTCAAGGTTAAGAGGTTTAAATGGGCTGAGAGAGTCTTTCAGTGAACTCAAGAACACCCAGGAACAGGCTTACAGACACTGTGTCTTTAATTATGTGATTCTAATTTCTTCCTATCTGGATTACTTTTAAAATGCAAGTGCTCCATAATCCATTCTCTTTATAATTAAATAAATAAATCCTAACTGAAAATCTGAGGATTTTAAGGAGCACAGTTCTTGACACAAGTTGAATGTCAAGCCCTTTATTGTGTTCAGTGATGTCTACAGCTAGATATCTGCTATTTAGAATGATAAAGAATTCCTCAAAGAAAATCCTGGTGCTGCAAAAAAGATGACAGATATTACTGTGGTACCATGGAAACTGAGAGATCTGAGTTCAAATATCTACTTTAGCACCTTCATTTCCTCAATTATAGCAATAATTCTTACTTCAGAAAGAGAGAGTGACCAACAGGATATCAAATTTAAATTACCTGCAACATAACAGTGGTACCTGGCTGGGCTCAGTCGGTGGAGTGTGTGACTCTTGATCTCAGGGTTGTGAGTTCAAGCCCCACGTTGGGTGTAGAGATTACTTAAAAATAATTTCTAAAAAAATAAATAAAGTAGCTGGAATTTAATAAATGTTCACTTTTTTTTTCTTAGCATTCATATAGGCGGACTTGTTACATTTATTCCTATACTATTGTGATATGTTATAAACATACTTATAAATTTGGAGCCCAATTTTACAAGTGAAATAACTTTGCTCTGTGTTTTCCACCAAAACAAGGATGGAATAGGTCTGGGAAATCTCTCAAATTTATTTTCATCATTTAAATCTCCCCGGGATGCTTTTCTCTATCTGAGTTTCATGCCTTCCCCTACCTTTGGATGTTGAGATACTTCCCTTTTCCAATCTCCTCCAACTACTACATGTCTGCACTAATATTTTATATACCTATGAAAACAGTTACACCAGTTATCTCTCATATCCATTTGGATTGTAAGCTTTCTTCCCCCTTATCTCTAGTTTGGTGCAGGCATACATGTTATATAGCAACTTTCTGTTAAATAAATGTTTAAATAAAAAACAGTACTAGGTGGAAGAATAAATTACCTAAACTTATTGAGTGCTTACTGTGTATTGAATCTGTGCTAAGTACTTTACATAGATTATCTCATTTAAACAAAGCTCATGAGGTAAGAATAATTATTAGTGCCATTTTACATATATGACAACCAAAGCACAGAAAAATTAAGTAACAGAAGCTGCCTCATGGGTATGATGAAATGAATGTGAGAGTCAAACACAGGCAGTCTGCTCCTTAGCCTATGTTGTTATTGTATTACTGACTATTATATTTTCTTTCTCTTTCCCCACCCTCACTTCAAATCCTTTGAGGGGACATTTAAAGAGAACCATGGCTTAGCAGAGGCAAAACCTATGTTTGAACACAATATATCATAGAACACACACTTGGGCTGTACTAGTTGCCTATTACTACTATAATGAATCACCACAGACTTAGAGACTTAAAACAGTATGAATTTACTATCTTAAACTTATGGAGGTCATACATCTGGAATTAGTTTCACTGGGCTAAAATCAAGTTGTCAACAGGGCTATATTCCTTCTGGACACTCTGGGGAAGAATCCGTTTCCTTGCATTTTTCAGCGTCTGGAGGCTACCTTTTATTCCTTGGTTTGTGGCCCCTTCCTCTACCTTCAAAGCCTGCAGTGTAGCACCTCCTCTCCTGTCTGGCTTCTGTTTCTGTTGCTTTGAATAGACTTTTGGTAGATGCTGCAGTGAGGGCTTAGAAGAAATGGAGAGAGCAGTAGAGGGAGCCTCTATTTTCTTAGAGAATGAGTATATTACTGTAAAAAGAAAGTTGGTATAAACATATATGTTAAAGGCACTGCTGGTGAGTGCTCAGAGGGAAATGAGGAATAGATTATTGGAAGTTGAAGGAAAAGACATGCTTGCTATACAATGGCAGAAAATTTAGCTGATTTGTGGCTTTCAGCTGTGTGGAATGCAGAACTGGAAAACAATGAATTTAGATATTAAGCTGAAATTTCTAGAGTGTTGAAGGTGTGATCTGGTTTCTTTTTGCTGCGTATTCCAAAATGCTGCATGAAAGAGATGGAAGAACTGTTAAGAAAAAAGAGAGAGAGAGAGAATGCAGACTTTATGATGAGGGACATTCTCAGCTTATCCAGATTGCAAAGAAGCTAACGTTAGGAAATTCACTGTCACAAAAATGTGCTCTGGAGTGAAAACCAAGTGTAGCTGGACACCTTTTGCTAGCACCTAGCACTTCAGAAATATCAATAGCTCAGAGTATCAACTCACACAGAAGTTTCTTTGAAGTGATTAGGCATGTGACTCACAGATCCCCTCAGTCTTCTCAGCAGAAGCCAAAATAGGAGATGCAATTTTCCAGGAGGAGCCTCTTGTCTAATAGAGGAAATTCCTGTGACAGATACTTGAGGCTCATGAGTTTCTGGAAATGTTATACCAGCAGAAACACTGACCATTTGTACCGAAAAGGACGGAGGGAGGACAAAATGAAAGAAGTCTGCCAAACTCCTAAAAAGTTACAGACAGGAAACAGGATCATAAAACTACTCACCTGTAAACACATATTACTCTTCATGCAAAAGGGAGGATGACCCCAAGAGATGAACTGTGAGCCCAGAGGGTGGAGCCACAAACCACAGAGGATTATCCCCAGTCCTTGGAACATAATAGAGTCCATCTCCTGGGATTTCAAAAAGGCTTGGAACTAGTAACTCTTTTTTTAAAGTTAAATTTATTATTATTATTCCTAGAGCAGGTTTAGTTTCACCTGCTCTTAAGGAAGGTGCAGATCTTTTCTTTTCTTTTTTTTTCTTTTCTTTCTTTTCCTTTCCTTTCCTTTCCTTTCCTTCTCTTTCTCTTCTTTTTTTTTTGAATGGGAATGTCTGCAACTATAATTGTATCCTACACAACCATTGTATTTTGGAAATAGACAACTTGTTTTCTAGTTTCACAGGTTTAAAGATAGAGAGGAAATTGTGCCCCAGGATGGATTACTCCCAGCATCTCATACATACCTGATTTAGATGATGAGATTTGGAGCTTTTGAGCCGATGAGTCTTAGATGAGAGTTTGGACTTGAGCTGATGTTGAATGTGTTGAGATTTTTGAGACCTTGGGATGGGGTGAACATATTTTCATGTGGGATGGGTATGAATCTCTGGAGCCCAGAGAGTTAACTGTAGTAGGCTGAATAATGACTTTTCAAGATGTCCCCATTCTAATCCCTGGTGCTGTGAAAACCTTACATGATAGAAGGGTCTTTGGAGATTTGATTAAGTAAGGAACTTGATATAGGAGGATTATCCTAGATTATTCGGGTGGACCCGATGTAATCATAAGAATCATAAGAGTGAGGAAAGAGGATCAGAGTCCAAAAGAGATAATAGAGATAATAGAGAGAAGAAAAGATGAAAAGAAGAAAAGATGCTAGATTGTCCCATAGAGACCCCAGGAAAAATACAGGTTTGCCAATGTTTTCATTTTAGCCTAGTGAAAGTGATTTTGGATTTCTAACTTCTAGAACTATCAGATAATAAATTTATGTTGTTTTAAGCTGCTAACTTTGTGATAATTTAATACAGTAGCAATAGGAAACTAAAACATAGTTAGCTAATTGTCAGTTTTATTTGTTGTTTAGAAATATAAACATGATTTTTCCCTGAAGACTGAAACTAAAACAAAAATAAAATGAAAGTCCATCCCACATGAGCAATAGAGATCTATGACACAAAGTCAAGTCTCTTCCCTGCAGTCATGATATCTCTTCTAATTACATGGCACAGCATTAGAACGTGGCAGATGAAAAAAATTCTGGATGTACAAGTACTTACTCCATAATATGTAGAAAACAGTTGTTTTTAAAAATAGTTACTTTGTATCCTAGAAACTTGATAAAAGCACTTTTTAGTTCTAGTAGCTTCTTCATAGTTTCCTTAATGATATACTCTGCAAATAAACTGTTTTACTTTGTCCTTTGCAATATATATGCATTTTATCTTATTTTAATTTAATTTAAACTATTTTGTATTATATTACTGCCTAAGACCTCTAATAAAAAACTGAAAAGAAATAGTGAATTCAGACAATCACGCCTCATTCTCAATCTTAAGAAAAAAAATAATTTGAACTTTTGCCATTAAATAATATACTAGCTTTTTACCGGATACCTTTCATTAAGTTGAGTGAGTTCCCTTCTAAATAAATGTTGAATTTTGTTATATGCTTTTTCTTCATCTACCCTCATCCTATGATTTAATTCTTTTTCTTTTAGTCTGTTAATATGATGAATTGCATGATTGCTTTTCAGTGATAAACCAACCTTGCATTCCTGGATGAACTACATGTGGTCATGATACATTATTATTTTATATATTGGTAAGATTGTATTGCTAATATTTTGTCATTTTGTCAGGAGTTTTTGTGTCTATGCTCATGTAAGATATAAATCTGAAGGGTTTCTTTTAGTAATGTCTGGTTTGGCCTAATGGAATGAGTAGGAAAGTGATTATTTATAATCTATTTTTCTAGGACATTTGGTGTAGAATTGTACTATTTCTCCCTTGAACGTTTAATAGAATTCACCAGTAAAACCATTCAGGCCTGGAGTTTTATGAGAAGAGTTTTATCTAAAACTTCAAGTTCTTTGATAAAAGTGGAGATATTTCTTCCTAAGTAGTTTAGTAGTTTTTTCCCCCTCTAAGGAATTTACCCATTTCATATAATTTGTCAACTGTATTGGCATAAAATTGTTAATAATATCCCCTTATTATCCTTTTTAAAATTATAAGATCTATAATGGTATCACTTCTTCCATTCCTGATATTGATAATTTTTATAATCTCCTTTTCTTGATCAGTCTGGCTAGAGTTTTATCAATTTTATTCTTTTCAAAACAATTGGCTTTTGACTTTATTAATTTTCCTTATTGTTTTATGTTTTTCCATTTAATTGCTTTCTATTCTTTAGCTTTCTGCTTACCTTGGCTTTAATTTCCTCCTTTTTTCATAGTTTGTCAAGCTGGAAACATATCAGTGATTTTCAACCTTTCTTATTTTCTTATATATGCGTAAAGGCTATAAGCTTTTCTGTAAGCACTGCCTACACTTCAGACTTTTTTCCCTTAGTTTTTATTTGGTCACAGAGGGTTTGTTTGTTTAATTTACCTTTAGGGGCATCTGGGTGGCTCAGTCAGTCAGGCAGTTAGGCATCTGACTCTTGATTTCTGCTAAGGTCATGATCTCAGTGTAATGGGGTCAAGCCCTGAGTTGATCTCGGCACTCAGCATGGACTCTGCTTGTCCCCCTCCCTCCCCCATCCCCACCCCTGCTCTCTCTCTCTCCCTCTCTAAAATAAATAAATAAATCTTTTAAAAAATAACAAAATTTACCTGTAATTTCTTTTTTGACCCATGGGTTACTAAGAAGTGTGTTAGTGATTTTCTAAATATTTGGGGTTTTCTTCCCAGATATCTTCCTGTTACTGATTCTTGTTCAATTCTAATGTGGTCAGAGAAACAGGCTTTATATGATTTTAGTTCTTTTTAAAATCTGTTGATATTTGTTATATAATCCAGAATATATTATATCTTGGTGAATGTCCCTTGAACATTTGAAAGAAATGTTTTCTGTCACAGTTAGATGGCACTTCTCAAAAGAAGACATACAAATAGCTAACAGACACATGAAAAAATGCTCATTATCATTAGCCATCAGGGAAATTCAAATCAAAACCACATTGAGATACCACCTTACACCAGTAAGGATGGCAAAAATGGACAAGGCAAGAAACAACAAATGTTGGAGAGGTTGTGGAGAAAGGGGAACCCTCTTACACTGTTGGTGGGAATGCACGTTGGTACAGCCACTTGGAAAACAGTATGGAGGTTCCTCAAAAAATTAAAAATAGAGCTACCCTATGACCCAGCAATTGCACAACTGGGTATTTATCCAAAGACACAAATGTAGTGAAAAGAAGGGCCATATGCACCCCAATGTTCATAGCAGCAATGTCCACAATAGCCAAACTGTGGAAAGAGCCGAGAAGCCCTTCAGCAGACGAATGGATAAAGAAGATGTGGTCCATATATACAATGGAATATTACTCAGCCATCAGAAAGGATGAATACCCAACTTTTACATCAACATGGAGGGGACTGGAGGACATTATGCTAAGGGAAATAAGCCAAGCAGGGAAAGTCAATTGTCATATGGTTTCACTTATTTGTGGAACATGAGGAATAAAGGAAGGGATAAATGAAGGGGAGGAAAATTGGAGAGGGATACGAACCATGAGAGACTATGGACTCCAAGAAACAAACTGAGGGTTCTAGAGGGGAGGTGGTGGGGGGATGGGTTAGCCCAGTGATGGGTATTAAGGAGGGCACGTACTGCATGCAGCACTGGGTGTTATACCAAAACAATGGATTGTGGATCACTACATCAAAAACTAATGACATACTGTATGGTGACTAACATAACATAATAATAAAAAAAGATAGCATGTTCTATTAATGTTAGTTGTCAGTTTACTTGATTTGGCTTCTGTAATCCCACTGATATTTTAAAACTACTTGTTCTGTCAATTACTAAAATTATATCCTATTGTCATTGTGGATTTTTCCACTTCTCCCTGCAATCCAGTTTTTGCTTCATGTATTTCAAAGCTGTTATTAGGTGCATTTACACTTAGGATTGTTTTGTTTTTTTAATTAATGCAATCAAGATTGAGACAAAAGAAGCAGAAAATGATGAGACAGACATGGGACTTATTTGGCAGGAGTTTTTTTAAAAAAAGATTTTCTTAAAATAATTTCTAATTCAATATTCTATCAAATCATCCAGACAGAAATGCATTTTAATTGTCAGGTTACAATTCGTTTAACAAGTAAACTCCCACCAAGTTATGAATGGTACAGAAAGGGTGCAGAGAAAGCAGTAGTGAAGTTTTTAAAGATACCTCTACATGGATTTCCTTCTTAGGTATGTTTCATACAGGAATTCTCCTTGCATAAACTGACTTTACTGTTCATAAACATGTGCCTGGCATAGAGGAGATGGCTGGAAACAACACTTGCATAAAGAAAAACTGTATATAAATTATCTTCTCAAATCTGAGACACTAGAAAGCACTAAAGAAAGGAATTGATGAATAAATTCTGGGCTAATATTTCCAACCTTTACAAATAATCTCTCTTCTCCTTTTTTGGCATATATAGATCCCTCTCTGCCAAACAGTATTTTATTTATTGTTTGAAAAGCTTCAAAGGCAACCTGGCCAAATTTATTCCCAGGAGGTTGTTCACCATCTGCTCCAGCAGTAAAACTTTGTAACACTTAGTAAATATCAGTCCCAAGCTATGCCTACACAGCAGCAAAAAGAAGCAAAGATTTCATAATGCTCTACTTATTTTTGATTACCAAATGAGAGAATTTGACTTGGAATATGTTCTAATTAATATTTATTAACTGATAATAATCCTAGTAATTAAATATTAACCACATTTTGACTTTTAATGACGTTATGTGACCAAAGTAGATTTATGAGAGGCCTTGCCCTGAATAAATTTTATGCAGATAGAATAATCCCATTGTATATTTATTTATCTAACAAATATTTACTGAGCTCTCATTATGTACCAGGCACAATTCTGGAAACTGGGATAAAAAATTAAATTAAATTAAATTAGTTGTGGCTTATTTTACATTCTAATGTAAATATAGTCAATGAGCAGGTGAACATATGTCAGTGTTAAGTGCTAAAGGGTTAAAAATGATGAAGATATACTTTTGAAAGATGGTCAGGAAAATTTCCTCCGAGGAAGTGACATTTTAATAGAGGTATGAATAACACAAGGGAGTGCACAAGGCAGTTATCCGAGGGGAAAAAAAAATCATCCTAGGGAGAAAGAATAGGTAGTACAGAATCCTTGAGACAAGAGCCAAGCAAAGAGGCCAGTGTGCCTCATGGAAAGAAAGTAAATAAGGAGAGGACTAGGAGGTGAGCTCCAAGGTACCTGAAGGTAAATGGGAGGGTCACATCACAGAGTGCCTTTTTCATTCTATTCCAAGTGTGACAGAAGATCATTGGAGAATTTGAGCAGGGGAGTTATTTGATCAGGAAGTCATTTGATGTTTTGAAAGGATCCCTTGAGCTGCTGAGTGGAAAAGAAAACAGACTTTATGAATATAGGCACAAAAGGGGAAGCAGAGAATCCAGCTAGGAAGACATGGCATAGATCCAGTGAGGGAGGGTTGTGGCTTAGGACAAGCTGTAAGTAAAATAAATGAGAAGTAGTATGATTTTGGATCTTTTTTGAAGGGCTTTTCCTAATGGGTCAGATGTGTGAGAGGGGGAAGAGTCTATGTCTCCAAGGTTACTGGGTTAGTGCTGGGTGAATGGTTGGGCCAATTACTGAACTCAATATATCAAAAGTGATATGCTTACCAAAATGAGAAGTTGATAAGGCAATTTGTAGAATTCTGGAATTCAAGAATAGGTGCCAAAGCCATTAAGACAAATTTGGGAGTCACCAGCATATAAATAGTATCTAAATCCATGAGAATGGGTAGAAAAGAGAGATCTGAGGTTGGAGCTTTGGGTTAGTCTATTTTTGGTCCTGGAGTACTCCATTACAGAGATGAAAAATTGTCTACTGAAGTAGAATGAAAACAAGAGAATATGGTCTCCTGGAAGCCTAAGAACAAACGCATTTCAGAAGAAAGAGGAAGTGATTAGCTCTGTGCATTTGCTTCTTAATGCTTTCTCTTATTTTATTTCAATCAAAATCAATATGAGGAAGAACTAATAGGCACATTTTATCTGTGGAAGAGCTAGAAGATTAAATTGAAGTAAAAATAGAAAATTCATGAAAAATATAGTGTTACCCATCATATTTCCATGTCATAACACCTGGAATCCACACAGAAACACCCATCTTCTTATCAGGTCATCAGAGCTCCTAAAATAATAGCTCCTCAGATGAGCAACACATATGAATATATATTTGCATTAGTTGCTATGTTTAATGACAACAGAATCATTTTCCTTTCTTTTTCCATTTCCAGATTATCAGTGATGTGGGTAATCCAATATATTTAGAGATGAATCATTCTCACTAAGAAACTAAAATAACTGTATTGGACTCATTTCCAAATGTGCTATTCTTAGCTGATTAAAGGGGAAAAAAACTTTGAACTTTTATCTATTACTTAAAATTTTGATATTGGGATGTTCAGTCAGTTAAGCATCTGCCTTCGGCTCAGGTCCTGGGATAGAGTCCTGCATCGAGCTCCCTGCTTCTCCCTCTGCCTGCTGTTTACCCTGCTTGTGCTCTCTATCTTTATCTATCTCTCTCTATCTTTCTGACAAATAAATAAATAAAATCTTTAAAAAATTTTTTGAATATTATCTTCATGCTAAAACTTAGTGTCTTGGTCTACATAGAGCACAGAGGATATTGTATTCCGTTTTCTCTGATGTTAAAAAGAGCCAAAACTAGTATATTCCCCTGATAAACACACTGTCTATCTATTCCTACAGAAGCCAGTCTGCACAAGTTAATTGCTTGGACCTGACAGTGCAGAGAACAGTATTAATAAATGGGGTGTACTGAGTTGTAGGAAGAACAGATGTGAGTTTTCTGCTCCACTGTATGGTGAATTAATTCTCTCTCTCTCCATTTATATACTGCAGTCACCATTGAAGACCTGTGTTTAAAGACTCTATGGTAAAGCACTCTTCATATGTTTTTCACTATTTCAAAAGTCTCCAGTGGCACTTAAAATTTCTCCTTTAAATTATAGTGCTTTGTTACAGTGTTGGGAAGGGGGGACGTTAACATGAAATGTCACTAAAATATGATTTTTGTTTCTGGTTGCTCTAAAAAAAACTCTGCTTACAGACCTACTGCCTGAAGAAAGTAGAACTGTGTAATTACCTATAACTTTGTTCTAGTGGAAAATGTAGTTGAAATACATTTTGCAATAAAATTTGCCATTTTATTTTGTATCTGACACAAAGGATGCACATCTTTAAGCTCCTGGGAATATAGCATTAGCTAAGGGTTCAGAAACCATGAAAACCATGCACATATTTAAATAACACACCAAAGTAAAGATGGTTTGTTTTGGGGGGCTTTTTTTTTTCATTATTAGAAGCCAAATGTCGTGCAAACCTCATGTGTATTTATTGCTTCTCTGGGCACACACCAAAACTCTTGTGGATAAAAAACATTCTGAGAATCTATTACTAGATAGTTAGTGATATGAGAATATGTTTCCAGCTCCCACTTTATTCCAAGTGTCGTGCCAGGTGAGGTCCAGCTCACTCAGTCATTACAATTAGTTTAGTGTAATGGTAAGAAACTCTGCTTCTGGAGGCTACTTCTCTGATTAAGATTTTTTTTTAAAGATTTCTTTTTATTTATTTATTGATGAAAGACAGAGAGAGAGAGAGAGAGAAGAGAGAGAGAGAGGCAGAGGGAGAAGCAGGCTCCCAAGAGCAGGGAGCCTGATGCAGGACTCGATCCCAGGACCCTGGGATCATGACCTGAGCCGAAGGCAGATGCTTAACCATCTGAGCCACCCAGGTGCCCCGTCTCTGATTAAGATTAAGTTTCCTTATTTGTAAACAATAGAGAACAATTGTACATGACTCGTAAAGATTAAGGAAATTATTTCTCTAAATTGCTTGGCACTGTCCTTACATAGAAAGCTCTCTCTGTTAGTTGTATACAACCTATGAATCAAAAAACTGGTAACAAATGAAGAAGTAAATTGTTTCCTATGTAACATGGCCCAGGTTCCACAGACCATAAGAGGAAAATCTAAAATTTAAACCCAAGACTATCTATCTCCAAATACCTATAATCCCCACATGTATTGACCACTTAACTGTACACAAAGCTAGGAATTTACATGAAATATTTCACTCAATTAAAAAACAAATACTTGTGGCAATGGTATATTATTTCCATTTTACAGTTGTGTACCCCACAGATCAAATGTACTAAGTGATATTTCTAAAGCTGCCAAAGTTCATAGAAACAAGAATCAAAACCATATCAATTACAATTCAAACTCATTGGAGGAGCGACCCATGATCAGATTCTGTGACTAGCACATAATGAGCATCTGTTAAATGATAGTGGAATGAATGGACCTGACTCAAAATCGGAAGCTTGTTTCTGTTTCTTCTCTACCATGCTCCAAGATCTTTGCTAAAAGTCATGCTTCACTGTAGGACCAATAATAACCTAGCTGCGAAGCCAAAATAAGTTTTCAAGGTTGCCACCATCCTGCAAGGGTGCAAGATTAATTCTCATGTCACATGGTATTATTTGTTAAATAGCTTGTTTTGAGAAAGGGAAAGGCCACCTAAGCAGAGTCAGAAAAACAAATACATATAGACCCCTCGTTTCCTCATTTCCTACTTGCTACTCATCAGGGCATCTCCGGGACATAAAATGGAGTCTGATCCAGTAGCACCAAGTAGACTAGGTTTGAACTTTCACCAATTTGTAGAAATTATCTAGAAATGCCACCTGCCAATCACCTGGAGACTTTGAGACCTGATAAATATTGTAGCCCTCTTTATCAGGGGAGGAAAGTACCAAAATGTTTAAAACTATGCTGAGATATCGCTGAACATGAGTCATTCTTGTACAATATCAGCTTGGCTAATCATGGAAAATTTGGCTCCAATCCTAATAACCACTGAACTTCCACATAATCTAAGTGGCTTCAATAAATTTAATGTACTGTACTTTGTTCATTTTATTTTAGTGATCAACAAATTTAACGTGATGTCAACATGTGAATAAAAATGTACATTTAAACATAATTCTACATTATCCCATAATTATTGGAAATTTTAACAAATATTTCATTTTGTTTATTTTCCTTGTATGTCATTAGAGTTCCCCCAACAAGAAAAAAAAAAAAAACTTCAGAGATTTATTTTTAATGTTTCTGAATCCAGACCTAACTAAAATGGTCTCTAGAGTCAGATGTAACTGTAGTTTAGGAAAAAGATTCTCCACACAATTATGCCCAAATACCCCAGCTCTTTTATTATTCAATTCAGACTTTCACTGATCATTTGCCAAATAATACTGAGGCAGAAACAAAGTTAAAATAAGACAAAATAAATTAGAGTTGTAAAGATAAAATTAGCTTTCCCACACTTACAGGTAGGCAGGAAAAGGCCTGATATTCTTAAGCCTCAAACTGATTAATTCCAAGACACAGGATGGATGAACAAATGCTTCAGTGAAATGTACATTGGTCAATATATGGGCTTTCTGTTTAAGGGTTGACATTTAATATAAAAAGGAAGCCAAAAGCAACAAATCCATTGGCAAGGTGGACCTAAGGAAAATATGAAACCACATCTGCTGAGAAAGCATCTCATATGGAAAATCCAAAAGCATTAGCAATGCTAAATAAAGATACATAGTTAAATTTTCAGCATGTATACTTCCAATAATCACAGGAATAAGGCTTTGCATTTGCATATATCTTTTATTTTACTTTCAATTCTCATTTAAATACATTTTCATAAAAACTCCACTTTGAAGGGGAAAAAAGATGGCAGAGGTGTAGGGGACCCTATTCCAACCGGTCCCCAGAATTGAGCTGGATATCTACCAGACCACTCCGAACACCCACAAAATCAGCCTGAGATGTAAGAAGATCTGGATCTCTACAAACAGAATATTGCAGGCAGTTGGTTTTGAGGTACAAAGTGGGGAGCCGTGATCCCCTGGGCAGATATCAGAGGATAAATGGCAGCAGGAGAGAGCCTGGCCATGGGGATCACCACTGAGCAACAGCCTCCTGCTCTGGGGACGGGGCACAGATTACAGACTGGTAATCTCGGGGAAAGGACTTTAGGGCAGCCCCCAGGACTGAAATCCAGAGCAGTGGGGCCACACGTGTGAACTGGGGGCAGCTGGCAGTTTAAGAAGCACAAAGTGCAGAGATGGGCCCAGACCTGGAGACGAGGACTGAGAGTGCTGCTGAGGGGTACACAACCCAGGACGCTGCAGTTTATAGCAGCACAGACAGAAATGGAGATAGTGTGGCCTGGAGAGCTCACTGAAGAACAGACGGCAATCTCTCTGCTCTGAAGCAGAGAGTTGGAAATGGTCTCTTCTGCTCTGATTCTTGGAAGAGATGCGGAAAGCTGCCAGGGAAAGCCACCAGAGAACCAAAGCCCCCAAAAACCGGTTTTCACTGAGCCCATCCCCACCACAGGGGGCAGGGCAACTCTGCCCAAACAGGTTTGCCTGAGTAACAGCATGGCAGTCCCCTCCCCCAGAAGACAGGCTGGGAAAACAAGAGGCCAGCAGCCCTAAAGTCCCTAGAAAACAGTTGCATCTTGCTTGGGTTGTGGTCAAGAATTTGGACTGTATACATTCTTTCAACCACCCCACAACAGAATGACTAGGAGGAGGAACCCCCAAAATAGGAAAGACTCAGAGATTATGAATTATGCCAGATTTACAAATGGATGCAGATATAACCAAGGTGTCGGAGATGGAATTCAGGCTAGCAATTGTGAAGACAATAGCTAGAATGGAGAAATCAATTAATGGCAACATAGAGTCTCTAAGGGCAGAAATGAAGCTGAATTGGTAGAACTTAAAAATGCTATCAATGATATCTAATCTAATCTAGATAATCTAACAGCTAGGGTAAATAAGGCAGAAGAATGAATTAGTGACCTGGAAGACAATTTAAAAGATAAAAAGGGAAAAAAGGAGTCCAGGGAAAAACAACTCAGAATCCATGAAAATAGTATCAGAGAAATAAGTGACACCATGAAACATTCCAATGTCAGAATTATTGGAATCCTGGAGGGGGTAGAGAGAGAGAGAGGACTAGAAGATATATTTGAGCAAATCGTAGCTGAGAACTTCCCTAATCTGGGGAATAAAACAAACATCCGTGTCCTAGAGGCATGGAGGACCCCTCCCAAGATCAAGGAAAACAGGCCAACACCCCGGCTTATAATAGTAAAACTTGCAAATCTTAGAACCAAGGAAACCATCTTAAGGGCAGTTAGGGGGAAAAGATTCCTTACATACAGAGGGAGGAACATCAGAATAACGTCAGACCTATCCACAGAGACCTGGCAAGCCAGAAAGGCCTGGCAAGACAATTCAGGGTACTAAATGAAAAGAACATGCAACCAAGAATACTTTATCTGGCAAGGCTGTCATTTAGAATGGATGGAGAGATGCAGAGCTTCCAAGACCAGCAGAAGCTGAAAGAATATGTGATCACTAAGCTGGCCCTGCAAGAAATATTAAGGGGGGGGGGGTTTCCTATAAAAGGAGAAAGCCCCCAAGAGTGATATACAACAGAAATTTATAGGGACAATCTATAAAAACAAGGTCTTCACAGGCAACATGATGACAATAAATTCATATCTTTCAATAATCACTCTCAACGTGAACTGCCTAAATGCTCCCGTAAAACGGCATAGGGTTGCAGACTGGCTAAAAAGACAGGACCCATCCAAATGCTGTCTACAAGAGACTCATTTTGAACCTAAAGATACATCCAGACTGAAAGTGAAGGGATGGAGATCCATCTTCCATGCCAGCGGACCTCAAAAGAAAACTGGGGTAGCAATTCTTATATCAGACAAATTAGATTTTAAACTAAAGACTGTAGTTAGAGACACGGAAGGACACTGTATCATTCTTAAAGGGTATATCCAACAAGAAGATCTAACAATTGTAAATATCTATGCCCCCAACATGGGAGAAGCCATCTACATAAGCCAAATGTTAACCAAAATAGAGAGTCATATTGATAACAATACATTAATTGTAGGAGACCTCAATACTCCACTCTCAGCAATAGATCATCTAAGCAGAAAATCAACAAAGAAACAAGGGCTTTGAATGATGCACTGGACCAGATGGACCTCATAGATATATACAGAACAGTCCACCCTAAAACAACAG
Organism: Zalophus californianus; assembly: GCF_009762305.2. Classification (NCBI taxonomy): domain Eukaryota; kingdom Metazoa; phylum Chordata; class Mammalia; order Carnivora; family Otariidae; genus Zalophus; species Zalophus californianus. The sequence continues at coordinate 44,360,276 of NC_045603.1, forward strand.
AATACTCATTCTTCTCAAGCACACATGGAACTTTCTCCAGAATAGACCACATACTGAGTCACAAGTCAGGTCTCAACTGATACCAAAAGACTGAGATTATTCCCTGCATATTCTCAGACCATAATGTTTTAAAACTGGAACTCAATCACAAGAAAAAATTTGGAAGAAATTCAAACACTTGGATGCTAAAGACCACTCTGCTCAAGAATGTTTGGGTCAACCAGGAAATCAAAGAAGAACTTAAACAATTCATGGAAACCAATGAGAATGAAAACACATTGATCCAAAACCTATGAGATACTGCAAAGGTGGTCCTAGGGGGAAATACATAGCCATCCAAGCCTCACTCAAAAAAACAGAAAAATCCCAAATTCATGAACTAACTCTACACCTTAAAGAACTAAAGAAAAATCAACAAGTGATGCTGAAGCCACGCATTAGAAGCGAAATAATTAGATTAGAGCAGAGATCAATGAATTAGAAACCGGAAACACAGTAGATCAGATCAACGAAACTAGAAGCTGGTTCTTTGAAAGAATTAATAAGATCGATAAACCACTGGCCAGACTTATCCAAAAGAAAAGAGAAAGGACCCAAATTAATAAAATTATGAATGAAAGGGGAGAGATCACGACTGACACCAAGGAAATAGAAACAATTATTAGAAATTATTATCAACAACTATATGCCAATAAACCGAGCAATCTGAATGAAATGCATGCCTTCCTGGAAACCTATAAACTGCCAAGACTGAAACAGGAAGAAATTGACAACCTGAATAGGCCAATAACCAGTAAGGAGATTGAAGCAGTGATCAGAAACCTCCCAAAAACCAAGAGTCCAGGGCCTGATGGATTCCCTGGGGAATTCTACCAAACATTCAAAGAAGAAATAATACCTATTCTCCTAAAGCTCTTTCAAAAAATAGAAACAGAAGGAAAGCTTCCAGACTCATTGTATGAGGCCAGCATAACCTTAATCTCCAAACCAGGCAAAGACTCCATCAAGAAGGAGAATTTCAGACCAATATCCCTGATGAATATGGACTCCAAAATCCTCAACAAAATCCTAGCTAATAGGATCCAACAATACATTAAAAGGATCATCCACCACGACCAAGTGGGATTTATCCCTGGGATGCAAGGGTGGTTCAACATTCGTAAATCAATCAGTGTGATAGAACACATTAATAAGAGGAGAGAGAGGAACCATATGGTCCTCTCAGTTGATGGAGAAAAAGCATTTGACAAAATATAGCATCCTTCCCTGATTAAAACTCTTCAGAGTATAGGGATAGAGGGGACATTCCTCAAGTTCATAAAATCCATCTATGAAAAACCCACAGCAAATATCATCTTCAATGGGGAAAAGCTGAGAGCCTTTCCCTTAAGATCAGGAACACGTCAAGGATACCCACTCTCGTCACTATTGTTCAACATAGTACTAGAAGTCCTAGAAACAGCAATCAGACAACAAAAAGAAATAAAATGTATTCAAATTGGCAAAGAAGAAGTCAAACTCTCTCTTTTCGCAGATGACATGATACTTTATGTGGAAAAACCAAAAGACTCCACCCCCAAATTACTAGAATTCATACAGCAATTCAGTAATGTGGCAGGATACAAAATCAATGCACAGAAATCAGTTGCTTTCTTATACACTAACAACGCAACTATAGAAAGAGAAATTAGAGAAATGATTCCATTTACAATAGCACCAAAAACCATAAGATACCTCGGAATAAACCTCTATACTCTAGGAACTACAGAACACTCATGAAAGAAATTGAAGAAGACACAAAAAGATGGAAAAACATTCCATGCTCATGGATCAGAAGAGTAAACATTGTTAAAATGTCTACGCTACCCAGAGCAATCTATAGCTTCAATGCCATCCCGATCAAAATTCCATTGACATTTTTCAAAGTGCTGGAACAAATAATCCTAAAATTTGTATGGAATCAGAAAGGACCCCGAATTGCCAAGGAAATGTTGAAAAAGAAAAACAAAGTTGGGGGCATCACATTGCCCAATTTCAAGCTACACTACAAAGCAGTGATCACCAAGACAGCATGGTACTGGCACAAAAACAGACATATAGACCAATGGAATAGAATAGAGAGCCCAGATGTGGACCCTCAACTCTATGGTCAAATAATCTTCGACAAAGCAGGAAAAAATATGCAATGGAAAAAAGACAGTCTCTTCAATAAATGGTGCTGGGAAAATTGGACAGCCACATGCAGAAGAATGAAATTCGACCATTCTCTAACACCATACACAAAGATAAACCCAAAATGGATGAAAGACCTCAATGTGAGACAGGAATCCATCAAAATCCTAGAGGAGAACATAGGCAATAACCTCTTTGACATTGGCCACAGCAACTTCTTTCAAGATACATCTCCAAAAGCTAGTGAAACAAAAGCAAAAATGAACTTTTGGGACTTCATCAGGATAAAAAGTTTCTGCACAGCAAAGGAAACAGTCAACAAAACAAAGAGGCGACCCACAGAATGGGAAAAGATATTTGCAAATGACACTACAGATAAAGGGCTGGTATCCAAGATCTATAAAGAACTTCTCAAACTCAACACCCAAAAAACAAATAGTCAAGTCAAAAAATGGACAGAAGACCTGAACAGACACTTCTCTGAAGAAGACATATAAATGGTTAACAGACACATGAACAAATGTTCATCATCATTAGCCATCAGGGAAATTCAAATCAAAACCACATTGAGATACCACCTTACACCAGTTAGGATGGCAAAAATTGACAAGGCAAGAAACAACAAATGTTGGAGAGGTTGTGGAGAAAGGGGAACCCTCTTACACTGTTGGTGGGAATGCACGTTGGTACAGCCACTTTGGAAAACAGTGTGGAGGTGCCTCAAAAACTTAAAAATAGAGCTACCCTATGATGCAGCAATTGCACTCCTGGGTATTTACCCAAAGACACAGATGTAGTGAAAAGAAGGGCCATATGCACCCCAATGTTCATAGCAGCAATGTCCGCAATAGCCAAACTGTGGAAAGAGCCGAGATGCCCTTCAACAGATGAATGGATAAAGAAGATGTGATCCATATATACAATGGAATATTACTCAGCCATCAGAAAGGATGAATACCCAACTTTTACATCAACATGGATGGGACTGGAGGAGATGATGCTAAGGGAAATAAGTCAAGCAGAGAAAGTCAATTATCATATGGTTTCACTTATTTGTGGAACATGAGGAATAGCACGGAGGACATTAGGAGAAGGAAGGGAAAAATGAAGGGGGGAATCGGAGGGAGAGATGAACCATGAGAGACTATGGACTCTGAAAAACAAACTGAGGGTTTTCGAGGGGAGGGGAGGTGGGAAGGTTGAGTTAGCCCAGTGATGTGTATTAAGGAGGGCACGTATTACACGGAGCACTGGGTATTATACGAAAACAATGAATCATGGAACACTACATCAAAATCTAATGATGTCCTGTGTGGTGACTAACATAACATAAAAAAAAAAAAAGCCACTTTTGTATATGGCTAGCATGACTGTCACAAACGATCATGCTCATTCTGTTCCACATCCTCTCTTACTCCCTATCACAGAAAAACTTTGTGCACGCTAAGTCAGAGGCAACAGGAGAGATGGTCATGGGATGGTGACAAGGTGAAGACAGAGGCTAGACTGTAAAGAAGACTTGGAGTTGAGAATCAGCTCTACCCTGTGCTAGCTGTGTGTCCTTGAGCAAATGGTTGAATTTCCCTAAGCTGTTTCCTCATCAGTAAAATGGAGATAATAATTTCTATCTCCCAGAGATGTGGTGAGTTTTTAAATGAGATCACAAATATAATGAGTTTTGCATAGAGCCTCAGGCATAAAGACACTCAGTAATTTTAGCCAGAAATAGGATTGTAACTATTACAAACTACCAAGTAGTTCTTAGTAGTGAGCTCTGTGCTAACAACTTTACATGTTCAAAAAGATTTTATAAAACATTTTAAAATTTCTCTGTGCAATCCCCCTTTAACCTGTACTTAGTATTAACCCAAGACTTTCCTCAATTTGGGGGCGAGAAATGAGACCACTCTTGCTCCAAGCAGGGATTTTCAATGGAAGATGTGGAGAACTAATGGCCAGTTATTGCCTCTTAGGGTCTGAAAACTCCCAGTGTAGGTAAAAGTTGGTCAAAACAAAACAAAAACACCTTTTTAAGTTTTTCTGGCACTCTCCCCACTACTCACAACTCCAATTCTGCTTCTGAGCTGGGAGAAAGAAAGAAAGAAAAAAGAATCATGGAGGGGGAATTGGAGGAAGGTGGTCAAAGGACAAATTTCCAGTTAGAAGATGAGGAAGCACGAGGGGGGTAATGTACAACACGTGACTATAACCAGCGCTGCCGTATGATAAGAGGGTTGTGAATGGAGTAAACGCTATGAGTTCTCATCGCAAGGAGAATGTTTTTTCCCTTTTTTCCTCTCTTCTTTCTTTTCTCTTAACAGTATCTATAGGAGAAGATGGATGTTAGCTGAGCCTATTATGGTAATCATTTCATAAAATATGTAAAGCAAACCATCATGCTTACACAGCAACATATATCAATTAAATCACAATTAAACTCAGGGGCAGGGGAAGAATTAAGAAAAATTGTAAAGAAATATGGAGCTTGGCTGCCTGGCTGTTGACGTACCTTTAAATTTGGGAAAAAACAAAGTAGAGGATATTTGAGGCCCACTTTCCAGTTGAGCTCTGAGGCCTGTAGGTGTGTCACAGTGGTGTGGGGGGCAGTTGAATGACAAGGACTGCCTGGGGTTTCAGCGGCAGAGAGTATCATGAGAGCTCAGTTTCCCTCTGTCTCAGCGAGGTTGAGAAAAATCATCAAATCTTACCTGAAGCTAGAAGAATGACATAAAATGAGCCAATCTTTAACTCAATGGAGATATGCTTTCACAAATAGTAGCTTGCACTGTGTGGCAGGAGACCACTGAAACAAAGGCCAGTGGACGTAGAAGCCAAACAATTGTGTGTCTCCTTGGATACCAGCACAGGACAGATCAAGACCAAGAAGTGGAGTTCTCTCCTTACCAATAATACAGATTTTTTTGCTTGGTAAACCTGAATCTCAGAATCAACTCCAGGGATAAAAAGAGTAAGGAGAAACAATTCTATATTTGATTTTTATCTCAAAATGATTGCAAAATGTCTAAGTTCCCCTAGGATATATTGTTTGCAGATCCTGATCCTGGATAAAATTGGGGACCAAAATAGAAATTAAGTTCAGTTATGAACTTAAAATAAAATAAAATTACTTTTAATTACTATAAAATAAAATTACTTTTTCCCCTGGGTGGCTCAGTCGTTGAGCGTCTGCCTTCCGCTCAGGTCATGATCTCAGGGTCTTGGGATCGAGCCCCACATCGGGCTCCGCCTTGGCAGGAAGCCTGCGTCTCCCTCTCCCACTCCCCCTGCTTGTGTTCCTGCTCTCACTGTCTCTCTCTCTCTGTCAAATAAATAAATAAAATCTTAAAAAATATTACTTTTTCAAACACTTGAATATTTAGCCTGTGAAAATGTGTGTCCTACATATGCAGCTCTCAATGACGCTTCAGGTTAGGTTTGAGTACCATATAGCAAAAGAATAAACATGTATCAGAGACCTTATGTTATTAGTCTAACACACACCCAGACACTGTGACCACAGTTACAGTAACTGCTACCAGGCATATGGTGGGTCCTAGGTATTTGTCCAGTAGTGACGTGGTTCTCAAGCATGAAGGTATAGAACAGGCTTATAAAAACTGCTCTGTACCTCAGAAATTCTCATCCCCTAAGTCTTTGGTAAAGTGCAGGAATCTGAAGCTTTTTTTAAATTTTTAAAAAATTTTTATTTTGAGAGACAGAGAGCACAAGAAGGGGGATGGGGCAGAGGGAGAGGGAGAAGCAAGCTCTCCACTGAGCAGGGAGCCTGATGCAGAGCTTGATCTCAGGACCCAGGGATCATGACCTCAGCTGAAGGCAGACACTTAACCGACTGAGCCACCCAGGTGCCCAGGAATCTAAAGCTTTCACTTGGAGTCTAGGCTATTTTGATCCTGGTTAAGCCATCTTAGCAACGCTGGTCACAGGTAAAAAGGAAAGGGAGAGAGGCAGACAGAAAGACTAAAGTATATGACCAAGTATTAAAATCATTACATATACACAAAATAGTTATTAGGTAGTAGTATTATAGTCACTCTCTAAGGAAAGATACACTCTCTTGCAATATTTAGGAGAATATAAATAGTTAAGTTTAAACAACTGGATTGCCCCTAAATTTATCTATTGTTGTCCAGGCAACTACAACCATAAAACCCACCATCGTGAAAGTAACACAAAAGTTATTCAAACAGTTGTGGAATACAAGCATTACTTCAATATATAGATCCATTGTAATAGTAATTATTTTACAAGTAAATCACAAGAGAAAATATGACAAAAAGAATATACAGCAACTGTTTTAAAACAAATTTAAGAACCTAAACTAGCAGTTTAGTGGACAAAATAAGGCAGTTTACTGGCTGAATAAAGTATGGGCTGCTGCATCTAACAACTCCATAGAAATTAGCCATTGCGCTATTGGCTGAAGATGCGTGGTTTGAGCATTTAGCAAGAAGATGCAAGTTAACTATGGCATGAGCCAACCACCTTGTCCCCCTTCTCATGTCTTCTCTAATCTCTCACCTCTTGTAGGAACAGAAGGTTTTTTTCAGGCTGAGTAAAGTCACAGAGACTTTTTCAGCATATATATTTTTTTAAAGATTTTATTTATATTTTAGCAGAGAGAGACAGCGAGAGAGGGAACACAAGTAGGGGGAGTGGGAGAGGGAGAAGCAGGCTTACTGCCGAGCAGGGAGCCCGATGTTGGACTCAATCCCAGGACCCTGGGACCACGACCCGAGCTGAAGGCAGACGCTTAACGACTGAGCCACCCAGGTGCCCACTTTTTCAGCATATTAATACAATATTATTCTCACAGTTGCTCAACATTTGCAGATTGGTGTGTGTGTGTGTGTGTAGAAACTGCCTCCATTTATCCAAGACTGTCCCAGTTTTAGCACTGCAAGTCTCATATACCAACAAAACCAAGTCTCAGGCAAACCAGGATAATTGGTCACTCTATTTGCAAGAGAAAAGATAACTTGTGCTATAAATATTCTATTCAGAAGACTATGAAGACGTGTAATATTAGGAATAATATTTTGAATAGTATTCATGAGTTGTCTTTTTTGACTTTCTGAACACAAGACTTTTCATTGTTTTACTCAAAGCATCCATCTACCTGGAGCATGGCCAATGAGCAGTTCTTTGGGAAAAAGTAAAAAGTTTGGGGTTTGCAGTAGAACGGGTTCTTGGTGAAGAAACAGTGTAATGTTTGGCTTCATATATGTAACTCAAGGCTATTGGGACAATAGTTTTGCCATTGTCAATAGTATGCCTTGAAATGATTGTTGTTCCAGTGAGCCTATATTCTTGAGAAAGGAATCTCAAGATTGCTTTGTTCCCATTGTAGTTCCCTGAAATAGAGACTCAAAGACAGAATACAGAGTTCACGTCTAGCATAGAATTGATCTTCACCTACCTTGACGAACGAAGTTACTTTGTGATAGAGAGTTTCTATGATACTGGGGAAGTGAAAGAATTTCTCTTCTTGCCCTGGGGCATTGGAGAGAGAAGAAGAAAGGTGGAATATACAAGAGAGACAAGTGTGAGTGTGTCCTATCTCTAGCTACCACTGAAACTGTGCCTCACAGGGTTAATGAGGTTAAAATTAGAGGAAAATTTAAAGACTATTTTTCAAAGAACCGTTTTCCCTAATCAGCTATTGTTTCTTTTCAGACCCCACTAACAAACATACTAGCTGTCTCTATAGAAGCTGGACTTAAGTTCAACTGACATGTTCCAGCCTATAAACAAGCAAGGTCCTGCATTCCTCAGCCCGAATGGTCTTAGAAGCCAGCCTATACCAGCTTGAGCTCAGCCACCAAGTCAGCGCCTGTGCAGATGAGCGAGAAGTGTCCGTCAGTTACTTCTACTTTATTATAATGTTAAAGTCTCCACCCTACAAAGAGCACAAGCTTCATTAACATAACATACGATGCACGGATCAACATGTTTCTAAGTACACCTGCATAACCTTCAGCCTGCCTTTACAGGCGATGGCAAAGCTTCCCTTTCTAAATATTTACCCTAAACCCTAAATACCAAGAACCTGCTGCTATCCCTGCTCTGAAAGTCATGGCTTTGGATATTATTCTTCAAGATCTCCTCATTTGCTACAAATAAAAATTACTTTTGTGTGACAACTCCACCTGGTGTAGTCTCTATTGGTAACTCATCAAGGAGACAACTCACATTAGTCCAGTTACACCACCAGGGAGGAGGGCAGAATGTCCCCACTCTCTGATTAGAGTTCTAGAAGGAGACTATCTCACAAATGCCTGTAGCAATCTGAGGTGTTGACAGGTCAAGGTAACTGGCGGCACAGAGAGCCCCAGGTTGCAACATTCCCAAACGACCTTGATTCCCATGTCTCATGGATGCATTGAGAGTCAATGGATCCAAAAGATATGGATTATGGATGAGGAGGGGGTGTCCCCCCCCTGACCAGAGTCAGGGAGGATCTCCAGGCTAGTATGAGAGAGAGAGAAGCGGGCAGATGCCCAATCAGCAATCAGAAGAAATCAAGGTGAAAGAATGCCACACAGGGCATTACCAGGGTCAAAGTAATTATAAGCAAGCACAGAGAGATAGAGAATTGAGCAGATGCCCAATCAGCAATCAGAAGAAATCAAGGTGAAAGAATGCCACACAGGGCATTACCAGGGTCAAAGTAATTATAATAACAGGTTCACCAGCTACAGACTTAAGCATCAAAGGATATCAGGGCTCAGATTACTCAGTTGCAGAGTTCACTTCAGCAATCAGACAATACCAGACCTAATGAAAAAAGGATCTTGAGCCTCTTCTTCCAACTCAAGGCCACTTAAGCCCCACACACCTCCACTCATACACTAGACCTCACCTGAAGGAGAGAAGCAGGGCAAATGGGCGTCTCAGAATCTGAGACACTGAAAAATGTTGTTTGAGAAAGCCTGAACTCTACCATAAATTCTATAATTTATGGTAATTACCATAAATATGGTAATTACCATAAAGTCTATAATTCGATACGGCCAAGCTCCCAACCAAATTAGACATTTACTCATTTACTTTCTACTCTCCAAAGGTGGGTATTCATAAGGAAGTCCAAGTCATTGACTCAAAATAGAAACTACTTTTCTTTTGTTGTTCTTGAATATCCTTGTTGTAGTGTAAGTGAATGACATTTTTAAAGACGTACATGCACTGACCCTTTTTCTTAAACATAGAATCGGTACTCTGGTATGAGAGGCTGTTAAATGTTCACACAACTCTCTTTTCTTTTTTCCGGGGAAAGCAGCTGAACTATATTTATAAGGCTACTTTGTAGGCCATGTCAATAAATTCTAGCTAAATGAGGGAGTGAACTAAGAAATGTCACTATATGGTTGGCTAATTAAAACCTTCTCTACATACATCTTTTTCATCTCCTTTCCTCTGATTAGACACAAAAAACTCTGAATCAGGTGATATGGGCAGGGGCTGGAGGCATCCAATCCCTGAATCACGAAGTGGTGGAAGCCACCATGAACCATTATGATTGGCTGAAACTTGAACTTCTCCCTACCTTCTGGAAGCTCTGTGAGTGGAACCACCATAGCACCTGGTATTTTCTCCCTGATCATGTGAAGTTCTCCCATATATGTGCACAAATTAATCCCCAGCCAAAGACCCAAGGGAACTCCTTTGCAGATTTCTAAAGCTCTTTATAGACGTGGCTCCCTTCTCTCCAGTGGTTTGCCTTACAAAATTTAACTGTCTTTGCCTCCTTGAACTCCTATCTCTGACTCTTCAACTTAATGAGACATGGCTCTGTCTGGATCTCACTTTCTCCATTGTTGTCTGGAAACCAGCTTTAGGATATAGCCAGAGGCATAGTAGGATTCACATCATTTGTTTCCTTCTCTCAGGGATCACCAGCTTCCTCTGCTTATTGTCTAAGTAAATGAAAATAGTTGCTTCAAATGTCTTTTCCCCCTACTTTTTGGTTGTTAGCGGTAGGAGGCCAAATACCATCTTCTTTCCTTGGTAGACAGGAGTGGGAATCCTAAAATGTTATGTAATTTAAAATGCTTATTTTATCATGGATTTCAAAGGCTTTGTGCCCAGAAACAATTCATTAGATTTTTGCTAACCTTTGTGTTTATGTAAAGTGCCCTTTTGTTTCCATTTGAAAAACATAAATTTTCTACATTGGTGCATAAATACATAGCTGGTCAGTTGTTTGAAGTGACTTAATGTCAAATGCAACTTTATACAAATATTTTCATACACTTGTAGCAAAGACGTGTATATATTTTAGGATTATATTTAGACTTGTAGTATATAAAAATCCCTAACAAATGTTAGTTTGCCTTTTTAGCTGTTCTTCAATTCTAGAAAAAGAAAGAAAGAAGAAAGAAAGAAAGAAAGAAAGAAAGAAAGAAAGAAAGAAAGAAAAGAAAGAAAGAAAGAAAGAAAGAAAGAAAGAGAAAGAAAGAAGAAAGAATGAAAGGGGAAAGAAGGAAGGAAGGAAGGAAGGAAGGAAGAAAGAAAAAAGAAAAAAAAGAAAAAAAAAGAAAGAAAGAAAGAAGAAAGAAGAAAGAAAGAAAGAAAGAAAGAAAGAAGAAAGAAAGAAGAAAGAAAGAAAGAAAGAAGAAAGAAAGAAAAAGAAAAGAAAGAAAGAAGGAAAGAAGAAGGAAGGAAGAGGAAGAAGAAGAAAGAAAGAAAAAGAAAGAAAGAAGAAAGAAAGAAAGAAAGAAAGAAAGAAAGAAGAAAGAAAGAAAGAAAGAAGAAAGAAAGAAAGAAGAAAGAAAGAAAGAGAAGAAAGAGAAAGAAAGAAAGAAAGAAAGAAAGAAAGAAAGAAAGAAGAAAGAAAGAAGAAAGAAAGAAGAAAGAAAAAGAAAGAAAGAAAGAAAGAAAGAAAGAAAAGAAAGAAAGAAGAAAGAACAAAAGCTAACTGAATGGCTATAAAGTTTTCACAGAGAAGCTATTAAGACTCTAAATGCAAAAAAAAAAAAAGACTCTAAGTGCATCATCAGAAAGCATTTTCCATTTTATTACATTTATATTACTTGACCTCAGAACCAAGTTCATTGTCTCTTTGGTTGCTAGATTCCTTAGTTCAAAGAAAACAACTAAGCTACTACATCATGTCTCTAAGTTATATCTGAGAGCCAAAATAATTGTATTGAATGATGGGGCTCATGGCTTATAATAGGCCAGTTTTTACCAGTAAGGCTACAGTAGACAGAATTCTAAGATGGCCTCCAAGATTCAAACCCCCATTGCAAATACCCAGTATAAGACTTTCCCCTTAAGTATGGACAGGGTTTGTGAATACAGTTGGTGTCACTTCTATGATTAATTTTCATTATATTCAATGGTGAAGGAGTTTTACAAATATAATTAAATCACTAATCAGTTTGATTTTGAGTTAGTCCAAAGAGAAATTATCCCAGGTGGGACTGACCTAATCAGGTGAGCCCTGTACAAGAGGGTTTATGTTTTTCCTGAGATAAGAAAGATTCTCTTGTCCTAGAAGTAAACTACTATGTTGTGGGAAGGCCTATGAAGGACTTGGGAAAGGATCACATTATGAGGAACTGTGAGAGTCTTCAGGTTGCTGAGGGTGATAGATGAAACAAGAAAATAAGAACCTCAGTCTACACCCAAATCTTTGAAGTACCTTTTACATATATAGATATATATATATATATAAATATATATATATATAGATATATAACCTTCATATGGATTACCTGTGAGCTAGGGAAGAGATAGCAAAAAAGAAAATCAAGTTAACAAGATTTTTGACAATGATAAATACTATAAAGGAAACTAACAGGGTCCACATGACAGAAACAGCTTCTTCATGCCCACTTTGCCAACTCAGTTTTCTGAACTGCCTTATTTTGTCACAGCTGCTTTTTTGGCTGCTTTTCTCATTTTATAATGATGATGATGATGATGATTACAATGACTGTTATGTACTTATATAATTAGAATATATTATTTTATAATTATATAATTAAAATGCTTAACATAATAATATAATAATAATAACCATCACAAGTGTTTTCTCTGTGCCAGGTGTGGTGAGTTGCTTAACCTACATTGTCTTACTCAATCCATCCAATACCTCTGTGACTTAAGTACTCTGTGAAGTACTTGTCTAATGTATATAACATAGTAAGCGTGATATTCAAAATATTTAACAACCAGTATGGCATAGTTACTGGCCAGAGTGATGATGAGCGATTGGCAGGGAGAGAACTCAAAAAGGTGGAATTTGAGTTAAGACCCAAAGATTGAAAAGGAGCCAGCCATGAAATAATCTATAAAAGATGAGGTTAGAAAAGTAAACCTGGTCAGTTTATTTAATACTATTCAAACCATTGTAAGGAGTAGAATTTTATATTTAAGTGAAAGAGGAAGACTTTGAAAGCTTTGGAGCAGAAAAGTAACATAATTTAATTTACTCTGTTCCCTGTGGCTTTGGCCCCTAGCATCTAATAGCCAGCCATGCCATATTGCCAGGAGCTATCCCTAGGAAACTCCTTTACCACTCTTTTCTCTATGTACCCTACTAGCGGTTTGCCCATATTGCCTCTCAAGTGAATAAAATTTAGTTAACCTGTTGCTACTTGTCTTACTCTTGACAACCTACTTTTTAGGAAAGTTTTAAATCAACCCATACAGCTTTAGTACTTGTTATATTTCCAAGCGTATTAATGAAGGGTCTTAGTTTATCCTGCCCCTACTTCTTGGGGAAGCTGAATAAGCTGTTTTAATATAACAGCCATAGAAGAAGGTAGGTTGGATTGCTACATAGAAACAAAATTAACTGCTGCCCTCTCCCCATCATTCTTTCCCATGCGTTCCAATTTAATACAGTGTTTTGATGTCATATTTTGGGTTAGTGTCTAAATCACACAAGATTTTCTGACACAGAATGGTCAGCACATGCTCCAAAAGGGTTTGTATGTAATGATCAGTTTCAGCTGGGGAGTGTGGATGACAATTTGGGACTATGTGTACTCCTCCTGGTATGCTTTCAGCCTAGAGCAGTGCCTTTAAGGAAATGTCCTGTTCTGGCAGCTCCCGCTAAGATCTGCATGACGGAAACACCCACTTCCTTCCCAGAGCTCACCAACTTCCTTTCCTGAACTGCATTGATTTGGTGCTGCTACACCTCATTCCTCACAAATTCTTTGCTTATTAGCTTCTCTTCTCACTCTGATGATGATGAATGATGATGATGGTCACGATGATGATATAATAATGACCACCACAAGCATGCAACCACTGAACCAAGGATGGTAATCGTTGCTGAACGTATATTATCTCATGGAATCCGTTCAACAACTCTGTGGCTTGAATACAATTTTAAGCCCATTTTACCAAGAACAAAACTGAGACCTCATAAAAGATCTCATAGCTTGTGAGAAGTGAACCCAAGACTTACACTCAGAACATTCCTGACATTAAAGCCCGTGGCATTACCCACTCATTCCTTTCTGCGCCGCTGAGTATTTTTGTCCCTCCAAGCCACCCTTACTTTGACTTAACTTGATGTGCTTATAGCCTCACTTGGGTAATAATGCTTACAACTCTAGCCTTAGGAAAATCCTGGCAGTATACTGCCCCTGAGTGACAAAAGTAGATCCCTGGTTTGTTTTTGTGATTTACCCATAATGCATCTTATCATTCTTTCCTACTGGAAGCTACTTACAGTGGCTCATAGATCAAATGGAAACCATGATATGAAAACTTTATAATGTATACAAACTGAGTTATTATTAAATTACTTTGTAAAGGCCAAAATAGTTTTTATAAAAGGCAAGAAGATATTGTTTCATTGATTAATACCCACATTGTTCCTCAAAAAAGGATTTAGGGCCATTAGAAATGTAATTTCAACTCAACCTGCTGTTCTTTAACACAGCCTTAAAAATAGTAAGAGAAAATTAATTGAAAAGAAATTTATGTTATTAAGTAATACTGTTTGACTTTTCACTTGGTCAGAAGTGAATGATATTTGGATTGTTTAGCCAAAAAATACTTAATAGTTTTGTTAAAAAAGAATCTGTTTTTCTCTAACCATAATGTTGGGAATGCTAATAAATAAATAATAAATAAAAAGGTTTATTCTTGTAGAATCTTCTGGATTCCCCTCGTAATTTGTATTTGAATATGAAAAAGTCTTCTCCTCTTCTAAAGTTTAGTAAAAAGAATATTCGCATTCACTTTCCACAGATGTTTTGAATTTCCTTTATGTCATGTACTCATTAAATCTGCTTTTCATAATTGGTCTTTTTTGCCTTTTTTTTTTTTTTGCTTATCTATTTGTCATAGAATAGCATGGCAAGGCAATTTAAGCTTCTTAACAGCAGGTAATATGTATTTTGTGGCGAACTTTCTAATGGATGCAGACTTCAATGAACAAGATAGAAATATTTTTAAAAATAGAAGTATTCAGATATCTTATGTCTCCTGGCTGACCACAGTACCCCAACTGAGCAATTATATTGTTCCAAATGGAGAAATTCTTTAAATTATATTGCAGCATCATGCAGTTAATGATCCAATGATATTCAAGACTAACTTTTCATTATTGGAGCAGATTATCTCTGCATCTTTATATATGCATGCATATAGGTAAAGATAGACCTGACATTCTTGTCCTCAGAAATTCCTTTGTGAATTAATAGATGGGAATTTTTTCAGTGGTAAGCTCCAGATTTACAATAAATTCAAAATATATTAACAAGTAAAAATAAAAAATAATTGTAAAGACAACTTTTTTCTCAGTTTTAATGGCAAGTGTATATTTTGAATGCATTTTTTAAAATTTGTTCAAAGATTTTATTTATTATTTGACAGAGAGAGAGAGAATACAAGCAGGGGGAGCAGCAGACAGAGGGAGAGGGAGAAGCAGGTTCCCTGCTGATCGGGGAGCTGGATATGGGGCTCGATCCCAGGACCCTGAGATCATGACCTAAGCTGAAGGCAGACACTTAACCGACTGAGCCACCTAGACGTCCCTTGAATGCATTTTTGATAAATCTATTTGAAGTGTTTTCCCTCTATTCTGTAAACTGAATTTATTTTGGCCCATCATTTTATATTCTAAGGCATAAGAATTGCTATATGCAAAGAATATGTATTGCAAATATATGTTCCCTTCTATTTTCTTTTGGAGATCCAAGCAATCTTTTAAAGACTTGCTATGGCTGAAAACATACATTAGAATTATGGTGATGGTTTATTATTATTTTTTAAAGGAGAGCATTTTGAAAATAGTTGTTAAAGTATGGGACAGGAAGGTTAGTTGGCAATGAGTATAAGCATTTTCTTATTCATATTGATTTATATTGTACTAATCCTGTTATCTACTCATGGAATTATATAGAATCCAACAGTTTTAGAATAAACTAAAATGGTCTTTTAGTTTATTCTAAGTGTGCATTTCAACTACAGATTAGTTTTAGATATGTAGACAGGGACATAAAATTTATGTGATTTTCTCCAGAATAATATAGATTCTTGGATATATAGTGACTTGGATGTGCTTACTTTGTTATTTGTTTGTGTACATATATGAGAGGGTGGGGTTTATTTTTTTATTAAAGCATTTTACATTGGCATTTTCTCATACAATCTTTCAATTCACCAAGAAAGCTGATGCACATACAAAATATTAAGTAGCAAATTATCCCATGAATGTCTGCCTTTTAAGATGATTTTATTTAAAAACAGTCTGGTTAAGCAAATTTACGGCTAAAATTATGTTTTCTGAAGATTTTATTTATTTATTTGAGAGATAACAAGCAGTGGGAGGGGCAGAAGGAGAGGGAGAGAGAGAGAGACGCAGACTCCCCACTGAGCAGGGAGCCAGACTCAGGGTTTGATATCAGGACCCTGGGATCATGACCTGAACCAAAGGCAGACACTTAACCAACTGAGCCACCTGGGTGTCCTTCAGCTAAAATTAAAGAGATATATGTGTCTATTTTCAATTCTTTTATAACTCTTTTTCTTCTTCTAGAATCCTCATAATAACAGTGCCAAGATGGTTTATATCAGTTTTCCTAGTTTTTATTCACTTTATTCTATTTATTTTTCCTGAGGTCTCAGATGCTATGGTTCATCATAGTTGTTTCCAATTATCTAATTACTTCTCATTTTTACAAGCCAAACTGATAAGGGTATCTTCTCTGTGTTCTATTGGAAATTTGTCAAATCTTAATTATTCGTGTTGATAACGAATCCTTCCCTATAGACAATAGAATACGGCTCAGGGATGATTGAAGTGGCTTCTGGGGACAAGAGATGATTTCACTGTGTGTCTTGCTGCCATGAATTCATGTGTATAAATAAAATCAGACTAAAATAAATCAGACTAAAAGTACCCGTGAAAGGTAACACAAATTGCTAGAAATGCAGTGGGTGGATTCAGAGAGCTGGGTAGAAGTTGGAAGTGTCTGCGAATGTTCAGCATACTCAAAGAAAGCATGGACTCCAGACACAAACTTTCTGGACTTGAGCTCCAGCTCCACCACTTAACAAATTGGGCAATGCCCTTAAACCTTTCGGAGCCTAGTCAGTAAATGAGGGTAATTTTAGGTACCATGGACTGTTGTTGGCACCAGGGATATAGCAATAATAAAGCATAATTTATGAGTTCATAGAACTCACATGGGGGAGGGATAATAAATAAATAAAGATATAATTAGTCAAGGTGTGATAAAAAAATAATATAGGATAAAAGAGTAAAGTGAAAGTACAGGAGGTTGGGGAGTTTGTCAATATTTTAGAAAAGGTGGTCAAAGAAGATGTTGCTAAGAAGATGGGATCTAAAGGAAGTCAGAGAGCAAGCCATGTAGATTTTCTGGAAAAAAAAATCATTCTAGGCAAAGAATAGGAAAAGAAAAGCCCTGAGCCAAGAACATGCGTGGTGTGTACGAAGAGTAGCAGGGAAGCTAATGAGGACTCAGCAATGTGAGATAGTAAGACAAGGTGAATTTCAAGAGGTAGGAGACAATGAGTGGGATGGTAGCAAATCATATAGAGCCTTGAGTCAAGGTAAGGCTTTTGGTTATTACCTTAAGTGAGATGAGAAGCCATTGGAGTATGTCCTATAAAGCAATGACATAAATATTTTTGTTTTATAGACTAGCCATGACTTATATGCTGCGAACGACGGTAGGAAAGAATGAATAGAAATGTGAGGGAGATTAACAAATGAAATAATTATAGCTCCAACTAATTCAGTAGCTCTGTGGACATGCTGAGAAGTGATCAGAATCTAGATATAATTAGAAAGACCTAAATGAATTTACTAACATATTGGCTATGAGATAGGAAAGAGAAGGTATTTTGCCTTAGCGTATGGAAGGAAGAAATTGCCATCTACAGGAGTACTGTTGGTGGAGAAGTTAAAGGACATAATATATATATTAAGGACATAATATTACATATCAACATATTATGTCTTTAATATGTAATATTATGTATAATATACTAATTATTTTTAACATATAGTTATATAATATATTAAGGACATGATATATTAAAGATGCCCATTGGCAGGTAGTTTCCTACAGAAGTCTGAAGTCTGTCACAGAGGAATATAAATTTAGAATCAATCAGTGTATGGCTATTATCTGAGGTCACGACACTGAATAACATTCTCTGGGTAGTTGTGTTGATAGATAATGGGTCTGAGAACTGAGCGCTAAGGCATCCCAACATCTGAAGTTAGAGAAGATCATAGGAACCAGCAAAGGATGCTGAGAAGAAATGGCTAGTAAAGAAGGAGGAGCACTTAGAGAACTCCAGAGGATTAGGGAATAAAATGTTTCAAATGCTATCAATAGATGAGTAATGGGGAGTAACCACTGAATTTGGTAACAAAGAGATGACTGTTGACCTGTGCAAGAGGAATTTTGGTAAAATGGTGGGGACAAAAGCCCTGTTGGGACAGATTCCAGAGAAAACAGAAAAGGAGAAACAAGAGACACTAGTTCTTAGTCAACTTTTTCAGGAAATTTGGCTACAAAGGAAAAAGGAAAAAGGATAGTGACTAGAGGAGGATGTGTGATCAAGAAATTTTTTTTAATTCAGAGATTGTTGTAAATATTAAATGAGATAATACCTATAAGGTGAATAGAATGTAGCCTGGCATGGATGAACTCAGTAAATATTATTATTCTTATTAATTATTCACCAAAATTCTTTTCCATAAAACAGCAAAAAGTCAACTCTGTCCTTTTCCTTCTCAATCTCTGAATAACTAGGCAATTCTAGGAGAATAGAAATAGAAATCTTCAGAAGACACAGAAACCACCTTGACTTGTGATGACTAAAGTCAGCTGAGTTGGGGACAAGGAAATAGAGCTAATTCAAAACCATGAGTTATCAGATAAGCCAAACTCTCTATTTTTGCTATAGATTTCAAACTTTGCTGCATTTGACGCTGTTTACCGCCTCCTCCTTCATGAAGCTCTCAGCTCTCTTGATTCTCTGACAACTTGTGACTGGTTTCTCTGCCTCACTGAACATTTCTCCAAATTTTCTTCTTCCTCTCTAAGTGTAGATTTTTTCTAACATTTTGTTTTCACTCTTGGTCCTTTCTCTCTCTCCTTGAATGATCCCAACCTCCAGAGAGGCCTCATTCTGAATGTTCAAATATGAATACATTTTCTTAACCCTACATTGGTTCTTCCTACTTTTTTCTCTGTTAAAATTGAAACCATTATCATCTTATTTGGTGGCTACAAAAAAAATCCTATCATTTTCAACATCTTTCCTTTTCGCTGGCCTCTCAAATCCCATTACTTGTCTGGCCCTGTAGTAGTCATCCTCTTGTCTATTTGTTGAAACGCCCTGGACCACTGTTGATTCAGAAATGTATGTTTCAAGCCTGGTCCTCTCCCAAGAGTTCTAGACTCATGTCATCTCCACTTGGAATGCTTAATCATTACTTCAAATTTGACATATCTAAACTTGCAATTCCTCAAGGTTCCCTGTCACAGTAAAAGGCACCTCTGTTCATTCATTATGCCTGTCTAGAACTTCATAGTCATCTTTGACTATTCCATTTTTCTAACATCGCACCTCCCATTCATCAGCATATCTTTCAGTTCTGTTGTCAGAATGCATTCTAAATACATCTCAAGTCTGACCATCTCCCACCATTTCCACTGTCAACTATCATTATCCTTCCTCTAGATTACTGAAATACCCTCTGTGGAAAATACATGTTAGCCAATATCTTGTTCTGGCCTACTGTGTGTACAAAGAAGCTGTGCTTTTGTCTACCTGCCGTGATTTGCCTGGCAAGAGAACTATATGCAGATAATGATTTGTTGCATTTTCAGATGAAATCACTTCTTTGTAATCTGCTGACTCTCTCGATCTCATGTTCCTTCCTTTATCAATTGTAGGAGTACTTGTTGATGGGGAGATGCCATAAAATTGAAGGAACCTATAGTACTATGGAGAGTTGCCTCAAACCACAGCACACTTTGCATGTGTCATTATCTACCCTGAGCAATACGACCTCCAAATTGATCTCCTTGGTAAGCTCTTGCTTCCATATCCTTATAGACTATTTTCTAACAAAGCGGCCAATTGCTCTTTTAATGCATAAAATACCATATCAGTCTTCTGTTCTAAAGCTTCTAATGCCTTCCCATTATACTTTGAATAAAATCCAAAGCCATTACCAACACCCTCATGGCCCTGAGCACATGATTTGGTGCCTGCTCAATAAGAAGCCTTTCCATACCCCTTCCCCTATTTCATTCTATATTCCAGATATACTGGACTCCTTTAACTCTTCAGATATGACTAGTATGTTCCTGCTGCAGTCAAAACCAAAATGTCATCTCTCTTCTTTCTGCCATTTACTCTCTGGTCAGGGCATCCATTGGCAAAACTTGACTAGAGCTTAGCTGCTGAGGAAGTCTGGAAAATGTTGTTTTCAGCCTTCTAGTTTTAGTAGTACAGAGAAGAGAATAAATGAACAAGTGTGAAGCTAAGAACCAATAAACAACTATGTAGTGCCCTTAGCATAATATAA
This sequence comes from Zalophus californianus, assembly GCF_009762305.2. Taxonomy (NCBI): domain Eukaryota; kingdom Metazoa; phylum Chordata; class Mammalia; order Carnivora; family Otariidae; genus Zalophus; species Zalophus californianus. Next base: position 44,380,512 of record NC_045603.1, read on the forward strand.
ATTGCACAATAAATATTTATTGAGAAGGCAAAATGAGTATGTTCTCCTCAAAGTTTCTCCTATTAATCAGCACCTGCTCATCAGATTCTAAATAATACAGAGAGGCACAAGTAAATGGCGATGGAGGAGGTGTTCTGAGAATTATGTAATGAGTAGGTACAATATTCCCGAAAACTCATATGAAGGAAGCCAGTACAATGAGACTCTCTGGGTAAAAGTTGTTTTATGGAATTTCACTAATATTTGTATTCAAACTCCCCTCCTGGAAAAGTGAGATGTAGTGTTGTCCTAAGGCTGGAGTCCCAGGAACTACATCTGGCAGTGATGATGGGGCTGACATGAGAGACACAGGGCATGAACTGAGGCAGATCTAGATGATGGCAACCAAGGATAGAGCAGGAATTAAGCCACACTGGTATTAAAACTGAAGCATCAATTTCATTAAACTAGGTAGTGAGGCAGAAAACAGGAACCAGGCATTAGGACGAGAACTAGTCCCCGAGGGATAGAGCAATAGTCTCAGAAAAAAAGAAAGGACGCAGAGCTTTCAAAAAAATTCTTGTGGTTCTGGAACATAACTCACGGCAGTGTTCTGAAGATGAGCTGTTTTTTTAACCTCTACGTGGGGAAGAGCAGACATATTGTAAAATTAGGAAAACACGTGGCAGATGAAATTTAATTTATTATTATTCTATTAAGTTCTAGGAACTATGATAAGCATTTTGTATGAATGCATTACCTAATTTTCAGTTCACAAAACCCCCCAACGTTATTCATGGTCTCAGTTTTACAACTGAGAATAATGATACCCAGAGAAGTTAAAGTTCACTTTTCCCAAGTCACACAGTTTAGTAAGGGGTACAGACAAAAACAAATGACCTAGTTTCACAGCCCATGATCTTTCCCAGTAGCTATATCTCCTAGTAAAAGCTGCTGGCATCACACATATTAAACATATAGGACACACACACACACACACACACACACACAGAGGGGGTAAAAAACATTTTATCAATAATGCAAAATATACTCACAACTGCCTTTAGAACATATATGGTGAACTGATTTATCTTGCTAATTAAGTTTCTTATATTAATATGATAATGCACTTTTTTGCCCAGCAGCACATTCCAAGCAATGAAAAGCAATGAAGGAAGGCAGGAGCATGGTGATGTTGGCTGGTGGGAATGCACATCTGTGACAACAACCCACAAAACAATGTACACATAGGTAATTGAGAAAAGACTGCATTTTTCTACTTTTGTTTTATCAATGCAGTATTCATTTTGTGTTAAATGTATATTGATGATAAACTGCCTATTGGAATTTTCTTCATGCTCGTAATCACTCTTATGAGCTTAAGAAAAAAACACACAAAACATAAATTTGAACTTTTGAATTCTACTGTGGAGATATTGCAATTAAGTGCTATCGAACCAGGCTTTGTAATTTTTTTGTAAAGCTATAGAAAAACACATCAGTTTATATGTTCCACCTTTTTACTCCTTTTCTCAGTGTGTAATGGATTGAAAACAATGGGCTATCTCTGAACTGAAAATGCAGCATTTAAATCAGCAACACCTATTTCCAAGCACATTTTTCTAGCAAAGCCCAAGAAGAAATACAATCAAAAGGCCAAACTTTACACAAAATTTAAAGATGTAAATTTAAAAAACAAGTGACTTAAATAAATATGTTTCCTCTTAGATCTTGACAGGAGGTAACATTTTACTTGAAGATTGTTTTATTATAAAAAACTAATGTATGTAGCAAAGATTTGCAATTGTTTCTGCTCAATTTTTATCCCCCCTGGTGATTCCCACATCCTTTAATGGAACTACTACCCTTTACTCTTCCTCTATAGCAGTGTTAACATCTCCAGAGCACTTTCTCACCTCCATTCAACCCACTACAATTTGAATCTGTCAACCAACCATGGGGATTGTTCTCCCAGAATTTCTAGGTGCTTCATAGTTAAGGAGTACTTGATAGTTCTTACCTAATTCGACCTCTCTAAAACATTTGATACTATTAACCATTAACCTCCCTTTAAAATTTTCCTCCCTTGAGTTCTGTTTTAACATTCTTCTCTGGTTTTCTTCCTGCCCCTCTGATTGCTTCCTCACAAAATCTCTTGAAGCTTCCCCTTCTTTCTTTGTCAATGCTCAGTGTTGGTGTTCAATGAGATCTACTTCTCAACTCTCCTCGACAATTCTTTTTTGTGAACTTATCCGCTCTAAATTACTATTTCTAAAACCATATTTCCGGTCTTGACTTCTCTGGTAAACTCTAGACCTTTTAATCATACCACACATTGGATAATTACACTTAAGCCTCCATATAAAAAAACAAGAAAGGGATCATATTGCTGAACAATCTGCTGGCTCCCCTGTGTTCTGTATCTTATCCAATGTCATGACTATTCGTGTAGTTTTCTTAGTCCAAAATCCACCCTCAACTCCAACACCCACCATGCCCAAAAAAAGAATATATACCAATTCTACAATTTTAATATGTGCAAAACTTTCAATCCCCTCTCTCTTTACCACCTCTCTTACCTTCTTTCTTTCAAATTACCTCAACATCCTCTTTTCTTTTTTCCTTGATTCTGGTCTTGCCCACCTCCGGTATAGTAGCTGCCCTTTGCTTATGGTGATTCTCATCCAGTAGGTTGCCATTTTGTTTTTTGGATGGTTTCCTTCATTATGCAAAGCTTTTTAGTTTGTTGTAATTCCATCTGTTTATTTTAGCTTTTGTTGCTTGTAATAACTTTGTATGGTGACAGATGATAATTGGGCTTATCATGGGGATCATTTTGTAATGCATAAACATAATGAATGACTATGATATACACTGGAAACTAATAGGATATTGAATATCAATTATACATCAAAAAAGAAAAGGGGAAAAAAAAGTCTTCTCATCATGTCACTGTCCAGCTTACAACCCTTTAAATATTTTATGTGGACTTTGTGTCTCCTGCCAAATTCTCAGGCATTGGATACAAGCTCTTTCATAACCTGACTCTTGCTAACCTCTTGTCAGTATCAACTCCTATCCCAATACCCTAGTATTTTAGTATCTTAATAGTATTTTAATAGAAAAAAATCTATCAAACTATATAGTTTCTCGAGTATACTATTGTATTCTTTCTTATCTTGGCACATGCTGCTCACAGAGAATACTATTTCTGCTATGTCTCCTCATTTGTTTCATTTCCTCTACCTCTACTTCTTTTATACTCAAGTGGAAAGTTTCCATGATTCACCCTTCCCAAGGCACACACACACACTCACACACACACACACACACACACACACTACACACACAATTTGGGCCAGGTACTCTATCTCTAGACCAGGATTTACTAACTTCAGAACCATCAATATTTCAACAAGGATAATTCTTTGTTGGGAGGCTGTTTTGTACAGTGTAAGGTGGTTTAGTGACATTCTCAGCCCTACACACTTGATTCCAGTAGCATCCTGGCCTCCAGTTTTGACAACCAAAAATTTCTCCAGATATTGGCAAACATCCCATGCTGGGGGAAATTGCATCTTGTAGAGGAACACAGCTCCCTGTTCTTACTTTCAATAATGAGCAAAATTATTCAGTCTTCCTTATTATGTACACTTTCCAAAGGCATAAAGGGAAAAAAGAAAAAGGAAATCTTGGAAATTTATCTTACAAAATCAGAGTAAAGATGCTAACCAAAACCTAAAAATGATAGTACACAGAACTATAAATTGTACTTTTGTGCATGGGTACAAAACCTTAAAATTAATAACAAAGGAAATTTAACAATGAATTAAACAACAGTATACCATTATTAAAGCAAATTAATTTCACAATTGCAAAAATCCTTCCACAAATATCAAGAGATTAAATTTACAATTCACTATATTTGTTGGCCAAAGGGAAAATATTATTATTTCAAGAGATACTGAAAATTCATTAATTTGTTTCATTTCTTTACTAGCAGAGTGCCTTGCCTCAAACTAACATTTTCCCCACTCCCAGCCAAGAAGAAGTGTTAAATTATTCTGAAAGTAAAGTGAAAATTACAGCATTGAATAAGAACTCTATGGATGTTTATTTCAGATGCTTATCAGACATGGTAGAAGAGAGAACTCATGAAATGGAAAAGAAGTTTGGGGAAAAAAAACACCTATACATAAGCAAATAAAAAAGGATGGAACATTTGGAAAATTATATGAGAGATACATAAAATGGTGACAAAGATTAACAGAAGGAGATGAAAGAGAAAATAGGAAGAATCAATATTTCGTACACTAATGGCTACTGGCATCAAGTCAGGTATTCAAAAGTTTTACAAATAATAAATATGGTACATTTTAAAAATACAAAATAAAATACTTAGGTAAATTTTATTTAAAATTCTCATATCCCATAAAATAAAGAAAAAAGAATATAGCAAAAAATATATGAATAACTATCCTAAGAACAACAGTGAAAGTGATAACAAAAACAATAGAAGGCAGAAAACACTGGAAGGGGCGCCTGGTGGCTCAGTTGTTAGGCGTCTCCCCTGCTTGTGTTCTGTCTCTCTGTCTCTCTCTCTCTGTCAAAATAAATAAATAAAATCTTTAAAAAAAGAAAACAAAACAAAACACTGGAAACTATTCAGATTGCTAAAAGAAAATAACTGCCAATACTGTATTCTAAACATACACGCACACATCACTGGAAAGTGAAAATAAAAAAATATTTTTAAGAACAAACACTACAAGAATCCATTCCCATAGACCTACACCAAAGAAATACCAAAAGGAGATCTTTAAGAAAGGTGATGATCTCAGACAGAAGCATGGAGAGGTAGGAAGAGATGAAGAACACTAGAAAAGGTGATTATGAAGATAACCTAATAAATATTGACTGTACAAAATTACAATGATAATGTCTTATGGGAACTAACATACATGCAGAATTGAAATGCATGAAAATAGTAGAACAAAAGGTGAGAGAAAAATAATGTAGTTAATGATTTCTATGATCATCACATTATCTGGGAAGTAGCCACAGTAATAATTTATACTTTAATAGATAAAGAATTCATGATGTTATCTTCAGGTTAACCACTATAAGAATAATAAAAGAGTATATAACAATCAAATAAGGGGTAGAATGTAGAACATTTTAAAAAATATTTAATCCAGAAAATAAGAGAAAATGATATAGACAAGATGGGACAAATAACAAACAAATTGTATGTTGATAGATTTGGTTCCAAATATATCAATCAATCGTTTAAGTGAATTTGACTAAAAAATTAAAAGACAAGGATTGTTAGACTTGATTTTTAAAAACATGCAAACTATATGCTCAGTAAGAGATAAAATTCAAATATAAAAATGCATAAAAGTTCAAAGTAAAATGATGGGAAAATTAAGAGGATGAAAACATTACCAGAAAGAAATGAGGGTAGTGATATCAGTGTCATACAAAGTAGACATAAAGACAAAAAATATTGATGAGATGCCTGGGTGGCTCATCCAGTTAAGTATCCGACTCTTGATTTTGGCTCAGGTCATGATCTCAGGGTCTTGAGATCAATCCCTGAGTAGGCTCCACACTCAGAGGGGAGCCCACTTCAGATTCTCTCCTTCTCCCTCAGCCCCTCCCCCCACTTGCCTGCTCTCCCCCTCTTTCTCTCTAAAATAAATAAATAAATCTTAAAAAAAAAAGACAAAAACTATTGATAGATAAAAGCGGTTTTTTTTATAACATGAAGAGGCAATTCATCAGGGGGCGCCTGGGTGGCTCAGTCGTTAAGCGTCTGCCTTCGGCTCAGGTCATGATCCCAGGGTCCTGGGATCGAGCCCCGCATAGGGCTCCCTGCTCAGCGGGGAGCCTGCTTCTCCCTCTCCCACTCCCCCTGCTTGTGTTCCCTCTCTCACTGTGTCTCTCTCTGTCAAATAAATAAATAAAATCTTTAAAAAAAAAAAAGAGGCAATTCATCAGGAAGATATAACAATTTTTTTTGCAAGTAATAATATAAACTGAAAAATATAGAGTGAAAATGGAAAGAAAAAGAACAATCCAAAATTGGACTGGGAAATTTTAATACACCTCTCTCAGAAACTGACAGAATAAGCTAATCAAACAAAACAAAACAAAACAAAGACAAAAATCAAAAACAGGTGAGCTATAGATCATTTGAACAATGAAATTAAGAAATTACCTAAGCATGATATTTGGGTCACTCTATCCAGAACTGAAGAAAACACTTTATTTTCAACTGCACATTTACCTCATGCCAGCAGACCAGCCAGCAGAGAAAGGAGTGACTACATTGGCAGGAGTAATTGACCTTATTCTTATGTAGACACTGGGGCAGTAGGGAGTCTGTTAGGAGTCAGAGCATTCAGCAAGTTGCTTCTCACTGTTTCCATGTTCATTGATAATTTGAATGAGCAGTTTCAGTGACCAGGGCCTGATCTTAGAAGATATAATTAATTGAATATGAAAAAATGGAATTTGTAATTAAAAATCTTCCCACGAGAAAATCCAGGTCAGATGGCTAGACCAGAGAATTTTTATAGATATTTAAAGAATAAATAAAACAAGTCTCACACAAAGTTTGTCAAGGGTAAGAGGGGGGAGTGGCAGGGAAGAAGGAAGAATTTACATTTTCCAACTGGCTTGATAAGGACAGAACAACCTCGTTACCAGAATCTGACAATAGTACAAAAAAGGAATATTACAGGCCAAGCTCTTTCTCAAAAGGAAAAAAAAAAAATTTCTAAGCACAACATTAGCCAATCAAATGTCATTATATTCAAATAAGATCCTATACCCAAACCAGTTTTTTATTTTTTCTCGGAATATAATGTTTGCTTAAATTTAAAAAAGCAAATGAATGTAATTCACTACTTTAACATAATAGAGAAAAAATAATCTTAATAGATGCAAAAAAAACTCGATAAAACTGAATACCCATTAGTGATAAAAATACTTAGCAATCTAAGAATAGAAGGGGACTTCTTTAAATGAAAAAGAGCACCGACAAAGGAAGCGTACTTCAAACATGGTAACGTATTGAATCTATTTGCTAGAAATTCAGACTAAGACAAGGCTGCCTTTACAAGCTATCATTACTTCTATTTATCATACTGTGCTCCTAGCTAATACAGTAAGACAGAAAAAAGAAGTAAAAAGAATAAGGATTGAAAATAAATAAACTTGACCTTGTTCTCAGATGACGTGATAATGAGTCTGGCGGACTGGTCAGAGAGTCAACAGTAGATTACCCTTGCTAAAAAAGAATTCATGCTATTAGGCCCACAGATAACCCCTGCCAGCATAGCTTCTCTGTTCATGAGCCAATCATGCAAATAGTGAGGTGGAAAAATAGAGGCTGGCTAACATATACTAGACAAATAATTCTGTCCATCTGATTTGAGTGCTTCTCTGAAACTGATACGCTGTAGTAAGAATTGTCATAAAACACAAAAGAGCTGCAAACATTTGTGCCACTCCCACATGTCTCCATCTGCATGCCTCTTCCCCATATCTTCTCCAATCTTCTGCCATTACACTTTTCAGATCCCTGAACACCCTGCAAAGCTATGCACCACTTCCAGGACTTTGTTTGTCTTGAACCACCTATTCCTTCTTCACATAAAGTTGATGCCAAGGTGTCCCGAAGTTCTGTCCACTAGGAGGGCTTTCCCATCACCATCATCTTCCAGGGCCACCCTTAGTGATAGTAGTGCGGTGTCAGTCCTTTCTCCCTTTGCACCAACATATCAAGCAATCCATCCATGATCCAGGCCCGGCTGTTTTGCAGCTCCATTTGCTGGCCTTAAGGAATTCTCAAAGAGGATGTACCTGTGAGTTTAGAGTTTTTGCTACAATGGTAGGTGACCAAGAGCTGTGGTCAAGAAACCAATGTGAGATCTTGACCATCTAACAAGTCTATCCAGACCAGAGAAATGACTACACTGTAGGTGTGTAAAGTGAACATGGACTAGGAGGACTTCACTTATAACCTGGCCCCTATACATCCCTCTCCACAAGGTGGCCAGTTGATGTCTGGGTCTTCTGGTATGAGCGCCAGTTCAGAACCTGTATCTAAGTGATCTCAAAAGATCTGGGTATTTCTCCTTTCCCCCATGCATGCTATTCTATGGTGGGTCAGGCTAAGCTTTGATGCTCAGCAGGTTAGGTGTATTGAATGCATTTTCAACTTAGGATATTTTCAACTTATGATGGGCTTATGGGGACATAAACATATTGAGGAAGATCTGTTCTTCACTTCGGGGGCCAAGCTGAGACAACCCTATTTACTGGTCTAAAGGCAGTGACAGGAAGCAGGGGAAGATCCTGAGGAAGGCCAGGAGAGGCTTTCTTCTCTTGCAAGGAAGGGGATATGGAACTGTTACTAACCTAGAACATCCAGGGAAATATGGGAAATTGAGCTTCTCAAGTCTACTTACCCAAATATCTTCATCCAGCCCTAAGGGTCCCACTCCTTCCCTCTCAGGTCTTGATGGAAGAAGACAGGTAACTCAACCTCCTATGTGACACTGCCACTCTGAAACTCAGAGTATTGGACCTGATTTTTCAGCAGATCCTAGCCCCTCCCCGTCAAGATTTGAGTTTCTCTTTATCATCACCATGGAGACCTTCTGGCTTTTGTACAATCCCTTGTTATATGGTAGCTGACCTGAGCATTGTATATTCTTCCTTCAGGACCTCTATGGAAGCTAGCAATAGCAAATCAACTCCAGAGTTCATATACTAATTCTTTTCCTCATGTCTCACAAGGGCTAGAGCTATAACATAAGCCCTAGTGCAACCCCTTCCACCTGTGCCTTATCACAATTTGTCACAGGGAAGAGCTTTAGTAATCATGATGCTAGGCACATCGAGATACGCATCCATCAGTTACCAAGCTATGAAGCACACTTCCCAGAAGTTTGCTTACCCCAGATCACTCTCTTCCTTCCAAAGGTTTATGACCAGCTGTACCGAATGAAGTTATGCCCATTAGGAGGCCTTTCCCTCACTGCTGTCCTGCAGAGCTACTTCTCAGTGGGAGTAGTGTAGCAACAGTTCTTTTTCTACTCATGCCAACATATCAGTCTTCCCTGACCCAGGCCCAGGTGTTTGCTCCTTCACTAACTAAGCCTAAGGAACCCCGCAAGAGGCCATCACTGTGCGCTTAGGGAGAGTTGGAGAGAGAGTTCTTACTGCCTTCTGACTGATAAGCTCTCCAATTCCAGAATCTCGCATTAAGGGGTCAACTTCTGGTACTATGCTGAGTTTTTCAACAGCAAAACCTATATACCCAAAGGAAAGGACCTGAAGATAAGCAGCTTATTTGAGAGTTGTGCCCAAAAAGTACGAGCAGGGGAAAGAGGGAAATAAGGAAAGGAAGCCAAATAAAGAGTGTGTTATGAAGCAGGTTACTGTGATGGGCAACTAAAATGCAATCTCTCTGGAGAGAACTTTTGGAGACAATGTTAAACGTGGCTCAAATTCATCCTTCCCAATGGAGAGGAAAGCTGGAGTTATTTATCTTTGAACTCCAATCCATCATTGGCCAGGGACTGCTCCCTGGTTGCTCCTTCCCCCTGGTACTTCCAGAGGCCCTGAATGTAAACTGAGAAGCCCTGAGATTTAAAATGGCAGGAACCTGCAGGAGGGCACTGGGGTATGTGCGGGCACAGTGAGGGACAAGCGGATATGGGCATGGATGGCATTGATTATATATGCTCCACACAGTATAGTTGATGGAAAGTGGGGAAATTATGGGCACAGGAAAGGTTTTATTTCTTAGAAGAAAAAGCTAAGATATTATTTTTTTTAAAGATTTTATTTATTTATTTGAGAGAGAGAGAATGAGAGACAGAGAGCATGAGAGGGAAGAGGGTCAGAGGGAGAAGCAGACTCCCCACTGAGCGGGGAGCCTGATGCGGGACTCGATCCCGGGACTCCAGGATCATGACCTGAGCCGAAGGCAGTCGCTTAACTGACTGAGCCACCCAGGCGCCCAAAGCTAAGATATTATTGCATAGACACTTCCACATGCCATGGCTTTAAAGAGATAGCTTATTTTCCTCTCATGGCACACTCAAAGTTCCTGGTCTCTAAGTGGTTCTTCTCCATATAGTCATTCAGAAGGCAAGCCCATGACAGTTCTGCAATATTCAATATGTAGTTTCCAAGCCCACACTGAAAATCACCTTTTCAGCCAGGGAAAGGGAAGGACAGAAGGCAGAGATTTTCTCACACGCAAGGATATTGAAGCTAACAGACATCATTTCTGCTTATGTAATATTAGCAAAATTTTTGTCACATGATAACACTCAGCAACCAAGCTATCTGGCAATTGTTGTTCATAGCTGTGAAGCCACATTCCAACAAAACTTTTTTTCCATGAAAGTGAAGGAGGATAGATTGTAAGTTCGTGAATGCTCAAAAGGTAAGAGCACCAGAGGGGATTGCAGATACAGATTAAAGTTCATGAGAACAAGAAATGGTTATAAATATAGTATTCAAAGTTGCAAAAACAATTAATGTAAGTATCAAAAATTAGGAGAAAAAAAGGATTATATGTTAGTTCTATCTTTAATTTTTTGAGGAAACTCCATACCGTTTTCCACAGTGGCTGCACCAATCTACATTCCCACCAACAGTGCATGAGGGTTCCCTTTTCTCTACATCTTCACCAACACTTGTTTTTTCTTGTCTTTTTGATTCTAGCCATTCTGACATGTCAGGTGATACTTCATTATGGTTTTGATTTGTATTTCCCTGACGACTGATGTTGCAATCAATGTTGAGCACCCTTTCTTGTCCCAGCTGGCCGTCTGTATGTCCTCTTTGGAAAAGTATATTTTCAGTTCTTTTGCCCATTTTTCAATCAGATTATTTTCTTGTTATTGAATTATATGAGTTTTTCAAATGTATTTTGGATATTAACCACTTCTCAGATACATGACTTGCAAATATTTTCCCCCATCCATAAGTTGTTTTTTCATTTGTTGATTGTTTTTCTTCTTCTTTTTTATTTTTTGCGGGCCCACTTGGGTGTATAGCCAAAGAAATTGAAAACAGGATATCAAAAATATATCTGTACTCCCATGCTCATAGGAGCTTTATTCATAATAGCCAAGATATGGCAACAATCTGTCTGTCAACTGATGAATGGATAAAGAAGACGTGCTGTCTAGCTACAATGGAATATTACTCAGCCATGAGAAAGAAGGAGATCTTGCCAATTGAGGCAACAAGGATGGACCTTAAAGGCGTTATGCTAAGTGCAATAAATCAGACAGAAAAAGAAACACTGTGTGATATCACTTATATGTGGAATCTACAAAACCCAAATCTGTATAAATAGAGAGCGGAACAGTGGTTACCAGGAGCTGGGGGATGTAAAAGTGAGGAGATGTTGGTCAATGAGTACAAACTTCCAGCTAGAAGATGAATAAATTCTGATGAATAAATCACAACATTGTGATTATAGTTAACAGTACTGTATTGTATACTTGAAAATTGCTAAAAAAGTAGATTTTAAATGTTCTCACCACAAAAAAGGAATGGTAATTATGTGATGTGATGGAGGTGTTAGCTAAAATCATTGTAGTGATTATACTGCAATATATGTATTTCAAATCAATATTTTGTACACTTTAAACTTACATGATGTTATAGGTCACTTATATCTCAATAAAGTCAAAAAGACATAAGGTACATTTTAACTGTAGACAGTAAAAAAAAAAGAGGAGAAGGAAGAGAATCAATATTAATAAACCAAATACTCATGTTTCATGAAAGGGAGTTGACAGTGATTGTCTAAAGGTAATAATAGAAGTTCACTCATATAATTTAGTGGCTTGAAAGTAACCACCAAAGGAATTTAAAACAAACAAAAAGGTTTTTAAAAAATCGCTGTTTTTAGATATGAATGTGGGAAGAGGAGGGTAAAATTTAATTTTTATCATTGCTTTGAACATAATTAAAATACATTTTGAAAATATAAAGAATGAAATAGGTCTTGATTGGCTAATATAAAATAATTTCTAAAATATGTTATTGGGGCACCTGGGTGTCTGAGTCTTGATTTTGGTTCAGGTCATGATCTTAGTGTCGTGGGGATCAAGCCCCACGTGAGGCTCTGTACTCTGGGGAGTCTGCTTGAGGATTCTCTCTTCGCCCTCTGCCTTCCCCCACACTCATGTGTGCACACACATGTGCATGCTCTCTCTCTCTCTGTCTCCCTCTAAAATAAATCTTTAAAAAATATGTTATTTACTGAAAAAAGCAAAGTACATAACAGTGTATTTAATGCAATCCCATTAGTGTAAATAAGAAAGGATTTACACACACACACTAAACAGAATAATCTTTATGCTTACATATATTTTTTAAAAGATGCATAAAAGATTTTCATAATGGTTATCATCGACGAGTGAAATTGTCGATCAGAAGTTTGGATTAGAAAAGGAAGTATTTCAACTTTTCAGATTTTTTTTAACCACTTCAATTCATTACTATTGTTCACATAAAGTTTAAAGTTATACTTACAGGGAAAATAAACCCATAAGGCTAGAAAGTCAAACACTCCTAACTACATTTTCTAGCCATGTAACTTAAACTGTGAACTATTTTAAATTCCTTAGCATTCACTGCAGCCATCTGTCTCCCATCAGTTGGAATCACTGAGTTATAACACTACAGAGTTGCATTAATCTGGCAAAGAAGAGTACTCTCCTTTCTCACATTTCCCATCAGTGCTATTTGAGTGACTTCCACCCACTGAGAACAAGACAGTTCTAAGTTAGCATGCATTCATTCATCCATTTATCAATTCATCCATCTCCTTAAAATTTCAAGTCAGAAGCAGCAACAAAATCATTAGAAGCAGCTGACAAAAACATCATGATGGTGATGGATGGTAGAAAGAGAATTTCTGGAGACAGTGATGTTTCGGCACAGGTATTTGCTTTATTTATTTATTATTTATTTATTTATTTATTTATTTATTTTTTAAAGATTTTATTTATTTGACAGAGAGACACAGCGAGAGAGGGAACACAAGCAGGAGGAGTGGGAGAGGGAGAAGCAGGCTTCCCGCAGAGCAGGGAGCCCGATGCAGAGCTCGATCCCAGGACCCTGGGATCAAGACCTCAGCCGAAGGCAGATGCTTAACCATCTGAGCCACCCAGGCGCCCCAGGTATTTGCATTATTTAAAGAGGCTCTGCCAACTCTGGGCAGAGTTGCAAAAGTGTCTTAGTCTTTGTCCAAAATTTTTTATTCTTTTTTAATCACAATACCTTTAAAAATAATAGCCCCGGGCGTAAATATTAAATGGGGGAGGTTTTATTAATAATCATTCCTTCTCTAAAGCACTTTAATGAATGTGATTATTTAAGTGTGGCAGATGTCCTGATGAATCTGCTCACCTGTACCCACTTTGTACAACCAAAGAGAAATAATGACCACTTTGAGTATAATATGCATTCATGAGTTATGCTTTGAACATAAGGTAAGATTTTCATTCCCACATAATGAAACTTTTTATGATGTGATTATTTTTACTTTTCAGCTGGCTCAATGCATTTTTTTCTTCAAAATTGATTAAATGTGCCATGTAGTTTATGCACTTAGGTCCCTATAGCCATTTAGAACATCACTCGGACATTACCTTGCCTAATGCTTCTGATCACATGGATGCATTTCACGTTGTTCTTTGAGATATTTATTTAAGTCATTTAAAAGCATGGTTTTGGTTGAATTCCCACTCTTCCCCTAAAAAGACAGGATAGGCTTGCTGCTGAGTGGGGTTGTGCATTCTGTTGGGCCGAAACCAGAGTTACAAGTTCCCCTCTTAGTTATCAGGGTCATGGGGGCCAAAGAAGAAAAGAGGAAAAACAAAACAAAACAAAACCCAAAACCTGCAAACATGCCTAAAACCAAAATGGTAGGAGGTGATTCAGAGGGCCATAAAATCTGAGGCTATCAGAGGCAGACTCCAGAGGATGGAGAAAGAAAAGTCTAGAGCTAGGAAATGAGTCCAACGAAAAGAAAACTGGACAAGAGGCCCAAAGCGTTCTTAGGCAATTGACTAAAACAGGTGTCGGTCTGCTATCTGTGACAACATCTGCCCAGGTGGAATCACTGTGTGCAACTCTTCAGCTGGTTCAGTTCATAAAAATAGCAGAGGATGCAAGTGGGGGCGACCCCTTCAGGTCTCATCCGCTCAAAAGCTCTGTATAGGCTAGTGGGGCTGAACTCAGGTTAAGTAGCCAAGCATTCACTTAGCTGCATTATGACTTTTAGATACATCCCCCTCCTAATCTAGAACAGTCTGTCCTCCTTCAGTCAAATAGCAAGCACATAAAAATATACAACAAAACCATAGACAAACAAACAAAAACAACAACAACAGAAGAAATGAGGTAAAAGAGGACAAATCAAAGGATGCAGAACAAAGAGTGGATACCAGCTTGAATATGACTTAGGATTTTCGGTAGCTCCTTTCCCACACAATAAAAAAGTATCACCAGGTGCGTAATGTTAGAGCAAGACCCCCTGCCAATGAAACAATACTTTTTTCACTCCTCTATTATTTTTTAATAGATGGGAGTAATGATGGGATTGCATCGTTTAACTTCTCCTACAAATAGGTATTGAGTTCCTACTATACATGTTCCAGGGGCTTGTTCTGGAAGATGCTCTGGCTTTTGCTCTCATGGAGTTTATAATCCAGTGGGAGAAAAATCACCAATCCCCCTCAGATGGGTTTTCCAGTCCAAAAGAATGGAACAATGGAAACTAGCTGGGAGGAAAGGGTGTGCTGAGACAGGCTGCCCAGCTTCTTTGCAGTCGTAGGTGACATTTCATGGAAGCACATAAAGACACTACATTCTACATAAGATTAGTGCACGGCTTTTGAATTTTTAGACACTTTAATAAAATAACAAATGCCCCGTAGAAATTAGATAAGTGTTCTAATGATCCAAATTTCAATTGACAGGAAGAAATTTAGTTACAGACACTAGGGAGGGATCACTTTCTTATGAAAAGGGAAAAATGGTTACATGGGAAGGCGGGGAGCTATCACGCCTGAGCTGAGAGGCAGTTCTGCTTCATCCCAAATTTCCAATATTTTGTAATGAAGAAGCCCATCTTCTTCCCACCATCTCTAAGATCCAGAAGAGTTTTATTTGAATCCCACCTCACTGCCAGTTCCTGGGCTCTTCTGCAAGTGTCACCATCTGTGAAAAATGGTAATAAATAATACTTGTCAACAATGAAGGATTAAATGAGAAAATGGAAAAAAAAATGTGTAGCTCAAAATGAACTATGTGGTCTTAAAAATAGAACGAATTATATCCTTGATGAGAAGTACTTATTTTGATATAATTGAAAGGAAAACCTTGCCGTGCCCATAGCCAGGGCAGAGAGAGAGAACTTGAGGTTTCCCATCTATTGTCTGAGACTTCCACCCAGCCACAAGACCAGAGCTCTCCAATTCCCACTTGCCCTGTGGGACCAGCAGAAATTAAATATTTCCTTTAATATATAGCTCAAGTCTGAGCTGTCATTTTGTAAGACAGAAGGAGAAGTGGAAATGTGACTTGTGGGTTAACATATTGCTGCCACAACAAATTACCAAAAATTGAGCTGCCTCAAACAACACCCATTTGTTATCCAAATTTCCCATGGGGCAGAAATCCAAGCACATTGTGGTTCTGGGTGGTTCTCTGCTGAACTGCAAGAGGAAAAAATCAAGGTGCTAGGAAGCAGTTGCCCCAAGCTCATTCAGGTTATTAGATTATTCTCTTGTGGAAATAATAATTATTTGGTTATTTCCCTGTGGTTGTAAACATCAGATATCTGTTTCCTTGCTGATTGCCAGCCAGAAATTTCTCTTAGTTCCCTCAGACCATGTGCATTCCTCCTCCCATCATCCTTTCCATCTCCACACCAGCAATGGGTATCGATTACTTCTTACCTTTGAATGACTCTGACTTTTCTTCTGCTTCTTCCAGCTGGAGGAAGTTCTGTGCTCCTAAAGCTCACGTGATTAGATTGAGCCTATCTAGATAATCTATTTAAGGCCCCTAACTTTAATTCATCAGAAAGTAAATAATAGAGTCACAGTTTCTGAGGGATTAGGGTATGGACATCTTTGGGAGGCCATTATTTTGCTCAAATCAGTTTGGTTGCACTAGGGGAGCTAACGGAAATGGTTCGGCTATGGAGGAAGAGGAGAGACATGATTAAAAATGACTTACAGATTTTGGATACTAGCCCTTTATCTGATATGTCATTTGCAAATATTTTCTCCCATTCTGTCTGTTGTCTTTTGGTTTTGTTGACTGTTAGGGCTCCACACTCAGTAGGGAGTCTGCTTGTCCCTCTGCCCCTTCCCTGGCTCCTGCTCTCTCTCTCTCTCTCAAATAAATAATATCTTTAAAAAAAAAAAGATTTTAAAAATGTACCAGCTTCTTGCTAGGGGCTCAGTATTCCTGGAGGATGTCAAAGTAAACTGATCTTTCAGGAACTAGTCACAGTGGGGAGGAGAGAAGAGGGGTAGGACAATAGATCAGAATGCATGTGGAGAGGTGGGAATGTAACTGACTGAGCTAATATAACTTTGTGGCATTGAGATCTTAACCAGAGGTCCATTTTCCATGAAGCTAATGAAGCTTACACTTTGGGAAACTTCTCAATACAGTACTTCTCCGAAGCTTGGGAGGGGACTTAGCAATGTGTGAACCTCGTTTTGTGCGTGCAATTTTGTAATCATTTTCTTTCTTTCTTTTCTTCAGCTTTACTGAGGTATAACTGACAAAATTGTGAAATATTTGATATATGCATACATTATGGAAGGTTTCCCCCCAACAAGTTAACACATCCATCACCTCACCTACTTACCTTTTCTGTGTGTATGAGAAAACATTTAAGTTCTATTCTCTCAGTAAAATTCTTTGTATATAACTCCTTCATAATCACTGCCACATTATCTTCAAGGGCAGGAGCCATTTATTTTCTTTATTGTGACTTCTAAACATACCACATTTCTAGCATATTGTATGTTTCAATAAATTTTTAGTGTACGGATGATTAAAGGAATGGAATAAATGAAGAGAGATTAAAAAATCATTGCATAGAAGTTACTTCTTATGAATAAATCTTGCCCTCCCAAGAAATATTTCAATAAGTGTGTCATTGACAAGTGTCATGTCTTTTTTTTTGGTATTAGTCTCTTGAGTACTTATCACAGTACAGAGCACATTGTAAATACTTCTTAATTGATAAAATATTGTCAGCAAGGGCAATCTAAAGCACACTCCATTTAACTTCTCTGATAGAAAAGCTAGGGAGTGTCACAGAGAAGAAAAAGGGACAAATAAAAACCAACTTCTTCCCAGAAGGTAGAGGATTTACCTCCTTCCTTAATATCTTTAAAAAAAAAACACTGATTACCCAGTTTAGGGAAGAATATTTCTGTGATGAGAAACCCATAGCCATTTTCATCTTGTAGCAAAAGCTAGTTGGAGTCATGAGACCCTTTCATAGATTAATCTAATTTAGGATTTTACTTTCCCATGCCTCGGAAATACATATTGTTTGCATTTATATTGATTTCAAAGTATGTAGTTCTGGGTTCTGCACACAATAAATGTTGATATAATTTATATATTCTAACTGCAGAAAAATTACAAGTAAAACATAAAGAATAAAACTATTTTAATCCCAATGTAAGTTTTAAAAAAGTGAGAATTGGTGTTCTTTATAGCTCTTCTAATTAACTCATATTTTTTCAAAAAGCAAAATACTTTCTCTTTTTTTAATATTTAATTATTTGTTTAAGAGAGAGGGCAGGGGCGAGGGGCAGAGGGAGAGGGAGAGAGAAACTCAAGCAGACTCCCCGCTGAGTGGGGAGCCAGAGGTGGGGCTCAACCTGAGGACCCTAAGATGAGACCTGAGCTGAAACCAAGAGTCCAACGCTTAACCAACTGAGCCACCCAGGTGCCCCAGAAAATACTTCTCTCAAACATCCATACATTACCATTGAAAGTACATGAAAGAAGATCAAGCTGAGAAAAATATGATCAGGGTTCATGGAAGTACATGCCAAATATAATCATTGGAAGTATTTAAGTATGTTTCTATGTAAACATACCCTGAAAGAAATGTATTTTGTCATTTATTTCTCCAAAATCTGGCACTTAATGCAATCTTAGATTACAAGCATAAAATTAGCATAGCATTATTGTAAATTAGAATAGCAAAGATATGGGCAGCGCACATTATGAGATGCCATTAGAGAAAGATGAGTTTCCACCTCCAGGAAATATCAAGAACTCTCATTCTTATATTTAAATGACAAATAATCATTATCAATATATATATATTTTTAGAACCACAAGTATATTATTTGCCAAGCTTCCTTTCCTCCAAATGAAACCTGGGCAAATCACTGCACCCAGAATTACCTTGAACTGATGTGCTATTACATGCCCCCAATCCATGGTCGTAATGATAATTGCAGCTACCATTTACTGACTGTCCATTCTATGCCATTACGTTTATATACATTATCTGAAAATGCACACTATAACTCTAAGAGCTAAGTATTATTATCCCCCCTTTCTATAGTTTATTTAACAGAAGCCAAGAATGTTCACGTTGTCCAAGGATACAGACTTGGCTAGGAAGGTGCAGAGTCAGGACTCAGTCTGACGTTCCAGGCTACCTTTCATCCACAGGGTCATTTTTACTCTGGGGAGAAATCTTGAGTCCCCGAGGCTTCTATCAATTTTGTCGTCAGGAAGGTTTCCTTCCTCATAACTTTCCATTTCCTCTGTAAGTCTATTTCTTCCAATTCTGCCCCCCGGGGAGAACAGCTGGTCAGTGCCCTTCTAGTAACATTAACTGATTCACTGAGTAATTGAGTAACTTTTCTTTTGAGAGATTTTTAAAACCCTAGAGAACCAAGTATTTACTCACAGAAGGAAAAATACCTATATTGAACTAATCAAGAAGAATGTTCCCTGAGCATCAAGCGTTCCCTATATTTTCAGTGTGTGTGGGATGGAAAAAAGCAGACAATGTAGGAGAGCCAGAAGTGAAGATATTTTCTTCATTTTTTTTTTCTCTTAACTATGATCTAGAACTTGCTGACTACAGACAGAAAATTTGATGGAAACTCAAAAAATATTAAGAAAATACCCACGCAAGCATTTTTAGTGTTTACATCCCAAACCAAATTGTCAAAAATTGCTTAAAGTATTATAAAAAAAAATGTTCACTACAATAATTATCTAGTTTTAGATAAGGCACTTCTTCTCAAATTTATCATTCAATAATCACTTTGCAATTTTTCTTATTTCATGAATATTTTTGCTGTTTCTTTATGTGAGCTCACTCATCAGACTCATTTAATGCCTCACTATGGTTTTACTCATTAATCTCTGCCTCTCCTTTGAAAAATAATCTGTGTTTAATGGCCACCTTATGTAATATGCAACAAGGCAGGGCTCTCCCATACATTACAAAAAGGGCAGCACTGAAATGTGTCAACAGACTTACTTTTGCATCAAAATCTCATTCATTCAATTACCAGTCTGGGGGATTTTAGAGGCTTATTATAATTTATATAATTTTTTTCCTCATAGTGACTCCAGGGATTGGAATTCTGAATCATTCTGCTATTTCTCAAGGGATTACCAACATTATGGAAAAGATAAATGCCATTATAAATTAAAATAAAATACAAATTTAAAAATAATACATTTAAATCACTAAATACATAGAGCAGGACAGTTCTTTGGTCCTCTCAGGGTATTAAAACATGACTGCAGCTTTTAACATTTACCAGACCTGATAATGAATTCAAAAGGTAAGGCATTGGGCGCCTGGGTGGCTCAGTCGTTAAGCGTCAGCCTTGGGCTCAGGTCATGATCCCGGGGTCCTGGGATCGAGCCCCAATCGGGCTCCCTGCTCCGCAGGAAGACTGCTTCTCCCTCTCCCACTCCCCCTGCTTGTGTTCCTGCTCTCGCTATGTCTCTCTCTGTCAAATAAATAAATAAAATCTTAAAAAAAAAAAGCAAAAGGTAAGGCATTTCTTTATTCTTGAGTATAAGCATACTTCTGAGTCCTACCTGAACCAGAGTGGCTGGACTGCATAATTCATAATAAATTATATCTAAAATAAAAGTAATTGAAAATTAATATATTTGTAAGGAGATAAAGAGGAAATTAATGTCTTTGGTGAATGAGTGAATGAATGAATAAATGTGTTGAAATAATTGAGTTATTTATTTATTATTCCAATCTGTACTTCCTTCCCTTGTCCTTGCTCTGAAATTTCCAGAATATGGTAAGCCTGCAAGTCCACAAAGGAAAATCCTTACAGAAAGTAATGCCCCTCCCTTACTTCTGTTTTTCAGCTCCGTGTACTGCCCTTCTATGTATCTATTTAACCAATGTATTGAACTCCTAGTATATACCAGATCTAGGCAAGTCACAAAAAACCAAGGATGAACAAAAATAGTCTTGTCCTCCATGTGTTGACATTCTAGTAGGGAGACGAATGGATAAAGAGATTCACTGTGAGAAGTATAATGATTGAGGTATGATTCGGTGAAATGAAAGCACAGAAAAAAGGTAACTAACCACTTGGCATAACACCCATCACATCACATTTTAAACCAGTACATTCCTGTCATTTGTCATACATTTCATCCATGCTTGCTAAACTTAAGCCACAAAATTACCAAATTACTTCATAAATGCTGCCAGCCAGATGTGAAAAGTGTAATAACAGCTAATTTTTATTGAGTGCTTACTCTATGCCAGGGATTGTGGTGGGTTTTTAATGTATATGTGCTCAGTTAATCCCCTCAATTCCCTATGTTAGTTACTATTATTAAGTCATTTCGCAGATAAGAACACTAAGGCAAGAGAGGTCAAGTTACTTTCTTAAGGCAGAGCTGTAAAGATCTAAAATTCATACTCAGTCTGACTCCAGATACCTAGATCTCCAAAACCCGACTCTTTCTTTTTATTTATTTATTTTCTTGACATAGTGTTCCATGATTCATTGTTTCCATATAACACCCAGTGCTCCATGCAGAATGTGCCCTCTTTAATACCCATCACCAGGCTAACCCATCCCCCCACCCCCTCCCCTCTAGATCCCTCAGTTTGTTTCTCAAGTCCATAGTCTCTTGTGGTTGGTCTCCGCCTCCGATTCCCCCCCTTCATTTTTCCCTTCTTACTATCTTCTTTTCTTTTTAACATATAATGTATTATTTGTTTCAGAGGTACAGGTCTGTGATTCATCAGTCTTACACAATTCACAACGCTCACCATAGCACATACCCTCCCCAATGTCTACCACCCAGCCACCCCATCCCTCCCACCCGCACCACTCCAGCAACCCTCAGTTTGTTTCTTGAGATTAAGAATTCCTCCTATCAGTGAGAGAAAGAAAAGAATTCCTTTCTCTGATTGACTTATTTTGCTCAGCATAATACCCTCCAGTTCCAACCACATCATTGTAAATGGTAAGATATCTTCTTTTTGATGGCTGCATAGTATTCCATTGTGTGTGTGTGTGTGTGTGTGTGTGTGTGTGTGTGTGTGTGTATACCACTTCTTCTTTATTCATTCATCTGTTGATGGACATCTTGGCTCTTTCCATAGTTTGGCTATTGTGGACATTACTGCTATAAACATTGGGGTGCACATATGTATATGTATTTTTGGGGTAAATACCCAGTAGTGCAATTGTTGGGTCATACGATAGCTCTATTTTCAACATTTTGAGGAACCTCCATATTGTTTTCCAGAGTGGCTGCAGCAGCTTTCATTCCCACCAACAGTGTAGGAGAGTTCCCCTTTTTCCACATCCTCGCCAACATCTATGGTTTCATGACTTGTTAATTTTAGCCATTCTGACTGGTGTGAGGTAGTATCTCATTGAGGTTTTGATTTGGATTTCCCTGATGCTGAGGGATGTTGAGGACTTTTTCATGTGTCTGTTGGCCATTTGGATGTCTTCTTTGGAAAAATCTGTTCATGTCTTCTGCCCATTTCTTGATTGGATCATTTGTTCTTTGGGTGTTGAGTTTGATAAGTTCTTTATAGATTTTGGATAATAACCCTTTATCTGATATGTCATTTGCAAATATCTTCTCCCATTCTGTCGGTTGTCTTTTGGTTTTGTGGACTGTTTCCTTTGCTGTGAAAAAGCTTTTTATATTAGTGAAGTCCCAATAGTTCACTTTTGCCCTTGCTTCCCTTGCGTTTGGCGATGCTTCTAGGAAGAAGTTGCTGCGCTGAGGTTGAAGAGGTTGCTGCCTGTGTTCTCCTTTAGGATTTTGATGAACTCCTGTCTCACATTTAGGTCTTTCAACCATTTGGAGTCTATTTTTGTGTGTGGTGTAAGGAAATGGTCCAGTTTCATTCTTCTACATGTGGCTGTCCAATTTTCCCAACACCATTTGTTGAAGAGACTGTCTTTTTTCCATTGGACATTCTTTCCTGCTTTGTCAAAGATTAGTTGACCATAGAGTTGAGGGTCCATTCCTGGGCTCTCTATTCTGTTCCATTGATCTATGTGTCTGTTTTGGTGCCAGTACCATACTGTCTTGATGATGACAGCTTTGTAATAGAGCTTGAAGTCTGGAATTGTGATACCACCAGCTCTGCTTTTCTTTTTCAACATTCCTCTGGCTATTCGGGATCTTTTCTGATTCCATACAAATTTTAGGATTATTTGTTCCATTTCTTTTTTTTTTTTTTAATTTTTTTATTGTTATGTTAATCACCATATATTACATCATTAGTTTTTGGTGCAGTGTTCCATGATTCATTGTTTGTTCATAACACCCAGTGCTCCATGCAGAACGTGCCCTCCTTAATACCCATCACCAGGCTAACCCATCCCCCCACCTCCCTCCCCTCCAGAACCCTCAGTTTGTTTTTCAGAGTCCATCATCTCTCATGGTTCGTCTCCCCCTCTGACATACTCCCCTTTTCTTCCTCTCCTGTTATCTTCTTCTTTTCTTTTTTCTTAAAATATGTTGCGTTATTTGTTTCAGAAGTACAGATCTGTGATTCAACAGTCTTGCACAATTCACAGCGCTCACCGTAGCACATACCCTCCCCAATGTCTATCACCCAGCCACCCCATCCCTCCCACCCCCAACCACTCCAGTAACACTCAGTTTCTTTCCTGAGATTAAGAATTCCTCATATCAGTGAGGTCATGTGATACATGTCTTTCTCTGATTGACTTATTTCACTCAGCATAACACCCTCCAGTTCCATCCACGTCGTTGCAAATGGCAAGATCTCATTCCTTTTGATGGCTGCATAATATTCCATTGTGTATATATACCACATCTTCTTTATCCATTCATCTGTCGATGGGCATCTTAGCTCTTTCCACAGTTTGGCTATGGTGGACATTGCTGCTATAAACATTGGGGTACACGTACCCCTTCGGGTCCCTACATTTGTATCTTTGGGGTAAATACCAAGTAGTGCAATTGCTGGATCGAACGGTAGCTCTAATTTCAACTGTTTGAGGAACCTCCATACTGTTTTCCAGAGTGGTTGCACCAGCTTGCATTCCCACCAACAGTGTAGGAGGGTTCCCCTTTCTCCACATCCCCGCCAACATCTGTTGTTCCCTGACTTGTTAATTTTAGCCATTCTGACGGGTGTGAGGTGGTATCTCATTGAGGTTTTGATTTGGATTTCCCTGATGCCAAGCGATGTTGAGCACTTTTTCATGTGCCTGTTGGCCATTTGGATGTCTTCTTTGGAGAAATGTCTGTTCATGTCTTCTGCCCATTTCTTGATTGGATTATTTGTTCTTTGGGTGTTGAGTTTGATAAGTTCTTTATAGATTTTGGATACTAACCCTTTATCTGATATGTTATTTGCAAATATTTTCTCCCATTCTGTCGGTTGTCTTTTGGTTTTGTGGACTGTTTCTTTTGCTGTGCAGAAGCTTTTTATCTTGATGAAATCCCAATAGTTCATTTTTGCCCTGGCTTCCCGTGCCTTTGGCGATGTTTCTAGGAAGAAGTTGCTGCAGCTAAGGTCGAAAAGGTTGCTACCTGTGTTCTCCTTTAGGATTTGGATGGACTCCTGTCTCACGTTTAGGTCTTTCAACCATTTGGAGTCTATTTTTGTGTGTGGTGTAAGGAAATGGTCCAGTTTCATTCTTCTGCATGTGGCTGTCCAATTTTCCCAACACCATTTGTTGAAGAGACTGTCTTTTTGCCATTGGACATTCTTTCCTGCTTTGTCAAAAATAAGTTGACCATAGAGTTGAGGGTCCATTTCTGGGCTCTCGATTCTGTTCCATTGATCTATGTGTCTGTTTTTGTGCCAGTACCATACTGTCTTGATGATGACAGATTTGTAATAGAGCTGGAAGTCCGGAATTGTGATGCCGCCAGCTTTGCTTTTCTTTTTCAGTATTCCTCTGGCTATTCTGGGTCTCTTCTGGTTCCATACAAATTTTAGGATTATTTGTTCCATTTCTTTGAAAAAATGGATGGTATTTTGATGGGGATTGCATTGAATGTGTAGATTGCTCTAGGTAACATTGACATCTTCACAATGTTGATTCTCCCAATCCATGAGCATGGAACGTTTTTCCATTTCTTTGTGTCTTCTTCAATTTCTTTCATGAGTATTTTATAGTTTTCTGAGTACAGATCCTTTGCCTCTTTGGTTAGATTTATTCCTAGGTATCTAATGGTTTTGGGTGCAATTGTAAATGGGATCGACTCCTTGATTTGTCTCTCTTCTGTCTTGTTGTTGGTGTATAGGAATGCCACTGATTTCTGTGCATTGATTTTATAGCCTGCTACTTGACTGAATTCCTGTATGAGTTCTAGCAGTTTTGGGGTGGAGTCTTTTGGGTTTTCTACATACAGTATCATATCATCTGCAAAGAGTGAGAGTTTGACTTCCTCTTTGCCGATTCGGATGCCTTTGATTTCTTTTTGTTGTCTGATTGCTGTGGCTAGGACTTCTAATACTATGTTGAATAGCAGTGGTGATAGTGGACATCCTTGCCGCGTTCCTGCCCTTAGAGGGAAAGCTCTCAGTTTTTCCCCATTGAGAATGATATTTGTTGTGGGTTTTTCATAGATAGCTTTTATGATATTGAGGTATGTACCCTCTATCCCTACACTGTGAAGAGTTTTGATCAAGAAAGGATGCTGTACTTTGTCAAATGCTTTTTCTGCATCTATTGAGAGGATCATATGGTTCTTGTTCTTTCTTTTATTAATGTATTGGATCACATTGATTGATTTGTGGATGTTGAACCAACCTTGCAGCACACGGATAAATCCCACTTGGTCGTGGTGAATAATCATTTAATGTACTGTTGAGTCCTATTGGCTAGTATTCTGGTGAGAATTTTTGCATCCATGTTCATCAAGGATAGTCATCTGTAATTCTCCTTTTTGATGGGGTCTTTGTCTGGTTTTGGGATCAAGGTAATTGTGGCCTCATAAAACGAGTTTGGAAGTTTTCCTTCCATTTCTATTTTTTGGAACAGTTTCAGAAGATTAGGTATTAATTCTTCTTTAAATGTTTGGTAGAATCCCCTGGGAAGCCATCTGGCCCTGGGCTCTTGTTTGTTGGGAGATTTCTGATGACTGCTTCAATTTCCTTAGTGGTTATCGGTCTGTTCAGGTTTTCTATTTCTTCCTGGTTCAGTTTTCGTAGTTGATACATCTCTAGGAATGCATCCATTTCTTCCAGGTTATCTAATTTGCTGGCATAGAGTTGCTCATAATATGTTCTTATAGTTATTTGTATTTCTTTGGTGTTGGTTGTGATCTCTCCTCTTTCATTCATGATTTTATTGATTTAGGTCATCTCTCTTTTCTTTTTGATGAGTCTGGCCAGGGGTTTATCAATCTTGTTAATTCTTTCAAAGAACCAGCTCCTAGTTTCATTGATCTGTTCTACTGTTCTTTTGGTTCCTATTTCATTGATTTCTGCTCTGATCTTTATTATTTCTCTTCTCCTGCTGGGTTAGGCTTTATTTGCTGTTCTTTCTCCAGCTCCTTTAGGTGTAGGGTTAGGTTGTGCATTTGAGACCTTTCTCGTTTCTTGAGAAAGGCTTGTATTGCTATATACTTTCCTCTTAGGATTGCCTTTGCTGTTATCCCAAATACTTTGAATTGTTGTTTTTTCACTTTCATTTGTTTCCTTGAATTTTTTTAATTCTTCTTTAATTTCCTGATTGACCCATTCATTCTTTAATAGGATGCTCTTTAGCCTCCATGTATTTGAGTTCTTTCCAACTTTCCTCTTATGATTCAGTTCTAGTTTCAAAGAACTCTAATCCGAAATTATGCAGGGAATGATCCCAGTCTTTTGGTACCGGTTGAGACCTGATTTGTGTCCTAAGATGTGATCTATTCTGGAGAATGTTCCATGGGCACTAGAAAAGAATGTATATTCTGTTGCTTTGGGATGGAATGTTCTGAATGTATCTGTGAAGTCCATTTGGCCCAGTGTGTCATTTAAAGTCTTTATTTCCTTGCTGATCTTTTGGTTAGATGATCTGTCCATTTCAGTGAGGGGGGTGTTAAAGTCCCCCACTATTATTGTATCGTTGTCAATGTGTTTCTTTGCTTTTGTTGTTAATTGGCTTATATAATTGGCTGCTCCCATGTTCGGGGCATAGATATTTACAGTTGTTAGATCTTCTTGTTGGATAGACCCTTTAAGTAGGATATAGTGTCCTTCCTCACCTTTTATTACAGTCTTTGGTATAAAATCTAATTTGCCTGATATAAGGATTGCCACCCCAGCTTTCTTTTGGTGTCCATTAGCATGGCAAATTGTTTTCCATGCTCTCACTTTCAATCTGGGGGTGTCTTTGGGTCTAAAATGAGTCTCTTGCAGACAGCATATCGATGGGTCTTGTTTTTTATCCAATCTGATAGCCTGTGTCTTTTGATTGGGGCATTTAGCCCATTTACATTCAGGGTAACTACTGAATTTAGTACCATTGTATTGTCTGTAAGGTTACTGTTACTGTGTATTGGCTGTGTTCCTTTCTGGTCTATGTTACTTTTAGGCTCTCTCTTTGCTTAGAGGATCTCTTTCAATATTTCTTGTAGGGCTGGTTTCATGTTTGCAAATTCCTTTAGTTTTTGTTTGTCCTGGAAACTTTTTATCTCTCCTTCTATTTTCAATGACAGCCTAGCTATATATAGTATTCTTGGCTGCATATTTTTCTCATTTAGTGCTCTGAATATATCATGCTGCTCCTTTCTGGCCTGCCAGGTCTCTGTGAATAGGTCTGTCGCCAATCTAATGTTTCTACCACTGTAGGTTACAGATCTTTTATCCCAAGCTGCTTTCAGGATTTTTTCTTTGTCTCTGAGACTCGCTAAGTTTTACTATTAGATGTTGTGGTGTTGACCTATCTTTATTGATTTTGAGGGGAGTTCTCTGTGCCTCCTGGATTTTGATGCCTTTTTCCTTCCCCAAATTAAGGAAGTTCTCTGCTATAATTTGCTCTGATATACCTTCTGCCCCTCTCTTTCTTTCTTCTTCTTCTGGGATCCCAATTATTCTAATATTGTTTTGTCTTACGGTATCACTTATCTCTCGAATTCTGCCCTTGTGATCCAGTAGTTGTTTATCTTTCTTTTTCTCAGCTTCTTGATTTTCCATCATTTGATCTTCTATATCATGAATTCTCTCTTCTGCCTTATTTATCCTAGCAGTTAGAGCCTCCATTTTTTTATTGCATCTCATTAATAGCATTTTTTATTTCAACTAGGTTAGATTTTAGTTCTTTTACTTTTCCAGAAAGGGTTTCTCTAATATCTTCCATGCTTTTTTCAAGCGCAGCTAGTATCTTTAAAATCGTCCTTCTGAACTCTAGTTCCAACATCTTACTAATGTCCCTATTGAGTAGGTCCCTGGCAGTCAGTACTGTCTTCTGTTCTTTTTTTTTGAGGTGAGTTTTTCTGTCTTGTCATTTTTTCTGGAGGAGAATAGATGAATGAGAAAACAAAATGCTAAGGGGTAACAACGACCCTGTAAAAATATACACTAAATAAATCAGAAGAGACCTGAAACCAGGTGAAAAGATAAGGAAAGAAAGAAAAAAGAAAAAGAATAAAAGGATATGATCAAATATGATCAGGCTGGTGCATAGATCAGTGCCACACACTAGATTTTGGGCATATTTTGGTCTGTTAGAAGAAATTGTCTCCCAAAATTTTAAAGAAAGGAAAACTTATATATGTACTAAATAAGGGTAAATATGATGAAGGGATGGAATATGACTGTAAGGATGAAAATTATAAAAGATTTTATAAAAGGAACTGATAAGATAAGATGTTGGTTGAAAAAAAGAAAAAGAGAAATTAAAAAAAAAAAACGGGGGGAGAGAATGTGATCAGGCAGGAGACTAGAACAAAGCCATACACTAGAGATTTAGGGTATATTTTGGTCTGTTAAAAGAAACTGTATCCCAAAATTTTAAAGAGAGAACAACTTATATATATACCAAAAATAAGGTTAACTACAATGAAGGGATTGAATATGACTCTAAAAATGAAAAATAAAAAAAGATTTTTAAAAAAGGGAGTGATAAGAGGATGTGGAGAAAGGGGAACCCTCCTACACTGTTGGTGGGAATGCAAGCTGGTGCAACCACTCTGGAAAACAGTACGGAGGTTCCTCAAACAGTTGAAAATAGAGCTACCCTATGACCCAGCAATTACACTACTGGGTATTTATGCCAAAGATACAAATGTAGTGATCCAAAGGGGTACATGTACCCAAATGTTTATAGCAGCAATGTCCACAATAGCCAAACTTTGGAAAGAGCCAAGATGTCCATCAACAGATGAATGGAAAAAGATGTGTTATATTGGGGCACCTGGGTGGCTCAGTTGGTTCAGCAACTGCCTTTGGCTCAGGTCATGATCATGGAGTCCCAGGATCTAGTCCCACATCAGGCTCCTGGTTCAGCAGGGAGTCTGTTTCTCGCTCTGACCCTACCCCATCATGTGCTCTCTCTCTCACTCTCTCTCAAATAAATAAATAAATAAAACCTTAAAAAAAAAAAAAACAAGTGGTGTATATATATATATATATATATATATATATATATATATATATACAATGGAATATTAATCATCCTTCAAAAAAAAAACCTAAAATCTTGCCATTTGCAACAATGTGGATGGAACTAGAGTGTATTACGCTAAGCGAAATAAGTCAATCAGAGAAAGACATGTATCATATGATCTCACTGATATGAGGAATTCTTAATCTCAGGAAACAAAATGAGGGTTGCTGGAGTGGTGGGGGTGGGAGGGATGGGGTGGCTGGGTGATAGACATTGGGGAGGGTATGTGCTATGGTGAGCGCTATGATTTGTGTAAGACTGTTGAATCACAGACGTGTACCTCTGAAGCAAAAATACATTATATGTTAAAAAAAAAAGGAAGAAGAAGATTGTAAGAAGGGAAAAATGAAGGGGGGGGGAATCAGAGGGGAAGACGAACCACGAGAGACTATGGACTCTGAGAAACAAACTGAGGGTTCTAGAGGGGAAGGAGGTAGGGGGATGGGTATTAAAGAGCCTGGTGATGGGTATTAAAGAGGGCACATATTGAATGGAGCACTGGGTGTTATATGCAAACAATGAATCATGGAACACTATATCAAAAAACTAATGATTTAATGTATGGTGATTAACATAACATAATAAAATTAAAAAAAGGGATTGGTAAGATGTTGGTTGAAAAACGGAAAAAGAAAAATTAAAAAAAATAGAAAAAGAAAAAAAGAAAATTAAAAAAATTAACTTTGAAAGACTAAAGAATCATGGGGGAGAAACCATGAATTCTATGTGCTGTATTCCCCTAGTGCTGGAGTTTTGCCATTCTCATTGACGGTAAACTTGGTCTTGGCTGGCTGTTCTTGCTCATCTTCTGGGGGAGGGGCCTGTTGCAATGGTTCCCAAATGTCTTTGCTGGAGGCGGAATTGCCCCGCCCTTCCTGGGTCCCAGCTAAGTAATCTGCTCGGGTTTGCTCTCCTAGCTTTTGTTCCCTGCAAGCTTTCTGTACAGCTTTGGAGGACGAAAGTGAAAATGGCAGCCTCCCAATCTCCACCCCCTGGAGGAGCCGAGAACTCGCCCCCCCCCCCCAAGTAAGCTCCCAGAGAAAAGCAATCACTCCTGTCTCCCTGGTCTCCGGCCACACTCCGTGCTCACTCGGCCTGTGACCGAGCGTTTTTATCTCTGGCACATGACCCTGTTTGGATTCTCAAACCCAGAGATTTTTGTGGTACGCTCCCGTGCCACTCCTCCCAGAGGAGGAAGGGGAGTCTCCCCAGATCTTCTGCTTGTTGGGTCCCTGCTGGAAGAACAGTGGCCTGACTGTGCCGCAGATCACGGTTTATGGCAACCCCGAGCTGAGAGCCCACTCCTCAGCTCCATCTCTGCAGCCAGCTTCCCTGCTCTGATACCTGGGAGCTCTGCCACACTCAGGCACCCCCGGTCTTTCTGTGACCCCGAGGGTCCTGAGACCACACTGTCCCAGTGAGGATTCCACACCCCGCTTAGCCACTGGAGTGATGTCCTCAGCAGAGCAGATTTCTAAAATTTCCAATTTTGTGCTCCACTGCTCTATCACTTGCCAGAAACGGCCGACGGAGGCCCCCTCCCCCACCGTCTATCTTCCCAAATATCACCTCGGATTCACTTCTCCACACATCCTACCTTCCAGAAAGTGGTCGTTTTTCTGTTCAGACAGTTGCTACTATTCTTTTCTTCAATCTCCTTTTGAGTTCCTAGGTGTTCAGAATGGTTTGATCCCTATCTAACTGAATTCCTGGGACCAGAGGAAATTTATGTCTCCTACTCCTCCGCCATCTTGCCCCTCCTCTCCACTCTTTCTAATGATAACACAACAACTAGGAAAATTAGGTTCTAATCTCAACTAAGGCAGTATTTTGCTTTGGGATCTTAGGCAGATTCTTAATTTTTCAACTTTTGCCTTTTTCATTATAAAATGCCATTAAGTTTTTCCTCTGGTGGCAGTTTTCAGTGTGATTCTAGAATTCACATTCCTTCATTGCAAGGTAGGACTTATGTTCCTCCTATTACAACTAAACTCTGCAACTGACCAACAGAATTCAATAGAGGTGACACGCCTAGTCCTTAAAAAACTTTCACCTTCTACCTCTCATCTCTTCGGATGCTCTCGCTGGGAGTCTACCCTCAATGTGTGAGGAAGCCCAGGGAAAGACTATGTATAGGTGTTTAAGGCAATAGCCCAGGTAGGGCTGCAGCCCATACTAACCCTGGACATGGAAGACACAGCCACAGTATGACTGCAAATGCAGAAGACACCCCAGGCATGAATTACCTGCCCTCAGTTTGCTGCCGGATCCATAAGAGATCATTAAAAATGATTTGGTTGTTTTAAGGTAACTAAATTTTAGGGTGATTTCGTATGCAACACAGATAACAGAACCATTCTTTGTCAGTATTATTGGGACAAGCATGAGAGTCCTTGGTACATTACAAAGTATTATACAAATGTAATGAACTATGACTTAGCCTGTATGAAGTATTTATAAACAGGTGACACCACATTGAATAATACAAATTACAAAAATCTCAGTCTTCAATACTAACGAAGGCCACTTAGTAAATTCATTTAAATCCAGTGGGTATTCTTTGAGTGTCTATGCATACCAAACAGCAAATTAGGTTCCATAAAGATACAAAAACATTAAGAGTAAGAGTATTCCATGCATTCAAAGAATATACTAAAGGCATCTTAAACTAATCAATAAATAAAGGAAAATATTCTATTTAGCCTCCAAATTTCTCAGAAACATTGTTTTATTCCTTATAGTTCACTTCTTAATAGGAAGTTGGTGCTGATGTCAGGAAAATCTGAGTTTCAACCTTTCTTTTAATATCTCCTTGAGTGAACACAAAACATCTATGGGTAAGAGGTCTCTATTAGTAAAATGAGAGTAATAATATCTACTATTTAGAGTTTTGGGTGGATTAAATGATACAATGTATATTAAAACCTTAGTAGCTAGAATGAGCTCAATAATGAATAGTGCTTATTACAAGTCACCCTTCTAGGCTTGGTCTCCATTGCAAACTTGAAGTAAAATAATATCCTAGGTATCTGTCATCGTAGTTCAGAAATATGGCTACCAATTTTTCCTGAGTTCAATTCTTAAGAGTAATAGGCTGCATTTGTTCTTGAATTATTTCTAATTCTTCTTCATCAGACCACACATGCATCAGCAAATCCTGTTGATTTTATCTTTTTTAAAGTATGCTCGATCCAATTCCCCCTTACCGAGACAAGGAAACTGAAGGGACCCCATGAGAGAAAGAGCTGGGTTTTTTTTTCCCCTTTGCTTCTTATCTGGCATCTATTCTTGCTAAGACCTGCATCCTTACCCAACCCCACTCTACACATGCCTCAGAATGCAAAGTATGTCCTCCTTATAAGGGACAAGGGGTTAATGATTTCTCTAGAATAGATAACATCTAAAGAAGGACCAGGTGGAAATGATCAGATAAAGCTATAATACACATATCCAGACCACCAGCAGTAGACATCTCAACACCAAGACCCCTGGCTTCAGGGAATAAGTGACTTGTGATGGACACCTGGACCTTGTCCTTGTTCTGACCAATTCCTGGATGCTTGAGAGGACACATGCACCAGACTACAATTGTCAGTAAAGCCCCCAGACCCCAAACAAAGCTGAGACTCCCTCCTTTCCTTTCTCAGTCTCTGAGACACTCAGTCCATCTGCTCTATCTTCAACAAACTCTGCTTTCACCTCCTGCTGGCTCATCTTTGATTTCCATCCCATGTGAAACCAAAGACTCTCTTGGCTGGTCCAGCAGGACCCCCTCTGGGTCCTCAAACCCTGCCTGCTGGCATCATAATGACCACCACTAGTACCAATCTGGCCAGCGCCATCATCTCTCACATGAATTAACGGTCATGACCTCCTGTACTCGTTTCCTGGGGCTTCTGTAAAAAACAGTGCCACTAACTGAATGGTCGGAAACAAGAGAAATTCATATTCTCGTTTATAGAGGCTTAAAGTCTAAAATCAGGGTGTCATGGCAGCCTGTCTGGAGATTTCAGGAGAGGATCTAGATTCTCATCTCTTCCTGCCTTCTGGTGGTTGCTGGCATTCCTTGAATCATGCAACATAACTCCAATATCCATCTCTGTTGTCATATGGCCTTCTCCCTATGTATGCCCAAGTTTCCTTTTTTTTTTTCCTCCAAATTTCCTTCTTATAAGGACACCAAGCATTGGATTAGACTGTCCTGATTCAGTATGACTTCATGCTAACTTGATGAAATCTGCAAAGACTCTATTTCCAAATTAGGTCATATTCACAGGTATCGGGGTGGGGGGGTGGGTAAGGACTTCAATATATCTTTTGTGGGGACACAGTGCAACCCATAACACTTTTGTGTTGTCTCCCTGTTTTACCCTTGACACCTTTAAACTATTTACTTCATCACAGCCAGAATGTTTCTCATGTCAGATCATGTTCCATCTTTGCTCAAACTCTCCAGTGATTCTCCATTTCTCTTGAAGAAAAAAAAAATAGAAGTTCTGAAAAAGGACAAAAAGTTTCATCTTGGTCTCCCTGTACCTGCTTGCCTACCCCCACTCTGGGGCCATTCTTCAGGACTTCTCTTCCTGGGACTCATTCTGTTCCAACTCCTGTCTCAGGGCCTTTGCACTTAGTATTTTATATCTATCTATCTATCTATGTATCTATCTATCTACCTATCTATCTATCTATCTATCTATCTATCTATCTATATATATATATATATATCATATATAGATATCTCATATAACATGATTCCACATATATCATGAGGCTATGGGAGTTGAAGGGAGAGAGAAATACATATATATATATAGCCCATAGCCTCATGAAATACTCTCTTTCTTCCTTCAGATTTCTGCTGAAATATCAGCTTAGCAGAGACTGTTCCTGATAACTCCATAGAAATTAGTACTCTACGTTACTCAGCTTTATTATCCTGGTTTGAATTTCTTCATTGATAACACATGTCTCTAAAGGCCATATTATATATTTATGTATTTAATATCTGATTCTAACCACACACATACACACACAAGCTAGAATATAAGTTCCAAGGAAGCAGGGACTTTGTGTCTTTATTGCTCCATCTCCAGTGCCTAGACCAGTTTCCAAAAAATTACAGAATATTCAAAAGTAAGGCAAGGTACTTGTCCATAGAAATACAAGTTGTTTTTGCTGGAGTTATGGTTGATTATTGCTGGTGGATATTGACCAGCTTGACAGTTTTTCATCCAAGACATTCATATCAGCATTCCTGATGGC
Organism: Zalophus californianus; assembly: GCF_009762305.2. Taxonomy (NCBI): domain Eukaryota; kingdom Metazoa; phylum Chordata; class Mammalia; order Carnivora; family Otariidae; genus Zalophus; species Zalophus californianus. The sequence continues at coordinate 44,414,966 of NC_045603.1, forward strand.
CTTATGTTTGTGTGGTTGAGTTCCTTTGAACATCTTCTAACATCTTACTAGTTCCCTCATTAATGATCTTTTAACGACATCCACAGTGATAAGTTTTCTGGAAATGGCTTTATGTGAACTGAGTTTGAAAGACAGTGTAGTTATGTACTAGAAGAGAAAGGGGCACATGACGTGTAGGGAGTTACAGACGAAGAAGGAAAAAAGATTTTTGTATGGTAATCCTTGTTAACTCGTAATTTTTGAAGAGGTAAAATCATGACTCTCATAAATATGTAAAATGAACAAAAATGTAAAGTGAACAAATCAACAATTTTATTTAGCTCATTAATGAACATGGAAACTAGTAAGATTAAAAAAAAAAAACAATAGAGCCTTAATCTCCATAAATCCAACCCTCTACACTGCTATGAACAACACTAGTTTGCATTGCTATGGACAGAAAATACCATGATGCCTCATCCACGCAGTGCCATCTGCCCTCTAAATGCCCATCTTTACCTCCATAAAAGTGCAAAATACACCAGCTGAAGACAATCAAAGGTACACACCCCACAAAATAAAATAACCCCTGAAGAGTACCCTAGATAACCTCCAGCATTCCTTTGAAAGGGCATCTAGTGATCCTTCTCAAAAATCTTTCAGAATTTTTCTAAAATTAGCAGGCAAGTTATGCAAGGTACAGAGCCTCACATGTTTCTGAGAGTGATGAATATTTGTTTGGTTAGACGAAGGGGCAGTCCAGTTGGTGAAAGATGTTATTGCAAGACAAGCTGGGATTTTATATAGCAACTTATGGAAAATTACTCTAAATGTTCAAGCAGAGGAGTGACTTGATGAAAACAGTTTGAAAAGAATCATTTTAGCAGAGGTGTGTAGGATGGAATCTTAGAGTTGGAGGGGAGGCAGGGAGAAGACAGGAAGCAAGGAGACACACTTAGAAATGTTCTAGAGGAATTGAGCCCCTATTTAGGTCTGGGCCATGCAAATGACCCAGGTAAGGTCGGATGGAGAACACTGCTGGGTTAGAGAAAATAACCAGTTGAGTTGATTGGGGGAGAGTCAGCTTTCTTGGAATTCTTCAGAGGATATCTGATTGTGGGAGTTTTTATATTTTAAAATGTGCACATGCTAACATTTGACAGTTTATTTTTCTGCATGTCCTTTACTTTCAGACAGCATGTTAATAAGTGACTTTTTTTTTTTGTCTTCAAAATATTGCCTTCACCTTTTATTTGAGCCTGGGACTTTTGTAGTTTTCATGCCTAACATATTTTCTCCCTAAAATGTTTTCCTTCCCTATCATTTGAGAAAGGCATACATCTATAAAATATTCAGGTGTATCCACTCTATCCCTGTAAAGTTTATCTACTCCACCCCTGTAAAAGTAAAAATTTGTGATATCCTTTCTATGATGGATGCAATTTAGATGTCAACTCTAGTGTAATTTATTAATATAATTTCACTAATATTTAATGCTTTATTTAAATGCAGTACTGAGTGATAATTAAGGCTCCTACAATATTTACCACAGGCTTAGAGAAATCTATCCTCTTTCTGTAAGCTTTATTTCTCAGCTTTACTGAAATATAATTGATATACAACATTGTGTAAGTTTAAGGTGTACAACATGATGATTTGATACATGTATATATTGCAAAATGGTTACCACAATAAAGTTATTTATGTGAGTTTTTAAAAATCAGTACTTCAATTATATTTTGTGTGTATGTGTTTTACTGAATTTTATCTGATTTGCAAAAGAGAAGGAAAAGCATCATGCCTTTCCAATATTAGAAAGCAAAACAAATCACTCGGATCATTTAAATCTGTAGAAATACATGTTTAAAGTGGTTAGGTGATATCCTGATTTCAGAAGAACCAGGTACCAGGGAACACACATCATAATTGCAGTTGAACAACTGAAGTTCAAGCCATGCTTCCGATCTTCAATTTGAGAATACTCTCTTCGTCCACTTGGATTTTGTAGAAATTAAACAGTGGCATTTTAAGAAAATGCCCTTTTTGTAGCTTGACATATTCTAAACAAACATACACACTCTAAAAATGCGCATCCAAAGTTAACCTTTTGAAAATTCAAACTGTACTTGAGGACATCATAAATGATTCACCAGTGACAGACATATAGGTAATTTTTATGACCTGAGCCATGAATCGTCCTTTAGTTCTTGATTCAAGTGACTACTTTCCACTATATTGAGCCATGCATTTCAAAAATAAACCTTCTGCTGATAAGGAGATTTACAGAGAACAAAAAAGCCTGAGTCACCTATTCATCTTGGACCAAATTCTGTGAACTAAGCTTAGTTCAAGCAAGAGGTTTTCTAAGCAGTTCATTTATTTTAATATGGTACAAGCATTTTGGAGTTATACTGTAGCTTATGTTCATAGCGCACTGACAGAAGAGGAGGGGCAAGGCCTGGAGATAACATTTCATGCATTCTTCGAGATAAGAATTGAGCACCTGCTTGAAGTAAAGCTCCGTGCCAGATGCTCCGGAGATACACAGGCCTAGTCTGCAAGAAGCTTATCCCTACTATAGAGGGAATACAACACGTGCACAGATCATTATGTTCTGACAAATTATAATATAATACAGAATATTACAAATGTTATAGGAAGGATACAAAAGCAAACATTTTTAGAAATTCCAAAGACAGATAAAGTACATTGGTTTTCTGAAAAAGACTTCATGGTATTTGAATAGAATGGTGTTTCTCAAACTTCTGCATGCATGAAAGATGCCTGGGAAGCTTGTTAAAATTTAGATTTCTGGACCGTCCCTAGAGATTCTGATTTATGCAGTTGGTCTGCATTTCTAGCCAGCACCCCAGGTGGCTGCGACAGAAATGACCCAGGTAGTGTGTTTTAAGAACACATGGTTGAAGCCTTAAAAGATAAATAGCGTTGAGAAGGCCATGATGAAAGGAGAAAGTATTCAGATTAAAAGAATGATAGGATAAATAAAGAGATGGAAAGGTTTGATGTACCATCTGATCTCTGTGGGGGGTGGGGGTTGGAATTCCTTCTCTCACTGTAGTTAGCCTATTAAAATAACAATGGTTTCTGATGAGCAGTTCTAGAATATGGAGAGATTTGGGGTTTTGCAATAGAACAGATTTAATTTCACCATCCCCAAAGTATCCCTAAAATTGCCCAAACACTGATGAAGAGTATGTGAAGTATCAATAAGAGGTCCTCACATGGTTAGGTGAACTCATTTAAACAGCTGTAGGACTCTTGAAGGAAGGGCAGCATAGAGCACTCACAAGGATGGTCAGCAAAGTAATGAACTCTTTTTGGAACAACATGCGGATACTGCTTTTCTGTGGGTGTGCTCTGAGAAACTGGCCTATCTTGCTGGTGCCAAGCTGACTCAACTTATCCCTGCAATCGATGGGCAGTATTCATAAACATGTGCCAATAACTGTCATGGCAGGGAGGAGATGGGGAAGTCAACCATGCTACTCCCTTGGCCTGCTGCAAGTGACTGGGAGTTTCCTATGTCCTGTGTCTTTGGACATAAGCTCAGATTCCTTTATTCACATTTTACTTTCACTCATGTCCCTACTTTACATCTTATCTGCCCTCACACGACATTCTGCTGAAGAAAATGTTGCTTCACAAACTGGAGAGCTCCCCAGGTAATATCTGAAACCGCCCACCCCACCTCCCCACCCCACTCCCCGACATGGAGGGCAAGGAGAGACTGAGGGATGAGGCAGACTACTCCAGATAACCACTCCAGGAAACTTACTTCCATGGCTTGTCTTGGGCAATGGGAAGACAAGTAGATCTTTGTACCAGCCAGCCAGAATCTTCGAAGCTTATAGAGACCTTCACTGGGTTCAGTCATGTATTCAGTCCAGATGGTCTCAAAAACACCTTATTCTTTCAACACTGCATCCTTGGAACCGTTTCTAGTGGTGTGCGAATGGTGGGGAGGACATGCATTCCAAGGACAGAGGAGGGATTGAGGAGCCTCTGATTGCCTGGGTTTAGCTTGCAGGTCGACCAGTGGTCACACCCTCTCCATGACCTCCTCCAAAAGAGAAGCAACCTAGCATTCCTTCTCTGTATTGGCATATGGCTAAAGGAGTAGAGGTGAAGGGTAGGACTCAAGGAGAAACAATGTAGGATTATTTTTCCTCCAGTCCTAGCCCCAGCCTCCACCGGGTTCCTTTTTCCAGTGCAATCATGCTCTTACAAGGAATTCCAAAGTTGTAAATGGCATCATTTTCTTGGATAGATTTACGTTTTGTGGTAATAGGTAATACTGTGAATGTTTTCTATATGAAGATAATTTTAGAAGGCAGCATGTGTACAAAGTCAAATGTATGTGAAGTTGATAGAATATTAAATGGAAACTGTGCCTTGTCATCACAGAATCTTGACTAACAGTGGGGGAAAAAATCTCTTTATGGAAACAATATAGACACTTTTTTAAAAAATTGTATTTCTTGGTTAGTTCAGTTCTTCAACTAAAATTTCTTTCTCCCTTGCACGTTTTGCAACCTTTTGGCAACTTTATTGTTGAAAAGCCAAGGTACATTCATAATTGCAGCACAGTAACATGCATTTATCATTGGCAAAGGTTCCATACTATAAATGAATTACTGTAATAGATGTGTCATGAAATAACATCTTATTATCCTCCTCTTCTTCTACTTTCTCCACCAAGCAGGTCAAAGTCGGTAAGTGTTACTCTAAAGTGACATTTTTGAACAAATTAAAGAAATGAAGTGAGCTTTAAAGCTTTCGCTTTACAATATTTTAAAATGATCAACACTCTTTATTCTAGTTATGCTTCTAAATCCTCCAAAACATTTCTTGCTCTGTGCTGTTTTTGTTCATACTGGAAAAGCCATTGGTTTCTATACTGGCACTTAGGTTGTGCTCAATCAAGAAAACGTGATTGAAAATTTATTATATTTGAACTTGCTGTCAAGAAATGGAAAAAAGATAACATCTCTACCTTTGAAGAATGTATAATTTAGTTGGGAAATAAAAACATATTGATATAAACTATCAAAGAAGTGTGAAATGGATGGTATAATCAGTAAGGACTATATACACTAAAAAGAGAATCTATTCAGAGGAGACAGATTTCAAATTGACCAAAAAAATTTTTTTAACTGTGAATAAATCAATGTCTAATGTAGATGATAAGATTTTCAACTGGTTTTATTTAGGTAAGTTTGAAAACTGTGAGAAGGAAAAAAAATCCACCCTACTCTTCTTCAAAAAACTTTAGCAACATATGAGAGTAAAAACATTTCTTGACTATGTAGTATGTTGATAGCTGTCATTTCAATGTTTCTGAAGTGTGGAAAGTGAAGTTATCAGAAACATAGTGCAGTGTTCTGTTACCAGGATATTCTGACTCCCTTAACGAACCCTTGAAGGAGTTAGTGTGTAGTCTGTAAACAGAGAAGTTCTCCCCAAACAAGACCTGCAAAAACATAGACTAACCACTGGAACTACACATCTAATCGTGTAAGAAACTACTGACAAGTATCAGATCTGCTGGCACAATGATATCTGGGGGAAAAAATTCCCATCTCATGATTTAAATGGGGATGAAGATAAGCTACTCATACATAGAGAGAAGTTATCCATTGTACCGACAAGGTCAGAATCCCTAAATTCTTCCATGACAAAATTTAACAAAACAAAAATTTTAATTTCTTGGTTTGGGTCCAAAAAACAGTCAATATTTAACTGAGATGTGGCTTAGCAGTATTCAAACTTCGGACCATTAATTATCTAAGAGCTATGTGGAACAAGTTGATCCTTTTAAGGAAACTGCAAATTTAGGCATTCCTAGAAGTATATAGTACCTAGGGCATGGCATGTGATCTTTTGCTTGACTCTTGCCGTTTGGCCAATCTGTACAAGGTCTGTATTACGAAATCAAACCTCTTAAGTAATGATCAATATTATAGTAAGATAAATATCTGTAGTCAAAGCAAATGAAATTTTTACACACAAAATTCAAAGCATTTGCTGTCACTCAAGTTGTTCAAGTTACAAGAATGACTAGAAACTTAACACAGGGGGAACCTTATTTTAAAATGAATTTGTGACAAAACAAGCAGATATTCATCTACATACCTAACCCTGGAGTTCCTATGTTTTGTTACTAACCAGAAAAGGCAACCTGTTTTTTTTCCAGTTTTACTTATCTAAAGTTAGGTTTTGGTATTTTTTTTTGTACTCAAGAGAACACCCAGTTTCTATGTATCCAGAATCCTATTTGACAGTTCTAGAAACTCATGTCACTTTCTATTGAACCAAAACTAATAATATCACATTTCAGTCTAAATCTCTCTTCTAAATCACCAGGTATTGTTTTTCATATGCAACAGGATGAGAATTTTCAAACTAGCAAATTGAATAAATTGAGTCTAAAAGACTGGAAAATTATTTTAATGTGTAATGTGGGACTGTAATTTCATTTTTTTTCATGTGGAAATGTGTCTGGTTTAAGGTTTCTTCCTCTGCTCTTAACTCTCCTCCATTCCCCCTCCATCACAACACACACACACACACACACACACACACACGTGTGTGCACGCAAAACATCTAATTTGTGTTATTACATGAAACATTTCATTTATCTCAATTACTTCCACTCAAATATCACTGAAAAATGTTGAGGTCATCCAAGCACAGAACAACTTACTTATATAGCATATTGATGCTATACTTAAACTGTCTGTAGTCCTCTAGACACATGTTGCATCTTTGCAATATCTTTGTGTGCTGAAGTCCACTGCCATTTTAAATATGGCAAGCCTACTTTCCCATTCCATTTTTGCGCTAAATTTTGGTGTATGTCTACCTAGTAATGTTGGCTTGAAGCCATTCCTATTAAGATTTTTTAGCTTTAGGACCTCTACATAGATCTTTGCTCATTAAGCATTTCCCTCCTTTACTCTACCTGGCAGCCAGTTGTTGAAATTCTTGGGTAGACCTGAATTTGTCAAAAAATGTCTCAGTGAAGTTAGTCATTGTACAAATTTTGATAACTTAATAAGAAGCTACTAATTTGGAAGGTCTTACTCTACAGCAAAATTTCCTTTCTGCATGCAAATTGGCTCACTGTTAAATCATATCAAGATGATTACATATAAGGTAAAAGAGAAGAAAAATGGCAGAGGTAGTGATAGAGGGGATTAGGGCGCTTTTTTGGTCAAATATGGCTCAAGAGTTCTCCAATTAAATAATTCACACTCTACTAGCTTGCTAAAATGTTCCAGGAGTGGTAATGTTTCTAGTTCCTTTTCCAGGGAAAAAATGAATTCGTTTGTATTCTGAAATCTCTAATTAGCCACAGATTTTAGGAAAGGAATGCAAAATTTAACAACCCAAGGGAGGCCAAAAACTAAAGAATTGACGAATGAGCACAAAGAGTCAAGAGTACAACCAGGCGGTTTCAACGTGCCCAGATGCCCTTTGGGCCTTGTTTGACAATCCCAAGAACACATGTCACTTTCTATTATGCACACAGATATGCTAACAGCTCAAAACTTTCACTATTCTTTTTGCAATGTCAAGTGAAAAATATAGTGTCTGTTGCTGAAGAAGGCTCAGTGCTCAGTGGGCAGGTCACAATGAGAAAGAGAGAGAGAGAAGTGAGAGTAAAAGAAACGAAAAGAACTAGAAAGAAGAATATTCCAGATGATAACCGTTTATAATAATAGCTTATGGTAAGTTTATTTCCCTGATGTGACCATTTTATCCCATGTGTCAGGCTTGAGATCCAATTTCAGGCACTTGCCAGATGAGGCAAAGAAAACAATTGTTCTGTTCAGAAAGGCAAAGGTGCAGTCATTTGATGGAACACCCTGCCAACGGGCCTTCCCTTTATTTCAAAGCAAAATAAAAGTTGAAAAATTGTTATTGCTGATAGTAGATGTGGATATAGTCATACTCATTAAGACTATAGAGAAAAGGATGTAAGAGAAAGCAGGTGACAGGAGAATGTCAGTGTCAGAACACGGAAAAAGCATCTAGGTGGATGCCCTGGGACCACTCGGCTTCCCACACAGCACCAGTGACCTGTTATGCAGCAGGGAGAGCCGTCGTTCAAGCTTATTTGCTTCTCACTACTCAGCTAATTGACAATACAGCTTTTGCTTCTGTATTTAGTGAAGAAAGTCAAACCATAATAAGAACGTCTTAGATTTCTAAAAATAGGTACCTGGGTAACGTTCCTTAAGGGACTTATTGTTCAGTTTGGTATCTGCTGCCCAAAGGTTCTTAACCATGACTGTGTATTAGAATCATCGGGGGTCTTTTAAAAATGCTGATGCGGAAGCCCTATGCCAGAGATTCTTTTTCATTGGATCGAAGTACTGCTCAGACATCAGTATGGTTTAAATGCTATCCAGGGGAATCTAATATCAAGTCAGGCAGAGAATCACTGAGCCTAGCCAATGTTCCTTAAACCATGGTCTAGATGGATTGCCTCCACTGGAATCACCTACAATCTTGTTCAAAATGCAGATGACTACATCCCATCCATCACCTACTGAGATAGAATCTCTAGGGTTGGGGGTCAGGCAGAATGGCTTTGTGTGTGTGTGTGTGTGTGTGTGTGTGTGTGTGTGTGTGTCTACAGCCATACCACACTGAAAGTGTGTGTGTGTGTGTGTGTGTGTGTGTGTGTGTGTGTGTGTCTACAGCCATACCACACTGAAAGTGCCTGATCTCATCAGAATTGCTTCTTGGTAAGTTCCTGCATGATTCTTAGAGAAAATTCCTGCAATCATGATTCTATAACTTAATTATCCATTTGACAGGCTCTTCAAGTAAAAATGGTACCCATGCATTACTCCCCCAATTGATATTTTACAATAACCATTTTTTTATTTCTGTGATTATTTCACAGCACCGTTTTCATTTCGGTACAGAAATAAATAGACTATATGTGTATATATAGATGATATAAATTTGGAGAGATACCATATATCTCTATCTATGTGAAATAAATATATACATCTATATATCTCCAGTACATACACATGTGGACACTGGCTATAATACAAATAGGAATAGTCTTGATTCTGGCTTTAAAGGACTTCCATTTCTTAAAAAAAAAAAAAAAAAAAAGGTTTCCATTTCTTATTTTCATGCTCATGACAGAGGAGGATTTCCTACGGCGGTATAAAGTATCAAGGTTAAAAGCTCATGTGGGTGACTATACAGAGCCAAATTTAATGTCCTCTGAACAATGCTTAGAAAGAGAAAAACCCAGAGACACCAAAAAATTTGAGTACTACTTATTAGTCCTGATTATATATATTTTATAGTCCTGTTGTTACTGAAGATTGTTCTTGAAATTCAGGGATCTTGACAGTCTGTCCAATGTGGAAAACCTATTAAAAAGCAATCTGAAATGCATTGCAGGTGAAATCACTTTTACCAAAGTGCAGATCATTTAATTTATTCTAAGGGCATATAAGTGGAAAAAAGACCGCCTCGGTATTTTTTTTCTTTTTACAATATTGCATAAATACATACTTCTTTATTCTAGCTTCAGTATGTGTACAGTTTTGGAAAAGCCCATGTCAGAAAAGGAAGTGAATTTTCTTCTCTTTTCATGGACTTCTACAGTGTGTATACTCAGAATTTTAAAAATGGGTTCTCAAGTGAAAATAGAAGAATGAAAAAGCAGAAGGTATTTATCTTGACCTTATCTGCACATGTCAGAAAATTAAGACAGTGATGAATTACACATTACGGTATAAAATTTTACTGTCAGAGGCAAAATTCAAATTTGTTCTACTTTAAATACAGAAGACAAATTTTCTCATTTAGAAAAATCCACTTTGTTAGTGTTGGGTTGTAACGGAACAAAAATTTCATGTTGAATACACACTGATTCAATTTTTACTGAATAATTTTAAGGGCATACCATAGAAAGCATTTATGTGCTAAACTAACACAAAGTTATTTATTTGGTAAATGCTTTAGTAACTTGTATTTACTAAAAGAATAGTTACTGTTTTGTTTCTAAATCATAAAATATTAAAAAGAAAAAATGTACTTCCATTTGGCATATTTTAAATAAGTCTGTCCATTTGGGAAATGGCTTTAGGAAAATAAACTTTGTTGCTGAATTAATTCAAGTTCATTAGAAATAGTCCACATAATAGTTTAAAAGATTATGATGAATTCAATGGTGTCCAGAAAGCCACTTTTGAAAGCTCAAGGGCAGAATGTCTCACCTTGCTCCGAGTAACTGGACAGTGCATAAGCTTCATCGAACTAATGTGTTTTATTTTTATAGTCTGAATTTGTTTTCAATGACTACCAAAACATAAAGGGACTGAAATATAGCAAAGGAAATGGCAAGTATATTCATATGTGACAATGTACAGGGAGCATTTAAAAAGGTAATGTGAGATTACTATTATACCACAGTTTAAAAGGTAGAAACAACATTTGAGGAGAAATTCACTTGAAGAATGTTTCGTACTTGAGAAGTGACAGATAAGAAACCTATTTTAAATAAAACTGAGTAACGCAAAATTGAGAGCGAATGTTCTCACTCAGTAGGTCCTGGGTTATATGAAGGTGGGAACAGGATAGTGTCCAAGAGCAAGCGTAGTATTGCAAACCGAGTAGTGGTTAAAAGGCTAGCGACTGAATGATTGACTTGGAAGATAAACGCACTGCACATTCAAGGCAGATGTTCTTTACGGTAATATTTGCTATAAAACATTTCACTCTCTCATTTACTTACATGGCATAATAAAAATGTGTGTGATTAGAAGTAAGTTGACCTGTGCCAAGCTAGGTCAAAGCAGTTATCTTAAACCGAAAGAACTATGCACAGCAGGCCAATGGAAAAATGTAACTTCGAGTAAATTCAGCAGCTGCAGTCCATCTATACAGTTCCAAGCAGAAAGGAATAGTTCTCTGGCCTCATTGCTAAGCGAAAGGAAAGTTCTGGCTAGACTAATAGGTCTCCTCTGCATGTAGGACAGAGGTTTAACCTGATCTTTTGGTCCACTGGTGAAGAGCTTTGCAATCCATCCTCTCTTTTTACTTATTTTCCAAGGCTGATTATCTGGAGTACCTGTTAATTATCTGTTGTAGCTTAAAACCCACTACACAACACACTAATGCAAAACATTTTGATGAAAACTGTCATAGGTCATATGAAGTAACTGTTAAGAAACGAGTGTCAAACCAGAATGCAGTAATGAACATTTTTTTCTCAAATGAGTCAGTGACAATGAAAAAGTAAGCTAAGGATTCGAATCCTCTACAGAGACTGATTTCTATGGATAATCATTATGCTTCCGTGCATATAGGAGGCAGATTAACGACTGACTTGAGCCACATAAGGCTTGGTTTGCAGGGTTTTGAATTCCAGCTAATACCTATCACCAGTCATGTAAACTTAAGGGTTGATTCCAACCCTTAACCTCAGTCTCCCCATTGATAAATTGGAACTGATGGCGTTTCAGTTATAAAATGAGATGATGTCTATAAAGTGCCTGGCATTTAGTACACACTCAAATGTTCATTCTTTTCCTATATTTGACCTCATTTAACATTAATGAGCACATAAAAAATTAATTCAGATAAAAATGAAGGACTGGTCATTATTTTTCTTTTTTCTTAGTGCATTAGTACATGAACTGGGAATGTACAAAAGATAGACATCTTCAGTGTACTATCTTTAAAGTACTGAATATTCAAAATAAAGTCCCTTAATGTGCTATGTATTCAAAATCTGAATAAAATCATAGTCTACTAATTTGACCATTTGTGAAAAACTTATTTTAAAAGTATAATGCATATACTTATACATAAGCCTTATACTTAAAACTAAAACATATATTTTTCACCAACTGCTTATTTTTAATACTTAAGACTCTTTAAAAACTTTTCTAAACTTCGAAATAAAATTTCATAAAATAAAACTGAAAATAAAAGCTACTAGAGTTCCCTTTTGTTAGAGTTTTCCTGAATAGAAACCAAATTAAACAAAATATTTTAATAAAAAAATTCCTTATTAATTCAAAGCAATTGAACTCAAGGTTACTCTTATATAACTAAAATTTGAAATTTTAGAATATTTTATAAGAACATTTTTGTACTCAAAAGTTCACATATACTAATTCGAACAAAGACATTATTGCCCAGGCTAAGAATTGTTGAATCTGCTTTAAAGAATATACGATTAACTTAAAATTAACACGTTATGAATATACAAATAGTATGCTAAACCCATTTTAGAAAACTTGAACTACTTTTACATAAGTAGGTTAAACATTCTTCTGCAACTTACTGATATTATTTAATTGCTCAAATAGCTTTTCTTAAAGATAAATTCTATCCCAATTTATATTCCAATTACAAAGTTTAAACCATATGGTTTTATTATACTTTCTAAATGTTACACATTTCTGGAAAACACAGTTAAGTGCTGTGAAACCAAACATTGAGAATTATCCTCAAGTAGCATAAACGTTTTGAAAACTAGTGTACAAAAATAATTGCATAATATTATCCATACCTAAAAATTTAGTTTCTCTTCTGTAGCATGTAATTATTTTTCTTGTTGCCCTCACTCTGATTGGCTCATGATTTATGTTTGTTGCATTTATTGTGATGTGAATTCATCAAGGCCTTTTTCTGCTCTTCCTTCCTTTCCCTTCACAGAATGCTTTGTGAAATAAAATGTGCTCTATAAATATTTGTCTAATTAAATTGAATTTTACCCCATATAATTAGCAGCATCAAGTGATCCAGCTATGACCTCTGGTAAAGGAAGAAAAAAAGTGTAGGAATCTTAATTTCTCATTATATAAACTTGTACTATATCTTTAAGAGCTATATGTGGTTACCTCATGGTCATCCTGAGAATAATTGAGCTATTTTAGGTCTTCAAGTTCTTAGAAAAAAAAATTCCTTAAAATTTTAACAGCCAGTAGATTTTAATCAAATATATCATTGTAAACTTCTTCAGGAATTCCTATGCTGCAGCTGCATAAACATTGCTTTTCCACAATTTAGTCTGCATAACATTTTACTGAATATTATTTTTACTGATTTAGATGGAAACCATTTTATCTGTGGCCTGACCATCTGTTACTACAGATAGAGTCTACCAGAGAAATGTGTATAAAAATAAAGGAAATTATCACCATGTTAAAGTCCTATTTAAACAGTGTTCACCAAAAGATCAAAAAAGGAAACTATAATCAATGAACTATATTTTTTGTCACAATATTGGGCTGCTTATACTGACTGAAGTGAATTGCTGATGAACATTTCATCCAGTTGTTTGACATCATGCCAATTAGAAACACAGACTTTAAAAAACAATATAATTAGTGTAGACCTATTTCATCACGTATTTTGATGCTGCTTCTGGTATTTGGAAGACCTCCAACTCGTGCAATGGATAGAGGCGTTTCAAAAAACGTCTTTCTAGTTTCGTTGTAGGAAAGTTTTATTGAAAGTCTAAGGTTATTGTGCCTGTTCTCCAAATAACAACTACATAATTTTCAAAGGTTCATGTTGCTACTCTGAGCCTCAGTTTTCTCATCGGACCATCAGGGCTAATATAATTTATTATGTTTTTGAAAGGAGCCCCCAAAAAACAGCATGTATAAAAGCTCTTTGCAAATGGAATGCAATTTATAAGTACATTATAATCTTAATAACCCTTGTAAGATATTACAGTTATGTTTGTAAATAGCACTGTCACAAAAATCTCAGTCTTATGATAGAAAGTATCTTAGAAATAATATAAACCAAAGTCAGCTGAAGCTCCAATTAAAATCTGGGTTATTGAAACTCAGGAATCAACCTCACATTGGAGAAATTAACCTTAGAGCTCGTGCTCGTCTATTTTTTAAAAACTTAAGATTTTAAGAAAAGTTTAAGGAAAAATGTGTGAAAATGGGAAAAACTTTTTATTTATAAGTTACTTGGTGATATTTAATATTCGGTATGGTAAACAATTTAGTCCTGGCTAACTGAAACCAAGTTTTGTGTTGTACATATATTGGCAGAGTAAAGATTTAAGACTAGATATTGAACACTTTCAACAATTTGTTATTTCATGCATATATAGGACTTGTAAAACATACAAAGAAGAGAAAAAAGATAAAAAGTATATGTAGAAAATAGAATTTTATAACTACATTTTACAGAATATTCCAAGAGATATCATTGGTCATTTTATTATTTTGAAAATATTACTTATTTAAACAACTAAAAAACGTTAAAGCCTGATATAATCTTCAACATTGGAAAGGATAAATTATTGAAAAATATGTAGAACAGAAATTCCATCTCAACGCCATTGATACTACTAAACCGTTGAACAGATATTCTATGAGGTATTGAACATTGCACATAATTACACATTTAGGATTTGACATTGTAGCTAAACCAGTTGTTCAAGGCCACTAAAATACTGAAAGAGGATTAAGATTATTAACAGCGGGGAGGAAAAAAGAACTCTAAAAGCCTTTCTAACTCAAATCTGGAAATGGTGATTTCACTCAAAAAGAATGTCACAACTACGAAGAATTTTCAATAATTCATGACACAAAATAAGACATCCACCTCTAATTTTTTAATCTATTTACCTCTATTCCATGAATCCAAGGGTGAAATTGCACATGTTTTGGACCTGCACAGCAGTGTGGTATTTATTATTGTGATGTCTCAGAACTTGTCCCTTAAGGATTTTATATATGTGGTAAGTACTAGTAAAATTTCATGACTTCTGATCAGAATGCCTTTTGGATTTTATACTAAGTATTACTATGTCTTACTAATGCCACACAGTGTCCTTTAAACTCATGTGTTTTACTTGAAAGAAGTGCTGGAAATGTTAGGTATGAGTAATAGTTATTAACTGCTAAAAAGGTAAAATTCAATTGTAGGTGATACTTGTTCAATGAATTGGGAAATTGCTCCTTTTTACTACAGACTCAAAATAAATCTATGGCTCTGGTTTCTAAAATACCTATTTTTCCCCCCAATGTTCAGTGACTATTAGAATATATTTCTTTCAATAATTTGCAAGAAGATTTGGAGGAGTGGAAAACCTCAGTACAGTAGAAAGTTGTCCACAAACTTTTGTCTTGGATCCAGTGGTTGTGTTGGTATTTTATAATGGCAAACTTAAAATAAGTTCATTTTTGGATAATCTAAACAATGTTTGGAGAGCTGGCCTACTGGGTGAGAATACCACTTAAAAGCACTTCTGTTACATAACAGACACCCATGACAAGGGCTATTTAAAATTCCTAGGTAGAAGAGAGCTGTCAATGCCAAAGGAAAAGCTTTGCTCAAGGAAAGTAACTTTCCTCTGAACAGATGGCGCAGCTGGGATCCAAGGTCATTACATGGTATCTGACCTACTTGAGGCCCGGTCACTTAATGGAGGATTAGACTGACACAGACACAAAGACCAACACACACACACACACGCACGCACGCACGCACGCATGCGCAGAGTTTTTAACCCTCTGGACCACCCAACATGAGATGGAAAAACAACTAAGATGGAAAAGAAACGTTTTCTCAGCACTGATAATTATTAAATGTGCACAATTGTTTTATGCAACAGGAAGTTTGACCAGAATGATGACAGAATCTATATTTAGGATACGTGGCTGCCACTTTGGAGAATTAGAAGAGTGTTTATACATAAATTTTGTTTGAACTCATTTTTATGTAGTAGAATAGACTGTTGTTCAGGAAATAGATAAAAAAAATCTGTAACAGTTGAGAAATTTAGTCAGGAAATTGTCAGGAAGGAGAGTGTTGAGATAAATTCTTTTCAGCCTTTTCAAAGTTTGCATAAGTTTATAAAAAGAGATAAAGTTTCTTTGATCAGAAGCAATTCTTTGCAGAAGTGCAGTGTACAATGTACTATATACATATAGGGCTTCCCTCTGTACATATACATATGCATACACTGTCTATATGACTTTTTAAACATACACACAGCTGTAACTCGAAGAAAATGAGTTAGCAACACAGTCATCATTGCAAGACAATCCAAATGCTGAAAGAAGTGATAATGATCACTTAAAGGACTATTTCACCTTCCACATTGCCCAGGACTAAAAATAGAATTCCTTTATAGTTTTTCTTTCATTGCAACACTGATTGTCATAGATAATCTTTGTGCTTATGTATAATGCCCATCCTGGATGTAACATACATTCACATATGACGTCAGACAGTTTAAATAAGCATGCTGAACACAGGCAGGACCATACAATCATGCACAAAATATTCTGAATATGTTTTTCCAAACTGACTGCAACATCAACATGCATCACTATCATATTTGGTCCTGTACAGCAAGGAATGTACAGCTGAAGCCATCATGGCTAGTTTCACTTGCAAGAGTTTCTTTAGAGAAGAACACCCAGTAGAGAAACAAAACAGAATGAATGAAACAAACAAAAAATCTCCCAAAACCAAAAATTAAAAAAAAAAATTTCCTCCCACACGTTAACGCTGAAAATCTGGCCATTTTCCACATAGCACATTTTCCTCATTCCATAGAAAACAGGTCTTCTCCCAAAATTTGGAGTTGAATTGTTTATAAGAGAGATTTTAGTGTCTCAGAGCTTTTCCTAACCATTGGAAAAGCTCATCTTGATAAAGCATTTTCCAGCGCACGTTGGCTTCGACAGTTTCCACAGCTCTCAAGAAAGAGGCAGCAGCTACTCCATTGTAGTTCTTCATGAAGTTCTTCAGCTGGAAAGAAACATTTTTGAAGGGTAAATATGCATGTCTCACACTCCTGTCAAGCATGTATAAGCTAGA
The DNA here is from genome assembly GCF_009762305.2 of Zalophus californianus. Lineage (NCBI taxonomy): Eukaryota > Metazoa > Chordata > Mammalia > Carnivora > Otariidae > Zalophus > Zalophus californianus. The sequence continues at coordinate 44,431,811 of NC_045603.1, forward strand.
CTGTATGTGAAACAAAGTGCCACAGTCACTGCAGAAGGCATATTTAATATGGGAAGCAAGCTCACTAACGAAATACAATACCACAAATTGCGTCCATTAGGTGCAAGGTAGTTTCTTTTGGAACTGGAAGGAAAAAAAGAGTAGACATTACAGTTTCAAGAGCTCCAAATTCAGCTTTTTGTTTCATAAGTAAATATTAAAATAGACATATTTATCTTTTCATAATAGGTTGAGGGGACTGTGGCCAAGGCTAGTTCTAATTACAAAGCATATCCAATGTACAGATAGCCTTAAAAACTGAAGATAAGGATTAAAGTTCCCTCTTTGTTGGTAGAGATCCAACTCTTCTTCCTCTTCTCCAAATAAGTAGCATAAGGGCTTGACACTATCTTTGGTAGGAAGGGATTACCAGTTATTGGGTGGTGGAAAGAAAGTAATGATGCTATGAAAACTGGATGATTAATGACATTTCAACTGCCCAAGTGACTCAACTTAGAAAGAATGAAGGAAAGCTAAGCGTGGATTCATTTAGCTAGATACTTTGAGCACTTAATTAAAATAATTTACAATTTTAAAATGCTTTGCTATTATTTTTCTGGATATAAGATTTTCTCTAGAGAGTTTGCATATTCTGGGAATGCTCAGGGATTTTGTTTCAAGATTAAATTTAGCAGTTTTTCTTTCTGACTGTTATGTCTTAAGAAACTGGCAACCAACCAACAATCGCAATGCTAATAGGCAAATGTGAAAAATCAACTTGCAACACAGAAACATTAGTGGTGTAATTAGTGTGGGTGTGATTCATCACATGGTGGGTGCCACATGGAGGATATGCCAGGAGGGAAATGTAGTGCATCCAGATTGACTCAGGAGCAGGGAGTATGAGGGGAGGGGCATTTAAATTGGACTCTTTAATACCTTTCTGAGTTAATCTAGACATTGGTTCATTGGTAGCTTGGTTTGTTTATGACAGTGTTACTTTGATTACATGATACTCATGGGTTTTCTCAAAGTTTTTCCTCTCCTTTTCTATAAAGTCCCATGCCCCCCGCAGCATTATCAATGGATAATTATATCTCAGAGCTATATCCTTTATAAGACTTCAAAATCACTATGCTTTGATAAAACATGTAAAATATCCAATATATAACAAAGATTTATTGATGCTATCCTGAAAAGTGATTTGACATTTTACCAGATTTATACAAACTAAGAGGAAGAAGGGGAGACATGGGAGCTTATTGAATGTCTTCAATATTCCAGGCACTGTGCCACACACATATGCCCATTACAGGCACAAAGATATTAAAAGGAAGTCTAGTGGAAACACTGAATCATATTTTTAAACTTTAACTGATTAATCCAATAATTCATATATATTTATACGTTTGGACTCATTCATTCTATATTCCTAAAGCAACAAGTAATACATTATGATCTATGTCTTGAATTGTTTTAATACAAAAGTATGGTATCTTACAGCATACGTGTGTATATACATTTGTACATTACAGTGGAATTCTTTACATAATATATGTCAATCAGGAAAAAAATCATATTTACTCCTCTTAAAATATATTCTGCATTATTACATACTTTCCTCGGCAGTACTAAACATGCCAGATAGTGATAAATGACCCTTTGGCAACTTTGACTCTGCAGCATGCTCTTGGCCCCTTGAGGAGAGAGACAGCAAGCCAGCCTGAACACATGAAGCAAAATGCTTAAGTCCTCCTCAAAGGCAAACTATGGGTTTGAATATGAATGTGTTATTGACACAAAGACAGTAGGTCAGATTATCCTGCGAGAGAACCATCAACAACAAATGTAAGTGGTGGGTCCCCAGGGATTCATTTCTTAAATCACTATTTAAGTGCACTAAATACTTGCCTCATGAGCTCAGAGAGCCTGAGGTGACTTGTATGGATCTTGGGAGTAACTTATTCGTCAGAACGTATATGGCCCACTTTCCATAGTTGGCACATATTGATTTTATGCCCAGATTCCTCTGTAGCTCTTCTGTCAAACATGCGGTTAGAGCAGCTATCTAACAGGTCCTGGGGGGTGTGATCATAGCACCTTCCTGACCCCTTGCCTGACTTCAGAGGCCCTGGGTAGATGGAAGGGAATTGGCATTCCAGTTTGCTTATTTCTGCAGCTCTTTGGTAGATTTTCTGCTGTTATTAGCTTTTATTACTGTGTTTCCTAAATATTTATGCCATCTTATGCTTTTATTTGAAAATGTTGCAAGTTTAGACATTTTTATAAAATAGCATTTAGTAAGATGTCAGAGTTGTTTGTGCTTCCTGTTCTTAGCATAAAATTTCTAGACATGTTTGTTAATTTCTCCATTAGAAGACATTTTCAGGTTTAAAAAGAAAACTCTGATTTTAGGGTACCCTAGATCCTAAATATCACAGAATAAATTATTTGTAGAGTAAATGGCAAAACCTAATATACACTCAGTAACCATATAAATGAATTGAATTAGCAATTGCCCTATTATGAGGTTTATATTTTCAACATTAAAACTGTAAATGGGATGTCTGTGATGCACAGGATCTATGTTCCTCCACAACAGGGTTGTAGATTAGGCTCAAGAAGAAAAAAAAAAAAAAAAACAAGGGCTGGAGAGAATTGCTTAACAGACATTAGTATGAAAAACTGGCAAAGGGCCTCTGCAGCTCCCTCAGGTTGTACTTCCATTAGTTTAAAATTAAGGAAATAACACACTGTTTCATAGAGAAATAGTGTTCAAATGGCTAGAGCCATGTAATTAGAAGGAAATTACCAGTTTCAGGTACTAGAATGCAGTTTCAGGGAAGGGACCCTGCAACAATGGGCTGATGGGGATCATTAACATCTCAACTGAGTTTTCAGAATTCACAAAGATGTTAATTCCCTTTTGATCTATATATACTCTTGAAAATAAGAATATGCTTCCATCCAAAGGGAGCGCATTGGGTTTTCTGCTTGTGAGGCTCATGGTTATAGAAGGATGAATCTGGAATTTCCTCACCCCCTTTATATTAATGGCGGCGGATCCCTTCATGACACGGCCACTTGTACTGACTTTCTAGTTTGACAACTGCCCTCTGAGGCTTTTCCATACTTTCATTATCGCATCATTGTTTTAACGATTGGGGACCGCTGTTGTGGAGTGGGATGGGAGTTTGCTTTGTATTCCTCACACATGCCACAGAGAGATGGTATTGTGAAGTTAGCCGCTCCGCAGGTAATGGAATAAAAGCCCAGCTCAGTTTCAGGTTTGAAACTGCACTTTTCATTACAAGAACATTTCAAATGACAATTAAATCAAGTGGAAAAATATTAAAAATATGTGTGAAGTAAGTAAGACAAAATGGCAGCATAGGATAAAATCAAATAAATATCCCTTTAAAAGATGTTTTCCCAGGGCCTGGGTATACCTGAAGCAAGGAAAGTGTGAAAGATAGACAAGAGTTTGAGGAAGAGGAAAAGGGAGTGGGTACAGGAGAGAGGCAGCAGGAAAGGGGGCAAAGGCAGGGAGAAGACAGGAGAAGGAAGGGAGCTACAAGGGAGGTGGGGAAGGGAAGGGTGGAAGCGATTTTTCACTTCTGTGTTCACTTCAGTGGCTTCACAGGTTGTGACTAAATGAGTCTTTTACTCACTGATTCCTGAATGTAAAATCAAGAAATTAAAAGTACTTCATTTAAATACAGAGAAAATTGGAAGCAATCATTCATTTAATTGTTCTTTCATTCTGTTTCATATGGATATGAAAGAAGTCCTTCTCATTTAGCTTCCTTTATTAAAAAAAATTTAGTAAAGCATGGGCTGGGGCTTTCAGAACCAAATCCTTTCGGGTTGGGAATACACAGCAGGGATAAAAATTGAATTTCAAATCATTGCAATCAGAGACTTAGCTTAGCTCATTCTGTGTAAGAACCCAAGTTAGTGCATGAGAGATGATCATACAACATTGGGCAGTATTAGATGTTAAGGATGGTGCCAGGGTTGATGCTTCCGGGGAAATGCTGCTCAATATGATTAGCTCTGGGTCACAGCCTCAGGCGTTCCGTCGGCGAGAGCGGAGGAAGCCATGATTCTCAAGACCAAATATATAAAATATATTTATAATGGAGTCGAGCAGCAGACAAAAAAGTGATAGATGGTTGAAGCCCAGCTCATCTGAATCACCTAAAAGCATCTATATTTTTTCCTCCCTCCTACATACTTACCCCTCCACATTTCACGCCCATCTCTTTTACAAATGTGAGTTAATGGTCAAAAAAAAATTATTTCCAGAGAAATAAACCAGAGAAAAAACTATTAATCTCATTATATATTGCCAGATACATTCTCTTTCATACATATGAATTCATTCCGTTGAACAGACTAGATAGCATGAAGCATTATCATCACACCTGGTGACCCACTCCCTGTATTGGCCTGATCATGAAGCAAGGAGACTTAAGTTCTATATCTTAACACCAGCCCTGATCTTTTGTACCCAAATACTGAGTCATTGTGACAGGATGGGTCTGTCATTTCTAGGATCCTAAACTGGGTTCACATCATCAGCCGAGGAGTAGCTGATTGGATCAAAGAGATCTGGAGTGGATTTGAGAATCATTATATTCAAACATCTCTCAAAGGCATTTTATGCTTGTTTGTTTTTTAGATTTTATTTACTTATTTGAGAGAGAGAGCACTCACATGGTCAGAGGGTGAGGGAGAGGGACAAGTAGACTCTGCACTGAGTGCACAGAGCACTAAGAGGGGATCTCAAGACTCAGATCATGACCTGAGCCAAAACCAAGAGTCAGATGCTCAACCTACTGAGCCACCCAGGAGCCCCAAGGGCATTTAATGTTAAATATAATAGAAATAATTTTGCAAATAATGAATTAAGTCAAGTCTTGAGCATGAACGTGTGTTTTTTTTTAAGAAATGGATATGAATCTGTTGGAAAAAAATGGTTAAAGTGAATGTATAATTTCATATATTTATAAAAGAAAAACATTAGAACTCATATATTAAAATATTTACCTCTTTGAGTTCACCTTCAGTATTAAGAAATTCTGTAACTCCACTAATGAGTTTGGAATTCATAAATAATGCCTCTCCATACCTGAAAAGATAAAAAAAAAGTCTTGATGTTAATATAGGAAGTAATTTAAGAAATACTACTCTATAGATTTTTTTAGAATCGTTTTCAAGGGCTCCATTTGACCAATGTTATCTTGTTGCCATTAAGATCTCTGAACATTTCAAGGCCATTTCTCCAGGGAGCCAGGGAGGTGCAAAGAGCTGTGACTGCAGAATACCATCAGATGCCCCCTGATTTAGCTCAAAATGCTTGAGAGAGGTCTAAGGTGCAGTAAATTGAAAAAAAAAAAAAGGAACCTCTAAAGTTAGATTTAGGAATTACTATTATATTTTCAATCCAAGGACTGAGGGAGAAATATTTTAAAACTTTCTACTTTAAACAACTTAGTTCACTATGAGGAAAAAAAATCCCAACAAAGGAAACAGAAGTGTAATACAAACTTGGGCATTATCAGTATGTCAGACAGATCCTTTGGTCTGGTGACTCATAACTGACATTGGCATTCTTTTTCATGCTTAGAAACTGAGCCAAATTTCTTTAGAAATGCTCCCCAAATATTAGTATGTTTTCATGTAGGCATTAAATTAAAATATTGAGTTGTTCACTTGGATTGCATAATCCTTGTACCACAGACATAAATTCTTGACTCATGACCCACAGTAAGGAACAATTTGTATCGGTGAGTTGGAGAGGTTTCTCATTTTACTGACTTATCTCTGTAGTGCTAAGGATACCTGTCACAGGCTACCATAACCTTAGAATTAAGAAAAGTACACTAAAAAAGATTCTGAGGTTTTGGAAGCAAAGGCTCAGCCCCCATTATAAGAGGTTTTCTAATGCTGCCCTTACAGTATTGTGGCCCCTTTCTTTTAGGACTTGTTAAATTGACAATATTTCAAGCCTAATTGTTATATATGGCAAGGGGGTACATGTGGTTTTCCAAGTCTCTGGCTTGAGCAATTGGTGGATGGCCATATTATTTACTGGGGAAAGGAAGACAAGAGGATGATGATGGATTTAGCTTTGCAGGTACACCTCAGTAGGAGGGTCCAAACAGGCAACTGTCCATCATAGGGTGAAGCTTAGACAAAATGTTTGAGTAAGAGATCTAGATTTGGGGGCAACTGAAACGATTGAGTGATTGGAGTAGTTGGCAACTAAAAACAGGGAGAATCTGCAGGCAGGAAATAAGGAGTACCTTGGATAGCACCTCCATGAACTCCAGTGTTCAAGGAGTGACAGAGGAGTAGGAGCAGATGAAGAAGACAGTCCTATTTGTCAAGATAAACACTTCCACATCTGTAGATATACTGAAATCTCAACCTTTCTACCTTTCGGATGGAGACCATGGAGTCTCAATAAGACAAAATAAGCATACCAGGAACCAAACATTTTTTGGTTGGAACTAAACTATACCTGCACTATGCTGAACTCTGATAGACAAAACCACTTCCTAAGGAGACTGTGCATTGGCAGATATTTGACACTTTTTTAAAGTGAAATGTTCATATATATTAATTTCACCTGGTATCTGACTATTCACTATATTAGGGGTACATGAGAGCAAAGCAAGTTCTAATCTTCCAATCATTCCAATTTCTGAGCTGCAAATACAAAAAAGCCAATATGTCTTCTAGGAATATCAGTGCTTTCTGACAATGAAATGCCTGTAGATAGAATTGTGCTTTAACAGGACACATCCATTCAAATTGAACCCATTATTCAAGGGCGACTGAGAAAGCTATACCTTAAAAACATAAAGTTTACACACCAGGTTTTAAGAGACAGAACAAGAGGTCTGTTCACTGTTTGGGGACATTTAAGTTTGAGAACACGGAGCATCTACAGGCTCTATAATAAATTTAATTTTAAAATGCCATAGAGATTATCAGAGTAATAAATCAACATTCATTATAATATATTTAAATACATAATGAAACATTTTCTTAAATTGAGGCTGAAGAATTCTCACCATGAAACAAGATGTCTCAGGAATGCATTCTATTGCAACTAGAGTTATACAATGATTCAAATGTTCCTTCTCTATATCTTGGTTTTATTTCAGGTGTTTTATATTTATATTTAGAGAAAATTTAAAACAATTCTGCCGAGGTCAAATTTTCTTGTTATATAATATAATAATTATATCTGATTTATAAATCATTTTTTCTACAACACATTTAGAATATAGTTTTAAGATATTTCTTCAACCTTAGACAGCTTAATAGATTTTCCACAAAAGTTGTACTGCTAAAACTTTTTACTCCCACATTTCCATATATAATCACAGTTTTTAATCTTTATTACACGAATAATGTCATAGAATCATTAAAATAATTCTGAGTTTCACAGAAGTAGCAACACCCAACTTGGCTGACTATTTTAAAATCTAATTCTATTATCTGGACCTTGGTTTTAACACAAAAAGTTGGGCCTTTATCTCTCCTATGTCATCTTTAATTTACTCATTCAAGTTTGAATGACTGAACTCTTATTTCTACCTGGTATTTAATATCTTCCATTTATCTCTGAAAAACTTCCAGGCAAGGTCTCGGCCATGTGGATTTCGAGCGACATGGATTATCACATCAATTGCATCTTGATCTAACACCACCTCAGAATTCAGTGATAGATTCAGAAGCCTTTAAGGACAGAATTGTAGAAAAACTTTTAGCCCAATAACTTAAACATTTTTATAAAATTATAAAAATTACATGCATTAATTTGCCATATTCTTTAAAAGAACAGTCCTGTGTAAACTACTAATACAACTTAGCAACAGAACAATTTTCTATTTATAAAAGGGGGAAGAGCAAATTCATAACATTTTAATTAGCTCATTAATTAAGTTTTGAAAAAAATCTTGCGGGTGAAGAAATCACAATTTTGTTCTGATGCTATCAACTCACTTTAAAAAAATCTTTATAGTAAACACTTCCTTTTTCAATGAAATATTGTCCTACAATTTAGTGAGAAACAAAGGTACCTCTTTCGATTCAATTACCTTTAGTCATGTCAACATGGCAGTTTTCCTTAGCTATAGAAGATACATCTTAGAGTAACTAGTATATATTTGAGGAAATAAAATCAAGTTCAGTGTAGTTTGATTAACAGAGAGTACTCTCATTACACAAATAAATTTAGAAAATTAATTGACCCACCTATTTAATAAGTTCCTGTCATCACTGCAAGTTAAGGCTTCCAATAATATTTTCTTCTCAGAAACTGCTGTGGTGGAGTGGAATTTCATCCATATGAATTCCCAGACATCCTCATCTAGTAGTGAAACTCCTGTACAGTAGACGATGTCTCTAACATTCAGTGGTATTCTAAAGAAGCAACCCATGTTGGTTTTCTGTTAATTAAAAGCTTCACAGCATTGAAACTAAAGACAGATGCTGATTTACTACAGTCAGTTTGTTTTTTTTTAATTTTTTTAAAGATTTTATTTATTTGAGAGAGAGAGAGAGAGAAACAGCATGAGAGGGGGGAGGGTCAGAGGGAGAAGCAGGCTCCCCGCTGAGCAAGGAGCCTGATGTGGGACTCCATCCCAGGACTCCAGGATCATGACCTGAGCCGAAGGCAGTCACTTAACCAACTGAATCACCCAGGAGCCCCTACAGTCAGTTTTTAAAAAAGATGATTTTGTTGATTAGATTTTACCTGAAAGAGAATAATACTATATAGTAACAATATTCAAAAATATTGGCAATTGAATGATGTAAAATAATGTATTTTGAATGCAAGTTTTATTTCTACTCTTGAAACTATATTTAAAAAATCACGGGACGTCTGGGTGGCTCAGTCAGTTAAGCCTCTGCCTTCAGGGTCCTGGGATCTAGCCCTACATCGGGCTCCCTGCTCAGCTGGGAGCCTGCTTCTCCCTCTGCCTCTGCCGCTCCCCCTGCTGCTCCCCCTGCTTGTGATCTCTCTCTCTCTCCCTCTCTCTCTGTCAAATAAATAAATAAAATCTTTAAAAAAAATCAGAACACAAAGGCTTAAAAAAACAATGCAAACAGGATGCTTTATATTTCCATCAACATTAATACACTTACCAACCAAACATTTTCTCTCATAATTGGGAGACCCAAGAATGACAAGAAAGCACAGGCTGAAGAGACTAATTTGAATAAAACAAACATTTTCTCCTAAAATCATAGACAAGTCTCCCTAAAATTAGTTTTCTCAAATAGGTCTTCACATTTTGGAACCTAGAAGATTACCGATAGAGATAATAAACAGATAAAACATAAAGTAATAAATTCTGAGAAAGTAGAAATTTCTTTTTCCCTACATTTATAAAAGTGACTATAAAAATAGACCAAATTTGACTTGGACTCCAAAATAAATATTACGGTGGGAAACTGTGAGTGGATTTAATTACTCTTGACTATTTATAAGTTGTAAATGCTCATGTTTACTTTACCATAGCAATTTTTTACTAAATATTGTTCTCTCAAGTCTCAGAATATATCCCACATTTTAAAAACCAAATTCTCCGAAAGAACACTAGAATACTTACAAAAAGTCAAAGAATACATGTCTGCTTTGTGTCATATTCAGTGATCTACTATTTAAATTTCTCACTTATAATTTGAATTTGGCTGATTAAGAGGTGTTTTCTCTGGGTAGCAAGATAAAATAATCTCTTCTAAAGATTTAGGACCTTGATTGATGGTTAAAACACTGCTATGGTTGAAGGGGTATTTAGAAAACAGGAGGAAGTGTCTGAATGACCACCAGTAAGATAAGCTTCATCTCATTCTGTTAAGCAGCTAAGTAGGGCTACACTCAGAATATTGAGGATTGTGTTTCAGGATACCACAATGCTTATATTTGCTAGAAGTATCATACAAAATTAATTGTTCCCAGAAATGCCTAAAACTATATTATTCTGTCTCTTCCTAGAAGTAATTTGGAGTGTTTGGAAAAAAGTTACTTTAACCTTGCTAACTGAAGCCTTTTTTCTTTGTGGTATTAGAAGGCAAGCACTCTGTTTGTTTTGTTTTTAAAGGAACACAGACATCAGAAGAAACCAGCCAAGAACTTCAGAAAACATTGCTACCACGTTCAATCATGGTAGATAGGATACAGGATTACAAATATGCTTCCATCCTTATTAACTATAATAAAAATTTAAGAAACCTCGTCTTTCTCTAAATCAACAACTAGAAAAAAGGATGAGTCTTTTCTACCAAATATTATAGGCTACAGAGTAAAACACTGTATAATTGTTATGACTTTGGCCAAGAGATCAACAGAAACATTTGCAAGAAAAAACAATAAAATGTCTACTGAAATCATCAGCTCATAAATCAATGTATATTTTCTTTTTTCTCAATATATATTTTCTTAATGTTACACCTAATGGAAAGTCATTAAGCTATTAATATACTAAAGAGAATATAGGGAGAGAGCCCATTGAATTAGGTTTTTTACTGCCTATGAAATCCATCTCCAATATCAATGGTTTCAAGTAGAAAAAGCATACAGAAATATAGAAAATGCAAAAAAAAGGTATTAACTATATTCCTTAGAAATAACTTGACTGCCATATATCAGAGTCACTAGCAATAGCCCATATTTTGTTATTCAGTAGATGTTGCTGGCTGATGCAGAACTGTGTAAGATGCACATACGAATGAATAAATGGACTGGCCCATCCAAAGCCCTGGGCGCTGGCTAGAGGAGCACGAGAAGCAGGAAATAGCAATTCTGTGCAATACCATGTTCCAGGTTACACATTTTATTTAGTCTATATAATATCATGATATCTGCATTATAAACTTCTTTTTGCAGGAGAGGGAACTCTGTTCTCAGAGAGAATATTTTGCACTATCACCACTATACAGTAAACTGAGATCCAGGATGATCTGTACATGAAAGTCTTTCCCATTTTTATCAGCTTAGAGATGGCTATGACAACAGAAGTATGATACATTGTTTTCTAATTAGTGGTAGTCATCAGAGTAATATGGACACATCCAACTTACCATGCTCTCAGTGCTGAACTGGCCACAAGGTCCCGCTAACCTTTTTTTTTAAGTTAATTTTCTAATACACAGTTAAATCAGTCTCTTTGAGAAATATTCAATATGGGCAAGACTGGATTTCCAACAGTAAGTATCCATGGTCCCCACCAGCACTGAAGCGATACTTGTTAAAATGCAGCCTCTGGGCGAGCATAAGGACATAGGTGAGCAGTGTACTTAAGGAACTGCTCTATGGCAATCTGGTCATACATACAGCACAGAGAAAAAAATCTTAAAAGGGCACTCAGTAATAAAATGCTGGATAAAATGACAGACCCCCCTGAAGGAATCTAGCAAAAGTTATCCTGGGCAAAGGAGGCCTTTAAAAGCAAAGCTGCCCAGAATAGGGGCAGATTCTGGATCTCAAGCTGCAGTCCCAAACCAAGAGAGAGACCCCATAATTTGGATTTGCTCTGCCAGAAGCTGCAGGTCAACTTTTCAGCCTTATCAGCAGCTGTCCCTCTGTGCATAGCAGATGTATCAAATTTGATTACTATAAAAATGAGACACACATATGTTTACATATATAACTTCAAGCCTGTGGATGGGCCATTGAAAAACCGCCCTCGGTCTCAGTTGCAAATCTCCAAACTCTCAGGAAAGAAATAGCTCTATTAGCAGATGCCATGCGAATGTGCTACTTTCGGTTCACAGGTCTCCTTCGAAGGGCAAGGACAGAGCTGATTAACCGGAGAATACCGCTCTGATTTTTCGAGCATCTCTTCCCAGGGCATCCACTCCTCAACTTCCTTACCCACCCACCAACTAAGGAGTCAGTGGATAGTTCACAACATTATTGTCCTCATTGCTGAAAATAAAACAAGACTGGTGAGCACTGAATTTGCTAAGGGCCTTGGTTCCCAATGACTTCCATTGTTAATGAAGCCCCTTTTGTTGCTAAATTTGTAAAGATGTTCTAATAACATTTTAGCAAAATGATTGCTCCGGGGACAGTTTAAGATCTCTTTGTACAAACCAAAGTCATTAAGGAACAAATGAAAAGGCTCATTTGTTTGGAAAGCATGGGCTGAAAACCCCACAGAACCCAAGGACCCATAGTTATGAGCAGTACAAATGAGTTTTGCGAGATTCTTGATATCAGGATTACAGGGAGGCATGGCCCCTTCTCATGGACATGGAAGTTGTTTATAAGAATGTGAATATCCCATGGTCATTTCTTTTAAACTGCTGCCTCAGAAATAAATCTTTTAATGGAATTTTATTACCTAGAGAAGGAAAGCTGTGCTTATTTTTCTCTCTGTGTAGTAATCCATATACAGGACCAGGAAGCTAGTCTCTCCTATCCGCCTTCGTAGGAGATGAACGGAGGAATGCTTAGCCAAAAGGAAGTGTCTATCTTCTCGAGGAAAGAAATTTATTTTAGAAAATTATTTGATGCAGAAAATTATTACCTAATTAGTGTAACTTGTACTATAGTTTTTATTCTATTCTCATTTTAAATAGGCTCATGACAAAGTTCATTTGTATTGTAAAAGTTTTGAAAGCAAAACAGTTTTGAAATTGTAACAGTTGTCATCTTGAAATAATCTATTTTGTATTTTGGTGATATGTTGAACCTTTTTTTACTTTGCCAAAAGCAAATGCATGAAAATGAAATGCTTTCGGGTAGAAGTTAAAAAAATTTAGTAGGTAGAAAAATAGAGGGATTTTAAAAATTTAGAAAAATCTAGAAAATTTTTTTTACTGAGTTAAATAATGATGGTGAAATGGGACTAGTATTTTAAATCTTAGTAAATTGGTATTTTAGTTATTAAATGGAAGTTTGTGAAGTAGGTTGATAAATTAACAGACAAATTTCTGAAGATTTTGCTATAAAAATTTTCTTTGTTGTAGGTGTTTTTTAAGTTAAAAAAATCAGGACACATCTAAAATAACAATAAGGGACCTGTTTAAGATATAAATAGCAACAGAGAATATGTCATAGATTAATATTTAATGATATGATAAAATACATTATTTAATATGATGAACTGTATTATTAAGGATGAACATAACATACATAATACGACTATATTAAGTGAAAAAATGTGTATATTAGAAAGAAAGACTAAAAGAAAAAACAAGAGAATATTAACATTTGCGTCTGGGTTGAGGGATTACAGTTAACTAGTCTTTCTTTTTTTAATTCACATATTTCAAATTTAATCATTTAATAAATTTGACAATTACTTTGGAAATAAGTAAATGTATAATTACATTTATAAAGACAAAATTCTATTACTATTAGAGTAAAACATATTCCAATATAGAAAAACATTGTTGAATAATATGTAGAAACAATTCTGATGATACAGTTAAAATATCTCCCAGGGGAAATTATACAGGCCAAAGGAAAAAAAGTCATACTATTTTAAAATATAAATTTTGATGCTTAATCATGGTAGGGGTCTATTTTTAAGCAGGTTCTCAGTAGACCTAATTTGGCCAATAAATGCCTCTAGGACCGGGCGAGTCAAGGTCATTGCTTTGGGTTTCATTTTTCATCCTAATTGGACAGGGCTAAAGTACATGAGTTCTCAAGTCCCTTCCTGCTCTGTTAGTACAAGATTCTTTTCATTAGCAGTTGTATTAACATTGAAATGCGGATTTAATTATTTTCAAAGATAATGAAAAAAATTTCTCAAATCACTAGCCTCTCTCAGAGCACCTATTTCTTTCAGTGGCACTACACATTAATTTGGCCTGTGGCCTACCGTTTAATTAATTTTAATTAATTTGCAGTTAATTAATTCATTTGAAAGATCATTCGTCTAATCTAAAAGTTAAAAGACAGCTTTGGTTGAGGCTTCCTCATCAATACTCTAAATCTTGTTTGACCTTATAAGTACTAGTACTCTTACTTCTTTCAGGGCAATCGTTGACTTTAAAATATCAGACTGAAAAATAACCCGCATTTACGAAGGTTGACCCTCTTCATAGTATGCCCTACTGCTATCATTCTTTGTCCCTTGGCTGCTCCCAAGAAAGCTATCTTGAATAAAACTTAAAGCTGTTTAGAAAGAACATCTGATCTTTTGCACCTAAGCAGCAGTTTCCTCATCTGGAAAATGGGGAAAACCATTCCTTACAAGGTTATTACAATGATTAAATGAGCACAGTGCTTGGTACATATCTGGAGCTCAGTATGGGCATTATCTAAATGCCATGCATAGCCAAGTACAGGGTATGTAGAAAACTGTCTCAATTTGTAGTAAGGATATTCCTCCTCATTATTTTTATTACTGTTATTAGTAGTATGAAGTGGCAACAAATATCTCCATATTTCCCAAAAGAGTACAGGACTAGAAAGAAAGAAAGTTTTCAGACAACCTCACTACAGGTGAATGAGTAATTATAAAAATCATGACTGGCAATACATTAAGGCATTATAATAAAACATAGTTTTATAATCCCACCTAACTTCACCAGTATACTTGTCAATCAAACATACCACCAAATCCATATCAAAACCCTGGCACCCAGAAGCAGTACTATTTCATAGTATCTCTACAAGGCCCCTAGCAAAGAATCCCAGGTGAAGTGTGCATCAGGGACCTTTGGAAAGAACACTGGGCTGCAGTGCTCTGGGCTGGGCACCTGTGGCGAAGCAGCTGGGGCTGCTCTTTTTCCAGAGACTTCTCTCACTTGTGTCCACACCATGCCCGCTCATTCCCACTGAAACTTAAGCATAACAAAAGGGACACTAAAACCTCGGAACAAAGGAAAAGGCAGTTCAAAGCCAGTCTTTGTGGCCCTTTGGACCTCAAAACTTAGAGGTGGATCCACCACGAGGATAACAGACCAACTATATTTAAAATTACTGTGTTCTGGGGCACCTGGGTGGCTCAGTCATTAAGTGTCTGCTCTCGGCTCAGGTCATGATCCCAGGGTCCTGGGATCGAGCCCCGCATCAGGCTCCCTGCTCAGTGGGAAGCCTGCTTCTCCCTCTCCACTCCCCCTGCGTGTGTTTCCTCTCTCCCTGTACCTCTCTCTATCAAATAAAAAAAAAAAATCTTAAAAAAAAGATGTTTAAAAAAAATTAAAAAATAAAATTACTGTGTTCTGAAATGTTCAATACCTCTTTATGTTTGAGTCTTGCATATTTGCAAAGAGGCATATGCCGCTCTTTCCATATGAAAGGAAAAAGGATGGTTGAAGGGGGGCTCACTTAACTGTTACTATACAGAGTTTATCAAAAGATTATATTTTAAGATAACAGCACTCTTTTTAAATGGCTTTTATAATTAAAATAATTGTACTTTAAAAGAGACATTTACTTTACTTAAGCTGAAATAATTTACATGACATTACATTTTAAACTTTTAAGTCCCATGTATAAAATAGCTATTACTGCTACTGGGTAGGAAGGAAGAGGGATGATGAGGGTAAATATTTAGGTTATAAGATCACTTTATAAAATATAATTGCTAAAGCACAAAAACTTAAGAACCCAGGTGGCCCAGACAACATTACCAAGAACAGGATAAAAAGAAGGAGACATCAAAGAAAAGGTAGAAAGAAAGAACACAAGTGAGAAATATTCACAGAGGCCAAAACATTCAGCATGATGATGACAAAGACAGGCAATGACAAAAACCCACAAAAAGGTAACAGAAAACAAGCAAACAAACAAAAATTAGAGAATTCGTGACTGGACTTGTTTAAACTGTTTCTTTGTCCCGGATTTTAACCACTCACTCCACTGAAAAGCCTAGGACATTGTTATTTAACATTTCACAACTCAGAACCATTATGACATCCAGAATCAATTATATCCATGAGCGCTCAAAAAAATCAAACTGCTTTATAACAAAGGTAGAAAAATTAAGCTATCTCTGATGACTCACTCTGAAACAGTGAGCAGCAGGTTGCTAGTATAAATAGTTCTAAGAGCATAGCATCATTTAAAACTTAAGAGGTATACAGTTGTAGTAGATGTTGTGAAATAGATGATAAATTGCCCTATTTATAGATGCCTGTGTTAGAGATGAGATTGTTTCCTGATTACCGGGTGCCCATTATCCATGGCTTCTCAAGGAACCTGCTCTGTCTTAATCTGTGATATTTAAGTTTCTTTCATTGGGCTCTGGCCATAGCACTGTAAAGCCAAGTGCCACCTGGGATAAGAAGTCTAAACTTACATACATATGATTGTGATGTCTGAATCACAATAATTAGGAATCTGTATGTTAACTATGAAGACACAAGATGATGATGGAAACCACACATTAGAAACATCAACAATCCATAAGCTCTGTGCTCATTCAAATCATGACCCAGGACTGAGTGTTTATAAAAACCCCACTGGATGATATTGGGCTCCACCTTGACAAATAATTCTTATTGCCCAGGCATAATTTATAGCAACATTCATTGTCTTTTGTATTCTTTGTAGAAAGGTTGAAAATTACACAGATTTATTGTACCATCAAAATACTACTTTTATAAATGGGAGGGCCTGTGCAAATGTGGTTTACTTTCTTTCCTAATGCACTGTCAAGGTCACTGAGGTTAACAAGGCTGTTTCTCCAGCCTGGGAAGAATCAACTATGGCAATTTAGTTAATTTTTTTAGGCATAACTACTAAGCTGTCATGGGTAGGCAATAAGTAATGTGTCTTTCTCAATAGCAAGGGCCCCAACTAAAAATAGATTTTACTTTGGCCAAAGTAAATTTTACAACATGTAATTCTGTGGGTTTTCAGAGATTTAACTGGCAGATTCATTACACACAAAAAAACACTGTACTTTTTAAAATAGAGAAGTATTCTTATTCATATCAAATCCTAGATGTTCTATGGTTTCACTTTGACCCTCCTGTGAAAAAGCAGTGAAATCCACGGTAAACTTCATACATGTGTGTGTGCGCTTGAAGGTATAAGGATAGATATAATAAAATTTGATAATTAAAAACAGTTAAAAATAATTTATTCCTATTAAAAAAGGTAACAGAAAATTATTGGGGAAAAAACCCCAACAATCAGCGTTCTGGAGGAAAGGGGAATGGCAAGAGTGGATGACAAAGTTACAAAATAAGGCAAAAGGCATATTTTGCATTGGCAAAGGATAAATCTAAGAAACACACATATCTTAAAAAGTCACCACAAATTTTATGATTTTCTGAAATAACAAATGTATATTTGCACATATACATGTAACTGGCAGGTACTAGCTGTAGCATTGATGTGTATGACAAGAACAGAAAGCAGAATATATATTAGATAACCTGTGCTCTATATTGCAGAATAAAATAAGCAGTGTTTATGTATATACGAAAATAAAATAGAAGTCACATGAATTTTTTCTATTTGATTTTTTAATTATAAAAAGAATCTCAAATCATGAAAAAGAAAAAAAGAAGAGACTCTTTCAAAATATTTAGAAGGGATCCTAAAACATGAGCATGGGTTCTTTGCTGTGAATTTTAGGGGATATCTCTACATAATTATTCTATTTTCATACCACTGACCACCCCATATATTTTTTTACACATTTACAAAAATAATTTTATGAACACTGATGATAGTTTTGTCTGAATTTTGGGAGGACTAAGAACTGTCTTCTCAGTATCTCATTCTTGATGAAAATCTTAAGAGCAGGAAGAAGTCAGTGGAAGTTAAAAGTTGAACTTGCTATCTGTAGCGTCCCTTGATATTCCATCAAAGAAAGAAAAACAATGCAAAATGTTGATCATAAACGAAGTTTTGAATAGGAAGCAGAGGCTAAAGGTGTGCGTATTAGTTTACTAGAGCTGCCATAACAAAGTACCACAAACTGGATGGCTTAAAACAACAGAAATCTCTTCTCTCACAGTTCCTATAGCTAGAAGTCTAAAATCAGGGGTGTCAGTGGGATTGCTTTCTTCTGGAGGCTCCGCAGAATCTGTTCTATGCCTCTCTTTTAGCTCCCGTGCCTCCAGCAATCCTTGGCATTCCTTGGTTTGCAAACCCATTACTTCAATTTCTACCTCTGTCTTCACATGAGTTTCCCTCCGTGTCTCTCTGTGCCTTCTTTTCTGTCTCTTATGAGTACCATCACCACTGGATTTAGGGCTTACCCTAAATCCATGTGAGCTCATTGCAAAGACCCTATTTCCAAATAAGGTCATATTCACAGATAGTGTTTAGGATTTAGACATATCTTTTGGAGGCCACTATTCAACCCACAACAGTGTGCATGCA
Source organism: Zalophus californianus (assembly GCF_009762305.2). Taxonomy (NCBI): domain Eukaryota; kingdom Metazoa; phylum Chordata; class Mammalia; order Carnivora; family Otariidae; genus Zalophus; species Zalophus californianus. The sequence goes on from NC_045603.1 coordinate 44,450,115, forward strand.
CTTTTATTTTTCTTGTTATTGCCAAGAAGTTACAAGTCATCCAAGTTCTTTCTCACTTTTAGATATTTTAAGATATATATACATATATGTGAATACATATATATATCACAAAATATAAAATATATATATCACAAAACAGTATTTGATGCTTGTAGAGCATTTTCCATCAACATTATCACAATATTAAGTAAATATTATAACACTATCATTAGAAAGCCTAACATGAATTATTTTCATTTTCATTTTGAGCTAGAATGAATTACATGTATAGAATCAGTCCTAAGTCTTAATCACAAGGGGGAGAAATAAACAAAAAGGAAATGTTGCTAATGTTGCTGAATCTTCTCAGTGTTTATATTATTTTTGGAAAATGTGGAGGAAATTTCTTCTTTATGGTGGTTGGTAGCAGTTGTCATAAACCTGAATCTGAATCTATTACTATAATCCACTCTCTGTGAGTAAGTAAAAATGTTTTGGAAACTGCAAATATTTTTGTTGGTTCTCCAGCTCTGGCTTAGTAAATACTACTGATCACTACTGTGAGTGAATCAACATTGCTCCCTATGTTGCCCATGGAAATCCATATTCACTTAGCACTTGTACTGTGACAAACAGTCAGGCAGTTAAAATAGAGCTATTCTATAAGTAATCAATAAGCATATCTTTTGATAGATGGCACAAAAGTTCAATAACACTATGCTTGAAGTTGGTATAATATCAGGCAAACAATACTAGCATGATAGGAAAATGACTATTGGCAGAAATGGGGGAAAAACCAATTATATTGAAAAGAAAAACAATTTAAAAAATTAAATCAAGTCACCTTCAAAAGCATGTTTCTGTAAAAATTAAAATAACTTAAAAAAATACTATTGACTATTTGCTTCTATGCATGGCTGTAATAGAATTTAAAAAAAAATGTCAGGAAAAAGAAAACAAGTGTAGGATTATTTCTGCCTTTTAAATTAGAATATAAAATTGTTAGTGTATTTAGATTAGAAACTAAATATGACTATATGAAAATGAATAAAAATATGCACTTACTGAAGTTATATTAGCTCTTGAGGCAATTAAACTCCCTGCTACACCAAGAAGTAAATTAAAAAAATACATCCAGATTAGTTAGTCCCTCAAGTAGGTCATTTAGTCAAATATTTATCTCATGATGGACTGAACTAAGCCAGCATGTATTGAATTCTCCAAATGGCAAGGAAAAGTGGAACTCTCGGTGTGATTCTAGAGAAGCTTTGGGAGAAGAGAGATAATAAAGCCCTCTTCTGTACACAGGTGTAGCCATTACTTGAGGACTCTTAATAGATGACCTCTACTTCCACAAATGGTAAATCACATAGGATTACTGATTATGAACGAGATTTCTAGTTTGACAAAGGAATTCACAATTGGATTAATTCAGATAGCAAGCACACTTACTACACTTCATATATTATTTTTCTTCTACATAGGTTTTCCAAAACACTTTTGTTTGGTAACATACTCTAATTTAGAAGAACAATTTCCTAAAGCATAATCAGTTAACTGGGATTTTTGCTCTTCTCAGCAAATAAAAACAAAACAAACATGATTAACTGGAAAAAAAATTGCAAGACTTGCAGAGGATGTCCTTGGGTTAGTACAGTTGCTGCCCAAACAGTGACGGTTTTGGAAAGTACCAAGACTTTAATCTTGAGAAATGATGTTGAGGAAGAAGGCCATTCCTGTACCCTGTTTCTTTTGGGTAACATCTTTCTCTCTCTGCCTGATGAATGTGTATTTGTCCCGTAGACCTCAGGTCAGTTCTCACTCTGCAAGAATGTCAACTCACTGATAGGTCAAATTGTCCTTTTCTTAGAAATCTCCCTTCTGGCTTCTCAATACAGTTAAAATCTTAAAGTGTTTGTATGACATCTGATTAGTCTCAGTCTATCCCACTGGACTGTAAGCTCCAGGAAGGCAGAAACTGTCCTTTTGTTCATCACTGGATCTCTGGTGTCTTTTAGTACGATGCCTGAGATGCAGCAGAGGCTCAAGATATATTTAGCACATGAATCAAATAGTGTACAAGTCTGAAATAATATTGATTGGATTAAGGAGATATATTACTATGGAAAAAATGTGCAATACTACTTTATTTTAGAAATGAAGCTGAAAGCTAAAAACCAAGTCAACTATTAACCAGATATTCCATTATCCAAAGGTGGACTGAGGAACGTAGCCCTGTAATACTGCATGGGTCACAGTGAGGGAGGAGGGGTGTGGCATATTAAATATGTATTAGCTTTGAAGAACTACAGAGGGATAAATTGATAAGAGGTTAATGGTAGTGATGATTTTGATGGTAATTGTGAATTATTCCAGAGGTTCTCATACCACTTTCTGCTTTAAATATTTTCATGAGCAACTTTTAAATCTCTGTGCTAGGGTTACACAGGCAACAATTCATAACCAGGTAACTGGCCGTTAACTACTGAAATATACAAGTCCTAGGGCAGAAAGATGATGGAAGGGAAGTGACTACCTGTTGTTTTATTTTCGAAGTATATGATAAAAGTGAAAAATATGTGTGCTCAAATTTTGCATTGGGGAAAACTAGTCAAAATACTTTTTTTAAAATCAGCATTACAAACATTTAAGTAGGTAATTCACTATATTTTTCCCCTCAGCTCAATGGGTCTGTTACGAAGAATGTTCAGGGTAGCATTTTGCATGAAGTTCTCTATTAACCAGTGCCCCAACTGTGGACAGTAAAAAATAAGGCAAACAATGACAGTACATGATGCTGTGCTATCTCACATGCAAGCAAAAACGTAAATGACTAAAAGCACAGGTCAATCAATCTTGAGCTACTTAACATAGTCTACTGAGAATAGGACTACCTTTTACAGCATCCTCCCTAAACTCTTAGAAATTAAAAATGAAATAATTTCTAATATTCTGATAAAAAAAGAAAGGTTTCTAGGCCAGGTGTTAGTTAAGAGTTAAAGAGGATATAGAACTTGACTTGTAAAAGCAGGTTTGGTTTAATGTAGAAAAATAATTCTTTGAGTTAAATTTTTAAATACGTATGAGAAAATCATAAAAACTATTCTGAAACTAAGATATAAACTGCCTATTTCGCAAGGTAAAATAGTGTAGAAATAGTGGGATTTTTTTAAGGAGAGATAAGTTTTAAGAATTGTACGGGTTCCTGGGGACATATTTATAAGAATAAATTCCAGGCATATTTTTACCCTATCCACTGTTTTCAGATATTTGTATCTATAGATAGATCTCTATCTTCAAATAGATAAAATTCTTTGCCTTCATAGTGAAAAGGATTAATAATAAATTTAAAAATATGAACATTGGTAGAGGGAATAAAACAACTTTCAGAAGACACCATAAATGTTGAGCTTCAAGGGCTACAACTCATGTCTGGATGATACCCAGCTATTCAAAATTGTGATTTCTCAATTCTTCACCTTTGCTCTCCTTATGTTACATTCTCCCCCTAAACATTCTAATCTATCACTCATTCCTTCCATTTCTACCCACCTCCTAGTGTCATGACTTTCCTTATCCCCAGAGATAGGTGCTCCTAACTCTGGGGGTAAGCAAAGATTTCTTAAAGAATACCTAAGGATATGGGTACGTTTACAGCAATCAAGTTCCACATTCTAAACTTTCATATGGATACTTCTCTTTTCATAAAAACCCTTCTCCCACTTTCCTTCATTTTCCAGGAGAAAGGTATATTTCTCTTGAACTCATCTTGCATCTTCCGAGGGTACATTGTACTGCAATATCAAATAAAAATTCTAAATATTGGTGTTGATATCTAGAAAATGAGTTTTCGATTTTTTAAATTCTTTGCTTCCATCAAAATTGAAGAAGGGTCTAATCAAGTTGTCAGGTGATAATTTAAAAATTTTGGTGATAGATTACTATGTAATTTTCGGCATAACACTTGGAAAAACAAAAGAACTGGGTCACACTGCTGTAACAAAACACCTCCCATTCCTATCTATTTATTTTTATGTATAAAGTTTCTCAGTACTTTAACATAAAAATCAAATAGAATTGATGGTGAAACTTTTCTCATTCTAGCAGTGGGTAGTATTTGTGAATATATAAACTGGTTCAGGAAAAAGACCAATCTCAATTTTAACATTCATATTTAACAATTTTTATGTTTGGAAATTACAGAGTTTGCCATGTATTTATGTTGATCAATTATATACAAGTAATCACTGTAATAAAAACTCAATTTTGAAAAAAAGTAACATAGGATTTTATGACACGAAAAAATTATGTGCGTATATGTCTGTATGTGTTGTACGTATATATTTCCTATTGCAGAAAACTATGATAGGGTGATCCAAAAAGGATTATCTAGCAAAGATATAGTAGAATACAATTTGGGGGAGGAGAAAATAATAATATAAAATTTGTGGCTGTTAAGTAAAAACATAAATTATATTTTTAAATGGCTAATGGGGATATTAAAGTAGCTAGGGTGTTTCAATTCCATTGAATACATTTAGGGGTTTGAAAGAATTTTGTTTAAAAAAATGTCTATTTATAATATGCTGAAAGGTGAATCCTTGCAATTATTTACAAGTATGATGGAGAGTTTAGGATAGAGACTGAAAAATGTTGTCTTTGGCAATTCGTATGTATAAATGTTTGAGCTCTAGTGGATTATTCTAGTGGACTATCATTAATGCCTTCCTTTTTTACCCTTTATATGCAAGCAATCATTAACTCCTCTCTCTCTTCCTTCTTCAGTCATGCTCAAATATGTCCTCTTCATTTCCACCACTAGCTCTCAGGGCTGGAAGTTTTCCCTGGTCTCTGATCTGGTCAAATTCCCATGACATTCTCTCAGAACACCACAGGCTTCTTGATTGCATTTCTCTGAGTTTCATGTTTAGGTGTGTGTGTATCTGAACAATTTCTGTTTCCCTCCTACACTGTCCCTGCCTCCACACAAATCTTTAGGGTATGTCAGGGCATGAACCACATATTCTCGATGACAGGGAAGTAACAGGGGCAGGCATCAGCTGAATGAAGGGACTTTGCCTTCCAAGTGTCCAGCACGGTGTCGACACATCATAGCTGCTCGATACACACTTACTGAATAGGTGAATAAATGAAAACGCACCCTTTAAATTGTACAATAATCAAATAACTTATAATAATAATCAAAAGAGAACCAACAGTGGACATATCAGGAGGAAATTATATGATTTATGTTCATGGGCAGGGAGTATGAAATTTTGGACTGTTACATCTAACGTAAGCCCTGGAGATTTGGGGGCAATGGCCTTGCTTGAGAAACAGGGTTGAGACTTGGAGTAAACATGGACTCATCAAAAGCCACAGCTATTGACAACCTAGCTGTCTAATGACATCACCATTACAATTAGAAGCAAACCTAATTCTTCACCCCAGCCCACGGAGTTTTGGACAGCCCTGTCCTTTCCATTATTCCGTACAGACTCCCTGCTGGCTTCACTCATCTGCAAAATGCATATGCTGGTAACTGAGCAGAAAAATGGCAGGTCTGGCTGGTATAACTTTAGCCTATGAAAATCTATAGTAGGACGTTCATACTAAGAAGAATATAAAAAGCAGTGTACAGGACCAGGGAAATAGGACCATAATAACTCGGGAACATGGACAGTAAGTTAGGATCCATGTTTTTAGGGGAAGAAAACATGAGGTTTCTGAACCAGATATACAGACCAAAGCAAAAAGCGCCTTTTGTCTGTCCTCCTTTGTGTTTTCACATAAGAAAAGCAAATATTGATGGGCAGAGAGAGACATAAAGGAAGGGAGCTGAACTGGAGCTCTTTACCTATGAGATACAATGAGATATGGCAGATGGAGGGACACGAGCAGCAGATGAAGGGGAGGGAAGAAAAAGAAACATTTTACCTAGAGGCCAAGCCAAGCAGTATTTCTTAAAGCAGGAAGAAAAGGGCAAACATCCCCATGCTCCTATTTGAGAATCCCTATGGTAATACTTTGTTTTATATTTTATATTACAGGTCACATGCTTATAACTCCCAAACTTACAGAGAAGATCAAATAATGAGGGCATTCTATACATGTTCTGTACTGCTCTATTCTATACTTATTCCTACTTTCCCCATTTAAAACTTACACCACCCACCTGTATGGTCAAAACAAGTAGAAGGCAACTCCAAAGATGATTCACGTTTTATGATTTCCTATAAAAGCCAAATAATAAATAGGCATTCTTTTGTATAATTCTTATGACTTGTTCGGTTAGTAATATCACTGTTGTTTTTCAGATGATGAAACCAAGTGATTTGCGCCTCAGGTCATTTAATGGCACAGCTGCATTTTGATCACTGGTGTCTTTGACTTTGAAGACAGTAGCTTTTCCCTACACCAGTGGTTCCCAAAGACTGGTCCCCAGACCAGCAGCATCAGCATCACACAGGAACTTGTCATGAATACATGGTCTTAGGCCCCATTCAACCTACTGAATCAGAACACTGGGGGTGGGGTCAAGCAAACCCTTTCACAGGTCCTCTCAATGATTCTTACACATTGACCAGACGTGGGAACCATGGGCTTATGTCATGAGCACAACCTGCATTCAACTACGGTTTATACTCTTTGCAGAGAGTATTTAAGTTCTGGTGGGTGTCCTTTTTAAAATCACCTTCTTTTTAAATCATTTTAAAAATGATTTAATTTTTAATTAAAAAATTAAAAATTAATTTAATGAATTCTTCCTTCTTTTTAAAATCATTTTTGAACAAACATATATTACTGATATATGGTAATTTGACATACCGCCACAGCATCACATGCGGTCAGGTTAGAAGGGCAGGCAGTCTGGGAAAGGAATCCCAGATCCACTGCCTGTTGTCATACAGTCTTGGCAAGTTATATAACTTTTGTGAGTTTTGGATTTGTCTTCTATAAAAATGAAATAAAAATGATGAGATCATGCACAAAAAGCAGTTGAAATGTACTAACTGCTCAATAAATAAATATATCTTTCATTATGATCATCATTAAAGACAACAATACCAGTAACATTATAATGAATTGCATGAGTAGTGAAGTTTATGTATTACGTATGTCGCAAAGCTCCAGAGATGCTCCTCCGCTTATAATTTTTAGTATGGAAGGGCCCTAATTTTTCCGTTTTCAAAATGATTTCCAATACATTTCGATTCAATATACATTTTTGATATCCCATAATGTAGAAGGTACTCCACTGTTTCAGGATATTTTCTAAGTAGAGTAATGATACCAGTTATCAATTAATCTTTTAGGGAATGGATATCAGTATCTATTGAATATTTTTTAAAAATTAAATACTTAAAATTTTTGTTCTGTATTGGCTTAAAGCTTTAAATTGTATCTTTTAACATTATTTGAAAAATAATACATTTTCACAAAATTAAGAGGCTGTGTTATTATGGACACACATTTAATTTCAGATTAAATTGCTTATTAAAAAAACCCCATATTACCATATTGTGATCTCTGTATAGTTAATTGTAGAATCTCAATAGTGTTTTAATACAGAAATTTTCAAATAATAATTCACCTACAGTAATAATATAATCCCTATATTTTACTGAGTGAAGCTTATGCCAATTATTTCTTGTTTATTTGTACTAATCAGTGACAGAAACCAATTTCTGTCCCTTTTATTATTGTTTTTTAATACATGCAAAAGGCTATCATCTTCTCTATGTCTTTTTTTTAGAGTGAAATTTTCAGATCTCATAACCTCCTCTCACAGCTCGTGTTTTCGAGATCTTTTTATCATTTGTATTGTTCTCTACTGAATGCTTGGCAATTTGTCTTTTTTCTGAGATGTGGTATTCTGCTGAACTCAGTCCCCAAATCACAGCCTGACAAGACCTGAATGTAGCTCATCTGTTTTGATGCATGACATCACCATTACAATTCAACACACTGCAGCATTTGAATATATTAACAGGGATCAGAATTTGGACTCATTCAATTTATCATTCACTGTAATTTTTGAATTTTTCTCTCCCTGCTATTAGCATCTCTAGCTTTGCAACACACTTTTTGGTTCCATTACCTTTCCCAACACCAACTTTCACATCCATTCTATCTTCCTAAATCCAACCTCGCTGATTGGGCCTATCTCCCCAGCATAACAAGATTGGGCTGTAAAGTAGCAGAGCACCCCAGATTCACAATCCCTGCTTGTTCTTTAAATTTATTAGCATACATATGCAGCATCTCCCAAAACGTTTTATAAGTATCCTATTGCATTACCCCGGGAGGCTTTTCTTAAGGATGATTTTTAAGGTGTGAAAGAGTTAAACAAACAAACAAACGCAACTGACCAGTGTGTTTCTTCAGGCACATTTAAAAAGAAACCTTACCCTCCCCTTCATTGACTCAATTTAAGAAGGTTAAACTCAGCATCAACTACAGGATCACACTATTGTTTTATTATTAAGCTGTCACTGAAAAAAATACAGGTTAAATCCCTGATCCTCACACACAGGTAACTCAGAGACTACCCTGTACCCTCACCACAGGTGGTCACTTGTATATGCAAGGATGTGTCATATGGCTGGCTGAGCAAATCTTAGTAAACACAAAGTTAGTTCCACTCAACATGTTTACTTCTCCAGTTACAGAAGAAAGCAAAGGAAGAGAATATACAAATGATGAAGGAAAGAATGAAAGAACCTTCAAGTATTAGACCAAAATTTAGTTATTTTGCCATAAGTAAGTGACAGTTATCAAAACCGAAATGAAGTGATACCTCATACATAAACTTTCATGTATAAGGGAATTGGAGAAGTGATGGATTGTTCAAATTTACAAATCGAAATTTACTACACTCGTTAAACAAAACATCAATCCATGTGCCTTCCTTCTGCTTGGCATCCCCATCCGCTCCCCAACCCCCTTAGGTATGCATGCACCTGCTCCTACATCCCGCCTGTCCATTGTATCCAACAGGATCCTGCTCATCCTCATGAGGGTGAATGTGATTCCTCCAAAGCAGTGGTCCCTCCCTTCTTGTTCACACTGTCATGTGCTCAGCTCTTGCTTCAAAGAACAACTATTTGTTTATAGAGATGTACTCTCTACTAATTTTGAGCTCTCCCTCTTCTCTTTGCTTTCTGGCCACCAGTTGGTATTGAGAATTGCTCGGTAAAATTTTGTTAACTAAATGAATTATTTAAAAAAATAGCATTTTCCCAATAGCTATACTTTTATGGGTTAAAAAGCAACTGCCAGGGCGCCTGGGTGGCTCAGTTGGTTAAGCAACTGCCTTCGGCTCAGGTCATGATCCTGGAGTCCCGGGATCGAGTCCCACATCGGGCTCCCTGTTCAGCAGGGAGTCTGCTTCTCCCTCTGACCCTCTTCCCTCTCGTGCTCTCTGGCTCTCATTCTCTCTCTCAAATAAATAAATAAAATCTTTGAAAAAAATAAATAAATAAAAAATAAAAAGCAACTGCCAGGTCTGAGAAAATGCATGTGTCTGTAGCATGATGAAACAAACAAACAAAAGACTAATCAAATAAAAAACAAAACAGCAGAGACCATGATCTTTAAATAGTATATTTTACCTTTTTTTCTCATATGTATTTATGATTATGTATCCTAATACAATTTTGGATGTATTGGTTTTGGATACATTTTTATGTGTTCATCACCTAAGTACATGTGGTAGAACTGAAGAAGGTTGTAGGAATAAAGGAAAAGTTTTTGTTATAACATCTCCCAAGCTTAATTTAATAGTTTTCAGAAGACTTAGCAAAAAGGATAATCATTAGTAAAAGTTAATAAAGGAGAATGCTGTAGTTCTAGAGAAGACTGGTGACAGATTTAATCACTGTCTTTGAGTACATGATGGATCAACTGAGAGACGATAGTGGCAAAGTATTTTCGTTCTTAGCTCGGGATAAGACCAGAAACGGTTACCTTAAGTAGGTTACACTCCGGGTGGTTCTCTACATTCACCTAGAACAAGTCCCTGTTCCCAGGGAGTCATCCCAGCCACTGAGCTCAGGACAAGCAAGCCCAGGGTGGCATGCAAAATAGCATCTTCTGAGTAAACTGTCTTCCAGCTCCTCACTTTTCTGATCGGACCCTCCTTAACACAGGGGCCAAAGACTGGGGAGGAGTGATTATAAATTGCCCAAAGTGTAATAAGAAATGGAACATAAAGCTCCTTGGAAATATAAAGATACGTAAAAAGGTTCAAAAAACTAGGTGAAAAGATCATGATCTTCAATTTTTTTATGTTTAATATTCTTTTCATTAACATTAACAAGTGACATTTAGTATAATATTTTTATCAAAAGTAATTCTATTAAATGATTTTAACATCACATTATGTATTAAAATCCTGTATTGTGAAATTCCAAGATAAGACACAAGTTTAAGGTCTCTGTCAAGGGTCACTAAAGAGTAGCTTTTTTCTATAACCTTTTTGGGTTTTGGTTTTTAATATTAACATATGTTATACTACTTTACTTATACCATATGCTTACAGTTGTTTTATGAATAAATACCACAACATTTAAAAGAACCTTAGGCCTACATAAAATTATTTTATTCTCACGGAATAGCAAAGCCATCCAAATTCAAAATAAGCTGACACCTTATGAAGAATAAGGGCCTAGGTTAAGATAGTTTAAAACTCCACAACATGCTCCAGAGGTTAAGTGCCTTGTGGCTTTTCTGCTGTTGCCTCATAAGCGATGAACGTGAAACACAGTTTTGCAGTGTTTTTTTCTTGTCTTGTTTTCCTCCAATTGATAAATGCAATGCATCCACTGAGAATCTGAGAGCAGTATGAAATCATACCAGAAATACAGGATTTGGTTCCATTTACCTGTTCCTGTTGCTGGAAATCCAATCTGAAATAAGTGTTGATGCTTGTTGGTGACAGTGCTTGTTGCCAAAACTGCATGCCAGCATTATGACTTCTCTCCGGAGTTCTCTGGGTACCATCCAAAGGAAAAACAGTGAAAAGGCAGTGTTAATATCTGGGGAGGAAGGGTCACTCATTACATAAGCAGTAGATAAGTAAATAATCAGCACAAAGATAATTTCCCGATACAGAAATCCTATTTTGCTGAGGAAGAGATGGTTAGGCAGAGGAGAAGTTCAGCATACTACAAGTCTTCTCTGGAAACAGTAATACAGTTGGGGGGGGCAGGAGGTTGGGTTCAAATCTCCCCTTTACCAATAATGGCAGATCTTACATTGAAACATGGCAAGGGTATGCTTTTGTTCTCAGTACCAGGTAGTGGAAACTATGCTGCCCATCAGCAGGCCTCCCAGCAAAGGGAAATGAAAGATGCAGAATGAAAGATCATCTCATGCTTCCAAAGTCTCAATGGTACTACTCGTATGTTATTGTACTGCTCTGGGGGAAAAGAAGTGAATAAGAAAATAAAACAGTACTCATGTTGGTAGGAGGCTTGAACAAGAGATCCATTAAAATTGTTTTTTGGCCATCCAAGCTTGATGTACGTAGCTGCAACTTGCTTTAAAATATATTCCTAAATGGGGGTTAGGGGAAATAAAGATGATGTCAGTTTCAAACCTCTCCATGCTGATCATTACAATTACATAATACGATTAAAATATTTTTGAAATGCACCTACTTTAAAATATCAGTAAAATTATGGGCATGGTAAATCCTCTAATTTCATCCGGCTCAGTGTTTCAAATATAGAAAATAAGGATAAAATAAATTGCAATGGGGGAAGTCTACTCTCTACTTCCTATTGAATGATTAAATAATTTGCACTATTCACTATTTTAGATGACAATTTTTGTAGCAAAACAAGGACACTGAGGAACAGTGACAATGACAGCCATGCACACATATATACAAATGTATGTAGATATAGCTTATGGAAAATAAGCACCTAACATTTATGCATTTCACATCAACAGAGCACATTTAAAGCAAAACTGTTATGTAAGCCCAGCCACTAGCCTAGCATTGTTGAATCTGACACATACAGAACACTCTTCAGTAAAAAATATGGCATTTCAAAGTCAACAATCCATTGAGCTAATGATATATTTAAATATTAGCAGCAATGTAAAATACGCTTTCCTCACTTTAACATGGTCCTTGAATTTTGTCAAAGGAATGAAAGCACTGAAATTACAGTAAAAGCAATTCTTAACTTTTACTGAAATTGAGGTGGCTGACACAAAATACTGTTCCAAAGTACAAATATATATAGAAATGTATTTTACTTTTACAGAAGTTTAACATTGCAGTGTCTCTGTTAAGGAGAAAAGAGAAGTGAAGTCTTTCTCTAGCAGAGAAAAGTTATACCGGAACTGTAACGATCCGTTTTTTTTGCATGTCTGTTCTCAGGGATTAGACCATGCCAATGACAATGCACAGTCAAGCCAGGATTATTCCAATTAAAGAAAATAATAAAACGGAGGTGTTTGCGTGCAGACTTGGAATAAGGAAACAAGAAGCAACTCTGATGGCCATCAGACAATGTAGAGGGGGCTAAGACACAGATTTCATGCCATGGCAATCCAGTCTCAAGTGATTAGTGGAGGTTAATTAGCAGAGCCAGTGTGCCATAAGACATAGGGTGATTTTATAAAACACAGGGCAGACTCCGAAGATAACTGAAGGGAACCAACTGGGCTCAAAGATGGGAGAGAAGGCACAGGGACACAGTGTCATATGCAAAGCCTCACTGGCAATAAGAAATTTAGGAATCAAAAGGTCATTAGCTATACTTAATCCTTACCTTATTCAAAATGGTTATTAAATTAGATTAGGTGGTGTCCACTGTGCAGCTTTGGCTTACCAGACTTCAGCTTGGGAAATCTGGTCAGGTAACATTTTGGAATGTTTGTCATGTCTTTGTGTCTATTTGGATTATCTATTGTTTGCTCTCCTGTATCCCCTTGGACCCAATTATGAATGGGCTCTCGCCTCAATGTTGATCTTACCCTTGTTAATTAAGGAAGTGAACTGAATTCGCTATGCCCTTTTGGATAAAAATAATGGCTAAGAATCTTTACTGAAACTGTCTATATTCTGTTAAGATCTTTGGGATCCCTCTACCCAGGTTAAGTCCTTTGTGAACACAGAGCCCTTTAACACTTGGAAAGTAAGTTTGAACTTTAAGGATTTGCCATGTATATTTGTTCTTAAATTCTGAGGCATTTAAGCTTAATTGACACTTTTAGGCCAGAATGAAAAGTAGCTCTTACTACATTTCTTCTTCAAGTAATTGTCATCAGTGTTGCACAGAAAATCAGGACAAAAATGATAATACAAATTAGAAGAAGAAACACAAATAACCCAGGACCAGTTGCATAAAGTGGATAATGAGAAAACAGTTCATCATCTGAAAATAAGAAAGAAGAAAATATGTCTTTTTACATTGAAGACATTGTATTTCTCCATGCGGTCCAGTAATTTATCAAGGGGATAAAGAGCTCGGCTGGCAGCATGCCAAGGAAGAAAATCCTTCTCCTCAGACAGGTATCTGATAATCTCCAGGGGAATATGCTGAGGCAAATAGCCGGCTCTGCACAGTCAAAAAAGTTAATGTTAATGATATGCCGAAAATATACATGATGATGCAAAAATGAAGATTTTACTTATGCAAATAAAAGGCAGAAAGCAAGATTCATCACAGTATAAAGAAGCCATACTCAGTGCTATAAAAATAAAATTACTCACTTTTTAAATATAGTCCTACTTAGGATGCCATGTGCCTTAATATATACAGAGTTAGAGAGTTAAAAATTTACATACACAAAAATATCAGAATGCATATTTTTTTAAAAGGAAAGAATTCCCAAATTTGAATAAAATCAACTCTAGGTATTTTTCTTCAGAGAAACTCTTCCGAAGTCACATGTAACTGAAAATAATTGATTACTAAAATGCAATTTCAGTTTCTCGATGCATTCTCTTTGCTCTTCATGTAGTTCTGTGTAATAATACTTAATACGGATTGTTTTCAAAAGAACAATCAAACTCAAGAGGCAACTTACAGGTTTTGACTGTATCTATGTCATATTACAATTTGAACATTTTTCAAAAGAAATGGTTTCCATAACACCTATGAAAATCTCAGTTAGATTTTAATAGACTCCAAATTCCAAAAAAGTTGAAAGAACAGGCTCTTCCCATTTATTATTTTTCTTTCAAAATAGATGCTGTGTCACCTTGGGGACCAATGTCAGACTCTTTGGAGAATATGAAACTGTAGCTTTTTAAAATGATCTGAACACATGTTGCCCATATTTAAAGAGGGTATATCCAAAAAAGGATCCAAAAAGAAGTGTCTATCTCTACTCTCCAGGAGACTGCATATAAAATCCTTGCAAATCAAAGCAATATAAATGACAATCCACAGTACATTAAAAGATGGTCTGTCTTAGCCTCGATGTCCCTGATGCATACACATCGTGACACGATGTGTTTTGCTGGATTTTTTTTTTTACATGAATAATCAACTGAATGCAGACTTCTAATGCGGGGACCAGCTGAATATGAAAGCAACCAAAGCCTGCTTATCTCCTTTATCTACCTTTCACACTGTTGTTCTTTTGTAACATCACAAAATTAGACGGGTCTTTTAATTTGTGCTTGGTGCACAGGCAAGGAGCAAAGCCTTGTCTCATTTTCACCTAAAATAAGTTTGCCAGATTATCTAATTCTTACTCACCGTGACAAGCAAAAATTACTCTACGGTAAACTTGCAGCCATGTTTAGATGTTCATAAGAAAAACCAAGTCTGAAGATGATGTTTGAGTTTTCTTTAAACTTTTAAAAAAACCCAGATGTGTGTCACTCGAATGATTTTGGTTCACTCATGGCATAAGATCAACCATCAGTCACAGTTAATGTCTGCTATAAATACGAATGGCAAGAATCACCCCAAATTTCCACATAATTTCAAAATTTCTTAAAGTTTGTATGATTTAGACTACATCTAGACTTGTGCCACTTTTCCTGTACTGTTGTCATTTTAAACATCTTTGCAGAAAAAGTATGAAATTAGGCTAGGGCAATGACTATTAAATGAGAAATTTTGTCTTTGTGGCTAGGGTAGCATAGCATCTCAATAACACAGTTACGCTTACTTCTAAGAGTTTGCTACCCACTGGGCTGCTTGAGTGGCTCAGTGGGTTAAGCGTCTACCTTTGGCTCAGGTTGTGATCCTGGCTCCCCCCTCCCCAGTCAGGCTCCCAGCTCCAGGGGAAGTCCGCTTGCCCCTCTCCTTCTGCCCCCCCCCCACCTCACACATGCACTCTCTCTCTCTCTAACAAGTAAATATTTAAAAAAAATATTATATTGCCTTTTTAGTGGGTAGCAAACTTTTTTAAAAAAGATTTTGTTTATTTGAGTGAGAGAGAGAGAGCATGCGGGGTGCAAGTGGAGAGCAGAGGGAGATGGAGAAGCGAACTCCCCACGGAGCAGGGAGCCCCAGCAAGAGCTCAATCCCAGGACCCTGAGATCATGACCTGAGCCTAAGGCAGACACTTAACTGACCGAGCCATACTGACTGAGGCACAGGGCAATATAATTTTTTAATAAAAAAATGATTTGGCTTTCCCTCGTAAAAGAAACATACCTTTCAATATTTCAAATTCTGTCATTTGTTTCCCTTGAACTTTTAATTCTAAATATTACTTGGCATGGTGATCATAAATTTATAATCTACATGCCATGGATTATATAATTTTAGAGTTGTAGAAGATTTATCTAGAAGCCATTATTCTTTTGTTGAAGAAGTAAGAAAAATAATGCAGTAAAAACAACAACAACAACAAAAACCCTCGAGTGAGCAGCTAATTTATAATGGGTCTTCAAGTGAGTTTGGAAAATCTAGAAAGGTATGGGATCTATTTTATTGCAGATTTAAACATACTAGCCTTACGTCAGTTACAATGTATTGTGCTTTGCTTCTTTCCTGTAAATAGATGGTCATTATTCAATGGCTTAGGCTTTGTAGGAAATGTGATGACAGAAGATGACTAATCACGTTATGGAAGAGACTTGGATTTGAGAAAGAGTTGGGATCTACTAATACTTCCCATAGAATTAAACAAATTCATCTTGCCAAGCCTCACGTTCCTTATCTATGAAGTAAGAGGGTTGAAAAAGAAGACCTCTTTTTTAGCCCCCAAAGCCTTTTATCCTAACCTACCTGTCTACAATTTCAACTGCAACAAATATTACAATACTACGGTCATACTTTATTTGTTTAAAAATGTGAAAAAATACTTTGTGATCTTTTTATTCTCCGTTCTTCAGTTGTTTACTATGTGGAAGTCTAAGAGGCAGGGCTTGGATATAGGTTTTAGAAGATATCTGACAGAGTGTAAAGAAAATAAAAGCAGGGCGCCTGGGTGGCTCAGTCAGTTAAGCGTCTGCCTTCGGCTCAGGCCATGATCCCAGGGTCCTGGGATCGAGTCCCGCATCGGGCTCCCTGCTTCTCCCTCTGCCTGCAGCTCCCCCTGCTTGTGCTCTCTCTCTTTCTGTCAAATAAATAAATAAAACCTTTAAAAAAGAAAGAAAAGAAAAGTAAGCTGACAGAAGTTCCAAATAATGACAAGCCAAGGAAAGTATTCATTAAATAGGGAAAGAGAGCAAGTTCTGTTTTGAGTATTTATGGTAAAAATTGCTAACTGCTCACCAAAAATCCATGCTTTCCTCTACTTCTTAGGAGAGATTATAATTCCCACTTTTTTGGTAGTTAGGTGTGGTCATGTGACTACCCAACAGAGCATGAATGCTCATCACTGCCAGGGTTAGCCCATAGACCTCTCCCATTGGCTCCCCAATATTCTTTTTCCCTGAAGTCAATCTTTCAGGGTGACTTTGGAACTCTGTACTGAATACGTCAGAAACCCACTTGGGTCTCTGGATGACTGCATGCCCATGTACTAGTTCTCACACCAGTTCTGTTACATAAGCAGGAAAAACACTTCTGTTGTGTTTGATCGAAACACATGCTTGGGTCTATTTTTTAAAGCAGTTAACCTTCTCTAATGCAGCCCTCAAACAGAACGAGAAACAGATTACATTCAAATTGCTCCCATTTGTGTTGTTACAAACATATGTAAGTAATTACCTACTACATAATTCAATACACTCACATTAAGCCTACCAGATCAAAATATGTAGCTACACTCAATTGGTCAAGATGATCAGCTTCATTACAAAATGAAGACTTGTAAGAGATAATGTTGGTGAATAAGTTACCTACTTTAGATATGTGTTTGTGTAATTGACTGGTAATGATATCTGTGATTACTACTACTGATAATGCAATCAATATGGGGGAAGCGTGTGGAATCCAATGAATGGAACACTACATTAGCTCCAAGTAATCAGCCCAGTAGGGAGCACATTTAGGGTCCCGATGCCAAAATGCAGTTGCCCTAGATTTACATCATCACAGAGAAATGTTGCTAACAAAATAGGGGAAAAATTAGCAAATTTAAATAATTTTTCATGTACAGCTAAGTGTGCTTTATTAATATTTCAGAAAGAGGTTGTAGATGATATCTATCTTCTGTACTAATGGGGTATAGGTTGGCATAAGAAATAATTTAGGGGGGGACACCTGGGAGACTCAGTCAGTTAAGCGTCCAACTCGTGATTTCAGTTCAGGTCATGATCTCATGGGTCGTGGGATCCCAATCCCTGCATTGGGCTCCCAACTCAGTGGGGAGTCTGCTTGAGGTTCTCTCTCCCCCTCTGCTTCTGCCCCTCCCCCCACTTGCTCACTCTCTTTCTAAAATAAATAAATAAATCTTTTAAAAAAAAAAAGAAATAATTTAGGAATCAAAGAAAAGATACGGGGGAAATGAAACAAATGAGGAAGGTTAAAGAAATAGATAAAAGATTGCCCATTGGCACCACTCCCCCTCCATAAACACACACATATCCTCGTCTCCTTCAATTTACTGGAGCTTGCAATGAAATATGTCTTCAGGCATACAAGAGAGTATTTTTTATAAGAAGATTAAAACCAGACAATATTAGCTGATATTGAAATGCACTGATCTTAGCTGGCTTTGTTCTCACCTAAGATCCAAAACTGCTATTTAAAAACTGCTCTAAATTCTGTGAATGTTAGTTAACTCTTGAATCTACTGAGATGGGTGGCTTGCACACAAATAGCCTATTTTATGTGAATTTCCTTGAAAAGCATTTGGCTTCCGGGTGCTTGAAACTTGGAAAAAAATAAAAAAAAGCACAATCAGACTCTTCAGAACATCATACTCCAGGTTTCACTAATGGAATATTCATTTAAAACCAATAAATCACCTACTACATATTTCACAATATGTCCAGGAGACACTATATCTCTCCTTTAAGGTACAGATTTTTAAAGCAATTGCTAACATCCTTAATTTAAAAGTTTACTATTTTATCTATTATCTTTTGTTATACATTGTTAAAGACTTTTATGTGTTGTTTGTGGGAAGATCCTATGGTGGAGACGGGAAACTCCAGTAGTCCTCAGAGTACCATAGACTAAAAAGGGAAATACACAGGGAAGGTATCTCTGTCAACCAACAGTCTATTTGGTCAGGTCATAGAGAAACTAAAGCTATGATTCAGGCATTGGAGAAATGTTGTCTGCAGAGATGGAAACGAAATTACTTATTTGTAGCCCCTGAAATTAGAACCACAAAAAGTTGCACAATAAAGAGTTCTCAGAGCCCCTCCTTCTTCTGTTCCTTCTCTTCCAGGAAGCCTTCTTCCAAACTGACTTAGGCACTTCTTTTCTGGGCTCACAGAACACCTTGATAACAGTAATCTTTGTAATAATTATCATGATATTAATCATAATTTTATATAATATGATCTTTTTCACTCACTGGACTTAGCTCTTTAAGGAAATGAAGCATGCTTTGCCTATCTTTGTATCCCCATAGCCTACGGCAGAATCCAGTATAAAATAGGTACTCAATAAATATTTTTTTACACTAAATTAAGTTATGGCAATAATGTCATTGTTCTTCAAAATAGGAGCACTTTACAAGCATATTAAAACTTTAATATACACATATGTATTTTTTAAATTAAGCATTTTCTAGGGTTAATAGATACCAGCAGGATGGGAAAAGTCTATTAGAGTGTTATTTATAGTATTTTTAGTCATCTTGTTTATTAATGGTATACACGACAGAAGATAAGAAGGCCATTGCTATCTAGCTAAGGAGCTTTGAATAAGCTAGTCTATAGCCAAATGAAATAGCTTTATAGCCAGAGAGAAAGTAGAAGCATTGTATAAACATCTACGTTCTTTTTCTTTTTCTGATTAGCAAATTACTTTCCTACTCTCCTTGAAGCAACAGCATTATTTTATACCATGTACTAAAGTAAATTGATGGTGGGCTTGGAAATCTTTTTCCTAGTCAGTAAATGGACAAGGATGAACTACATGATCTCTAGGGTCCCTTCTTCAATAAAGATTTGAAGATTAAAAATAAAACATCCACAAATAGTTTTTTGCAACTTGTGCAGTCCCCCTACCATCACCACAACCAGCCTTTCTTCTCTATACACACACTTGCTTCTTTATTTCCAAGTATAATTTCTGAAGAAATCAGCCATCATCTAAATACAGGGATCCTCTGGATACTTGGTAATGCTAAAAAGCAGAGTCAATGCTTGGTTATTAATTGGAAGAGTTAATAGATGTTAGCTATTCACCTGAAAAGGAAAACATCCTTAGCTTTATGGCTGAAGTTAACAATTTTTTTATTATGTTATGTTAATCACCATACATCACATCATTAGTTTTTGATGTAGTATTCCATGATCCATTGTTTGCGTATGACACCCAGTGCTCCACGCAGAATGTGCCCTCCTTAATACCCATCACCAGGCTGACCCACCCTCCCACCCCCCTGCCCTCTAGAACCCTCAGTTTGTGTCTCAGAGTCCATAGTCTCTCATGGTTCCTCTCCCCCTCTGATTTCCCCCCCTTCACTCTTCACTCTTCCCCTCAGGCTACCTTCTTTTTCTTTTCTTTTTTTGACATATAATGTATTATTTGTTTCAGAGGTACAGGTCTGTGATTCAACAGTCTTACACAATTCACAGCTCTCACCATAGCACATAGCGTGAAGTTAACTATTTTTTAAAAGAAACCCATCAACTTATTTTAAGCTATCGTATATTGAGGATTTACCATATGGTATGGTGTTATGGAAAGATGGTCTAAGTTTGCTTTAGTTTACTATCCTTAAAAACTTCAGAATCAGTGCTATTATGCACCCCCCACCTTTTTTTAGATAAAGAAGCTGCAGTTTAAAGAAGATAATCAACTTGCCAAGCTGACTTGGCTAATAAGTGACAGAGCTGGAATTGAAAACCACGACTGACAAGAAAGCTCTCACTGATTCTACCACGTGAGACTGCCTCCCTAAATACCACTTTGAGCTAGAGTTAAATGCTTTCTGTCTCCTTTCCTTTAACATCTGTTTACACGTCACTATCATAGCACTCATCACGTTAAGTCTAGTACATGAGGGAATACATCATCAAAGCCCAGGTGCTCGGTAGGGCAAGTGAGCGATAGTAGGGACCGGAGGACTATGGGGAATGATTTAAAGAGGAGGCTTAGACCAGATGTCAGTGAGGACACCTGCCTGCATGACACGAGAAACTAGATTGAGCAAATCCGGTGGGGGAGGAATTCGGGCCTCCTGGGAAACAGCAAGGTCAAAAGTCCTAAGCCAGGGATAAACTGGGGACATTGGGCAGAATCAAAAAGGGGTTTTCGTGGCTGGCGTGGAGTGAGCCACGGAAGAGTAGGCTAGGTACGAGGAGGTTGCAGAGGTTGGTGGCGCTAGATCATGAAAGCCCTTAAATAAGGGCTTCAGCTTGTTTTTCTGTGGGTGATAGAAAGCCCCTGCAAGTGCTTGATCTGATTTATGCTCCTGAAAGGGTGACTCTAGCTGCTGTAGAGAGGAAACCCGAATATGCCATGTGGTCCTCCCAGATGAGAAGGGAGTGAAATATGATCTCCTAGCTGGCCCTCTCCCTCTCTCACTCTACAGACTATGCTTATAAGAAAAACATACCTTGTGAGTGAAGTTACTGACATGAAAACAGTGATTTTTTGGGGGGTAGGCTTCACATGAGACTTGTTTTAGAAACAGTATCTTATGCAGGTATTAGGAAGAAAAAATATTCCAAAAGCTTATCTACGCATTATTTATTGTTCCTCAATTGCTAAAACAAAAACAAAAACAAACAAACAAAAACAGCATCTGATGGTATGGGACTGCAAAGTTGTTTAGGCAATGAACACATTTTAAACCATGAAGATGCACATTCCTCTCTGGGTTAATCAGCAGAATTATTCCAGAATTTAAATAGTGAAAACAGCCTGAAAGACCACCAGGAAAATAATCCACATAGGTTATGATTTCCACAGAAAATACAATGCTTAAATTTGGTATGGAATTCTGCCACTGGGCAGTGAAACTTTTCAATGTTCTCCATAGGCACATAGGCGTAAAAAGATTTTAAAAAATACAACAGGATGTTACTGACATCAGGATATCAAATCATTAATCTAAAAACCCATAATTCGATGGAGTTTCTAAATTCCTATTTGGCTGCTTATCTTAGAGAAATGTGTGAATAATAGGAAACTAGAAAATAGAAAAATAGCACTGAAACCAAACTGCTTAAAAAGAACTAGGGGGTGCCTGGCTGTCTTAGTCAGAAGAGCATGTGACTCATGATCTTGGGGTTGTGAGTGTGAGCCCCACATTGGGTGCAGAGATTACTTAAACAAATAAAAACCTTTAAAAAATCTTTAAAAAAATACCTGGTTATATATCCTCTTATCTGACATTATATCAAAAGTTTTGCTTTTTGTATAGATTGTATTATACTACACATAAAAGTTTACATATTTTACGTATAAAAATTTGCCATATTATTAGTAATTCTTCATAATTACCTTTGGATTAGTTCTAGCAACATTCTGTTGGAAAGATAAAGTTCACTATTGTTGAGTGCTTGGGGTATACCTAAGTTAACAGAGCCATGAACATCTTTGTGCACAATGCTTTTATATACTCTGAATGATTTTCTTTGGATGGAACACCCAATTGGGAACTATCATGCTAAAAGTTATAACACATTGTGATTCTTGGCAAATCTAAGTTCACGTTCTCAGGCTTCATCAATCAGCAGTTGGTTTAGGTAAAAGGAAAAATGGTAGGCAGTCACTGTGGTAACCAACACTGATTTAGTGCTCCCTGGTATCCCAGACCCTGTGCCAAGTGCTATATATATGCACTATGTTATTAAATCCTCATTACAATCTTCTGAACTGAGCAATATCACTAGCCCCATTTTACAGATCAAAATTGAGGCTCAAAATGCTATCTCACCTCTCCAGTATCATATTGCAAATAAATGGTGGTGCTGGTATTTGAACCCAGTCTTCCTTCACCAATATTCTTATCACTGTACCAAAAAGGCCTGGCAGGTCATTTTGTATTCCCTCTCCCGTCTTCTAGTAAAAGGAAAAAAAAATGAGAAGAAGAATATAGAGGACATCTAGCGGGAGTAATCTTTGGAGGCCTTATGAAGGAAACATAATGTAACAGAACCTATGGGGAAGGAGAGAGTGGTATGGTCCATGGCTATGACTTTGAAATGGAGAGTTTAGTGGACTTATTGTTGATATAGCTTTTAGACTTTGGTCATTTGGGGCCACTTCTGGCAAAACCACTTTATTCGCCACTGCCCCCCAATTCCCTGGGTTCCTTTGGTACCTGGTCTAATCTCCATAAGACAAGAACACTCTCAGCCCAGACTCTGGCCTGGAAAGCCTGACACCAGTTAGTGGCAATATATCTACCATAAGGAGCATGCATTGCAACAACACATTGCTTTCAGAGATATTGTTGATGCAGGCCAAACAAGAGAGTACTGGGATGTGGTCTACAAAAGAAAGGGAGGGGTAATCATATGCAATTAGGATCTTTAAGTAAGAGGAAATATTTCAAACTACAGAACATATTTTCCATCTCAAAGTCTTACAAGAAAGGAGAAGTTGAGGCTATGGAAAGTGGTGTGAGGGTCCTATACACAGACTAAGAAGGAAAGAATGAAGAGTTGAATACTGGCAAAGAGTTGAGAACTCACAAAACCAAGCCAATCTCACTCCCAGTCTATTCATAGAAGAATCATTACATATATGCAGCCATTTTAATTCTGTACATAATTTTCTAAACATACAGCTAAGGTCTGAATTTTAGACGGACACAAAGGTAAATAATTAAGCAGGAAGATTCAGTCCCAAATGGATGCCTTTAAAAAAAGAAAAGAAAAACACTTTTGAGAGTATAATCTAGCCATGCAGAAGAGAATAATGACACAGGTGGGAAAGTTTTAGAAGAGCCACCAAAAGTGATAAAGGGAATCTAACAAGTACAAAGTGACAGCAACCCATTACACCTGGGCTCTGCAATCAACTTGAAGAAGCTCCTGGCCAAAGTTAGAACACCTTGAGTATCAATAAAAAGAAAAACTACCATGGAATTAAACTTATCAAATATACTCAAATCCATAGGACAAAATGGTACTTAACTAAAAACGAAACAAAACAAAATAATTGGTCACTATGGAGCATGCTAGAAAACTGGCGCATTTTTGAAACTAAAAAGTACAGGGAAACATTCAGGCATTTATCCTGCCTTTCTTTAAAAACTGTATCACTGGGTCACCAAATAGTAAGTGAAAGCAAGTTTCTCTTGAGAGAACTATTTTGTTTATGAATGGAAGAAAAACCAGTGAATCACCATTTTGCAACCTCTAGTAAATCAACAGATTTAGGCATTGAAGAGTAATAGCTGCAAATGTCATAAAAAGATGACTATTTCTTTTATGCATTCATAGAGTCAACTGTGAAGCAAACTTGCTAAAAGGGTGAACCTGTAATGGATCAAGGCCCTGGATTTGATTACCAATTTACAGGCAATAGAGAAGATAAAAGAACATAAAAAAGTACACAGTGAGGATGTAGTCAGCAAAATCTAGACAGTGGGAATCATGTAGGACAAACAAACTCATTCCTCACCATTGGAAAGAACTTTTGTTTTGAAGGTGAAGGGGAAAAATCAATAGTTTAAAAGAGATCGAAAAGATACATCAACTAACCACAGAGCAGTAATATTATTTGACTCCTAATTCAGACAAAGTGTAAAAAAAAAAAATGGCACTTATGAGACCATTGGAAATTTAATCACTTCCTGGATTTTGATATTATTGAGGAAATGTTAATTTTAGGTCACACCATGTTTAATAATGTCATTTTTAAAGAGACATATAGTGAAAATTATTTTATGAAATGATGTCTGGAATTCACTTCAAAATGATATGAAAGGTTGGATGGAGATGTGGGTGAAATAAGACTGACCATGAGTTAATCATTGCTGATGCAGAGCAATGGATACACTCTTCTACTGGCTTTTGGGTATATTTGAAATTACTCATAATAAATAGTTTTAAAAAACCAAAGAAGGGCTAAGTCTTATATATGTTTGTATCCCCAGTGTGCATCAGAAAGCCTTCTTATTGTCTATGTTTAAAAATATTTGCTGAAGCGGTGTCTGGCTGGCTCAGTCTGTAGAGCATGTGACTCTCAATCTCAGGGTCGTGAGTTCAAGCCCCACGTTGGGAATGGAACTACTTGAAAAAAAAATTGAAAAATATTTGCTGAATAACAAACTCAAGAAAGGCAACATTTCTGGTCTTGGTTTCCTTCTTTACAAAATGAGAGCAATGGTATTTACTTCCCAGAGTCGCTGTGAAAGCTGAAAGACAAGAAATGGAAGCGATTTTTGTAAACTCTAAAGGTCCACAGAAATGTGGTGAGCTTTCGGGTTGGAGAACCAGAATGAGAATTCGGCAACCACGTATTCTGCATTTGTATTCTGACCTTGATTTGTTCCTTACACTGAGCTACTAAACTCATGGATAGATCCCAGCGCATTCATTTTCCCGTTAGGGACAAAGTACCAAATGGTAGTGTAATTGCCAAGGGAAAATTATTACTCTCTTCTGAATTATTTCTATCATAAATCCAAAACCAGTCAAACGGGCTCTGTCACAAGAACGACAGGGTTGCTGTAGAGCTGTGAGAATCCCACATATAAGCTCCCCATATATCCGTGAGTATCACAACCCTCCAAAGTCATTCTGACTCATGTGTTTAAATCACAAGTGGGAAGCCAGGTTGGCAGCACGTTGGTCAACACTGTGGATACAATGAAAATGAGGTGATTTACTCAGCCCTCAGTCAGAGAAATATCCCATCATCTGTCTTATGTCGACTGTACAAAATGTGACAAGCATTTTGTTTGTTTTTCTTTACATATTTTCTATTGAATCGAAGGAGAAGAAGTCCTTTTCATTTAGTAATGATAACAATCATCCATATTTCTCCTAAATTCAATCACAACTGCTCTTAGCATGTCAAAGAAATGATTTCTGGCAACAATGGTGAATGACAGAAAGGCAGAGAGAAGGACACAACTTCTCTGTGCATCATGCATTTTCTCCTCTAATCTTAGTAAAATATTCATCTTTACTTATGATGAAATGAAATATCTAATCTAATTCTTCATGATTTAAAGTGATATTTTCCTGCCTCTCAGAATATTATACTCCATTCCAAATTAGAGTTAAAAGCCACTCAGTGGCATTGTAGATGAAAAGTGGAAGGTAAAAATACTTTTTATTACCAGTGAGATAGAAAAAGGACTTCAACTATATAATTCATTGTATAAAAAAAGGATTAGTATCTTGAAAAAGAAGAGCCCTGTACCCACTTGAAATCACCTTTAGGGAGGCAGGCATGTTAGCTAAACTTGTGGTACTTTGTTCTCTTTCATAAGGGGGCTAAATGATAACCTAAAGAAATGAAGGACGAAGATAAACAAATTTGCCAAGCCACAGTGTATAAAATAAATACCGGCCCTGTAACAATACGATCAACTTAGTTGAGAATTTGTACACACAAGGAGTTCTGGATTTATTTGAGGAAATTTTCCATTCTTAGAATTAAAATACATTAAAATCCTTTTGAGATCAGCCAACAACTATATATTAAAATAACAGATAATTCTTGTCCTTTGGGATGCTAACATGTAGACAAATCACAGAACCTCCAGGAACAGAGGTTAGGGAGGGAAGTAGCTTCCTCTGCTAGCTACATCGCTCTCAATCTCTCCGTTTATCCTTCAACTCTCAGGGTCACAAAATTCTGAAGATATACTACTCATATGGAAATATTTAATTAATCCTGGATCCCCAGCTCAGAAATATAAGACCTTAACCTTTCTTTGATTTTCTTTAACACTGATGTTCAAATAAAACTTAGGAAAAAAAGTAGTGATAATGATGTTCTAACTCCTTAATGATGATTAACAATTAGAGAACATTAATGGTATAGATTTACTGTGTTCTAACAATGACACTCATTAATTTTAATAACAGCCCTATAGTTATGTTCTTGCTTACTGTGTGAAAATTTACCCCTCATTACCACTTGTAGGAAGCAATTTTTTAAAGTTGAAGCATCAATGAAGATACAAAACAATAAAAAAAAGTGCTAGTTAATTTACATTATTTTAAAAATACTAGTGTAAAAATAAAATAGTGTCTCTTTTTAATAAGAACCATATGCTTAAAATATTTTATATTTTGCTAAAACGATCACATGTAGTTCAAAAATATTTTGAAATTGATAAAAAATTTTTAAAATTAGAAATTTCTCTCTAGTAAGAGAACCACTTTTATGAGGAAAATAATTCTGGAATCATAATTTAATAAAAGTCATTATCATATTATTTAATATATAATTCTAATACAACAATAATTTTCACAAGAATCATGTATTTAATATCAAAAGGCAGAAATTTAGAAGAAAAATGACAAAGTGATAAGGTCTCTCAAAGAATTTGTAATTTTAGAAAAATGGCAGAAAACTGTCACTCCATGTGACTAAAATACTCTGTAAAAATTTGCATTTGCTACTCTATCTTTTCAAAAGGAACTTCATCTCAATTAAAGTAAGCTATCTGAAAAGAATTTTTTTTCCTATTGACTTATTCATGGTTAAATCTGTATCCACTGTTTCCTGATAAGAAAGATGAGGAAATCATCAGACTTACACTTTCTACTAAACTCTGTGGCCCCTCTGGATTTTCACTTGCTGAATCATTTCTACATTTTCTTGGTTTAAAGATTTGCCTTCTATTTTGTAACCTTAATTCTCTTGCCTCTTTATCCCTGGGTCCATGTGCAAGTGCATTCAAGCCTCATCACCATTCTTTTGTAGGCAAAGATAAGTTGACTGTATAAAAGATTTTGTATTCTATCCACTGGAATATTCTGGACTTATAGAAATCTGAGTCAGTCTGAATTTTCCACTTTCTAAGTAACTTGTTCTTCTGTTTAATTTAGAAAGCTCAGGCTATTTATCAAGATACATCTCCACGTTAATCTTTCTGTGTTTTTGGTTTTTTTTCCTAAAACACAGGGTGCCCTTTCAAACTATATATTCATGTCTTTATTGTGAGAAAGCTACTCTTCGTATATCTTCAAATTTCTTTAATTTGTTTTCTTCTTTTTTATGAATATTAAATGCACACACATACACATACACCAACACACACATTAGATGCATCTTATTTATCTTATGATTTTCATTGTTTTTTCTATTTCATTGATCTCAACGATTGCAAGCTTGTGCTCTATGTCCCTGACGATGTTTCCCCGTGTGTTTATGTAATTTATACTGCTTCTCACATGGCTTTCTTTCTTGTAATGCCAGATCACCTTCATTCTTTTTGCTGCCTTATCTCTTTTTTATTCTTTTGCATGTTTTCTTTAAACTCTTACCTCAGGGATGCCTGGGTGGCTCGGTCAGTTAAGCATCTGACTTTGGCTCAGATCATGATCTCAGGGTCCTGGGATTGAGTCCCGCATTGGGCTTCCTGTTCAGCAGAGAGTCTGCTTCTCCCTCTGCGTGCTGCTCCCCCTCTTTGTGCTCTCTCTCTCTCGCTCGGTCTCTCTCAAATAAATAAATAAATAAACTCTTACCTCAAAAGACAAACCCCACAAAACCCCCCATTTCTTTGTTTTAATTCTTTGAAATCACATAGATGGGTATATTTCAATTATTTGTTTGATGTTCTACTTCTTCTGTCATTATTATGATTCTATTTTTTAAGAGATTTTATTTATTTATTTGACAGAGAGAGAGAGCATGAGCAGGGGAGGGTCAGAGGGAGAAGCAGACCCCCTGCTGAGCAGGGAGCCCAACATAGGTCTCAATCCCAGGACCCTGAGATCATGACCTGAGCCGAAGTCAGACACTTAACCAACTCAGCTACCCAGGTGCCCCTGTTATTATGATTCTTAACTATTATTCTTATGGTATCTTTCCATACTCCTATGGATTTGAAGTTGTATTATGTTTAAATAGCACTCATAGTTGAAAAGGAAATTCCTATTCAGTAAAAATAGTTGCTGATAAGTTATGGCTAAAAAGCAATCATGGTGAATAGGTTGGAGCAGTAGCAGTTTACATTAGGGTTGTTATTTCAGATCTGGCTCTAATCGAATCAGTAGTTCCATCTGTTTAGGGGCATAGTTCTGCTCCATCGTCCCATTTCAAAATATGCTATATAGCTGTGTGATTCATACTTAGACCTTGTAGATTGCAGGTTCTCATTGTGGTGATTTAGCATTTAATTGTTTCTCTCCAGCTGTCTCAATTAATGGTTGCCAAGCCAATTGCCATATATATTTCTTTCCCACCCCATTTCTGTCCCCTGCTTCCTTTTGCATGTCTTCTCTTTCAGGCCTAAATTTGTTTCCTGTTCCTTCGTGTGGAGAGATTCAGCAATTAACCCATCATGCCTCAAGATTCCATTATTCTAAATATGGCACTCCCTCCAAGGAGCTGCCTTCCATTTTTATAGATTTCTGTGTCCCACAGAGGATCTGTAAATATCTATAAATACTGTCATCTATTTTCAGAATCATTGTATATTTGTGTCCATAATTCATTGTATTTGTTAGTCATTCTTTCTCTTCCTCTTTTCCTTCCTCCCTCCCTCCTTCCTTCCCTCCCTCCCTTCCCTTCCCTCCTCCCTCCCTCTCTCCCTCCCTTCCTCGCTCCCTTCCTTCCTTGCTTCCCTCCTTCCTTCCCTCCTTCCTTCCTTCCCTCCTTCCTTCCTCCCTTCCTTTTTGGTTGCTTTTAGGTGGAAATGAATATGTATTCCATTTTGGTTGCTTTAAGGTGGAAATGAATATGTATTTCATTTCCTTCAACCGAACATCCTTAAAAAACAATGTGTAATAAACAAACAAAAAATGGCCATGCCAATACAAGTCCTGGGAATGCTGTGTTGAAACCAGCACTCTCATCTATTTCTGGTAGCATATTCAATTGGTATCTGTGGAGTACTCAGCTTGCTCTTGACCAAATCCTTTTCTTTTTTCATCCTGAGAACATGACCAGACTTCATTTATCTGATTCCTTCAAAATTAGGTCTTACCATGTAATTTCATTTCTATCAGAGGAGAGTAGGCAGAAGTGATGCAAGTCTTCCAGACTGGCAATATAAAGCCCACTGTGTGTTTCTCCATGCCGTCCCCTTCTGCCAAGTTGGAATGGAGACAATCCCAAGTTGACATGGGGCTATTTGTTAAAGTTAACAACCATTGGTCACAAAGGAGGTCTACTTGATAGCAAATCTTTTCAAAATAGAAATATAATGCAAGGGAAGAGCCTAAGAGCCAGTCTGTCCTGTTGAAGATTGATGAACTCAAGATAATCCCCAATATGAAACTGCCTGGAATGAAATAGGAAGCCCACTAAGTTTTTAAGAGGGTTCTGCTACCAAAGATGCTATAATCTTGGACTCAAAGAATGTGTAACTGTTTAAAACTTCAAAGAATCCTTATGTACTCAAACTTCTAGAAGCAGAAAGTGGGATATAAAGCTACATGGCACCCAAGGGCGGCATATGCCCAACACTCATCTCATATATGCTCATGTAGGATGACAGAAAAGGAAAAGTTTCCCAAAGGGCAGATCCAGAGAATATTAAGAAAACTTGACCAGGAAGCTATGCTCAAACAGCAATACCAGAATTTAATCAAGAAACTACTCATCCCCAGGAGTCTTTCACAATGGTTCCAATTTCTCCCATTTTTCCCTATCTTGAGTGGCAAGTTTTTTTGTATCCTGCCCCATCATGGAGAATTGTTCGTGTGAAAGATACCAACTTATTAATTCAAAGGTTTCCAGAGTTGATATAGAGATCTCTCTGCTTCACTTGGAGATAGTGAACTTTGGACTTTGGTTTGTATTCAAAAGATATAATTTTAGAACGTATCATTTGGTTCCCCAGTTCGCTGACCAAGAATATAAAACAAACTTAAGGAAATTAGCATTTCATGTATTAAAAAGAAAAAAATAGATGGCAACCTTATTTACTCCTTGTACTTTATCAAGTGAAGGAAACATTTTCTTTAGGATTTTTTAATATGGAAAAACAGTATAGGACTTTAGCAGGGACATTTGGAAATTAAAAGTAGGTAAAGACAATGTTGATTCTAACTAAATATAAAAATATGATCATTGATATTAAGTTCTGGTAATTACTAAGTGTAAACCAGTGGATTTTTTTTACCACATGCTAGGTACATTACACAATCCATTTGTGGAGGACAGAGTTGGTTAAGTATACTTAAATTTGGGCAATTAAATAAGTATTACTTAATAATATTCTGCAGTAAATGGTTTTTATGAGAATACTGTATTTCAAGAAAAAGAAGGGATTATAACAGTTTTTTTCTCCTTATACCTCCTTAATTATGGCATGCAGATTAGGAGAAATAGCACACTAGCAGCTTTAAAGAAGCCAAACATATAATTTCTATTTTAGAATATATATTAAAAAGTCTTATATAATATATACTTTAGAATACACTCACACACAAAACCCTCTCTTACTTTTCCTAATCAAAGCACAAGTTGCTGTTGACTCATAAATATAATATAGAAAGGACCACAAGAATTATTAACAGTTAAAAAGGAAATGCATGCACTATAATATTCTAAGCATAAATCCAAAAATAAGAAATTCCAAAAGATCTCCAGTTCAATAAGGCTTAATGGGGAGAGAAATCTGTATTTCCAGATCTTCATTAAATTCCCATATATAGCAAAGTATATTCAGATAAATATGGCTTAAAACTGAATCACATAAAAAATGAAACTGGTTAGCCAAGGAAATATTTTTAAATGGCCTTTCTATTGTAGCAGATCACTCTAACTAGGTAAAGCTGAAATTTGGACATCCTCTATGTATCCAGAGACTTGAAATCTGAGCATGCTTCTTAATCCAAAACTGGGAGCAGATTTTCATAATGGCAAGGATTTCCTTTCTTAAAACCTAAATTTGAAAAAGATGCTATCATTTTAAATTTCTCATTCTTATCTCTTCATGTCCACCTTCCTCTTCTACATGTATTTGTTGCAGTCACTTTGAGATCCCTTTGAAGATTATCATGAAATACTAATGACTGCTAAAAAACTTGAGTTGGAAAGAGGTCAAGGAAGATGGTGGAGTAGGAGGATCCTAAGCTCACCTCATCCCATGGATACAACTAGATAACACTCTCATCAGTGTAAACAACCCAGAAAATGACCCCAAAACTGGCATAACAAGCTCTACAAACTAAAGGGAGAAAAGAAGCTACATCTAAGAGGGTAGGAAGGACAGAGATGTGGTGGGGTGCTGAGCAGGTCTTGGGCCATTTGGAGGAGGTGAGGGAGCCACTGGCATGGACAGGAGAAACAGACTATCACACCAGGGAACCAGCATGGGGAAGAAGAATCCCCATAACATTTGTCTTTGAAAACTAGAGGGGCCAAATTTCATGAGTTCTTACAACCAGCAGGACCTAAAGACTGGACTTTTAAAAATCAGCTGGTTCCATTCTGGGAGAGCCAGAGGGCAAAAGCAATCTGAGTGCCCACCCTTAAAGATATAGCAGGACAAAAAGCCTGTGGAGATAACCACAGAAGCAGCAGTTTAAAAATAGCCGGGGCACACAGGAGGGAGTGTTATTTACTAATCTCAGAGCTTGTCCAAGATGGGCAGCGTTCCCTGAGGGGCTTCTCCAGGAACAAAGGAGCAGGCAGATGCCATTTCCCTGCCCAACTCCCCAGCATAAACACAGGGCCACCTGCAGGAATGATTAGGTCATGGACATTCACTACCAAAACTTGCTTACACCAAGCCCTGTCCCCTGCTCTTTGGTGGATCCACTCTTTCCAGCACACTTGCCTCAATTCTAGTACTGCAGGCCCCCACCCCCAGAAGACCCCGCAAATCTTGCCAATACCTCATCTCCTGACCCACACACTTTGTGAGGATTTGGTTTTGGTGGCGGCAGCAGCAGTGGCCCCCCTCCCACAAAAGACCAAAATGCACCTTGTTAAAATCAGTCTACTAACACTACAGAGACCAAATACTGCTCACAACAGGCAAAGTGAACCACTGAGGATGACTGGACTGAAGGAAAAAGCAACCAAGACAGGAGAGCAGGGTTCATGCAACACACAAAGGAGATATCCTTGAAGTGCCAGGTTCTGGTGAACAGGACACTGAACTACAGGGAACTACAGGACCTCTTCTTCATACGGCCATTACTTTCAAGAGCCAGAGACATATCTGACCTTCCTAACACACAATAATAGAGAGAGCAAGACAAAATGAGGAGACAGAGGAATATGTCCCAAATGAAAGAACAGGACAAAAAGACAGCAATAAACCTAAGTGAAATGGATATAATAGAGAATTTAGCCTGATAGAGAATTTAAAGTAATGATCATAAAGATACTCACTGGACTTAAGAAAAGAGTGGAGGACATCAGTGAGACCCTAAACAAAGAGATAAAAAAAGAACCAATCTGAGATGAAGAACACAATAAATGAAAGTAAAAATACACTAGATGAAATCAATAGGTTAGAAGAAGCAAAGGTATGGAAAAAAGATTTAGTGACCTGGAAGACAGAGTAATGGAAAGTAATCAAGCTGAGAAGTTGAGATAAAAATGAATTATGCGAAATGAGAATAGACTTAGAGAACTCAGCAACTCCATAAAACATAATAACATTCACATTATACAGATCTCAGAAGAGGAAGAGAGAGAAAAGGGAGCAGAAAATTGTTTTGAAGAAATAATAGCTGAAAACTTCCCTAATCTGGGAAAGAAAATAGATACTTAGATCCAGGAGGCACACAAATCCCCTCAACAAAATCAACTCAAGGAGTCCCACACCAAGATACCTAGTAATTACAATGGCAAAAAGTAGTGATAAACAGAATTTTAAAAGTACCAAGAGAAAAGAAGACAGCTACATACAAGGGAAACCCCTTAAGGCTTTCAGTGGATTTTTTAGAGGAAACTTTGAAGGCCATAGAAAATGGTATGATATATTCAATGGAAAGAAAAAAATCTGCAGCCAAGAATATTCTAATTAGCAAGGCTATCATTCAGAATAGAAGGAGAGATAAAGAGTTTGCCAGACAAACAAAAGCTAAAGGAGTTCATGACCACTAAACCAAAGTTACAAGAAATGTTAAAGGGGGACTCTGAGTAGAAAGGAAAGACTGTAAGTAAGAATAAGAAAATTAGGAAACACAAAAGCAGTAAAAAATAAATCTATCTGTAAAAATCAATCAAGGGACTCACAAAATAAAAGGATGTGAAGTATGGCACCATATACCTAAAATGTGGAGAGGAGGAGTAAAAAATGGGTTCAAACATAAGCAACCATCAACTTCATATAGACTGCTATATGTAGAAGATGTTATACACAAACCTCATGGTGCACAAATCAAAAATCAGTGATAGATTTTCAAAAAATAAAGAGAGAGGAATCCAAGTACATCACTAAAGAAAACCAGCCAAAACGGTGAGAGAAGAGAGCAAGAGAAGAAAGGATCAGAAAAGAACTATAAAAACAACCATAAAATAAGTAGCAAAATAAATGTAAATGGACTAAATGCTCCAATTAAAAGACATAGGTTGACAGAATGGATAAAAAACACAAGATCCATTCATATGCTGCCTACAAGAGACTCATTTCAGACCTAAAGCCACATGCAGTTTGAAAGTGAGGGGATGGAGAAACATTTATCCTGCAAACTGAAGTGAAAAGAAAGCTGGGATACCAATATTTATGTCAGAGAAAATACACTTTAAAATTGTAACAAGAGACAAAAAAAGGACACTATATAATCATAAAGGGGACAATTCAACAAGAAGACAACAATTCTAAATATTTATGCAAACAACAATTCTAAATATTTATGCACCCAGCATGGGAACACCCAAATACATGAAAAAGTTAATGGCAAACATAAAGAAACTGATCAATAGTAATATAATAATAGCGGGGGATTTAACCCTCCACTCATATCAATGGTCAGATTATCCAGACAGAAAATCAATGAGGAAATAGTGGCTTTGAATGACATGCAGGACAGATGGATTTAACAGATATATTCAGAACATTCCATCCTAAAACAGCAGAATACACATTCCTTTTAAGAGCACAGAACATTTTCAAGAACAGATCACATTTTAGGCCACAAAATAAGCCTCAACAAATTTAAAAAGATCAGTCATATCATGCATCTTGTCTAACCACAGTGCTATGAAACTAGAAATCAGCCACAAGAAAATCTGGAAAGAGCACAAATACATGGAAGTTAAATAACATGCTACTAAATAATGAATGGGTCATCCAGGAAATAAGAGAAGAAATAAAAAAGCACATGGAAAGAAAACAAAACACGACATTCTAAAAACCTTTGGGATAGAACCAAAGCAATTCTAAGAGGGAAGTTTATAGCAATACAGGCCTACATCAAGAAGCACGAAACATCTCAAATAAACAACTTAATCTTATACCTAAAGGAGCTGGAAAAAGAAGAACAAATGAAACCCAACTCCAGCAAAAGGAAGGAAATAAAGATTAGAGAAGAAATAAATGATATATAAATGAAAAAAAAATAGATCAATGAAACCAGGAGCTGTTTCTTTGAAAAGATCAACAAAATTGATAAATGTTTAGCTAGACTTATCCAAAAAAAAGAAAGAAAGAAAGAAAAAGGGAGAGAGAAGAAAAAAACTCAAATAAACAAAATCA
The DNA here is from genome assembly GCF_009762305.2 of Zalophus californianus. Classification (NCBI taxonomy): domain Eukaryota; kingdom Metazoa; phylum Chordata; class Mammalia; order Carnivora; family Otariidae; genus Zalophus; species Zalophus californianus. The sequence goes on from NC_045603.1 coordinate 44,485,392, forward strand.
CAAATGAAAGAGGAAAGGTAACAAGAAATACAAAGGATGCTAAGAGATTATTATGAAAAATTACATGCCAATAAATGGGACAAACTAGAAGACATAGATAAATTCCAGAAACATATAACCTACTAAAACTGAAGCAAGAAGAAATAAAAAATTTGAACAGACTGATTACCAGCAATGAAATTGAATTAGTAATCAAAAAATTCCCAACAAACAAAAGTGCAGGACCAGACAGTTTCACAAGGGAATTCTGTCAAACATTTAAAGAAGAGTTAATATCTATTCTTCTCAAACTTTTCCAAAAATAGAAGAGAAAGGAAAACTTCCAAATCATTCTATGAGGCCAGCATTACCCTGATACCAAAACCAGAAAAAGAGGACTCAGGCCATTATCTCTGATGAACATTGAGGCAAAAATCCTCAACAGAATATTAGCAAACCAAATCCAACAATATATTAATAACATCATTCACAAAACAAACAAACAAACCAACCACACAGACACACACACACAGACACCACACACAAACACACACATCATTCACCATGATCAAGTGGGATTCATTCCCAGGATGCAAGGGTGGTTTGATATTTACAAATCAATCAATGTGATACATCACATCAATAAGAGAAAGGATAAAAACCATATGATCATTTCAATAGATGAAGAAAAAGCATTTGACAAATACAATATCCATTCATGATAAAAACCCTCAACAAAGTAGGTTGAGAGGGAATATACTTCAACATGATAAAGGCCTTATATGAGAAACCTACAGCTAACCTCATACTCAATGGGAAAAAACAGAACTTTTCCCCTAAGGTCAGGAACAAGACAAAGATGTCCACTCTCACCACTTTCACTCAACATAGTCCTGAAAGTCCTATCCACAGCAATCAGACAACAAAAAGAAATAAAAGGCACCCAAATAGGTAAGACAGATGTAAAACTTTCATTTTTTGCAAATGACATGTTACTATTCCACCAAAAAACTACTAGAAGTGATAAACGAATTCAGTAAGGTTGCAGGATACAAAATCAATGTACAGAAATCTGTTGCATTTCTATACACTAATAATGAAGCAGCAGAAAGAGAAATCAAGAAAACAATCCCATTTACAATTGCACCAAAAATAATAAAATAAAATAAAATAAAATAAAATAAAATAAAATAAAATAAAATAAAATAAAATAAAATAAAATAAAATAAAATAAAATACCTAGGAATGAACTTAACCAAAGAGGTGAAAAACCTGTACTCTGAAAAGTATAAAAATTAATGAAAGAAATTGAAAATGACACAAAGAAATGAAAAAACATTCCATGCTCATGAATTGGAAGAAATATTGTTACAATATCCATACTACCAAAGTAATCTACACATTTAATGCAATCCCTATCAAACTACCAACAGCATTTTTCACAAAACTAGAACAATCCTAAAATTTGTATGGAACTACAAAAGACCCTGAATAGCCAAAGCAACCTTGAAAAAGGAAAGCAAAACCAGACGTATCACAATTCCAGATTTCAAGTTATATTAAAAAATTTTGATAACCAAGACAGTATGGTACTGGTACAAAAATAGACACAGAGATCACTGGAACAGAGTAGAAAGCCCAGAAACAAACCTACAAGTATATGGTCGATTAATCCTTGATAAAGGAGGTAAGGATACACAATGGGAAAATGACAGTCTCTTCAACAAAAGGTGTTGGGAAAACTGGACAACAACATGCAAAAGAATGAAACTGGACCACTTTCCTACACCATGCACAGAAATAAACTCAAGATGGATTAAAAGCCTAAGTGTGAGAACTGAAGCCATAAAAATCCTAAAAGAGAGTACCGGCAGTAATTTCTCTGATATTGGCTGGAATATCTTTCCAGATATGTCTCCTGAGGCAAAGGAAACAAAAACAAAAATAAACTATTGAAACTACATGAAAATAAAAAGCTTCTGCACAGTGAAGGAAACCAACAAAACTGAAACATAATGTACCAAATTGGAGAGGACACGTGCAAATGACGTATCTGATAAAGGGTTAGTATGCAAAATATATAAAGAACTGATAAAACAACACCAAAAAACCTACAAATAATTCAATTAAAAATGGGCCTAAGACATGAACAGATATTTCTTTAAATATCCAGACGGACAAGAGACACACGAAAGATGCTCAAAGTTGCTCATCATCACAGAAATGCAAATCAAAACCACAATGAGATATCACCTCACACCTGTCAGAATGGCTAAAATAAAAAAACTCAAGAAACAACAAGTGTTGGTGAGGATGTGGAGAAAAAGGAACACTCATGCACTGTTGGTGGGAAAGCAAACTGGTGCAGCCACTGTGGAAAACAGTATGGAGGTTCCTCGAAAAGTTAAAAATAGAACTACGCTACCATACTGGGTATCTACCCTATGAGTATAAAAACACTAGGAATATATTCACCCCTATGTTAACTGCAGCATTATTTACAAATGCCAAAGTATGGAAGCAAGCAGCCCAAGTGTCCATCGATAGATGAATGGATAAAGAAGAACTGGTATCTCTGTCTATATCATCTCTATCTCTATCTATCATCTATCTATATCAACCTTAAAAAAAGAATGAAATCTTGTCATTTGCAACATGGATAGATTTAGAGAGTATAATGTTAATCAGAGAGAGAAAAACACTATATGATTTCACTCCTACATGGAATTTAAGAAACAAAGGAAAAAAAAGTACAAGAGGAACCAAAAAACAGACTCCTAAATATAGAGAATAAAGACATGGTTATCAGAGGGAAGGTTGGTAGGAAGATGGGTGAATAGGTGAAGGGAATTAAGAGTACACTTGATGAGCACTGAGTAATGTATGGAATTGTTACCTCACTATATTGTACACCTGCTAATATAGTACTGTATGTTAACTATACTGGAATTAAAATTTTAAAAATAAATAAAGTCTAAAAAAAGAATATATCATAATTTGTTTTAAAAAATGTTTGATCTCTATTACCAGATAATCCTGGATGTAGGTATCGTGTGATTATTTGTGTGATCTTACTTGTTTCCTTCTTTCACATGTTTTTCAAAGGTCACCCTAAGTTCTCAGTTGCTACTTCTTCCATGAAGCAGTAGGAGACTGTGAGTATATCATCCAGAAGTGATCACTCCTTCCATTAAAACAGTGTTTAGATGTGCTCTTACAACACCTAACATTTATATTATAAAAACTTTAAATACTTTAGACCAATGTATTACATTAGATAAAAATCTTACATTAGATAATTGTGGGATTATGGTCTCTCTCTAAATTCTAAGGCATTTGAGGATATCCTATTAAATTTTATAGTTCATATGTTTAATATAATACACCAGTATAGTGGGTTCCTCATAAACACTTACTTAATGAACAAATGAAATACATGCATTTCTAACAACTATAAAAAAGTGTGTTTTGTATGTGAATGTTGTTTTTAAGAGGCTACTCACTTTCAACATCATGAAGCTACATTTATCCAGATTTATTTGCACCTCCTTTATCCATTTAATTATCAAAGTGACTAAATTTAATGTTAATATGCAACCTTCATACTTAAAACTGCATGGTGTATATTGGAAGGAGTATTCTAGATTACAATGACATTAGTTATCAAAAGAAAGCTAAGGAAGAGTATGTTATAGAGAAAGATAAAGTGGAATGAAAACTGAGAGTCGAAAACTTCATCAGAATGGACTTGAATTAAACTTGGGGACACATTTTTTACTTGGGTATATGGGTATACATTTCCAATAAAATCAATCTTGAATGATACGTTTTAAACTGAGATGAAACTAAGGGAAATTGGGCATATCCTGAATTAACTACTTTTCTAGCCCTAAATTCTCAGTTCAATATCTTGTCTCCTGAATGTCATGATAGATGCTGATCTGTCATGGAAGGTCAAATAATAACAGAAAATATTGATTAAGCACTTACTGGACCCAGGACTATACAGAATGTTTATTACATAATCTCATTTAATATTTAAAATAAAACTCTGACATAGGTACCCATTTATACACATTTTGTAGTTGGCGAAATTAAGGATAGAAGTCAGTAACTTGCTCAAGGTTACATTTTTGTTGAAGCTAGGACTAACATTCATATTAAATCTAGAGTCAATGATCTTAACCACTATAATTTCATAAACTAAAAATTAGGGAAGAGGGAACAATTTACTTTTTACAAAATAAGTATTCCATAAGCTTATTTTGGTCTAGAGAATAGAATAATATAAAAAATAAAATAAATAATGTCAATTTTAAGATTAGCCATGCTAGAAAACACTCTATTCTTCTTGAGAGAAATGCACCCATCTTTAATGGCAACTTGACCATGGGTTTCACTGCTATTAACCATGTTTACAATCATGGACTCAATAATCAAAGTTCCAAAAATGTATCTTAGTAAACAACCAATAAATAATGAAAAACTGCATGCACAAAAATTTTCTTTAGAATTATTCATAGGGAAAGTTTGAAAACATCCTCAATTTCCAATAATATAAATGTTTAATTATGACATACACAGCCATACAATCGTATAGTAGAGAGCATTTCAAAATTGTTTTATGAATATAGGGAAATAAAAAGCATAAATACTGGAAAGGAAGAAGTAATACTATTGTTATTTCTAAAAGACATTAAATGTTTGTAGAAAACCCTAAAGAAACTATTTAAAAACTATAAGAAATAATAAGCAAATTCGGCAAGGTTGCAGGCATAAGGTGAATAAGAAAACTCAAGTATATTTCTAGATATGAGGGGCTGGTGTTAACTTTCTCAAAGGGCCAGACGGTAAATATTTCAGGCTTACAGGCCACACAGTCTCTGTTGCAAAATTCTACCTTTGTAGTGGAAAAGCAACCATAGACAACATGTAAGTAAATGGGCCTGGCTATGTTCCAATGAAACCTCATTCACAAAAGCTAGTGCCTGGCACGTGGGCCATGGTTCGTCAATTCATGATGTGTGTGTGTATATATAATTATGCAACTAACAACTCAAGTGCAAAATTTAAGAAACAACTTTATTTATCATAACTAAAAGATAAAATATGCAGGAATAAATTTATTAAGAGATGTGTAAGATCTGCACACTGAAAACTACAAAGCATAGCAAAGGAAAACTTTAAAAGACCTGAACAAAAGAGGAGCTAAGCTGCAGACATGGCTATCAAGATGACAATTCTCTCCAAATTGATTTATATTCTTAAAGTAATCTCAACCAAAACCCTAAAAGACTTATTGTAAAGCTACAGTAATAAGATAGTGTGGTATTGGCATAGCAATAGACTTACAAATCAATGGAACAGGCTACAGAGTCCAAAAAATAGATGTATAACTTACACAGTCAACTGATTTTTGACAAAACTGCCATGGAAAGTCAGAGGAAAATGAAGTCTTTATACCAAATGGGCTAAAATATCTGCATGAAAACAGCTAAACCTAATAACCCCTACCTTACATCAATCACAAAAGTTAACTATACATGGATCACAGACTTACAAAGAAGAGCTAAAATGATCAGGCTTCTGGCCAAAAACATAGAAGAAAAACTTTGTACTATTGGATTTAGCAGAGATATCTTAAATAAGGCATAAAAAGCACATACTATGAAAGAAAAATTAATAAAATTGAGCTCTTCAAGATTAAAAACTTTCGATTTTTGAGAGACAAGTCAAGAAAATAAAAAGGCAAACCACAAACCTGTAGAAAATTTTGCAAAACGTATATCTGAATAATGGGCTTGTCTCAGAATATTTAAAGAATTCTTATACATCCATAATAAGACAACCCAATTTTTTAAAAATGGACAAAAGATTTTAATAGATACTTCACAAAAGAAGATATACAGATGGCAAATAAACACATGAAAAGATTTTCAACGTCACTATCAGGGAAGTACAAATTAAATCAATTATAATAAAAGGCCTTACATGATCAGTACTCTGTTACCTCTCTAAACTCATCGCATCCTGCTTTGCCCCTTGTCACTCCATTAGAGCCACATCCATCTATTTTCTTTCTCTTGAACATGCCAAGTGCCTTCCACCTCAGGGCCTTTGCACTTGCTATTCCTCTGTCTGAAATGCCTACTCCTAGATAGCTCCCTTATTTACTTCTTTTAGGTCACTCACTGCTCAAATGTCAACTAGAAAGTGAGAGCTTCCTTCACCGCCATATTTAAAATAAATTCCTTCTCTGTGCCCCTTCTCCAAACACTCCCATTCTTTGCTTTACTATTTATTTATTGTAAAAATGTCACCATCTAAGATATATTTGTTTGAATGATAATCTGACTGCAATCATTCTATACTGCAAGCTCTATGAAATAGGAACTTTGGCTCTTTTTTGGGGGTGGGGGGTAGACTTTGGCTCTTTTGTTCACTATTATTTACTCTTGTGTCTTGTAACACTGCCTGGTACACAGTAAGTGTTTATTAAATATTTGTTGAATAAAGAAACTTGCATTATGGATAAGCCATTTGGGATCACCACTCCATCTCTATCTACATATATTTGTAACCTCCATGTGTTTTCAAATGTAAAAAGCTGTTACTATAAAACTGGAAGAGAGTGCTGACCAACTTTGTATTACAGAATTTTCCATTTGTGAATTATTCGTACTAATAAGCATCAAAAATTAAAATAAAGTCACCCCACTAAAAGCACTTTGAAGTGCTTCTCATTCTTTTCATTAGTTCCGTTTTGCCTGTTTGTGAAAGATGCTCTCACATCACTTATCTGCTAAAGATAAGGAGAACTCACAGTTCATTTTAATATCATGTATATGCACTTAATAAACTGATTAACTTACCTGCAATGAAAAATAGATAATCAATGATAATAGCACATACAAACAGGTAAGTAACTATTGAAAAATTTCCCACTAGTTTCTGTGCATTTTCATGATGAAATACAGACTAACAAATAAAGAACATATGTTTCTACCTTCCTTTTAATTTGGTGTATCTTTGAAGAAAGTGAATATTTGAAAATTTCTTCATCAAACCCTTGCAACCCTCTATTGTTACATGTGATAATTATTTAGTATGCAATTCATGTGTGTAAAATAGTTATCTCAGTAGTACCTTCCTTTCACTAAGAGAAATCATTTGAATTTATTTTAACTAAACATTGGTTATGATTCTTGAATTTCAAAGTTCTGTATTTCTTTTCTCATATGAAAATAAGCATGACAAAATAATCTTTCTGAATCCAAAGATAGTAATTCCATCATAGCATAAAATAAAGTATCATGGCTCTTTGTTGTTTTCCATCCACCCTTCAGTTCATTTATCTATCATTTACCTATTGGTCAACAAACTCATTAATGGTCATACTGTATATATGATTTATTGAAATACCCTACGTGTTACTTTGCATTTATTGAGACACAAATTTTCATATGGATTTCTAAGCTCTGTGCACATACTCTGAGAAATAACTGATAGTCTATCAATGTCAAAATTCGAAAGAATGCAGTGACACTTAAAAAATGGATAGGAAACAAAAGAAACTCTACAAAGATGGAAATGAAAAAAATCTAGTAAGCTAGGAGGCAAGGGGCCTAATTGCTCTACACAGTAACTACATTTCTGTAATAATTCTAGTCTCACTATTGGTGGAAAAGGGAGAAGTGACATTTCCCTCAATCTGGCATGAATAAAATTCATGCTCTGCCCCCAGTTTATGCAATTAACTTCCAATACATTTGCACACAGGGAATGCAAAACCAACCACTTTTCATCTGCAGTCCTTTCTACTTTGGCATTTCTGATAGCACTCCCAAGAACCCTCCACTAATTTAGAGTGTGTTTAAATTAGCATCCACATAAAACTCTCTTGATACTCAATCATTATTCTCTTCAGGCAGGGCCTATTAGTCTTACTTGAGTTTGTCACATACAGACTGCTAGACTAACATTTTCTTTCTTATTACAAACCCTATTTTCACCCTTTTCAGTTAGCGTAACCACCTGGTGACCTGGAGAGTTGATACTGAACTTCTGTTTGATCCTTATCCTAATTAGGTAGAGCAGCTAAGCAACCAGAAACCTCTGCCTACCTTCCTTTGGAGGCTCCAAACAACGGCACTCCAGGCCATTCCTAGTTTAGGAAGGAAGAACACGACCTGAGATTCAAATGTGGTCTGACTCCGCAGGTCCCAGCACTGCTTCTTAGCTTCTGAGTTGGCCTGTGTTCGTATCTTTAAATAACATTAAAGAAGGCTTTGGCACGGTTGTAACGAGCCAGGTTTTCCTAATCTGATGTTTTCTTACATCCAAAATAGTGAAGGCCTCTTCACTGGTACTCCATTCCATGTAAGGGCATTTGAAGCATTCCACACAGAATAGTTCAAATTGCATGCAATTAAGGGAGAACATCATGTATTTCAAATCATCTCCCAAAGGCTTTAAGATTTGCCTCATAAGCAAGAATGTGTTCATTTGAATTAATCACTCACCTTCATTGCACAAAATGTTAGAACTAAATTTCTTTTCCCTTCCCCTCTTTCCCAAATCACTGCCTCCTCAAATATAAAAATGGAATCTTCTATATTTTCATGGCAAGCAGAAACTACTGTAAAATGCCTATTTTCCAGTACCTTTATCCAAGTTTCTTTGCCAAGGTAGTGCTGCTATTTAGGTAAATAACTGTTGAAGTCTAAAACAGACTTTCTGAGTTCTGGGAGAAACATAGGAGCAGCTCTTACTTTATCATTGGTTGATGAGCATGTTTATTAAGAAAGATGACTATCAGGAAAGTCCCTTTGGATCTCTGTTCTAAGGTGAGAAACTATTATAAAATACCTTAAACAGTAAATAATTAACATAAAACCAGTATTAATACTTATATTCATACAGTCCTCATTTTAAAGACTTCTTTATAATTTATCACAATAAAAATGAAAGGAGGCTTTTTGGGAGCCAGAGTATGTATAGCTCGTTGTGAAAATTAGGCCCTTACATTAACAAGCCAAATGCCAGGATTCATTTAATTTTTCCACACACTGAGTCTACTTCAAAATTCTCATTTTCTTCTTTCTTATCACATACCCGTTGCTGAAGGAACCTATTTACTTTTCTTTTCTTTCCTTCATCTTTCTTGGTTTCTGATTTCCTCGAAGAACATCACAGAGTAACCACAAAACCTGAAGGCTGAGACACATGGGTGGCTCCGTCAGTTAAGCGTCTGCCTTCCACCCGGGTCATGATGCCAGGGTCCTGGGATAGAGCCCAGCATCAGGGCTCCCCGTTCAGTGAGGAGCCTGTTTCTCCCTCTGCCTACTCTGCCTGTGGCTCCCTCTGCTTGTGCGCTCTCTCTCTCTCTGACAAATAAATAAATAAATAAAGTCTTAAAAAACAAAAACCTGAAGATACCCCTCAGTTAACACTTGTTTGAGATAGCTCAATTGTTCTTGCCTACCTTCATTATCAATAGATTTGCAGATTATTCCAGGTGTAGAGGCCAGATTAATTTGCAAGAAAATTCTGCCATGCCTTTGACCAGGGAAAACTACTGTATACCTTGCAGATCAATTATGCATATGCATGATTGATATGTACCAGTCTATTCATTTGAACATAAAAACACCTCCTAATTACATGAGAACCTGCCAGTACTTTCCCATGCTTGGGAAGATTTCTGAGACACCCAAATTATGAGGTTTCTTTACAGCTGTCAGGAGGAATATTTGAAACAGTAACATATTTAATAGTAAGAATAAAAAAAAATGTTTTTGAATACTTATAACTGATTCCCTGACATGCTGACTGTTGAATGGTCAGCTCTTGACGCTAGGATCCAGAGAAAACCATGCTTCCTGATGTTAGGGATGCCTACTCTAAGACCTCTCAGCCTCAAGCAAGTACCTGCCTGCCTAACCTGATGCCATAACTGCCCTCTGGGACTCAAAAGCAGTGGTTTTCACATTGTTGTGTGTATTGGAATCACATGCAGTGATTCATAGAATGCAGATTTCCAGGCAGTCCGGGGAATATGCAATTTTTAACAAAATACTTCAGGGGATTCTGATGCAGGTGGCCTTTCAGAGCATGCTCAAAGAGCATGCTCATTTGCACTTGAATACGCAAATGCTTTCCAGCAAGCTGCAGGAAGGATAACTCAGATTCACGAAAGGAGAAACACTGAGATAAAACTACCTCAGTTCAGGAATCCCAGATGAGAGGAATATTCAGGCCTCTATTTCAAAAGTACGCCTTACAAATAGCTATTCAAGGAAAATTGGTGGTATAAATGGACATTCTGGAGGGACCTCTCCCTGAGTAAATTATTTGTGAATTCTTAGGAAGGTCAGAGAGCCTAGAGCAAATTCTTATGAAATCTCAGGCTTAGGTTTCCCAAAATTCTTAGAGAAATAAAAGAATCACAGTTGGTGTTAAATATGACCAGACAGTACTAACTACAGTGTGAATTATAAAAATTATTTTTAACATGTGAGATACTAAAGAACATAAATACATATATTTATTCAAACAACTTTGTGCTTGCATTTGGAAATTGAGACTATTTAATCTTTAAAAAGAATGGCAAATCCATGTAACCTACGATATCACCCATACTTTTGTAACTCAAGAGTGCAAGCTCCTTGTCACGAAAATGGAGCAAACCTACAGAATGATGTCAAAATATCTCTTTCCCATCTTCTACTCAACACTGTCAGACATTAGGCACTAACATTAAAACATTTTTACCTACAGAGGTGAAACGTAAATTTGGCAGTGGAAGGATACAAATTTGCCTTTAACGCAATACTTCAGTTTCCAAGAAAGTGCCTCCTCAAGAGCCATAGGTGTTCCCCCTAATTCTTCAGGAGGATTGTACTTCTCAGAAGTACCTCACATGGTAGCTCCCCCCAAGTCCTTATCCTAAGGATAACATCTGTGACTCCAACCTCAACTGATTTCTAAAACAAAGCGCAACAGAATGTTACCTTACTTTAACCTTAAGCAAACCAGGGTATGCCTGCAGGAACAGTCTAGCTTGAAAATTCAGGAATATACTTCAGGCTTTTACTGGTTTATCATAGGAAGAAAGCTGAAGACACTGAGCTCATTATAGTAAAATGTCCTGAAAATGCTCTCAAAGTATTTTTAACATTTATTGGTGGCAAAGTGTTGCATTAACTAAGACTAAATTAGACGTCTTTGGGATATGAATTTTAAAATAATTGCAGGCAGAAAGGTGTAAAATGAGAGGGTTATAAGGTGATTTTTTGTATATCTCAAGAGAAGCATTAGCTGATGATGACAAATAGGTAATTAGAATCCTCAGCCTCAGAGAAGTGAAGAATGTTGTGATTTTGCAGGTATGGCCATGAAGCCCCTAAGTGGACTCACTGTGAGTCACTGCTCGTAGCGTGGAAATATCCGCACTGGTTAGAAAGGCTGAGAGGATAACTACAAGGTAATTTTAATAGCTTTTGGTCAATGGCAGAAGACCGGAAGCATAGAACCGACAATAAATCTTATTTTGCAATAAACAATTTTATCACTTTCAGGATTGCATAAATATTTAATTGTAATCCTCTTGCACACACATTCTGGTGGCTTAACAGAAGATAAATAAGAATATAATCATACATGGATACTTCCCCCAAATGAGCCTAATACAAACAACTAAAGAATCATCCTTCTCTCCTTGCTCAGTGAGTACAATATAAAATATACTTTAATCAGCATTCTATTATTATTAATAACTCTCACGATTCCATTATAAAACACCAGTAAGAAAGAAAAATGTTGATGCTGAGATTTTACAGCATTTAACTTTAAAAAAGGGAAAAGGTAGGCGTTGAATAAAGAATTCCAAAATGAAACATCCTTCATAAAATGAGAATTTTTAAAGCAGAAGACAGTATCAGAAGGACCCAGGATCCTTAACCAGGTTTTGTGTAGCAGTGTTCAGTGGAAGTGAAGTAGTCCTGGTATCTCCGGAACACAGTGGGAAATCAGGACAAAAAGTCCAGCCTACTACCTATTTCTCACAAAGTATGTCTAAGTCATTCCTTCTCAATTTCACCTATGAAAGGCCAGCACATTACCTTTAAACAACTAGCCATCAAAGTATGAAAAGCTGCTCTTCATCTAGTCTGATTAGGATGAAATTGCTTTTCAGGCACCTCATGCTATTTTCTGCATTGACTGAAGAAAGATCAACACATGTTTTGCAAGAGTAACTTTAAACAAGGTACAGGAGAGCAATCAAGAAGACATAGATTTTATTTAAATTCAAGTTAGTTAACATATATTGTATTATTAGTTTCAGGGGTAGAGTTTAGTGGTTCATCAGTTGCATATACCACCCAGTGCTCATTACATCACATGCCCTCCTTAATGCCCATTATCCAGTTACCCATACTCTGCCCACCTCCCCTCCAGCAAGCCTCAGTTTGCTCCCTAGAGTTAAGAGTTTCCTATGGTTTGCCTCCCTCTCTGTTTTTATCTTATTTTATTGTTCCTTCCCTTCCCCTATGTTCATCTGTTTTGTATCTTAAGTCCCACATGGAAGTGAAATCATACGGTTATTTGTCTTTTTCTGCCTGATTTATTTCACCTAGCATAATACCCTCTGGTTCCATCAATGTCATTGCAAATGGCAAGATTTCATTCTTTTTGATGGCTGAGTAATATTCCTGTGTGTGTGTGTGTGTGTGTGTGTGTGTACCACACATAGAAGAACTACTAATAAAACCATAATGGAAGAAATTCCACAAGGATCAGATTACTACCACTCAATTTGTAAACACTGTTAAGGTTATTTTAACAATGTTGTTACTAGTCCTGAAAGCAGGGCTCAGAAATAAAAGCAACACGAAAGAGTAGATTTTGGATGTTCTCATAATTTGCTTCTTCATGAGCCATTATATTTGCACTGGTTCATAAACTGAATTTCCAGTTTTCCTAACGTATCTTAGATTTATAAACTCCGAAACAAGTAGATAAAAATGTATGCATTAATTTTTTTAACTCACATATGCGTCAAACACATATTAAGCACTACCCATGACTGCTCACCAACACTTAGAGCACTTCTAGTTGTGACATTCATAACCTCCAGATACAGGCCCTTATAATTGTTGTTAATATAACACTAATATTTTAAATGAAATAACTGCTGTTTTATTCCTTAACATAGTTTTTAAACTAATTATAATAACGTACCCTTGTTAAGGCTTTTTAAGTGATTGGATCCTTAATTGAATAGCCTATAACAGAAATTTTTAAAATATGTAATGCAGGCCAAAAAAAAGTTATGATATTAATAATGCAACAAATTGGCATGTGTTCATTCATAAATGAATGTTCCAGGAAAATGGTCACTAAATAAATAAATCAGTGCAGTAACTGCCCAGAGCAAAGATGATGATGATGATGATGGTAACTTCTCTCTGAATTCTTTTGAATATGAATAAATTTTCCAAATAATTTTCATGTATTTTGAATATTTTCTTTAAAAAAATGTCTCATTTATTTTATTTGAGAGAAACAGAGCAAGCAAGAGAGAGTACAAGTGGGAGGGGCAGAAGGAGAGGGCTTTCCACAGAGCAGGGAGCCCGATGCGGGGCTCGATCCCAGGACCCTGAGATCATGACCTGAGCCGAAGGCAGACGCTTAACCAACTGAGCCACCCAGGCACCCCCTGAATATTCAAACAAAATACTACACAAGTCCATGATCCAATGATGCACCATTTTATAGCTTAAAATTTTACTCAGAGCATATTAATAGTTTTAAATATTCAAATCCAGTGGTTATTGTACTTCCTGTTGCAAATCTTCTAAATTTTCAGTTTCTCTCACATATTTTAAGTTAACAAATGCCTTCAGTAAGCGTTCTACCTTCTGTAGCTGCTAATTCCACTCTTCCTCAATCCCTGCTTCACTCAAGTGGCAGCCCGAGTCGTGACTGTCCTAACGGCTCTCCCGCAGATGTCCCTCCTCTAGCTTACACTCTTCCTACTCTCATTCTCCTACTTTTAAACGTTCAATGGATTTTCATAGTAAACTCAATCTTCTAATATTGTTTCCCATATGATGTCCTGCATCATCTTCCTAAGCTTCATTAATTCTTTACTTCCCAATGCTTTCATAATATTTTATTCATAGCCCTTATATACTGAATATAATTACCTACTGTGTATCATCCCTGCTAGACTGTGAATTCATTGAAGACAAGGAATGTATCTTGTTCATTTTATGTCACCCAATCTAATAACGCTTTATCAAAACAAAAACCAAAACCAAACATGAACATCCATCAACAACAAAAATGTAGGCATTTTCATCACTAATTTCAATGTTCGAGTCATAACACAATGACATTTGCAAACGATTGATTCCTTATACACAAGCAATGAAAATCATAATACATATGTGCAGAAGCAGTGCCATTTCCTACATATAGAAGCAGATACCATAAAAAATGAGGAAATAATATAACGTTACCAGAATCATGTACATAAAATCATAAAACTTGACTTAGGGACCTGAATAAATGGTGAGAAGTAGCATGTCTTAATATTGAAAGCTTACATTTGAAAAGATGTTAATTCTTAAAAATTAATGTATAAATACAATGCATATTGAGTCATAACTACAGCAGGAATTTTAAATGGGCTTTGTCAAACTGATTCTAAAATATATATTGAAGAGAAAAGATGTAATATTTTGAAAAGAACAAAAGAAAACTTTTTCAACCACAACATGCTATAAAGCTAAATAAACTAATTAGAAAAATATGACAGGAGCTCAGAAAAGAACAAAGAACCAAATAAACAGAGTCAAATCAATTCCCTAAAATATGACCACTTGCATTAAGATAAACATATCACTTCAAATGTATGAATAAGGAACTCTTTTTAAGTAAGATGGAAATAATTGGTTAAAAATGTATTAATGTGAGGGGTTCCTGGTGGCTCAGTCAGTCAAGAATCTGATGCTTGATTTCGGCTCAAGTCATAATCTCAGGGTCATGAAATTGAGCCCCATGTCAGGCTCCATGCTCAGCGAGGGAGTCTGCTTGAGATTCTCTCTCTCCCTTTACCCTTCCCTCCTCCTCTCTCTCTCTCTCTAAAATAAATAATTAAATCTTTTTAAAAAAATGTATTTTTGTGAAAGAAAATTAGACCCCCTACTCCATTCTATACAAAAAAAATTAATTAGAGGAGGCAGGGCTGAGTAGATAGATGTAAAAACAAAACGTTTTAAAAAATGCAATATTTTCAAAATCTTCAGATAGAGAAGTGCTTCTAAGTGAGACAGAATCAGAGAACTAGGAAGTTACAAAGGGATGACTAGACATATAAATTAAACACCTTTGAATGATGTAATACATCACAAAGTAAAAAAAAAATGACATAGTATTAAGAGAAAAATACTCTAAAAATGTATGCTACAAAAATAATTAATATCCTAATACATCCAAAATATATAGAAAAATATAGTAGGAAAAATATCGTGCCCTTTTCCTGTTAGGTTTTTAATCCTTTTTTTTAAATCAGGTAATAATTCACAGAAGAAAAAATACAAATAGCAAATGTGTATGAAAAGATGAGCAAGCTAATTTAACTAGCACTGCAGCAACTTGTCAAAACTCTCAAACTGTCAAAAACTTAATAAATGCCTATGAGTCATCATTATGGAGGGTTTGAGGGGACTAAACCCTCTCATACATGGTTGATGGAGGGCTAAAATGGTAAAGTTTTTGGAATACAATTTGTACTATGTATCAAAAACTTTATACTTTGTGAACCCAAAATTCCACTTGCAGGTATCTATCCTCTAAAAATACATGTATGCACAACAAAAGACCACTCAAGGATCTCATGGCAGTCTTGATTATAATAGTGAAAAATTAGAAACAATGGAATAAAGCTCCCCAGACTAATTTGTAGAAATGAGTCTCAGAACAGAATGCATTTCTGTGCATGAAAAGAAAAAAATCAAACTCTATGGAAATGTAGAGGAAAAATGGCTGGATTGATACACACCAAATATTGATAATTTTATCTGTGAGGAGGATAAATATGATGGGAAGGCATGGAGGAGAGTAAAAGAAATTTTTCACATTGTATTGCTCTTTTGTTTTAATCTTGTACAACTAGAATGCATTCATGTGGTTTTTATATATTTTTAAAAAACAACTATAAAAAGAGTACCCAAGAATATGTTTACTTAACTGCACAAAAAAATAATAGGCATGAAAGTTTATAGTCTGAGTAATTAATAATTAATTACCAATTCATGCAACAAATAAATACTGATACAGTCTTGTGCTAAAGATTAAGTGAGGCAGTAGTAGTACAAAGATGAGACAAGGCCCTATCTTCAAAGTTACCCAAAACCCATCAGGGGCTCAGAAAGGGATTGAACTACAAAGTGACAACTGCTACAATACAGATTCATGGGATGTTACCTTATTCTAATTGGAGAAGACAGATTTAAGGCACGGGAGTGAAAGTGAATTTTTTTTATAGTGAATAATAATATTCCCAACAGATAAGAGGGAATGGGAGTGGGAAGGAATTTCACATAATGGGCAAAGTCACTCTGACTTGAAGTCATGGGCTCTGCTGTGCCAGTGTTTGCTGTTGAATCTCACCTCTGCCCCTCACTTAAAAGCTGTGCAACCTTTAGCTAAATGACTTAACTCCCCTTAACCTCTAGAGTAACCACATCCATTCCAAGGGTTTACTGAGAAAATTGCACAAGGCCATTCATAAAAGCCTCAGTATAGTACCTGGAACATACGTTTTAATAAATATTTGCTTTTTTTCCTACTTGCTATCTTTAAAGAAGCCAAGAAGAGCATGCTATGCTTCTGAAACTGAAAGAAAGTTGATACAGACTGGTAGCAAAACTATGAAACATTTACTAGGAAACAGTGACCTATGATAACCTTCAAATCCAAGTGCTGGGCATTTGCCTGTATAAATCTGATTTTGTATTTATTCACTTGCATACTAATAGGATAATTATCTCATTATCAGTAAAACAAATTTTAATATATATTCAATGAGATTTGCATATTTTCCTGGTGAATTTGTATAAATGATAATGAAATTATTTACTTCAAATATTTAAGGCTTCCAAAACTGGAATTGAAAGCAATGTTCTGTCTTAGTCAACAAGGAATTTAATTTTTGAAAAAAAATTCACCCACCATTATTAAATAAAATATTCCATTAAAAAATAATTTAATGCAGATGAGTCAAAGATCCCCTCCTTTCAATTTTCATATGCTCTCCAACTTTTGGACATTTACTACTTATATGCTTTCTCACCATCATTTCAAATCCAAAAGAATTCACATGAATATATATATATATATATATCAGCAGTAATAGTAATTTAATTAATTTAATTATTATAATTAAAGAACCAGGCAATATAGAAAGACTGATGGGATTTGAAATGGTCGTTCATGTGAATACATATAATGAAAGAGTTAACATCATTGGGCTCTGTAGCCAGACTATCTGGACAAAGCTCTGGTCCTATCAATTACTAGCTGTGTGACTTAAAACATGATACTTGACTTCTCTGAGCCTCAGTTCCTTACCTATAAAATGGGAATAATAATAATGTGATAATAACAATACATATCTACATATTTCATAAGGTTGTGAGAATTAAATTGCTACAGTACAACAGTTAGAACAGTGTCTGGACCCTTATGAGTGTTTAGGTAGCTGGTGGTATGAGGTCTCTTCTAGTTCTCAAACCTTTCCTTGTGGTGCTCTCAACATAATTGTCTCCTTTTCCTGCTTCTCTTTCAATGCAATGTTACATTAAGTACACTGTCTTACTATCTTTCTGACCTTTTTTAAACTTCTATGTCAGAGTAATCTTCATGTGATACTGAATACTCAGTCTTCATATCTTACTGTAGAGTCAAAACTGTATCTTACTCATTACCTCCATACATTGCTATCTTGGTGGGCCTTCCCATACCACTATTATTTCTAAATTTCTGCCCAATAACATTGGATTATTAAAATTAAAATTGCACTTGGATGTGAAACAATTCAAAATACTAAAAGGACTGAGTTTATTTTACTGTTTAATCTCAACATTGAGTAAATAGCTTGGGTTTACAATCAACATTATTTTAAAGAAATAACTGTTTAGTGACTATTCAAAGGAATAACTCATTTTCACATTATAAATCTGATGATGCAAATAATGTAAATATTACTATAACAAGCACAACTAAAGTCTTCTGCTCTAAGATTGATATACATTTTGTCCAGAACAGCTTTACTCCATGGAATATTTATTTCTGTCTTGCAGCACAAGGTTCTCATAATGAATCACATTCAAAAAACATTAAAAAAAGATATATGAGTATATGTTAGGGAAAAATTGCTGTTGCTTGAAGGTATTTTCCATCAAAAATTAAATATGGCACAATGGTCATTTTGTAGAGTTCATTAATGAAATTGGGAAGGGATTATTAATCTCCAGTGTTAAATTGAACTTACAGTGAAAATTGATCAAGCTTCTCCTGACTCAGAAATACCTTATGGCCACTATTGATCAAGAGTTTGGGATACTGATTATAATTCATATGCAAATACAAAAAAAAGTGAGACAGAAATTGTTCTTAAAAGGCTTCTTATTCAAAATATATAATATTTAGCTTAATAGAGGAAGCCTTACAGACATCAGTTTTCTTGTGAAGATCCACTGGAAAACATACCTGGCCAGGCTGAAGGCATCGTCAATCAAACCTGCTCTGTTACTGACAGAGAGAACCTATGAGATCAACCAGGGGAAAAAAAAAAAGAATCAGGATTAAAGTGGCAGGTGTTCACCTATCGAAATAGATATTTGATGAGTAAATCCAGTTTACCTCATGGTTCCTGATTAACTGATCAATTAATAATCTCCAATTCCTTAAATCATAGTTGACTCTAAAATAGCCAGTTTGATTGATATTCCCCAGCAACCAGCTTCCTTTGTCCAAAGTTATTCTGTGGTGCTCTGAAAACAACATTTTTTGGAGTAAAACAGATTTTAAATTTATGGGTCAAAATGAGATGAAGTGTATTTTCTAAATAATAGATATTATAGTACCAATGATTAAAAGATAACACCATCATAAATACCTAATTGAAATCTACTCTTTAATCAATTCATTACTGTATCTAGAATTCACTAGAAAACCTTTAGTTGGTTACCCATTATTACCTCAATTAATTGTTTTCTTATAATTAACACTCTTTGTTCTTGATAAAACCCCATTACCTATACACAATGTCCTTCTCAAGATAAATGTCACCAAGAAATCTGTATTTATGTGCTTCTAGTTAGATTGTATTTAAATATGGGGCTAGAATAGAAGAAAAGGTTTTAGGTGCACATTCTACTTATTTTATTCAGTTAAGAAAGTGATTAAAACAACAGGGCTCATTTATTTTAAAGTCACTATTGTTTCTTGCCTTTTTTCTTGTGCTTTTTTGGAAGTATTAATAAATAGCAGACTTTCCAGCATCATCAATAATGTTGGAAAAAGGCAACTCATTTGTTTAAGACTCTAATATTTCTACATATAATTAGAACAAAGATAATAAATTCTGTTTATTGGAATAATTTTGGAAAATGGTAACTTGATTATATTCCCCAGCTAATTCATTTAAAGGAAGCCAGTAAAAGCAATCTTATAACTTATATATTTAACTCCTTCACAATATGGTACAGATGGAGAACTCCATTCACCTTAATGGCAGCCTCTGTTGACTTCACAGAACCATAGCTTACAATTCTAATCATTTCGTGGATGTCCTCAGGATTCATGGTTCATAGAAGTTATGAAATGTATTAAGTTTACTTAAAATTTATATTTTACACACACACACACACACACACACACACACCACACACACCGGGACACGTAATTTCCACAATGACTCAAAACCAGAAACTGCATCACAGAAGTCCATTTGTGTCAGTTCTGAGTGAGACACACAATCTCCAATTCTCACCTTGTTATCAAGGTTTTTTACGCATCAGGCTACAAAACAGGTTTTCTTTTTCTTTCTCTTTTTGAAACACTAACTCTATAGTCTCAAGTAGAAGCCACACAGGAAGAGGGTGTGACCACAAAAATCACTGGGTGAACATTAGTGACTATTAATGGCTGAAATGAGGTGGGCTTTGAAATGGGGTGGGCTTCTTAATCTAATGCCTGTTACATTTTGCCAATTTTTATAAATGTGCAGTAAAACCAAAAATGTATGCTGAACATAAAAATCTAATCTTTAATGTTTCAGATGGTATGTCAGCTTTTTGCCACTTTTATAAATAGTATCTGTTGGAACAGATAAAAAAACAAGGCTCAGACAGGTTAATCAAATTGTCCAAGAAAGCAGGAAATGGTCTGTCTCAGGTCTCCTGACTTGGGTGTCCTTTTTACTACATTATATTCTATTGATACAAGATGGTATAGCACTTTTACTGTGATATGGTATATATCTCTCACATTCTTACATTGTTTTGAAAAAGAGGGACACAGCATTGGAAATAAGAATTAGAACAGGAGCAGGATAGTGAGATTTTTGTTCCAGTTCTCCTACACTTAAATGTTTGAACTTAGGCCACTCATATAATGTAAGGGCCAACTAATAAATAGCATTTAAGGTCCCTTCCAATTCTATGGCTCAGTAGAAGAAGGAACTGTTTTCTTCTGTGTGACATTTTACCAGGCTTCATCTCTGGTACTTAAAAAAAAATCTATCAGATATTGCTCTAAAATATTAATAGTTTCCCAACTTTCTGATACTTTGTTTTTGTATATTTTTCAAAACTTTAATGTGCTTATCTACACAATTCCTTTGAAGTTTTGGAATGTCACCCCATTTTACAGATATAAAAATAAAAAATAATTAACAAAAGATAAGACATTTTAAAAAACTAAACCATATGAAGAGAGGTTTCAATTAATCATGTCCAAATTCACCTTGTTATCAAGGTTTGATAACAATTCAGTGAAAAAAATTAAGATTAAAATATTGAGGATACTGTTTCTCTTGAGTAATCCTAACTCTATCTTCAATAATATGAGGATTTTATAACAACACATATTGTGATTAAATCCACTTGGGTTAGGTGCTTGCTTTGGCAGCACATATACTAAATTCACTTGGGTTAAGAGTAAATTTGATCATTTTCAACTAAGAAGTGGTTATTTTTTGAAGAAATTATAATATTCAAGAATCAAGTTTAATATATGAATATATGATTTATGTTTTTACAATTCTGAAACAGTCATGGAATCCTATGATATTAAGTCTATTTTTTTTTAAAGATTTTATTTATTTATCTGACAGACAGAGAGACAGCGAGAGAGGGAACACAAGCAGGGAGAGTGGGAGAGGGAGAAGCAGGCCTCCCGCTGAGCAGGGAGCCCAATGTGGGGCTCAATCCCAGGACCCTGGGACCATGACCTGAGCCGAAGGCAGACGCTTAACGACTGAGCCACCCAGGCATCCCAAGTCTATTTTTTGAAGTTATCTCTTGTTCACATTTTAGAGAGCTGGCACAATTTGACTTGGCTCTAAATTGGTGATGGGCATTAAGGAGGGCACGTGTTGTGATGAGCACTGGGTGTTATATGTAAGTGATGAATCGCTAAATTTTACTCCTGAAACTAATATTACACTGTATGTTAACTAACCGGAATTTAAATAGAAACTTGAAACTAGAAATAATAAAAAAATAAAAAATAAATAAACTTACTGAATTCAACAACTTACAGGTAGAAGAGAGACAAATTAAAATAGGAAAACAATCCCTATAACTTCTATTTCGTCTGATGAGAATAAAAAAGGCAGGCATCTATTGTTTTTAAGTATGCTATTATTAAATTGATAACTAAAACCTGCAGGTTATTACTGTTCATGAATATTTTTATGCCTTTGTTATAAATGAAATCTTTGGAGAAATGATTCCCTGAAAAGATTTTGTAATAGATTTTTAAATGTCTTTTTCATTCTAGTTAATTATATCTTTAAAATGTTCTTCAAATTAACTAATGGCAAGCAATGAATTCTAAAGAGACCTTTTCCAATGGCCTAATGAGGTATGATATGTGATGAGTACCAATATAAAAAGTATGGAAGTTATATTTTCAATGTTAGTAATAATAACTTAAAATTGTATGTAGAATGTATCCAAAATGGCACAAAATTTAGATTATATCAAGGCACAGAGTATTTGGAATTTTGTAATATTTTGGTTTTATATTCTATACTTTCCGAATAAAAAGAGGAAGATCTTAAGCCTTTCTCCTCAATATTGGCTGGTTGCAGAAAAATCAGAATTTAAAATAAACAAAAAGTCAACCAAAGTAACAAGGGTAGCAATGTAAAACAAACTCAGGTATAACACATATTGGTTTTCTCACTGGACTTGTGTGAGAATCAAATTAGAAAATGCTCTACAGCACCTATAAAAAACCATGTGTATGAATACAATGGCAACATATTGAGTAATTGGCACATCAGCAAAGCAACCTACCAAAATTTTAAAATCTACGTGTGTGTGTGTGTGTGTGTGTGTGTGTGTGTGTGTGTGTGTGTGTGTGGTTTAGAGGGAATACATTTAGAAAAGAAAACCAAGCTCCTAAGACAATTTAGGCAAGTTATTTCTCAAGCCTTAACTTCCTCATTTGTAAAATGGGGATAAAAATAACTCATTCTAAAGGCTTGCAAGTCTTATATAAAACAATGCTTAAGGCAAGCACTATATCATTACATTATTTTTTAATGTTTATTTGTAATTTCAGCATCAATTTCCCTTTTATTTTGAATCTTTTCTTTCCTAACATTTGGCATTAAATTTATTCCCTTCCATTACACATTCATTGTCACCATACAAACTGTTACATTTATAAACATCTGCATTCTCAGTATCTCAGTAGTAAAAACAAAAAAGATAAATCCTTTTACCTGCTTTCAGTAATTTAAAAGTTGATTTAAAAACTATTTTAGGCTAGAATGAACTACACCTTAACTTGGAATTAATTCGATATTCATCCAAAGGGTTTAAAAAATGGAAGTGTCAAGAGTATATGATGATTCAAATCAAATTTATACTTTATATTATTCACCATGACTGTGCTTTAATACCTGGTAAGGGATCAAATCTATGTGACTTATAATGAAAAATTACAAAAACATTGATGCTATTGTTACAACTAAAAGGTAGACTTTTAAAATATAATGTTGATAAGAATTGACCAGAATATTTTCTTAATGTTTTTATGGAAAAAACATTATTGATATTATTATTGATATTAGTTAACTATATTTTTTATTTGGATTGATTTATTTACTTTTAGAGAGGGGGGTAGGGGCAGAAGGAGAGAATCTCTACCAGACTCTCCGCTGAGTGCAGTGCCCAATGCAGGGCTTGATCTCAAGACCCTGAGATCATGACCTGAGCTGAAACTAGGAGTTGAGCCACCCAGGTGTCCCTAGTTAACTGTATTTTGAAAAAAGAGAGAGAGAGAGGTAATAACTCATGAAAGGAGACAAGAGTTAACAATCTTTTCTTTCCCCCAGTCTGTGCCTTGTGTCAGTTTTTTATTTGTCATCATAATGAAGGGATTTAAGACAAAACTAAAGACAGAATGAGACTGAACAGGGAAAACAGAATGGTTGTCTTTCTTTTAGGTCCCTCTTGGAAGCTTCTTCCAGATTTACATATTTATAATGTTTTCAAGAAATATTTACTTGGTATGGTCATTCTCCACAAAAGCTTCAACACTTCTATCGGGACAATGTTCCATCAACCAGAAGGCTCTGCTGTGATTTAATGGAAACTGACACACTGTAGGTGGCACAACTCAACTATCAGAGTCAATGTAAATATCATCTCCCAGAGTCATGCACTGCACACACTATGTAGTGAGCATGACATGTATATTAATATAGGTGACATTTCAGGCAAATGTATGCTTTGAAATATCATGTTGTTATTATTCCTGATTAATAATGAGACTACAAATGGAAACAACCTCTCAAATACACCTGTGGTTATTGGTCAAGAAAAGCTGTGACACTATTCTGCGTATACTCTACGTGAAACAAGAGGATACCATGAATAAAAGCATACAATTAACTAGGGAGTTAGAGGAAATGGACGTGGGGAAAAAATTGATGAAGAATCAGACTTGCCTAGATCCACTCTCTAAAAGTGACGTTTTGGCCTGATCCTGACTTTTAATCAGTATCTTTGCACCCTTGTAATTGTCCCATTTCCATTGTACCCCTCAATGAGAAACGTTTTACTTGGTTTCTGAAAATTGTTCTATTTCATGCTTCTAGCAATCCCATGGAGGATCTAATAGTTAGATCATTAGGTTAATGACTCACTGTTTTCACTCATCATTTCATAACAAATTATGTAGATAAACAAAACAACTACATGAAAGTAAAAGAGCGGTTAAAAAAACAAATAATACAGTAAGTGAATTAAGAATCATATAAATGCTAACTCTTAAGAAATGAAAAGAATAGATTATAATAAGCAATTTTAAAAGGAGAAACACCAGTAAATTTTAAAATAAGCATTTCAATTCATCACTACATTACTTATGAATCTTTTATACACAATGTATATAAATAAAAGCACATATTTTCATAATATGTGATTATGTGTTAAAAATACAACAACACGAAAATTTGAATAAAAATTCAACTGAAAATACAAGCATTTATATTTCTGGTATGCAGATTAGATTTTGCTATAAGAACTTTTTCTTGTATATATGTACTTTGAGCACTTACATCTCCCTTATAATAGCAAGACTGAGGGGCAGACACAATGTTTATTTTGTTATTTACTAATTTTACCTTACTTATTGCAAAAAGGAGATTGTAGCTGCTCAGAGTGGTTATGAAATAAGATAACATCAATTAACAGAACACAAGAAAGGAGTAGAAAAAACGTGGACATACTTGACCATCTAAATCTAAATAAAATGTTATATAAAAGATGATTAATTGGCTTTTTCTCCAGTTCAATAGAAAACAGAAATTAAAGAGACCTGTTTCACATCTAGCATGAAGGATTTAGATTGGATTCAAAGAAATAGCTTTCTGACAGTGAATTGAAATAGGTCGCTATCTTATTTGAAGACATTTAGAAACAGAATAGAATCTCATCTTTCTCTGCTCCTTGAGAATTGACCCTAGTTTAGGTGATGCTTTGATGACCTATCAAGTCCCCTCCCTTCTGTCCCTATAATTATCTAATTTTATGGAGAATATCGCCTTGTCCATTCTTTAAAGAGCCAGTCTGGCAAAAAAGAAGATAGCAGGAAAATGGAATTGAAAATGTGGCCTGTGTTTCATTATTTGGCATACTGTTTTACTGGGAATTATGATTATAATTTAATTACATTTGGGATTATAAAATGATACAGTTTAAAACAGCTAAAATTAGTACTACAGATGCCTTGTTTTAAATTTTCTCTTTACTATCAATGACACAAATAAACTTAAGAATTATATAGGCAGACTAAAATTAGACTGTGTACAAACTATACTATATTATACTTAATTTTGTAGAGGAGATTATCATTCTTTTATATTCTCTTTCTAATTTGTCTTTATTCACATGTTTACAACAGCTGAAACCAGAGGTTAAGTTGCTAAACAATTATCTGAAACCAAATGGTTCCTGAGGGGAGCATATATATTTTACCTGATTTGTTAGACACCCAAATAATTGCTTCTGAAGACACATGGCTTCTATTTCCTACCACAATAGTTAATGGAATCTGCCACAAGTAACTGCAAAGTAAAATAGAAGCTTTAAGAATAAAAATGGTTATAACAAATAAACAAACAACATTTGCTATGCACCTTCTGCATGATTTCTATTATTCTCTTTAGGGGAAATAAAAAAATTACCGTCACAAAAGTAAGGAATAAGTCAAGAAGATGAATTCACTTCTTCAATGCCACTAAGCAGACTTAGCCTGTAAGAGTTTTAATTTCAATACAAAAGGGGGACTTTCAACAAAACAATTTATCTTGCAAAATAAAAAAAGATTCTCATTTTACATTACAGAATAAAAAGTAGCTAAAATCAATAAATCAGAGCCACACCATATATTGATTAAGTCTCAAAATAACTCCTTTCTACTTGTTTCTATGTTAAATTAATACACATTTCAGTGGCTTCATGCATTTACATGTCAACATTATCCTTATTTTTTCACATAACTATCCTAATAAGTAGTATTATCACATTTTACAGATAGGTTAATACAGCACACCTAAAGTTACTCAGCAAAGCAGGAATGAAAGGTGAAACTAATCAGATACCCCTAAAATCCAGATCAGGACAAAGAATAGTGTCAAACACACTTAATGCTCTATTTTCTGAAATGAAATTTCCACACTGATGTGTGAAATCATCAACCAACGTTCAGGGATCAGTCATGAGTCTCAGTTATTAAAAGAAGCATTTTCTAGAATTTGACTTTTTATAGGGTAAAAATGGAAGCCATACTTGTACTTGAAGTAGTATCAATTTAATCTCAAATGACTAGCCAGAGATAATCTGGATGGTCTTAGAATAAATTCAGTGACTACATTTTGTTTCTTTCCCTGAAGTATAGCCAGATTACGTTGACCTATCATTGCACCATTAACAGCATGGGTAGCCAACAATATTTAGTATGTAAAAAATATTTTTTATTTTATGGAAGAGACACTGTTTGAGCTCTGTAATTGGGAAAGTAAACAGAGAATTGAGAATTTTTCAGGAAACATATCCGGGATTATATAATTACAAATATAATGAATATGTTTTGGGGGGCATGGGAAGAGAGGGCATCTCCTCTAAATCTATTACATAGAATTTGATTATTTTATCATTTCATTTCTCATTCACAATAAATACAAATCAGTAATAGTAACAAATCTAAGTGGAAGAGTAGAAGAAATTAACAATTTTACACTAATGGCCAAAGTTGAAATAATGTGTTTAAATCAGCGAAATATTTTTGAGTGCCAACTACGTAGAGACACTAAGCTGTACCACAGTGGAATCCACACAGTTGGTCAGGGAATCAATAACCTATAGTAGCCAAACATATGGTTTTTAAAGTAGAAGTAAATAAACATAACCCACTTATGCTCTTTATCAAAGACCTCCAAGCTCTTAACATAATACTAAGAATATGGCAAATATTTAATAATGGTATTACTGTAAGACAAAGAGAATTGATATATATTTCTTTAACAGCTGTTCTCTGAAAATAATGACTCTTTTTTGATTAATTGAAAAAATTAGTTAAGAGACAATAATGCTTGACTATGCATCTGACTCTCAAATTATTATCTATGGGTTCATATTTGTAAACCTAAGATCTTGAAGAAGCCTAGAAAAGGAAGGCATTCCAGAAATTGCTGTTGAATTGGATCAAACAGGATTAGACCAAAGTAAAATGAAAGGAACCAAATCAGTCTATGGGCAAGACAGAGATTAACCTTATGAACTTGACTTTCTGGTAAATATCTTCCACATTGAGTTGGGTCAACTAAATTGTGAAGTCAAATAAGTATCCGTTAAAGGGCAAGAAATATACAAAATTGATGATGTTTAAAAATCCTCAAGGATAAATGTGTCTTTTTAAAGCATGATCATAAAATGTGAAATATTATTTGCCCCTAATATAAATAAATACACTTTTGCATTTATTTAAACTGTATTCTTCTAAATAGTGGAACTAGAAATGATGATAACATTTCTATGGTATGCTTCAATATTTGAGTTTTAGCAAAAGTCTCTACAGTACAAGAAAAAGAGATTCATATTGATACCTGCATGTTGTTTACAGTCAATGCCACATCCCTATGGGGAACTTCCTACATGACAGACACTGAATCACACAGCTGTTCAGATGCAAGAGTTAACTATAAGGTACTGGGGGGAATACAAACACTCGGGCATTTTGTAAAACTTTTGAAACAGTCTTCCGGGTATTTTTCCCAAGAATGTTTTTGCTCTTTCTGTGTGTGTGTATCTATGTCTGCATGATTGTGTATGCACACAACTAAAATGTATATATTGTCACAAAAACAAAATAAAAATGACAAATTACCAAGCATATCTAAAATTTGTATTCATTTCTGAATTGCTATACTATTAATCCTAGATGTTATTTTTCATAACTTTCCAAACAACACATATTTGATCTTTTCCTAAATTTCATTTCAAAACTCAAAGAAAGCACGTTGCTTTATGGTTACAACTTAAAAGGGTGGAAAACACTAAACACTGTTGAGTGAAGCATGGTGTGCTATAAAGAAAATCTCAGACTGTGGTGGGTTATGTTTGAAAAAAAGATTAGGAAAAAGAATTTGTGAATTAGATTGTGTCCCAGCTACCTAAGTTTAATTTTAGTCATCTCACTTTAAGCAGAAAAAAACCCAAAAACAAGCGCAAAATGCATTTCAATAGACCTTTAAGGTATTTTTTCTGTGATATTCCCTGGGGTTATCTCTCTATACATAGGGTTGATGTTTTTATAATAAAGCAATGTTTATCCTGATAATCATGTTAAGATAGAAAATAAATAATAGGTACTTATTTTAGCTTGAGTGAAAATTCTTTTTTGCAAAATGGGACCCATATCAGTGAAGCATTAATGTAGATACCATGAACTCTACAGAAGTTGCTGTCATCAGGACGATAACAAAAGGAAAATATGACTGTGGAGATAAATACAATTGTCTGTAGCACAGGACTCTGAGAAACTCCGTAAGTGGATGAGGAGACATTGCTTAACATTGCAATGTATTAACTTGATAAAGAGAAAAAGCCAGACAAATTCAGAACTTCCAGAATACCTAAATTCTAGCAAATATCCTATTCACTTTTACATATCACCTAACTCTATGCAATTATTAGTTATGTAACCATCTTTCTATAGAAAAATATAATTACTATATACATTAAAAAAGTTCTGGGCATGTTGTAGTGATGTTCTAGTATCCTTTACAAAATTCGGGACAAAGAATTGATGATACTGGCTCAGAAAAGATCCACAATACGTGGGATTTCTGGTATCGGTGGGCACTGTTTTACCGCATCAACAGCTTGCACTGTATAATAAAGACCTAGGAAGGCTACATACAAAGGACTGATAGAATTGGTACTGAAGCTCTGACTACAATGTTAGAGTGAATAAAACTGATCAATAAGATACAATTGAATACGAAATTTTTAACTGCAAGCTCTATTATTTCAAAATAGATAGAAAATAATTTTCGAGCTTAAAGGGACTCCATACATTATTTTACTCTTAATATTTTATATGCCAGGTTCTCAGGGTTCAACGTTATCCGTATGATTTTACAACTCTAGCAAAAGCAAAGCTCTATTCAAGTTACATATGCTCATACAGCCTGGGAGAAATTCTGCCTTTAAAGAGTCAGACTCATGGCTGATACATCTGATGCATGTTATAGGCTGACAGTGTATTTTTGTTCAAAATTTGTTCTGTCATTTGCGGGTCCTTTATGTTTTTCTGCACCAGTGATGTTTGTGTCAAACTGATCATTCTCAAAGGCATGGCCTAAATCTCTCTAACTTTGCCACAGTCAAGTAAGTAGTTTTTATGTACTTTCTGGCAAGGCCGGAGTTGATGCCTAAGCAGGTTTAGCCCAGGGCCAGAGGGTGGAGAATCAGAAGCAGCATTTGGCAACTGTGCGGAATCCAGGCTGGGTAATACAGAAGCACTGACAGACAAGAGTCAGATCATGACAGTGCGGCAGAGTAAGACTACCTTCCATTGGTTGAAACAGTTGACTTGCAGGGGCGGTTTGTCCAAAGTCAATGTATCTACTGACCAGGAGATTTAAGACAATGCTTTCCTAAAGGACATTCCAAATTCGGTCATCGTTAAACATTCAGGAATTTCTCAGTCACTTCTACCTATAGCCCATCTTGGAGCTAGCCTACTTGGGAACAATTTCCATCCCTCTTAGAGATTAAAACAAAAACAAAAAAAAACAAAAACAATTGATGCTTCATACCGCCTACATATTGGTGGACGATAAAGTCAGAGTCCTAATATGCCAATGTAATGGGAGACAGCATGACCAACCTAATCCAAACACTTCATTTTGTTTATTAATTTTAAATTCCATCCCTTCTGTCCCCCCCCCCTCCAATCTTTTCTTAGGGCACCTTTTAAAAAATGAAATGAACTGATTTAAACTGCATTATCTTTCTTTGGCTCAGCCTTTAACAAGACACCATACAGTAAGAAAACACGAAGTAGAAAAGAAACACTACATGCTGTTTTCAGTAATTAAATAAGAGTTTCAAAAGAAAGTTTAACAACAAATAAAAATACTATGTGTGTTGTCTGTTCAGCGGTTTTACATATGGAAAATGAGGGAGGAGAACATATTTTGATGCTAAGTAGCACTGATACTTAGACCATTTAAAAATGGATCTACTTTGAGTTCCTTTGGCTCAGATACTAGTCTAGTTGTAGTTTTTGTTTGTTTTAATTAGTCTTTCTGGATTGTTAGTTTCTATTCTCATCTATTTTATAAATCTCAGTTTGCTCCATTCCATCTAATTGACTTCACTACATCTTAACTTTCTTGAATTTAATTCAACAAACATTCACAGGGAAAAGTAAAAAAATCACATATTTTTCTAAATCACCATGATAATTTAAACTCTGCTTAAACAAAATAACTTTGGTGTGCTGTCACTTTGATGGTTAAAATATCTGGAAATGGGAGTAAAAGAGGAATCAAAATGAAAACACCATATGTAAATAAAGAAATGAAAACCATATTTCGCTTACATTTTATAATTGTGCTAGCAATCTTTTTAAAATGTTAAAAATGCAAAGTGAAACCCAAGAATAAAAGCAATTGTTTTTTCATGTAAAAGAGTATTGTACCTGTTATTTTGAAGTTCAAGTGCTTTAGTTTTAGCACTGATGTCATAAATAAAGTGTTGTTGGGTAATTATTATTCTATTTTCTGCTGTTGAATTTCCCAAGATGGTGATAACAGGATAACCCATCTGGAGTGTCCACTGATCCATTACTTCTTGTATATTTACAAATTTTCCATTCCGTTTTAAAGCCTTTATAACCCAAATTGTATAAATTAGTTTTATAAACATGAATTATAAACAGAATTAACGTTAAACCATTTTTATTTTTACCTTTATGATTTACTTAAGGATGAAAACATGTAAAATCACTGAAGCTAATATAACGCATTAGTAAAATTAATCTCCTTGCCTTAAATTAAGCTTCATGCATATATAGAGAAATGAAAGCTTTATTAGCATTAAAGTTTTTACTTAATGGAAGATAAAACATAGTTGATTGTTAAAACAAGTACTTGTAGCATCAAGTATCCCCAGTATGTCCAGTACCAAATTTAAATATCTGTTATTCACCTATAGAAAAAACTATTTTAACATCAATATTTCTCTCATACATGAATATCTGACACAATATGAATGTTATATTTCAGAAGTATTGTCTTGTTTGAAAGTAGGCAAGGTATGTTTTACTACCATTTGTAGTTTAAGTAGTTTTAAACCCCATTACTTTTATAATATATCAAAAATAAAATGATAAAGCAATACGAGAAAATATAAAAAGTAAAAACAACTGTCAGTGTCAATAAAAGTTAAGAGTGGTTTATAAACTCAATTCAAATATTCAAGAGGAGGTTTTGGTATTCGAGCTTCCTATACTTTCCTATACTTTACCTCTGATAGTGTATTCCAGAGATCATTTCTGGCTGCGTTGCCATACTTATGAATGGTTAAATAATCCTACAAAGAATATAAAATTATAATTACAATTTGGAGGCTAAGCAATTTCCAACACACACACTTATTTCTCAATTCAATTAATAATTTCTATTTGTTAGAATTTCATTAATATGAAGACAAGGAGAAAGATGGGGAAAAAGATAAAGAATCTCATTTTAAAATATCCCAAAGAGCTTTAACTGTAACATATTTCCTAACTCATCAAACAATGCTGGTCTCTTAGAAATTATTTTCATAACCATAATCACTTCTTATGGATTTCCAGGGTCAAAGACCTTCCTCTAATTTAACAAATCAACCTCAAGCAATTTTAAAGAAACTACCTCTGCAGTGAAACATTTAGGAGAAACTTCCCCATCAGGCCTTCCTGTTGAAGTGTTGAAAAAAACAAATTGTTTTATGGAAAAGAAAAAACAACAACAGAAACCCGACTGATATATGCTGATGTGAAGAGGAATTGCTTTGCTGAAAGAGAAACGACTGTCTCCACAAGTTGCCCAGTTCCCTAGTCTCCCTGCAAGGGACAGGCTGCCTAATACAAAAAAGGATACATACTTATTTCCATGAGCTTGAAACACATATTAATACTTAATAAGAAAAAGTTAATCCTAAATTTATTTAATATTTTTGAGTGTAGGACTTCCCATTTCCCAGTTTCCACCACTAGTAGTTAAACCTACACACTTTCTATCTACCTCATGCCTGCTCCCTTCTACAAAGCATGGTTTATGTCACTGTGGATATGTGATTTGGTTACAGCCAATTTGTGTTATTCTTTTTCTGAATCCAAAATGGAAAAATGAACAGAAAATAGTGTTTTAGATTACAAAACAGAGGGTCTCCTGCATTTGAAATTCCATCATCTCTACAACATGTAGGTAGTAGACAAAATCCAAATTTACATCACAGTACTGAAAATGAAAAAAAAAAATTGCTGACTCTTTTCAGTACTTTGTGTAGAGTAAAATACTTTGGGGATAATTAAACTTGGTGAAGAAATTTTTCTGAAATACAACTTTGTTGGCAATTCACAGCGCAGCTAAATGGCAACTCCCACCTAATCAGACTCTAAAGATGCGATGCCCAACACTAACTTAGCAACCACAAATTTATCATCGTCATTGGGGATTATGAATAACTTTATTGAAAAAAATACAACCCCAAATAACCAATCTGAATTCCACTTTTGGCTTTGAATATGCCATATGAGTCATTTTCCATTAGAACTCGGGGACCAGGATTTAAATAAATTATTTCAGATTTAACTGTCAGCATTATCTTCCATGCTTTTTTGGTACCTAAATGAATAAATCTGGGAACAATAGGAACTATGAAACATAAATTTGAGTTTTATTTTAGTAATGGGATAAGAAAAAAAGTATCAACAGTAGAACTATGTATTTATTGGGTTTGGCTTATGGATAGTGCGGCTAGGATAATCCCAAAGAGGAAACAAAGGAATACTCCATGGACTTTGAAAGGTCCGATACCCAACTACAGGATTCTCTTCACAGACAGAACATAAAAATCCAGCTGTTCATGATATGAGCTGGCATTGGCCCAACATTGATCATCAACTCAGGCTCTTGGTTCCCTCCCCAATTCGGAACAAAGTTCAAATTTCCATTTCAAGCAGGCTGAAGTGGCAATTATCTGGGCTTAGGAAGCAGCTCCAACTTGCTTGCCTCGAAAGTCAGGGCAGAGAGCACCTTCTTGGATTCCCAGCAGTCCCAGTTTTCAGGTGTTACTGGAATTCTCCATAAGTCAACTCTTGTTTTCCAAAATCAGATAAACCCCAAGTGTTTTCCTTAGTTATCTTAGCCTTCCTCTTGCACGAAAATAGTCATATTTTAAGTGAAGGAAATTGTGTTTTGTCCTTGTTGAATTACCAAGAAACTTACAGAATAGTCAGCGTGGTTTTTCTGATAATCAATCATTTATTTATTCATTCATTCCACAAAATATATGGCGTACTTTGCATGTGCCAGTAGCTGTCAGGTGCTGGGGGAGTGGCGGGGGAGACTAGGTTCCTGAGAACAAGGACAGAAACTGAAATGGGATTTGTGGAGGACGGTTTCTGTGACTGAAACTCTAGAAGTCTTGGTACAAAAACTACTTGACAAGATGAATTTAAACATTTGCTATGCAATTAAATAAGATTTTAAGTTCCTTTCAAGCCTACAAGTCGATGAATATGAAAATGGCTGGAGTTATGAATCCGAAATGGAAATTTATGTTTATATGTATGTGTATGAAAGTCAATCAGCAGTGGATTTGACATTATGATATAAAGTAGAAGAATATTTTAATATTAACTATACAAAGAATTTCAGAAATAGAGGAGTTGTTGAAAAGAAAAAAAAAACAGATGACCAATAGAATATTCTTAAGGGACAAAACCAACATTATAAACTGATTAAAAGTCAAAGGCCTATTTAGCAAAAATACATTCTCATCCATAAAGTACAAGAAAGGGAGTCTGACTGCCTTTGTCCAAATCTGCACCCCAACACTTCCTAGCTACGTAATTTTGGCAAGTTGCTTAATCTCTTTGGGTATGGAAGTACCTGTTTCACAGAGTTATGTTAAGGAATAAATGACTTAGGGGTGCCTGGGTGGCTTAGTTGTTAAGCGTCTGCCTTCGGCTTGGGTCATGATCCCAGGGTCCTGGGATCAAGCCCCGCATCGGGCTCCCTGCTCAGCGGGAAGCCTGCTTCTCCCTCTCCCACTCCCCCTGCTTGTGTTCCCACTGTCGCTGTGTCTGTCTCTGTCAAATAAATAAATGATTTAATATTTGTACAGTATTAGAAGGGTCAAGAGTGTCTAGTACACAGTAAGTATTCGGCAGACATCAGCTGCCATAATCTTTTTAATCATTTCAGGTGACCATTTGGAAACAGTGACAGAAGGAAAAGCATCACTGACAATAATAACCAAAGAACAGAACTCATGAAAACAATATCTGCCTCTGAGTTGCTTTATTTTATCTCGTTCAATCCCATGACATTTATGAGGTAGATATCACCATCATCATCTAATAAATCAGAATACTGGAACTCAGAGACGCCAGCCCACATCCAAACCCCATACCTGTGCACACAACTCCTGACCCAAATCCAAGGTCTGCTAGATGCCCCACAGACAACTAAGAGCCATGTTCAAAACTGAATCCACTGTCCTCCCCCACATCAGCTCCTTTTGGCAGTCCTTCCCCAGTGATGACCTTCCATCCACCTCAACCAAGCAGTCCCCTTGGGTGCCTCTCTTTCCCTTTCCACCATATTCAAGTAATGACCCACATCGTAAATCTTCCCTCCAGGTTCCGCTTTCCTTCCTCCTATTTGACAGCCTCTCTGGGTGACTAGCACGGCCACTGCCTCTGCTCTGTCCCTTTCATGTCGCGTCTCTGCTGTGCAGCCAGAAGAGCTTTCATCAAATGCACACATGGATCCCTGCTGCATTCAGAAGCTGTGTTAACACTCTAAAGGAATGCTCCCTTTGTACTTCTGTGATCCTGTCTCTTACTCTGTTGCCCCCTGCCTCCGCTTAGCCACTTCCTGCTCTCTGCAGATGCCTGTGCATCCTCTCTCCCTTTTCTAGTCCCCTGCACGAGCCCTTCTCCACATATGCTTTTCTCTCTTACCTACTTCAAGCCCATTCAATCTCTAGGAGTGAGGCTTGATACATGCTTTCCAGGAGTCCTTTCTTAGCCATTCCCACTCCTTCCTGAGTTACATACCCCCTTATATTCTCATATGTTGCACCATATAAGAGCATCTATCCCAGTGTGTTACAACTGCTTGTTCATCAGATTGACTGCCCACGTACTCTATAAACCCCATGGGAGTAAAACCCTCGTTACTCCTGTTGACCACTGTTTAGCCAGCATCTATGTGCTCAGCCCGGTACACAGCAAATGCAGAATATATTTGTGTGATTTTTGACTTGCCTTGTTCAGTATGCCTTTCTGTTAACAACTGACAGTCCTGTAAAGAGACGTTTCTCGTATCCATCAGATTCCTCCAAAATGTCATATTTAAACACTAACATAGGACATAATTTATTATTTCAGTGCATATATGTCAGCTATATAACTTGCACTGATATATGCAATTGCATATGATGTCATTGAAAGACTGAACTATTGGGTAGGAGACCATTTTCTTTTTACTTTCTTTGCTAATAAGTGACATGATCCACAATTTTTCATGTACAAAAGCCAACGGGACTAATAAGTAAACAGGAGAAAAGGAAAAAGTGAGCTGAAGCGGGGCGCCTGGGTGGCTCAGTCATTAAGCATCTGCCTTCGGCTCAGGTCATGGTCCCAGGGTCCTAGGACCGAGCCCCGCATCGGGCTCCCTGATCTGCGGGAAGCCTGCTTCTCCCTCTCCCACTCCCCCTGCTTGTGTTCCCTCTCTCACTGTGCCTCTCTCTCTGTCAAATAAATAAATAAAATCTTTAAAAAAAAAGAATTAAGAACATTAAAAAAAAAGTGAGCTAAGGAAGTAAAGCACTATCATCTTTTTACATGTTTACATGGAATAATTATGCTCTCCTACTAATGAGCCCCTGAGCATGTTAAAACAGAGGACTAACTGCACAAAGGATGTATTCCTCAGGACATAAAAGGACAGTTTAATAAAATCCAAAGATATATAGACTGGTTTATTTGTGTTTAGCTGCAAATTATAAAAAATCCACCCTAGAATGACCTTTATAATGACAAGATTTATTATTTCCTATTATAAGAAGGTAGGACAGCTGCAGCTCTTTTTCTCCAGAAATTGTTTGGCCTCACCTTTACTTGTGTTTTGCCTTCATGCTTGGGTTTGAAGTTGGATGGGACAAGCAATCCCAACCATCAGATTCAGACAGGACATTGCACAGAGGAAAGAGACAGAATTTCTTCCCAAGAATCTCTTTTTAAGAATCAGGAAAACGTCCTCTCAATTCCTGCATCAAACTCTCTATGCTTCCCATTTGTCAGGATTGTATCATGGGCTCCAACCAAAATCTGCTGATGAAGCTCTAGGGGATACAGTTTTGGGGACTGCACAAGGCAGGCCCAGTCCTGTGTTCTCTCCAATGACATAAGAGAGTCAAGTCTGGGCCTCAGTGACACTGGCAAGCAGGAGGCCTTCTACTCGAAGGCTAGTCTGGGAAATGCCAGGTAAATCCAGGCATCGATTTTTCTGACTATGTGACGAGAAGGTTGAAGCAGGGATTTGAAATATTGTTCCTTTCTAGTAAGAATAATTGTACCTCAAAAAAAATGTGTAGTGGGCATTTGTCATTCTTTTGGCTTTCCAGCATTTAAATACCACATTTATATGGGGGCAATAACTCATCATGGAATCCTGCAGGAAAGTGAGGGCTCTACCTCCCACTTGCAATGGAAGGCACAAAATACTAAATTCTACCTTCTCCCCTCCCCCCTCCCTCCTCTCCCTGGCAGCTAAAGCATGCACATGTACCCTGGCCTCAGATGAGCAGATACTTCATCCCAGGACTGTGAATCCTGCCAGATCAATGCAAAGGAGCAGGAACAGTTGAAAGACTATCCCAGGCTCCAGAGGTAGCCATGCTAATGGTAGCAGTTGAACCGGCCATTCCTGTGGCAGGACCTTGGCTAGGTTTCTTAATTTCTCAGTCCCCCTTAGTTCCTACTACACATTTTGTAAGCCTGGTACTCCAGCCTGCCCAATGCTTCCAAAGGTGGCTGTACATATACCCTTCCAGCAAATTCCCTTTTGCCTGATTTAGCCAGAGTTTGTTTCTATTGCTTGCAAGCCCAAACTGATTGCTATAACACTAATGGGGGACTATAATAAAATGAACACAAACATCTAAAATTTTCTCGGTAACCTCAGAAAGAAAAATAGAAATTCTCTCACACAACTTATACAAAATGAAAAGCAAAGAACACCCAGTTTGTGAGACAGGAATCCATCAAAATCCTAGAGAAGAACATAGGCAGTAACCTCTGTGACACCAGCCACTTCTTTCAAGATACATCTCCAAAGGCTAGTGAAACAAAAGCAAAAATGAACTTTTGGGACTTCATCAAGATAAAAAGCTTCTGCACAGCAAAGGAAACAGTCAACAAAACAAAGAGGCAACCCACAGAATGGGAGAAGATATTTGCAATTGACACTACAGACAAAGTGCTGATTTCCAAAATCTATAAAGAACTTCTCAAACTCAACAACCAAAAAACAAATAATCAAGTCAAAAATTAGGCAGAAGACATGAACAAACACTTCTCAAAAGAAGGAGAAAGGGAACCCTCTTACACTACTGGTGGGAATGCAAGTTGGTACAGCAACTTTGGAAAACAGTGTGGAGGTGCCTCAAAAAATTAAAAATAGAGCTACCCTATGATGCAGCAATTGCACTACTGGGTATTTACCCCAAAGACACAGATATAGTGAAAAGAAGGGCCATATGCACCCCAATGTTCATAGCAGCAATATCCGCAATAGCCAAACTGTGGAAAAAGCCGAGATGCCCTTCATCAGATGAATGGATAAGGAAGATGTGGTCCATATATACAATGGAATATTACTCAGCCATTAGAAAGGATGAATACACAACTTTTGCATCAACATGGATGGGACTGGAGGATATTATGCTAAGTGAAATAAGTGAAGCAGAGAAAGTAACTTATCATATGGTTTCACTTATTTGTGGAACATAAGGAATAACATGGAGCACATTAGGAAAAGGAAGGGAAAAATGAAGGGGGGAAATCGGAAGGGGAGACGAACCACGAGAGACTATGGACTCTGAGAAACAAACTGAGGGTTTTAGAGGGGAAGGGGTGAGGGGATGGGTTAGCCCGGTGATGGGTATTAAGGAGGGCACGTACTGCATGGAGCACGGGTGTTATACGCAAACAATGAATCATGGAACACTACGTCAAAAACTAATGATGTACTGTATGGTGACTAACATAATAAAATTAAATTTAATTTAAAAAAAAGAACACCCAGTTTTACTGGATAAATCTTCTAGGCTTTCATGGTATTAGAAACAGTAGGTATGGGGGGAAGAAGGTAGACACTTAAGTTAAAAAAGAAAAAAAAGAGGCAGACAAGTAGACTGGGAAAAAGTATGAAAGTTCCACAGACAGGAGTGCACAGAGAGTAACAAAAATAAAAGTAAAACTGTCTTAAACTTTTGTCTTATAAAGCTTCTAGAGCAGGGGCTTTTAAACCGGGAACCTAAAGCTCAAAAATTAAATATTTGTGAGTGTATGCATTATTAGAGTAGGGTGATTTTAAAGGGATCCATGGA
Organism: Zalophus californianus; assembly: GCF_009762305.2. Lineage (NCBI taxonomy): Eukaryota > Metazoa > Chordata > Mammalia > Carnivora > Otariidae > Zalophus > Zalophus californianus. The sequence goes on from NC_045603.1 coordinate 44,524,583, forward strand.
CAGTAAGAAAGCAGATTAAAAGCTGCCAGATCAAAGCAATGTCACACAAGGATTGGATAAACCCATTTGAAGCCTGGGCCATGCACTTCATAGGATGTTTCTACATTCTCTGACCTTGACAAACAGTAGCAAGGAGACCAAACCAGTGACAGATGACCAACTAACACACAAGAAAGCTAGACTACAGACTGAGATATCACTTTGGTTTTTATCTGAAAAGTGGCTGGAGATTATGAAATTAAGGGAGGAGGAGCAAGATGGCGGAGGAGTAGGAGGCCTAAATTTCACCTGGTCCCAGGAATTCAGCTAGATGGGGATTAAAACATTCAGAACACCTACGAACTCAACAGGAGATTGAAGAAAAGAATAGCAGCAACTCTCTGAACAGAAAAGCGACCACCTTCTGGAAGGTAGGACATGCGGAGAAGTGAATCCGAGGTGATATTAGGGAAGAGAGATGGCGGGGGAGGGAGCCTCTGTCAGCCTCTACTGGCAAGTGATAGAGCAGCGGAGCACAAAATCGGAAATTTTAGAAGTCTGCTCTGCTGAGGGATGTCGCTCCAGTGACTAAGTTGGGGATGGAACCCTCACGGGGACAGTGTGGTCTCAGGACCCTCGGGGTCACAGAAAGACCGGGGGTGCCTGAGTGCGGCAGAGCTCCCAGGTATCGGAGCAGGGAAGCCACCTGCAGAGACGGAGCTGAGGAGTGGTGCTTCAGCTTGGGGTGGCCATAAATTGTGATCCACGGCACAGTCAGGCCACTGCTCTTCCAGCAGGGACCCAACAAGTGGCAGATCTGGGGAGACTCCCCTTCCTCCCCTGGGAGGAGTGGCGTGGGAGCACACCGCAGGGATCTGCGGGGTTTGGAGACTCCACACGGGGTCATGTGCCAGAGACAGAAATGCTCGGTCACAGGCCGGGTGAGACCGGGGACACGGGAGTGACTGACTGCTTTTCTCTGGGGGCACACTGAGGAGAGGGGCCCCGACTTCTTGGCTCCTCCGGGACAGAGATTGGGAGGCCGCCATTTTCACTCTTGTCCTCTGAAGCTATATGGAAAGCTTGCAGGGAACAAAAGCTCCCGAGAGCAAACCTGAGCAGATACTTAGCCCTGACCCAGCAAGGGCGGGGCAACTCCGCCTCTGGCAAAGACATTTGGGAACCATGGCAACAGGTCCCTCCCCCAGAAGATCAGCAAGAACAGCTAGCCAAGACCAAGTTTACCGATCAATGAGAACAGCAGAACGGCAGCACTGGGGGAATACTGCACATAGAATTCATGGCTTTTTTCCCATGATTCTTTAGTCTTTCAAAGTTAATTTTTTTAATTTTCTTTTTTTTAATTTTTCTTTTTCCCTTTTTCAACCAACATCTTATCAATCCCTTTTTAAAAAAAATCTTTTTTATTTTTCATTTTTAGAGTCATAGTCTATCCTTTCAGAGTAGTTAACCTTATTTTTGGTATATACATATATGAGTTGTTCTCTCTTTAAAATTTTGGGATACAGTTTCTTCTAACAGACCAAAATATACTCTAAATCTCTAGTGTATGGCTTTGTTCTAGTCTCCTGCCTGATCACATTCTCTCCCTTTTATTTTTTTCTAAATCCTCTTCTTTCTTTTTTCAAACAACTTCTTATCAATTCCTTTTATAAAATCTTATATAATTTTCATCTTTATAGTCATATTCCATCCCATCAGCACATTTACCCTTATTTTTGTACATATATAAGCTTTTCCTTCTTTAAAATTTTGAGAGATACTTTCTTTGGTACAGACCAAAATACGCCCAAAATCTAGTGTGTGGCACTGAACTATGCACCAGCCTGATAATATCTGATCATATTCTGTTTTTTGTTTGTTTGTTTGTTTTTATTTTTTTCTTTTTCTTCTTTTTCCTTTATTATTTCTTTCTTTTCCCCTGGTTTCAGAGTTTCTTCTGATTTGTTTAGTGTATATTTTTCTGGGGTACTTGTTACCCTCTTAACATTTTGTGCTCTCATTCATCTATTCTCCTGTGGACAAAATGACAAGACGGAAACACTCACCTCAACAAAAAGAACAAGAGGTAGTACCGAATGCCAGGGACCTAATCAATACGGACATTAGTAAGATGTCAGAACTAGAATTCAGAAGGACGATTTTAAAGATACTAGCTGGGCATGAAAAAAGCATGGAGAAACTCTTTCTGGAGAAATAAAAGAACTAAAATCTAACCAAGTCAAAATCAAAAAGGCTATTAATGAGGTGAAATAAAAAATGGAGGCTCTAACTGCTAGGATAAATGAGGCAGAAGAGAGAATTTGAGATATAGAAGACCAAATGATGGAAAATCAAGAAGCTGAGGAAAAGAGAGATACACAACTACTGGATCACGAGGGCAGAATTAGTATACCATAAGTATCAAAAGTGATACCATAAGACAAAACAATATTAGAATAATTGGGACCCCAGAAGAAGAAGAAAGCGGGGCAAAAGGTATATAATGGGATTATAGCAGAGAACTTCCTTAAATTGGGGAAGGAAACAGGCATCAAAATCCAGGAGGCACAGAGAATCCCTCTCGAAATCAATAAAAATAAATCAACACCCTGACATCTAATAGTAAAACTTATGAGTCTCAGAGACAAAGAGAAATACGCGAAAGCAGCTTGGGATAAGAGATCTGTAACCTACAATGGTAGAAACATTAGATTGGCAACAGACCTATCCACAGAGACCTGGCAGGCCAGAAAGGAGCAGCATGATATATTCAGAGCACTAAACGAGAAAAATATGCAGCCAAGAATACTATATATAGCTAGGCTGTCACTGAAAATAGAAAGAGAAACAAGAAGTTTCCAGGACAAACAAAAACTAAAGGAATTTGCAAACATGAAACCAGCCCTACAAGAAATATTGAAAGGGGTCCTCTAAGCAAAGAGAGAGCCTAAAAGTAACATAGACCAGAAAGGAACACAGACAATATACAGTAACAGTAACCTTACAGACATACAATGGTACTAAATTCAGTAGTTACTCTGAATGTAAATGGGCTAAATGCCCCAATCAAAAGACACAGGCTATCAGATTGGATAAAAAACAAGACCCATCAATATGCTGTCTGCAAGAGACTCATTTTAGACCCAAAGACACCCCCAGATTGAAAGCGAGGGGGTGGAAAACCATTTACAATGCTTACGGACACCAAAAGAAAGCTGGGGTGGCAATCCTTAAATCAGACAAATTAGATTTTAAACCAAACACTATAATAAGAGATGAGGAAGGACACTATATCATACTGAGAGGGTCTATCCAACAAGAAGATCTAACAACTGTAAATATCTATGCCCCTCACACGGGAGCAGTCAATTATATAAGCCAATTAATAACAAAAGCAAAGAAACACATCGACAATACAATAATAGTAGGGTAATTTAACACCACAGTCACTGCAAAGGACAGATCATCTAACCAAAAGATCAACAAGGAAATAAAGACTTTAAATGACACACTGGACCAAATGGACTTCACAGATACATTCAGAACATTCCATCCCAAAGCAACAGAATATACATTATTCTCTAGTGCCCATGGAACATTCTCTGGAATAGATCACATCCTAGGTCACAAATCAGGTCTCAACTGGTACCAAAAGATTGGGATCATTCCCTGCATATTTTTGGACCACAATGCTTTGAAATTAGAATGCAATCACAAAAGGAAAGTCAGAAAGAACTCAAATACAGGGAGGCTAAAGAACATCCTCTTAAAGAATGAATTGGTCAACCAGGAAATTAAAGAATTAAAAAAATTCATGGAAACAAATGAAAATGAAAACACAACTGTTCAAAATCTTTGGGATGCAGCAAAGGCAGTCCTAAGAGGAATGTATATAGCAATATAGCTTTTCTCAAGAAACAAGAAAGGTTTCAAATACACAACCTAACCCTACACCTAAAGGAGCTGGAGAAAGAACAGCAAATAAAGCCTAAACCCAGTAGGAGAGGAGAAATAATAAAGATCAGAGAAAAATTAATGAAATAGAAACTAAAAGAACAGTAGGACAGATCAATGAAACTAGGAGCTGGTTCTTTGAAAGAATTAACAAAATTGATAAACCCCTGGCCAGACTTATCAAAAAGAAAAGAGAAATGACCCAAATCAACAAAATCATGACTGAAAGAGGAGAGATCACAACCAACACCCAAGAAATACAAACAATTATAAGAACATATTATGAGCAACTCTATGCCAGCAAAGTAGATAATCTGGAAGAACTGGATGCATTCCTCGAGATGTATCAACTACCAAAACTGAACCAGGAAGAAATAGAAAACCTGAACAGACCTATAACCACTAAGGAAATTGAAGCAGTCATCAAAAATCTCCCAACAAACAAAAGCCCAGGGCCAGATGGCCCTTCTTCTGAAACTGTTCCAAAAAATATAAATGGAAGGAAAACTTCCAAACTCCTTTTATGAGGCCACCATTACCTTGATCTTCAGACCAGACAAAGACCCCATCAAAAAGGAGAATTACAGACCAATATCCTTGATGAACATGGATGCAAAAATTCTCACCAAAATACTAGCCAATAGGATCTAACAGTACATTAAAAGGATTATTCACCACGACCAAGTGGGATTTATCCCTGGGCTGCAAGGCTGGTTCAACATCCGCAAATCAATCAATGTGATCCAATACATTAATAAAAGAAAGAACAAGAATCATATGATCCTCTCGATAGATGCAGAAAAAGCATTTGACAAAATACAGCATCCTTTCTTGATCAAAACTCTTCAGAGTATAGGGATACAGGGTACATACCTCAATATCATAAAAACCATCTATGAAAAACCCTTAACAAATATCATTCTCAATGGAGAAAAACTGAGAGCTTTCCCCCTAAAGTCAGGAACACGGCAGGGATGTCCACTATCACCACTGCTATTCAACACAGTATTAGAAGTCCTAGCCACAGTAATCAGACAACAAAAAGAAAAAAATGGCATCCAAATTGGTAAGGAAGAAGTCAAACTCTCACTGTTTGCAGATGATATGATACTTTATGTGGAAAACACAAAAGACTCCACCCCAAAACTGCTAGAACTCATACAGGAATTCAGTAAAGTGGCAGGATATAAAATCACTGGCACAGAAATCACTGGCATTCCTATATACCAACAAGACAGAAGAAAGAGAAATTAAGGAGTCGATCTCATTTACAATTGCACCCAAAACCATAAGATACCTAGGAATAAATCTAACCCAAGAGGCAAAGAATCTGTACTTTGAAAACTATAAAATACTCATGAAAGAATTTGAGGAAGACACAAAGAAATGGAAAAACGTTCCATGCTCGTGGATTGGAAGAAGAAATATGGTGAAGATGTCAATGCTACCGAGAGCAATCTACACATTTAATGCAATCCTTATCAAAATATGATCCACCTTTTTCAAAGAAATGGAACGAATAATCCTAAAATTTGTATGGAACCAGAAAAGACCCCGAAGAGCCAGAGGAATGTTGAAAAAGCAAAGCAAAGCTGGTGGCATCACAATTCTGGACTTCAAGCTCTATTACAAAGCTGTCATCATCAAGACAGTATGGTACTGGCACAAAAACAGACACATAGATCAATGGAACAGAATAGAGAGCCCAGACATGGACCCTCAACTCTATGGTCAACTAATCTTCGACAAAGCAGGAAAGAATGTCCAATGGAAAAAAGACAGTCTCTTCAACAAATGGTGTTGGGAAAATTGGACAGCCATATGCAGAAGAATGAAACTGGACCATTTCCTTACACCACACACAAAAATAGACTCCAAATGGTTGAAAGACCTAAATGTGAGACAGGAATCCATCAAAATCCTAGAGGAGAACACAGGCAGCAACCTCTTCGACCTCGGCCACAGCAACTTCTTCCTAGAAATATCGCCAAAGGCAAGGGAAGCAAGGGCAAAAGTGAACTACTGGGACTTCATCAAGATAAAAAGCTTTTGCCCAGCAAAAGTCAACAAAACCAAAAGACAACCGACAGAATGGGAGAAGATATTTGCAAATGACATATCAGATAAAGGGTTAGTATCCAAAATCTATAAAGAACTTATCAAACTCAACACCCAAAGAACAAATGATCCAATCAAGAAATGGGCAGAAGACATGAACAGACATTTTTCCAAAGAAGACATCCAAATGGCCAGCAGACACATGAAAAAGTGCTCAACATCACTCAGCATCAGGGAAATCCAAATCAAAACCTCAAGGAGATACCACCTCACACCAGTCAGAATGGCTAAAATTAACAAGTCAGGAAACGACAGATGTTGGTGGGGATGTGGAGAAAGGGGAACCCTCCTACACTGTTGGTGGGAATGCAGGCTGGTGCAGCCACTCTGGAAAACAGTATGGAGGTTCCTCAAAAAGTTGAAAATAGAGCTACCCTACGACCCAGCAATTGCACTACTGGGTATTTACCCAAAGATACAAATGTAGGGATCTGAAGGGGTATGTGCACCCCGATGTTCATAGCAGCAATGTCCACAATAGCCAAACTGTAGAAAGAGCCAAGATGTCCATCGACAGATGAATGGATAAAGAAGAAGTGGTATATATACACAATGGAATATTATGCAGCCATCAAAAAGAATGAAATCTTGCCATTTCCAACAACATGGATGGAACTGGAGGGTATTATGCTGAGCGAAATAAGTCAATCAGAGAAAGATATGTATCATATGACCTCACTAATAGGAGGAATTCTTAATCTCAGGAAAGAAACTGAGCGTTGCTGGAGTGGTGGGGGGGGTGGGAGGATTGGGGTGGCTGGGTGATAGACATTGGGGAAGGTGTGTGCTATGGTGAGCACTGTGAACTGTGTAAGACTGTTGAATCCCAGACCTGTACCTCTGAAACAAGTAATACATTATATGTTAAAAAAAAAAGAAGAAGAAGATAGCAGGAAGGGAAAACCGAAGGGAGGGAAATTGGAGGGGGAGACAAACCATGAGAGACTATGGACTCTGAGAAACAAACTGAGGGTTCTAGAGGGGAGGAGGGGATGGGTTAGCCTGGTGATGGGTATTAAAGAGGGCACGTTCTGCATGGAGCACTGGGTGTTATGCACAAACAATGAATCATGGAACACTACATCAAAAACTAATGATGTAATGTATGGTGATTAACATAACATAATACAATTTTAAAAAATTATGAAATGAAATAAAAATGAGTAGCACAGTACTGGAAAAGCATTATGTAAAATAAAAGAATGTTTACATTTTATTCTATTTGATAGGAACCAAGAATGAAAAGGTATGAATAATTGTTATACCTTTATTATTAAAGTATTACAAGTTTCTAAGGAGGAAGCCCAGTAAAGGAGGAACTATTATGAAACTTTTCAAGGTACAGGAGTGTCTGGCCACCGACACAGTAAAAAAGAAGTGGTATTTAGGAAAGAAAATTATTTGAGTAGATAGAACAAAATCAGTTATATCATTGTTTGCATGCATTTTTTATTTTTATTTTTTTAATGTGTGTTTCACATAGATTTACTATTACAAGTTGCTTACTTACACACAGGAGAATTCAGATATTTCTCTAGGAACAAAAAGGCATTTCACATGTTCAAAAAATACATTGCCCACCTGATGAGTATAATTTTGTAAAATCAGTATACTTTCTTAAAGGGTTGCAAAATATGCCAGAAAATCAGAGAATTTTAAATCAAAACAACTTGCTGGCACATAAAAGATTCATTTGTTTGTTTTAAATTATAAACAGTGGCATATTTGCACATCAGTTTTGTTTTCACAGATCTCTTATTTAGCAATTACATATCATGCCATCAATGCTTCCACGTGCAGCAGCATCACCAGAGGTGTAAGCAATATTGCCGCTACTGAATTTGTACGTTCTGGAGCAAGCTGACAGGGTCCTACACCTGTCAGTTAAAAAATGTGAATGTAAGTCTATAGGGATGTTCTACGGTACTAAAATATCCCCACCTCTCACTTCTGCCACTAGCTTGAAATATTACTGAGACATAAAATGAATCTCTTGGTAAAACTGAAGTTTGTGAATTGCTTTTCCTGAATGTCCTGGTAAAGGACTTTGACCATAACAAGCTCCTGAAATAAATAAATTATATCCTGACTGGTAAAAATACACTGCCTTTTGTAAATCAAGATGCCCACAGACTGTAGGGCATGTACATAGAGCTCCCCACTTCCACTTCTTTTCTCAATCAGCCCTAGAGCTGGTGCCTAGTTGAGAAAAAAATGCAACTCAATTGAGAAAGATTTGTATATTTAGAAAACTAAATAGGAATTTGGGCTGATCTTTATCAGCCATGTGATCTTGAGTAAGGTATCTATTTTTTCTGAACTTCAATTCCTTCTACTGGAAAGGGTAGATAATATAGTACTTACTTAGGAAGACTGTGCACAGAAAATGACATAGAATGAGCAAAGCACCTAGAAAAATGCTGTCATACCAGAACCCAAGAAACGTTAGTTATTATAAGACCAAGCTCAAGGGAAAAATACCTCTAGAGTTGATATCTTTGATCTCACCCCCAAGAGTAGTCAAAATGTTCCAGAGGCTCAAGAAGGGAAATTATATGAACTAACTGGAAGGAGGATAGTGCTTAGAGGGACTTTTTTTTTTAATTTTTAAAAAAGTAAAAATGCAAGAAAAAAATTGAGGCCAGAGTTTTTTTAGACCTGAGGAAAGCTTAGAAACATTCCCTTTCCTGGGTCTGGAAAAAGAAAGAAACTAGGAGGGCTCCTGAATTGTGCAGTTTAGCACCCTAGTTTTCACAGAGATCTACTCAGGTGACAAGCCACTGATGGCTTGTGACTTGGGTGGCTCATGGAAAAAGGGCACTAATTAGGTACCTCAGCACAAAATAGCCATACCTAAGTTGGCATAAAGCTACAAAAACACCAACATTCAGGTGACCAGAAAGACAAGGCTTGGACAAGATATATACCAAACACTCAAGAAACATGTGCTCTCTCACTTCTTTCCCATTTACAATTCAGCCCACACCAAGAAACCAATATGACTGCATATCACGTGGAGGAGAACAAAGGGCTCTTCACCGTATGTACCAGACTGAAAAAGTCCCCTGGAATATCCTCATATTAATGGGCATGACATTAGGGAACTTCAATAAGGGCAGAGATGCTCAGAAGCATGGGGATTTCTTCTAGTCAGTGTTAAAATCATATATACTTGTTAATACATTGTTTTTCAATGGCGGGTATTTGCCTATCAGATCCTTCCTGTTTTTGTTTCCCTAATTATCCAGCTTCTATTTCATAGCTAATCTTAATCAATTCCTAGCCAATAGCCTCATCTCCTTTGCAGCTCTATCCTTCAAGTTTACTGGTTGGCAAAACCCCAATCCCGGAATGAATCCAACTATGTGCCTTCTCTAAATCTGCATCATGCCTCTGAGCATTATGGAAGAAAATAATGCAATTGGGCAGTTTGGTTTTATTATAAATTCATAATTCCCAAACTCAAATAGGCACTCAATACAATAGTCATGCCAACCTACTCTTCCCAATCCTCAATCTTCAAACCTCTCTCCTGCCCAGTATTACCCCACTTTAGCTCCTGACTTTGTTTGAAAAACACAGAAAAAATTAGAATTCATCAGAAAGGAACTCCCTTGTCTTCCCATTTCCAAATTCCGAAGTTTACTGGAAGTGTATCTCCTATCAGATACCATTTCTTTTACCTTCTCAAGAACCAAGGTCCCAGTCATCTCTCACTTCTCTAGTTTCTGTCCGTCAAGTTTTCTCTTCCTGACTCCTTCTCTACCAGCCTAACTCATACAACTGTCCCCCATCTTTAAAAACAAAACAAAACAAAACAAAAACTTTCCTTAGCCTTCTCCTCCTCTAACAACATACCTTGGTTTTCTGATCTCTTTCCTTGGCAAATTTCTTTAAATTTTACTCTCCAGACACTGTTTCCACTCAGACATTTCCCATGCACTCTTTAACCCATTCCACAGATAATCAATAAATTTGCAAGCTGCCAAAAGAAACACTTTTCAGTCTTTACTCCACCTCTCAGTTGCATTTAATCTCATTGATCACTTTCTTGAAATAAGCTTTCTTCTTTACTTGGGTGACACCATACCCTTGGTATTCTGCCTGCCTCTCCGGCTGCCCCATCTTGGTCTCTAGCCTGGGGAACCCCTCCTCTTCTCTCAACCTTCAATTGTTACAGCCCCCACAGGGCTTGTTTCTAGGCCTTTACCCCAGAAACGTCAGAATCATTCTCAGGTACACCTCTTCTTCCTCACCTCTCATATGTACTCTTCACCCAGTCTATCCCTAGATCCATGTATTTGGCCTTCAAAAAACATTTTGAATCCATCCAAGTTTCTGTGTATTTACTGACTATGTTGCCATCATCTCTCACCTGAATCCCCAAATATCTTCCTAATTTTATTACCTGATTCTTCTCTTGGTATGCTGACTGCCCCACTCCCAATTTATTATTACAAGTTGCTAGATAACTGCTTTAGAACCACATCACATCCCAATTTCAAACTGTTTAATAGCATCCCACTGCACTAGAAATAAAATCCAGCCTTCTTAGCACAGTCTCCTTTGGCACTGCATGATTACTTCCTGCCCTCCTCTCTTACCTTCTCTCTTGTCCTTACCAGCTCTGCTCCACCACACCAGTTTCTTTCTTTTCCTCGAACTTCCTCAGTCCTTGGCCTCAGCCCTTTGCACAAGCCCTTCCATATTTCCGGAATGATCTCCTTCCTCCCCCAGCTCTCTCTCAGCCTTAAGACCTCAGTCTGCATGCCTTCTTCTTAAGAAGGAGTTCCTGAGCCCCCAATCTAAAATCGTCTGACCCATCTGCCCACATTTTCCCTCACAGCATCCTATTTTTTTCCTTCCCAGCATTTCTCGCATTCAGTAAATATATATGTATTTGCTTTTTTCCTGTTGAGGGCCAATCTTATCCTGTCATATACAATTCATGAGATCAGGGGCCATCTCTGCTCTGTGCAGCATGCCCTGAATCCTTGTTACTTATCACAGGGTCTGACATAGAATTGGAATGTAATAAGTTGGTGTGGAATAAATGAATAACCAAACATGCTAATGGGGGAGCAACATGTGCTGTGGATCTAAACCAAAGCACAGCTGGCGCAGGAAGTGAAATCACAATTTTGGTTTATTAGCACAAAGCATTAAGAAAAGATCTTAACACTCTAATGCGCTATGGCTCTTTAGGGGTAAAAATGATCTGTAAAATAGTCACAGGGAGAGACCTTGAGCAGAAGAGAACAGGTGACTATAAGAGAGTGATTGCAAGAGGAAATGAGATTCAGGATGACAAATGAACATTGCCATTTCTTTGCTCCTAGAATCAAGCCCTGTCTTCCATGGATAGAAACACAGAGGTAGATCAAATGTTTTGAATGCATTTGAACCTTTTGTAAGTCATTCTCCAAATATATAACTTAGGTTTTTGGCACTCCTCCTAAGCCACTAATTTATAACATGGGCTTTTTCACCATAATACGAAGATATTTAGACATCATGGGGAAAAAAGAATGTGTAGTACATATGTTATGGTTTATCATTTTCAGTGTATAGCCATTTATACAAAATTATGAAAACAAGAGTAAAACTTCAATCTTCAAATGGGTAGGACACATGGATGATTATGTCACCAAAGAGTGAAATGCAAGAGAATATATGAAATGTTTTCAACATCATTTGTGATAAAAACATATACACTAAGATAGCAATTGGATAATTTTTTACTTACTAAATTAGTAAGAAACTTATTTCAAAAGTAAGACCTAAGGCTGTTTGCTTAGTGCATTATAAAAAGAGAACTTTCAAACTTCTACCACTATATATTGGCATAACATTTTGGAAGAAAAATTGATAATATGATTCCAGAAACAGATATGAAGAGACAAGCAAAAGGTAATGGGAAAATCTGTAATTTGAAGACCATGACAGTATTGTTTAGTTAACAGAAACCAGAAAGTGATTTGGATGTTCACAAACAAGGAAAAAACTAAATATTTTATGGTGCACCCAGTATTAATCTATATAATAACATCACCAAGCAGTTGGTAAAATATGAGTAATGAGAAGAACCACCTTCCCAACTCAGGAAGGTCCTTTTTGCATCAAAATTTACAACATTGCCAGATATGTGGTTACATGAAGGTTCTGAAAAGAGAACATTAAAGGAAAAGAAAAAAAATCAATCAAGGAAAAGAAAGAAAACTGCTGATGTAGGAGTTATAATAGGTCAGGAAAACAGAGCCTGTGAGGCAAGTTTATTGTATCCTGAACTAGCAATCTAATCAATTGGTACACTCCTCAAGGAGTGAGAGACACTTTGCAGATCGGTGTACCCAAGGGCATGCATATTTAAAAATTGGTGTACATTTGCACACATACCCACATCAAATATATCCACTCACCAACCAAAGGTGTCTAAAAATTTCACAGATACATTTTAAATAAAGTTATCTAAGACATCGTTTTATAGGACCAACTCTATATAGGTAAAATGTATAAAATATCCTGAGCCCTTAACTAACAGGTAAAAGAAAACCAATAAATATAACTTTCTAAGACTTCCTATTGAGCTGCGTAAATGCCTACAGGATGACCAAATAGAGATATCTGTCGTTAATAATAAACACTTTTAGTTAATGCCATATAGTCATAGTGGTCAGTTAACAACATTGAACTCAGAGGCAAAATGATAAGGATTAAATCAGTAGCTGTACATGAACAAATTAGTTAAAACTAATGAAATAGAAGTTATTTCTCTCTGACTGAGAAATATGAATAACTACTGTTATTTAATTTTTAAAGTATTTGCTTTTTATTATAGATAGTATTCTTGATTCTCAAAACCATGGAATCTTTCCTTATAATTAATATTTTTTCTATATTAACATTCTCAATAATTTTAGCTTTCTAGTTAGGTCTACAATAAATTAAATGCTAATGAGGTCAAATCCAATGACTAAAAACACCAGCAACAATAACATTATTATCATATGGTATTGAGTGATCACAACAAATTAGTGTGAAGTGTTAACCTTTCTACCAATAGTATATCTAAAACTGCCCAGTGATCTAAGTGAAACATGGAGAAATTTGAGCAAGATCTGTCTGTGGTTATTCATTTTAGATGAAGCATGATTCAGCTACCATCTGGATGAAAACACAATACTAACTCTTCAGAAAGGAAATGAACTTCGACACACTGTCTCTGTTACTCTATTATTCTATGACTTTTCATTTTTTTTTGAAAAATCTACACGCAAGGGAGAAAATGCTCTCTCAGAAATGCAAGCTGGAAGTTATCGAATAAAAATCCTGTGTACACATGTTAACACAGAACTTTTCACTGGACTACAAGTTATTGAGCATGTTGTTGCTGCTAATAATCCCTCTGGCTTTATGCCTGTCATTACCTTCAAGCTATCAGAATTTTATGAGCACAAACCAATAATAATGATATTTCCCTTTTGCTTTTTATCCACACCTCATTGCCTTACATTGATTTGCATAAGCAATTTCTACCCTGATAATTGGAGCCAAACATCTTGTTCTGGATTATCTTATGGAAAAGAGCAGTTAAATACTAATCAAGAGAAATCTTTTTTATTCATCTATATTTTAGATGATACTGAATTACCCTCATTGGCTGAGCAAGAAGGTAACTCATTTTCTGACATGGATTTCAGGTTTTGAGTTTACATCAAGCTTAATAAAGATGTTTCTTCACAATTTCAATCCCCCAGTGTTGACTCATAATAACATGAAGAATGGTGTCGTGAGGTTCAAATCATTATAACAATATTGGTTTTTTTTAAAGAAAAAGCAATAGCACTACGTAATAATTATTTTTTAATAGCTACTGAGCTAATCAATGTTATCTGAGGTTTCATAATTATCTTTATTCTTTTATTTCCAGAAAAATAAAAGAAAAAGAGAAAATATAAGAGATTAAAACAAGTAAAAATGAAATAAGAAAGGTCAATGCCATGTAAAAAAAAATTCTATCTAAAAGAATCATTACTTGAATTACTTCAGAAATAAGCCTATACTACTTACATAGAATGAGGATTTGAGCTATAGGAACTTAAGTTATAAAAACAAAGTAAAAGATGTACATCTTAATTTATTGATCATATGCATAAGCATTACTACATGTGGGTGAAAATTAACAAATATGTACTGAAACAATAAGATCCCCAGGAAATAAAAAGATGTAAGGACTGCTGAAAGATTCAGCAATACTTAAACAGTATTATGGTTTGAACATGGAGTGAACTGTAGCCACACTCAGGAGACCACTGTGTCACCAAAGCCAACGGAAGACAGTCTTTCAAAGCACTTCTGGATAAAGCCTATATATTGAACAAACCCATCTAATTTCATTCTCTCCCCAAACCTAACTAGAACTACACCGAGTATATGGGTATCATCAATTCTTTGTGATAACTCAATATCTTGATTTTCTGAAGTCTAGCAGTAGCTTTCCTGACCTTTACTCCTCTAACCCTCCCAACAGTTTTAGAAAATTCATACAGACTGTGTTAAATCCCTTTCTATTTGAAAGACTTAGAATGGGTTTGGTTTTGCTACCATAATATGTACCAAGAGTGGTATGTTTCAGGAAATAGAACCTCAAAGATGGGACTCTGCAATCTGTATTTCTGCCTTGATTAGATTTAGATGAGGTAATATCACTGATCATGGATAATAAGGTCCTGGTAATGTATGGTTTTCAGGGTCAAACAGTTTCTTAAATTATCATCTACAGTTGTCTAAAGTGAAGAAGAGGCTTTGGGAAAACAAATGATTGCTTTACTAGAACATTACCAGAGCATACAGAATTACAAAGTCTTCGAGAACAAAGGCTATTTCTTTTCTTTCTTTACTTTCTTTTTTTTTTTTAATGGTCAATGAGCCACTATATGGTACATAATTAGTTTTTGATGTAGTATTCAATGATACATTAGTTAAGTGTAATACCCAGTGCTCATCACAGCATGTGCCCTCCTCAATACCCATCACCCTGTTACCCCCTCCACCCACCCACCTCCCCTCTGAAACCCCCAGATTGTTTCTTGGGGTCCATAGACTCTCATGGTTCATCTTCCTATTCCTGACAGGAGAGAATTGCATCCGGATGGGGACCTTGAAAGTCTAAATTCCACTGAGCCTCCTTTAGGTTCAAAAGTAGCTCTTCCTGCCTCTGAAAAAGTTGGTTACCACTAGTTTGAATCCCTTATAATGACACTCATCAGGGGGGATGCTGATTCTCAAAACCAATGTCCAATATATCTCAATGCCATCAGACCCACAGGTACAGTTGACTCCAGCTGATTCCAGGAATGTAAGTAGAAAATCTGACTTTAGAAAAGATAGCATATGCCATTAAAAATCACCAAGAAATTTCAAAAAGTCCTTAGAAAATGTCATCTGAGACAACTGTAGCTTCATAATAAACACGTAAAGTATCTAGAGCAAAATACGAAAGTGTAACAAAATACGAAAGATAACTAAAAAGCAAGGGAAATAGAAGCAGTTTCTTTGCAGTAGGCAAAAAGAAACATCACCAGCAAAAATTCCCTGTAACAACAAATGTTGGTCTGGTTTGATTATAGTTACAGTACTATGTACATTGAAGGCCATATAGCCTTAATATTCAGATAATAACTAAGATTCAAGAACAGGGAGTCACTCAACTTTTGCACATCTAGTTTACAAATTTTTCTATCAAATTAAAATAGTTGTTCCCAAATTAAAGTATCAAACCCAAATTGTCTAACTAGTAAAAAAATGCATTAAGTCAATCTTACATTTGGAGAATATGAAAGATGAACAAAATCTTAGAGAGTATTTTGTCCAACTCTTGCATTTTATAACTATAGAGTCAGGGGCCAAGAAGGATTTTGTGACTTGTAGAAAGCCCACCATTAATTGGAAACAGAAATGAGAATCATTTTTATTGCCTCATGCTTCCCAAAATACACCAGCTATCATTTTGGGAAATGGATTATGTAAAACAGTAGATACGTAGAAATACACCAGCTATTATTTTGGGAAATGGATTATGTAAAACAGTAGATATGTAGAAGTTTGCAAAACTATAAACATTTCTATGTTTTAAAAATATATTATTTATGAGGGCATACATAATCCAACAAAGGTTCACACTTGGTTTGTTCTACATTTCACTTTCAATTTAAACAACAAAACAGAAGCTGATGTTAATGGTAGCCAGGACAAATTTTTTATAACTGTATATACTGTTATTTTAAAAAAGAAGTTTTAAGGCAATTTATTTTATTTTATCTTTTTATTATTAGTTACATACAATGTATTATTTGTTTCAGGGGTATAGGTCTGTGATTCATCTGTCTTACACAACACACAGCGCTCACCACAACACATACCCTCCCCAGTGTCCATCACCCAGGCACTCCATTCCCCCACCCCCCACTCCTCCAGTAACCCTCAGTTTGTTTCCTAAGATTAAGAGTCTCTTATGGTTTGTCTCCCTCTCTGGTTTCATCTTGTTTCATTTTTTTCCTCTCTTCCCCTATGATCCTCTGCCTTCTTTCTTTTTTTTTAAATTTTATTTTATTATGTTATGTTAATCACCATATATTACATCATTCATGTTTTTTTTAAAGATTTTATTTATTTATTTGACAGAGAGAGACACAGCGCGAGAGGGAACAGAAGCAGTGGGAGTGGGAGAGGGAGAAGCAGGCTTCCCGCCGAGCAGGGAGCCCGATGCAGGGCTCGATCCCAGGACCCTGGGATCATGACCTGAGCCGAAGGCAGATGCTTAACGACTGAGCCACCGAGGCACCCTGCATCATTCGTTTTTAATGTAGTTTTCCATGATTTATTGTTTGTGTCTGCCTTATTTCTTAAATTCCGGCTATCAGTGAGATCATATAATTGTCTTTCTCTGATTGAATTATTTTGCTTATCATAATACCCTCTAGTTCCATCCATCTCGTTGCAAATGGCAAGATTTCATTTTTGATGGCTGCATAATATTCCATTGTGTGGGGGTGTGTGTGTGTGTGTGTGTGTGTATCTTCTTTATCCATTCATCTGTCGATGGACATTTGGGCTCTTTCCATAGTTTGGCTATTGTGGACATTGCTGCTATAAACATTGGGGTTACAGGTGCCCCTTTGGATCACATTTTTATCTTTGGGGTAAACACTCTGAACGCACCCAAACTCTTCTGATCTCAGAAGCTAAGCAGGGTTGGGCCTGGTAAGTACTTGGATGGGAAGCAATTTATTTTAAAACTATGCTAAACTGGACCATTTAAGCATCAAATAAAATTTAAGAAATTAGAAAAAAAAAATATCACGAAGACCAGACCAAGGAAAGTTGTGATAATAGCTGATCAAATGAATTATATGGTTATTAGGAACAAAACTTTTCTCAAAAAGTTTCTAAAGTCCCTTCCTACTGAGAAATATATGGGTGAAATGAAATTGAAAATGTATTTTCCAATACAAAATAATACAAAAGGTAGATGAATATAGTTGAATTGATACTCAGATACTTTGTAAGTTAAATACGAACATCTGAACTGATCCAGAAATTTTCCAGAAATCTACTACCTTTCTATATTATTTTTATTTTTAATATATAAGTATTTATATTTATGTAAATTATTTTATAGCTATTAATATTTATTATATATTAGTATGTATTTATTTATATTAGATTTTAAATTTTATATTGTGTATATTATATAATATATACAGTTGACCCTTGAACAACATGGGTTCGAACTACACAGGTCCACTTATATGTGGATTTTTTATAGTACAGTATTGTAAAGGTATTTTCTTGTCCTTAATATTTAATAACACTTTTTCTCTGGTGTACTTTATTGTAAGAATACAGTATATCATGCATAGAACATACAAAAATATGTCAATTGACTGTTTATGTTATCAGTAAGTCTTCCAGTCAACAGTAAGCTACTAGTAGTTAAGTTTTTGAGCATCAAAAGTTAAATGAAGACTTTTTGGCTGTGTGTGTCAGGAGAGATGAGGGGGTCAGCACCCCTAACTTGTGCACTGTTCAAGGGTCAGCTGTATATGTTTTATATATATGTGTGGTTGTATGTGTGAAAAATAGTTGCCTTGTTCCCAAAAGGGTTTAAGATGGATCGTAAGGATACAAAAACTGTAGGAGAACACAAATTTTAGAATAAAACTCCATTATAAGATTGTTCCTGTGCAGAACATGAAAGATCCAAGTAATAAGCTGAAGAAAAAAAGGAGGAAAGGAAAGGCAAGAAAAAGAGAGGGAAGAAGGAAGAAAAGAAAGGAGGGAGAAAAATGTATATGAAAAACATACTATTTGCAATCTGGGATTGACTACAAACCTAACTCTAGGTCTGTCTTCAACATAAACTTTCATTTGCCAACACAGAAACAGCCATGGTTAATGTAAAAACAATTAATAGATTTTTCCAGCAGAGGTAAGCATTGACAGTCCAGATTAGCTCCTACAACAACATGTAAACCAAGACTCCCCAGAGCCTTGTGGATGGGAAATATATTAATATCAACTCGTTGACCACTCAAGCACCATGACACGAACTGTCTGTTCAGGAGGTCATTTCCAAAATGTATCCCATACATCTTCATGCACAAGAGATGATAATTTATCACCTAGACATAGGGATCTACTGTAAACTAATCCAAACTGCTGATGATACACTAAATCAGTTTGAGTGATGAGTATAAATAAAGCTGCAAGCGAAGTACTGAAGGATACAGATCTATCTGATCAATGAGATGTCACAAGGCAAATGAAATGCAATGTTGACAAACATAGAGTCCCCTCAGTTGAGAATTAACCAAATCATGTATCAGAGCATAAAGGCACACATTAATATAAGTTTAATATAATAGGAGTTCGAGGGTATATTCTTTTTCAGATAAAACTGAAGAGACTGGGTCAGTAAGGGTGTATTAAAAATTGATGTATTTTTGCATACCACCAAAAACGTGACAGGCTAAAGAAAAACTTTGCAAAACAATAATCCTTTCCAAATAATATAACCAGAGTTATTCAATCTGCTGAGCAAATCCATATACACAGATGAGGAAAAACAATAAAATTTTTATACAGAAAGTGATTTCACATCAACTTGCTACCAGGAAATCAAATTCAATTTGTGTTGCCCTTATGAAAGCTTAGATATTTTCTGGAACTGTCACACTACAACTTCAGTGGGGAAAAATAAAGGATTGGGTATAGAAAGGACATTCCTCCAGACAGTTGATATTCATGGAGGGCACTCCTTGAGAAAAAAGATCTTCCCACCTATGTGATCAGAATAGAGACTTCTATCAGCACCCGGCAAATAGGTTCAATAGAATTCAGCTATTCTGAAGGGGTCCCGAATGGAAAGAGCTGATTAAAGTAAATTTAAACCCCTACTGGAACAAATCCGTAAGAATATTTTCTAAAGGGAAATTATTCTTCAACAAATTTATATATATTTTTCTTTGTTGTGTTAAGTATATGTAACTTTGTCATAACATATTTAACTCTTGCTTTGTATTTTATCTGTTAGTTTATTTTGGGTAAAGATTCAATTATACTACTAAAATATGACCTAATCCCATATGTAGTTTATTTAAATTTCAAAATGAAAAGCTTACTAAGAACAGATAAGATTGATTGCTCTTTCTGTCTTAGCTTAATTGTATTTCAGGTGAACATCAATTTACTTTAAAGGACACTTCTAAGTAGCAGAATGCATCATAAATAATTCATCAATCACAGCTGCTAGAAACATGATTTACTTCAACAGATTCAATGGAATAAAAGTTCTATTCTTCTATATTTGTGTTTGCTTTAAAATGTTTAAGAATCCTCCTTGTTTAAGAATCACTCTTAGATTCCATACCTCATACTTTAAATGCAATATAACACTGCTTCTTTTTTCTTCTTTTATTTAAAACACTGTATTTCCAATTTTAAAAACATTTACGTATCTTAAGAACAAATAACAATTTATGCATATCAACAGTAAAACAACAACATAAAAGGCACATGTCTGAAAAACTGCATTAAGATTTTAAGTCTAACATAATTTATTTTCACTTTACATTAACTTTTATATTGAAGGAAAGAGAAGTAGTTTTTTAGAAAATCCTATGCCACTTATTTAGAATCTCACATATTTGAAAAATACTTCAATTTAAAAATGCATATTTAACAAATCTAAATTGCATAATAGTTCAAGTTTTACCAGTTGATACAGTGAGAATCCTATCTACCACTTTCATTTGTCATATGGAAAGACACGGCTTACCTTATTCATCCTAAAGTTTTCCATCAAATGCAGCAATTTTGTATTGACAATTTCTCAAGCTGTGAAATATCTTTAAAATAAATATATTGACAAGGAAAATGTAAGAAAAAATAGAAAGCATTTTACTCACTTGCAAACCCCTCTGAAATACTGAATGGCCCATAAAATTAGCCAGCATTCTAATTAGAGCAGCACCCTATAGGAAAGAGTATAAAAAAAAAAGAAAGAAAGAAAGAAAAAGAAAGAAAGAAAGAAAGAAAGAAAGAAAGAAAGAAAGAAAGAAAGAAAGAAAGAAAGAAAGAAAGAAAGAAAGAAAGAAAGAAAAGAAAAAGAAAAAGAAATTTCAGTCAAGTAATATGATTCTACAATTATCCTATATCAATTAAAAATGTCTGCTTCATTCATGCTGTTGTATTTTTAGAAATAGAAAAGAAACAAGAGAATCATGAATATAATATCCCATCTTACAGATAACAATTGAATTTTTTGTTTTGTGGATCTAAAAGTTCTGTGGATATAAAACCAGTGACTTCTGGCCAGTCTCCTGGACAGAGGGAGTATCTCAAGGCAATAATAAGCTGTAATTCAAGAGTAATAAAATTTTTATTGAACACCATCTATGACAGAGTTAATAAAACATGGTTCTTGTTCTTACAAGCTCATAATCTAGTAAGGGAGGGATACCCATGTTAATAAATAATCATATTAAAATAGAGCTTTGGAGTAACATAGCCACTTACTCTACCCCTGGCTCAACTAAAAGTTGAGCTATAAAAGTGTAAAGTAAGGAATACCAAGTATTCAGACTGCTTGGGTTCAAATCCTGGCTCTGACGCTTATCTTGCCATGTTTACTCAAGAAAATTATTTAACCTTTCTGTTCCTCACTTGTCTCGCCTTGTAAAGTGTAGGCAATACTAGGGCTTATGTAATGTAATTGTTCTGAAGCTTACATGTAAGGCAAACTGGGTCTGAAAAACAGTTAGCTGTGATATGAGTATTAGCTCTCAGTATTAGATCGGGCTAATTGTTTTAATTTCCGATCTACTTTGTTTAGAGGCTGGATGTAGCCATATGTCCAGGAAAAACATGTGATCGATATAAATATTTAGAATAATAGAAGAAAATACTAGTTTAAGAGTTTACCTCACCTATAACAGTTATTATAATACTGTGGAGCAATATCAGTGAGAAAGGATAGACATGTAATCAATATGAAACATTCCAAATGATGATGAAGCCTGGATAATCACAAATTTGTGTGTGAAATATAAATAAGTCTTCAAGAACATGTTTCAGTCTGCACTAGGTTGTTTTAGGTATGAAGCAATGGGTTACAAGCAGCAAAAGTATAAATATAAATGATAGCCTGGTTTTAGGGGGAAAAAAATCCCTTGACGACTACATACGCCACTTCATCCTTATTACAAATTCACACCCTCCAACAACTCATTTCTTACTCGTCATTTGTTTTTTATAAGAGAATCACAAGAACCACACATGGATTCATCCTGCCGGGAACTGAACTGTGGCAGTCGGTCCAGTAACAAAAATGAATTTCTATTGTTTGTTCAAAATTGTTTCCTCTAACTCTGGAATTTTAATGCAATCCAGTACTCAGCTCCATGAATTGCCATTAAAGAAATGTCTCAAAAAATTTCAATCATCACCAAAAATGCTCCCCAAACTGGTGTTTTATTCATAGTTCAATAAATGATAAGCTGGACAAGCCATAAAGTTTTATGCCTCTTCTGATGTATTTTCCTCCCACACCTTCTACTCTTTGCTCTTTCTTTTGCTTCCTCCTCTTTATCTTCTGCACACTTGTGTAAGTCCATAAAATATAAGCATTTATGATTCAATCAGAGGACCAGGTTAGAATTCCCTCTAGAACTTATCAGCTCTGCTCCTTGAATTTCCTTGACAAGCTCTCCTCCTATACATTTCCCAGTCTAATCTACCCACCCAGAGGGTAGAAACTGTCAGTTCTGCAGCGAAACTAACCCTTGCCACTTGGGAAGTGAAACTTAGAATCTCAAGCAGTCAACTCAAACTTTCCTTCAGAACAGAATAGTCATCTTCAGATGATTTGTTTCCCTCCAGGTAATGATGACTTGGTCTCTTGTCAGGCTACAAAAACTATCAATTTAGCTTGGTCTAATGGCAAAAGAGTTCTTTCTAATCATAAAGAATGTACCCGTTTTCCTGTCTGGGTTGAGTGCTAACAGGAAATAAAACCTAGAAATATAATCAATATTTAAAAGTTATATAATACCACTGGACTTATTTTATTATTATACTGTGTAATTTAGTTAACTTTTAGAAAATATGTCTGTGTTGCCCACTTGTGCATTTAAAATTCTCCGGAGTAGCATGCACTTTTCTATATTTAACTAGCCTTTTCTTTCCAGAGCTAAATTTCGAAAATCCCTATATCATAGAACTGCAGAGACAGATGGGCTCTCCAACTGTTATCATTCAGCCAACATACACTGAGCACCTACTAGGTATGGATTATAATAAGGATCATACCTCTTAATGCAGGCATAACTCACCACAAACCTTTTTTTTTTTAAAGAAAACACCAAATCCCCTTGCAGCTTGTCTTTAAAACCAAGCAAATACCATTTAAAATATTGTAACTTATATTCACCTGTGATTCAGAATTCTAGACCCATTCAAACAAAATGGATGTTAGACAGCCTAAGTAGATTTATGGGAAATAAATACACTATTTCTGCAAGATTTTTTTATAATTTTAAGACTTGCTCAAGAAAAGCCGTCACTGTGTTTGCTATACTAAGGTTCAGGGAGATATAAGGATGGAAGCTACTGATTTCTTTTAAGGTTTCAGAAAGAATATTCCAAAAAAGTATGCTTAGAAACCCATTCCTCACGTAGTAATTCTCCTATGTGGAGTATTTTTTTCATATAAGTGCTCAGCTAAAATTTCTTTCATTTTACATTGTACTCATCTGTATGCATGCCAGTCTTATAGACATCTCCAGAGAAAGGACTGTGTTCTCATGATTTGGTACCCCTGCTGCCTTTGCCTGGCTCAGAGAAGGTGCTCTCTTAACATTATAACTGCATGAGAGAGAAAGCAAAATTAGTAAAAGTACAGCAATTACTTTGTATTCTTGAAGACTGCTCAGCCAGAATACACATTTTATTACTTTATCAGTGTACTTTAGTGATAAGTAATCACTTTGGAAGAGAGGAAGATCTTCTCAACTAATTTATTCCTTTAACATACGCTTATTGAGTAAGGCAGTGTACTTGGTATCCTGTAGAATACAAATAAGAACGCCGTAAGTTTCTGTCCTCAAGGACCTCAAAGCCTCTTAAGTGAAATGAGAAGATACAATATATTATATGATGAATAACAAAGAAATAAAATACTCTATTGTGTTTCAGAAGGGGTAAAGTTCTTATATCTGGAGGGATGAAGGATAAAGGGGAATCTAAAAACATGATGTTTGGGTTGGACCTTGAAGGATGGACGGGGTTCCGGGAGCAAAGTTAAACAGAGAGTATGGTATGGCAAATGGCCTTTGTATGGTCATGCAGGTGTGAAAGTGAGAAGCACAAGTAGGGAAGGTGATACTGAGGGACAAAGGGTATAAACCCAGGCAACAGAAGATTTGATGGAATATAAGATTTCAGTAGTCGTTAGAGAAAAGTGAATACCAAGGCTAGGAATTAGATCTTATTTAGAAGATGAGAAAGGATTTTGGAGGGTGGTTTTAAAAATACAGTTGACCCTTGAACAACACAGATTTGAACTGCACAAGTCCACCTACATGCAGTTTTTTTTTTCAGTAAGTATAGTGTGGTTCTATAAATGTGTTTTCTCTCCTTTATGATTTTAATAACATAGTATTCTCTTACTTTACTATAAGAAAATAGAATATAATACATAATAGCATACAAAATATGTGCTAATTGACAATTTATGTTATGGGTAAGATTTCCAGTCAACAGTAGGCTGTTAAGTGGGGCGCCTGGGTGGCTCAGTCTTTAAAAGTCTGCCTTCGGCTCAGGTCATGATCCCAGGGTCCTGGGATCAAGCCCCACATTGGGCTCCCTGCTCAGCAGGAGGCCGGCTTCTCCCTCTCCCTCTCCCACTCCCCCTGCTTGTGTTCCCTCTCTGTCTCTCTCTCTCTAATGAATATATAAAATCTTTAAAAAAAACAGTAGGCTGTTAATAGTTACGTTTTGGGGTATTCAAAGTTATACATGGGTTTTTGCATAGGGTGTCAGTGCCCCTAATCCCTGCATTGTTCAAGGGCAAGTGACTTATCTATGATACTCCAAGAAGGAAGTAAAAGAACTAGAAGCAGAAGGAAATAATGGTCACAATAAGGATAAACCAGAGATCAGTTTAAGGAATAGGACAAAGATCACTTTAAACCTTAAAGTTTCAGTGACTAGAAGATGATACTAGCAGATATATAGAATTTAAAAGAAAGAGTTAGGTGAATATGGTAACATCCATTTAAAACATGTGGAGTTTGAGGAACAGGTAGGGAACCAGAAGAATAGAAAGCATATGTGACCACAGGAATGAAATTCAGTGGCAGGTTATGACTGAAGACCTAAATTAGCATTTGTAGTGGAATATTCTTTATGAAACCTAATGCTAAGAGAAAAGCATTGAGGTTTTAGTGAAGGAGAGAGAAAACAGAATTTTAGACTCTCTCTCCAGAGTCGTATGATCTGCACTTGAGTGTCCATAATAGGTACCCAATAAATAACTGCTGAGAAAATCAGTGAAGAAACGGAAGTAAGAGCAAAAGATGACACATTGTGATAAAAAAAACAGAAGCACTGGGTATAAGTAGTGTCATGTTTTAAGACATGTTTTAAGAATAAGTGCTTCAGATTTCAAGGGAAAAAACAGCTGACAGGGCCACAGTAGGTCACATTTAAGAGAGAGCTATTTAAGTAGACTTGGTGTGAAAGCCAGATTGAAAAACAATGGAAACAGAAGGAAGAAAGAAAAAGCAATAAGCATGTCCACATGAGGTTTGTTTGTATTTTTCTTTGTAAGATTATGGGAGAAAATTTTATGCAAAGAAAAAGATGATCTAGTGGAGAGAGAGAGTGGACACACAGTAGATCAAGAGATAGTTTTTGGACCAGGATTCTAGGATAGCTAGGTAAGAAAAGAATTACAGTTAGTATTAGAAATCAATAAGGACAATCTTCCTATGAGACAGGACTAAGGCAGAAAAGGGAAGTAGAGATAAGACATTTTGAATTATATAACACAGAGGTTGAGGAAATGGATTATAAGCTTCATCAAGTTGAACACCTGGTTTGTCTGATTCAATTCTATAGACTCATTGCAAAAAAATAGTTCCTGGCACATAGTAGGTTCTCAATAAATACTGAATAATTGATGACCTGTCACTTCTCAGTAATGTAGAGGATGTGGTCCTAAGATTATGTGAATTGGAAAGAGTGGAACTAGGTTGAAGTCACTCTAGAGAAAAGGTAATATGGAATCAAGAATGTGGAAATGTGCAGAAAATTTGTAAGTCCTAGTTGAAATGATTAATAATGTACCTTTTATTCATGAAGCACCTTCTACATGCCATATTCACAATACTATAAGGAAAATATCACTATCTTATTTGTCAGATCAGAAAATTGAGGCTTGAAGCATTGTGTAACTTGCCCAAATTAACACAGGCAGTAAGTTACGGAACGAGGATTAGAAATCCATTTATATCCAACTCCAAAATCAGTTCTCTTAACCAATTTGGTTTACATTATCTTGATCTTAAATCAAAATAATTACATGATACTCTTCAGAAACACTGGATACAGCATGAACTTAGAAAAAGAAAGGAAATTCTTAGAGTTACTCATTTCTTGGAATCAGTAAATGTTCCCAAAAGAGGATGAAGGGAAATCTAATTCAATGAGACATAGTTGAAATACTTGACCAATATGCCGAGGATTGGAGATGAATTAGAAGATACAAATTGGCTAGCATTAACAGAACATGTAGATAGACTAGGAGTCACAAATCTAGTTTAGGACAGGTTGAGTGAGAACAAAACACTAGCAAGGTTAAAAATAGTGATATTTTTTATCCACAGCTATATGTGGATGTGGCAGCTGTGAAAATGTACTGCTCAAAATTTCTCTTGTTGGCCGTCTGCATTTGCCACTATGAAAGCAATGCTTTCTTCAGTGTACTCCCAGCCAATGATTAAGCATAACAGTGGAATTAAGGTGCCCATTCCATTGAGACAGGGACTCTTCTAAACAGGAAATTCTGCCTCAAGGAGTCTCCATTGTCCTGGATGAATGTTTCTTGCAACTGGGCTGCAGTCTGAAACTCTTACAACCCAGTGCTTCTTCCTTCCCTGTCTCCTTGCACAGGCTGTGAAATGCAGTGTAGACTTTTTTTTTTTTTTTAAGATTTTATTTCTTTGACGAACACAAGTAGGGGAGCAGCAGGCAGAGGGAGAGGGAGAAGCAGGCTCCTCGCTGAGCGGGGGCCTGTTGCGGGGCTCAATCCCAGGACCCTGGGATCATGACCTGAGCCGAAGGCAGACGCTTAACGACGGAGCCACCCAGGTGCCCCTGCAGTATAGTCTTAAGGAGACCCTCCCTACCTTCTTGGGCTCCTTTCCCAAATAAATATCTCACACACTACAGTGTCTTCTTCTTAGACATCTGACCCAGTAGGACAACTTAAAATACTGAGATCCAAACAAGTATAAATTGTTGGAGGACAGGTCACTGGAATCAGTTGGCAATGAGTATACTCTAATAATAACTAGCACACACACCAAAATCAGATCTTCCCTTCTTACTCCTCTCAAGAAGCCCTTTAGTGGGTATATTCCTACATTTCACATTACAGATGTGTTGCCCTTCTTCAGGATAGAAGCAGGTGAGGAATCATTATATTCAGTTTACATATGGGAGTGACTGAAGCCAAAGGATAAGGTAATTTATCCAAAGTTACACGGGGATGATAGTTACTAGAACTTGCCTCCAGACTAGGTTTCAACTATTCAGTTGCTGAGTTCTCTGATTAGCATTGAAACCTAGGAGGTAAGACTTTCTTTTTATTATCTAAGTTCCTGGAAGGATTAGTCCATTGATTCTAAATCAAAGTGTTTTTAAAATGTAAGTTTCTTTTTTAAAAAAGATTTTATTTATTCATTTGAGAGAGAGAGAGAGAGCACATGGCGGGGGGGCGAAGGGAGTGGATAGAGCCAAAGGGAGAGGGAGAAGCAGACTCCCCACTGAGCAGGGAGACCAACATAGGACTCGATCCCAGGACCCTGAGATCATGACCTGAGTTGAAGGTAGTCGCTTAACCATGTGAGCCACCCAGGTGTCCCTAAAATGTAAATTTCTAAATGATGTCTGTGCATTAAACCTAGAAATACGTGGAGATAACAGTGTTCTCACATCATTTGGTACTGAAGAATGGTTTTTGGTCTGAAATAAAAGCATATCTTAAATCCTCCACAGTTTTTCAAAAACATGATTTTTTCCTTTGTTTTTTTTTTTTTCCAACAGTATGATAGCTAGATTTAGGACCTGAGAACGAAAAAAAATAAATATCTAATCCTGTATATCGCTCACTCATAAGTTGACTACCAAAAAGAAAGGCTGATGGGGCAAGAGAGTGGAAGAAGACAAAAGAAGGTAAAGAAACTTAATGTAAGAAAGCAGACTTAATGTCCCATTGCTCCAGTCACCCATGCTTGGAAGCCTGAAGTCCTCTTTGATTTATTACTTCCTAAGGCCAAGCCTCTATCACTGCACAGCAGAATTATTCCACAGCCTCCCAGCGACAACCCCAGATGCATTCTTTTTCTCAAGTCCATCCTATGACCACAGCAGACTAATTTTAATAATTACTTCCGAAGAAGCATGTTTGCTAAAAGTCCTAGTTTTATCATCTATTAGATGGAAGAGCTTAGGCAAGTTAGATGAGCTCCATCAGTCCCTGCATTAAAATATCGCAACAATCACTACCACTACTGAGGATGGTGACGCTGCTGGGATGTGGCTGGTGAAGATGATAGTTACCTCAAGATTTTTCTAAGTATTCATTTAAATCATTTATAGGAAGCACTTGAAACAGTGTTTGGCATATCATATGCTTCCACAGAAGTATGTTTTATTTATTATTATTTACTTACTTTCATTGTCTTCATCATTACCATCATTTTTATGTCAGCTCCCTACCCCCAAATTCTGCTTTTTAACACATTTCTTACGGTAGCCAATCAAGCCCATACACAATGAAACCCACCATTGCCTACCAACACATTTTCCCCATATGACCAAATAATCAGCTTCTACTCTAGTTAAGCTGATCTTTTCATGATCCCATGAGCCGAACTTATACCTTCATGTTTTAATCATACTATTTACTCCAAGAGCAATAATATTCCTTTTCAATCTTACACTCTAAGTCCTATACATTATTCAAAAGCACAGGGAAAGTCCTTACTGTCATTGAATACATTCTGAAATGCTAGCCCTCAACGTTTTTCTCTCTGCTGCAGTCATAAATCCTTTAAGCCTGACTACGCAATTTATTAAATTATTTTACATCACTTACTAATTGTTTCATATGACTGTTCTTCTTTCCACAACTGGACACAGGTCATGTCATTTACTTATTATTGGCACACCTGTTAGCTGTCAATGCTACAATTTTTCCATTGCCAGTGGAAGATGTTCCCAGCTAAGAGAAGTATCCACCAACTACTTGCTGTTTTCAGATCAGCAATCCAAACCAGGAGCTTGGAGCCAATACATAAGTCTTAGTCTTCCCTGTTACAAAATTCAGCATCTCCCCTACACTGGGAACTTTACATTTTTACTATTCTCAGGCAATGATATTCAAACAGTGCAATCTATATTTAAGTCAACCAAAATGAGGACCACAGATCCAGAGACTAAGAAAATAGGGAGATTTCAACGGTGTCTGAAATAGCAACTACATGAAGGCATTCAATTAAAGAAATCTGAAACATAACAATACTGTAAATTCAAATGAATGTTCATGGAAGGACACAACATAAGAGCAGAAATTAACAGAATAGAAAATAAAGAAATGGTTGAGAAGATGAAAAATAAAATAACCAGATCTCTACAAAGACTAATAGGAAAGTTCTGGAAAAAATTGATCAAGGGGAAAAAAATACATCAAATGTACAATATTGGGAATAAAAATGGGCACATAACTACTGAAAGAATTAAAAATAGTAAAAGAATACTATAACAACATGCTAATAAATATGAAAACTTAGATAAAAAGAAAAATTTTCTATAAAACTACAAAGT
The DNA here is from genome assembly GCF_009762305.2 of Zalophus californianus. NCBI lineage: Eukaryota > Metazoa > Chordata > Mammalia > Carnivora > Otariidae > Zalophus > Zalophus californianus. The sequence continues at coordinate 44,554,307 of NC_045603.1, forward strand.
TGTCAAAAATGACCCAAGAAGTAAAAATACTAATCACTGGTAAAAAAAATAAAAAATAAAAAACCACAAACACACCCACACACACACAAATCCATGCCAGACAGTTTTACAGGCAATTCAACTTTAAAGGAAATTCTGTAACATGTTATCCTTGTCTTATACAAATTACTGTAAGAAAATAAAAAAGAACAAAACCTTGGGATTTTTTATGATGCTTTTGTAACTGATAGGCAAATTGGACACAGTAAATGATAGTCTAATTTCATTTTTGATCACGTATGGACATATAGATATAAAATTTCTGGGATAAATCCCACTTACACACTATATATACTAGTATATAAATATAACTTGGTTTTATATATTATATGTATTCTATAATGCAACAAATAATATATGCACATATAATGTATATTAAATGGAGGAAGAGAGAGACTTTAAAATTAGAGTTTAAATAAAAGTAGAGTTTATCCCAGAAATTTAATAATGATTTAATAACAAAAATTCTATGGATGTAATTCATCCCATTAATGGACTAAAAGAGATAAACTATATAATGATCTCAATATATGTGGGAAAAACATTTGCTATGACTTAGAAATCATTCAAAATAATACACCTTAGTAAAGTAGGAAGAGAAGGGAATTCATTAACATGTTAAAGGGCATCTTCAAAAAATACACCGAATAGTGAAACATTATATGCTTTCTCCTTAAAATGGCAGAGACAAAAATGGCCTCTATTAATACTTATATTCAACAATAGAATAGAATGAGTAAACAACAGAAATCTGAAGCAAAAGATAGCAATAAAACAACAAATTAGTATTATTCAGAGATGATGTAAAAATCCCCAGAGAAATCCAAACAAATGAGTAGAATTATTCTATAAAATCAATAAAAGAATGCAACAGGGTTGCCTGACACAGATTGGTACATAAAAATCAAGAGTTGATATATATTAGTAAAAACTAATTTAAATAAGTAATTTACAAAGAGTTTTATTCTCAAAAACAAAATATACAAATATAACAAAACCAAATATTATATGGAGAAATTAAAAATTATTCAGCACTTTCATGGAAAAAAACTCACATAACTGACACAAGGACCTAACAAAGAAGAACTGTATTTCTTATTAAGCTAGAAGGAGCTGTTATTATAAAAATGTCAAAATTAATCTATAAAAACTTGAAAAGATTTTTCCTAGAAACTGTCTTCATCTGAAAATTCATATAGATTGGCATAGTTAACAGTAGCAATTTTAAAAGAGAACAAGACAGGGAGAATCATCATACCCGATATCAAACCTAAAAGGCTATAATAGTGATATCTGACAGGGCTGGTATTACAGAAGAGTGGGACTAGCACAGGGAATTCATAAATTGCACCGAGAAGATTGATCTAAACAAAAATGAAATTACATTTACATCACAACACACAAAAGGAAACAACTGAAAAATATCCATGTCAATTAAAGAACTTAATATAAAATGCAAAATTTCAGAGGCACCTGGGCGGCTCAGTTGGTTAAGCAACTGCCTTCAGCTCAGGTCATGATCCCGGAGTCCCGGGATCGAGTCCCGCATCGGGGTCCCGAACCTCTCCCCTCCCTCTCATGCTCTCTCTCATTCCCTCTCTCTCAAATAAATAAATAAAATCTTTAAAAAAATTAAAATAAATAAAAAATAAAATGCAAAATTTTAAAAATGTTAGGAAACAATATCAAAGCATGATTTTAAGAATTTTAATTAAAGAAGGATACTTAAATAAAACAAAAAGCATGAAGCATAAAAGAGAAAATGGACAGACTACAACAGAGCTAAAAACATCTCTATGATAAAAGACATAAATTAAAAGACAAATTACAGTCTTGCTAGCAACAAAAAATTAGTATCCAGAATACAAAAAAAAAGACTCTCATTATCAATGATTAAATAAGCAAACACATTTAAAAACAAAGACCCCATTGGGAAATGGGCAAAGGATGAAGTCCCAATAGTTTATTTTTCCTTTTGTTTCCCTTACCTCAAGTGATGTATCTAGAAGGAAGTTGCTATGGCCGATGTCAAAGAGGTTACTGCCTGTGTTCTCCTCCAGGATTTTAATGGTTTCAGGTCTCACATTTAGGTCTTTTATCTATTTTGAATATATTTTTGTGTATGGTGTAAGAAAGTGGTCCAGTTTCATTCTTTTCCATGTCACTGTCCAGTTATCCCAACACCATTTGCTACGATCCAGCAATTGCACTACTAGGTATTTACCCAAAAGATAAAAAAATACTGATTCAAAGGGACACATGCACCCCAATGTTTATAGCAGCATTATCAACAATAGCCAAATTATGGAAAGAGCCCAAGTGTCCATTAACGGATGGGGGGCAGATTTATAAATTGTGCTTTAATCATATCATACAGCAGTGAAGATAAATGGCATAGATACCTGAGTATAAAAATATGAGATAGAGTTACATCTATTTAATGGATATCTCGGGGAAGAGAGGAAGGAACATGGTAAAGATAATAATGAGATGATGATATGTGTTAAATTTAGGTCTTGAGTACATGCATATATTACTCTCTGTTTAAAAAATGTCTTGAGATTTTGCTTAAATATAGAGGTCTCTGGGAAAATTGCTAACCTGAAACACCTTATAATTACTCTCCATTTAGTTCAATCTTCCCTGTTTTATATGAATCTTGAGTTCCTCTTATCTTGATCTTAGTGGTAGAAAACCCGATATTTCATGATTTATCTGTAGATCCTTCTAGGAATATTTTGGTGCTACCATTTATTATTGTATTATATAAAATGAACTTACCTGACAGAGGAAAAATGAATTGAATTAGCCAGGCATTTGGAGTAACTCTTTAGGCAATTCAGATCTTTTTTTTTTTTAAAGATTTTATTTATTTATTTATTTGAGAGAGAGAGAGAGAGAAACAGCATGAGAGGGGAGAGGGTCAGAGGGAGAAGCAGGGTCCCCGCTGAGCCAGGAGCCCGATGTGGGACTCGATCCCAGGACCCCAGGATCATGACCCAAGCCGAAGGCAGTCGCTTAACCAACTGAGCCACCCAGGCGCCCTAGGCAATTCAGATCTTTTGAGTAATAATTTTCTTTTAAAAATAAAATTATTAATGAACAGATTGTAATTCCCATTACAGTGCAAAGGTATTAGCAAAGCAAAAGTTTAAAAGTACATGGTAAAAATATTATTATTTTCTATTTCTCAACCAAATGGAAAGCTGAACTATCCCAAACCAATAATACTGCTGAATGAGTAAAACAATTTAAAGAATTATAAGAAACACCATTTGTTTGTAAAACTCTAAATATTCTTCAACCTCAAATTCATTTGAGAACTTGAAAACAACACCCTGTAAAGTAATTGCACAAAGATGTCAATATCATTTGTGTTTTTTGAATATCAGCCAACAAATGGTATCCTTGTCACTTATTATAGAAGAAGTGTTCCTTTTTGGAGTTAAACTATCACAGCTGGAAACCCATATGAAATTTAGCTTATTAAGAAAAATACAACATAAATTAATGTTAGTGAACGAGGTCTATCAAACATGCTACATAAATAAGACTTTTAAAGACACTCACATAATATTGTGCTAGCAAATGTCACAAATTAAATACTTAACAGAATCATTATGAATTAGGTTTTAGATATGCTTTGAATACAAAACACTTCCCCAATTTCTGTCTAATATAAAAAAAGGACATGGTACTTCTTAAAGAGGCATTGCTGGATTAAGTTGAATGCTAATAACTTGAGTAAATATGGTTTATTATGCAAACAACAACATACTTTGGTGTAATGAAATTTTAGTGTCAGCAGGATATTTTGTCTGAAAATAAGATGCAGCGCTAACCTTTGATACATTAAGTTGCATATTTTTGGAATAATCTAAATATTCACTTGTTCACCTAATAATCAAAACACCAAATATTCAAATTCTTGAAAGTTACCTATAAACTAATTTATAAGCACAACATTTAGCCACATTGTTAAAATCGTTCTTCCTTCCAATCTTTCTTTTCTTTCCTAAATTTTATTTTATTATTTTTAAGATTTTATGTATTTATTTGAGAGAGAGAGGGAGAAGCAAGCTCCCCACTTAGCAGGGAGCCCGATGCTGGACTCATCCCAGGATCCTGAGATCACAACCTGAGCCCAAGGCAGATGCTTAACCGACTGAGCCGCCCAGGAACCCCTCCTAAATTTTATTTTTATTATGTATCTTGATATATAGTATTGAGGTGTATAAAATATATACAGCATGCATCAGTTCCTTCATATTTTTATTTGACTTATTGAAAGATAAAAGAAAATTAATGGGCATGTGACTCTTAAGGAATAATATTTTCTTAAATATATCTTTCTTTTATAATCCCTCTCTCAGATTCTGGTCTGTATCATCTTTTGAGAAACTAAGTAAAGTGCTGTTTATCTGGTCTCCCTGCAATTCCTGTTATCCTTCACTTTGAATGACTTCTTCATGCCTGAAATGCCCCAATTGCCCCAAATCAGTTTTTAACTCTAACAGGACTTAAGTCTTTAATATCACCATTTTTCCTAAGAAATCTCTACTAATTCAAAAAAATTAAAATTGTTCTCACAGTTTTCCTACAGTCCTTGTTTTAATATCTATTTTTGTATTTATTTTGACATACAGCACAGTCTGTCTTATTTTGAGAACTCATATATAACAAACGTTTGCCATACCACTAGTACTCAGGAGGAGAGGGGGCCTTATTCTAAAAAATCCAGCATTTTGCTGCATGACTAGACATTCAATACATGTCTACTAAATGAGATAACTAAGTAAATGTACTAACTGTGTAATGTTAGCAGGAAATGACAGAAAAAAAGAAAGTAGTAAATAAATTTGGTTACAGCAGCATTTGAGACAAAGCATTTCTCCTGTTTTCTAGACATCAATCCAGGTGGGGATGTCAGGAAGAAAAAGATTGTATAAAACTACATACAGATTTTGTTATTCAACTACAGTGACTCTTCTCTTTAGGGATTCCCAAATTCATGATTCCCTTTTATAGATTTGCTCTAATATTTTCAATATTTAATATTTTTTCTTAAATAATTTTACCCATTCAACCATTAAATTATAACCTTTAGTTATAAAAGGTGCTTTTGGTATTTATATTAAAGTCATAAAGAGATATTCCTCTATAGCTTAGCTCCCTATGTGCAGACACCTCACTGACTCTATGTCAAGTGTAGCCATATTGCAAGTGATACTTGGAGAAACATGAACTTAAGGAGAGTCCAGGCCCTTCTGTATAATCCTTATGTCGCCAGAGAAAACCTGTTTGCAGGTTATAAAGAATTGATTTTAATAGTAATGGGAAAATGTCTCCACATACTTACTTTTAAAGAATAATTTTGGGGGTGCCTGGGTGGCTCAGTCGGTTAAGCATAGGACTCTTGGTTTTGGCTCAGGTCATGATCTCAGGGTCGTGAGAGGGAGCCCAGTGTAGGGTTCCACGCTCAGCACACAATCTGCCTGGGATTCTCTCTCTCTCCTTCTCCCTCTCCCTGTGCCCCTCCCCCCTCTAAATAAAAAAAAAATAATTTTGAACTATTACATATCATCAACAGAACATTTATAAAGTAGACATTCTAGCAACATAAAATATCAATTGTGAGCTATTTTAATAATCAAAGAAGCTGTAATCTTCAGGTACTATTTCTAAGTCGTCTACCAATAGCTGATAAAAAGTAAGCAATTGCTGTTGTTTAGAGTTGCCAAAAAAAAGAGGATTTTTAGTAATAAGTTACTTGACAAAAGTATAAAAAATCAATTCAGTGAAAGCACAACAATAGAATGCATGACCCTTTGTTCATGAGTATATTGAGTATCTGGAAGTGCTATTCAGAATGAGCACAATATTGGGATGTAAAATATAATGCAGGAAAAAGAACATTATATTGAACATGATTTGAAATAACCATGTACTGCAAAAAAAAGTTATAGGTAAAAATGTCAGAGGGATATCAGAGAAAATCCAGAGATAGGATAAAAAGTTTTAAAACTAGATATAAAGATTTTTTTTCCTGAGAAAAAGAAGGCCACCCAAATGCTTAATAATAATTTTCAAATGTAGGAAAGTTTCATATAAAGTAGATACGGTCAGTTGATTTTCAACTCCGCTGGGAATTAAAGAACAACTGTATGAGGGAAAAAAAGTCTAAGAAAGATACTCGAAGGAAGGAAAGTATTTCTTAACCATGAAAGACTTAATATTTGGTATTAATTAGCAATGGAACATGTAGATTGTCCTTTAAAGTGTAGTTTCAATAAACTATATATTTTTTGCATTAGGAGTTTAAGTATTAAACTGTCAGAAAGTAGAAAAATATTCTCTAGTAAGACCTGCCACAATGAAACAACTGTATATTGACTCCTGTTTAGCCCATCTCCAAACTGGCACATTCTTTGATCTATTCATTTATTCATCCATCTAACCCAGCTACCTAGTAATAAAGTCACTGCCCCCAAATCCTTCTCTACCATAGCTCACTAGTATTCCTCTTAGGAAAAAGACAATGGCCTAAAAATTACCAACTACCCATACACACACACACACACTAATAAGTAACAGAAGAAGCCTAGTATATAGTATCTTATAGTTATATATGGTTGTATATAGTAAATACAAAAAAATCTACTTCAATAATATAGTCCCAAAATATACTGGACATAACCTTTTTATTTTTTATTTTGTAATTCATCAGGCTACTTAATATTCAAATAGTTCTTTATACTATGCTATGATTTAAATTTAAAAGAGTTGATATTTTTATTTTTATTTTTTTAAAGATTTTATTTTTTGACAGAGAGAGACACAACGAGAGCAGGAACACAAGCAGGGGGAGTGGGAGAGGGAGAAGCAGGCCCCCTGCTGAGCAGGGAGCCCGATGTGGGGCTCGATCCCAGGACCCTGGGATCATGACCCGAGCCGAAGGCAGACGCCACCCATGGCGCCCCAAGAGTTGATATTTTTAGAAATGAGTAACCTTAGGAAATAATAGAAGAACTAAGAATAGACTACTTTTCAATTTAAAAATAATACACACGTCTCTTGAAATGATCATATGGCTCTTATCCTTTCTTTTATTAATGTGATATATCACATTGATTGATTTGAGAATATCAAACCACCCTTGCAACCCAGGAATAAACCCCACTTGAACTATATGATCATTTCAATAGATGCTGAAAAAGCATTTGACAAAATACAACTTCCATTCATGATAAAAACCCTCAACAAAATAGGTTTAGAGAGAACACACTTCATCATAATAAAGGCTATATATGAAAAACCCACAGCTAATATAATCTTCAATGGGGAAAAACTGAGAGATTTTCCTCTATAGTCAGGGGCAAGACATGAATGTCCAACCTCACCACTTAATATTCAACATAATACTGGAAGTCCTAGCCACAGCAATCAGACAACAAAGAGAAATAACAGGCATCCAAATTAGCAGGAAGAAGTAAAAATTTTACTCTTTGCAGATAACATGATACTCTATATATAAAAAACCCAAAAGCCTATGCCAAAAAACTGTGAGAACTAATACACAAATTCAGTAAAGTCACAGGATACAAAATCAACATAACAGAAATCTTTTGCATTTCTGTACAATAATGAAGCAGCAGAATGAAAATTAAGTAATCAATGCCATTTACAATTGCACCCAAAACAATAAAATACCTAGGAATAAACCTAACCAAAGAGGTAAAAGGCTTGTACTCTGAAAACTATAAAACACTGAGGAAAGAAACTGAAGATGACATAAAGAAATGGTAAAACATTCCATGTTCATGGATTGGAAGAACAAATATTGTTAAAATGTCATACTACCCAAAGCAATCTACACATTCAATGCAATACCTATCAAAATACCAACAGCATTTTCCACAGAGCTAGAACAAACAAACCCAAAATTTGTATGGAACCACAAAAGACCTCCAAATAGCCAAAGCAAACTTGAAAAACAAAAGCAAGGTTGGAAGCATCACAATTCTGAACTTCAAATTATATTACTAAGCCATAGCAATCCAAACAGTATGGTAGTAGTACAAAAATAGACACAAAGATCAAGAGAACAGAATAGGAAATCCAAAAATGAACCCACAACTATATGGTCAATTAATCTTCAACTAAGTAGGAAAAAAATCAAATGGGAAAAAGACAGTCTCTTCAACAAATGGTGTTGGGAAAACTGGACAGCAACATGCAAAAGAATGAAACTGGACCACTTTCTTACACCATACACAAAAATACATTTGGAATGGATTAAAGATCTAACTGAGATCTGAAACCATAAAAATCCTAGAGGAGAACACAGGCAGCAACTTCTTTGACATTGGCCATAGCAACTTCCTTCTAGATATGTCTCCTGAGGCAAGGGAAACAAAAGCAAAAATAAACTACTGGGACTTCATCACAATAAAAAACTTCTACACAGTGAAGGAAAAAAATCAACAAAACTAAAAGACAACCTATGTAATGGGAGAAAATATTTGGAAATGACACATTGACAAAGGGCAAGTCTCCAAAATATATAAAGAATTTATAAAACTCAACACCCAAAAAAATGAATAATCCAATTAAAAATGGGCAGAAGACATAGAGGCATTTTTCCAAAGAAGACATACAGATGGCTAACAGACACATGAAAAGATGCTCAACATCACTCATCACCAGGGAAATGCAAATCAAAAAACTGCAATGAGATATCATCTCATACCTGTCAGAACACTAAAATCAACAACATAAAAAAACAACAGGTGCCAGCCAGGATGTGGAGAAAGGGAAACCCTCTTACACTGTTGGCGAGAATGCAAACTGGTACAGCCACTCTGGAAAATAGTATGAAGTTTTAAAATAAAACTACCCTGCAATCCAGCAATTGTACTACTAGGGTATTTACCCAAAGAATACAAAAATACTAATTTGAAGAAATATATGTACCCCGATGTTTATAGCAGGGTTATCTATAATAGCCTAATTATGGAAATAGCCCAAATGTCCATGGACTAATGAATGGATAAAGAAGATGTGGTATATGGATACAACGGAATGTTATTCAGCCATAAGAAAAAGAATAAAATCTTGCCATTTGCAACAACATGAATGGAGCTAGAGAGGATAATGCTAAGTGAAATAAGTTAGTCAGAGAAAGACAAATACCATAGGACGTCATTCATATGTAGAACTTAAGAAACAAAACAAATGAGCAAAGGGGGGAAAAGAGAGAGGGAAGCTAACCAAGAAACAGACTCTTAACTATAGACCAGAGGGGAGGTGGCTGGGCGGATGGATTAAATAGATGATGGGGATTAAAGAGTGCACTTGCTGTGAGGAGCACAGGGTGTTGTATGGAAGTGTTAAATCACTATATTGCACACTTGAAACTAACATTACACTGTAAGTTAAGTAATTGGAATTTAAATTAAAACTTTAAAAAATAAATTCTACAGCTTATAAACAAAAATAAATAGGTAAATAGATAAATACAAATAAATAAGTAAATGTCTAAAGGGCAAAGTTATTTTATTTTTATTTTAAAAGGAGATTCCAGATTCTCAAAACTTTTTTCTAAATTATGTATACTTGTCAAGTGACCTTTCTCTAAATGATTTTAAAATGAAGTAAAATGTGGCACAACGATCTTCACAGGGTATTTCACGTAAACCGTATTCACAGGATATTTTATGTAAACATCTATACTTTGTTGGTCTAATTCAGAGACTCTAGATTCAAATTGATCTTGGTATAAATTTTGTCTTGGGTGGTATAAATACATCTCTGAAGACAGGTATTAAAAGACGCATCCATGGAAAATTAAGGAAATTCAAGGCAAGAGGACTTGAGAGTTGGAGGTCAGTTCTCTGAACGTTGAGGCATACTTTCCACATGAACAAAATTCACTAGACATGACCATAAATAACTATGTCCTTCATGTGGGCTCAGGATGGTCTTTTTTCTGTGAAACCCAGGATGCACTAGCTGCTTAGTCATCCAGATAAAATGTTACTGGGCCTCCTCTTACGGCAGAGGCTTTATTTAGCAGTTGTGCCGAACATCTCATATGTTCTGACACCACTGACAAGGACAAAGGATAGTATATTTTTTTTCATTAAGCATCGATATGAGGAACTCTTCAAGGATGGGCTCACATAAGAGGTTGATGAGATTATTTACAGAGATGGGCCATCACGGGGTTCAAGAACAATACTGAATAAAGCCACACTTCTCAAACTCCACTGAGCTATAAAACTGACTTTACCATCTTACTAGATCCATAATAAATAAAATATGTATTATCGGTGAATACCAGCATAACTAATGTTCTGATCATTACAATTAATCCACATTGGAAATGGATCAACTGAAATCTGCACATCAGCTTATCACTCAGATATACATAGAAAAGCAAAGAAGAAAAACTTCTTGTCTAGGGTATGGGCTTAATAACTGACTGACACTTTTTAATCTTCATTGTTGGATTCGTTCATATGTGATATGACCGATTTTCTGGAAACAAAGGAAATTATTTTACTGTACCGATATTTGCAGGATAGGGGAAATAATTGCTAGAGTAAGGCTTTCTCTCTCTCCCTTCCACTCTTCTGACTTCAGGGTGAGTTTACAGAGAGAATGAAATGCCCAGATTAGAGTTTCATCAAACCACCTTCAGCTGTTCTCAAGAAAATAAATTAGCCTCTTCATGTATTTCATTGAGAAATGGATTATTTCTTTCCTTGCTTCTCCTCCAGGAAGGCAGAAGTCATAACTTCAGTTGGATGCTTGGGGTAGCAGAGGATAATGGGGAATGGGGTTAGTCCTGAGGGCTTGTTAACACCTAGAATCCAGTCTATAACATCCAGAAGGCAGGTATGTGTTCATCACCTGCCCCCCATGTAAAACATAAGGACAGCTTTTGCCTCCAGCTTTTGATTTTTGTTTTCAGTGCGGCAAGGCACAGATGTATTCTGTCCCCAGAGAGTTTCAAAACTCAGAAACATATCGTCCAGGGAACCAAAACAGCAAGCCATTTATCATGAAACAAACCCTTCTGACAGTGGTGGATCATAAGCACGAAGAATCAGCCCGATTCTATATATAGACAAGCAAATGCAATCTTGCCAGGGTTCATTCAGCAAGTCTACATAGGAAATTCATTGCTTAAACTTTTCATTTAAGGTACAGTTTTGTACCTTAAGCTGAATCAATAAAATATGAAGTTTTAATATCTGAGTAAAGGGGAAAAAATAGCTGTAAGAGAATATATTGCAGTGTTCCACAGATCGCACTTTGGGAAACACCACCTTTGCAGGATAAAACTTCCCAAGACAAATGTGTAAAAATACCCGATGCCCTTCTGTCTGGGAATCTATGAGGAAGAATTGGACACTCTCTAAGCAAACATCTACATCACAAATTCTGTTGTTACATTCCCAAAACTTTAGCTCTTTGTATGTGGCCACAAATTTCTACCTCTAGCTTTCATTCATTCTTTTTATCATCAACCAAAACAAGAAACATCGATTATTGTCCCTGCTAGAAGTCTAGAAGAAGTAAACTACCCTAACACCTGGTGATCTAGCACCCTTTCACTTTAGGAACAGTTAAAGGTCTGCTTGACTCTCTTGCAGTTTAACAAAGAGCAAATGTAGAAGGGAAACATTAACTGACTCTTATTTCCTTTTTTCTGGGAGAAAATAAGTGTTCTTGGCTGGTAGCAAATGTCTCCCATATTCTACCAGCAACATCATGGTTTCAGTTGGCAACAAGGTCACTGAGAAGAGACATTAAAATGAGCAGATGAAAAACATTTGGTCCCAAAGCTGTAAAAATGGTTTCTCAAACAGAAGTGGAAAATAGTGAAAGATTTGGCTTTTAAAGTAAACAAGAGTGGAATTAGGAACAAAAATGCCATAAAGGGGCAGATCAATGGCCCGTCAGACTGGGGGCTGTGTCTGAGAGAGGCATCGAGGGATGCTGAGAGGCAGGGATGCTCCTTGTTTTCTATGCCGTGCATCTCAGAGGTGAGGGGTATGCTCTGAACATTCCTAACTTCTCTGTCAGGCTTGTCTAAGGAATCACAGGATCCCAGAACAAGGGAGTATCACGTAATGCTTGAGGTAGGTAATTCAAAACAAGCAAAAGAAGTTTCACTCTGCATTATTTTTCAGGAAAAGTGTGAATAATTCAAACTAAAGAACTCTTAAAAAGGTAATACTAGTATTTAATAAAGCATAAATTTGTGTGTAATGGTACAGAGCCATATTCACTTCTCTTCTGCATCCCAAATGTTTAAAATAAAAACACAAAAAATATCTCAAAAAGATACTGCTGCGAGGAATCTGAAACAAGTAGAAATTAAATTTGTATTACCACCTCATCTCTGAGGGTTTTGAGAGTAGAATAAATCGCTGTGGAAATTCCTTTAAACTATAAGCATTTATTATGTTTAAGGCTAAGCCTTGCCTCAAAAAAGGACTAGTGAAGCAGATCTATACAAATAATGTCAACATATAAGAGCCCTACTAGAAATGAAATGAGTGGCCTTTTCATGTTTTATGTTCAACATGTTCTGTAAACATAAGAAGAAATTGAAGGATTATCAGTCTAGTGTAGCTGATGAAGGGCTCAAATAGAAACATCACTGTATGAATCCCAACTCCAACACTTACTAACTTTGAGATGCTGGATAAGTTACTACTTAGGTTTCCCGAACCATAAATTAGGGATGGAAAGAGTATCTAGATCATGGGTTGTTTTAAGGATTAAATGACTTAATATACATAAAGAACTTATAGAGAAGAGACTGGTACATCATGTTATAGAGTGTTAGCTGTGGTTATTATTTCAGACATAAATACCTTTAAACATGCTAACTTTCCCCAACACTCCCGCCACACTCATTTCAAACTGGAAAAACCATTTTAGACATTAGAGAGCATTTAAAACTCTTGCTTTTACTCTTTAATGAATGTAACCAAACTGCTCCAATTTAGTCATGAATTTCCTGCTGTGACTGATGCCCTTCCAGAAGGAAAATGGTGTGGCTTTAAATATTTGCACATTTCATCTTACAGCTGTAGGGCCAGAAAACAGTTTGGGGAATATGTAAGCAAAACACAGACATTTGGCTGCTTGATCATTGCTTTGTTTTGGCTTCTAGTACTTACCAGGGGGCACATACCAAAAATTCTCTCCTGTAGGCCAGATATTTTTATGGCACTGAGTTAATTCCATGCTAGTGTAAAATTACAACAGAGAGGTGATGCACATCTGAACTGCACCAGTTGGTTTGCTTCTGGATGAGTTCTACTCTACAGAAGCCTAACCATGTGTCTCTGAGTCACCTAGGTCCACACAGCTTCACTCAAGCTAATGCCCATCTCTATTTAGAGTCTCTCAGCTCCAAGACAGTCTTGGCATAGAATATTTCTGAGGGTCCGTAGGTTATTGGCTCAAATGTAAAAGAGGGTAAGCCAAGAAGAGCTAAGTAAGGTAAAATAAGGATTGATGAGAAGGGGAGGACCACGAAAATAAAAATATGCTAAAATAATGATACTGGTTTTCTTAGACAGGCAAGAAACTGTATCTAAAGGTCCTTTTAAAGGAGAGATTAAATAAATGGTCAGAGGAAAGGCAGAATTATTTGAATAAATGTGTAACCTTTCTGCTAGGAAAGTCAGCACATATTTGACCATGTGATCAGGCAATGGGAGAACAGAATTTGGAATCAGGTAGGCTGGGTTGAAATTTTGGTCCTTCTACTTATGAGCTATGTAAGCTTGAGCCAAAAACAAATAAATAAATAATGATTCTAGGCTTCAGCTCCATGTAATGTGTAAAACTCCTGGAACATAAGGAGTACTCAATATATAATGACCATTAACATAAAAAAGTATACTTAGTGTTTAGTTTTTAAATTAATATCATTGTTTTATTTTATTCAAGCTTTTAAGATGGTAATAAAAGAGAACAGAGATGACAAAACAGTGCTTTATGAATGGCTTAAATTTGTTACATTAAAGAAAACCTTAGATCAAACACAGAGCTCTATTTCTAAGAATGATGTCACTTGTTTAAGACAAAAATGTTAGTCCCACAAGCTAAGAAGCATTAACTTGATGAAGAAACAAAGTAAGTGAAGCTAAGCCTTGAGTATATGTATTGACCAGTGATTACAACTTTTCAATCTCTCTCCCGTCCCTTAACCTCTCTTGTGAATTTCCCATCTCTTTGTCTCTCAGTGCCACACTCTGGATAGTTTCTTCAGTTCTATCTTCCTGTTTGTAATTCTCTCTTCAGCTCTTTCTAACCTGTAATAAACCATCTACTCCACATACTGTATTTTTAAATGTACCTATTACATTTTCATTTCTAAGAATCCTCATTGGTTGTGTGTAAAATCTGCTTGCATTTTGCTTATATTTCCAAGACTCTTTTTATTCCCTCAAATTTATTAACATGCCATTTTATATTCTATGTCTCACATACCCAGTATTTTCATCATCTGCATGAATGATTCTGCTCTCAATTGTTTTGGCTATCTTAGATTCACAAGACTTTGGTTCCTTGCATGATTAGTGATTCTTGACTGTGAGATGCTCTTTTTCCTTGGAATTTATCTGTGGAAATCTTTTGAGATGTGATACAAAAGCATGTATTTCTAGAAAGGATTTGTTTTAGCTTCCATCTGGCATCTGGCGGGGGGGACACCTCTGGCGCAGGAACAAGTATTTTAAATTAAAATCCTGTCTTGAGGTTTAAGTGTACCAAGATCATTTTCATTTGAGCTGCAATGCCATGCAAGTGTTACTTGTGGTCGCACATTTTCAGAGGACAGTTTGGAACAGACAATTTCTCTGCAGTCCCCTGGGGAAGGAGATGGGTTTATTTATAGTTCACCTATGTGCTAAGGGTAGAGATCTTTAAGGTCCTAGCTTTGTGAGAGGCCTCCCATTAAACTTCTCACCTTAGGCTTTGTCTTCTTTTCCTCTCTTTGCAAAACCTGAAAAGTATGCTCAAATTCTCCTGGTTGGAAAAATGACCTCAAGACAAAAGCCAGTTTCAGTATTTTTTTAATCTCTCTCTTTTTTAAAGGTAAGAATATGTTGTATGAAATCACAATCAAGCCTTCTAATACTGACAGAAAGACAACTCAAAAAAAGCTGTAAGACATTCTATTTTAAAAAAGCAGAAAGACTAGGGGCACCTGGGTGGCTCAGTCGGTTAAGCACCTGCCTTCGGCTCAGGTCATGATCCCAGAGTCCTGGGATTGAGCTCTGCATCGGGCTCCCTGCTCAACGGGAAGCCTGCTTCTCCCTCTCCCACTCCCCCTGCTTGTGTTCCCTATCTCACTGTCTCTCTCTCTATCAAGTAAATAAATAAAACCTTTTTAAAAAAATAAATAAAAAAGCAGAAAGACCAAAACTTGATTCAGTGCTACCAGGAAATATGCAATAGCATGAATGATAAAAGATGAAGAAAACATGTAGTCTCTAGATAATTTTCTCAGTAGGTCATCAAATGGCCCTTAGCCTCTGATAAAAGAATCCATGAAAATCCCTGTGAAAGTGTGCCCAAAGAACTGTTTTCATTATTTCAAGGGAAATAGCATATTTACCTTCAGAAAGCTGACATGGGCCAAACAGAAAGGGTTTTTGTTTGTTTGTTTGTTTGTTTGACTAAAATTGTATCAGCCCAGCATAATGGCACAATTTGGCCAGTTTGAAACAAAAACTCTGATTGAGACTTATGTAAGTCTTTGATGAATATAGAGGCACATCGTTTAATACCTAGAAGATATATATATATATATATTTTAGTAATAAGATTGGAGAATCTCAGGGTTCACATGTAAAAGGAACGGTAATGTAAAGGGTCACTAAGGGTAATTAGGGTAACTGGAGAATAACTCTTTTGAACTTTGCATGCAACATTGGTAACTATATAGGGCTATTAAAGATTTTTATATATTTTTACTATATAAACATACTATGTATGATTAAAAATGGATGGCGGTTATGTTGAGTTAAAAGATGTGAATCCATCAGCTGCTAAAACACAACCCATTCATGATTGTTCTTCAGGAAAATTCAATTCAGTTCAACCTCTTCCAACCTAGTCCATTGTCATAAGTACACAAACAAAATTACATTGCAAATGTTTTTGTTCTCTATTTTCTCCAAACATTCTTTTTTTGTGAAAAGGAAATTTTATTCCTGTTCTCCTTTTCCCTCTTCTGTACTTCTCATTTGTCAAAATGTTAACCTTTAATTCCAGTTGCCTTGCTTGTTTATCCTTCAAATCTTAATTTATTCCTAACTTTACTTGTCCTTTTTCTAACCACCATAGAAGCCTGTTGTTATTCCAGAAAATCTATTCAAAACATTGCAATCCCCAAATGTGCTAGGGGAATATGCATTGGCTGATTCCCAATTCTTTTTGGTTTTTATCTTCAATTGCTACTTTTCCCTGAATATCTTGTAAAAAACAATTTAAGATTCACAGGCTTACTGACTGAATTGATCTTGTTCTGTTAACAGAAGCCCCCTCCTTTCTGAGATGCATTATAGCTGCCTCCTCGCCTAATGGGATTAAAATCACATATAGTCACATGGTGAGCAACATATAGGAATGGAATAGTCTTTTAATGTTACCATGTATACTAATCAAAATGGTACTTTTTATTCATAATTTTGGCTATTGATGAAGTCTGGCATGAGTGAACCATTGCAAAAGTCATTAGAATTAGTCTTTTGCATAAGCAAAACACTAAGAACAAGTGTAGTTGTGAAAGTATTTCAGAAAGCTGCAGAAACACAATCTTGCCATAGCCAACTTCTGCAAGCTAAGAGTTACACAGCTCTGACTCATAAGCTCCTTACATTGTGTGATCACCACTCTGGCTTTCCCAAAAAGAGCAAAAAAATAAAGTCAAAACCAACACTGTACCTTCTTAAGCATTTCAGCAAAGCCAAAAAGACAGAAATTGTGTGCAACAGAGGAATTCAAAACTAGTATACTGAACTGTTAGTTAATCTCAAAACAATGAGACACAAAAGGGCAGGAGAGTATGAGAATCCTTCCAATGGGATTATTTCATTCCTTACACGATGGAGTAACCTGCGACTTATTTCCACAAATATGTACTTTTTCTTTCAGTTTCATCAAGTAACTCTAAATCATAGATGGAACGGGTAATGGGGAAGAAGTACAAGTGACTCAAAAAGCAAGCTGTTTTAAGTATTGAGAGTTGAGAAAGGAACTATCAGCCAGACGGTGATGAGTCAGTCAAACACATGTGCAAAAGAAAACTTGCCTCCATCAGCAAAATGCACAAATTAATAATTTACCAGTAAGTTATAAAGGCATTTATCAGAAAAATGTCAATAAAGTCATCTCCTCCTACCATGTACATTTTCTTTGCAAGGGCAAAAAGGCATTTCCTTTACATGATATTCTTAAAATCACCTCTGGCCTAGAAAAATGGTAATTCAAGGCCAAGGACAAAGACAAGATTCATGGTAATAAAGGGAAGGAGTTTCTAAAGTGTGTTCTATCATGGACATTCTTTCCATGATTTTTTACAGGTATCAACAGATGATTCAGAGATGTATGGGAATTATCTCTAAATTTTCCCATTTTACCTAAGACACAAGTAGTTTGCTGCCTTTACCATTTACACTTCTATAATTAGAATCAAGAAATTGGGTGATACACACATAAAGATAGGCATGTAAATAAATTTCCAGTAGATTATAAATCAAACATTATTTGATTATGATATACTATGAAGTCAGGATCCAGGAGGAATTTTTTAGTGCCTTTCTTCAATTTAGTTTGCTAATTTGGGAGCAAGTTCTTAATTTTATTTTTAAATAATATCAAAGAATGAAGATTTTCTAATCCTTGGTATTTCACACTGAAATATTTCATTCCCTTTTATGTCAAGAAATTCTTTCTTAGATGGAGCTGAAATTTCTTCCTGTAATTTAAGGCTATTTATCGTACTCTGACCTGAATGTTCACAGAGAAGTAGTGAGCAGCCTTCCTATAATGACCATTCATATATTAGAGCCAATTATTAAATCACCTCTTTGCCCTTTCTCCTCTAGGCTGGACATATGTAAGTTCTTTAGCTTTTTCTGATTGGATTTATCTCCAATTGTTTCTAAATCAATCTCTCTCTCTCTCTCCTTCCATCCCTCCTCCCTCTGTCTCACTCTTCTCTGCTTAATTTTTCTCAATCTCCTAAACTGTTCATATTTTCTTTACCAGATGATCATAGCCAGTGATTATTACTTTCAGATTGTGTAACCCTTATTTTTATGTGTATGCCACTCCATCATTTATTTAAAAAATACTGTACTTTTTCATTCAGGGAAAATCCCTTACTTTAGTATATGTAACCCACCATACTTCCTACTGAAACAGTGATATAATAGGCAATTACTTAAAGAAAGTGTCCTGGTAAAGTGGAAGGAACATGAGTTAGAAACAAGATGTAAAACCCAGGTCTGACACCTAAGAACCTGTGAACACCATTAAACTCCCTGGGCCTCTCCTTACTCTTATGAAAAGTGAAGATTACTTTCCTGCACCTTACAGGAGTGGGAAAGTAAATGAGATAATTAAATGGATGTCCACCAGCAAAACAGACCCTCAAAGAGCAACTGATACTATTATTCCTACTAATAGTATATTGCCATTATGTACCTGACCCAAAGCCTGTTGCCCAACTGTTTGGACAAAAGTGACCACAAGTGCTATAGTTAATCAATATATAAAATATACCAGACGCATAGCAAAGCTATACATACATACTATGCATACTATAAAATAAAGTATGCACAAATATGTCAAAGAGGCCAAAATAGTCATCAGCTGTATTTGTCTGACGGTGTGTATGTAGT
This sequence comes from Zalophus californianus, assembly GCF_009762305.2. NCBI lineage: Eukaryota > Metazoa > Chordata > Mammalia > Carnivora > Otariidae > Zalophus > Zalophus californianus. Next base: position 44,573,287 of record NC_045603.1, read on the forward strand.
AGATTGTGAGTGAGAAAGCAGAGGCTATGAAGAAGGACCTGTTTAGATGAGCAAGGGCTGGAAAGACTTGCAGAACAGGAGGCTAATGTGCCTGAGGCAGGAGAATGCAGAGACAGCAGAAGAGCTGAGCTGAAAGGAAAGGGGTCCCATGAAGTCTAGGATTCAGGGGTCAGGCCACATGTGACAGAACCCATTAGGAACAAGAATGATTGGACAACACAATCTTCCTTCCCCCTCTGGAATTCATATGGAATACATCTGAAACTCATTAATCCTATTTCAAGTGCCAACTCTTTTTCCTAATTCCTATAAACAGATGGGATCTTTCCCTCTGAAACACCATAATGTTTCACTTGTATCACTTTCCTGACTTTAATTCAATTCAACAAATACTTAGTGAGTGCCTACTATATGCAGGCAGTATAATGAGTACAGGAAAACAAAAAACAGACAGACCCTCTCCCTCTATGAAGCTCACATTCAATGGTGGAAAGTGGGAAGTCAGGTAATATAGTAAACATAATCTTGAAAAAACTGTCTAACATGTTAGGTGATCGCGACCAAAACAGCCCCAAACAGGAAGTAGATCAGAATAAGAGAAATTAGTGAAGAAAAAAAATGAGGGTGTCAGCTGACATGTTAAAACTGGCAGCCTATTTGAGAAGGTGACATCTCAGTAAAGGCTTGAAGAACAGGTTAGAATCATGACAACATCTGGAGGAACATCATTCTCTACTGAGGGAATGGCCAGTTCAAACATCCTAGTGTGGGAGGGAGGTTAGTTGGATTTCAGGGAAAGCAAAAGAGCTGGGGGAGCAGGAGGGCCATGAGTGAAGGGACAGTAATAAGAGATGAAGTCAGCAGGGTGAGAAAGAATAAATACTGGAAATACTCTGACAGCAGAGACAACAAGATTTCCTGACATACAGGATCAGAAAAAGAGAGGATCGAAGACAGCCAGAACTTGAAGTTGGCCATCCACTAAGACAGTTCATATCATAACCTGCCTTAAAATATATTTATTTGTGAATAGTGTTATAGATCTGACTTCAAATCCTTGGCTTGTTCACTCGCTAGATGTCTGAACCTGTAGAAATCACTGCATTTCTTAAGTTTCAGTTTCCTCATCAATAAAATGGGTTAAAAATGCCTATATCTCAAGTATTCTGCCAGGAATAAATGGGATAATACATGGAAAGCATTTCACAAGATGCCTTGTAAATAGTAAGTGCTCATTAAATGAGCACCGTTACTCTTAGTATAATTGATGTTTTCATTTCACATGTTTTATGTCTACGATTGGGTTATATTCTTGAAGGAAGTGACCATTTTATTTGTTTTTATTTTTTTCCTGCAGAAACGACCTACTCTGTTTGTAGGGTTGGTATGTGCTTTCTCCATGTCCTAATCGTGGCCTGGCTGACAATGCTGTGGATGGGAGACCTGTTTTCAGAAAGGACAACAGATGCAAATGATTGATTGGCCTTTTCGTATTTACTCCTAAAGATGATGGAAACTGTACACATTTTCCTCATTAGCCATACAAGGATTTTCATAAAATATATCAGCCTTAATACAAGAACTGTTCAAAAGTATTCTTGTTTTTAAAGTATCCTGTTTAAATTTGCTCAAGTCATTTGGCAATCTCTTCCTCTCTCCCAAGCTTGTAGCAATTCTCTTCAATTTGGCATCATATGTAAATTTAATGAGCATTCGCTCACTTTCATCATCCAGGTCACTGGGTCATTGATTCTTATTTCCCTTTGTGCTTTTAGTGCAAACAGACTATCTCAATCCATCTTTTCCAGTCTTTCTATGGACAGTATTTTCCTATTTCCATTGTACTTTAGGAAAAAGCATCTTCATTTTCAATTACTACTAAAATGGAAAATTGTTATTTCATTGGAATGTAATTTTTTTAACAGACTATCTCTCACTTTTTTCTCTTCCCATTCTAAAAATGTGTATGCAATTTTAGGAGTTTATCTTTCTTTAAATCTTGGCCTTGAGACCATCCGTATTTAACATCACTATTTATTCAAAACCACTCAGTTCTTAAATTCAAATCTACAAAAATTAGTATTTGGTCTGTTGGTTCCTAACCTTTATTTCCGTATAATATTCTCTACCCCTATAATACACTGCTATTTAAAAAAGTTATTTAAAGTGTAATTAAATTACTATGCAGGAAGAATAACAACAACAACAAAAAAACAGAAGTGGGAATAATTTGAATAATTATTAAAGGAATAATTACAAGACATGATAAGCCAACAAAGCACTGATGCAATGAGAGGTTGATTGTTGGCAGAGGTTAATGTTGTTTAGTAACAGGGATCTTCAGGGAGTAGAGCACAGAAAAGCAGGAGCAAAAAGTTTTTTATTAAGTACCACATACTATGATACAAAAAATAGTAAGTTCTATATGCTACAACTCTAGTCACTACAATCTTTTCTAAAATGTCTAGATCTATTTATTCTTTTAATCTCTTTCACACCTCTAGGAATATTCTTTCTAGAATACAATTTTAATTATGTTACTCCTCTGCTTGAAACTCTTCATTGACTCCTCTTGGCTTGCTGGATAAAGTTCAAACTTCTTAGTATTGCATAAGAGGTCCTCCAGTTCTTACGGGCTTATCTCCTCAGCCTGCCTATTACTCCAAACCCTCACTATTCTATAACCATGTCGAACTTGATGTTCTACTCAATCAAGGAACAACATGGTCTTCCTTTTCTAAACCTCCTCTACAGAATGGTCCTTGTTTGCCTTTTTGTCATTACCTTCCCCCCTTCCCCTAAGAACTATATACTGTACATATTTGTCATAACACCTAAGATTCTGAGGTTGACATCCATAACTTTTTTCCAGCCATCTTTTTTTTTTTTTTTTTTGGAAGCCCTCCTTCAGGTGATACCAGGGGCCTATTAATTATGTGGTCTATCTCTTATGCCAGAGGATAAGCTCATAACACATGCTAACTAGTCAGAATATCCATAGGAATTGTTCATCCTTTGGACATAGGGATTGGCCAGTAGTGATCTATTACCTAATCAGGAAAAAATCATAGCCTTTTGTGGAAACAGACAGAGACTCTTCTGTTGTGATGAAGGAAGTTTGCTCTTTCTCTGAGCTTGTTAGGATCACAAAGCTGAAGACTCTACCAGCCTAATTTCTTTGGGGCCACCTATCTAAGAATAATCTAGATAGAGATGAAGAACTAAGAAGCTGATAAAAGATTTCTGATGACGTTGTTAAAATACCTGGAGTCAACCATTACTAAAACTACTACTACATCTTAGATTTGTCAGTTATTCAGTCAACAAATTCCTTTTTATTGCTTAAGATGGTTTGAGTTAGGTGTCCACATTTAAAATGGATATATTGCTACTAATACTCAGTTACTGCACTGACTTATTTATATGCTGTCTCTCCTTTGTGCCTTATTGTTATATCCCTAGTACTTAGCACACAGTGCCTGGAATATGAGCAGAGGCTTATCAAATTATTTTGGAATGAATGCTCCAGCCAAACTGGTTGACAAAATATGGTAGTGTTTTAAGAACAATGGCTCTGGAACTTAAGTTCCTGGGAAACATATCCTTAGATTCACCACGACTCAATGTCCTCATCTTTAAAATGAGAATCATGAAAATAATAATCCAATAAGGGGATTATGAGAATTCAATGAGTTCACAGATGTAAAGTTTGGCAGAGTGCCTGGCACCAAGTAAGCATGCAACAAACGTTAGCAGTTGATCTTACATATAGCTGTACAATTATCCATATTACGTGTCATACATCCCAGAATGACATGGTTTACCCATGCTACCTACAAAGTTAAATTGGCTACTGCATATTATCTACCTGCTAACTTATCTGATAGAAAGAGCCTGAGAGAAGCCAAGTCAGAGACATAGACTAAAGCACAAGGTGTACATCAAGGCCTGATACACAGATTCTCATCTTAAGTCCCTGATATTTCAGCCAAATTGTTCTAATCTTTATTTTTCCACATTTACACTTGAAAATTATTTTTCAGATATACCAACAGTACCTGGGCCACTATTTTTCACTAAATTTTTAGATGTTTGATTCAGTATGATGTGAATGAATCCGAACAATGAGGGCTAATCAAGAAAGCATGATGAACAAGTAGACAGAAAATCAGTAAGGATATAAAAAACTCGAACACCTCTATCAACCAACTTGACCTGATTGGCATAATATATTCCAGTCAACAACAGTGGAATACACTTTCTCTTGAAGTGCATATGGAACGGTTACCAACAGACACCAAATTCCAGGCCATAAAACAAGCTTCATCTCTAAGAAAATTCAAGTCTTACAGAATATGTTTTACTGACCACATTAGAATTAAGTAAGAAATAAATAACAGAAAAAAATTCTGGAAAATCTTCAAATATTTGTAAACTAAATAACACAAGTTAAATAACGAATGAGGCAACTAATAAATCAAATAGGAAATTTAGAAAGTCTCTTAAAGTGAATGAAAATGAAACCTCAATGTATCAAAATCTGAGAAATACCTTAGGCAGTACACTTAAGAGAAAATTTATGGAATAAACATCTAAATTAAAATAGAAGAAAGGTCTCCAATTAATAACCTGAACTTACACTTAAGAAACCAGAAAAAAGAATAAATCCAAAGTAAAAAAGAAGGAAATAGTAACGATTAGAGAGGAAATCTATGACATAGAAAGTAAGAAGAGTAAAACTCAATTAAACCAAAGGCTGGACTTTAGAAAATGAAATGTATAAACTTCTAGCTACACTAATTAGAACAATAAGGATAAGACAAAAATTAACAATATCTGGAGTTAAGGAGGTGACGTTATTAGAGATTCTGTGGTTATTAAAAGGATAAGAGAATATCATGTACAACTTGATGCCAATAAATTAAACTTCTTAGATGAAATGAGCCAAATCCTATAAGAGATACAAAGCTTACTCAAGAAGCATAAATAACCTGAATAACCTGCTAATATTATCAAAATTAAGTTACTAGTTAAAAATCTTCCCATGAAGGAATTCCAGGCTATATTGGTTCACTTGCGGTACTGATAAATTCTACTACGTATTTAACAACAATATATATGTGTATATATACATATATATATATACACACACACATACATAAATTCTATATAAATTCTCCCAGAAATTTGAAAAAAAATAAAAGGTAATAGTTTCTATGAGGCTAGCATTATAGTGATAACAAAACCAGAAAAAGATGTTACAAGAAAACAAAACTACAGACTGATATCCCTCATGAACATAGATACAAAATTTCTAAATAATGAAATAATTCACTATTATGAAAATAAGGGTCAGGTCACAAATCGGGAAAAATATTATTTGCATATCATATATCTGATAAAGAACCTGTATTCAGAGTATATGAAGAATCTTCAAAAATCATAAGAGAGGTGCCTAGGTGGCTTAGTGCGTTAAGCGTCCAACTCTTGATTTTGGCTCAGGTCATGATCTCAGGGTCATGAGACTGAGCGCCACAGCAGGCTCCACGCTGAGTGCAGAGTCTGCTTATCCCTCTCCCTCTGCTCCTCTCCCTAGCTCATGCTCTCTTTCAAATAAATACATAAAATATTTTTTAAAAACCTCAGTAATAAGAAAACAAACAAATTAAAAAAAAACATGGGCAAAGGATTTGAACTGACTCTTCACTAATGAAGATATTTGAGGGAAAATATGCAAATGAAAAACTGGTCAATATCATTAGTGGTTATGGAAATGTAATATACAACTACAGTGAGATACCATTACAATATCTAAAATTAGGGGTGCCTGAGTGGCTCAGTCGTTTAAGTGTTTCAGCTCAGGTCATGATCTTGGGGTCGTGGTATTGAGCACCATGTTGGGCTCCCTGCTTAGCAAGGAGTCTGCTTCTCCTTCCCTTCTCCCCCTCCACTCCAGCTCATGCTCTCTCTCTCTCTCTCAAATAAATAAACAAAATCTTTTTAAAAATATCTAAAATTAAAAGAACTGATTATACCATGTTTCTGTTGGTGAAGATGTGGAGAAAGTAGGACTTTGATACATGTTCAGCGGGAATATGCCATGATACAATGGTACAACTACAGTGGAAAACAGATCAGCAGTCTTAAAACATTGAACATACCTTCATATTACCTGGACATTCCACTTCTAGGTATTTACCCAAGAGAAATAAAAGCAAATATACATACAAAGACCTGCACACAAATGTTCATAGCAGCTTTATTTGTAACAGACAAAAACTAGAAACAACCCAAATATCCAGGAGAATGTAGAAATTGTATTGTATCCATATATTCTACACCATGAATGTATCTCAGAATCATTAGGTTGAGTGAAAGAGAGCAGACAAAAACGAGTACGAGTACATACTTAATGATTTCATTTATATAAAACTCTAGAAAATGCAATTTAATCGATAGTGAAAAAGTTGATCAATGAGAGAGGAGAGATGGGAAAGTGATTACAAAGAGGCATGAGAAAACATTTGATGGATATGCTCATTAAATGGATCATGGTAATGTTTTCACTGTGTATACATATGTCAGAATATATCAAATTGTACCTTTTAAACACGTACAGTTTACTGTATTTTAATTATACCTCAGTATAGCTGTTAAAACTTCCTTCTTGTGAAGTCTCCTTTGAAAATACTGTAGATCCATCATCACTTGAAAACACACAGGAAGGACAGAATTTTAGTGGTACTTAAAGCGTAAAGATACATAGATATGAAGACAAGCCCATAGCTAACATCATACTAAGTGGTGAAAGTTAAAAGCCTTTCCTCTAAGATCAGGAATGACAAGGATGCCCATTCTCACCATTTCTATTCAACACAGTACTAGAAATCCTAGCCATAGCAACTAGACAAGAACATGAAATAAAAGGTATCTGAATCAACAAGGAAGAAGTAAAATTATCTCTTTGTGTAGATGATATGGTCTGATATATAGAAAACCCTAAAGACTCCACCAAAAATGCAACTAATACATTAATTCGGTAGAACTGCAAGATACGAATTCAACATACAGAAATCAGTTGTGTTTCTATACGCTAACAATGAACTATCTAAAAGAGAAATTCAAAAAGCAATCCCATTTACAATAGCATCAAAGGCAAAGAATACATAGGGATACATTTAACCAAGGAGATGAAAGACTTGTACAGAGACCATAAGACATTGATAAAGAGATTGAAGAAGACACAAATAAATGGAAAGATATCCCATGATCTTGGATTGGAAGAATTAATACCGTGAAAATCTCTCTACTACCGAAAGTGATCTACAGATTCAATACAATCCCTATCAAAATTCCAATGGCATATATATATATATATATCCCATATCCTAAAGACTTCAAATAGCCAAACAATCCTGAGAAAGAAGAACAAAACTGGAGGCATCTCACTTCCTGATACAAGCTATATTACAAAGCTATACTGATCAAAACAGTATGGTACTGGCAAACCAAAGCAAAAACAAAAATAGTTACAAAGAACCAGTAGAGCAGAAAGAAAAGAGAGTCTAGATATAAATCCAAGCATATGTGGTCAACTAATTTGTGACAAGAGCACCAAGAACACACAATGGGGTGTCTTTACAATAAATGGTCTTGAGAAAACTGGATATCCCTATGCAAAAGAATGAAACTGAACCCCTATCTTACACCACTCACAAAAGTTAACTAAAAATGGGGTGCCTGGGTGGCTCAGTTGGTTAAGCGCTGCCTTTGGCTCAGATCATGACCCAGGAGTCCCTGGATCGAGTCCCACATCGGGCTCCCTGCTTGGTGGAGAGTCTGCTTCTCCCTCTGACCCTTCCCCCTCTCGTGTGTTCTCTCTCTCTCATTCTCTCTGTCTCAAATAAATAAATAAATAAATAATCTTAAAAAAAAGTTAACTAAAAATGAATCTAATATTTCAATGTAAGGCCTGAAACCATAAAACTCCTAAAGGAAAACATAAGGGAAAAGATCCTTGACTTCAGTCTTGGCAATGAATTCCTGGATAAGACACCAAAAACACAGGCAACAAAAGCAAAATAAACAATTGGGATTATATCAAACTAAGAGCTTTGGCACAGCGGGGCGCCTGGGTGGCTCAGTTGGTTAAGCAACTGCCTTCAGCTCAGGTCATGATCCCAGGGTCCTGGGATCGAGCCCCGCATCGGGCTCCCTGCTCAGCCAGAAGCCTGCTTCTCCCTCTCCCACTCCCCCTGCTTGTGTTCCCTCTCACGCTGTCTCTCTATCTCTCTGTCAATTAAATAAATAAATAAATAATCTTTAAAAAAAAATAAAAGATTTTGGCACAGCAAAAGAAACAATCAATAAATGGAAAAGGCAACCTACAACATGGGAGAAAATATTCCCAAAATATATATTGGATAAGGGAGCAATATATACAAAATGTATAAAGAACTCACACAAATCAATAGCAAAAAAACCCACAAATAATCTATTAAAAATGGGCAAAGGACGTGAATAGACATTTTTTCCCAAAGAAGACAGAAAATTGATCAAATGACCCATATAAAAAGGTGCTCAACATCACTAATCATCAGGGAAATGCATACCAAAACCACAATGAGACATTACTACATAAATGTTAGAATGGCTACCATCAAAAAGATAAGAGATAGGGGGCACCTCGCTGGCTCAGTCAGTAGAGCATGCAAGTGACTCTTGATCTTGGAATTGTGAGTTCAAGCCCCATGCTTGAATTGCACTATTAGGTATTTATCCAAAGGATACAAACATAGTAATCCGAAGTGGCACACCTCCCAATGTTTATAGCAGCAATGTCCACAACAGCCAAAATATGAAAAGAGCCCAGATGTCCACCAACTGATGAATGGATAAAGAAGATGTGATATATAAATACAATGGAATATTACTCAGCCCTCAAAAAGAATGAAATCTTACTATTTGCAATGACATGGCTGGAACTAGAGGGTATTATGCCGAGTGAAATAAGTCAATCAGAGAAAGACAAATACCATATGATTTTACTCATATGTGGAATTTAAGAAACAAAACAGATGAACATAGGGAAAGAGAAGGAAAAATAAAATAAGATGAAAATACAGAGGGAGGCAAATCATAAGAGACACTGAACTCTAAGAAACAAACAGGGTTGCTGGAGGGGAGGTGGTTGGGGGAAGAGGTAATTGGGTGATGGGCATTAAGGACGGCATTTGATGTAGTGAGCATGGAGCGTTATATGCAACTGATGAATCACTAAATTCTACCCCTGAAACTAATAAAGTATGTGTTAACTACACTGAATTTAAATAAAAAAATTTTAAAAAATATATAATAAAAAAACCTCATATATAAAAAATAATATATATTTTAAATTTTGATATTTTACATCAACATTTTAACATATATTTTAAGTATGGTTCTATACTTCCACTTATTTTTCCAAATCATCAAAAACCCTTTTACAGCCAATGCAATGATCAGTGACTTAAAAAGATATTTTCTAACAGAATTTGTATATGTAAAGATACAATCTTTACATATTATAGCATATAGATAGTCATTTCCGGAGTACAAAACCAAAATCCAAATTAGTGGAGCAAGGAATCCTGATGAATCATTATGTGACCTCTAGTTGTAAATAGAAATATTTCAGGAAAAATATTAGCAACAGTTTTAAAAACTTAAAACATTTATAAATCAATAAAGTACATGGAAATGCCAGTAAATGCAATTCAATCTACACCAAAGATGAACTAGACTTTAACACTATTTTGATAATTCCCAAGCAGCTACAAGTATTAAACAAAGAGATATACATACTTATGTTAAATTAGAACAACTAAGGGATAGAGAAAGGAAAAATCTTAATCCACATAACAATGGGAAAAAGTTCAGAGTGTGTCTTATTTCTGTGTCTAATCCTTGGTCCAAAATCTTTGTCAGTCAAAGTAGTCTTTAAAATTTCACTTATCATGATTATTATCCAAGAAAGATCTTTAATCCCCTAAATATCCCTTAAACAATGTTTATAAAATATATATGTCGCTGCCTACAACCATTTGTATCAGCAAAGCAAAATAAGTATTTAAGGGGTACTGATGACAAATAATCTGTCACTGTGTAGGTCAGCTCTCTTATTAATAATAATAAAACCTGACACTGACACAACACCATTTGTACAGTGATTTCATATCAAGACTCCAAACATTTATTCATTAATACTCCCAACATTTCTTTACATTGTTTGGCAAACATTCATTTCCATCTTGCTGATTTATAAAGCAAAACCCTAGCTCATAAAATGACATGAACCTAGTGACTCTCTATTTTCTAACTCGGTCCATTTCTACCTGCCAGGAGGACGAGAAGAATACATCTCGCATGAAATAGTTTGGCTGCCCTGGGATTGTGAAACATCCAATTGGCACTTGGGTCTTATCTATTCCCACCTTTTTATAGGCGATCCAGTCAAACACCCTGTCAATATCTGTTGCCTGTAGCACTTCCTGTGATACTGGATGGGAACTGGCCAAGCCGTCAAGCAGCATCACTTCATGCAGAACATCCGTCAGAAACCTCTGTTTTTCCTGCAATACAGTAGACGGGGCAATATCATAGGTGGTTCATGGTTATGACAGAATGCGTGTGACAACATGAACAGAATGTGTGTTACTTCACTGATGATGCTTATAGGCCTACGTGGTGAGACTGAACTCCAAAGAGAACCCAGTAAATAAAAGGCCTCTAAGTTACTCTAAAATGGTGGTTGATTTGAGCACAACATGAAACAAAATCAATGGGCTACAACGGGCCCTAAATAGATTTAAAAACAGTGGACGATGCCTTCACAGAGGCTAGAGCAAATTCAGACAGTGGGCATGTAAATGAAACAGACTAAGCTTGTTTGTGTGTTCTACAGGATCAAGGTGACAATTCCAGTCCCAAATAACCTTTTTAGCTAAGTTCATCAGAGGAGTAAGAACTAAATTTCTGGATTTCGGGGCCATTTTGCTATGTATACCACTTATTGGTAATACCATTTGAACACCTTATTCTCTCTCTCACTGATCTGTCCACTTTTCTTCCCTCCTCCCCTGACCTCATTTTCTCACACACACATACACACACACAAACACACACATACATACACACACACACACACACACACAGGCCACAAACACACACATACACACACACACACACACACATACACACACACACACACACAGGCCATTTATCTTCTGAAAGAATCTCAGGAGACCACAACAAATAGCAAAAGGCATATTGACATAAAACTGTAATATTTGTGGATATACATGCGACTTCAGGATAATGAACATAAAGTGGAGAGCAATAGGTATTAATAACCATTACCATAAAGTTGTGAAAACAAACAAAATCATAAGACTTCTATTCTGTGTGATGTTTAGACCTTTGTATTTACTCTGATAAAAGTTTATTTGTTATGTTAGAAATAAACTGTAAAGAAAAAGTACTTCTCTGTCGTTTTGTTTTAAGGAGCCTGCTTTAAGGAAATAGCTTGGGTTTTGTTAACAAAAATGCTGGCAGCTATTAGTCCTCCTGGCCTCCTGCCTTCATTGAGGGAGGAGGGAGAGACAAAAGAAGTTCCAAGAGATAACAAGGGCTAAATAGCCCCTAGGTAGTTGGGACCTGAGGAGTATCATTACAGAGATTAAAGACCGCAACACTTAAATTCCTATAGCTAATTCTGAGCTCACTCCTGGAGCCTCCTAGTTTTGAGCCAGCAGATAAACAGCATGTTATTTCTGAGTGAATTGTAATTTCAAGCCGGGAGTACACCAATCCTGGATTTTTACAAAAATGGAAATGGAGAATAACTATGCTAAAAAAGGAATAGTTAACTAGGCATTATATATGTGTGTTCTTTTAAAGCATCTTACTTCATCATCATTTGTTCAATGATTTAGTATGTTTAATCAATAATTTAATTAGTTCTCCAGCCAACTGTATACTATAATGTTTATTTCTAATAGGATATTTTTATAGTCTGTGGACTATAGATCTAATTTCTTCAGTCCTTTTTTGGTCTGAGAGTTTCACACCAATGGTCCATACTCCATGGCACTGAACTGTATTTGAACGGTCCCAGAAGTCTGCTCCAGACAGTAAGAGCCCACGGTGAGAAGTCCAAACTTACAACAAACTGACAATTATGACATAAACTGATACTGCATTTCTTCTCAAATTAAGTTCCTAATTCAAGACAAATTAAGGAGAGTGAAATTGGCCCTTGGGATTTAAAATTTTAAGACTAAAAAGACAGATGGCCTACACTGAGAAAGTAAGAGAAAATCGTGTGTTTCCAAAATGAAAATGTTAATGTTACTTTTAAGCAGGTATGCAATCTTGTTACTCATTCAATTTAAAAATGCACATTAAAACTATTTGATATTGAAATTAATGGGTGGGAACATGGAATATATCATTATACTTCAGCTTGAACAATGAACACTTTTATTTATAAGAAATACCAATTGAAGATGTGGTTTTCATTCTGAAGGAAAAATAATATTCAATTCTTTAAATAGTGATTGCCCACTCCATTATGTAACTCAAACGTCTGATTGAAACCACAGTGTAAAATAAACTTAAAGTAGTGTTTTATTTGAATCCTAATTTTTAATATTTAACAATAAATATATATGATCAATATGAAAATTTAGTCCACATATCTTAGTTTTCTAGCAATGTGATTTTTAAATGATATAAAGTAAATGGCTAAGTAATTACAAATGTGAAACCTAAGGTAAATTTCTAAAATGAAACTCTCTTGTTTAAGGAAATATAAGTTATACATGATATGTTGCTTCATGCTTCTGGAGGAAAACAAAAACACCAAACCTTTGCCTCATCGGTAGAATTTCAAGAAACTGTTTAAATTTAGTAACGTTGAGTCATTAGCCAATTGTTGGAGAAAATGACATTGTGTAACTGAGAAACAAAAGGCATTAAAAGAGATTAAAAGAGAGGAGAAAAAAAGAAGAAAGAAAAGCCTGGCAGAACACTCACAAAACTCAGAAGAGAGAACACTTTAAATTAAGGAAGAAAAAAAAATTCTAGCCAGAGGCAAACCCAATTTAAGAAAACTACAAAGAGATTCCAGGAGAGAAGGTGCCAATTTTTTATCAAAACCTGTGTCATATTAAAAAAAAAAAAGGTCTTAGCTTATTAGTCACCTGTTAGCGCCCTCCCCACTTGATCCACAACAACAGTAATAGTAACAGCAACAATTACAAAGTATTGATTAATTGCCTACTGTCAACCTGAGACCATGAAAGTTTCAAAATAAAGTTCAAGAAATCCTGGCTCTAATATGAGATAAGAGACCAAACACTGAACAAAATAATGGTTTTCTCTTACACACTAGAAATGCCAAAGGAAATCTGAGGAAAAAAATCTGTAAAATGGATTTACACAAAGTTTAATGGAAGAAGTAGAATTTGTTCTGATCCTTGAAGGAACTTTAAAGGGGTGTGTGTAGGAAATAATATATTTATGGTGTATATTTAACAGCTTTTATTCTAGTTCATATTTTAACGTCACCATGATAAGCTATTCTATCAAAGCAGCACAACAAGGTAAAATGTGGAACTTTAAAATTTGTTTAAATAAGTTTAATGTTAATAGTAAGAATAAGTCCTACCACTCTAATATAGACCCTTCTTGGAGTTGTTGCAATATGTGTCTACATTTAAACAGTTCAAATAATACCAAATATATCATTTTGTATTGAACTATTTTCAAAAAGATATTACATTTGAATTTTTGGAGAATAGTGAAAAGATTTTTCAGGTAGGTAAAGAAAGTGTGAATAAACTCAGAGTTGAGAATATCACATGGAAAAAAAGAAAGCCCCCCTTATTTTTTTTTATTCGTTCATTTAACAAATATGTATTCAATTCCTACTCTGTGCCAGATATGGTGCTGTGTCTGGGGAGGAAATATAAGATTGAAACTTAGTTCCTAACCTTAAAGAACTCAAAAGTGTAAGAGAAAGATCAATAAACAGCTAACTGTATTATAATATGATGGATGTTATAAAACACAAAGGATGAAATGATTAATTAGTTCAGAAAAGGCTTCACAAGGGAAGTGACATTAAAGTGGGTTGTTGAAGGGTGAAGCGTTACTTAGATGAATGGGGGAAGCAGCTTTTTAAAAAAGGACAAATCCAGGCAGAGAAAACATGAAAAAAAGTTCCTCTGTGTGAATCCTTAGTTACCAGGTGGAAGAGTTTGGTCTTAATAAATAGGCAGTAGCAGGCATAATGACATAATAAAAGTAGTGTCTTAGGAAAATTAACTTATCTGTGGTATACAGGGAGGCTTGATGTATGCAGAGACGGGAGGTAGAAAGTGGCTATGGTACTCAGAGGGGGGAGGTGGTGATGATGTGTTAGAACAAGGTGCTGCCGAAGGACTGTTGTATCTGAGAGATATTTTGAGTGAAAAAATCCACCAACGTTGATACCTCAATGCCCTGGCTCCCTTAGCAGATGATGGAGAGAAAGTATTAAGAGATGACTTGATGGAATTTTTTTAAAGTGGGGGGGTGGAAGCTACTGAAAGAAATGGAGTAGTGGAAAAAAGTTTGCTTTGGAGGGCAAGTTAAAAAGATCACTTTTAGACATGTCACAGATAATGCGACGGTCAACACCCAAAAAGCAATATGCTACAGGCAACTGAAAGTAAAGGCCTGCATCTAAGGAGCAAGTGTTAATCAACTTTTGGCAGTAAATTGTAGTTCATATAAAAATATAAATAAAATCTCAGAATCTACTCTTCTTTTATTATTTCTTACAATATTAGCATTTCATAGACTGGTGTTTAGTAACATTCATAAAGGGAGTTATTAAGGAGGGCATGTATTGCATGGAGCACTGGGTGTTATACGAAAACAATGGATCATGGATCACTACATCAAAAACTAATGATGTATTGCATGGTGACTAACATAATACAGTAAAATAAAATTAAAAAAAAGAATTCTTATTGCAGCGTTAGATACACTTGACTAATTATATTCCTTAACATCTCAAAATGGCTTCTGCCTGGACATGTCAAATTCTAAAGGGTTAACAGTGAATATGCCTGGTCCAGCCACAGGCATGGTGATGAGTAGGAAAACAGGAGGTACTATCATCAAGTTTCTACAGGAAGTCTGAGTAGTTTTAGTGAAGAGCAATATAAGGTGGACACTTTGTCACCAGGAAAGAAAGAAAAACAATCAGAGACTAATCTGAATCAAGATCAAAGAAAAGTCAGATACATCAAACCAGACAAAGATGACAGCCAAGCCTGAGCCAATTCAAGTAGTGGTGAGGTGCTCATAGGCATGAAAAGAGCAAAAAAAAAACAATTCTCAGGGCAGCAGTGGGTTCTATCAGAGAGGCCACAAGGACTCAATTTTCTAGGAGGATGGATATGAACACAAATGGCTCTTTGGTATTCCTGGGAGAAAAGGCAGGTGCGCTCCCGCGAAGTTGATCAAAGTGTCCTACGCTCAAAGTAAAGTATCTGCCACTCACTAGCTGAGTTACTCAGTATTTTTAGACTTCAGCACCTTCATTTGTAAACATATGTGGTTGTGAAGATTAAATAAGAGAATTTGTTCTACAAATATTTATTGAGCACCTGCTATATCCCAGATGGTATGCCTGGTTCTAAAGATAAAAAAGATAACAAAGACATGGACTCGACCTTCAAAGATTTTAGGGTAGTAAAAGGAGAGACAGCGATGAAAACAAATATTACAAAACCACCTGCTGTATGTAAAAGTGGAAGCAGGTTCAGGAGATGGTGTGCCTATACAAAGAAGGCTGTGTGATTTGTTCCGCCTGGGGGAAGGCAGGAAAAGCCTCTGAACTGAGAGTCGGTGTCGAATTTTTAAGGATGATTTGAGTTTTCTAGACAGAAACAGCAGAAAAGGGCATTTGGGACAGAAAGGAGTATCTTGGAAAAGTCATGGAGATTTAATGGCTTGTTTGGGAGACTACCAATTTTTGTGTGGCAGAAGTCATTTACAATGGGGTAAATGACTAGTGATTATCCTGGAGAGACAGACAGGAACAAAATCATCAAGGATCCTCCATGCCAAGTGAGGAAGCTAGAATTAAGAAGTGACATCACCAGACCTACATTTAGAGAGATTATGAATAAATAGTGGAAAGTGGACAAGGGCGAGGAGCAACCAGAAACAAATATAGGGCAATATTGCATAATTATGCTAAAGATCACAAAGTATGGACATTATCTTTGTGACCATAAGACATCGTAGCAATTATTTCTCTAAAATCTAGATGTCCTGTTGGATATAGATAAAGGTACATTTCTAATCCATAGAGTCAAATCCGTAAGAATATCTGACAAAAAAATATTTGAACAATGCAATCTAATTCTATACATGCTTACTGATTGCTTTGTAGATGGGACATCCTTTTAGGGGTTGGGGAAACAAACACAGCTGGGACCCAAGTTCTGCCTCCAAGCAACTCCCACTATGCTAAGGGAGACAGATAAGTGTACAAATCATTAGTGCCATCTGATGGGTGAAACATTAGTAGCATAAATAAAGTACTGTGGGAGTAGAGAATAGAGGGAAGGTTATGGGTAGAAATGCTTTCAATGTCTCTGACCAGGTCGATTCAACCTCAATTGATTTATCAATACAAAGAAATAAGATATAATATGTTATTTATGTTTTACCCCTCTGGAAATCTACTCTACCATGAGATAAAGACATTTAAGATTTCATAGGTTCAACAAAATGCCACATAAAGCATTACTAATCTGAGCCCCTTTCCACACAAGACTAGAACAAATGATAGAGCTTCGCATAGTTTGGTTTTTTCAGTCTTGTTCTTTGTGACTTATTCACATGGCAAAGGTTAAAGCTGAGGAATATGACCAAGAATTCAAAAAAGAAAAGCAAATATATGGAGGAAAAATATTAATCAGGTTTTATTTATGTGATACAGTATCTCTGTAACCTCAAGTATCATCTTTGTAAACAACACAATACCATATTTGTAAAAATTAGAAATTATTTGGATTCCAAGTTTCCTAAAATATTCAAAGAATTTTACTCTGTAATTTTATATTGTTGTCCTGCTTTTACAAAGTTCTAAAATGTCCAAAAGTATTTCAACTTTACTCAGTTGAAAGTTAGCTAAATGTACTTGTGAAATATTATGTCATTATTTAGCTGATTAGTTAACATTTTATAGACAGCTAAATCATAAGGATGGATGAAATAAAACTAAAGAGCTAGTGAAAGTAAATGGTACTTCCCTATAGCAATGTATCTTAAAAATTAACATTTTAAAATCTCATGTTTAAAAGACACATGCCCAAGATGTTAATAATTATTTTCATGGGCAGTTTGTTAAAGCACTCCATTTATATTAAAATCGAACTTGTGTAAACACACATGTATAGTAGCCACTGAAGAATAATTTTTAAAATAATCACCGTTAATGCCTATGATGAAACAAGCACTATACTGAAAATTTTACTTCTGTATTTGTTTACATAACCTTTAACAGAAAATGATACATAAACACAATAATCCGGGCAGATCTCTAGTGATATAACATTTATTCTGGGATTTTACACAAGCTTTACAGTAAGTAACTAAAATGAGTTCTATATGTTCTTATTTCTTTTAACTATCAACCACATTTTATCTCCTGCCAAGCCACAAATGTTCTAAGATGCCTTATTCAATGCATAAACTAAAAAAGCAATTATATTTCTATAAGCCTATCTCAAATGACTTTGTAAGCCTCTCATAACCCCAAATAACCCCCTACACAGGTTGCTATGAACTGCTATATTCTCACATGTGACTAACACAGAGAAAATCAGTTAAATTGTCTCTCGCATGACTACATGGGAGTCAGCTGCCTTATGTTTTGTTTGTAACATCCAAGTTGAATGTGTCACATCTCATATTATCCAAAATGTGGCACAGCTAAGGGAAAATACTAAGATGGAACACAAAATGTACTGCATTATATACAAGTAAATTACGAACCTTCTGCAGACTTACTCAAGACCCTGAATAGTATAGCAGTATTGATAGGGCAGAAATTATCATCAATTAGTCACTCATGTTTTCATTAATTATGATAATCCTGGGTCTTATGGAACAATCATGAATGTGCTTCAAATAATGTCAATCACGGTAATAATTACGAACAGGTTGTCTAATTACATAGCTCATTCTGATTCTAGCAGCCCAAAAAATCACTGTGAATAAAAACCATATGCCATATGCTTTCATACAACCCTCTTAAAATGTTCATATCATTTAACTTCCCTTCACTTTTTAGGATTTCTTGACACCTTTCTCTTGGTT
This sequence comes from Zalophus californianus, assembly GCF_009762305.2. Taxonomy (NCBI): domain Eukaryota; kingdom Metazoa; phylum Chordata; class Mammalia; order Carnivora; family Otariidae; genus Zalophus; species Zalophus californianus. The sequence continues at coordinate 44,591,710 of NC_045603.1, forward strand.
TTCCTTCAAACATTTACCCAATGCTGTTATATATATTTTAAATCTTAATATCCTTTTTAAGTCAATGAATGAGTTCCTAATAGAGGTACAGAAACTGTTATAATCTTTCATAAGTGATCTATTGACCCTCATTTCATAATTTTTTTGTTAACTTTTGACCAGACTTTTATTATTGAACACCTCAGAGATGCTATACTTCGGGTTAAATTCTGAGAAATGAGGGTAGAATAAAGTCTCTAACCTGATGAAAGCATATTGTTTAGTAAGGGAGATTTACTTCCTGTCCTTTGCTGGTTAACAGGAACTAATTCTTGCTCTTCCACATGTCACTTCAGGATCCTTTCCATAGATTTGAAACTTCAGACAGGGAACAGTTTCTTCATCTTTTCCAATAATCCTATCTCAACTTTGGCAGTGAGAATCTTTTTCTCTATTTCTACACTTAATTTTTTTGACAGGCTGATAAGGCATTTCAATGAAATAAAATTTGCCCATCTTCTCTGATAACCACACACTTGCTTCTCATGTCCATCACAAGGACTAGCTAATATTTTACAGACACATTAATAATAAGCTAATGATGGCACTATAATATTTACTTGATAAAATGTAATTCGGAATATTTTTAAATGCATACTGACTATCTTAAACAGAATCAATTTCTGTTTAAATTCTAAAGGAGGGGGCGTCTGGGTGGCTCAGTCTTTAAGTGTCTGCCTTAGGCTCAGGTCATGATCCCAGGATCCTGGGATCGAGCCCCACATTGGGCCCCCTGCTCCATGGGAAGTCTGCTTCTCCCTCTCCCGCTCCCCCCCTGCTTGTGTTTCCTCTATCGCTGTGTCTCTCTCTGTCAAATAAAAAATAAAATCTTTAAAAAAATAATAAATAAATTCTAAAGGAAACTTTCTTATACCATTCAGTCTGCAAGAATTCCAAGGATAAGCTAATCAACTCTCTGAAGTTATTAACATGGATACCAAGTGGCTAATTCATTTTATGTTATTTTAATTTGTGAAATAAATAATAATTCAAATGACCTTAATCTGTAATAAAATTCTTATTAACTTAATGAATGAAATTTATTAGCACATTTTTTGTACTTTAATTTCAATATTTAGTGCTATAAATGGTCAGTTCATCAAATAACCTAGCCTGACAAAACTTTACATTTGTTGGGGCACCTAGGGGGCTCAGCTGGTTAAACGTCCAACTCTTGGTTTCAGCTCAGGTCATGATCAGAGGGTTGTGAGATGGAGTTCTGCATCAGGTTCCATGCTCAGCCCAGAATCTACTCAAGATTCTCTCTCCCTCCCCACCCTGCCCCTCCTCCTGCTTTCTCTCTCTCTCTCAAATAAATAAAATCTTAAAAAAAAAAAACTTTACATTTGTTGCCAGATCATAGAAGTCTGTATTTTCAATGAAAATAAAAAGTATTATTTTTTTTTTCAAATTTGAAAGATTTAAACCCATAGCAACTCCAGAACATACACGGCACTTATGGCCCAGAAAGTTAACCAATTCGGAAAGGAAGTTCCATATTTATTCCCAGATCTCCAAGTAAGCTACTATAATATCTATACATTGATTGTGATATTAATAGAGAAAATTTTCAACATTCAGAATGCAAAATCTGGACTAGCAATTTATTTATAAAGTGCAAAGGTATTAAAATATTAGTATTCTAGCATCATTCAGAAATGGAATAGGTATATTCAAAAGTATTTTGTGAAAGACACTTTCTTTGCTCTTACTAATTTTAATAATAATGAGTGATACTATTGTGATACTCATTTTATAGGAAGTTCACTGGCTTGCTCAAGGTTGCCTAAGAACTGGGGATTGAACCTGGGCAGTTTGGCTCTAGAGGCCATGCTCTTAGCCACTACACCAGGTTGGCCAGAATTAGAAGAAATAATAGAGCAACTCTTTGTATGCACTCCACTGGATACCATTCTCAAATTCAATTAAGACCCAATGGACATAAAACGCTGCTTCTGGTATAAACAGAGAGATTAGTTATGGGCATGACCCAGGCCCATTGCTAGCCCAGCTAGCAGGGCTGACCTAGCACTGAGATGCCACCAAAATCAACAGAGAGTCTGTTTAATATACTCAACAAGGACTGAGGTGAACTCAGACAGAAATTCTGTTCTTGAGTCTAGTTACAGTCAGGAAAATCAAATTTAACATCTTTGCTTAATTGTAGCAAATGTTGATCTGGCCTAGAATGTTGTTCACCCACTTTCTTCAGCCACTGAAGCCAATGCTGAAATTGTGTGGCTAATTTCCATAACAGCTATGGTGTAGACATGAAGCAAATCACTCATTGCAAACGTACTAGCACACAGGTGTGCATGTGTCTACTCACAGGCTTCCTTGTGGCTGGCTTTGTTTTGTTTTGTTTTTTCTGATTCTACACAGAAGTTTTTTTTTTCTTTCTTAAAAGCTTTTATTTTAATTCCAGTTAGTTAACATACAGTGTTATTTTAGTTTCAGGGGTACGATATAGTAATTCAACACTTCCATACATCACCCTGTGCTCATCACAACAGATGCACTCCCTAATCTCCTTCACCTGTTTCACCCATTCCCCCAACCACCTCCCCTCTGGTAATTATTAATTTTGAATATGTGATTCACAATATTCTCCACTGAAAGATAATTTTTGGACCCTAAAGGTAATACCATTACACTTAAGTACCTAAGAGTAACAATAATACTGGTGACAATGATAGTAAAAACAACATTTTTTTTTTATTCTTGAAACTATCCCATGACAAAAACAGCATGGGTATTTCATACATATTTTGAAGATGAAGAAACAAGATCACACAACTAGTAAGTGTCAAGAGTCAAAAATTTAATCCATGGAATAGGTAGAAAAAAGGAACTGAACCTCATTCTAGGAAACTGTAAAGTAACATTACTCTGATGAAAATAATTTAACTAATCTGGTAAAAGAGATCTGTGAGGATCTGATATTTCACACTTATCAGTGTGCTCCCCATCTCTGGCAGAAAAACCAGCAAAAAAAAAAATGGGTATCCAATAAATGTTTGTTAAATAGTGAAAAATGAGTCAATATAGATTAATCCCTGGAAATATTTTGTCAATTAAGGGCCCAAAAATGCCAACAAAATGCTTAGCAACAAATAGTAAAATGTTATTTTGTTGTGAGAAGCCAAATTATTTTCAGGCCTGGGGAGTAATATGGCTCATCAGCTCTCAAAACAAGCCAACAATTCCAGGAAAAGCTCCTTATTGCCTTAAAACCAAGGCAAAAGCTTTATTTAAAGAGCTTTTATTTTTAATTAGTCATCTTCAATAGTGTATTATACTTAAGAGTCTTCAAATTGGACCAATCATGTGGATAGTTGGAAAGAGAATATAATTAATGCCAAATCCACTCTGAAGGAGCAACTGACCTAATCTTATCTTTAATCAGACAACTTTGGAAATAAATAATATTTAAATGAAAATATGCCACCATACCACCACCAGCACTACCACTACAACCAAGAGAAGACAAGTCTTCTTCATAAAGTACTTATCTTCCAAGCAAATCTGTGAAGCTTACAGAAAGAACAGGACTCAAAAGCAGAACTTAACTGAGCAGAAAGACACTCAGAATCTAAATGAAAAGAAATGGCTACTGTAACCAGATAAATTTGATTAAATATTAGAGAACACGTTTGAGCCATGTAATATAAACATAATAACAGGTAGCTAAATGTTCTATTATTTCATCATTTGACTAATCTTCTGAGACCAACTGTGCTAATTTTCCAAATGTATCTATGAACACGAACAGTCTGATTGAGCTATTCCATAAACAAAGCAACTTCCGACAGAGGCATGATTGGTCAACTAAGAGCCAAAAAGTACTAATTTATCCACACCTGCTAACTGAAACCACTATACCAAAAACAGAATACAGTGTATACAAGAAACTGATACATAGCAGTTCCATGCTTATAATACCAGGAGGTTTGTTCCACAGAAATTAGCAAAACAAAGGCCTCATTTTAAGTGCTTGATAATTCTTTTACTTAATTAATAAAGAGAATGAATGAAATGTATGACTGAATGTAATGGCAAACAAGTAACAGCAATCCATCAAAGTACTTTACATAAAATTATTGAGCTGGTACATCGTTAACAGCACTCAAGAAAGGCATCACCGGACTATATGTAGAGAAGAGAAAATAAAATTATTAAAGGAATTAATCGGACACAGTTGTATCTGGAGTAGGTAAAGAAAGCATTCCCACATATATTAATTTCTAAAGAAAATATAACACAAATAAGACAAAAGACAGTACTCTGATCATTGTAAAGAATTCTATTTCATCAATCGGAGGGAGAGGTGAAAAGCCAAATATATAAATGATTTCATATAAAGGGGCCTTCCTACATTTATGAATGTAGATCCACAGAGGTTATTCAGCTCAACGCCAAAACATGTTCTACCCCAAATCATCTTTTTGGAATCGTGGTTGAGGAGAACTGCCTGAGCTGTGGACTGCATGGTGGTCTAGCCATTACCACACTCTTCAAACTCTTAGGAAAGATGGTAACAAAGACATGTACTCTCAAGACAAAATGTTTAATGTGACACAGTAAATGCTATCTAAGTCTTTGTCATTACAAATGTTAATAGTAGGGGTGCCTGGGTGGCTCAGTCAGTTAAGCATCTGCCTTCAGCTCAGGTCATGATCCCAGGGTCCTGGGACTGAGCCCCATGTCACGCTCCTTGCTCAGTGGGGAGTCTGCTTCTCCTTCTCCCTCTGCCACTCCCCCTGCTTGTGCTCTCTCTCTCTCTCTCTCTCTCAAATAAATAAATAAAATCTTTAAAAAAAAAAGTGTTAAAGGTATAATTGAGGCAAAATCTTCAACAACCTCAAACTATGTTATTACCCTTTGTGGGGTTTTTTTTGTTTTGTTTTTTGTTTTGTTTTTTTTTGGCTTTCTCTTCACAGGATGCCCTTTTACATTTTTTTTTTATTCATATCACTTGAACTCACTACTTTCCTTTCTCACGTTCTTGTCTGGTAATATCTGAATAGTGTGAAAGTAACCTTGATGAAAAGAGTGAAGAAAGAGGTCCCATAAAGTGTTATGGACTGAGACAGTCACTCCTTGCTTAGAAATGAGTTGTGTTCTAATGTCTTTGAGAACATATAGCTGCCTGGTTAAGGATGATTAATAATTAGGAAATTAATAAATTAGCTTCGGTTGCCCTCTTAGTCTCCAGCCTTCAGTTTTATTGTATTTGTGTTAAAGGCTTTGCAAAGCAAATTCCTTTTAACATATCTGGGAAAAGGCTGAATGATATTAAATGTTGAACAATACATATATTGTAGGGAGATAAACGTTTTTACTAGTGGTGGTAAGAGATACAGATCAATAATGGTATAATCTGCTATTGTAAGTAATGTATGTTTGTGAACAAGGATGTTTAACAGAACATTTCATTATTTTGGTATAAATTTTTGGCATTATCATTTTTTTGGTTTATCAAATGCTGTCTGACAAGTTTTAGCAAGTGGAAGTATTCTGCTTACAAACTGCTCTTACTTGAAAAGGGAATGAACGGGTTGATTTTCCCTGCGATATTTCTAGATATGAAAAAAGATGGCCTTGCATTATTGTTGGGCTCCAGGTTCAGAAGAATTTTCTTCTTAGAAAGTGTCTAATCTTGTCAATTTATCAGTTGCTTTTGAAATTCCTATGGAAATGTAGAAAGACCTTGACACCATGCAAACCTGAAAGTGATCTTCGGAAGAAATACTTTATTCCAAAGGGAATGCTCATTTATCTTTTATCTCTAAGTTTAAAATATACAAAAACCTGAAACACTTAGTGTCTTTCTGAACAAAATGACTTTGCTTTAAAGAAAATTCATTCTTTAAGAACATACAGGAGATTTCCATTTGCAGCTTTGTTTTAAATTTTAAAAATTTCGCATAGGAGAAAATGTAAGGTGATGTGACTAAGAAAACCTCCCAGATACATACCTGAACATATAAAAGGACAAGTGAATATATATGAAAACTAAGGAATTATGTGTGCTTTTTCTTCTCTTCCTAAAGACATCTTACTTAATAAAAGTTGGGTCTTCTATTAGAAGCAGTAAATGAAGCCAAGTTACATTTTCTGAAACTTAACACACCTTGATAACAAGCTCTTCAAAAGCTCGCATTTCCCAAACAATTGTGAAGCCAACGTCTTGATTCTTAAGAAAGAACAAGCGTAAATAAAAGTATGAATGCATTATCTGTTCTTCAGTTGTAGTTTCATCCTCAAAAATGCATTTGTGTCATAAAACTTCTAAAATCGTTAATGTATTTTCACAATTAACAAATGACTGCTCAGCCTTTTTCATCCCTTTTGTGAAGAAATCCCCTTAACAGAACTACTAGTCCATCATTAACATATTTTGTAAAAAGCACAGAATTGGCCCTAAAGTGAGAGAAAATTTAAACACAATTTGTTATTGTAGTAGCCTTAGTGAGAGGTATTGTCATGTGTTAGTATATAATAGGTATCGTTCCCATTTTCACTATTTCTCCTAGAGATTCTTCGTGTCTCTTTAGCCACCACTGGTTAGAATCCAAGTCTCTGGCCTACTTCTTAACACTGACATCCTTTCTGGATGAGCCCAATTTGTACACTCTTTGAGTGTTAGTCTAACCCTCAGTGCACTGGGCATATACACATTAGAACTTCTCTGATGTTTACTCAGAGTTCGGATATGGCAGACAAGACCTTTTCCTTCAGGGGCATCTGCTACTGTCCACACTGCAGTTCTTACTTCCTCTGTGCACTTTGTCTATTGTCCACCAATGCCCCAAACTGCTCTGATCACAAATGCTAAGGAAAAAGCAACTTTTTCTCCCAGAAGAGAGGGCAACAACTCACCGGTTCCACTGAATTAAGGGAAAAAATTTTTTCTATTCTTTAAAATAAAAAAATCTATGTTTTCAGCAAAGAACTTGCTTGCAGAAAGGGGAAGGAGGGAAGAGTAAAGGGAAAGCAGAAGAGGTCTATTTTGAAGGCTGTGGTTCCCCAAGAGACCCAGGTAGACACTCCTTCCATCTTCCTGCTAGTCTTTCGACATAAATGGCACTGCTAAGCTACTAAACAGGATCAAAAAGACCATAACCCTGTGGAACTAGTCACAAGAAGCCTTTAAATTTTTCATATTCAATATGTGTTAGTCATTTGAAAAAATATAGATATCATTGACTAGTTGAAAACAATTGGATCTTCTAATTTACTGACTTCTCAGGAGTAGAAAGAATATTATAATGTGGATTTTGATCATAATAGACAAACACAACTACATGGAAAATCATGAATATACAAACACAATTTATTTGGTATTCAGTATTTATGAAGTAAGATTCTAAAATAAATATTTAATTTCCACATGATCTGTCTGTGACCCTACAGCCCTACTGAGCAAATATATTTTGGTATTGATGAAATATAGACAATAGTATCAATATACCAACTATTATTAAAACGTCTATTAACTCATTTTGAAAAGCACGCAAAAGCATTTTTCCCTACAGACATTAAGTCAAGTATGTATTTGAGAAATGAAGAGCTGAACAAGTAAAATATTAACAAAAACCAAGATGTTTTCTCTCTACCTTTCTATTCCCCCCTCTCACTAGCAAAGTGATTATTATTATTTGGAATGCTGAAGCAGTATATCTTTACATTTAAACTGAAAAAAAAAAACACTGAACTCAATCAACTATATTTCAGTTCATCAATGATTTTCTCAACTTCTTTTTGAGTAAAAATAAAATAATTTAAAAAGTAAAGATAACTTTATTGCAATGCCTGTTAACTTAGGCAGGCAATTTTTGTTGGAGCACATTAAAATGATACTAAGTCTAATGGCAGGATTCATTTTTACTATTTTAGTCCTATCCATGATAGAGACAATTGAGAACATTTTTCAAGGTTTTGGGCAATACACTTTAAGATATCTTTAGTATTTAGCATAATGAAGTTTAGTTGCATGATTCTCCATTAATATTATCTGTATGCCCAGGTATGTGTCCTCATAAAAATTTAGGGAGAATTCCCAGTCTGCAGACTTTATCAGCATACAAAGTTATTGCTGTGTGCAGCTCCAGAGAATCCCAGTTCATTTAACAAAAGAATATACACTCATGTTTAATAATTCTCATTATAGCAGCACATCCTTACAATGCTATATTCAGGAAACTAAAGGACATGTCTACAATATAGATACAAACTATAATGAAAACTTATGCAATACACAGAGGAGATATGATTTTGCCTGCATCAGCACCAGGTCTATAAAATCAGGAATTCTTCAGAGTAGCATTTAACCATGCATCCTTTTCTTGTACTAAAACTCTTTTATTATAGACTTTTTCAAATTAAAATGATCAAGAATTATTGAAGAATAGTAACTGTGTTGAGTCTTCCCTTTTTTTTCTTCCCTTCCAGGGAACACAGTGAGATTTAATATGACCGCCATCAATATCATACCATAACTTGATTCATCCAATAACGTTGTCACTAACAGCCAACTTTGATGAAATAGTGTCAAGCAAAAGGACTACATGCCCCTGAAGTGTATCCTTAGCCCTGAGCTGAAGAAGTTGCTTCTGATGATCTTGACACTTCTGTTTGATGAATGAAACATTATATAAGGCTTATATTCCTATAGAATAAACCACATTGCCAGTATAGATAAGAATTGATTTGGTGAGACTGAGTCTAGTTAAAAAGATTATAAAAATTGTTTTGTAATCTATACATAATTGTTATAAATCTAGGGTGTCAAAACAGATGACTGGGCTTGGAAATGTTAGGGCATCTATACATAAAATCAATGCGCCTTTCTAATGGAGCATTTATTTTCCAGGTACATGATGCCTACTCACATTTGTATAGTGGCTCATACACTTCAAAGACCTTGCAAGTTATTTTATCTTCACAAAAAATTCTATGAGCTTGATAAGTCAGGACAATTGCCCCCATTTTTCAAATGATAAGAAACAATCAGAGAAGTGAAACACCTTTCCTGGAAGCTGAATTTCTTCTTTCCAATCCATTCCCCTGACCTTACATCATACTACCGGTAAAGGCCCATTTCTATAAAATGGTAAACTTGATTAGTTTGTTGGGAACAAAACTATCATAACAGTTTTTATTCCATGTAGTGTTTCTAATATAAAAACTGATTACTTCTGTATCAGAAACTGGCTCTGAACACACACACACACACACACACACACACACACACAATCTAAGATTTTACTAACTAAGCAGACTAAGCAAATATACTGGCCTAAATCAGAACAAGAACTTCCTTGACAATATTATGTAATTCTGGGCTTCTTTATTGCTATTCCATTGAAGGTAGATTGTCATAGCAATCACCCTAGAAAATTGAAATTGTATTTTCATGCTTGAGACTTGGTGTGTAAAAATGATAAAAGCACTGTTTTTGAGATTAGAGACAAAAGAGGTCAGCTTCCTGAATTTCTTTACTCCTGACACAAGACTGACTTCTGATTTTTCTATTTTAGGCTAAGCTCTAGCCAAGCCCAAGCCTTGCACTCCTAGGTAAACTTTTGTGCCATATCATAATAGTATGAGTTACTGCTGACACAGCCGTCACTCTTGTTCTTTCTAGTATTTCTTCCACTCTTGCTGATGCTATTATGAAAAATAGTGCTGCCACAGCCTGAAAGTCACTTAATATCCTCTTATCTGTGGGGCTGACTTATTCTTAAAATTTTGTTTGCAAAGACGATATTAATGATATATAGAGAAGCAATTTGTTTATAGTTTCTTCTCATCAGTTTTTTGAATTTAGTATATTGAGGTACTCTACCAACTAAATAAAGCCACTACAAAGCAAAAGCAATCAGAGATCAGAATGTATTTATAATCTTTACGATCTGAACATAAGGAGACATCATAGTAAGACCTGCACATCCTCACTATTGCCTAATTAATTATAATGGAGTTTATTCTTTCATTTATTAGTTTAATAAGGTGAGCCTTCTATACCACTGTACTTATACCATCATTAATTCTCATTTCTTAATTATAAAATATGGATTTATAAGAAATAAAATCTTGGATCTTACCACCCCAAGGTTTTTATACTTTCAGTTCATGGTCTGTATTTCTATTAAGAACAAAGTCCCAGGTGGGTTATTTATACTTTATGTTCATTTTCAATACATCTTATAAATATGTTCTCCAGAAGGCCTACATTTATAACTTAACTGATAAAAGTGATGAAAGAACACAAAACATCATTCAGAGACAAATTCCAATATAAAGACACTGAAACTTGGGATATATTGCCATGCTAACGCCATCAAAAGCTGTCAGTTTTCAGCCCATGTATAATTCTGTTGATTACTTTTTAATCCAAGACGTATTTTTCATAATGATGAATAGAAGGGATTTTACGATAGATAGCTGAATGAACTTTAAAAAAAGCTTACCTATATGAGTAGCATGCCACTTGTAATAAGGTCATTTTTTTAATATTGAAACATAATGAAATTATAAATCAGTAATAATCCACAGCATAATGAAAATTAAATGAAAATTTTAAACAAAGTTGGTTCAAAGTCATCTAAAAATCAAAAGATATTTTGGGGAGTTTGGGGAATATTTTCAATATCCTTAAACATTTCAGTTTTAAAATTTCACATTTGTTAAAAGAATACTTTAAATAATTAATATCGTACGGCATTGGTGATTTTTCTTCAAAGTTCTTTAAAGGCATTTTCACTTATTTCCACTGCCATGATAAAACAGTTTCAGTAAGATTTTTAGAATCATGTCATATATGCAGACACCTCTAGATACAGAGGGCTAAGTAAAAGGATCTCATTGTTTGAGGCAATGACCCATGTTGCTTTTACAAAATAAGGACAACTCTGCATGAACATAATGAAAACATATCAATATGATATTACTATTATCATGGTTCCTCTGTGAGATATGTAAGATCACATTTTTTATGCAGTAGAAGTTGGCTGAATTGATGGTAGAGAAGTTATGTCATGACTTACAGACACCTTCATATTTCATCTTGGTTTAACTCTTCAACTCATAATCATAATTTTAACAGATAATTAGGTAATCACTTACTATTAATACTTTAAACATCAAAAAAGAGCAGTGCAAATACATGTTATTGCTATGCTATATCGCAGATGAGATATGAGTTTCTAGAAGCTGAAAAATGTTAGTATTTGGCAATTTTTACACAGTATCACTTAAGCTAAATTTAAAATTCAAGTTCCAAAACAGCATATACCCTGGGTTTCATTTAATAATGACACAGTCGCTTATTGATTAATAAAAACATATAAAATGAAAACCTTATATTAAAAGACACATAAAAACCACCCTTCCCTCCACTTTTTCTTTTAGGATGTTCTAGAAACATCACTGCTTAAGGGACAACAAACTCGACTTCAGGTTCAGACAGACAGATATGTTCTTAGAGTGCAGGTACCACATGCATAACTCTTTATGAAGTTAATGACATCTTCCTAAGTCATTTGATCCTAGAGTACATCCACAACCATAATGTATTCTATAAATAAGCAAATGTTTTAATTTTTAGTCACAATGAAGAAATATTAAGGTCTCGTTTTTGTATATATTGAAATACTGTATACACAAAATATTACTTATGAATTACTGTTACCTTCTCAATCTTAAAGAATTTTCCTTTATTCTCAAAGGTAACAATCTAAGATATTTCTAGAAGAAAAGCTATAGCATTTTGAAATCAACTTATAACCAACCAAACTCTATTCAGTTCTAATAAATAAACAGAACTTTTTTGGAATACTTCAAATTTAAGTTAAATTTAAATTTTGGTTACTTTTTCTTTATTGGACAGGTGATTTTCCAGATGGCATTTTCAGTCGCCTCTAATGATAACATAAGCTCTGTAACACAAGACCAACCTTTCACTAGAAGTCCAAACAACTAAAAAAAGTGCACCTACCATGTTCCAGCCAGGGTAGAGATAGTCCGTGCCAACAAATTCAAAGTAGTGAGCAAAACCTTCTTTCAGCCACACATCTTCCCACCATACTGGAGTCACAAGGTCACCAAACCACTGCAATTAAAAAATGAATGAGTATCAGATAAAATCAAATTTTTTTATCTAAAATCAGAATGATTTTATCTAAAATTAAATGCATTAAACTATGACTATCATAACTAGAATTCATTCCCTAACAGATTTTGTGATCTTAAAATGTACTGTGGCAAGACAATTGATTTGTTCAACTGGTGACACAAATACTTGGTGACACTAGGTTTTTGTTTTTGTTTTTATAAATGCTTTCAGGGAAGAACAAAAATATAATGACCAAGGAATAAAAAAGGAATATTTAACCCGGAGAAGAAAGGACTCAGGAGAAAAAAACTGATTACAGCTATTTTCAAATATTTGGAGACCTGGTACACAGAAGAGGAAGAGACTTGTGTCCTGTGGCCCTACAAAGAACAAATAAGAACTAATGGATGGAAATCAGGATTGGTAGATGTCTGCTAAAGATATAGGAGACCCTCTAACAGAATGAGATGGCCAAAAATGGAAAGTACTGCCACAAGTGGTGAGCTACTCATCACAGGGGGTATGGAAGCATTGCCTTCCCACAGCACAGAAAACTCAAAGAAGACATTGGCTGACTGAAGGAACTGAGGGCTTCCACGATGTTCCACGAGTCAGTTCCCTGACTCTCCGTGATCTTGTGATAATAAGGGGCTGGACTAAAAAAAAATCTCTAAAATTCCTTCATGAAAAATAATGTCATTTTTTTTCTTTTTTGAGAGAGAGATAGAGAGAGAAAGCTAGTGGGGGGGGGGAGCAGAGGGACAGGGAGAGAGCGAATCTTAAGCAGTCTCCACACCCAGCACGGAGCTGGACACGGGGCTCGATCTCAAGACTCTGAGATCATGATCTGAGCTGAAATCAAGAGTTGGATGCTTAACCGACCAAGCCACCAAGGTGTCCCAATAACGTTGCCATTGTTAATCAGTGTTTTAATTAGATCATGATGCCCCACTCTGACATCCTTGCTTAGTTTGGCAAAAAGTTAAAGAAATTCTTTTTTTCATTAAAAATAAAAACAAAAACATTATATGCCTAGAGTGATCCTAAAGACTTTGGGTGTGATGATGAAAAGTCAGGAAATGTCCCTTCTTGTGCAGCTGACACTTAATTGTGGAGGCAAGGGCAATGAGGGGAGATACAAAATAAAAAATATAAAAGCAAATGAACAACACAATTCCAGATCCAATAAAATGTGGTAGGAATGGGGAAAGAACCACTTTAGATTGTCAAAAGCAAAAATGCTCTCTCTAAGCAGGTGACATTTGAGCTCAGACTTTAACGATAAGAAGGAGCCAGCCATGAGAAAACTTTGGGAAGAAGATTCCAGGCAGATGTAAGCAACACTTAGTGTAAAGACCTTAAGTGGGAATGAGATATTTAAGAAACAGAAGGAGAAGGCGGATACTATCAGATCAGGTATAGCTTTAGGAGCTCCAGTAAAGAGCTTAGTGACTGAGCGTTTCAATATTAATAATAAAGTATCAGTTACTCAAGAGGATCTCTAGCTGAAATACGAATAAGAGATAGTAACTAACTCTACGTTGATGACCATAAAATAAATGATATTTAAAATCATTTTTATTCTTAATCAAAAATGCATGTTTCTCCTTTAAATTGAAAGCCTGTCTTAAAAATCATGACAATGTCTAGGTGGGAGAGAGGGTAATGTGGAAAATAATTTGGTAATGAGAGTGGAAATTCTGTTTCTCCCAGCTTCTGGACCCTTTTCTCATGGTTAGTAGCCTGCACTGCCAAGTTCTAACAAGAAAGTAACATGTAATATGGAACAAATGAAATCCGGTTCTAGGAACAAAGATAACATCATCGGTGTGCTCTTACTTCAACAGAACTATACAAGTAACCTGTTTCTAGGAATCTGCAAAAAGGAAACTGCTTATGCCTCAAAGAATTATGTTTCACTGGAAAGCATCCTCTTTCGCACAGTGGAGGAACCCTGATTATCTGTGCAATGGATCCCCTTACGTCTGAGGCAAGAGACACATGCCTGACCTGGCAAGCATGACAGGTACAAACTTCGTGCAGGTTTACTTGCAGAAGGTTGGCATTGAGGGAAACGGCCATATGGCCTGAACCAATTTATCATTATGTCAGTTTTCATGTATTAGCATTTAGCACTTCACTTGCTTTCACTGACAGCATTTTCCACATAGGTTCCTTCTGGAGTTTTTCTAGTGTTTTAAAACGGTTTTGGGTTTATAACAAATAGAAGCCATACAGTATAACAATGGGATTTCCAGTGGTTTAACTTAAAGCTATCCATACTCACCAGGACAGGTATTGCTTTCCATTTGCATGAACATTTATTTTCAGTTTTGTCTTTTTTTTTTTAACTAGAATCAAGATTCAAATAAGCATTGCAAAATCTCTATAATACCTTCCACTCATTGTAAGAAAGTGCATAAAATCAAAATGAAATTAATTTTATCTCTGCTTCACTACAAAGTTGGCTAATTTACATATGAATTTCTAAACATGCCAAGACAAAAAAAATATCAATCACTGGAGAACAAAGAGTCTATGGCTGAGTTAGTGAAAGACTTCCTAAGTGTCTCTGTGATGGGAAAAAGGGAATAACAAATTGATTTCAGCCAAAGCAAATTTTGACACGTACACAAAACTCAGCTGCATCTTGCAGCAATGCAATAAATCACCGCCATCACTGCACTTACCATATATACACACCAATAATCACAAGGAAATAAAGCAAGGTTGACAAGGACTCGTGACTGGATAGGGTCTCCGAAGAGGCTGCAGTGCCATTTCACTCCTCAACTAAACTGAATGACAGTTGTTTATTCAATACCATCAGTGGGTTTGCTTTTGTTTGTGCTGTCATCTGAGAAAAATGACATATCATCCAAAAAGAACTACACAGTACTCTCTATATAATTAAAACTTAATTGGGAGGAAAATAATTTAGCTCCTAATCTAAGTATCTGAAATCATTCTGCATTCTCAACAGTTTGCAATTATACTTACACCCAATTCTTTTTCTCATACCTGGTGACATATCTCATGAACAATGACCATGGTGACATCCAGTAAATAAGAAATAGATGAAACACTGGGATCCAGCAGTATTCTTTGCTCCACAAAAATACTTAGTCCCCAGTTCTCCATAGCAGCGTACGGGTGCTTAGGCACAGCTAAAAGATCTAGAAACAGGATAAAACAATTCCATAGGCTTTAACAAACATGCCGGATTCTAAATGCATACCCTAAAAAAGTCCAGAAACCCTAATGAAAAGGAGTATTTGCTCTTTCTCAGTAATTTTTTTCTAAGTTAAACTACCTGCCATTTCTACATGACAGCAGAAATATAGGCTATCACTGTACACACTGGCCATATGCATTCATCACTGTTCATTTTCAGACCCGGTGCTAGAGGAGGCTGGAAGTATCGGCACCATTATTGATGGGCCCACCCTAATAAGTTTGAGGAAGTCAAGGAAACCAAATGCAGCAGAAATCTAGAGAGTCAAAAGGCATGGTGCCTTCTAATGAAAACATAGTCAGCTCAAGGCAGTGAATGCTGTACTCCTCCTTTTACCTCAAATGTTTTCGAGAGAAAACATCTTCTATATCAGTTTAAAAGTATGACGTGTCGTTTTTCTAACTGCATAGATTCTCCTGTATTTTTTGAGTTCTGTTAAAAATAAAATATTGCATGCAAATATAGTTTAGAGACAAAACTGTAATAGTGGAAACTGGCAAAAGGACTACTGAGGGAGCCCGCAGGCTTTGGTTCTGGTCCTGCCCTCCACCATTAACTAGATATATGACCTCGGTAAATCACTTAATTTCTCGAGACCACAATTCCCTCACCTATAAAATAAGGTTATTGGCCTTCATTATCTCTAAAATCCCTTCCAGCTCCAAAAATCTATGATTAGATGATACTAAGACGTGTGCTTATTTTAAAAGGCTGTGGAGGTATTATCAACTTCTGGTTAAGGTGACACAATAAGTTCATGCTTTGATGTACTCCCTCGGCTGCAAACACGTAGCAGTGATAAATAAAATATTAAAACGGAAAACTAAAAAATATCTCCAGGCTTGAAAATAAACCTCTTCATGGATCAGAAATGGTACAGAAATGCAAAGCAGCGATTGCATGTGAAGCCACAGTCCTGCTGCATTCTGGATCCAGGGGCAAGCAGTGGCTGCTGGGGACTGGCTCCAGCAGGATCCACCGGAGCCAAAGGGACCTAAGCCAAGCTGACTGCATGAGGCCAGGGGCTGAGGTAGTGCATGTGTGTTCACAAGGGCTGTAAATAGCTGCTGCTCGTTGCTTCTTGGGAAAGCCAGGAAGTGGCAGAGTTAGGATTCGAACCCAGGCAGCCTGATTCCAGTGCCTTGCTCTTAAGCACAACGACGTAATGTTTTCAGTCTCTGACCCAAAAGTTCCATTTCCCAATAACCCCAGAGTAACCACCTAGGATGTCAAGAAAAAAATGGTACGAGAATGTTTGCTATAGTATTGTTTTTAAGAGTGAGAGGGGAGGGGCACCTGCGTCACTCTTTTGGTTAAGGCTAAGTGGCTGCCTTCAGCTCAGGTCATGATCCCGGGGTCCTGGGATGGAGCCCTGCATCAGGCTCCCTGCTCAGCGGGGAGTCTGCTTCTCCCTCTCCCTCTGCCCTCTGCTGTCCTGCTCATGCTCTCTCTCTCTCAAATAAATCAAATCTTAAAAAAAAAAAAAAAAAGAGTGAAAAGAGAAAACCAAATGCTTTTCACCAAGATAGTGGGCAAAGAAACCATAAAATAGTTAAAATAAAGGAATACTACACAACAATTGAAATACACGATCTTACCCCTACATTCTTATACTATATAAATCAATATGGATAATCTGAAAAACATAACGTTGAAGGAACAAGAAAGGTGTAAAATGACCCCTACCATATACTACTTAAAATAAGCAGAATAATACCATACGTTATAAATGGATACTCACACATGCACACACATACCCAGACAGATAGTAGTGGTAAAATGCACATGCAATCACACACGTATAGGAATGATGAACACCAAATTCGGAATCATGATTGCTTCAGTTCAGAATGGGCAGAAAGGGGATGAGGGACAGTCTTTTAGGTTCGTCGACCCCATTTCAGCATGGGGTTGAGGAGGATTTCCACACCACCAAGCAATTCTTGGACACTGGAGAATATGAGAATTCAACTCAGTTCTGCCACTCTCTACCTGGAAAGAGCATCAGATTCCACAGTTAAGGGTTCAGTCCTACAAGACCGTCCTGTACCCCCACTTAAGATGCCAGTAACAAGCCCGAGGTTGTTATCTGTACTTCTGACTGACTGGCTATAAATCAGAGGTTCCCATGATCTCCTCCTTAGGTTTGATTAATTTGCTAGAGAGGTACACAGAACTCAGAGAAACATTTTTACTTACTAGAATACCAGTTTATTACAAAAGGATGTAACTCAGGAACAACCTGATGGAAGCGAGGTATTGGGCAAGATACTGACAAAAGGTCTGAAGCTTCCATGCCCTCTTAGAGTGCACCATTCTCCCCAAATCTGTGTTCACCACCAGCGAGGCTCTCTGAACTCCATCCCTTGGGGTTTTTACAGACTTTGTTACATAGACATAATTGATTTAATCATTGGCCATTGACAATGGACCTCAATCTCCAGCCCTTTTCCCCTCCCAGAAGGAGGAGGCCAGAGGGTAGGACTGAAAGTTCCAACTCACTAATCATGACTGGCTCCACAGAGATCAGATCTGCCCCAACCCTTAGGTGTGTTCCAAAAGTCACTTCACGTCTACAGCCATGCCACCCTGAAGGCACCCGATCTCGTCAAAAGTCACTCCATTAACATAACAAAGACACTAACATTAACTAATATTAACGTAACACAGACTCTCAAACCCTTAGGAAATTCCAAGGGTTTTGGAAGCTCTAAGCCAAAAACCCATGTAGAACACCAGATATATTTAAGAAATATACATCAAATATATATGAAAAATACATATTTGGTCATTCAGATGACCAAATAGATATTTCTTATAAATCACAGTACTGCAGATGGTCACAAAAGGGATTTCAAATCTGTCTTTAATATTAATTTTTTTAAAGCAGGTGATGGGTACATGGATATTATGTATAATATTATTGTTTCTTTTCTGTATGCTTTATATATTTCATAATAAGAAAAAGAATAAAATGGTCAGCAGTCTTACAATATGGTTGACTGTCATGTATTCATCATTTCAACGAACATCTCATCACTTCCTGTGTCCTTTAGTCTGAGATGTATAATAAAATAAATTGATATGATCCCTATATCCACTACATTTTAATCTAAAATGTGGACATGAGAGCATAATACAAGAAATAAAGAATAAAAAGTGCCGTGAAAGAGAAAGAAAACGTCTGGCTGGAGAAGTTCTTGAAAGAGTTATTATTTGAGCTGGACATCAAAAGCAAATAGGATTTCAACAGGCAGTCAGAGGTACTATCTGCATTCATTGACACAAGCATTTATTTAACATCTCCTTTGCTCAATATAGGAATTATTCTGTCCTTCGAGCTCTCCTTGCCCCCTGCTCTAATTCATATGTGGGTGTGTGCAGGAGGAGGAGGTCAATCAGCAAATAGTAAATGAATGAAAGAAATTCAGTGAACAATAAGTTCTACAAAGAAAATACAATAGAGTAAGACAGTGATTGACGGATGGGGCTGGTGCAGTGTGGTCCAGGCAGGCCTGCTAAAGCAATCACATTTCACCTGAGGTGTGAATAATGTTTGAGGCCAGCTATCCAAAGACTTGTCGAAGTGTGTTCTAAGAAGGGACAACAAATGCAAAGGTCCTAGGGAAGAAATGAGAAGGGAAATGAGGTGAGTATATTGGACAAACAGAAAGAAGGTCAGTGTGGCTGAAGGATATAAAAGAGAACAAACTGCAAATACGTCACAAGAAGACATTCTTCTACTTAAGATTTTAATTTGAGACCTTCCCTAAATATGACCAAACTAGGCAACAGACCCTCTCTGTGCCAACTCTCCCTGCCACCATCAGATGGCAACAGCAGTAACCCATCTGGGATCATGTACTTGAAGGGACACGTGAACTTAGTAACAATCCTTTGGAACCAAGCCTGTTGAAAACAGAGGCACTTCTGTATGCTGGAGTTCCCCAAGAGTTGAGAGTAGTCAGGTCCCCAAAAGTAAGTGAGCAGAGCAGGCCACACACTGGAATTTGGATTGGCTCAACTGGCAAAAGACAGAAGATTCCTGACTTGAGCCAGATGGAGAATCTAGGAATTTGTAATAAATGGGAAGGTACACTTAGGGGGCAGTCATCAGACAGCAAAAGCCTAACTAGCAGCCTGAGCGGTACAGCGAGGGGTCAGTTAAAGGTTGGTGCCAAAGAAACCACTAATGGTAACCCAAACAGAGAGCTGGTTACCTACTGGTTTCTAGACTTCCGAGAGCACAGAAGTCAGGCCTGGGTAATAAGGCTAAACATCCACCACACAAGAACTCTCGAGTGAATGGAGCTGGACTCAGGAAAAAGTGATGGAGAACAGAGTAAAGCACAGAAGCATCAGTAATAGGAGACAGCTTCTCAGACACAGAAAGGTTTTACAGTAGATATAGGGAACCATGTCTATGGATAGCAGAAGGGGGAAAAAGTGGAACTAAAAAAATTAGATTATGCTACTATCCACATAATAACCTTGTAACAAAATACCAAAGAAACTTGGATTTTGTTCTAACAACTACTGAGAGATATTTTAACTAGGCGTCTCTGCTCTATGCCTTTATAACTTAAAGACTCTGCATATTTTTATATTTGTATAGTTTTATACTTTAAGAATACTTTGGGGGCACCTGCATGGCTCAGTTGGTTGAGTGTCTGACTCATGATTTTGGCTCAGGTCATGATCTCTTGGGTCGTGGGATCGAGCCCCGAGTCACACAAGGAGCCTGCTTCAGTTTCTCTCCCTCTGCCCCTTCTCCCACTTGTTCTCACACTCTCTCTCTCTCAAATAAATAGATAAATCTTTAAAAAAAAGAATTCTTTCATAAAGCATATATCCGTATAAACACTGAGACACAAATATTCTTAACAGTTTTACTTCCAATAGTCAAAAACTAGAAATAAATCAAATGTCTATCAGCAGGTGAATGTGTTCTATCAACAGAATTCTATTCAGCAATAAGAAGAAATGAATTATCAATACATGTAGCAAAGTTGAATCCTGAAATAGCGAAAAAGGAAGAATATATATATATGTACCGTATGAATCAAGCATTTATATGAAATTCTAGAAAATGCAAACTAACCTACAGTGTCAAAAAGCAGATCGGTGGTCTCCTGGAGACAAAGATGGGAAATGTTAAAAGATTGCACCGGGAAAATTTTAGGGGCAAAAGATATGCTCATTAGGGTGATTATTTCATGGGTGTATCCATAACTTAAAAAATCAAACTGTACACTTTAAATGTGTGCAGTTACTGAACTTACTATACTTCAATGAAGCTGGTAAGTTGAAATACTCTTTTGCTTAACTTTGAAGTTGTTAAGATTTATTCACAATGAATCAGGTTATTTTAATTTTTGCAAAAATAAATTTGTCATGAGGCAACATCCATTAAAATGTGCAACCATCCTCTTTAATATGCCTTGAAAACTGAAGAAAATTCAAATGTTTCAGAATCTAATTTACTTGGAAATTCAAAGAGAATCCTGGATAAAATTACACATAATACTCTGTTTCTAATTAATTACTACAGTTTTAAAAACTATAGACAGATAGCAAATATTCATATAATTCTAGTGAATGCAATTACATACATTAACATAAAAACCTGACTTTCTCTACTTGATCCCTTCAATGCACTATAATTTGTCTTCTACCTTTAACACTGTCAAAACAGCTCTTGCTAACTAAAATCACAAAATCTCATTTGTTTGATATTGCTGAGAATTATCGTACTGTCTGTTGATCAGGATCTGTCATAACAGGATATCAATGCTTCTCCTCCACTTCTGAGATTAGCCTATCTTATTTTTGTTGCTTCTCTGTTTTGTTTTTATTTCGTGATCCTGACTTCTGAAAATCAAAGTTCCTAGTATTTCCATCTATGAGTTGTTTTCTGTGTGTGTGTTTGTTTTTTTAACTCATTCTACTAGTTTTTTTTTTTTTTTTTTGAGTGTTCTTACCCACTCCAATGTCATCTGTCACCTCCCACATGCCCGGAAGCTCTCTTTGAGCTCCAGAAGAAAATATGGAAGCATCTTTGTGGTAGACTTATTTGACAGCTCCCCAGGGTACAATTCCTTCTGGAATAGATCCTTCCCATTAATCTGGCTTAAACCTAAAGATAACCTTGCAACTCCCTCTTTTGCACTCTGAAGTAAAGTCAATCACCATGAAAAATGTCCTACTACCCTCACAACATTATGCTAAAAGGAACACTGAAACTATGTGGAAAGGTCCAAAGAATCATCAAACAGGGTCTAATAATACATACAAACCGAAATAGTCTCCAGTATGAGTGGTAATGTTCTGATGCGTGACTTTGTAAATATCTCCTCTAATGTACTCTACATCATTAAATAACCATGAGCAAAAAAAGTGTGCAATATCAGTCCTCCCTATGCCGCAATCAGACTCTGGGCTCACAGATCACTGTCAGTTGTCACGTAGAATAAGATATATGGGCCCTAGTGCTGGGCACAACCAAGCCCTGGCTCTAAGGTGAGAGTCTAGTGTCCTTCAGCTCAGATACTTTCTGCCACAATATCAAGTTCACACTCCATGTTCTAAGAGTAAAAGTAAAGGAGATGTCATTTGAAACATGACCTCTAGTCTACTTGTCTTGCTCTCCCTTGACACTTTCCCTTTTGCCTAAGCCAGACTCCCTGAAGTCCTGGCTCTCCTCAGCAATATTTCTTCACCAGCCAATTCTGCCTTCCACTGTCCACACCCAAACTTGTCAATTCATTTTGCATTTGCCATCCATTATTTATCTAAATATTCTGAGAGCAGTAAGAGAGTCCTGGGTAAGATCAGAAGTCACAATGACCCAGATTTCAAACTTGAACCTGAACAAGGATAGAAAGTCCTGGAAGATAAAAGGTTAAATACCAAAGAAAGAAGTTTGATCCCCTGCAACTCAAGAGCATCACCTCAGCAGCCAATCCCTCCAGACCTGAGCAGAGGACAGAGCTGCTGCCAAGCCTGGAGTATGACCAGAGGAAGTGGCTCTTTCCTTACAGAACAGTACTGGTCCCTGGTTGGGTGTGTGATTTTCTGCTCAGAAAATCTAAAATGCCAGACATTAATCCTCGAAGTTTTGGTCTCACAATAGGGAAAAATCCATAAGATTTTCTCATGGGAGTAACTAATCTTTCTTATTTTCCCTGTATGTGCAGTATATTTTCTCCATTCATCCAGTCATTCACAAAGTCTATTGAGTCCTTACTGTTCCTCAGGAGAGGAGTCTGACAATGACCTGGCTCCCACGGAGCTCACATTCCAGCTTTGGCGCCAGAGGACCGTTTCAGGGGGACAGGTAAGGAGCCAAAAAATACTCAGATAAATAAATAAAACAAAAGGAGATTAGGATTGGGACTGTAATGAAAATAACCCAGGGATGTTAAAGAATATGGGGTTGTGGGGAGGATACTTCCTGGTCAGAGTGAGTGACCAGGAAAAGCCTCTCTGGGGAGATAGTATCTAAGCTAAAACCCTAACCCAATTGAACTTTACCTCCATAACAGCAGGTCATTTTTTATTTCAATCGCTGCATTTCTAGAGTCTAGCACAGTGCCAAGAACTTGGCTGATGTCCAAGAATTTATTGTAAAATAAATGGTTTTCCTTGTGATGACAAATCATGCTGAATATAGCTCACAATTGGTTTTGCTGGTTTTACAAGCCAGACAGGTACATAACCATTACCAATACTCATCTAAGAAAGAGCATTAAATTCTGCAATTCTGGTCAGCAGGCCTAGGGTTCTCTGCCATGTGAAGTATTCTGCTGCTTCTTTAAACTCCACCAAGGAGCACTCAGAGGCACTCCCTCCAGATTCACAGAACCATTCTGAACTCTGCCCTGGTCCTTCCACCCAAATCCATCTTGCTCTCAAAACACCAACTTCTGACCTAACTCTTCCTTCTCTGTCCTGCCTCATATCACCCTTTAAATTGTACCCCCAACACGGTCCTCCACGTTCTACTCTAGCAGTATCTCAACACAACCCAAGTTCTCTTTCCAACTCTTGCTGCCCAGGCCTTCTTGGCAGAAGATAGCAAACATAACAGTTAAACGTTGGAGCTTTGGAGTCCACACTGTCTGGGATCCAAACCCAGGTCCAACGCTTCCTAGCCGGAGGACTTGGAACACATGGCTTAATTTCTCCCAGTTTCCATTTCTTCATGGATAAACTGCAGATATTAATGGCACCTTCCCTCCAGGTTGTCATGCAGATTAAATGAGATGGTCCATGTAAAGCACTTAGTCTTAAGTACAAAATGTGATAAATCAATGCTATCATTAGTTGGGATCTTTCCAGTTCAGCCCCACCTTGGGGAATTGAATGCATCACAGGCTTTAGCTTAGAAGAGGAGGAATTTTATCTTTGAACAAAGATGAAGTATTGGCTAATATGCTACATCAGGCATTTTAATTTCTGAATTGAGATTTTACGCTAGGATGTAAAGCCATATAGGACCTACCTACAAATGAGCAAACAAAACAAAAGAGACTACATCATAGGACATTTAAATATTATCATTCAGGGATGCTAAGTAAGTTTTAAAGGTATAGCAGGTAAAAACAAATGTTGTATTTTGATTATGCCATGACCAGCGCTTGCTCAAGATACTATATACGTATGCATTTATGCTTAAGTATAAAAAACAAAACTCCTTGCTCTGACAATTACCATATGTGGCTAGTAGAAACAGAAGTTGTATTTGAAATAGTAACATAAACAAGATAAAATTCACAGAAGTTACCTATTACCGGTATTTATAAAATGAGAACCAACTTTTTTCTTCCTTCCAAGTGCAAATTCTGAAGTTTTGTTATTTGTTTTTTTATTCACAAACTGGTTAGGTTCTGAATGGCTGTTTTTAAGTTCATTTGACAAAGAGGAGTTTAAGCTTTGCCCCTCCCTGGGTACATTTCCACCAAATTTAAGAGTGAATCAGTCCTTCAAAGCTTCAAAACAAAAAACACTTTCTCCTGATGGACTTTCTACTGGGAAGTCTTTCTATCAAAAAAAGGCTGGTTTCAGCTACACCTTTTGGCCTATAACAGAATTTTCATCAGTACCACTTGTATTCACAAGCTTAGCATTTAAGTTCTCAAATTCCTAGCATTCTCCCAAAGAAGCATTAGGCCATAATACGCAGTCTGTGTTTTTGCTGATCCTCCTGCCACATATTCAAAAGATTTTTTTTTCATTTCTGCAATCACTTTTTTTCGACACTTACTGATTACTGTCAGTTGCAAAGGAGGAATGTGTTTCATGTGTTGCCTAATTTCCTTTTCCCTTGAAAAAGAATTTCTATGCCAAAGGACTTATCCTATATGTACAAGGAATATTTGTCACTTTCTCACCCATTTAATTTTTTAAATTAGCTCTACTTCAATTTCCATCATCATATTTTGCATCTTCTCCAAGCACTTTCCAAACTCATGGTCTTTGATTTAATGGGCATGATTAGGCATAAACATCGAACACACACTGAATGACCCCTATCTTCATCATTTGGTAACAGGCCAAATTGACTAATGCTTGTTATATAACAAAGACTTGCTGTTATCTAAGAGAATGTAGGTTGAAAGTAAAGGTTGCTCTCTATTAAGGTTTCATTTATGATGCACTTTCATTTATTCCTAAAATACCAATTCATTACCTAGTACAGGCCACACTGATCTGGACACTGGATATAAACCTTGAACAATAAAGATGAAGTCCCATTAAGCCCCAATGGGGGATACAGTCAAGTTAAAAAGTGGAGACATTATAGACAAACATGCAGGAAACTGCAGTACAGAGAATATGCTACAATGAGTACTTGGTATAATGGATGTAGCACAGAGCGGACATTAAGAACATGGGCTCTGAAGCCAGGCAGCCTAGGTTCAAACTCAATTCTGCTACTTAATGAGGCATGTTACTTATCATTTCTGTCCCTCATTTTCTTTACCTGTAAAATGGAGATGATTATAATTGCAACTATTTCACAGGGTTACTGCGAGGGCTATTGTTGGAACACAATTCTCCAGGGTCTCTCACATTTCCGTATGTCTTATGAGCACAGATACTGACAGCATTTTGTTCCAGGCTGTCTTTTTAAGAATATTTGCATAGCAAAAATAGAGATCATGTCCTCTCCATAGCAAAGGACAGGCAGAGATACCATCATTTATAAAAGAATCAGGTTCCGTAGGCTCAGGTTCCTCACCTGTAATATAATCCACTGTATATGCAGGTATCACCTGGCCCTCCTTGCACTGTTCTTGCGAACTGGGGCTCAGGGAACTGGCACAAAAAGTACTGAATCTCTGGCTACTGTTGTAGCTAGAGCCGTCAAGATTTTCTCTCTAACCCAGGAATTTTGTGTCTTCTGCAAGCATTCCTGAAACAATGCCAGGCTGACTTGTCAAGCTTGCAAATGGCGTAAGGTAAAACTCTCAGCCCCCACACCACTCTTAACAACTATATGAGCTCATACACGTGAGGTGCTTAGAACTGCACCTAGTGAGTGGTAAGTTCTCAATAGCTGTTAGATATTATGATAGACAACAAAATACGCTTCCAAAGATGGCCACGGCCTTGTTGTCAGAACCTGTGAATATATTACATTACTTGGCAAAGAGAAACGAAGGTGCAAATAAAATTAAGGTTGCTAATCAGCGGACCTTAAGATGGAAGGGCAACCCAGATTATCCAGGTGCACCCAATATAATCAATCACAAGGGTCCTGGAAAGTGAAAGCAGGAGCCACAGGATTTGGTGTCAGAGTGAAGCAATGTGAGAAAGACTCTGGAGGTCACTACTGGCTTTGAAGATGAAAAGGGGTCATGAGCCAAGGAATGCAGACAGCCTCTAGAAATTAGAGAAGGTAAGAAAGTTTAAGGATTCCCCCCAACCAAGCCTTTAGTGAAAGCAGTGTCAAATTGCGAATGTACAGAACTATAACAAATTTGTGTTGTTTTAAGCCACTAAGGATGTGGCAATTTGTTACACCATCAATAAGAAACAGAGCATCACTCTCATCATCATCATCATCACCTTTATCATTATTACTGTTTGACAAATATACCATATTACTATATATACTATATAATATGTATTAATGTTATATATTTTATAATATATTGCTATTTTATATACTATATTACTACAGCATTACTATGTTATTATCATTACTACTATGTAAAAGAGGTCCCAAATCTTAACATAAGAATGGGGAAAGGCTATGTGGAGAAAGTCAATTATGAGATTTATTGGGTAAAAAGGAGTTATCTGGAGGGAAAGTATATTTCAGGTTAAGGGTATGTGCAAACAAGTAAGAGAGAATATGGTACTTTCAGTAACTAAAAACTAAATCAGTGTGGCTGAAGAATATAATGACAAATCCTGTTTGGGACACGCTGAGTCTGAGGTTCCTCCGGAATATCCAAAGAGAGAGATCTAGTAAGAGAGGCTGAACACAGAGGTCTTATGTGTTGGGGAGAGATCTGGGCTAGGGGAGCAGATTTAAAAATCATCAACATGTATACACTAGACTGTGACTGATACAGAGAATAGAAGAGGACCAAAAAGATGTCTGAGGAGCACTGAGATTTAAAAGACAGGCAGAGGAAGGGGGAAATGGAGCAGGACACATAAAGAGTATTAACAGGCACTGTCGTAAGAGTCGGGGGAAAAAACCAGAAGAGTGTGACATCACATCATTCAAGAGCAGTGAACCACCCAAAAAGGAGGCAAGAGTAGACAATGTCTATGAGTATCTTCAGTAAATTCAGGTGAATTTATAAAGCATGGCTATTATACACTCCCGTAGTTAAATATTAATTAATTAAATATTAATGCTTTCAAGTAATACTAGCTTACCATTCAGTATCATTCTCAAAAGATTTTCAAAATGAACTATAAAACCTTTACACAGTACAACACAAAGTCTAATCACATGTGTTAGCATCATCACACCTAAAGGGGAAAAAAAATACAATACTATGCTAGGGGCTCTCATTAATCAGTTATTTATTGAGTGTTAGTTGTTGGAGTGGGCCCATCCCACAGCACGCAACTCAGGAGTCTTTCTTGTATCAAAAGTGAGGTAGCTGGGAATCATTTTGGAGGTTTGGATAGCTCTTTGACATTCTTTAATTGACAGATTCACATTTCCAGCAGAAGAGAGTATAAAAATAGTACTATTTATAAATGATCATTCTTAACTCTTGAAACTTGGGAGTTGTCAGTAAAATGTATTTCCAAATTCATATGCACTTTAGACAGTCTGAGTACAAAGTGGTTACCTCTAAAAAATTATTTATGTAGGTCTGGTAAAATGGAAACAAAGATTCATTGTGCCTTAAAGCCAGTCCCTCTTAGCATAAACTGTACTAGTAGTACACACAATATTCAATAAAAAAAATGCAAACATATAATTCAAAGGAACCAATGTTGGATTCTTAGCTTAAAACTGTCAAGCATTAATTTCAAGCAAAATCAAATACTTGTTGAAGCCCCCGAGAAAAAAATCATTGAAGCCCATGGTTGTTGATTTTTTATCACTTCTTATTGCAGTGTAAAGTATTACCTGATATTAACTGGCATCTAACAATGGATGCATTTTCAGAGAGCTAGCAGTATAAATAGGAAATACCAAAATTCACTGTGAATTTTAAAGGTTTCTAGGGAAATCTCTGATGGTGTTTGGAGTAATGAAGGCAGAGGAAAAAGGGGGGAAAATACAGTTTGAAAATAGTACAATTATAGAACCAGAAAAGGTGGTGACACTGTGTTACTTTACTAAATCTTAACACTACTCCAAGCTAATTTGCCTTTAAGGGAACTAAAATAAAACCTTATCAATTTAGTCCTTGGCATATTACTAAAAGACTTTTTTAATAATCCAAACCCATAGATTTACCATTTGAAATAGCATCAAGTCACTCAATGCCATGAAGAAAAATGAATGTCATGTCCCATTCAGGGCTGAATAAGGTATCAGATGGGAGGTGTTGATCAAAATACGAACTATGTCTTTCATTACTGAAGGTACCTGATGATTTGCTATAAATATCTTCTTGAGAGAATAAAAAAAAAACTGCCTTTTCCAAATTTTTCTACAGAAGGTTTTCTGAGAGTTTCTATTCAATGATTTTTTTTTCAAAGTCCATTACTAGTGTTCCAAATATTCCCTAGTTCAATTTACATTAGATCAAGAAATGAAGTACAGAAAGAACTAATAATGAGCCAGAGATTGAGCTGAAACCTTAACTTCTCCAAGCTCCAGTATCTAATGTGCATCACTAAGTTATACTCCTAAGGTGTATTTTATAGGAAGGAAAATATTTTGTATGCCTAATGGGGAAATGCTGAGAAGAGGGGATTTTGTTTTTTGTACCCATCATAAAAATGTTGCTCCTAATGTAAATATGCAGGGAACTGACATGATGGAAAATTGCCAGAAGCCATTTTCCTAACACCACAGTTAATAGAGCATGAGGGTTCTATAGCTCAAACCGACATGTAACTGATCACTGTACACTTGGGCAGGGCGGGGAGGCTACCGTGAAGCAAATGGCAACACCCCTCTCATTATTTCTGTTTTTCCTTGTCCTCTTAAATACACTATGCAGGGCGCCTGGGTGGCTCAGTTGGTTAAGCAACCGCCTTCGGCTCAGGTCATGATCCCGGAGTCCCACGATCGAGTCCCGCATTGGGCTCCCCGCTCAGCAAGGAGCCTGTTTCTCCCTCTGGCCCTCCCCCCTCTCATGTATTCTCTCTCTCGCATTCTCGCTCTCTCAAATAAATAAATAAATATTTTAAAAAAATACACTATGCAAATTTTTTCCTTGTGCATTGGAACCTGTCTGAATAGTTATTAAAATCAAAACCAGTATTCTGTGGAGTGCTGCACTACAATGCACAGGTCCAAGAGCACTAAAGCTGCTGCTCAGGTTTTGCAGTAGCATTTGTGATATCACAGTCCTGGAGGGGGGATGGTACTCTGAGGACCTGACTATCTTATAGCCTGAGCAGAAAATGTTACAAAGTGTTTGGGATGTTCTACAAGCTAACTACCTCAGGGAGCTTGTGTCCACTTCTCTGGATCTCAGTGCATTCATGTACGTATATACATATGTGTGTATGCATATATATGTATATAATATACATTTTATATAAATATACATAGTGAGTATATGTAAGTGTATACATTATATAATATTACATATATACATATATACAGTGTATACACATATATATGATTGAAATTAGCTGAAGTTTGGTGACTTCATTTAATTTTATGACTCTACCATTCTAAATTCATGCTGGAAGTAGACCACTTTTTATCTTGTCCTATGTAACTTCAGGCAGATGTAGGTATTAAAATCAGGCCACAGTTGTGGGCTTTGTCCCATGGGGTCTAATTTAATACAAATAATAGCTAACAATGCTTTCCAAAAATCATACTCAATGTCTCCAAATTAGCTATACAAGTACAAGACCTCTAACTACTCAGCTGGTTTTACTCCTAACCTCCTGATCTCTACTGCTCCCCAAATGTCATCAATTGTTGATTACTAGGCAAGTTCTTCTATTTAATGAAATCTCCATCAGACTCTCAGGACCAGCTCCATATCAAGTGAATCAGAATACGCCTTTTAACAAGATCCTCAAGTGATTCACATTCACATTAAAGTTGGAGAAGCACTGACCTACAGCAGATCATCCATGGTGGGATGCTTCCCCCCAAGGGGTTTCATAAGACTATCCATGAAGGTGTGAAACTAAATTACAACTTTTATTTGTATTTACTTTGGTCTGATACAAAAATACTCTCCCCTGGCCAAATTTTCAGGACTTTGGAGAGAGAGCAGGAGTTCCACAAACAACATGGCACTGCCTCTCTCACTGGTTCACTTTCAAGGGATGAGGGCATGGGGTACCCAATTAAATGGATTTGTGAATTATATTACCTAGTTCAACTAAACCAACCGTAACAAAATAGGTGGTTTAAAAAGACTCCTGCAAAAAAATAATAGATAGAGCTTAATATAATAATACAAGGACAACAGAAAATGACAAAAGCTGACAGCTCTTTAATTCTGAGTAAGAATAACTGAGGTTTTTTGAGCACATACTAATAGCCAGGCCCTTTCTAAGTGATCTGCATACATTAACTCAGCTACTGCTAACAATTCTTTCAGATGGACACTATTCATAGCTCCATTTCGCAGATGAGGACTTGAAGCACAGAGACATTAAGTCAATTGCCCAGGCCAGTTTGATACTGGCAGGGTGGGATCCAAACTTTGGCAGTCTAGCTTAGATCTCCCAACCAATATACTCTATTCACTCTATTGCATCTGCATTATAAGGTTAAAAACAAAGATATATTATTTATCACAAAAAGGAAAAGAAAACATATTTATCAACAAGAGTACTTACACTATTGATTTATATCCATTCTCACTAACAATGAACTGCACTTTAAGCACATATTGTGCCTTGAAATTTAGCTGGTATAAGTATTATGTGTATTACTTCAAAATAAATAAATATAGTTAAATAGGTATGAACATGCTAAAAAATTTCATGCTAGTGACGTACAATCAAAAAACAAAAGACTTCTGTCATAATGCTGTGGTTCTTAAATTCAAGCAGTCATTGGAATAGCTGGTTAAAAATACATATTTCTGGACCTCAAGCCCAGAGTCTCTGATCCAGTAGAGCCAGGGTAGGGCGTGAATTTGTATTTCAAACAAGTGTCCAGGAGATGCTGATGCTGACGCTGGTCAGGTGATCACATTTTGAGAATCACTGTTATAAAGGAGCAGTTATAACAGAGGACCTCAAATATTCTCATACATTTAAGTCACCTGAGAAATGTTTAAAAAATATTAATGTCTGGTTCCTCTCCCAGAGATTCCAAATTGATTGTTCTTTTTTTTTTAATCCATTTTATTTGGACATCACTTCAAGCCTACATAATTCAGTACAAGAATACATAAATACTCTTTATCAAAATTCCCCAAATGTTAGTATCTTATCACATTTTAGTTTAAATATGCTAATATGTTTTTGTACATGCAAATGATGAAAATAAGTATGTAAATATTAACCATTTCAGGTAAATTGAGAATATGGTGCCCTTTGCCCCTCAGTCTTTCATGGTATATTTCCTAAAAAAATGGTCATCCTCTTACTAAGCACCTATAGTCACCAAAATCAGGAAATCACCATTAACATAGTAGCAACTGTTGACAGACCTCACTCAATTTTCGTCAATCATCCCAATACTGTTCTTTGTAGCAAAAGAAAATTTAGTTACATGTCTTGCATTTAGTTGTCTTGTTTCTTTAGCCTCTTATAATTTGTGACTATTCAAAGACAAAGTCCAAATTGACTGTCCTAAGGAGGGACCTAGGCTTCCTTACTCTCTAAATAGTCCTCATGTGCAGCAAGAGTTGAAAATCACCGCTTTAGGATAGGGAAAATAGAAGGACAAAGACTAGTTCAAATTAGTCCAGGTAAGAAATAATAGAATCCTGGGCGCCTGGGTGGCTCAGTCGTTAAGCGTCTGCCTTCGGCTCAGGTCATGATCCCAGGGTCCTGGGATCGAGCCCCACATCCGGCTCCCTGCTCCGCGGGAAGCCTGCTTCTCCCTCTCCCACTCCCGCTGCTTGTGTTCCTGCTCTTGCTATCTCTGTCTCTGTCAAATAAATAAAATCTTAAAAACAAAAAAGAAATAAAAGAGTCTTAACTAAAATATAGAGGTGTCTCAGAGATGGAAACAGACAGGATTTGGTAGTTAATTAAGTACGAAGATAAGAAACCCACCAAGGAGGCATAGACCATGCTACCTAGTTGAACAAATGGGTAATGAATAGGATCATGGTGTTTCATTAACCAAGATTGTGAATCCAAGGAACCAGAAGGGGCAGGAAGATAAGGAGAAGAGAAAGGGAAAAATATTTTTATATTACAAATAGAACAAATTATTTTCATAATGCTAACCTCAAAAGTCTGTTTTTGCTAGTAATGGAAAAATGATACAAAAAGTTCCTTTCCATTAACAGCATACATGTCTTTAAATCCTTCCAAAAGGTAAAACCCAGGCTGCCTAGCTTCAGAGTTCATGTTCTTAATCACTACTCTATGCTGCATCCTGTTCTATGTTTATGTTAATGAGAAAGAAACTCAATTAAAAGCCAAACAATGTCAAAAATAGTAGGGATTAGCACCAGGGCTATGAGATACTAAACCCATCATGCCTGCCCTAGTCTATCTTTTTATTCCCGATGATGCAGTCTGAACTAGTCTATCGTTTTAGGAAACTTTTGGAAGAAACAGTAATAATAACAGAGGTAGTGTGTCTGGAACCCTGGGTAAAAGTGTTGACATTTCAGATCACATGGACTTCTGCTGGTGTCTAGGAAGATATGAAATAAACCACATTTTCAGGTTTATTAGGGACCACCAGTGCTGACTTCCACAAATGTTCAATCCCTCTTACACAATTATATTATAAAAGGCAAGACTCCCAGTAAATTAGCTCTAAATTCCTTTGCTTAAGTGACAAAAACTTCATGTAAAAATACAGTTAGACCTCTATTTTACACATAATTTTGTTGTCAACTAAGAGCCTGAAAAATTCTTCAGTATGGCATTTTATCTGATGTTAATGAAAAACATCAAAAGCTGCTCTCCCATCCACAAACACCCTATAACAAGAATGAGTGAATTTTAGTCCTTAGGGAAAAGGGGAAACGGGATCTGATGCAAACCACACTCTATTGACATTCTCAAATTAAGAAAATATATATGGCAAGGTAGTGACTGCTACGATATAAAAATGTTTCATTTCCACTCTGGTTGAATATAACAGCAGGTGGCAAAGTGGCATTACAAGACAGTCACTTTAAGCCCAAAGGCAAAAGATCCATTCTACTTGCAGAGTTAGCTTAAGTTATTCTATTGCTTTTTCTATACGTGTGCGTGCGCACACACACACCCCCCAAAAATAAAACTTTCCATTATCTCCAAAGGCAAACAACATGACTAGTTGATAATATGTCTCCTTTTTTTTTTCTTTCCTAGATTGCTTTCTATAATGCTGTCATTCAAATCACTGGGCTAAACTACAACAGCACTTTGCTCACTCTAAAATGTTTTAGTGATATTAAGTGTTATTTCTGAATAATCCTATAATTCAGAATGCAGTACATAATAGGCATGACTTTTAAAAATAGTTCTAAAATAGTCAAATGAATTAGACATTAATATCTGGCTTTCAAATATATTTTTATTGGAACACTCCCACCCTGAGTTTATAGAAGCTAATTAAAACCTATTAAATGCTTAACACTAATACTAAACTGAACCACTGCTCATTTGCCAAATGATTGATTACTCAGAATGTTTTTCATCTGAGGGAAATCTGTTTTATCAGGAATTTACCGAGGTCTCATTTGTTAGACTAAACACAGCCCTACTGCTAACCCAAATGACATCATCATACAATTTAGAAAAAGCAACCTCTCTTCAAGGCACTGTACTGCCATTTGCCAGAAAATGGTCTTAATAAATATACAAATCTCTGATGGTTACAAACACAAACAGTGCCCTTCTAGAGTTGTGCACAACCTAACCTATCAGATTGTGCCAACAGAATTAACAGAAAAGTGATTCCTGATCCATGTAGCTCACAAGTCTAATGCACTCTGCAAGGAGACAGTGAGGTGGGCTTTCAAAATAACAAATACACTGTGAATAGATGATTTATGAAATACCACATGTGATCCAAGGACCCAGTAATCATTAAGAACATGATGGGAAATCAGCTGCACTTTCCTTTACATAGGCTATAACAAAAAAGACCAAACGGACTTAAGTTAAAAGTGTTAGAGTTAAAAAATTTTTTCTGACAAGAGCTATTGAAAATCCAGGTAATGTGCCAAGAAAGTCTTCTTACTTAGCATTGTTCTCAGCTCTGCTGTACACTGGAATCCATTCAGGAGCTTTTAGCAATACTGATGCATAGGCCACCCCAGATTCTGTCTGAAACTCTAGGGGTGGGGGCCCAAGCATCAGTCTTTTTGGAAGTTCCCCAAATGATTGATCTAAAACCTCTGACTTAGGTGATTTTATGAACCATGTTCCTACTTGAGACTAGACTAGAATGGTGGTTCTCAAACTTTAGTTTGCATTAGAATCACCAAGAGGGTTTCCTAAGACAGATTGTTAGGCACAACTTCCAGAGTTCATGATTCAGTAGATGCTGATGCTTCTGATCAAAAACCACACCTTGAGAATGACTGGTTTGGAAGCTTAATACTCAAAATGTTGTTGTCCTGAGATGTAAACTTTGATATCACTTGGAGCCTGTTAGAAATGCAGAATCTCAGGGAGTACCTGGGTGGCTCAGTCAGTTAGCCATCTGACTCTTGATTTCTCCTCAGGTCATGATCTAGGGCTATGAGATCAATCCCTGCATCGGGCTCCCACTCAGCATGGAATCTGCTTGAGATTCTGTTTCTCACATTCCCTCTGCCCCTCCCCACCTCAAATAAATAAATATATAAATAAAATCTTTAAAAAAGAAAGGAAATGCAGAATCTCAGACTATACCCACTACTGAATTAATATCTGAATTTTAACAAGATTCCCAAATGATTCATATAGAGATAAAAAGGTGAGAAACACTGTGATAGAGCATAGACTAATTAAAAAGTTTACTAGAACAAGAAAAATATAAATGGGGGTGAAATAGAGTAGGGACTTATAAACACCTAGAGAGCTCATAGTCTAAAAACTTCTGTGCTAACCAACCAGTGTCCATGTGGGAATGCGGAGTCAGTTACCAGATATTCTAATTTTTCAAGAAAGATAGCAATCTGGATTTTTATGTGAAATCCCCCAACTGTAAAATACTAGCAATTAATTCAAAGATTTTATAACACCTTTAAAACCAAATAAAATATGTCCATGGGCCATATTTGGCCCATAGCTTGCCTGTTACATGACCCCCGGCCTAGAAAGAGTCGATCAACTAATTGAATTAGACTTTGAAATAAATCACTGGAAATCCCCTTAGAACTCTTCCTTAAAAAACTGAAGATAAATGATATATTTGACAACAGTTAATTATTTTCCATAGGGCATACTTCTGCCTGACATGAACTCAGCAAAGCAACAGAAATAAATGTTAGACAGGGCAGCTTTGCTTTATGTGTTATGGAAGAAAAACTACGTAGTTGTAAGGTAGAGATGAGAGAGGATGTTGAGATGCCTTGGTTGTGCCTCTGAAGAACAGGGAATGCACGAGCATTCAATCTCAAAATAAGAAAAGTGAGGCATTTTGATTGTGTTTGCTGATAAATACACAGATGGACACAGCCAAATTTCTAATCCTAAGCCTTTCAAAACAGAAGAAAAATAGTGGTATTATATATGTAGAATTTATTTTCACTTGTAAAGGAAGATAAGGTAAAAAAAAAAAACCTCAGTTCCATATTTCTTCTCCATCTTTATTTAACAGCATCATATTGTGTCATTTCCTTTAACTAGAAAGCAGTCTGAAAAAGTTTTCCAGTGAGGCACACGATATTCTTCGTGGATGCCATGTTAATGGTCACTGGGTGTTTTTTCTTTAAACCTCACACAATCACTTATTAAAGTCATCTTAGAAGCTATCTAGAGAATAACAAGAAGGTACCTTTCAGGGAGGTCACATAGGACTAGAAAAACACAAAAGGAGTCGCTAAGCAGGTTGAAAAGCATCATGAAAGTCAAATTCTATATCTGAAGTGGGAGAGTTGAGAACAGAAAGTTATGAAAACTGCTTATTACTCTGCTAGAGTAGCAGTAAACAAGCGAAGTTTCATAAAGGGTATGGGAATGGTACAGGAAAAAGGATTAAGAGAAATATCTGATCTCCCCCAACCAGCTGGCCTTCCTAGCACACCTCTTCTACTACGTGATCCTTCAACTCCATAACCTCAAAAGGCATTCTTTCCAGGATCAGTAACACATTTCTTAGCCTGTGATAAAAGGCATTCATAATACAGTTTAGCTGTAATCCTATTAAATTATTAAATACTATCTCACACTTCTCTCTAAATCCCCTCAATTAGGCCAACAATTAAGACAATAGATACTTTACCATTCTCTAAATATATCCTTATAAACTTTTCAAGCTTTTGCCATCAGAATAATGAAACCAAGGTTAGCAGGATGTCCTTCTCCGTTCAATATTTGAGAGAGCCACCATCATCTCTCTTTTCTCTCATCAGCCTATTTTATAAAGTCTTGGGTATGCCAGTGACATTTTACTAGCAAAAGTATATTAGATGAAATTACTTCTTCAAAAAAACATCATTAACATCAGATAAAGTAGCACCTCAAACTGCATATGGCACCTTAAATGACATATATTAGCAGATAAAGGACAGACATCTATAGGCGTACCAAAATAAGGGACTTAGCAGTTGAAGCTGCCAAGGTTAGAGACTACAAATGAGAGTATATC
Source organism: Zalophus californianus (assembly GCF_009762305.2). Lineage (NCBI taxonomy): Eukaryota > Metazoa > Chordata > Mammalia > Carnivora > Otariidae > Zalophus > Zalophus californianus. The sequence continues at coordinate 44,628,649 of NC_045603.1, forward strand.
CTAAGATCTATATTTAGGTAACTTTTCATCTTTGGGAATTTTTTTAAATATAGAAATTAGAACATGATATCAAAGAATTCACTGAAAATCAGAAGCACTTTGTTTTTTACCGCTGCCTGCAAGAAACCATGTGACCTAAGGCCAAAGCATTTCAGTTTCTTTATCTTAAACCGATGTCACGATTTCATTTTCATTATATACAAAAGGAGGAAAGAAATAAATTAGCATTTAATCGAGGCCAAATGTCTGCTAGGCTCTGTTTGACAAAATCACCAGCCAGATGAGAGGATGAACCAGACAACCTTTATGGCCCCTTTAACTGAAAACTTATCTTGTTTCTATGGAATATTTAATAAATTGATATGTAAATCACATGTAAATCCTGATCACAGTAAGTTCCTTACACAAGGCCCACAGTTCTCTTGGAATCCATTTTCTTTCAACCATAGCCTTACTGATAATGAATAACTCTTTTATCTAGTTATTAGTAAGAAATCCAGAACTACAGAGAGGATCTACAATAGGAAAGAAATAAAATGCCTTTCTTTCTGGTCATGTTGCCATAGCACGTTATAATGTTAGAGCGAGGGGAAAAAAGAAGAAAATATATATTCACCACTTACTGCAAAACGTTCCAATCAATGTGTTTTCCATTTTTCCTAACGATACTCAAGTTTTCCTTTGTTTTTCCCAGTTCGCTTCCTTGACATATCTACGTTGATACTGCCTTACTATTCTAAATGCTAGAGAAACAAAAAGGAATGATACTCAGTCTAAGCCCTTGTCTTTTAGGACTCAGAAAGATCATAAAACAAATTGTTTTGGTACATAGTAAGTGCAATATGCCTAAAACGTTAAGAAAACACAAAAAGAGAGCATCTGATTCCAATCAAGTAGTCAAAAGGAAGGTTTCCTAGAACAAATGATGCTTGAGTAGGTCCCCTGAAGATGAAACAGGGGTGGGACAAAAAGCAAAAGGGGACACGAGGCAACCCAAGCAGAGGGAATAGTGAACAGAAAGACACAAGGGTCAAGTAGCACAGTACACATGGAAAACAAGCTATAAAATATTACTGAAGTACCAAGTGAGACATAAAGAGTATGAGAAAATGTAGTGGTTGTCAGTGGTGAATCATGGAGGACCTTATATGTCAGGCTGAGAGTCTGGATTTTATTTTAGGGACAACAGGAAGCCAATGGAGGGTGCAGGAGAAGAGCACGGACAGATTTGTCTTTATTGTTTTGGAAAGGTGGATCTGAGATAGAAATGAGAGAAGGCAAGAAAATCCATGACGTGTGAGTCCTTATGTTGTGCAAAGTTAACAGTGGATAGAATTAAGAGATATTTAAGATTTAAAATCAAAGGAATGATCTGAGGGCAACAAGATGGACGAATCTAATAATCCTCTCCTTAAGTTTATGGCTCTAGGGCCCATTCCTTACATAGAAGTGCAAACAATTGAGATATGAAATAAATGGGAAGAGCGGGACTGGTTAAGATGCAGAATGGGGAGCAGGGAAGCTGAATTCTGTTTGGATCTGTTGCAAAAACATGAGTCATCATCCATGAGGGGAGATTCAGCAAGCATTCATCAAAGTGAGGGAAGGAGGAACAGGAGGTAATGCTATCAGAGGAAATTAAGTTCTAAGACTGAAAGAAGGATCGATAATGCCAAATGCGGCAAGCAGATGCAGTTAGAGAAGTACTGGAAACGTGCTTATTGGATTTGGTGATTTTGCCTTTGCCAGGCAGTTTCAGGGGACTACGGGGAATGACAGCCAGACCGCTGTGGGCTACAGTAACTAAGTGGTAAGGAAGAGACGGTCGCGAATCTTCCAGAGATGACACGCCCGTGCAGATGAGTGTGACTTGCCCAAGTATCTCTGTCCTCTTTCTTTCTTTTTTAAAGATTTCATTTATTTATTTGACAGAGAGAGACACAGCGAGAGAGGGAACACAAGCAGGGGGAGTGGGAGAGGGAGAAGCAGGCTTCCCACCAAGCAGGGAGCCCGATGCGGGGCTCGATCCCAGGATCCTGGGATCATGACCGGAGCCGAAGGCAGACGCCCAACGACTGAGCCACCCAGGCGCCCCATGCCCTCTCTTTCCAGAGCTGAAATCTCATTTCTACTTTATCCCATGTATCAATGAGGAGCTCTATCAAGAAGGCTTGAAAATAGAATCATTTTCATGAGACTGAGTAAAAAACCTTAATCTCATGAAAAAAGTCATTGTGAATAATAGTTATCAACCACTTTAATAAGTTCCCTGTAGAGGGGCCGGATGAGGCAGGATGCCAACCACAAATCTCAAATCATCCCAGCATTATTTAGGGACTATGTCTTCTTTGCAAGGTAGAGTGTTGTTCTAAATACACACCAAACATTATAAAGAATATCAAGAGACTTGTGGCTTCATTTTGGCCACCCCATCTTTGGCTTGGTGTTTACAGGGAAAGTTCTAGAGAATTCTGTCTCTTGTACCCAAGCTTACTCAGGTGGAAAGGGTGGCAGAAAAGGAGACAAGGAGAGAACGCTCATCCAAATTAACTTACTTTTTTTTATATTTCAAGCACTGCCTCTGAACTATTATTGTTCTTTTCTTTTCTTGCTTTCATAGGCTTTATTGTCTTGTTTATCACTGTCACTCGGTGATTAGATTCCATTCCTGCTGATATGATGAATTGGGCCTACCAGCATCAACAGGAATGGAATAGCCTAGTTCTTTGGAAATAAGAATGCACCTATAACAGCTCTCTTCATTAAACTTAAATCTGGTATTACTTAAATTTTATTATTCTTCTTGTAACAGTAAACCACTTAAAGAGTGGTTTTAAGAGTCTTCTCCTGGAGGATTAATAGGAAGCTGTACTTCTCATCAGACTTTTCCCACGCCTCCTGTCACTTTCCCTTTCTTGCCTGTCCAGCTCCATGTCAACCACCTCGTGTACACCAATGATGGACTGCCTTATCCAGAGATACTCATCTCAGGAGGCTTCTGCGGGGACAGCAAGTCAGTCACCGTGGGGGCCGGGAGGAGGCAAGGAAAAGGAGCAAAGGAAAAATAGGAAAGTTATTATCAAGGTAATTTTATTTCTGCTTCAACCAAACAACAAATTACCTTTTTTACTTGCAAATAACTACATAACTTGAATGATAAAAAGAGAAAACTTTATCTGAGAGGAGGGGAAAGAAGTGTCAGTTAAAAACAACAACAGAAAGAAAACAGGAAGAACCTGTCACAATACAGCTACCGCAAATTGCAAGTAGTTAAAATTTGACTTTTTTTTTTTAAGCCTTTCTCACCTACATAGTACTAAAACCTAAAGCAATAACATGGGACTGAGTAAAATAGTATTTCGATCCTCCCTATTTCATCCTTATTTTTCTCATTTCAGAAAGTTATAACAGACGTAAATATCCTTCACCTGAAAATTATCACCCAGTGTGTATTGTTTATTAATTGAGTCATTTGTTACTAGATACTTGATTAAAATCTATTTTGCATGTGCACACTTCCATCCTTTGCAGTGGACTCCTCAATCGGCCACCTACTGCCACTGCTTAATTTCTTTGACCCTCAGTTCCTGTTTTGGTCAAAGTGTCATAATATGAATGTACGTATCGTAGGATTGTTATGAAGACTACATCAGTCAGTATGTACGTGCTGGCATATAATACATCCTGAATATGTCCAGTTAGCGTTATTAACATGAATGTAAAGAGGTAAATATATGTTTGACCCCTCTACAAAACAAAAAAGGTTTGCAAAAAATCAAGTCCTTTTTATGTCAGCTTATTCTCATAAACGTCTATGTAAAAATTAAAGAGTCGATCTACATGTGTGTAAAGATAAATTAAAAATGGACTTCTGAAGATTCTTACCTTGCTCCAATTCCATAAAAATTACTAAATTATATAATAAGCTGAAAGTGACAACAGTAGCTCAAAACATGCCTGACTCTGACCTGACATTTGGTATTTGGGGACAAAAATGACAGAGGTCCTGAGGGCAAGCGAATGGGGTAACAGGCCTCTTTTAACAACCTGCCCAACAAATGTTGGATTATCATGTGAAATGTGGCTGAGAAACAGTGTCAGGAGGCCAGAGAAGGAGGACTTAGAGATGACTGGGGTTTGAAGAAAGCACAGTAATAATTACTTTCATGGGATGCTCATTCTTGTCAGGAGGTGTTCTAAGTGCTTTACTCATATTAACTTGTTTAACCCTCATGACGACCTAAATTTTTAAAGTGGTACTAGTATCATTTTCATTTTCTATGTAAGGAAACAGAGAGGTTAATTAACTGGCCCAATTATATTATAGCCAGTAAGTGGTATAGATGGGGACTGTGCCCAAACCAGTGTAGCTTTTCATACTATATTGCCTCCCTCAAATATAAGGTAATGTAAGTGTTTAGCTTGACTAGGTCATGTATAAATTGAAGTTATGAATACCTGAAAACCCATAATGGAGGGTATGATTCGTGGTGAATTTATTCAATCAGATACTAGCATAGAGCAAATATGCAGACAATATGTGGCTGCCTGTTAGAGTTTTGCCTTAATATCCTGGAATCTGTGAGGTTCACAGGAATGTCTGTTTGATTATGACCCTTAAGAAGGAAGTTTATATTGCACTTCACCCTGCTGAGATCCCTCCTTGATAGTGCCAAATACAAAAAGATTCTAGAATCAGGAGAGCAAGAAGCTCTCTGTTCTTCAATACCTCAACTTCACTGAACGTTCAAGCATTCTAATTCTGGAGAACATGTTGGGCGGATTTCCTTGGAAGACTATTAAAGGAAGCAGTAATATTGGTGCCAGGCCATGTATTATCACTGGGCCTGACCTCATAGAAACCCTGTGAAGCCCAGCAGATGGCATATGCTTGAGTAAACAAAACAGGACATCATTATTTTGTTGTAACACCTCAAAGATAATCCCTGTGAAGTAATTACGATAATGTCTTTATATATAGAACATTTTCAAATTTTAATAGGTTTCACTTATTATCATCAAACATCAACATGACAAAAAGGAAGAGTGAATGATTTAATCGAAAAAGCTGGTGAATTATCAGGATTGGAAATAAGCCTGGTCATACCCCATATCTTTATTAATAACCTGAAAAAAAGCACACAATATGTTAATTAAATCTATAAACGCAACTAAACTGATATGGTATTTCCAAAGGTTAAGCTAGGACAAAAGTTAAAAAGAAGCATCTTCACCTTAAGGAAAATATTTTTAATAAGTAGAAGTACTGTCATAAACTCTCACTCAAAGCACCATCAATTATCATCAAACAGAGATGCTCTTTAAATAAAGGTCAAACTTCACACTTGAGGACAGACACATGGCCCTGGCTTTAAGAGAGTCTTCATCGTTTATATATTCATTTAGTGTAAAAAACCTCCCTCTTGTTTTTATTGGTCAAAGGGGAAAATACGTGAACAAGGAAAAAAATTAAATTTTCACCTTTATCATTTATATTTATTTTTTGCCTTTCCTACTTAATGAACCAGAAACTCTCTGTTTGCTAGTAATACCATAATTATGTCCTTGGGAACTGGTTTTTATATTGCAGCTATTTATTCCTTTACCTATCAGGTCATTAGTTCAGAATTATATGTTTCTCTTGGAACAGCTGATAATAACAAATTCTTACATTGCATCCCAAAAGAACTATGAAAAAAATTCCTATTAACTACTTCATTCAGAGCAAACATAATGCACCAGTGGATTGGGGAAATTTTGGCCAAAAAAGGTATGCCCAACTTTGGATCCACTTTCATTCAAGTATTGTACCCACAAAATTAAATGAAGTACATTATTAATGAGAGTGTAAGAAAAGCAGAACAATGTTATTAATGTCATAAAATTATAAGGTTTTTAAAAATATTATAATCAAACATAAAACAATCTAATTTAGAAGAGACTGAGGTGGAAAGCATTTAGCCTCCCACCCCAGTTTGGAGGAATTTGGCCTAATTCTCCAATTCAGGGAGCTCTCAACCTAAAAGACCACCAATACTAATGAGCCAATATCATAAAGATCAATTTCTGCAAGATCAGTTAAATGAGCCGCTGTGTTTTGAGGGAAGATTCCCACTCTTTGGGGAAGATAGATTATTAAAGTGGATACTAATTTCATCTGATTGCCAGATATAGATGACAGCCATGTTTTGCTTAACCTACAGGGTTGTTTTAGTTTCATTTCATTTTTTAATTAGTTGTCAGCAGTTAAAAAATTGGGAGCTTTCACCTATAAAATAAATCTGGATTTCTGATTGCTCTTGAATAATGGCAAGATCTTCTGAAGAATGACAAGAATGACATCCATCTGGAAACAATCATATGCTGATGAGGAATAAATCTTCCTTTCAAAGAGTGGCACATCTTCCTTCCCTGGTTTACCTCAATTTCCAAATTCTCTAATTCCTATTACACTCTTGACCCCTAGAGCCATATTTCCACTACTTATACTTGCCATCTTTGTTCTGTAGGCCAAAGACCACACCTTACTGCTCTTCTTCTACTCCTCTACTCTGGAGTCTTACCTTAGAGAGGAAGAAGTGTGGGGTACAGAAGGACAACAGTGGTGGGATTCATTCCCATAAACATGTGAGCGTATTGGGGGTGGAGAGTGATTTGGTAGACAGTTCTCCTCCCACCCACTGGAACCCTTGATTTGCCCCATGACCAATGTAGCCTGGAAGTTAAGAAGTATGCATTAAATATGAGACCTTAATATTAGAAAGAATATGAGGTCATTTTGTCCATAGGTCCCCCAAACCTGCCCATCATAAGAATTTTGAAAACCTCTATTTTTGACAGGAATTTCAGTAATGACCAAAAATCAAATCTAGAAATTCAGAATATTTCCAGAATAATGGCATGTGGAACTCTACAGACCCAATCCTCAACAAAGTGGTCATAAATGGTGAGAATTATTAAAACAACAAACATATACAATCTTTGGAAATTTTCCTAAGGATACATAACAAATGAAGAAACATTTATTTAAGAAAACCTACAAAGTCTCAGTAGGAAACATGAGAGTCTATGGCATGTGAACCACAAAACAATCCCTCACTCATCCCTCTCTCCAAATCAGCATGATGGAAGCTCCACTACAGACAGCTGTGGCCAAGAGGATGGGGACCAGGAAACTCTGTCTCACCAGCTCCCAGTTATTGTCTACAATATCTCTCCTGGAGAGAAAGGCTGCCAGCATTTCTACTGTCCCCCGGCTCCATGTTGCAGAGGTTAGCATCCAGGCATGTGTAACAAGAAGATATCAGGAGTTTCCTTTCTATACCCAATCCCAAGTTGTACGGTAGGGCTCTACTCCAGATGTGACAGGTTGAGAACAGCGCAGCCTCAACTGCATTTGCTTCAGCTTTCTCAAAGCTTCCATGCTAGAAGAGGCAAGCCAAGAACACTAGACTTATTGCTCCTGCCTAGAACCTCTCCTATTAATCAGGGGTTTTACTCCAAGAGAAGAAGGTCACTCTCCCCAGAACCAGTTGTAAAGCAGTGGCTCAGAGATTTTGCCCAATAGAAAGGCAGGGTAGAAGAACAGAGGACTCAGTAGTTATCTTCATAGATATCTTTATTTGGAACAGAACGGGGAAAAATCCAAACCTAAAGGTACTCTCAAAAACCATGGATATTTTGGTAGTAAGCAATTAAAAGGAGAGCAACGAGCTAAGCCATAGGCCAGCTTGTTTACCAGAGAGAATCAGAGAAAGAAACAGCTAAGAAGAGTGCTCTGAGGTCAAAACAAACCTCAGTGATTAGCTTCATAAATTCTTCCTGCAAAGAAGCCTAAATTTAATTGGACCAGAGTTTAAAGAAGAATTCATACGGATTCACCACAAACTTTTTCCAAAAAATAGAAGAGGAAGAAACATGTCTCAATTCATTTTATGAGGTCAGTATTACCCTGATACCAAAAGTAGACAAGACATCAAATAAAAGAAATATGGAAGTCAGTATCTCTTATGACCATAGACACAAAAGTCATCACCAAAACACTAGCTAACCAGATCCAGAAATATATAAAAATGATTAAACACCATGATCAAATGAGATTTATCCTAGGAATGCAAGGTTGGCATAATATCCAAAAATCAGCAATGTAATATAATATATCAATAATAAAGGACAGAAACCACACATCTCAATAGAAGCATTAAAAACATTTTTAAAAAAACACTACAGAATAAATAAGTAAACAAACAAACAAATAAGAGCTTCCTCAATCTAATAAAGGGTATCTATGAAAAACCTACACCTAACATACTTAATGGTAAAAGACTGAATGTTTTCCCCCTAAGAACAAGACAAGGATCTTTACTCTCTCCACTTCTATTCATCCTTGTACTGGATGTTCTAGCCAGAGAAATAAGGCAAGAGGGAAATAAAAGGCATCTATATTAGAAAGGAAGAAGTAAAATTGTCTCTATTTGCAGATGTCAGGATATTTTACATAGAAAATTCTAAGGAATCCACTAAAAAACAATTAGACTAATGAAGGAGTTCAGCAAGTCTAACAGATTCACTTCAATATGCAGAAATTAGTTATTTTATATACTAGTAAAGAAAAATCCAAAAATGAAATTGAGAAAATAATCCCATTTACAATGTCATAAAAAAGAATAAATGCTTAGGAATAAATTTAATAAAAGAAGTACAAGTTGTATGCACTAAAAACTACAAAACATTGTTGAGAGGAGTTAAAGACCTGAATAAATGGCAAGACAACATATATTCATGGGTCAAAAGACTTAATTTTATGATAACACTCCCCAGACTGATTTAAAGATTGAAAGCATTCTCTATCAAAATCACAATGGGCTCCATAGCAGAATTTGTCAATCTGATCCAAAATCCATATGTTAATTTAAGGGACCCAAAATAGCCAAAACAATCTTGACAAAGAACAAAATTAGAATACTAACCCTTCCAATCTATCGACATCAAGACACTTATGGTACTGGCATAAAGATAGACAGAGAGATCTGGCAGAATGAAATGACTTAAGCTCTATGCAGAAGCTGAAGAGGAGAGGCTGGGCCCCAGGGAAAGGACACAGGTTGAAGATGTGTGAAGAAAGTCCAAAAAGAGAAGGTGGAGCATAAGCAGGGGGCCCTTTTTCTAGCTCAGGTACCAAAGCATTCATAGGCAAATTATGATCGTCCTCCAGGTGATCCCACCCTCTAGATCAGGGGTTCGCAAACTACAGGCTCTAGGGACAAATTGAGCCAAGTCCATTTGTTTACATATCTTCTATGGCTACTTTTTCAGACAACAACAACAGGCAGAGTAAGTAACTATTACCATCTGTATATAGTCCGCAAAGCCACAATACAGCACTGCCTCAGAGCCTAGACAGTACAATTTGCCAGATTTTGTTTTAGAACTTGATTAACTACAGACTCACTCTTAAGTTTTCTGGACCATCAGAGGGTCAGGACCAAATATAGATGATATCTGGCCACCTAGTGGAAATGAATAAAAGGAAGACAAATTTCCTTTTCATGGGGAAAAAGGTTTGACAGTGATAAAAATATGAGGGAAAAAGAACGAAACAACAAATAGAGTATTAGGAGTAATTTTCTCTGAGCTTACTAAAGGATATTTTTGACTTCTTGATAACTATTCCCTTCCCCAGGAAAATGAATCCACAAGAACATGAATTACAAAAGACCTGGATTTCTTAAAAAATAAGTTTAGTTGCTGCTACGTCTCCAACATCTACAAGAGTAGAGGCCACTTGGTAAATAACTGTTGATCCCACCTCTACTACTTAACAGCTGGGCAACTGCTGGCAAATAACCTAATATTTCTTTTTTTTTTTAAGATTTTATTTATTTGTCAGAGGGAGAGAGAGTGCACGGGGTGGGGGGAGTGGCAGGCAGAAGGAGAAGCAGGATCCTCGCTGAGCAAGGAGCCCAATGTGGGACTCAATCCCAGGACCCCAGGATCATTACCTGAGCCAAAGGCAGATGCTTAACTGACTGAGCCACCCAGGCGCCCATAATAACCTAATATTTTTGGCCCTGAGGTCCCTCATCTTTTTGGGGGGAGGGATCTTTCTTTATTTAAATTCAATTAATTAACATGTAGTTTATTATTAGTTTCACAGGTAGAGTTCAGTGATCCATCAGTCTTACCTAACACCCAGTGCTCTTTACATCACATGCCCTCCTTAATGCCCATCACCCAGTTACCCCATCCTCCCACCTTTCTCCCCTCCAGCAACCCTAAGTTTGTTTCCTATGATTAACAGTCTCTAATGGTTTGTCTCCCCCTCTGATTTTGTCTTATTTTATTTTTCCCGGGCTTGTTTCTTTTAGTAACCAGAATCATGTGGTATGTATTGTTGTTTGAAGTGCTTGCTGGAGATGTTCTCAACCTAGTACACTTCTTTTCTCCATTATATATTCCACAGAATTAGTGTCCCTATTTGGGTTGCTTCATTCTGCTATTATAATTATGCCCACTTTTGTGCAAAACTTGAGTACAAGGGCTAGTATTTGAGGGGAAGAGTGTCAGTTTGAATCCTTGTCAATCTGAGGTGAAGGCATGTTGACTTGGTCTTGAGCAGGTGGCAGGGAGTGCATGCTGACTCAGGCAAGAGAGCAGCTGGACTGTGGATTTGGGACCCACAGGCCAATGGCAACATGTGTGACAGGGATATGGCTGGTTTTGCTCCTGGTCATGAATTCCTTTAACTTTTGTTTTTCTGGGAAACGCTCTCTCTCTCCTATTCTGAATGAATGCCTTGCTGGATAGAGCATTCTTTGCTACAGAATTTTTCCTTTTAGCACTTTGGATATATCATGCGCTCCCTTCCGGCCTGCAAAGTTTCTGCTGAAAAATCCACTGATAGCCTTATGGGGTTTCCCCTGTATGTAACTGCTTTCCTTTCTCTCGCTACTTTTAAAATCTTTCTTTATCACTAATTTTGGCCATCTTATTTACTTTGTGTCTTGGTGCAGGCCTCTTTGGGTTGGTTTTGTTGGGGGCTCTCTGTGCCTCCTGGATCTGGAATTTTCTTTCCTTCCTCAGATTCAGGAAATTTTCAGCTATATTTCTTCAAATAAATCTTCTGCCCCCTTTTCTCTCTCTTCTCCTTTTGGGATCCCTATTATGTGATATACTTGGTAGTGTCACTGAGTTATGCTTGACAGTGTCACTGAGTTCCCTGGGTCTGTTTTCATTTTGCATATTTTTTTCCCTCTCATCTGCTCAGCTTGATTACTTTCCATTACTCTGTCCTCCAGGTTGCTGATCCTGTTCTTCTACTTCCTCTTGTTTCCTTATTATTCCAGGGGGTCTATTTTTAATTTCATTTAGTGAGCTCATTATATCTAATTGGTTCTTTTTTTAGGCATCCTATCTCTTGGTGGAGGGTCTCACGGATGTCCTGCACTCCCTTCTCAATTCTAGAGAGTATCTTTATAAGCATTACTTTAAATTTGCTATCAGACATATTATTTATCTCCATTTTTGTTTAGGTCTCTTGCTATGATTTTGTTCTGTTCTTTCATTTGGGACATATTCCGATGCCTTCTTATTTTATCTATTGTTGTGTCTGTTTCTATGGGTTAGGAAATTCAGCTATATCTCCCTCACTTGAAAGTAGTGGCTTTATGAAGAAGAGGTCCTGTGGTGCCCCATAGTGCAATGTCTCCTTTTCACCAGAAAATGGTGCTTCGGGTGTGTCTCCTATGTGTATTGCTACAGGGGTGTCCTACTGTTGTGGCAGAGCTGTGTTTGCCTTCAGTTCAGCTTGCAATGGCTCTCTGCCTGGTATGGGCAGAGTCTGGTGCCTTGGGCTTGAGATGAGTCAGACCAGGTGTTTGCCAGAGATGCAGTAGCACCAAACTGCAAGGCACTTTCCCTGTGTTGTCCCCTGAGAAGCTCTTATTGATGGGTGGGGACTTCAGTCAGACCAGCTGTCTGCCCCCATCCCACTGCTGGGGTTACAGTCAGAATGCTGTGTGGTTATCTTCCCCTCTCCCTGGAGCGGGACTCACTTTGGAGTGGTGTTGGCCTTTGTCTGGGCTGCTTGCACACTGTCGGGGTTATGGCAGTGCTTTGATGGGTTCTTGCCAAGAGTGTACTGGAGGGGATGGATCTGCTTCACTGTGGCCTCTTGTCTACATCCAGCTGCAGAGAATCTGTTCTGCCAGTCTTCAGGTGGCTTTTTGGGTTATTTATGCCAATATGGCTGTTCTTTAGGTGGCCACATGGCAGGAGGTTAGCCGAGGGTCCTCCTACTCTGCCATCTTCCCAGCAGCGTCTCTCAGGTCCCTCATCTTAAAAATGAGGAAAACAGTAGCCCTACCTCATAGGTTGTTATGATTAATTGAGTTGACATATGTAGATCATTGAGAACAGTGTCTGGCACAATGTATTTAATACTGCTGCTATTTTCTGAAAGTCTTCAATTACAATATACAATTGATTATTACTACTGTTATTCTTAGAAATTTTGGAACTTTTCATGATCTTTCATAGAGGTTAAAGTTTGTAATTTATAAACCTGTAAATTAAGAAAGACCAACATATATATTGTATATTTCTATGGCAATATTTTACCTGCTAGGATACATGAACAATTTTATTATCATATCCAATAATGAGAAAGTGGTTGAAGAAATACAATCAAATATATGCATACTATATTCGCTTGCTATGTAATCACATTTACTACACAGTGTGGCAAGTGCTCCTTAATGATATTAGCTTAATCCCTACCACTAGGCTTGACTGATTCTATCACCAATGCTATTGGCATGAATACCTGGTATCTTACTTTTCCTTTCTAGATCCTCCATGATTTTTTGAAGTTTTATTTAAATTCCAGTTAGTTAACATACAGTGTAATATTAGTCTCAGGTGCACAATATAGTGATTGAACATTACCATACAACACTTGGTGCTCATCCTGACAAGTGCACTCGTTGATCCCCATCACCTATTTAAACTACCCCTCCCACATCCCCTCTGGTAACCATCAGTTTGTTCTCCATAGTTAAGAGTCTGTTTCTTGGTTTGCCTCTCTCTCTTTTTTTTTTTTTTCCCTTGCTCATTTGTTCTTAAATCCCACATATGAGTGAAATCATGTGGTATTTTTCTTTCTCTGACTTATTTCTCTTAGCATAATACTCTCTATTTCTATCCATGTCATTGCAAATGGCAAGGTTTCATTCTTTTTTATGGCTGAATAATATTCATTATATATATATATATATATATATATATATCTCCACAACTTCTTTATCCATTCATCAGTCAATGGAGACTTGGGCTATTTCCATAATTTGGCTATTCTTGATAATGCTGCTATAAGCATCAGGGTGCATGTATCCGTCTGAATTAGTATTTTTGTATTCTTTAATAAATACCTAGTAGTGTGATTGCTGGATCGTGGGGCAGGTCTATTTTCAACTTTTTGAGGATCCCCTGTGATTTTATATCTACAACTTTTAGTAAATCCAGGGCTTCTTAATTTCTTCAGCAAAAATTTGTTCCTGTTGCTGTGGCTGTTATACACAACCATGCATATGGTTTATTTGTCACAGACCCACAGGAAAAAGCAAATAGTTAAATAAATAAGTACAAAAGAACAATATGAGGCAATGTCGAGGTTTTCCTCCTAAAATGGTTTCTTCCAAGGAGGGTTGGAAACAGGAAGATAGCACAAAACTTCAAAATATTGAAGAAATAATTGCTCAGAATTGAGATGAGAGAAAAATATTGTTTTCCCATGTATTTTCGATGTTATCTTATAATGAAAATTTCTTTTGAGAGGGTTCCATCAGCTGTTGTGAAGTGAGGATTTTTTATTTTATTTTATTTATTTATTTGACAGAGAGAGACACAGCGAGAGAGTGAACAGAAGCAGGGGGAGTGGGAGAGGGAGAAGCAGGCTTCCCGCAGAGCAGGAAGCCCGACACGGGGCTCGATCCCGGGACCCTGGGATCATGACCTGAGCCGAAGGCAGACACTTAATGACTGAGCCACCCAGGCGCCCCATGAAGTGAGGATCTTAACTAAAGACAAATTACAGAAACACCATTGATTTGAGAACTTAAAGAACAGTTGCTAAAATAAATGGAGCCAACACACACACACAATGGACAATCTGGTTAAGAGATTCCTCCAAATTCTTCTGTAAGTAAGAATTTTAGAACAGTAAATGTATTCTGGAACCATCAGGAACTATAAAACAAAGTTTGGTATTAACTATATATTTTGGACATATTTAATCAGGAACATGCAATTTTCATTAGTTGCAGAAACTGAACCAAGTGGGGGTGCCTGGGTGGCTCAGTCAGTTAAGCATCTGACTTCTACTCAGGCCCTGCTTCAGGCTCCCTGCTCAGCAGGGAGTCTGCTTCTCCCTCTGCCCCTCTCTTGCTCATGTTCTCCCTCTCACTCACTCTCTCTCTCTAATAAATACATAACATCTTTAAATTAAAAAAAAAAAAGAAAGAAATTGAACAAAGTAAAACAAAACTGATCCATTCAAACTTTTCAAGGGAAAACTTCAAGGGTTTTGCTGGCCAACAGAATGCCAACACTTTCTGTGCTACACTTGAAAAACACTTTCGGAGTCTAAGTCACACTAACAACAACAAAATGCATGTGCAGTTGCTCTTTTTTATCAAGATATTCTAAACCCACAATAAAATTTAATGTAAAACACAAGGCCAGTATTGCTTTCATTTCTCTTACAGGAGTAAAGTTTTTATAGTGACTTTAAAAGCTACTATAAAATGGTTTTACAGTAAATTTTTAAAGGATTTTTTTCCTTTCTTAGATTTCTTCAATCTTATTTTAGTTTTAAAATAGTTATTTGAGAGAATCCCTTGACACTATAAATAGGAATTATGTTCTGGATAAGAATTCATTAGATAGTTAAAGAATGTCTATTGGGTGCCAGTTACTCAAGAACGTACAAAGATGAAGAATTAATTGCCTCTTCCCTCAAGAACTTTAGAATTAGAGGATACAAGCATAATGAAGTAACAGGGAAATGATTAATGGTTAATATTTAATCAGAAAAAAATAAACAAGTTAGTAATAGAAGAGATGGAATTTAGCAGGGGGAGGTAAGAGACTTCAGAGGTAAGACAGCATTTGTGTTAGTCTCCTTGCCTCATGGCCCTTTCTTTCCATCTTCAAAGCCAACAAGGGCAGATCTAGTTCTCATATCACACTACTCTGAGCTCTGCTTCCACTGTTACATCTCCACCTCTGAATGAAATATTCCTCATCTGCTTTCCTCTTCCACTTTTAAAGACCTTTGTAATTACATTGACCCTCCAGGGGGTCAATTATCTATTTTAAAGGGCGATTGATTTGCAACCTTAATTCTATTTGCAATCTTAATTTCCCAATTAACATGACGTATTCATAGGCTCCTGAGATAATGATGGGGACATCTGATCACTGTTCTGCCTACCACAGTCCATAAAGTAGAATTCTTCAAAGCATGGTCGACAGAGCACCTATATCAGAATCACCTTGGGGTTGGTTAAAAAGGCAGATTCCTAGGCCTTGCTTGCTACATTATGAGTGGGGACCAGAAAATCCACGCAACTTTAAAAGTAGAATAGGATTTTTGACTGGTAGTATTGACAGAAAAAGTATCTCAAACGGAAGAATACTTTGAGTCTATCTATAAAAAGAGGAAAATAAAGATTGTGATCATAGAAATGTAAACAGTGTAGTTTTACTATAGTGAAGGATAGCCTAAAGGAGGTTCATGAAAAATAAGTTTGAAAATGAGGATGGGGCCAGAGCTGAAATAACTTCAAAGGCCAACAACCTAACTAAGTTTAACTTCATTTGGAAAGTCAAGAAACTGAAGACATTATAGAGATAGAATTGTTTATTTCTTGGACATGTTTGCTTTCTCTCCAAAAAGAAATTTATACCAGGAAAATTAAAATGGAAACATTCTGTAGAACTTGAAGATATAACTGAAATAATACCATTTTGTATTATTCAGTTATGAGTACTTAAAAAATTACTACTCCTCTCTTAATCCATTTCTCTCCAAGAGTAAATCATTGGCTAGAATTCAAAAGATAGGTTGCTAATCAAAATGTTTTAGTCACTTGGCACTGTCTATAACCAGAATACAGCATCTCGTCTTTCACTGCTAAAGAATATAGACTCAGAGAACCATACAGGGAATGCAAAGATTAAATGGTACAAGTTGTAATAAATGTTAGCCTTTTCCAATTCAACATGATGTTAATAGCTAGTTAACCAATTTCAAACTCTTTTCCATTGTTTTAAGGTGCACTATAAAATTGGCAAGATTTTCATACTCTTGTCACTATTTTGAGGAACCATAAAATCCCAACTGCAGAAGGAACTATGTCTAGAGATAAAAATTTAATATAAGAGATGAACAGCAGCAACCTAAGAACATTTTAAAACAACTGTTTCAGGATGAGAGATAATGAATCATTGCAACTATGAGAAAGACACCAGACTCTTTATAACAATAAATCTGTGTCAATATTAAGGAATAAAGGTGGACATATATATCTTTTGTCTCTGTACCATGAAATATTTGGCATTCTGGTTTACACATTTCTTTTTAATAGGGTATTAGATTATATACTTACCACAGCTTTTACAAAAATGTCCTGAGGCAATGGAGCTTTTAAAACTCTTAATTGAACTGCCATTATCACCATAGACAAGTCTCAAAAAGCTTAGTTACCTAGCAAGAAATCACTTAGAGATTTATTTTACATTTTCCCATTTTACTCACCGTACAAGAAAAACAAGTAAATCAACCAAAATAATTAACCAAAACATCACAATATGGCAGATTTTTTTTTTAAATATCCATAACAATATCTCTCATCCCATAGGATCTTCCATAATGTGATCTTGCAAAGTCCCCTCCCCTCTGAATCTGAGTTGGCTTTAGAGACTCTCGTAGCAAAATAATGCTTTATTAATTCAGAGACCAGATCAAAGGAAGCTCTATAGCTCCTGCATTGGTCTCTGGGAATGCTCTTCCCTGGGCTCCCTCTCAGACCATTACTCCAGAACGAGTCTCCATGTTATAAGAAGACCAAACTTACACAGAGAGGTCACACGTATGTACTCCTGCCTCAGTCACAGTTGAGCCAGCCTTCAACTCCTCTTGGCCCAGATATCAGAGATGTAAGTTAAGAAATTTCCAAATGATAACCCAGCCATTTGAGAGTCACCCTAAGCCTCAGAATTTCCCAGCTGAAGCCCAGGCATCATGGAGCAGACACAAGCCACACAATCCATGAACACAGCAAAATGGCTTTTGTGTGATAGCACAAAATTTGAGTTGGTTTGTTATTCAGTATTGATAACTGGAATATTCACCCTAGTTCATATTTTGTATATAAACTATATTAATCTCAAATTTAGTCTGTTAAGAAAAGAATCCAATACCAAGGATGTATTCCTCCATTTAGGAATCATGATATCTGTACTAAAAGTCTACCACCTACATGTTCAGACCCATACCCAGTCTTCAAACAAGCTGTGAATTTAGCTTAAAATATATTGGGCATTATTGCCCTACTAAAGTTTGGAATTTACTTCCCCACATCTGATGTCGCAAATTTTGAGACAATCTCAATACTTGTGAAACTGACCTAGAGTCTCCCTATATATCTTTTGTCTGGCCAGTCTGTGTGATTGACTCTATATGCTAATCTCTGGTGGAAATGAACTCAGCCTATTTAGATGGTACTTTAATTGCCTTGGCTTTTTTCAAGATCTTTTCTCTAGGGCTGAACTCTACTTCCAGGTAGTTATTCAAATTCTCCTTCCCATGAATGAGAGCCCAACTAATAATAAGAGCCATGGATAATATTATATATTATATCATGCAGACCCATTGAATATGACGCTGGCTTAGATCAAAAAGGTCTCAAGTCCCTCGGACTCATTTATGTAAACAGTTTGTACCAAGCACTAAGTCAGCCTTTCTGTTCCAAGATTGTTCCCTCAGCTCCCGACCTTCATCCTATGAAAATTAAGATTCTAGAAGTGGCTGCCAAGATAAGGGATCAAGAACATTAACAAGACAAGCCTGCAGTTTCCAAAATTAGGACTGGTCCACCTGGATTCTGACATTCAGGGTTCTAAACTAGAGTTCCATAATTATATTCAACCTAATTTTGAACCTGACCTTAGAAACATGAGGTGGGCCTGAATCTACAGTGAGGGTCTAAGTGCCCTGGTGGTAAAATGTAGCGAAATGTAGAGGCCAGAAAAAAACACAGTTTAATAGAGATGATTTCTCTTTTGTATGGGGTATGGCAGCAATTTTTAACACAATGCATTCTAGAATTGTATCTATTGTTAATTGATTTGTTGGCTATAGTTTTACTAATTTGTCTTTTTGCTTCTTTGGGAAAAATGGAACATTTCTCAATTTCCATGATTTTTCAAAGATTTACCCATAGTAGCTTGGCAGATTCCTCTGTAACTCACTGGGACACAATTCATCAGGATCTGGGAAGGAGGTGTAAGGCAATTAACATTTATTTACGTGGCTAACATTCACCAGGCATCCTTTAACATTAGTTATCTCTTCTAGTCTCCTAACTTCTAGTATCTAGGTATGTTTTTCATAATCACCATGTAAAGAAACTGAGACTCGCAGAGGTTAAATACCTTGGCCAAGTTCTAAACCAAGAAAGTGGCATAAATCAAGATTTCAACCTACATCTGTCTGACTCCCAAGCCCATGTTCCTTTCACCATTCCTCACTGCCATGAAGTTCCAGCTCCTTTGGGGCAGTTATTTACCTCCCATAATCTCCTCAGTCTGGGAATTCTCATTTTTCTTTATAAACATTTCTCTCATCAGTCTGAGGATTATTTTTCTTCACATAGAAGAGAAAGAGAAATTTGAAGCTGAGAAATTTCTCTTCTTCCTGCCAACTGTCCCAAGGAGTAAGCTTTCTTATCTCGCTCCACATACAACTTGCCCTTTTGATTATTATTACCACCGTTTTTTTCTTTTCAAAAAGTCTCACCCAAACCTGTATTTCACCTCTCAGAAGGTTACTACAAATCCATGCCACTCTTTTATACTCATCTACAACCTGGAGTAACTTGTTTAACCCCTCTGGAACTTGGTTGTCTCATCTTTAAAATGAAATAACAATAGTATCCAACTTATAATATGTAGTGAGATTTTATTAATTTTTTATTTTTTTAACAGGTAGTTTTATTTTGTTTTCATTTTGGTTTTTTTTGTTGTTGTTTTTTTTTTTTTAAGTAAGCTCTATGCCCAATGTGGGGCTGGAACTCACAACACCAAGATCAAGAGTCACATGCTCCACTGACTGAGCCAACAAGGTGCCCCTCTTGTGAGATATTAAAACACAACGTGGTTGTACTGAATGTTCAGCAAATGTCATATATTATTTCCATTTTCATCCTTGGTCATCCACCTCTCCTTCCACCTTTTTGTATGCATCCTTTTACATCTTTACTCTTACAAATTCATCCAGGAGCTGCCTAGTGAGATACATCAATTTCTTTAAACAATGATTATACTGTCAGAATTTTATCTGTTTTTTTTTCCATTCCTCTTGATCTATCTACTCATTCTTAAGCTTCCAACAAAAGAATTCTGCATTGTTTTTCCCCCTATTAATTTTGAATTGTGATGTGTTCAAATAGCTCCTCTGTGAGTAACTCTTGAATGGCAGAGCTGTTTTTTCCTAGAGTTATTTCCTATCCCTTCCCTTTTAGGGTTCAATGTCTCACTGGCGAGATTTAAGACAAAATAGCAGTATTCTACTCACTTACTCTGTCTCCCAAGAAAATCATTAACATCTGCTCATCATCATAATCCCTGTGATTCTCTGATGACTTTTAAAAACTAGAGACTATTCTGAAGCATTTTCTTCTTGTTTAACATCAAAATGCACAGGAGGCAGCAATACTTCTTGGAGGCAGAAAGAAAAAACAAAATTCTATTATAGATTCGATTTCTGACTCAGCACGTGACTGGAAACAACAAGACCTCTTGATACTTTCTATTTCTCACCAGAAATACTGGGACAATAATGTTTTTTCCATTATTGGGGTAAGGACTAATGAGACAATGTTTGTAAAGCTCTTTGAGTGCCTCCAATGGAAGGTGCTCTATGATCACTCTGATTTCCCCTTAAAAATGTAGACATCAATTGACCAGTCTCTATGGAAAGTTTTCTGAAAATTCATTTTGCTCACCTTTTGTAACAGAGCTGGAAGAGAAAGAAGAAATTCACATAGGAAAAACTACAGATTCAATGATTTTTGTACTGCATGTTGTCATTAGAACCATGAAGTACATTAGACATAAGAAATTTGGCATGCAATGAACAGGTTTTAAATATATTAAAATATGCATTTACCTAAAAAAGTAAATGGGCACTATTCCAGTGATTTATCACATATTTTTCAGTCATCCACAAAAGTATTTATCTTATGTTCTGCTGTTATAACGGGATACAAAAAGAAAAACATTAAGGTTATAAAAACTTTGAGTCATGCCTGAATAAAGGTGAGAATTAAAAGTTACTCTTGAGAACCACTATTGCTTCATATCTTCATGCCTCAAAGAAATTTGAGCAACACACTCTCTCTGCCAGTTATTTTTGATAGTAAGAGTTAATAAAGGAGGAATTATGGAGAGATTTAAACTTCACCATAAGTTCTGAAATACTAAAAATAATGCTTAGGACATCTAAAAGCACAAAATACTCTAGCTGAGTTCATGGTATCTACTTCCAGAAGTTGCTATATATGAAATTTCCATTTTTCTACTACATTTGATAATTACTATGTAAAAATGAATGTTTCCATGTAATTTAGAAAGACAATAAAAATATGAGAAAGACTTATGAAAATTTATCAGTAGACTTAAATAAAATATTAACATATGCAGGGAGGAAATTACTTTATGATTATCTAGAAATATCTAAGGTTTATTTAGATGGTTAGATACAGAAGGAGTCATGTTTCTAGGAAATTCAAGAATCAAACTGGGGAAAAATCTTCAATAACAATACAAATTGTATGCACCAAATAGGACCTCACAGTCTAGATTTTGGAAAACAAACTATAAAAATCCATCATAGAGCATGAATGCAAATAAAATCTAGCAAAGAACACTACTAAGCTCCACCTGTCCTGCATTATTTTTTTGCCTTTGGAAACAACTTTAAATCCAAAATCATCAACATTATACTTGGTACAGAAAGTTATCAGCTGCTCATAGTAACTCCCAACATGCAAATCACAGTTGTTTGGCCAAAGACTCAGCAATATCTTGGTTTGCTCCAGACTGCACAGGGTAGAAAAGAAAACCAGAGTAATCAAATAAGCCAAAACTGGTGTGAAATTGCAAGAATAAGTGTAATTCTATAATCCTCACCAAGGCTAACCTCCCACTGATTCCAATTATATATCTATTGAGAAAACACAATTGAAATTTAAGACTATAGAAGTCATGTTTCAGCCTCCTTGTGGTTACTAACACTTGTCTTACACAGGTTAGTGGTAGAACCAAAAGAATTAAGAACTAAATATTAAAGGAACGAACTATAGCAATGGTTTTCCAAGTGAGGTGTTGAAGGGCTGGCAATGTGAGGCAGTATTACATCATATACAGAGATCTCATTTGTATAAAGGACTCCACCAATAAAATCCTGAAATACAAATTCATGAAGTAACATAAAGGCAACTGCACAAGCCTCAGAATCAGACAACTGTAATTAAATTCAAATCCTTGCTCAGATCCTACAAATTGTACAATTTAAACAGTTTACTTAAATTTTCTAAATCTCAGTTTCTTAGTTAAAAATAAAAGCATATTAACACCACCTCCACAGGACTGTTATAATGATTCAGGGTTTTAATGTATGTAAAGAAAAGAGATCAGCAGAGAGTAGTAAATGAATAAATTATGTCCTCCCCTTCTTCACCCCAGAAGACACTAAGCAGGGATCAATTAAGACATCCCTATGTCTCTACCAAAACTAAATGTTTTACATATTAAAGGCTTTGAGAGAAAGCAATTCTACAGCTAGCCATCTCTTATAGGTCATCATAGCGATTTACCACCTTACTGCCAAGATGCTGGTCCTTACTGCTTACCTAACTACAAATTAAGTCACTTTCTTCTTGACCTTATTTAATTACCACACTCCATTCTTAATTTTAGGTTTCTAGACAAAGGTTTATTTGAGAAACTCTTTGCCTTTTAAAATTCATTGTTTTAAACTAAAATCTATTAATGTATTTTTAATCTTTCTTTGTTCTTCTAATTCTGTGCAAATGAACACTTGCATCAAGTAGCTAGTACCTAATATTGGATTAGTACTCCAGCACATGAATTTCATTATCTCTATATCTCCACCAGTCCTTCAAATTTATCTAAGGTGTCCATGGTCTCTGATTTCCCCCACTACTCATCTATAAAGCAACCGATTTCATTACTTCCTTTAAAAAGCCTAAATCTAAATTAGAACTTTGCATTTTCACCAATTTGTTATAACCCTAGTCAAAACTATGTAATTATTCACTTCCCTATGTATAAAATATCACACCAACCAACATAATCATGGAAGACAAAGACAATTCCAAGCCACACAGAATGAGTAAGCACAAGAGAATCTGTTCCTCCAAAAGGATACTAGAGGTAGCCAAGTAATTACCAAAATTAGTGTCTTCTGTGGTTATAAAAGCACTTTTTTTAAGATTATTTATTTATGAGAGATAGAGAGAGCGTGAGTGGGGACAGGAGCAGAGGGAGAGGGACAAGCAGACTCTGCACTGAGCAAAAAGCCCGACATGGGGCTCAATCCCATGACCTTCATACCATGACCTGAGCCAAAATCAGAGTCAGACGCTTCACCAACTGAGCCACCCAGGAGTCCCGAATGCACATATTTCATAAAATGTTGACTTTAAAATTTGACCCTGGACACTAATTTTCATATTTTGAAAATTTCTTTTAACACATCTCCCCAGCTATATGCACAGCAACTCAGAATCCATTTGTAGAAAGCAGTAAAATAAAAACACAAAGAATAATAGGTCTTGATCCTTAGATAATACATAAGCAAATGGAAACTATGGCAGCCGTAGTCCATCCCTATAAACGGTAAAGGGAAAGAATTTTTAAAAGATTTATTCTGTGACAGCCACCATGCTAAGAACTGGCATGTAACTTCTCTCATTTTACTGTCAAAATTGCTCAGTGAATTAAGTAATGGTATATGATTTTATAGACAAAAACAAGACCTAATTAAATTACATAGCTTTATGAATAGCTACTAAGTTGTTCTGCGGAGATGTGAACCCAAGTCTGTATGACAACGAGGCCAACATTCCTTGTATTTTACCACAACCATGTGACAATATAAAAAGTTGTGGAGGACTATGATGCTCATGATCTTTTCCTGACTCCAAGACCCTCAGGAAAATTTTAAGTTGTGATGTATTTTATATAATAATGATAGACAAATTTGAAGGAGGGCAAGTAATTTACTATATTTGGGAATGCATTTTCCCATCTGTAAAATGGTCTGTATCAATACCAGTGTTCATGAGGAATAAAATGTGAGCCAGGATGTAATTTAAAATTATCTAGTAGCCAAGTTTAAAAAAGTAAAATGAAACAGGTGAAATTAATTTTAATAATATTCAACCCAATATGTTTAAATATCATTCCCACATGTAATCTATATGAAAATTATTAATGAGATATTTACATTATTTTTTTTCTAAATCTTAGAAATCAAGTGTGTATTTTAGACTTACAGCACATTTGAGCTGGCTATATTTCAAGAGTTCAACAGTCACATGTGTCTAGTGGCTGTCATACTGGACAGTCTAGCTCCAGACAAACTTTAAGTTTCCCTCTTAACCTAAAAGTCTAGAAACCTATCATTCTATAGTTTGCAAAACATGCAACACAGTTATTCAAACAATCTTTGTGAGATTCATATATCTTTTAGATATAGTTTATTCATTTTCATGACTATATTAGTGCATTGTGTGACTATTATCATTCTACTATTGATTTACATTCAAAGTCTTTCCAGAGTTGGACATTATAGATAATTCTGCTTTGAACATTCTTGTCCATGTATATTAAAGAGGCAAATGTCCAAGAGTATCTCACGAGGACACTTAGGAATGAATTTCCTATGTCATACGATAGGCCCAGCTTTAGCTTTATTGCATAATGTCTAACCTTTCTGATTTGTTAAATAAGTTTACATTTCCCCCAGGGGTGAGTGCTGCCACATCTTTACCAATGGCTGGAAAGTCAGACTTTATAATTTTTGTCAAACAGATGGGACTATAATGGTATTTCATTGTACCCTGATTTCATATTTCTCTAAGTGCTAATAAAAGTGGTTACCTTTTCAAATATATGTTGACCATTTGGGTTATCTTCTTTTGTGATGTGCCTGTAGAAGCCTTTTAGTCCATATTACTAGTACATTGTCTCTTTTTTCTTATTGATTTGTTCTCCTTTGCATGTTCTGGGTATTTATCTCCCCTTTATTTCTTTGGTCATACTAGTTTTTAATAACTCCCTAACTCTGTAATTGGTCGAATCATGCTTTTAATGGGATCTTCTAATGAATAGACATTGTTAATTTTAATGAAATCAATACATCAAACTTTTCCTTTACAGATACTGGTTTTTGTTTTTTGTTTTCATTTTGTATAAGTAAGCCTTCTCTATATTGAAGTTATGAAAATTTTCCTATATTATCTTCTAGACTTCTGTATTCTTTTTACATTTAATTCTTTTATCTGCATGGTGTGAGATAGGAGTCAAGGTTAATTTTTTCTACTTGGATATCTAAATGGTTTAGCATTATTTATTAAAAAGTCTATCTTTTTCAAGCTAATTTGTAGAGCTATCTCCTTCACATATCAAATGTCCATAAATAAGTGGGTTTCTTTCAGGGCTTTCCTGTTCCTTTTGGTCTACCTGCCTACCCTATGTCACTGTCACACTCATATAACTTTAAAATATGTCTTGATACTTGATAAGGCAATTCTCTCTCAACTTACCTTCCTTTTCCAAAAGTTCCTTGACTTTCTTTTTGACTCTTTCAATTTCCATGTAATTTTTGAACTAGCTTGTTGAGTTAAACAAAAGAACCTGCTAGGATTTGGTTTAGAATTCACTGAATCTGCAAATCAATTGAGACAGAATTAAGATATTTTGTAATTTTGAGTCTATTAATTTTTTTCTAAATTTATTTAGGTCATTCTTAATACTATTTTTTTTCACATTAATCATATATCTTTGTTGGATTTAGTCCCAGGTAGTTCATATTTTTTAAGCTGGAGTAAAATGTGTTATTTTATTTTAAGTGACACATTGTTGGTATATAAAAATACAATTCCTTATTGTATATTAATGTATATTTAGCAATTCTATTAAACTTGTTATATTTGAATCTTGGTTGTTCCAAATACAATTATATCATCTGTAAATGGTGGTAATTTTGTATCATGTTTTTAATCCTCACATCTTTTGCTTCTTTTCCTGCCTCACTTCACTGGCTAAGGCTCCCAATGTAATACCGAATAGAAGGGTTGGACAGTCAACCAGTATCATTGTCTGATTCCTGATCCAAAAGAGAAAATGGTCAATGTTTCATCATTAAGTTGTATTTTACTATATAATGGGTGCAAATGACCTTTTATTATCCTAATGCTGATCCTAATTTGCTAGGAATTTTTGTCATGAATTAGATATTAACTTTAATTAAATATATTTCTGCATCTATTGAAATGATCATATATTTTCTCTTTTGTATTATTTTGCTGACTTACATTGATTAATTTGCAAATGTTCAACCCATCTCACACTTCTGGAATAAAGTTGACTTTGCAATGATTTATTTTATATTTGTTATTCTTTTTTTGCTTCGAATTTCTGCACATATTGTTCATGAATGAGAAACATATGCATTTTTACCTTATAGGATGGCCATGTCAGGTTCTGATATTAAAATGATAATGGCCATAGAATAAATAGAGTGAATTGGGAACATTCTTTCTTTTCTATTGAATTTAAGAATTTGTGTAAAAATGACATTATTCCCTCTTTTTACTAATTATTAGAATATGACAGAATTCAATAATAAAAGCCAGCTAACCTCAAGAGTTTCTTTGTATGACTATTTTAACATAGTCAATTTATTTAATGGATACAGAACTAGCCATATATTTCTATTTATTCTTTTATCAACACTAGTAAGTTTATTTTTCTAGGAGTTTGTCCATTTTACCGAGCTGTCAAAACTATTGGCATAAAATATTAAGATATACAGTATCTGTGGCAATACCCTATTTTATTCCATACATTGATTATTCATACACTCTGATTTTTTATTTACTGATTAATATATGCTCAGATATTTGTAAATCTGATTATTCTTTTCAGAAAATCAACCTGTGGCTTTGTTGATCAACTCATTTTGGATTATCTTATAGTTCAATTTCTACCCTCTTCCTAGATAATGCAAGGACCTTAGAACACTTTAACTACATTTATTCCCCATCCATTTTTTGTTATCATTACCAGCTACTTTATTCCTATTTTAAATCTAATAATACATTGTTGTTATGCCTCTCTTATTATTTTAAATAATTAATATTACTTTATTTTTGTCTAGATATTTACCAATTTTTTTTGGTCATTCCTCTTGCTTTTCAGACCTTCCATCTAGGATCACTTTCCTTCAGCCTTACCGACATCTGTATCAGAAATTTAAGCCAAATTATGCTGCAATAACAGACGACTCCAAAATCTTATTGGCTTGGAATAACAAAGGTTTAATCCTGTCTCACATTTATGTCCATGGTGGATCAACTATAGTTCTGCTCAATGTATTCTTCATTTCAGGATCAAAGCTGAAGGAGAAACCCCTACTAGGACAACAATTTTAAAACTTCCACTCAGAAGTGTTACATAAAACTTCCACTCACACTTCATTGGCTTATAAAGTGATATGGTCACATCTGATGTTACTGGGGTCTGTATTAGAAAGAGCCAGAAAACCTGACATTAATAAGATTTATCCTACCATTTTTTGGAGTTTCCATTTGTTAGAGTCTGTTAATGACAAACGCAGTATTTGTTTGCCTGAGACCTGGGTATGCAATTCCCTGGGTATGCAATTCCCTGGGTATTTTTCCTTTCTGTACAATATTGATATCATTCCACTTTCCTCTGACTTCATTCTTATTATTGAGAAGTTAGCTCTCAGCCTAACTAGTACTACTTTAAACAGAATTTGTTTTTATCTCTGGCTATTTTTAAGATCTTAACGTGTATTTGATGCTCTGCAATTTCACTATGAAATATATATATATATATGCTCTTTATATATATGATATATATGTATACACACACACAGGTGAGTATTCCATTCTATTTATGCTTTAGATTTGCTGGGTATCTTGAATCCACAGACTACTGTTTTTCAGTTCTGGAAAATTTGTAGCCAGCATCTCCTCAAATATTTCTTCTTTCTCATTCTTTTTCTCCTTTACTTCTAGAAATACAGTTAGACATATGTTATACCTCACGTATTAGATTTTCTCTTTCTGTCCTACTTGATGCTTAATACCTCTTTTCATTCATATATATATAATCATATTATATTATTTCATATATATGATCTCTTTGCCTTTTCATGCTATACTCTGTAAAGTTATTCTCACTTATTTTATGCATAATTATTCTGACTGATTCATTGAGTTTTTAATTCCAGTTATTGAATTTCTCATTTCTAAAACTTTTGATTCTCTTTCAAATCTGCTGCAGGGTAGTTTTAGAGTGCTCTAAATTCAAATATGTTTTTATTTCTTTAAACATTATTAGTATGGTTGTTTTATAATGTATAACTATAATTGCAATATCTAAAGTATTCATGCATTTGTTTTTGTTTTCTGTTTCATCAGTTGGTTCCTGCCCTTGGTGTTTGTTTCCTTGTCTGATTGGTTTTTATTCCAATAAGTGCCATTGAGTCATTTTCCTAAGAAAACTACTTATAGATACTCTTTGTGGATGAGATGAAGATATCTCAATTGGTATTAAACTGTCTGACTTCCTTCCACTCATCTTCAGTAAATTTAATTTGTTTTGTTCTGGAGTCTGATGTATTGGAAGGGATCACTTTGCTCTTCTACTCTACTGTACTCTTCTATATGCAATTTCTTCCCCTTTCACTATCAGCTAATTAGCTTTTCTCCAGGATCAAAGTTATGTATGGCAGTCATTCAGATGGAAGAAACAAAAGTTAAGGAAACAAGAAAGTACTTACTTAGGCCGGCAGATCCGGGCTTGATGCATCTAGCAAATCATGAAAGCTGACTTTTTATGGAGTACTTTGTGGGTTCAGTGGATGATCCCTGACAGGGCACATGAGATTCTATTCCTGATGGTCATTTGAAATTCCTTCCCTAAGCCCTGGCTACTGATTATATGCTTCCAGGCCTTTTCTTCTGAGGATGACCTTTGAATAAATCCTCAGGTAATTCTATGTTAGATTTCTCCCATATAGCCCATATCCAGGCCTTTAGAAATGCTCCACATCCCTTTCCCTGACAAACTCTAGAAGTACAGGTCAACCAATATACTTCAGGACTCTTAGTTTTGTCACAAAGCAATCTGTCAACTTTTTATCACCTTCATATTTTTCAGGGAAGAGTCAGACCTCAGTCTTATGTCTGCTTTAGCTTTTTTCACATGTAGGTCACACATTGCAAGAAAGACATATAAAGTTCTAAGTGGTCTCACTAATGTCTTCCCTAACTAGCTTTGACAAGAAACAGACCATCCTTCTCCCAAAGGCTGTGGAACGGAGACTCGCCATGGGGCTGTAGCTCTCTGAAAAGAAACCTCTTTGGCAATCTTTCCCCCAAATCCTCTGACGCTTTAAGACCTTGACCTTGATGAAGAATCCAAGAGTCATGAAGAGCTTATCTTCATTCTCGATAAATTCTGCATTGGAAATGAACCATCCTTCTCTTTCTTGGCGTCCTTCTATCTACGGTTCTGACACTTCAGGAAAAAAATGGGGCATTCTGTACACTTTGATAGTCATTTTTATAATCAATAACAAATAAATTTTTTTTTAAATTTCATAGTAGTAGATTGGTAGAATTTTATAATTGCTAATTGACAAAAACTCCAAACTTTAGTAGCGGAAACAAAGGCAATAAATATGTATCTCACAAAAACAGAATGGGGAGAGAACGCTTTAAACTTTTCTAAAAGAGAAAAACATATTTCAATAGGACTTAAGAGAAGCAGATATTTTTAAGACTTAAAAAAAAAAGGGAAAAATTGACGCTCACCAAAAACAATCAGGTATGCTTCCATTCATCTCCTATTAAGATCACTACCACTTACCTTACAAAGCAAAGGTTCACGCAGAGGTAACAGTGATATTAATTAAACAAAGGAACACTGACCATCTATTTGATATTTACACAGGAAAAACCCTATTTCCTCTAAAGGCTGTGTGCCTCTTACATGAGGAGAAGCCTGAATATCCTGGTCCCTGCTCAGAAGCAGTGACATTATAAGCTGAGATCTTTGCCGGACTTCTACTGGGAGTCTTAGTGGAAACAATAATCTGTTGACATTATATAGAGCACGATACAATGCTCTGAGAAGCTCTAATTCTTCTAAATCAAAGTTCTACTTGAATGCAACTGATCTATTTTGGGGAATGCAATCCTACTCAGGATCAAATTTGTCACAGCACATTCCTTTAATCCTTAGCAGTGTGAGCTCTGTAAACACAGTATTTGAAATAATGTAACACATTATTTTATAGAGAAGCCGTCAGAGTCCTGCATCCCTGAATGCTTTCTAGTAAAGCAGCCAAGTTACTTAATCTTTTTTTTTTTTTTTTTAAGCAGGAGAGAAGTAAAAGTCCTATGGGCCAGTGAACAAAGAAATGTTTGAATATTTAGAGGAGTTAATGAGAAAGAGAAGGAGCTGTTTCAGTTGGCAAGTCCCACAAAGCAAAAGTTAGTGTAAAGGTAGTAGTGATATGAATTAAAGATGGGGACACTGACCATTTTTGAAATTTTTACGCCAGAATCTTGTCCTCAGTAACAGTTCCATGTATACAACTTGCTTGAAAATATAATCCTCATGAAATGTTATGTTTTCCTTTACACTGACCAAGCATTCACCCTTTTAGAAACATCACAAAGGACCCTGCATGAGGCTTTAAATCAATCTACATAAAACCTCTTTGAATTAGCTAAGCAGTTTTTTTGTTTATTTGGTTTGTTTTTAATTTTCCTTTCTGTGGTCCATGCACTTGAAAAACGAGTATAGATGGAGAAAAAGAAAAATAACGGAAGACTTCACTGAGACATGGTTAAGGTAAGTGATGACTTTGGGGAAAAGTACAATTAGGAATTAACCAAGTATTAGAGACAAGAGTTACCAACGTACAACTAGAGAACTAAATCAAATCATGGAAGAGAACCATTGAAGAAAGTGGAGCTAGAATAGTGAGCTATGTAGAGGTCAATTTAAAGGAACAAAAATAAGCAAATTATACACAATATTTTACAAGTCAGTAGATAAAAATATTAAACATTATCTCCTTCATGAGGCTTTCAGTGACCTTCCTCTATACCCACCAACAAACAGAGTTATTACAGTGTCCTGGGGTGATGTTCTACTATATATACCTACATGTTGTTCTCCTTGTCTCAGTTCTCCTTTGTAATTGAGTTCTCTACTAATTGAGAAATTACTATTCACTAGGCACTGGTCTACCTGTTTTACATGTAGATACCATTGTTACCCTTATTTTACAGACAAGAAAACAGGGACTGACAGAGTAAATAACTTGCCCACGGCCACATATCTGGGAAATGGCAGAGCTAAGACTTAACTCAGGTAGTATGGCCCATAAGTAGTAAAACACACTGAATATTGATACAGAACGCCCCCCCACACACACACACACTTGCCTGAATTCTACTTAGCTATAAAGATAACAGATGTCAAGTCTCAATCAACTTGATCTCCTTTATATTTTCCTTTCTATTCCTAGTCAAAATCAGAAATGTTGCTAAAACTAACTTCAGTTAAGACCCACCTCTTTCACTCTGTATTCCAAGCCCCTTCTGGTAATTCTGGTTTTTGTCCTATTGGGTTCAGCTTTTCTGACAATCCTCATCAAATAAAAGTCCAATTTAGATTTCCTACCTAGATTTCAATGTTAGCTTCATTCCCGAATCTAGATTACTTTTGTTTTGAAATTCTGTTATCTTTGGATATGGCCTAGCTTACTCCTGTCTTTGCTATATTTTATATCATATGTTTCTTAGTCTATACCACTAGGTTTTCAGCTTCCTGAGAAAGGCTGGTGTGTGTGTTTGGGGTGGGGTGATCATATACTACTTACCCATGTTCCCCCATCATGAACACTGGCTTTTTCTGGACTTAACTGAACTGAGTATGTGACCTTATGTCACTACAATGTAATAGGAAAGTGATACCTGGCTAAATAATGAGTCTGGATGGAGCAGAGGAAGTTAGTGAGGAAGTATTCATCAGCCTACAACTGTTTCTCAGCTCCAAGGCAGAATGAGGTACTTTGAACCTCCACCCTGCCACCAAATCAGGTGGTTACCCAGTGTAGATTAATCACCCTTTGCCTTAGGAAGTAAAGAATGAGAAAGTACATCCTGCTAAAAATAAGTTAGTGGGGATATTTCATAAGAAACATAGCATTATCAAAACTAGAATGAGATATTGTCATGGGTAGAATTGTGTCCCCAAAGAGATGCTGAAGTCCAAGCCCCCAAAGAGATGATGAAGTCCAAGCCCCCCAACAGACTTATTTATAAATAGGCTTTTTAAAGATGATGAATTTATGATGAAGTTATTAGGACAGCCCTAACCGAGTATGACTGGTGTTGTTATAAAAAAGAGGACATTTGTGCACAGAGACAGACCATGCAGAAGGAAGACACACACGTGTGGAGAATGTCATGGGAAGATGAAGGCGTATATCAGGGTGATTCTTCTATAAGTCAAGGAATACCAAAGACTGCCAGCAAACCACCAGAAGCCATGAGAGAGGCATAAACAGATTGTCCCTCAAAACCCTCAAAAGGAACCAAACTTGCCTGTTACACCTTGATCTTGAACATCTAGCTTTTAGACTGAGACAAGAAAATTTCTGTTTAAGCTAGCCAGTTTGTGGTATTTTGTTACAGTAGCCTTAGTAAACCAATACAGATTTATTCAGGAAATAAGGAAATCTCAGTAAAAGATAAGTATAACAGAATCCAATAGAGAAAATAAATATAACCATTTTAACCAAAATACTGAGACAAAGAAAAAAATGTTACTGATCCCAGACCAACAATTCCACTTAGTAGCTTATCACCCACATCTGGAAAAGCAAGCACTCTCCAGCCCCAGACATTATTATTCTCTTTCCAAATGTTCAGAGTCCATGCTTGCTCATCTATTTCTATTCCTCCAAGTGAACTTTAGGAGCCTTTTGTTAAGCTTATTTTAAGATAATATATAAAATGGTTCAGGTCAATTTTTAAATGACACTGAAGATTCAAAAATGTCTTATTCATGATATTCCTACGTATTTTATAAAATTTGTTGTTAATGTGAACTTGATCACGTTTCTCATATTTATATTGTCACTTGCTAGTACAAAAGAAACCTCTACTGCTATGTGTAATGGTCAACTTTAGGCCCTGGAATACAATGCTCAGGTACAAACTCATACTTTTCCACTTGCTGTGAATGTGACTAAATAGGTTCTGGTACCGACTCCAATAGGAGCTGGAGGTTCCCCACACCATAAAGCTATTCTCTGGGACACCAGCCAGGTGTCCTACAATTCAACTTAATTCTGATAGTTTCTACTTGGAGATTGCATAAGATTCCACAGGTTAAAGATTCAGTCCTATAAGACTGCCCCCCACATACACTTCAGACTCCAGTTGCAAGTCCAGATTGTTACCTGTGCTCCTGACTGGCTGGCTACACTACAAACTTAGGTTCCAATGATTCCTTCCAACTCAGAATGCTAGTCCTAAGTCCAGGTTGTTAACTATACTTCTGCCAACTAGCTAGGTTCCATTATCTCCCTCCTCCGGTTCAATTAATTTGCTAGAGTGACTCACAGAACTCAGAGAAACTGGGGTGCCCTGGCTGACTCAGTCAGTGGAGCATATGACTCTTGATCTCTGGGTTGTGAGTTCAAGCCTCATGTTGGGGGAAGATTACTTAAAAAATAAAATTAAAAAAAGCTCAGAGAAACATTTTACTTACTAGATTGCTGGTTTATTATAAAATGATGTAACTCAGGAACAGCCAGATGGAAGAGATGCATAGGGCAAGGTATGGAGAAAGGGCATGGAGATTCCATGCTTTCTCCCAGCTGGCCACTCTCCCCAAATCTCTGTATGTTCACCAACCCAGAAGCTCTCCAAACTCTGTATTTTAGGATTTTTATGGAGGCTTTGTTACACAGGCATGGTTGATTAACTGATTGGCCATTGGCAACTGATTCGATTTCCAGCCCCTCAGTGGACTGAACGTTCCAACTTTCTAATCATGTAGTTGGATCTCTTGGCAACCAGCTCCCAACCATAGGTGCAATCCAAAAGTTACCTCATTAACATAACAAAAGACACTTGTATCATTCTCATCACTTAGGAAATTCCAAGGGTTTTAGGAGCACTGTGCCAGAAACCGGGATGAAGACCAAATATATCTTTCTTAAGTTCAATATCACAGTGACCCCAGCCACTAAACTTCTTCAAAGCTGTTTTCTCTTCTGTAAAATGAGGATAATAGTCATACTTACAATATAAGGATTACAAGAATTCAATGAAATAATGGGTGTAAAACGCTTAATTAGCAAATGCTTTGAATATAGTAAGACCTCAGTGAGTATTAAATATCTTTGGTGCTGTCATTAGTATTCATGATTAATTTCCTAATGAGACGTTGAAAAAAATGATGTCATGGTTGTCTGTCCTAAGAAAAGACAAATGCTCCCCAAAAAACTAAAAATCACTTTAAAACAGTATCATTCAAAATTTAAAAGGCTACAATTTTTTCTCTGATTGTTATGTTTTCCCCTAGTATATTTAAGTCATTTACAAACAAAATGAAGTTGAATAATAGTGTTATACATAGAGACGTCCAGAGAAGATGGCAGAGTAGGACCCTCAGCTCACCTCTTCCCACAGATACAACTAGATAACAGCCACATCAGTGTAAGTAACCCAGAAAATGACCCAAAGACTGCCAAAACAGACTCCCCACAGCTAAATATCGAGAAGAGGATAGGAAGGATGAAGATGCAGGTGAAGAAGACAGACCTGTGACTGTCAGCAGGAGAGATGGACACTGCAGATGCCAAGAGGGGAGAAAAGCAGATCCTCATACCAGGCACCCCAAGTGTGGGAAACTTGCATGGGGAAGACAAATCCCTGTGACATTTGGCTTTGAAAACCAGAGAGGCAAAATTTTGTGAGATCTTAAAATCAGCTGGGCTTAAAACCTGGAACTTTAAAGATCAGTGGGCTCCTGGGAGAGTTGGAAGGGCAAGAGGAAACTGGGTCCCCACTCTTAAAAAGCCCAACAAACAGTGGAGATACACTGTAGAAGTTTGAAAAAAACCTGGGATATATGGGAGTAATATTTCTTTACTAATTTCAGAGCACATGCTGGAGGGGAAGGAATTGTTAAGAGACTCCTCCAGGAACAAAGGAGTTGGCAGGCACAATTTCCCTCCCAGGCCCCCCAGCCTAGACACACAGACACCTGTCAGAACCAGTGTGGTGTCCACACTCACCACCTAAATTGTTAACAGCACACCCTACCCCCATGTTCTGCTGCAGGAACACCCTTCCCAGCCAGGCCTCATCTCCAGGACCCCTCCCAAGGCAGACAAACCTTGTTAACACCAAACCCCACCCCCTCCAACCTGCCTGCCTTGGTCCCCAGCTTCCCCAGTGGAAGGTCCCCTTCCTGCCAGCTGAAAACTTGCTAGCACCATGCACTCTGCCCCCACATTCCCCCACAGTTCAGTGCCACTGCATCTCTGACAATTACCTGGTCTGACTCAACTTAAGCCCAGGGCAGCCCCAGACTGGCCCACTAACAACACAGGGGCCAATACCTGCCCACAATAGGCAAACAGGCATTGCAGGTTGAACTGAAGGCAAAAGCGGCTCAGCTACAATTGTAGAGCACACGAAACACACATAGAAATAGACACAGAAAGTTAGTCAAATGAAAGGGTAGGGGAATATGTCCTAAATGAAAGAAAAGGACAAAATCACAGCAAGGAACCTAAATGAAACAGAGATAAATAATATGCCTGATGGAGAATTTAAAGTGATGGTTGTGAAAATACCCACCAGACTTGAGAAAAGAGTGGAGGACCTCAGTAAGACCTTCAACAAAGATATAGTAAACATAAAAAAAGAACCAATCAGAGATGAAGAACTCAATAACTGAAATTAAAAATACACTAAATGGAATAAATAGTAGACTAAAGGAAGCAGAAGAATGGATCAGTAACCTAGAGGACAGAGTGATGGAAAACAATCAAGCTGAATAGGAAAGAGAAAAAATAATTGTAAAAAATGAAAAGAGACTTAGGAGTTCAATGACACTATCAAGCATAATAACATCCCATTAGAAGGATCCCAGAAATACAAGAGAGAAAAGGGGGCAGAAAACTTATTTGGAGAATAATAGCTGAATGCTTCCCTAAATCTGGGAAAGGAAACAGAAATCCAGATCCAGGAGGCACAGAGAGCCCCCAACAAAATCAACCCAAGGAGGTCCACACCAAGACACATAGTAATTAAAATGGCACCAAAATAAAATCAACCACCAAAAAAAAAAAAAAAAAAAATCTGGAAAGAACATAAGTACAAGGAGATTAAAGGAGGTTAAATACCGTGCTACTATATAGTGAATGGGTCACCAAAGAAATCAAAGAGGAAATCAAAAAAATACATGGAGACAAATGAAAATGAAAACACAATGGTCCAAAATCTTTGGGATACAGAAAAACCTATTCTAATTAGAAGTTTCCAGCAATACAGGCCTTCTTCAAGAAGCAAGAAAAATCTCAAACAACCTACCCTTACACCTAAAGGACCTAGAAAAAGAAGAACAAACAAAACCCCAAACCAGTAGAAGGAAGGAAATAATAAAAATTAAAGTGGAAATTAAAAAATAGAAACTTAAAAAATCATAGAACAAATCAATGAAACCAAGAGCTGGTTCTTGGATCAACAAAACTGACAAACCTTTAACCAGACTCATAAAGGGTGTTGGGGGGGGGTTGTAGAGAGAGAAGACTCAAATAAACAAAATCAGAAATGAAAGAGAACAAATAACCAACACCACAGAAATACAAAGGACCATAAGAGAAAACATATGTCAACAAACTGGACAACTTAGAAGAAATGGATAATTCCTAGACACATTTAACCTCCCCAACCTGAATCAGAAAGAAACAGAAAATTTGAAAAGACCAATAACCAGCAAAGAAATTGAATCAGTAATCAAAACACACCCAACAAACAAAAGTCCAGGACTAGGTGACTTCACAGGGGAATTCTACCAAACATTTAAAGAGGAGTTAATATCTATTCTTCTCAAACTATTCCAAAAAACAGAAAAGGAAGGAAAGCTCCCAAATTCATTCTATGAGGTCAGCATTACCCTGATACCAAAACCAGATAAAGACACTAGAAAAAAAAGAACTACAGGCCAGTATCTCTGAGAACATAGATGCAAAAATCCTCAACATAAAAGAAGCAAACCAAATCCAACAATATGTTAAAAAAAATCACTCACCACAATCAAGGGGGATTTATTCCTGAGATGCAAGGGTGGGTCGATATTTGTAAATCAATCATTGTGATACATCACACCAACAAGAGAAAGGATAAAAACCATATGGTCATTTCAATAGATGCAGAAAAAGCATTTGACAAAGTACAACATCCATTCATGATGAAAGCCCCCAACAAAGTAGGTGAAGAAGAAACACACCTCAACATAATAAAGGCCATACATAACAAACCCATAGCTAACATCATACTCAATGGTGAAAACTGAGAGCTTTTTCCCTAAGATCAGGAATAAGACAACAATGTTAACATTCACCACTTTTATTCAACATAGTACTAGAAGTCCTGGCTGCAGCACTCAGACAAGAAAAAGAAATCAAAGGCATCCAAATTGGCAAGGAAGAAGTAAAACTTTCATTATTTGCAGATGACATGATTCTATTATATAGAAACCCTAAAGACTCCACCAAAAAACTACTAAAACTGATAAATGAATTCAGTAAGTTCGCAAAATACAAAAGCAATGTACAGAAATCCATTGCATTCCTATATGCTAATAATGAAGTAGCAGAAAGAATTTAAGAAAACAATCCCATTTACAATTGCATCAAAAATAATAAAATACCTAAGAATAAACTTAACCAAGGAGATGAAAGACCTGTTACTCTGAAAACTATAAAACACTGATGAATGAAATTGAAGAGGATATGAAAATATGGAAAGATATACTATGCTCATGGATTGGAAGAACAAATATTGTTAAAATGTCCATACTACCCAAAGCAATCTACAGATTTAATACAATCAACAGCATTTTTCACACAACTAGAACAAATAATCCTCAAATTTGTATGGGACCACAAAAGACTCCAAATTGCCAAAGCAATCTTGAAAAAGAAGAACAAAACTAGAGGTATCACAATACCAGATTTCAAGATATACAGCAAAGCTCTAGTAGTCAAAACAGTATGGTACTGGCACAAGAACAGACATGTAGATCAAAGGAACAGAACAGAGAGCCCAGCAATAGATTTCCTTCAACAAAGGAGGCAAGAATACGCAATTGGAAAAATAACAGTCTCTTAAACAAAAGGTGTTGGGAAAACTGAATGAAACTGTACCATTTTCTTACACCATATACAAAAAATAAACTCAAAATGGATCAAGGACCTAAATGTGAGGGCAGAAACCATAAAAGTCCTAGGAGAGAGCATAGGCAGTGCTTTGACATTGACCGTAGCAACATTTTTCTAGACATGTCTCTGGAGGCAAGAGAAGTAAAAGCAAAAATAAACTATTGGTACTACATCAAAATAAAAATCTTCTGCACAAAGCAAAGGAAACAATCAACAAAACTGAAACAAAACATGCCGAATGGGAGAAGATATTTGCAAATGCCATATCCGATAAGGGTTAGCATCCAAAAATATGAAGAACTTATGCAACTCAACCCCCAAAACAAATAATCCAATGTAAAAATAGACAGGAGACCTGAATAGAGATTTCTCCAAAGAAGACATACAGATAGCCAACAGACACATGAAAAGATGCTCAACATCAATCATCATCAGGGAAATGCAAATCAAAACCACAATGAGGTATCACCTCATACCCATCAGAATGACTAAAATCAAAAACACAAGAAACAATAAGGATTGGTGAGGATGTGGAGAAAATGGAACACTTATGCACTGTTGATAGGACTGCAGCCACCATGGAAAAGAGTACGGAGGTTCACAAAAAAATTTAAAATAAAATTACCATATGATACAGTAATTCCACTATTTGGGTATTCACCCAAGGAATATGAGAACACTAATTTAAAAAGATATATGCACTCTTATGTTTATTGCAGCATTATTTACATTAGTAAAGATATGGAAGCAACCCAAGTATCCATCCATAGATGGATGTGTAAAAAAGATGTGATACACACACTCACAGGTGCATATACACTGGAATATTACACAGCCATAAAAAGGAATGAAATCTTGCCACCTGCAACAGCATGGATGGATCTAGAGGGTATAATGCTGAGTGAAATAAGTCAGTCAGAGAAAGACAAATATCATATGGTTTCACTCACATGCTGAATTTAAGAAATAAAACAAATGAAGAAAAAAAATAGACAAACCATGGAACAGACTCTTAACTATAGAGAACAAACTGATAGTTACCAGAGGGGAGGTAGGTGGAAGGATGGATGAAATAGGTAAAGGGGATTAAGAGTACACTTATCACAAATGGCACTGGGTGATGTATGGAATTGTTATGTCACTATATTGTACACCGGAAACTAGTATAACACTGTATGTTAACTATACTGGAATTAACATTTTAAAAAAAGATGGCATCATGCATATTTTTTAAAAGGGTAGATAATGGCTGAGTAGGACCTTCCCAAAATATTTTAACTTAAAAAGTTGCCTATATCTTCTCAGCAGATTACCTTAACTGAATACAAGCTATAATAATTCAAAAGATAAACTATTTTAGTCCATTAATGTACTCCCTTTCTAGTTGACAATTACTTTCTTCAAGCAAAGAAGATATAAGACAGCATTATCTGATGTGCAAAGTATTTCAGTAATCATAGCCTCCCTAATTAAGAAAAATTTTTTCTCAAATCTGAATAGGATACAAGATACAGTGAAATCAAATATGTGATTTAACAAAACATACGTAATCTACAATTCAGTCCTAATATGGCTTATTTAAAATTGTTTCTATATGCTAGGGATGTGATTGACTTAAGTTACTCATAAATATATGGTAGTATCTTGAAAGGCATTTCTGCCAGTATCTGTGCAAAGTCCTCACTCTTCCAAGGTTTGAGAATATGCAATACATGTGAAATGGAAACTCTCTAGGCGCATAGTTGCTAATGTGCATAACAAACACGTTTACCCTGAGAGTTTTTATTTGGCAGTATGTGAAATCTGATTTTGCTTACAGCTCCATGTTAAAGAAATGTATGTGTAGTCTAAGATGTATCTCTCTTTTGAAGAAAAGAATTACTCATAACAATAGCAGTTAATACTAATGCCTAGTTTTCTACATTTATAGTGCCAAAAACCAGGAAATGATGTTTATACTACTAAACTTGAATGCTTTACAAAATACTTTCTGCTGCAGTTTCCTATACGTGAATTTTCAGTTTAAAATGATTCCTTTTACGAATACACTAGAAGACACACTTGCTTAACTGAACGGAAGAATTTAACACACTTTCAAAGGTATCTAATCTATACTGACGAAATAAGTCTGACTCAAAAGACTTGATACTCATCTGTCAGTATCCTAGACAAAATGAAAATGACAAGTAGTAAGATCCCCATTTATTAGATTAAGAAACTGAGGTCCAGAGAGATTTTTGCCCAAGATTAAACAGTGAGTTAGTGGCAGAGTGGGAAATTAAAACTGAAATCATTGCACTCCATTTTCTCCCTTGATAGCCTATTCATCTACATTTTAAAATAGACCACAGACAATTGAGATACAGAAGCAATAAAGAACCTAGAAATCTGTCCGTCATTTATCATTGAAAGTTTACTCTTTTTAAAAAAAAAAGTAGTCTAATGTTTTTCAGAGTCATAAGAATGACTAAACTTTAATAAAGAGTAAGAAGAAAAGAACACTTTTAATTAAACTTGTGCAGGAGTTATATAACACCCAGTGAAAAGGAGTTATTTTTGCAGCTTATAGGTCTCATCAGTTACAAACTAGGTTTAATTTGAACTTTCTGCATGCGAACGTTAGCTTTTTCAAAGAACTATGTGTTTTTCATGATAAAAAACTGTCTGTTGGTGGAAAATATAAGTCACAATACTGACATTCATATTCTCATGTGAATAATATAATAAATAAATCATCCTTATTTCCTATATTTTATTAAGCAGCATGGAAGTAGTTTATTATTCTTAAGTAAACAAAAAATTATCAAGTTTCACATCAGATCATTCCAGAAATTGGAAACTGACCCAAGTGCAATGGTTTCCTAATAAGAATGAGATATTCTTCTCTTGAAAATTCAATTTCATGATCTAATGTTTAGGAGATTCTCCTAAACCGCTGTGCAAAGATTTTTCTAACACTGGCCCTCTGTATTACTTGGAGTTTAATTTTTCTATTAATTTGGAAACACCTCAAGCTTAGACTAATAAAAATATTTCTATGACATACATTAAGTATGTAATACTTCAGTGTGCACAACCTGGAGAAAGGTAGAGTGAGGGATACCCTATTCAATCCCCGCCCCTTCACATGACAAGCTCTGCTTGCATTTTTCTGTCTATACTGGGGATCCACATAAGATTTAAATTTTTTAAATTGGGTTCTGCAGACTTAAAATAATTGAAAAGTTGTCCATATTTCCACAAGGGAAAAAATAATGAACTAGGGATGATTTAGAATAAAACACTGATATTTCAATAATTCACTTATCCAATGAATATTTATTAAGCATCTACTACTTTTCAGTCATTGAGAAACCATATATCATTAACAAGATAAAATTCCTGACTTCATGAAACTTCCAACTGAGTAACTAGACACCGTCATATAAATGGCAAAATATGTAACACAATGGCATACAAGTGCTGTGAGAAAAATAAAAAAGGACAAGGAGATGAGTTCTAATGAGTAGTTACTTTTGGTAACTTCACCAGAGAATGTTTGTCTGTGTCTCCATAGGAGGCAGCATTTGAACATATTTCCAAAATACATCTCTAGTGAAAAGCATTTTGGACTGGGGGAATATAAATTTAAGTTTCTGAGGGGGGAAACGAGAGTGGCATATTCAAGTAAGCATATAAAGTCAGATTATTAGAGAGGAGTGAACACAAAGTCAAGGGTGGGTTCTGTCAGAAGGGTAACCGGAGGTCAGATCGTGGAAGGCCTCCCATGCTGGCATGAAAACTTGTTCTAAATTTGATGGGAAACCACACAGGGAGAGACTGCTGTAAAGCCATTTACATTTCTAAAACCTCACTCTTGATTGTTGCTTGGACAATAGAATTGGGTGGTAGGGAAAGTTGCAAGAGAATAATTTGGAGGCTGTGTCAGTAATCCAGGAGGAAGAAGATGGTGATATGGAATAGAGAGTAGCCGGAGAATTAGTGAGGACTGGGAAAATACAGGATACACTTTGAAGTCAGAAGCCTATAGGACTTGCCAATGGATCGCATAAAGGGTGTGCAGGAGAGAAGAATCAAAGCTGACTGGCTGACATTTTACCTAAACCTTCTGGTGTTTTGGGCTGCTTTTACTAAAATAAAGATGGAAGAAGGAGCAAGCTTGGTGGGGAAAACAAGACTTCTGAGTTTGGGTGTTTACATTTGTCTATTTGGCATCTGAAATGTCAATAAGATGGAACTCACAAAATATCAGAGGTGAAGATACAAATGTGTGAGTCATCAGCAAACATAAGTCTCCAAAGCCATGGACTAGATGCAATCAATAGGGAGACACCAAACAGAGAAAAAAGAGAGAGCAAAGATTCCATTCTTGGATGAGCAACTATTTAGACATGGAGAAAATGAGAATCCAAGGAAGGAGTCTGAGAAATCCTAGCCAATGAACTAGGAAGAACCTAGGGTAACATTCTAGAAGCTAAGAAAAGAAACTTTTGAATGAGTGCTAGATCAACACTGTCAAATTCTACTGAGGGGTCAAGTAAAACTAAGTCTTTCATCTGACCATTAAATAGAAGCCTTAGACCTTAGAGGTATTAGGGACACTCAAAGCCCAATTAGAGTACGCTCAAAGGACAAGGGGAGGTAAGGAATAGAGACTGTATGGAAAATACTCTGAAGAGTTTTGCTATAAAGGAACAGAGAAAATCATAGCTAGAGGAAATCAGTGTCAGGGAATATTGTTTGTTTGCTTGCTTGCTTAAGGCAGAGTATATTGAAACCTATTTGTTTAAGGATAATCTAGCTGGGAGGGGAGGATTTGATGATGTAAATTTGAGAGGGTAATTTTATTCTTTGTAAAGATTTATTTGTTTAATTTAGAGAGAGAGAGAAGCATGAGCAGAGGAAAGGGGGAGGGGCAGAGGGAGAGGGAAAGAGAGAATCCTCAAGCAGACTCCCTGCTGAGCATGGAAGCTGATGCAGGGCTCAATCCCAGGACCCCAAGATCATAACCTCAGCCAAAATCAAGAGCCGGCCACTTAACAGACTGAGCCAGCCAGGTGCCCTGAGTGGGTAATTTTAAGAGCAACATCTTAAAGCAGGTTTCAGATTGAGGACATTTGTGGAAGAGCTGGTTTCATATAGGTTTGTAGAAAAGTCCATCATACCAGGAGGGAAGGCAAGGCATATGGGTATGGATGCAGAAGAATGAAGAAGGAAATTCACTTCTGAATACTTCTTCTTTTATTGTTTTTTTAATGAAGTGAACATACAGACCATGGGCTCAAACTGAGGAGGGGAGGGGTGTGCTGGAGATCTGAGGAGAGGGAAAATGTGGGATAATTGTCCTGGAGAGGGGGAGAGCAAAACGACAACAGAAATGTAGTATGATTGCTGCACAGCTTGAGGACCCACTTAACTCCGTGGTCATAAATTTAAAGTGAATGCCATGATCCAGGCAATGCAGGCACCGGACAGACATAAAGCAGGGCTGTGGAGGTTTTGGAGAAGAGAGAATGATGGAGAGAGGGGCAAAGGAGATGAAGATAGCAGCAAGGGAAAGACTGAGCAGTTACAGTGATGCCTCAGAGCATCTAACCTGGGTGAAATGGGATCTAGGAGATGAGAGGATGAATGGCTGT
Organism: Zalophus californianus; assembly: GCF_009762305.2. Classification (NCBI taxonomy): domain Eukaryota; kingdom Metazoa; phylum Chordata; class Mammalia; order Carnivora; family Otariidae; genus Zalophus; species Zalophus californianus. Next base: position 44,672,395 of record NC_045603.1, read on the forward strand.
GAAAATGTGTAGAATTAATGGGTTGGGGATCCCAGGGAGGAGGAAGGTGACATATCGTTGGAGCAGAAGCAGAAGAACAAGGCTGGGAAGGTAGGATGCTGCAAACGAGGACTGGAATGCTTGAAATGATGGCATTTCCAGGTGGTACAGGCATTGGAAAAGACAACGTCCAGGGTATGACCACGGACTGGGTGAAGACAATGAAAAAGACTTTTGTATTAGGCAACTGGACTTAAATTTCAGATCTGGAGGTCTAATAAGAGATATGATTTTTACTAACACGATGCTTCTTCTCAAAGTCCTAAATTTACTAAGCCTCATGCCTAGACCACTGCAGCTGTGTCAGAACTTGGGCCACAGGAAGGTGGCCCACTGCAATAGTTAAGCCTGAGAAGAGCAGGGGGAACAAGGCAAGGGTGGGGAATGGAAGTACATAACAAACAGTCAATCTCAGAGAATACATAACATGTTTCAGAATCTGTCACATTTTTAAACCTAGCAAATAATAAAATTGAGGATCTGTTCCGACAGTGTCAGATTTTGTATATCTGTTGTCAAACATATCAGTCACTGAAGATATGAGATGAAAAAAACTACAAATAAATGATCACAAAGAAGAAAATACGCTGGTCCTCATTCTTAGATGGCAGTTGATTTATTTTGATAGATACAATGCTGTGTTATAGTTGATATACTTTTTTTTTGTACTGAGCCTAGAGAGTGAATCATAGAATGCTGAGATCAGATGGGAAATGTGTCACAAGTATCACAAAGACGTTAGTACACATTTCATTAAAGTATTGAGCTTACTATTAATAAGTCCCTTTTGTCTTCAAAAATATAGCAGAATCAAAAAAATATAGCAGAATCTAGATGAATATATCAATACAATTCTCATGCATTTGCTTTTTTCAGTGCTTCCCTGGGAGAGAATGAATGGGTTGGAATTGCAATTAGTAATTCACCTGACTCACACCAACATGCTCAGGTATCCATTACCCATTAGTGCACTCAGGGTGGTAAAAGGATAAGAAATACTAGTTTAGGCAATTAATTGCTTAGACTTGGAACTGTTCAGATGAACTATTTTCAGGCCTACCTTAATGTACTTACTTTAAATTTGTTAACAGTCACCAGTGTCTAATAAAATCAGGGCAAGGCAACACTTTCTGAGCTCTCCAATTCTAACCACTGAGAAACTTGACTAACACCCCAGGTAACAGGTAGATTCTGAAGATGCCACTTTCGACAGGATTTACAGGAGCTCCACGGAGCAGTGTGTATTTATGACATGAATTTTATTCCTCTCATCTCCCAAAACAGCTCTTACTTTCCTTAGGTACAAACTGCCTAAGAAAAAAACTGTACAAAGAAGAAAGTCATAATTAGTTCTGATTATTGGCCTTCCTTAATAGACTATCAAGACTATTCAATTCCACACCACCATAATCCCAGGCATCCAGGACATCTCTCATCATCTTGAGTCTTTGCCACATTTCTACGTGTGCATTCCCTAATCTTTAAATCCACATCTGCTCCAAACTCTTCCATTCTACCCTTTGGAACTCCCTATAGGTAATTAGCAAGTTCTACATTCTTAACTTTTTTTCTGAATCTTTTCTTTATTTTTTAGCCCGAACCAAAACTTGCCTGTATTTTAAAGGGCACCTATTCACCCGTGGTTCTCTCAAGTGGGTGTGAGTTTTCTTTCACACCCCACAACACACAAGCCTGGAGATGTCATCCTTGTTGAAAGCTCCTTACATGTTAAGTAGCTTCTCTACCACCTTTCTAAAATCCCAGCTAACTTGAGTTGATGCAAGTGAATTATGCTGCCCCCTTCCTCATCTTGACTGAATTTATCTGGTATTGCCTTCTAGGTATGCATTTCATTAAACAATGTCTCACTGATGAGCCTGAAACACTGACTTTCTTTCTACCACTCTTCTGCCATCTCTGTTGGTTGTTTCAGTGTCCATATTGATGATCGCTCAAAACCTTTGAGAGACTTTGATCTCCTGAGTTCTAGTGATCTTTTCCATTGACCCACCCAGCCCATGGTCGTACCCTGGACGTTGTCTTTCCCAATGCCTGTACCACCTGGAAATGCCATCATTTCAAGCATTCCAGTCCTCGTTTGCAGCATCCTACCTTCCCAGCCTTGTTCTTCTGCTTCTGCTCCAACGATATGTCACCTTCCTCCTCCCTGGGATCCCCAACCCATTAATTCTACACATTTTCACAGCCATTCATCCTCTCATCTCCTAGATCCCATTTCACCCGGGATAGAAGCTATGAGGCATCACTGTAACTGCTCAGTCTTTCCCTTGCTGCTATCTTCATCTCCTTTGCCCCTCTCTCCATCATTCTCTCTTCTCCAAAACCTCCACAGCCCTGCTTTATGTCTGTCCTGTGCCTGCACTGCCTGGATCATGGCATTCACTTTAAATTTATGACCACAGAGTTAAGTGGGCTTTTATGCTGTGCAGCAATCATACTACATTTCTGTTGTCATTTTGCTCTCCCCCTCTCCAGGACAATTATCCCACATCTTCCCTCCCCTCAAGTCTTCAGGACTCCCCTCCCCTCCTCAATCTCAACCATTTCTCTCTATTATCTCCCTTCTTAATTTGGAACATTATTAGAGGTCTAGAGAAAAATGGGCATGTTAATCCTGACTAAAAAAGTCAAAGTTCTCAAATGCTATTCATTTTAAGTGTGAATGGAAAATAAATTATATTAGGGTATTCAGGATAATAGTCTCTGTGTGAATATGTAATATGGGATATGAATATGTAATATATAAAATGCAAATATGTAATTAGGTATATAAATTAATTGTATACAAACACATATAGTTTAAAATTTATATATTAATAAATTGATAAATAGTATATAAATACATTAATAATTATTAATACAAATGTAAATTCTATTAATGTGTATATTCTGCATGTACTTATGAGCAAATGGATGCCTTTAAGAAGAACAAAGTGTACTAATTATTTTGAATGTACTGACTCAGTTTGATTCTTAAACATTTATAAAAATGTAGAAAAAATAAATTCCTAATAAGTAAGGTCTCTTGGTTTGAGGGATCTGTAATTTTTATATTGTTGAACTGAAGAGGTTATTTAGTAAGGCAGGGCTCAGCAGACTATAGCCTATGGACCAAATCTGGCCAACCGTCTGTTTCTGTAAATGAAATTTTATTGGAACATAGCCACATTCATTCATTTATATGTTGTCTATGGCTTCTTACTATTATGGCAGAGTTGAAAAGTTGCTACTAAGATGGTATGATTCACAAAGCTCAAAATGTTTTCTTTCTGACCCTCTACAAAGAAAGTTTGCTGAACACTATGATATTGATTATGGAGACTTCTTTAAAAGATTAAAATTCTTTCTAATCACAGGTATTTTTTCAGTACAGATGAGAGGGCAGGGTGAGGCAAAGTAACAGATATTTAAGAAAGTAAATCAATAATTTCTTCTTAAATGATCAAAGTAATTCAGGCAAAATAGAATTGTTATTGGAAGACCTGAATAATTCAAATGGGTGCTAGGATCTTTATTTTAGCCATGTCTTCATTGGCATCCTACCACAAACCTAAGCAAACAGTACTGAAAATTACATATAGGATTATTAGTCAGCTTGTGCTGCCACAACAAAATACCACAGACTGGGTGGTTTTAACGACAGAAATTAATTTTATCATAGTTCTGGAAGCTAGAAATCCAAAGTCATGTTGCCAGTCTGGTTAGGTTCTTCTGGTGGAAGCTCTCTTTCTAGATTATAGACAGCCATCATGATCTCACATGAAAAATAGAGACAGAGAGATCTCTCCTTTCCCTTTCTTATAAAGTCCTAATTCTATCAGATTAGGACTATTTTTATGACCTCCAAATTACCTCTTAATTACCTCAATCTCCAAGGATCATCACATTAAGTGTTAGAGCTTCAACATATGAATTTGAAAGAGATACAATTCAGTTCATACTGATAGGTTTAAGAAATTATGATTTTGGGTATACCCAAATTTCTGATACAGACATGAAATGTTGGTTTTGTCCACTAGAGAAATTTAGCCCATCAAGTTTCACACTGTGTACCAGCTGACTTTACTAATATTAATAAAAATTGACAGGCATCAATGTACTTAAGAAGCTAAATGATCCTAAACATTATCAACCTACCAATTATTTTACAGCTTAGTGAATGTTTTTCAGTCTGTAAAATAAAAAGAAATGCTAAACAATTTAAAAGCTTAAAAACATATTATTCTATACCGCTGAAGACACACTCTAGGTCATTCATGAGTTATTTCCCATACAAAGAAAGAATCCATAAAGAAAAAAAAATAAAGCCAATAAAGAATAAATCTAAGTTACAAACCATTAAAATTCCTCCAACTGAAAAAATGGCATATGGGACTCACCCTCTCTTTTAAAATTACCCTTTAAAAAGTTTCAGAAATGCCCTAAAGGTTTCATTTACAACTACCATATTGGATTCGCTCTGTTTGTATATTGCAACCTCCCTTACAGGCTAAGGTTTGTTTTACACTTAAGTCTGTTTTACATTTCAAAGTCCATAAGCATCAAAATTCTCACAGACAGTAATGAAAGATTTTAACGCTAAAAGGTGGACAGTAGCACATTTTCCATCTGAAATCTCCAAAAGTTTCCATCTCAGTCCTGGATCCCCCAATGTCATAGTGAATAGAGTCACAATTTTTAACTTGAAAAAAATAGCTGATTTTGTAACAATAATTCAATCTCAAAATAATAACATCATCTGTATATTAACTAGAATTTTTTTCAAAGGTTCTATTTTCTTGTAAAAATCTGTCAATATCCATCCAAGTTGAATTTTATATGGTTTGATGGATTTGATGAGGACCCTTCTCTTACATTAAACAACAGAGTAAACAAAGTACACCCTCCTCAGCTTACAACAGCACATCTGCTTTCCATCCTATGAAATTCTAAGTAGATATTCCTTGGTTTACAGCAAGGATTTTTATTACCCTCCATTATCTGATAAGATCAAAAGACCTTAACGCCAAAGGTAAATATGTCCTGATCAGGATTACCACTTAAAGTTCCTAACCCTTCAAATGATAATCAATTAGCAAGTAATCACTGAATATCTTTACAATGGAAACATTTGAAAAGTTCTGAATTAGGTAAAGAACATTGTCACAAATACACTGGAACAAAGAAAAGAAAAAAATGTATTTTGACTACTTCTCTCTTATAGAGCATCTTGCCTTAATTGACTTTTGGATGCTTAACCTTAATTTACATAACTATCCCTCAGTCTCAGTTTCTTGAAATGAAGCTATTCTGAAAACCTTCTGATCTCAATATAAGCTATTTTAGCTCTCAAGTTTATGGGAACAGTCACCTTTCTTTTAAAACCGCCTGATTGTCAGTGCTTCTGTCAGCAGTAATCCCTTGCCTAGACTTTAATGAAATGTTCCTCCCTTTCTCTAGGGCTTTGGATTGCTATTTGGCTATAATTAACTCCAGACTGACCAGTGAAGCCAGTGAGGGAAGCAACTCACTCCCAGAAAAGGATTATTACAGCCATTATTTTGTTCTAAATACAGCTGCTCTGTCTAGAAAAATACAAATTATTTATCTTGCTATGTTAATTTTCAAATAACCAAGAAAGAGAGAAAGAAGCCTAGAAAGATTGCTCCCTTTCACTGTAGCTACATAGGAAAGTAAGCCACAGGGGAGAAAATGAAAGCTCATAGTTTTTCAAGCTTGTCATAATCTTCTAAACTCTAGTTGAGAGGAACTGACATCAAACCTTCATTTGAAGTCCTATTGTAATGTAGTAAATCCTGTTGAATCTCCTTTCAAAATATATCAAAATCTGCTCACTTCTCACCATCTCCACTGTCACCACTCTGGTCCAATACAACATTATTTCTCAGATTAATGCAGTGGCTTCTCTCGGCTTTGGCCTTGCCCCCCATCCCGCTCTTCCCCCAACAGTCTGTTCTACATGAGGCAACCAATGTGATCTTGCATTTACAAAAAAAAAAATAAATAAAAGAATTTCCTTAGAAGGTTATAAGGTATATTCGCATTATTTCTTTGTTTATGTTACTGAAAAAAAATCATATTTTATTTGATTCACAAAGCAGCCAAAGCTTGGTCTTCTCTCCAATGTAGTGAAGATAGTTAAAACAGGAAAAAATTCTCAATTGATTGTTCACTCAACAAGAATTTATTAAGTGCCGACGTTGGGCCAAGCGTTGTTCTAGGCCAAGAGAATGGAGCAGTGAACAGACAAAAATGTCTGCTCTCATAGAGCTCACACTTGGTTTTTTTTTTTTCCTACCTAAGCATATTTTAATTACATGTTGAATTATAATTTTTTAATGGGTTATTCTTCTAAAAAAGAACATCATAAAGGATTTTCCTACCATAATGTACTTTTGAGACATATACTGGTTCAGGTGAAACAACGGGCTCTGCAGGGATAGGAGGAGGCCCTGCTGTTTCTAACATTCTTGGTTCAGGTTCATCCAATTGTAGAAGCTCATGGAGAGCTAATTTCGCTGCATTGGATCTAGACTCCTTTTTATTTTGTCCCAGTCCAGTCTTATATTGAATACCATCCACCACAGCACAAAAAGCAAAATATGGTCTCATAACATTACCTGTTGTTACGGTTTCCTTAAGGTCAAGGTGAACCCGCTGCATTTGTGCAAACTGGTGCAAAGCTGACACAGGATTTATCTCTCCACGTTTATATTTCATTATGAATTCCTTAGGTATTTTTTTTGGAGGAAGGACAGGGTTTGAAACAGATGAAAGACCTCTGGAAAGCAATGGTTCTGGAAAATTACCCGTCACCTGCGTCACCTTGGAAGCCATATTCGACAGGCTGTAACTTTCTGAAGAATATCCTGTGGGTGTAGTTACCGTCTGGGTTGATGGCTGAACTGGCAAGTTCTTTTTCAGCATTTGAGCAAAGCTAGGGACCCGGGAACTCTGAAACCAGTCATTGTTGCCAGACATTTTCTCACCAAAATTGTCCTTCCTGCCCCGTAGGCCAGAGACCGAGCCGTAGGCCGGAGACCGAGCCGCAGGCCCGGGGCTCGCTGGCCCCAGCTGCCAACGCCGTTCCTTCCTCCTCCTGGCCTCAACCTCTGGCTGCGGGGGCTCTGAGCAAGAGCCTAGAGCTCACACTTGCGGTGGGGGTCGTGGGTACTTGGAAACAGATAACAAATAAAACATGAATATATGCTAAGGGAGACAATTAAAAAGTGCTATAGAGAAAAGCGAATCAGGGAAAAGAGATAAGAAATAATCAGTAAGGTTGCATTTTAAATAGAAGGGTCACAGAAGACCTCACTGGAAAAGGCGGTATTTCAGCTATGCATGTATCTGAAGAAAAAATGTTCTAGGTTTAGGGAGGAACAAGTGCAAAGACCCAAGATTGGCACATGCTTGGTATGATGGAGAAACAGCAAGAAAGGCACTGTAGCTGAAACACAGAGAATGAGTAGGAGAGAAGTAGAAGATGAGGTCAGAGTAGCAGCAAGGGGCCAGATCCTCAGGGGTCTTGCAGGACAATGGAAGAGTTCTGGATTCTATTCTACTACGAATGGAAAGCCATTGGAATGTTTGAGCAGGAGAACAACATCTTCAGACAAGTCCAATATCCTTCATGAGAACTCAGTAAATTCAAATATCTCACGTTCTCACACCACCTTTCATTTCGGTTGGACTCTTGACCCAGGCAAGAAAACATGGAGGCTGGAATGAGAGTAGTAATCATGGAAATGGTGACAAATGGTCAGATTCTGGATATACATAGAATATGAAACCAAAAATATTTGTTGATGATTTGGATGTATAATATGAGACAAAAAGATCATAGTTCCAATCTTTTTTACCAAAACAACTTTTGAAGGAATAAAGTTGCCCTTTCCTAAAATGGGAAAGACTACGAAAGAAGGAAGATAGTGGTGTAAGATATGGAGCTCCAATTTGAACATATTAAGTTGAGATATTCATTAGGCATCCAAATGTAGACGTCAGATAGCCAGCAGAATGAAGAAGTTTGGAGTGGAGAAGAGAACCAGGCTGGATCTGTATATCTGGAACTCATCAGCATCAACATGTGGTATTTAAAGCCATGAGGCTGGATGAGGTCACTAGCAACGCAGATAGCAAAGAGAAAAGGTCCAAAACCTGAGCCCCAACATGCTCCAATATGAATTAGCTGGAGAGGGGAAGAGAGGGGAAAACAGACTTGGAAAGAATGGCCAGTGAGTTGGTGAGAAAAAAAAAAAAAACGGGAAAATGTGTTTTCCAGAAAGACAAGAGAAAAATGTGTTTCAAGGGGTTGGAGAGAACAACTGTCAGATGCTGCTGACTGCTCAAGAGGAGGACTAAGAATTGACCATTGGATTTAGCAATGTGGAGGCATAATTGAATTTGACAAGAACAGTTTTAGTACAGTGTTGGGGCAAAAGGCTGATGTAGAGGGCATTCAAGAGACAAAGGAAAGAGAGAAATTGGCATCAGTGCCAAAAGACAACACTTCCAAACAGTTCAGCTGTAAAAGGAAAGAAAGAATGGTGCAGTAGCTGGAGTGAGTGTGCATGTGTGTGGTTAAGATGAGAGAAACAATACCATATTTTTAATGCTGATGAGGAAAGATCCAATAGAGAAAAACTGAAGATTCAGGATTCAGGAGTGAGAAGGGAAAACTGCTGAAATGATATCCTTGAGCAGGTGAGAAAGGACGGGATCAAGTGCACAAAGGAGGAGGTGTCCAAAGCTGGAGCAACACTATTTGACCTACAGTAATAGGAAAGAATACAGAGTATATGGCACAAGGCCTAGGCAATGACTACATATAAAAACATTGGAAGGAGTTATTTCCTAACTTAAGGGCCAGGTTGTAAGGGCCAACTATCTCCACTGGAAAATGTGCAACAGTGCCTTGGAGGACTCTTTATAAATATGCCCTGATTAAATTAAGCACTTTCTAAAATTGCATTTATTTTTGAGATAAGCAATCTTTCTCAAACCCTGATTAAATTCAGTGAAAATATACTTAGGAGTAAATCCAAAGCTGTGAAGCTTGGACATTCTTAAAACTGGAAAAGGAGGAAGGAGGGTAGTAAGTAAATTGAACATGGAACAATACTGGTTAACTAGCAAAATAATAAAAAACATCTCTTCAACTCGATCTTAAGTTCCTAGTGGAAGAGGCAATTTATTATCATTCCTGAGTACAATGTACATACTAACTACTCAATAAATGCTTGCTGAATTAACTAGTTAATTCAGTCCTGTAGTTGGTTTTTGTTGCATTAAATTCTCCACTCAGTATACCTGTGGTTTGTTAGTTTACAGCAGTAATAATCTCAGGCATCATTCCCACTAAAATGCAATGTTTCATTGATTTCTTTCTTCTTTACTGTTCTGTTTGTTTCTCTTTTTTTGCATTAATGATTAAATATCATAAACACTGAATATCATATATATGTTTTGTTTGTTAGTATAGTCTAGGAAGCTAGTATAGTCTAGGAAGTGTATAGCATGTAATAGCTGCAAAATAGCCTAACAAGAACAGTTAAGTGGCCATATTACGGAATAATTAATGAAGGGGAAAATGCTTTGTTAAACTGTGTTAAAATAATACAGTAATATATTGAAGTAACTGTCTATTTTAATAGGATTTGGTGTTGTTTTACTACAAATGGTTGTTAGAGTGGGGGTTAGGAATATATAAAAAATATTTTCCATTGAGAGAAACAATAACTGCTCTTTTGGTTTATGAGAAAATCACCATATGAAGGGTTTTTCAGAAATGAATTACCTTCATAAAATAGGGAGAGACTATATTTATTTGATTCTAAAGAGGGGAGAAAAGGGTAGTCACTTAAGGAAACTCTTTTCTCTACAGTACCTGGTAACCCAGAAGGCAAAGTATTGCCTCATCTGTTCGCTTAACAATGTACTAGAATGTTAATCCACAGAGAGAGCCTTCCATTAGTTTCCACTAAAAAAACTATACAATTAAACAGATCCAGTATAATTCCAAATATTTTTAGGAATTCTGGTTGAAAAAAGCATCTTGGGAGTAAACTGACATTATAAATAATTAGACCAGCCTATATAAAGAAACTCTAGAGATTTTATTTTTAAAAGCAGTATTACTTGGGTCAATAAATATATACATAGTATTCAATATTTACCTAAACAAAAGCAAGGTAAAAAAAAGTCATAATTTAAAAAAAGAATGAAGTCTCAAATAATAACTGAGGTGTAACATGTAAAACTAAGACAGAAATAGGATTATATAATTATCATTTCAAATTAGAAACAACAAATATATCCATTGCTTAAAGAAAAAAGATATGGGGCGCCTGGGTGACTCAGTCAGTTAAACGTCCAACTCTTTCTTTTTTTTAAGATTTTATTTATTTATTTGACAGAGAGAGAGAGACAGAGGGAACACAAGCAGGGGGAGTGGGAGAGGGAGAAGCAGATTCCCTGCTGGGTGGGGAGCCTGACACAGGGCTGGATCCCAGGACCCTGGGATCATGATCTGAGCTGAAGGCAGATGCTTAACGACTGAGCCACCCTAAGCGTCCAACTCTTGATTTTGGCTGAGGTAATGATCTCTCTCTCTCTGGCTCTCTCTCTCTCACTCTCTCACAGATAAATAAATAAAATCTTTAAAATAATTTTAAAAATAAAGAAAAAGATATATAACCACAGAGAGTGAAATACTTAGCAGTCAATACAAATATTTTATGAAGGAAAAATCTCCAAAGCTTTACTATTTGCATATAGCCCATTATCATCACCATCATCATCATCATCATCACCACCACTACAATAAAAAAAATGAATGTATTCAGTGACAGCTTAAAACGTAATCATTCAAGCTAGGCTCTCCTATTCATGAACTTCAATAGGGCCTTTTATCCCATAAGTTACCCCATAACTTATCCTATTATAGAAAAATAAATAGACTCTATCAACATGATACATAAAGCCCAACGTATCTCCATGGGCTTTCCCCAGCACACAAATTTCAAAATGACTTCTCCCTCCTCTGATTAAATGTATTTCTTTTTTCAGGACTCAAGTAAAGATAAAGCTTGTTTTTATGTGCATTTCATGCCTATAGCATTGTGCAATGATCCCACATTCTTAACTTAACATGGTACTATATTTTTGCTCTACAAAATTTCAGTGTTTGATTATATTCCCTATTGTATGAGTCTCTAATCCATTAATTTTAGTAAACACTGTATTCTCTCCTCAACAAAACCACAATCTCCTTGAGGCCAGAAATTCTTGTTACAAAATACCTGTGGCTCTTTCTACAATCACAGCACTGTGCCAAGTAGGTAATGAATTCTTCATAAAAGCACACTGTACTGAAAAGAAGCAATCAACCAAACTCCTTTACAAAACTTATTGATTTACAAATTACGAAATAGCAGCAAAAGGAAACTAAAAACTGCCATAATTAATTGAAATATAAATAGGATGAATAACAAAATACTCTAATACAAATCTGAGTCACTTTATCTGCCACCTAATTAACTTATAAAGCAGCTATGATAAAGAAAACATTTAAAATATTCAAATATAGAGTAGAGGATGGGTAAAATAAAGGATGGGGATTAAGAGTGCATTTGTCATGATGAGCACTGGGTGATGTATGGAAGTGTTGAATCACTATATTATATACCAGAAACTAATATAACACTGTATGTTAATTATACAGGAATTAAAAGAATAAAATAAAATGTTCAAATATATCTTCTACTAGTTGATGACATGGTGAGTTATAAAACATGTGCTTCTTTAATTTTTAATGTGTCTCCAAATTCTCTACAAGGACCATATATTACTTTTAACATCAACATGAAATTAACAAACATAGCTATTACATTATTCCTCTAGCAATCAGATTATCTAGTTCATTAAGGTGATCCATATTTAATTCTCTGAATTGTCAACATTTCTGGGATCTGTTTCAGCAGAATCTCAAGGCTCTGGAGCCAGACAGCCTAGGCTTAAATTATAAATCCACTAATTCCTGCTGTGTGAACTGAGTACATTACGTAGTCACTTAGTGCCTAAATTTCCTCACCCAGGAAATGAGAAAATAACAGGTACTACTTCAAAAGGCTGTGAAAAAAAGAGTAAATGGGTTAGAATGTACAAAGTCTTTAAGAGTGGCCCATATTTTGTAAATACAAACCCATTCGTTTTTGTAGCTGTGGTCAATGTTTTTGAGATAAGAGGAAAGATAACTTAATTCGTTATATTTCTACAATAATCTTGTCTTAAAGTAAACCTCCATGCCTCTGAAAGTTCTTGGGAAATTAGGGCACACAGTTACAGAAAGCCTTCCTGTATTGTCTCCTCTAGACTCTATACCTCTCATTATAACCTAACACCAATAAAGAGGAAATCTCTACAAACCTCATACAAATAAGTTTTAATTACCTAATTTAGAGATTTTAAAAACAAATCCTCATACAGTGTACACTGGCTGCCTATTTTGGCTTAAAATGTTAAAGGAATATCTTTGTGCAACAAGGAGAATAAATTACTGTCCTAACAGCAAGCATCAGAATTCCTCCTAGGGAACCATTTTGATAAACTACTTGGAGTGGAAACTCAAATCCTTAGAGATGAGCTAGCATGAGATGATGCCACAGTAGAGGAAGTTAAACAATTCAGCATTGTTTAATGCTGAATGAAATGAAAAAGAAGTTGGTGAGAGAGAAGCTATTGCAGAATTTATGACAGAACAGCAAAGTGACTTTTAAGGAAAGGAAGATCCAATATTTTATGAGTTTGTTTGGTTTCATTTTGGTTTTTGCAATGTGACACCCTGGCATTCACACATGCACCTCCCAAGCTTCAGTAGTATCAGGTTAATGGACGGAGAGTTTTCTTACTTGTTCTGATTTTTGGTTTTCTAATGCAAATCAAAGAAAGGCAAGTTCCATGTCTCCCTTGACATGGTTTGGGACAGGAACAGATCTGCAAGCTACCAGTTCAAAGAAACAGCTCTCACCAGAAGTGAGCAGTACTAGATAGAATGAATACAAGTATTTCTCCCTTCCCCTCTATTCCCAGAGGAATAGTCTCCATGGGGAATTTTCAGAAGTGCCAATCTACGGTCTAAACTCACTGATTCTAGTCAGTTTCCCCTCCCAGCCTCACCTCCATTTGTTCCTGAACACACTCATCAGACCTTTGCCCTGAAACTGCTCTTGTCAAGGTCACTATGACATTCACATGGCTAGGACCAGTAAATGGTCAATTCTCAGTCTCCATCCAACTTGACTTTCCACAATTTACCATCTGTTCATCTATCACTAGACGCCCAGAAATACTGTAGACACCTGTTTTCTTAGTGTCTCAACCAGGTGCTCCCTCTCCGTAGCCTTTACTGGCTCTTAATGTCCTTAACCTCTAAACACTGGATCAGTCCCTCCTTGTTCCTATTCTCTTTTCTATCTGCTCTCATAGCCCTGGAGAGCCCATCTATATCATCATATGCTGGCAAATGAATATCTCTAGCCAGATTACTCACCCAAACTCCCTATCTATAAATTCAACTATTTGAGTTCCTTTCAGACATCAAGGTGCCACTTAAATGTTTAACAGACACATCAGTCTCAAAAATCGTCTCCTTCCACAATCATTCTGTCTCAGTAAAAGACAATTCCATCCTTCTCATTCTCAAGCCAAAAAAAGCAAAAAACAAAAAAAAACAAAAAACCTTGGAGTTATCCTTGGTCCCTCTCTCTCACATCCCACATTCTGCTCATCAGCAAATATTTTTGTCTCTGTTTTCAATATATATCAAGAATTGGACCACTTCCAACTACCTCACTGTTAACATCTTAATCTGAGCAACCATCATATTTTGCCTGAATTTTGCTGGAGTCTCTTACCTGTTTTTCATGTTCTGCCCTTTCCCCTCATCAGGGTCTCTCAACCTCGGCACTACTGACACTGGGAGCTAGTATTGTTGGGAAGGCTGCATTCAAAACTGACCAACAGATTTCCATCTCACCCAGAAAAAAAAGGAAAGAAAAGAAAAAAGAAAAAGCCAGAGTCCTCACCATGGCCTACTGGCTCTACATGATCAGTTACCCACCCATTACTCCTTCCTTGACCTCATCTCCCTTCTCACCCACTTACTCACTCTGTTCTAGTCATACTTGCCTACTTGCCTTTTTGTGTTCCTCAAATAGAGCAACAAGGTCCCATCTCCAAGTCTGGCACTTTGTTCCCTCTGCCTATAGGCCCATATCCTTGTCCCATAATATCCATTTGGCTTGCTCCTTCACTCCCTTAGTTCTTTGCTCAAAAGTTGGCTTCCCAATGAATCCTTCTGTATTCACTCATTTTAAAATTTCAGCTCCCTTCCCATGCCTCACCTGCCCCCCACACTACTTATACCTCCATTCTAGCTTTATTTGTAAGGGCACTTCTGTCCATTTGATATACTACATGTGTTAATAATTGCTTTAATGCCTGTCTCTACTTAACAGAACATAAGCCCCAGAAGGAAAGGGATTTTTGCCTTTTTTATTCACTGCTGTATCCCCATCACATAGAAAAGTACCCACGGGGGGCACTCAATAGTGGTTATTAAATAAATGAGGGAAGGAAGAAAGGAGGGAGGGAAAGAAGAAAGGAGGAATGGAAGGAAAGATAGAAGGGCAGAAGGAGAGAGGGTAGAATAGGTCTTGGAAACCATCCTAGGTAGATCTGAAGGGTTCAAGGCAGATGCAGCTGACATCTAGGATACATCTACAAGCACCATTAAGAAAGACTGAGTTGGTTTCCATAGAACTTATTTCATCACCATATACAATGAAAACTAAGGATTTGTCAAAATGCTTCTGTGCTTAGGAATTTTATGTAAGGAGTATTTAGAAAACATACTCATAAATCCATTAATATATAGATCTAAATACCTATAGATATATAAAATAAGTAGAACTTTAAAAGAAATTTTATAAAGTGCCATGGGCTGTGGTAACTCCCCTAGATACATACAAAGGAGTGTGCTGGGGTTAGTCAAATCATTCAATTATATACACCATAAGGAGCTTAACAATTTAACATAGTAACAGTGAACAGAGCTCTTTTCTACCAGATGAAAGCCTGCATGGTTCAATTGTGAGTGAAAGAGAGGAACAGAAATGCTTCCTGCTGCAAGTTGACAGTTACATGGAACCCCCTGAAGTTATAAATTGAGTTCCTCTACTAATTACTGGTCTGAAGGGGACAAAGATTCACATTTTATTTCTCTTGCTGAACTTGCAACATAAGCACTTGTGAATTTTACATTAGGGTCAAGCTGGGAAGTTCCCAGCTGATTTTACCTGGAGTAGAGAACATTGTCACCTCCCATGCAAATGAGGTCAGACAGTCCTTCCTGCCTTGGGTGCCTACCAGGGAGATTTCAGTGTAATACGGAAGTTGATACAGAGGGGAAAAAGAGAAAGAGGGAAAGAAGCCAGAACAAAACTAAACTAAATAGAGATCCTATCTGAAATAAAATTTTGTTTAGAAATTTGAAATCAAATCATATGGATTCTAAGAACACATATTTCAAGAAGACCTCAGAATTTTGTAATATCATTCCTTAAAATTGTATGCCACACCTATTTTGGTAACAACATCAACTATTCTACCTACTTTCTAAACTACTCGTTGTAAGACCAATAAAGCTACACAGCAGGTTACTTTAATAAAATAGGCCCAGTTCTCCAGAGAGAGGAACCTGTGGTTCAAATACCAACACTTTTGATCAGGTAAGCACTTTATTCTTGCCAATGAACAATCACTTTTATGTGGATGCTGATCAAAAATGTTCTTGGGAAGGAAAAAAGATGGTGGGTGAGGAACAAAAGATTGCTGTGATGTAATATTTCAAAACAGGTTTTCCGAGAAGGAAAAATAACTTCAGCATTTCTAATGGGTACATGTACCCTCTCTAACTTCCTGGAAAGTCGTAGTGCACTCCCCTGCAAAAGCGGGAGCTTCACTCAAATTAGGATCATAAAATTCATTTATTCATTTAACAAGCAACTATTGAACATATTGTCTTTGTAAAAGGAAGAAACATCAGAGTATTCACGGTGAACGTAATCTCCCTTATACAATTTCCCTTCTCCTTTGTTTTTATTCTACTTGCTACAACGGTACTGAAATATGACCAGACAAAAATAATGTGAGGGATAACTAACACACTGTGGTCCAAGATCTGAGAATTAGGACAGAGAAAATAATCAATGAGCGTCTTCTCAGTGTAAAACATGGAAGAGTTCTGGAAGTCATCAAGACTTAGCTTGAGGGACGCCTGGGTGGCTCAGTCGTTAAGCGGTTGCCTTCGGCTCAGGTCATGATCCCAGGGTCCTGGGATCAAGTCCCACATCAGGCTCCCTGCTAAGCAGGGAGCCTGCTTCTCCCTCTGCCTGCTGCTCTCCCTGCTTGTGCTCTTTCTCTCTCTGACAAATAAATAAATAAAATCTTAAAAAAAAAAAAAAAAGACTTAGTTTGAAATCCCAGCTCCACCACTTACTAGCTGTCTGAATGAAGGACAGATTCCCTGGAGGTCAAGTCCCTTGAGTGGAAAATGTTCTAACAGTACCTACCCAGCTAGTACTTCCGAGGATTAAATGAGATGTTGGCAAGCACCCCTCCACAGCACATATTCAATGATTATAGCTACTTGAGTTATCTTTTGGAAACCTAAACTTACATAATGCGTTTCTTAATTCCTACGAGGAATTCTTGGCAAGACTTAAGAAACATTAAGTTTTATTTTACCTCTTCAGAAGAAATTATTTTTCATGCTCATCTTCTCTAAAAATATAATTCTTGGAATTTTCATGTCTCAAATAAATGCATGAAGTCAAATTTCTACCTTCAAGTATCCCTTCCATTAAAATAACCAAGAAAATACTTACCTAGTTTTGGCAAGGAATAGGGCACTTTAAAGTAGTCTTCATAAAATTCTATTAATCTCTTTGTTATATGGAGAGCATAGTCCCCAGATCCTCTTCTGATAGCATCGGGTCTTGCATATAATCGTACCTAATTAAAAATATATATAAAAGTTACTTTAGCCTTTTAGTATTCAAATTTTATCTTCCCTGCCTATATGAATCTACACAAATCACTGTGAATACTACAAAAATTGAACAGTATTCTTAGTCACATATCAAAGCACGCTGTGGCTGAAAGAACCAAACCTGAACAATTAAAGTAACCAAGTTGAGCAAGTCACAATTTCCTCGCTTTACAAGATGCCATAGAGAAGATTTATACACCTTGCATCAAAATAAATATTCAAGTTATCACTTACATGTGCTTGCTAGAGATATGAAGGTACGGTGGATTAGTATAATGGTTCCCTGACTATGCTGTAAGTAGGCAGGATATGGTGGCTCCACAGGAGAGAAAATTCATGGTTTGTTAAAGATACATTGCATCAAGCTTTGAAAGTATTACCAGGCTGAACAAAATATAATTTATGCTTCCTTCTTTTCTTTGGAACCAACTGTCCTTATTCCCAATATGCAAAGTAGGAAGAGCAATCTTTTCATGTACATAAGTGATTGCCACTCTGGAAGGCCGTCTGCAACTGTTCCCAGCTTCAAAACCAGCTGAAGTATTTTATATTTCTAACACAATTTGGATACTTAATATTGATTTTTAAGTCAAGCATTGTGTATTATCTAGTCCTTGGCCAAAAAGAAGCCTGAGGCAAATAACACAAACTGAACAAAACTAACAACTGTACAGAAAAGGTTAAAATGATATTAGTTTTCATAAAGATTTCATACAGCTATCCAGCATCTTTCTTTCCAAAGGCTAAACCTATTTTTCACAGATGTGGCCCCTAATCCTCATATCAATTCTGTGAATAAGAAATATGCATTCTGTAGAGCAGTGGAGAACACAGCAGCCTGGGAGTTAGGCATTAGTCCTGCTCTGCCACTAAGCAAGTTGGGTGATATTAAACAAATTACTTAACCTCTTTGGGCTTCAAATGTTCTCACTTATAAAATGAAGGTGTTGACTAAAGTCCTTTTTAGTTCTAAAATAAATTACTTCCAAACCCATTTTACAGATAAAGGAGTTTGTGTTCTTTTCAAAGCACTAAACAAATAAAATAAATGGTTTATTCAGTATGTGGAAATGGATATTTATATTCAACAGGAAGACAAAAGAAAGCTGTACTCAATCATATAAAAATTGAATATACAATTAATTCTGTTATCCTTGCTTAAGGAGAGAGCAGAGATGTATATAAATAAAAAGAGTAGAAAGTTAAGAAAAATGCATTCTGACTTGATGTTAGAAAGACCTGTAATTCAATAGCTTTTTACTAAATTCAGTAACAATTATTTACTGAAATAGTGAAGCTACTTCTTACCCAACAACCAAATCAAATATCAAATTTAGTTCACAGTCACTTACAGTTTTACCTGGCAGTAATATAAAACCAAAAACTATCAGGAGCTACCAACTGCAACAGCAGAACTTAACATTCTTAGAGAGAGTGTGGATATGATTCCTGACCCTGACATTAACTGATTATAAACATGCACCATCTTAAATAAAGTTCCCAAGAAGCAAACCCTAAGGAAAGGGTGAGCGTGCAAGTGATTCACTAAGAAAGTGTTCTTAGGAGAAATCTACAAGAGAGCAAGGCAAGCAAGACAGAAGCCAAGCAAGCTTGCATGCAATTTCAGGCAAAGTCCTGGCCTTAGCCTGATCCCACAGGGAGCTCTAGAGTATAAACTGCACTTGCAAGTTTGCACTGCACTGAGGCATGACAGCTAGACCTCCATATTCTTGCGTCTCAGCCATTGGATACTGGATACCAAGGGGAAGGCATAAAATCACCAGGACTTCGTGTTCTTGGAGCATCTAGGTGATGCCAGCTCTGGTGGCCCAAAGATAGTCCTTTGGAAACGATTTTAGGTGTGAGCTACTAGGAACAAAGCAATGAAAAGCTGGGGGATAGGCACATCAAACAGGAAAGGAGATCTGGTCTGTGCATCATCAATAAACACCACAGACAATAATCACTCACTCATGTAGTCATTCATTCAACAAATATTTATTTGGCATCTAACTTGTACCAGGTCCTGGACGAAGGATTTTTAATTTAGTGATGAAGACATGTTTTCTAACCAGAGACTATACAAAGGATTTTGAGGAAAAAAACAATGAAGGTGTAGTCCCCATTCGCAAAGAGTTTCCCATGTACTCAGTAGGTTAGATAATAACAAATAATGATATATGCCATATGAATGGTTTAATGAACTAAAATAACAAATGTATTCTGAGGAAGAATGGATAGCTTTCAGGAGGCTCAAAGGTAAAGTAAATAGTAAGTTCATGTTGAAACTATAACCAGGACCACTGCAAAATGATGCATCAAAAGGTCACTGATTTTATTCCTACAAAGCATCATTGATTTTGGTAGAAACACAGCCATTCCTGTCAATCAGCTCTAACAGTCAGTCAACCTATCTGTAGGCGCAGACAAGAGCAACACAATTAAATCAATCTGGTTGTCAACATTTGATGGAAATAATCCAATCTGAATGAGAAGATAAAACATATACAGGCTTAGCAGTGATTGCATTTGCTCCATTCAAACATTTATTGTATGGCTCCTGTGTGCCAGGCATTGCACTAAGGAATAGAAATAGAATAGTACAATTCCTACCACAAAATGAACAAGACATTTACACCTACTATTCTTAAAAGGTTCATAGTATGTGGAAAACAAACAAATCCACAACAAAAATATAATGTGAACAATGTAACAATGTAAGACTCCCTGCCTTCCCCCCATTATAAAGAATTAACTGACTAAGCTCCTACATGAGGCCAAGCCCTCCACACTGTATCTCTTCTTGCCTTTTTGAACGTCATGCCCAAACTTCTCTCCTTTGTCTCCCACATCACCATACTCATGCATTGGAAGAAGAAATATTGCTAAAATGTCTATACTACCCATAAGAGACTCTTAATCATAGGAAACAAACTGAGGGTTGCTGAAGGAAAGGGGGGTGGGAGGGATGAGGTAACTGGGTGATGGACACTGGGGAGGGTATGTGTTGTAATGAGCACTGGGTGTTATGTAAGACTGATGAATCACAGACCTGTACCCTGAAACAAATAACACATGATATGTTAATTTTAAAAAAAGAATCTAAATCCAGAGAATAGAAGGAAATTTTTTTAAAAAGAACATTTATGTGAAAGCATTTTAATGATTAGTCAACACTAAGAAATATTAATCTATTAAAGGGAACTAACCCAACAATGTCATCATAGGCAATGCCATCACAGGTGTTCCCCTGGCTACGTAATTTTCCATTTGTCACAGGCACAATTTTTAACATTAATATTTGTAATAACCACAAGATACCAAAGCTATTATTTATTATAATAAACTTTCAGCTTTTCCAAGTCTAAAAAAAAGTCTATACTACCCAAAGTAATCTACACATTTAATGCAATCCCTATAAAAATAATAACAGCATTTTTCACAGAGCTTGAACAAGCAATCTGAGGGCGCCTGGGTGGCTCAGTTGGTTAAGTGACTGCCTTCGGCTCAGATCATGATCCTGGAGTCCCAGGATCAAGTCTCATATCAGGCTCCCTGCTCAGCGGGGAGTCCGGTTCTCCCTCTGACCCTTCCCCATTTCATGCTCTCTCTCTCTCTCTCAAATAAATAAATACATAAATCTTTTAAAAAAATCAATCCTAAAATTTGTATGAAATCACAAAAGACCCTGAATAGCCAAAGCAACTTTGAAAAAGAAAAGCAAAGTGGGAAGCATCATAATTCTGGACTTCAAGTTATATTTCAAAGCTGTGGTGATCAAAACGATATGGGACTGGCACAAAAATAGACACAGGGATCAATAAAACAGAACAGAAAACCCAGAATTGAACCCACAACATATGGTCAATTAATCTTTGACTAAGCAGGAAAGAATAACCAATGGGAAAAAAATCTCTTCAAAAAATGGTGCTGGGGAAAACTGAACAGCAACATGAAAAAGAATGAAACTGGACCACTTTCTTACACCATATACAAATATAAATTCAAAATGGATGAAAGACCTAAACATGAGACAGGAAACCATTAAAATCCTAGAGGAGAACATGGGCAGTAACCTCTTTGACATTAGCAGTAGCAACTTCTTACTAGATATGTCTCCTAAAGCAAGGGAAACAAAGGCAAAAATAAATTGTTGGGACTTCATCAAAATAAAAAGCTCTGCACAGTGAAGGAAACAATCAACAAAACTAAAAGGCAACCTACAGAATGGGAGAAGATATTTGCAAATGACATATCTAATAAAAGGTTAGTATCCAGAATATACAAAAAATTTATAAAGTTCAATACCCAAAAACCAAATAATCCAAATAAAAATGGGCAGAAGACATGAACAGACATTTTTCCAAAGAAGACATATAGATGGCCAACAGACACATGAAAAGATGTTCAACACCACTCATCGTCAGGGAAATACAAATCAAACTACAATGAGATATCACCTCACACCTGTCAGAACGGCTAAAATCAACCACACAAGAAACAACAGGTGTGGGCGCCTGGGTGGCTCAGTCGTTGAGCGTCTGCCTTCGGCTCAGGTCATGATCCCAGGGTCCTGGGATCGAGTCCCGCATCGGGCTCCCTGCTCGGCGGGAAGCCTGCTTCTTCCTCTCCTGCTCCCCCTTTTTGTGTTCCCTCTCTCGCTGTGTCTGTCTCTGTCAAATAAATAAAATCTTTAAAAAAAAAAAAAAGAAACAACAGGTGTTGGCAAGGATGTGGAGAAAGGGGAAACCTCTTGCACTTTTGGTGGGAATGCAAACTGGTGCGGCTACTCTGGAAAACAGTATGGAGATTTCTCAGAAAGTTAAAAACAGAATTACCCTATGATCCAGCAATTGCACTATAAGTATTTACCCAAAAAATGCAAAAATGCTAATTCAAAGGGATACAGCATCCTGATGCTTACAGCAGCATTATCTACAATAGTCAAATTATGGAACCAGCCCAAGTGTCCATTGACTGATGAATGGATAAAGAAGATGTGTACACACACACACACACACACACACACACACACACACACACACACACACAAAGGAATATTACTCAACCATCAAAAAGAACGAAATCTTACCATCTGCAATGATGTGGATGGAGCTATAGTATTATGCTAAGTGATATAAGTCACTCATAGAAAAACAAATACCATATGATTTCACTCACATGTAGAATTTAAGAAACAAATGAGCAAAGGGAAAAAGAGAGAGAGAGACACAAACCAAGAAACAGACTCTTAATTATAGAGAACAAACTGATGGTTACTAGAGGGGAGGTGGGGGGGCATGTATTAAATAGGTGATGGGGATTACTGGACTAGTGCTCTCTGGCCACCCTGTGATTGGTGCAAGCCAAGAACTCTTAACTAGAAGAAACTGTATTGCCTTGTAAGATCTGAACCCAAACACACTGAGGCCACACATCAAGGTGGTGACTAGCCTAACCTGTGCTAACATTAGGGCACAACCTGTTGGATAGTTTTAGCTTCCTGTGAACATTTGTAACCACTGCTTTTAATCACTTCCCACCTCTTGCCACCCGCTGCTGCCCTGATCTGTCCTTACTTGTGAGCTTCTCCATGGTATGCCAAGAGCTGGCATTTTTGAGTGGACTTTGATGTTTTGTAATTGAGAGCTCATTTCAAAAGCAGAAAAAGGCAAAAAAAATATTAAAGCAAGGAAAAGTGTCACTGAAACAAAGGAAAAAATAACAGATTATATCACTGCAGTGTAGATGATGAGTTAGAAGGGAATAGGAAAAAGTAGAAGGAAATTAGTTAGACTACTGTAGAAGTCCTAGTAAAAGATGATTATGTTTTGGACTGGAGAGACGGCAGTAGGAATGCAGAAAAAAATGGATGGATTTATTCAACTAGTCCTGACATTCTATCTAAAAGTTCTTTAGTTACCAAGTCAAGTCAATTGTAGTCACATTCTCACTTAAGGGCAATCATTCACCTTGTCTATACCCATCCCACACCAGTGCCCTATTGGAACAAATGAGATCTACTTGAAGGATGAGGGGAATAGTTTAAAATATGTCACCAACTGGATAATTCTTGTGTGGTTAGTCAGAAGTTTACTGTACAGGGGCGCCTGGGTGGCTCAGTCGTTAAGCGTCTGCCTTCGACTCAGGTCATGATCCCGGGGTCCTGGGATCGAGCCCCGCATCGGGCTCCCTGCTCAGCGGGAAGCCTGCTTCTCCCTCTCCCGCTCCCCCTGCTTGTGTTCCTGCTCACTGTCTCTCTCTCTCTGTCAAATAAATAAATAAAATCTTTAAAAAAAAAAAAAAGAAGTTTACTGTACAATAATTCATTTTATATGTGAAAAAAATCACAGTTGTTTTCTTCCTTTAGAAGAACAAAGTTCTACTTAATCATAACATAGAAACTAAGTCTTCATAAATATAGCTATCACTCAAGAGCAATGAAATACAATTTTATTACACCTGCTTATTTGCATCTTCTGATATTCCATGAAAAGAGCCCAGCTTTAAAAATGTAAATCACTTACCAGGGTTTTTCTCTCCCTCTGCATAGCTTCTTCCAACAACCAGTATAAACCCAACTGCCCATTTAGCCCCGTGGAAAGGACACGACACTAGGAACATGCAGGTATGTGAAACTCAGCTTTCTCCCTAACTACTTCTGTCAGTTTGTGAAAGTCAGTTAACTTTTCCAGGTCTTTGCTCAAAGTTCCTTCCAGGAATAATAGTTTATCATTACCTATATATATTATGCCTGAGAGATTGGTATATCTCAATTTTTCTCATCTACTCCCCTTATTTTGAGAATAAAATAATAAAAGGGTTTTCTTTATCTTCACAGGGTTTTAGTCCTTTGCATTTTTCACTTCCCCTGGAAATACATACATACCAACTGCTCAGCTAACACCCTTTACTCTTGATCATACCTCTTTTTTTTCCCCACTAACTGCCCATGAGCTTGGTACTGGTTAGACAGAAATAACTTTAGTAACCAATATGGAATAGAAGAAGCTGGCTTTTGAAAAATATTCTTACGATGTAGTAATACATCATAGTAATGAACTAAGGTATAGAAGTTACATAATTTTGATCTCTTAGAACACTTGAATGCCCTAAATAGGTGTTCCTATGGGGGTAATCTATTGGACCGAGGAGCCTTTACCTAGTAGTTTCATGGACTCTCTATATTTAAAGTATATTTGTTTCATCTTTTTATAGGATTTTAAGTATTTTAATCATTGAAAGGGAAAAACGCTAAAGACAGTTCTCTCAAATTCATTTGTCACAAAAATAGGGATGGCAATTAAGTCTCAACAATCCTGACAACTGAGAGGGGCTGCTTAGAGGACACGTTGAGATGAACCCTGAGGCCACATCCGCAGCTGGCAGGAGAAAGTGCCATGATCTGGGCTCATAAGGGTAGGAGAAGAGGAGAAGAAGCTGGTGTCAGCTTTTGCCATTATTAAGATAGAATATCCTTTGGAAGGGAGTCATAATGCAAGGGAACTTTAGAGAAGTTCAAATTGAGTTTGTCTCTGAGAGCTGTGCAATTTATAATAAGAACATCAAAGACTAATTAAGGATTTCATCAATGGGACATTTATTTATTCAGTTAATATTTAATCAGCATCTCTTAATGGCCAAGCCACCCCTCACAAGCTGAGTGTCCAAAGGTAAGCAAAAGAGAGATGGTCCCTTTTTTCAAGAAGCTTACAGTCCAGTGGGGAGATACAGCAACAAAGCCTTATAATTGAGAATAATAAAGTGGATCTAATTTACAGTGGCTCTTCAGAGAAGTCCTCCCCACAGAGATGGTGATGAGCAGAACAGAGACAGAGCACCATGGAAGTACAGGAAAGCAAGCAATTGTTTAAATTCTTACATATAACATTCATCTTTCATTGTAGCAAAGATTTCAAAGGAAAGGTAAAAATACATATATAATTTTAATATAATGCAAAAAATGTAAGCAAACAGATGCAATTGTCAGAAATATTTTAAGATCATATACTAAGTAATTCTTCAGACTTTCTTCTAATAATTTTAAATATTCATACATTTTCTCATTTACCTTTATTTTTTTAAAGACTTTATTTCTTTATTTGACAGAGAGAAACACAGAGAGAGAGGGAACACAAGCAGGGGGAGTGGGAGAGGGAGAAGCAGGCTTCCCACTGAGCAGGGAGCCCAATGTGGGATGGATCCCAGGACCCCGAGATCATGACCTGAGCCGAAGGCAGACGCTTAATGACTGAGCCACCCAGGCGCCCCTCGTTTATCTTTAAAAAACACCTGTAGAATAAGCATGGAGTCAGCAGTACATCCTGATTTTGTAGATGAAAAATTTGAGGAGGTTTTTTATAGTCATAGAGTCACGTTAAAGGACAATGAAACTAAATCTCTCTGTGTATAAGCCTTTCTTCTAGATTGTCTTAATTATTTGTTGTGTTAGAAGTGAATTGTAGTAGTTGCTACATAATTACGTGAAACAGTGTGTAGTTACGCCATACAGCAAAGAAGAAAAGAGAAAACATTTACAACAGTAGTACACCTGCTAAATAAGGACCTGAATAACACTTTCTCTGATTGGACATTTGTAATTTGGTGCATTAAGATAAACAAACTTTCTGGTTTGCCAGAGTTAACCTCTGAGAATATTTTGCACAGAAGGAATACACTAGGAACTTTGGAAGACAAAGTCATTATCTCATGACTTTAAAATATCACTACAGTAACGATAATAAGTTTACTTTTCCTTCCACCTAACTGAAAAATTCATCCCCTTTCTTTAATAACCGCAAAACGACGATGTTGCTGTCAGTAAATTCTCAGCCAATAAAGCTGAATTAATTCGCCTCTGTGAATATAATTTGATTTGGGGATTCTTCATACAAATCAGTAAAACAGAACAAGCCAGGGAGAAGGGAGCAGGTGCTTTTGGCACTAAGTAGAAGACAAATATATTGATACCAAGAGGAAAAGATCTTGTAAACAAGAAACTAAAAACCCAAGAGTATTCGTCTTATTTAAAATTCAGAAGGTAACTTTTTCTCTTCTTTTCTTTTCTTTTTTTTTTTGTTTTGTGAAGCAAAAGGGAAATCAATACACACAAAATTTGACAGAAACAAGGAATCAGTGCTCAGATGCACAAGCCAATAAACATAAAGAGGAGGCGGGGAGGGGCCTGGGGAAGGAGCTGGCCTGGCTAGAGCAGGCAGTGCGAGCCCAGGAGACAGGGACTTGGGAAGCCCGGACATCTCAAGTGAAGAGTCTTGGTTGCTGCTCTGAGCCACTGGGAGCCACTTCAGGGTCTGAAGCAAAGTAACATGACTGGTAAAGACAAAGGGACATGATTGAGGCAACAGAATTTAAGATGTATTGAGGAAGGGAGGCTCGTGAGTAGAAAATCACACAAGTGAAAAATTTGTTCTGTAGCTTTTATAGCAAGAACAGCCAGTAATAGGCAGCCTCCATCACCGGAGTCAAAGAACTCATTCTGGGAAGGAGGAGAGTTTAGAATTGGGGATGGAGAGGTAGTAAAATCCCAGTACCGTACTAGGAATGAGGCACATGATCATAGCAACACCACAACTATTTCAAAACCTACCATTCTAACAAAACACGCCCAGAAACAAATACTAGAGCCTCTCCGAGAGTCTCACCGTGGAATGCATGCCACAGATCCCCGGGACAGATATTCTGAGAACAAGTACTAAAACATCATGAGTGAGGCCAAACACCAGCCTTATACTCAAACCCATTTCATATCAAATGTTGTCCTAACGAGACTCCAGAATACCGTCAGTGGTCAAGGTGCTCTGAGGGCCTGTCCCTATTTATATCTTCCTCCCTCCACCTTCAGAGCATTTTACTAAGGATTCCGAGACAGGTTTGCTACATATATGTGGCTCCTTTTGGACCCAGTGACCTTTACTCTATATGTTCATCGGCCATTTGAGGTGTCATCTCTCAACAGGACAAGTCCTTTAAGTATTGTGTCCATCTTTTCAATTTACCCTTTCACTCCTTACTATGTCTAAACAGGACCATTCACCCAGTGGGGACTAACAGCATGAGGCTGACTCCCATAAAATGGCAATAAACTTTGAAGGTCCTTGTCCACTCCAGCACTAAAATGCTGTCATAATAGATTGATTACACCTTCCAACTGCATTTTGCTTCAGGCAAGGAAATTAGCACTGTGGCAATCTGTAGTCTCTTCTTGTAAACCACTTCACATTTATTTACTAGGCACAGCATTTACTAGCTCACGATGGAGCTTACAAGTTCAACTTACTTACAGATTCTTCAAGGAAAGGACACGGCTTTGCCATACTCACACTGCTGTTGTCACATTTTTCTAATATATATGTGGTAGGCTAAATAAGGGCCCCCAAAACACCATGCCCCAACCCTTAGAACCTGTGAACGTTACCTAAGGGGACTTTGCGGTTGTAAATTGAATTTTGAAAAGAATTCTGAGATGAGGAGACTATCCTGGATTATTTGGGTGGGCCCTCAATGGAATCACAAATGGCCTTATAAGAGGGAGGCAGAGGGATTTTTTGAGGACAGAAAAGGAGAATGCAATAGGATGACAAAAACAGAGAGAAATCTACAGATGCCCTGAACCAGAGACTATAAGGAATACAGTTTTAGAAGCAGGAAAGGCAACGACCAGACCATCCTCTAGAGCCTCCAGGAGGAACGAACTCTGCTAACATTTTGATTTTAATCCCCTAAGACTCATTTTGAATTTCTAACCACCGGAACAATAAGAAAATGAGTTTGTGTTGAGTCACTAAATTTGTGATAATTCGTTATAGCAGCAAGAGGAAATGAATATACCTTTTTTACCTTCCCACCAGTTAATACACTGTTTTGTGTTAGATTTTCAGCTTCTTGCAGGAGCACATTTTGTATTTATTCGTGTGCTGCTCTTTTTGTTGCAAGCATATTATTTACAGCTTTCAAACTGCTAATGTTGGCACACTTATTTTACCCACACATATTATTACCACGCACTCTATACATTACTGCACATATCCAGTCCGCATGCAAAAAAGTGAGATGATTGAGTACAAGTTAGAATCATCTACAGCAATTTTTCTCCAAGTATTGCATTCCACTCTGCATCAGAAACACCTGGGGAAGGTAACTGTTTAAAATTCAGATTCCTGGGCCTATACACTCTGGAACTTTGGAATCACCTCTCGGGTGGGGCCCTAAAATCCTTCATTTTAATAAACTTACCAATGGAATCATAGGTATCCTAAAACTGAGGTATTACTGGCCTAGAGTCACCCAAACAACATTTTGTTCATTCAGCTCCACGGCAAACAAACCTCAAGTCTTGAAAGAAATATTTAGCAAAAGCCTACCACGTAGGAAAACATATATCTTTTTTTTAAAAAAAAGATTTTATTTATTTATTTATTTGAGACAGAGAGAGAGAATGAGAGATAGAAAGCACGAGAGGGAAGAGGGTCAGAGGGAGAAGCAGACTCCCCGCGGAGCAGGGACCCCGATGTGGGACTCAATCCCAGGACTCCAGGATCATGACCTGAGCCGAAGGCAGTCGCTTAACCAACTAAGCCAACCAGGCGCCTGGAAAACATTTATCTTTATCCCTTAAATCTCTTTCAACATCAGAATCTTCAATGAAGATACATTCAGCATGGCTGGTATTATTTTTAACTCTAACAACCAATCTTTCTTTCCCCTGCACAATAAATGATAAACAACACATGAGTCAAGTCCCATGTTTGGAAACCAGTAAATGTTGTTTAATACTGTCACAGACTATAGATAAAACAGTAGCTTTTAATCCCTCTCTGAGATAGAGTACCTCTTTTGTAGTTGATTGAATTGCAGTTGTTTTTTTTTTAAATGACATAGAATAAATATAGAGAATTTCCTTATTCAGCTGTCTATGTTATGACTGGTCAAATTTCTTCAGCAAGACGGAGAGCCAAGTACATCTATTTGTACATACAGAAGCTCGGTGCTCAGTTGGATTCACTTTCAGTTTCGTTTGGCCCCTCCCTCTGTCCTTTTTTTTTTAACAGTTGAGATCTCTCTTTATTTTTTTTTAATTTTTTTTTATTGTTATGTTAACCACCATACAGTACATCATTGGTTTTGGATGCAGTGTTCCACGATTCATTGTTTGCGCATAGCACCCAGGGCTCCACGCACAGCGTGCCCTCCTTAATACCCATCACCGGGCCGACCCATGCCCCGCCCCCTCCAAAACAACTATCAATTTCAAACACAGTTCTGCCCGCCCCTTTCTGCTCTCCTGTATCTTTCAACGATCGATCGGGTAGCTCTCTCTACCATCTAGGGTCAGAACCCAGAATTCATTTGTCCGTTCACTCATTTAACAAAAATATTTACTGAGGGCACCTGGTTAAGCGACTGCCTTCAGCTCAGGTCATGATCCCGGGGTCCTGGGATGGAGCCCCAAGTCAAGCTCCCTGCTCAGGGGGGAGTCTGCTTCTCCCTCTCCCTCTGCTCCTTCCCCCCAACCCCACCCATGCTCGCTCTCTCGTGCTCTCTCTCAAATAAATAAATAAAATCTTAAAAAATATACTTATTGAGAGTCTAACTTTGTGCCAGGCCCTCTTTGCGGTGCCGCAAATGTGAAGTGAACCAAACAGACAGGAATCCCTGCCATGGAGAGCTAAGATAAATACAAACAATATACAGCATGTTAAATAACAGTAAGTGCTCAACACAAAAATAAATCAGAGAAGGGAGGAAGGAAATGTCTAAAGGCCAGAGAAAGCCTCACTGAGAAGGTGATATTTAAGTCAAAATAGAAAATAAGTGAGGATGAGAGCAATGTGGATACAGATTTCTGGGGGAAAGGAAAGAGCCACTTATCAGTGCCCTGAAAATCACTGTTTCAGTCCTCAAGCCTCTCAATTCAACTCCTTCTCGAAAGAAATTGCAAAATATTCCAATCCTATAGAAAAGTACCAGACAAAAGTACATTATCCTAGTATCCTCAAGAGATTTAAATAATGCTAATATGTTTTTCCACATTTGCTTTGGGTCTTTTTTAACGATGTAAAACATTACAATTCCCTTGAAGATATACACCCCCTTCTCCCCATTCCCCTCCCTCCCACTCTAGAATTAGCCAAGCCATGACGTGCTTCAGGAATATTTCCAATGCATGTTATATTTGTCCTACACTTTTATTCAACTTCTATTCAAAGGAGTTGTACCAACTTACATTCCACCAGCAGTGTATGACAGTCCCGCTTGCCCACATCCTCACCAAATCTGGTATTTTGAAATGCCTGTTAATCAGTGGGTATGAATGGTATCTCACTGTTAGTTGTAATTTGCATATTTCTGATAATGGTCATGTCGAACATCCTTTCATATGTTTCTTAGCTGTTATATTTTCTTTTGCAAACTGCTCTGTTCCTTTGCCCTTCTTCCAATGGATTATCTTTTTTTCTCATGATTTGTAGTCATCCTGTGTGTATTATGGACAGTCATCATTTGCCAGGATATGATTTGCAAAAATCTTCTCCTAGTCTGCGTTAGCCTTGTGCACTGTCTCTGATCAAATAGAATGTTTTATTTTGAATGTAGTCAAATATCAAATGTTCCCTTTAGAGTTTTTCTTTTCTGGTCTCTTTAAAGAAGTCTTTCACTGCCCTCAAGGTCAAAAAGATATTTTTCTTATATGTGCTTCTAAAGTTTTTAAACTTTTGCTATTCAAAGTCAGAGCTTTAAATCATGTAGAATGTATTTGTGTGAATGATGTGAAATAGGGATCTCATTTTATTTTTTTCTATGTGGATAATCAATTGTCTCAGTACTATTTGTTGAAGAGTGTTGTCTTTCCCACTGATTTATAATGCCCCTCTCCATAAACCAGGTTTTCACATATACTTGGATCTCTACTGTTTCTATTATTGTCAGTATATCTATCATTGTGCCAATAGTACATTCTGTAATCACTAAAACTAAATAATAAATTGTGAGGTCTAATAAGACACTGCTCTTACTCTTTTTCAAAACTTCCTTATTATTCTGTATGAATTTTAGGATCATTTTCCACACTTACACACAAAATCCTGTTGAGAAATTTGCTAAAATTGCAATGGATTTGCATGTTAATTTGACATCTTCAAACATTATATCTTAACATGCATGCCCATGGAATATCTCTTGATTACTTCAGGCTTTACCCCACTTTTAAGTGTTACGATAAAAGCCTTACACATCTTCTATTAGATTTTATTTCTAGATATCTTATGGTTTGTTGTTACTGTGAATGGGATTTGAAAAATCATATTTCTAATCTATTATTTTGATATTAGCTACTTAACTGATTTTCATAAAATGACTTGGAAACAAGCCAACGTTCTGAATTAATTCTAATAGTTTTACTGTGTTGTTTTGTGTTGGCTTCTCTCGGTCAGGATTCCTAGAACAATGCCAAACAGGAGCAGTGAAAGAAGGTGTCCTTATCTTATTTTTACTCTATTTGGAATGCTTCTATTGTCTCACTACCACCTATAATTCTTGCTGCAAGATAAGGAAATTCCCTTCTATTCATTGTTTGCCAAGAATTGCAACATGAATAGTGTTGGATTTTTCTAATGCTTTCATCATATCTATTCAGATAACACGTTTCTTCTTTTTTCCTGTGTTCTGTTATGGCAGTGAATTATAATAATAAATTTTCTAGTGTTAAACTGTTTGCTTTCCTGGGCAGGGAGAAAGGGGAGAAGAAAACCTACTTAGACATGTTGGGAAGCTTTCCTCTTTAAGATAAGATGTAACTTAAAAAGCAGCATCAGACCTATAAATCCAGAGAACAAACTGGTTGTTGCCAGAGGAGAGAATTGGGAGGCAGAATGGATGAAGGGGAAGTGAGAGATACATAGAGGTTTCAGTTAGGGAATGAGTAAGTCACAGGAATGAAAGGCACAGCATAGGGAATACAGTCATTGGTATTGTAATAGTGTTGTATGGTGACGGACGGGAGTTGCACTTGTGGTGAGCAGAGCATAAGGTATAGAGTTTTTGAATCACCATGCTGTACACCTGAAACTAACATAACATTGTGTGTAACTATGCTCAGTTAGATGGATAGATAGATGATAGATAGATAATAGATAGATAGATAGATAGATAAAGATATAACTTTTCCCAAATATCTGGTGGAACATACCTATAAAACTATGTAAACCTGGTAGTTTTTTGTGCAGGAGAATAGATTTTTGATTAGTGATTTAATATCTCTATGGTTACTGATAATTTATAATTTTCTTAAAATTATGCATTTCATCTAAGTTTTAAAAGCATGAGCATGATACTCTTCATAATATTCTGTTTTTAAAAATCTCTCCCTTATCTATAGGCATTTCAACTCTGATAATGTTTGTATCATCTGTTTCTCTTGATTAAGACTGTCAGATAATTTCTCTCATTATACTGTTATTTCTCTGCACTTCAATTCATGTTTTAAATATGGCCTTATGTACTACATCCTTTAAGGCTATAAATTCCTTCTAAGTATAGCTCTACTGCATCCCATGAAGTTTAATAAGCAGTATTCTCATTTTTCATTAATTTCTAAATATTTCATAACTTCCTATTTGACCCATAAGTTATTTAGAAATATTTACTTAACTTCCTAATGTATGTGATTTTTAAGTTATCTTTTTATTATTGCCATCTAACTTTATTGCCAAAACCATGTCCTATTTGATAATGATTCTTGGTATTGCTTCGGATTTTTTGTAGACTAGTAATTGATGAATTTTGTAAGTAACTGATATAGATGTTTGAAAACAATGTTTAACCTCTAATTTTGGGGAATATGATTCCAAATATACTACTTAGATTAATATTCTATTATCTAAATCTTCTAAATCTCTGTTAGGTTTTTTGCTTTATGTTTCTGACAAAGGTGTTAAAATCTCCCACAAATCCATTAATTTGGATTTGTCCAACTGTACCTCTGCCAATTTCTTGCCTCATATATTTTGAGCCAATATTATTTGTTGCATACAGGTTCATCTCTTCCAGGTTAAAGCCTTTTATAATTTTAGCCTCAATAATTCTAATGCCTTAAAATACATTTCACCAAACTGAGGGTTACAGAGGAGAGGGGGGTGGGGGGATGGGGTAACCGGGTGATGGGTATTAAGGAGGGCACGTGTAGTGATATGCACTGGGTGTTATATGCAACTACTGAATCGCTGAACACTACATCAAAAACTAATGATGTACTATATGCTGGCTAATTGAACATAATAATAAAAAAATAACTTAAAAAATCTATTTCACCAAATAAAATCAGTTTTTTTCCTTTCACATGCAGAATTTTGGGTTTCATATATAAGATGAATCTTCTGTTAAGCATAGTATCGGATTTTATTTCTTTATCCAATTTTACCCACTCTATGTTTTAATAGGCAAATTCAGTGTAAATGTATATAGATACAGGTATCTCTATCCCCAGATATATATATATATATATATATATATATTTGGATTCTACTGCACTATCTTATTCAATATTTCCTATTCATCTTTCTTTTACTATGTTTTTTTTCTTTCATTCTGCTTTTTTTTTTGAGAGAGAGAGATAATGAGAGAGAGAGCACAAAGGGGAGTGGGGAGGGGCAGAGGGAGAGGGAGAGATCCAATCTTAAGCATGTACCACACCTAGCATGGAGACTGACCAGGGACTCGATCTCACAACGCTGAGATCGTGAACTTTAAATTAAACCATTAAATCAAGAGTCAGACTCCTACCCAACTGAGCCATCCAGGCACCCTTCTTCATTTCTGCTTTCTATTAGATTGATCATGTTTTCTTTATCCCAATTTTCACCTTTCACTGATTTGGAAATTGTATATTCTATTTCTATTTACTCCTTCTGTGGCTGCACTTACATGTCAATGTATAATGAGACTTTACATAGTTGAATGTTAATGCCTATCTCTACGTGCCTTGAGAACAAGGATCTGAATACACTGTATGTTCAGTAGAATGTGGTTAACCCGTGAGTGGGTCTGAAGCTAGATTACCTGAATCTGGATCCTTGCTCTACCTCTTACTAACATTTAACAGGCAAGTTACTGATCATATCTCTGCATCAGTTCCCGCATCTGAGAAATAAAGTTAATAATAAAACTGTTAATAATAATTGCTTGGGAATTGTGAGAGTTAAATTAGACATATAAGGAAAGGACTTAGAGAAATACCTGGTACATATATTAGCTGTTACAAATGTTCATTTTCCTTTTACACTATAGTTACAACTCATTTTTAAAACCACAAAAGTTAGGGGTGCCTGGGTGCCTGGATGTCTCATTCAGTTAAGTGGCTGACTCTTGGTTTCAGCCCAGGTCATGATCTCAGGGTCCTGGGACCAAGCCTGCATGGAGCCCCACGTCGGGCCCCTAGTCAGGTTCCGTGCTCAGCGGGAAGTCGGCTTGAGGATTCTCTCTCTCCCTCTCCCTCTGCTCTTACCCCCACTCATGCTCACTCTCTCTCTAAAATAAATAAATAAATCTTTAAAAAAATAAAATAAAATAAAACCACCAAAGTTAGTCATTATCATTATTTTACAGGTGATGCTTATTTAAATTTATCAACAGATTTACCATTGCTTCCCCATTGCTTCTTTCTTTCTAAGTTAAATTTCCTTCTTCCTGGGGTACATCCTGTGGTCAGTCTTTTCACAATGGTCTATAAATAGAAAACGGTCAGTCCTTTTTGTCAGAAAATGTCTATATTTGCCTTTACTCATAGTTAATAATTTACAAATATATGGAAGCCTACGCCATGAATTTAACTTTCTCCAAACACTTTGAAAGTATGTGTTACACTATCTATGGAACTCTTTTCCCTAATGAAAAGTCTATGTGTCATTCTATTCTTAATAGGTAATATTTCTTTTGTCTCTGGTTGTTCTTTATTAAACATGAAAAGTTTTAAATTTTCAGAAACAAGCAGAGAGAACAGTATAATGAACCCCTGTATAACCATCTCCCAGATTCAATAATTATCAAGAATTTGCTTCATCTATATCTTTTTTCCTTTACTGAAGCATCTTCAAAGAAATCACAGATATTATGTCATTTCATCCATACCATATGCACCTCTAAAACTATGATTTTTTTATGTAACCACAATGTCATTATACATCTCACAAAATGAACTACAACTTCTTTTAAGTTTTTTCTTTGAGTTTGGTGTTTCATAGTTTTACCATGATATTTCCAGTGTGGCTTTGTTTTTACTTATCCTGCTCAAGTCATTTTGACCTCTCCTCTATCTCACCACACTATCTCATCACTGAGCCCTTTTAATTTTGCCCCATTAATAGATTTTTAATCCACCACTTCTCTCCATATCCACTGCCATCTGAGTCAAGTGAACGCATCTCTAGGCTGCACTACTATAATTTCACAACTTCTCGCATTCCTTCCTTCCCCCTCTACCTTCAATCTTCAGAATATAGCCAGAGGCTCTTTTTAGAATGCAAATTCAATGATGTAACCTCCATCTGAAAATCTTCACTTTCTCTAAAGAAAAGGTCTACAAGGTGTGTGTGGTCAGTCTCTCAACAGCTATTCATAAACTATTAACTCAATCTTGAACACCTTCCCCAATCTCTACTCTCCACCACATCCCCCAGTGACTTCCTAATTAACTTTTACTAATCCTTCAAATTTTCCATCTCTTCAAGGAAATCATCCTTGGATTCCAAATCTAGATCAAGGTTTTCTTTCATTCTTTTTTATAAGTTCTCAGAGAGAACATCTGGCACAATAGCAATTTTGTACCTTCCTTTTTTGTGTGTATGATTACTTGATTAATATCAGTCTCCCCTGGAGACTGAGTTTCATGAAAGCTCCTCATTATATCCCCCATATCTAGAAAAGAAATCGGCATAAAGCAAGAACTCAATCACTTTATTCAAATGAAAAGGAAGGAAGGAAGGAAGAAAGGAAGGATACCCCAGCATTTCTCCTCCATGCTTCCACCTTAATCTGCAAATTCCTATCTTGTAGTACTTATCACACTTGACATTACTAATAGTTTTCCATTCAATCTCCCCAAACAGATTATGAGCTCCTAGAGGGCAAAAGTAAATACATTAGATTCACTTTTGTTTCTCTAACAACCAACCTACTGCCTCTATGTAGCATGTATTTAGTTATAAAATATGAAATTGGGGAAAAGGCAATAGTTTTGATTGGTTCCCAGGTATATGGAACTAAATTGATCATTCTTTTTTATTTATTCATCCAGTCTTCATTCCCATTTTACTTATCTGAGCACCTGCTATATCCCAAGTACTAAGGCAAAAGAGATACAGCAATAAACTAAATTTCTGCCTTGCTTTAAGCTTATGTCATGTCATGCTTGCATCAGTGACCTGCAAAAGTTTCCTCTTCTGTTTTATATTTGGTTTTATTTTTGTTTCCCCCTATATTCCCTATTCTCAAGGCCATTCTTTTCTCCTTATTGGTAACTACTCAGATGTACTTTCTATCCATCTACCACACCTGTTTTTACATGTAACAATATCCAGAAATACATACAGTAGTGTATGTTTAATGTTTTATATATGATATTATGTTATCATCTCACTCTTTTTTTACTTTTATTGTTTGTCCATTCAACTAATTTTAAGATCTATCCATGTTTCTAACTGTAAAGTCTAGTTAATTTCTTCTGAGTATTCCATATTATACCATCCTCTAAATGTGCCAAGATATCAATTCACCTAGGGGAAAAAAAAACTGCTGCATGTAAGTGATGAATCACTAAATTTACACTGAAACTAATATTACACCATATGTTAAATAAGTGGAATTTAAATAAAAACTTGAAACTACAAAGAAAAAAAAAACCTGCCATGGTTCTTTCAACTCCCCGCAACCCCAACATCGAGGCAATAAGCATCCTAGGGCTTGTCTCCACATGCATTGACTTGATACTTTCTTTCTGGCACATGCCCAAGGACAGAAGTACCAGGACATCAGGATTAACATACCCAATTTCCCAAGAGCTATAAGCTGCTCTCTGAAATGGCCATACCAGCCTATGCCCCCACCAATAGTAGAAGAGGGCTCCTCCATCTTCTCATCCTCACCCAGAATTTAATATTAACTACTTTTCACATTTCTGAAAATCTGATTGTTGTAAGATATCTTTGATTATTATTTTAATATATATTTCTCTGCTAACTAGTGAGATCGAATATCCATAAAAATACGAGATCTGAAGCCAGATTTCCACTTAGCACCCAAGTAGTCATAAATATATCATTAATTGCTCTATGACTCAGTTGCTTCCTCTATAAACTAAGGATGACAATACTTCTTTAATGAGAAATTAAATGGTTTAAAAATTAAGCACCAAGAGAAAATCGGGCACAAAGAAGTGTTCAATAAAAGTTGGCTATTACTATCACTTACTATAATTATTTAATGTTATTTTTCATTTAAGTTTCCTCTTCTGTAAATTGTCTATTTATACCCCTGAATAATTTTTCCATTATATTTTGCATATATTCCTTTCTGGTTTACATGAGCTTCTTGTATATTCTGGATATCAATTCCTTGCAAATGTGTTTAAATTGAATAAGTGAGTGAGTGATCAGAGATTAAACATGCCAGTTTTGTCTTAACAGAGCTCCAACTGTTTGCTTTTCCTGCTCACTGCATTGCTGGGTCATTTTTGTGAACAAAATGTTGAATCTCAATGTATTTTTAATCTGGTCAATAAATTTTAAATAAAATTTAATTTATATTCCATTTTTCTAAGTCAACAACACACAAACCCACAATAGGGGGAAAAATAGCTAGCTCCACAGTGAAAAATTTAAACAATTCTATTTGTGGTTTTTATTGGGCAATTTTTTAGAAAAGCAGAAAGTACAGAGAGTTACTGATTTTATCAAATCCTATCAAAGACAAGTAGTTTGTCTCAATTTCAAACTCATTATTCAACTAGAACAATCCCTACAATGGGCTGACAAAACAGTATAATTTTCTGCAAGACTACCATAAGAACTATTTTATCACCGTTAAAGGGCCACTTTTAATAAAATTCTAGTAATCATTTAGAAAAACACAGAAAATCTTAGAAAACTCCAAAATACAGCACTAATAAACATTTGATAGAACTAGTGTTTAAGGGAAACCTTTGTGGAGAGCCCCAAAATTTGTGACCATTTTCCTAGCAACTCAAGACATAACACAAACTGACAACATAGTGGCAAGTAAACTGCTCAGTTCAGATCTATATAGGAAGTCTATAATTACTCGATCATATTTTTAAGCAGAGATTAAAAAGTATCAGTGAAGAAAAAAGTAATTGTCAGGGCGCCTGGGTGGCTCAGTCATTAAGCGTCTGCCTTTGGCTCAGGTCATGGTCCCAGGGTCCTGGGTTCGAGCCCTACATTGGGCTCCCTGGTCAATGGGAAGCCTGCTTCTCCCTCTCCCACTCCCCCTGCTTGTGTTCCCTCTCTCGCTGTGTCTCTCTCTGTCAAATAAATAAATAAAAATCTTTAAAAAAAAAGAAAAAGAAAAAAGTAATTGTCTCCATCTTGAAGGTGTGCGATCTATATAAAAATGGGGGTGGGAAATCATAGCTAAATAAGATAGAGAAATGATGACCAATCACCACGACTTTCACCTGTCACCCCAATGGCTTTCTAATACCTGATGCTGTATGTTTTTTATTTTTAATGGAAATGATGTAGATAAGAATTCACACATTGACAGAGAAGGCATCTTGGTGAAGAATGACTTGTTTCTATCTGCATTAGTAATATTCTTAGTAGGTAAAATAGACACAATTATGAAAAGTTTTCCAAATCTCCTCTTCTCCAAAAAATTCCAAAGCTGATAGGCAGAGTCATTCAGTTTATGTTTAATGAACATTCTGGAGTTACAATTACGAGCAAAAACTGAACATCCCTAATGGTTTTGACTTAGCAGGGAAGAATGTTAATTTGAAAATCACACCAAGGTAAAATTATTCTGAAGGACAGGGTCATGCCAATGTACCTATAAGAGTCTATAATACAAGAATCTGACCTAGTATGGAAGCTTAGAGAAAGCCTCCTTGAGCCAGTATCTGAAAGGAGAAGATGAGTTAAGTTGGTGAAGGGAACAGCATGTTCAAAACTCTATCATGTAAGGGAATGTGGTGAGTCCGCAACTATGGCATGAAGGGAGTGTATAAAGGAGAGGGAAGGTAAAGCCGGGAGGTGTCCAGAATGTGCTTGGCTACTTGTCTATCTTAAGGGTTTACTCTGTAAATGAAATTGAAAGCCAGTGGTGGGATTTAAAAAAGAAGGCTCTAATTTAGGGAATAACTTGGAGGAGCAGCAAATAAAAATGTTTCCATAGTCCCGGTAAGATAGTAGTAACTTGAACTGAGGCAGTAGTGATGGAGATAGAGAAGTATAGTGAGTCTTGAGATATTGAAGCAGCAAAATCAATAGGATGAGTTAAGTAAGAATAGAATAGGGAACAAAGCCTCTTTCATAATTTCTCCAAGAATCTTCAGGCATTGTACTGCTTTCTCTATTATGGCTGCCAGTCAGTCACATCCTGCAGATTAAATGCTTGCAACTGTTTGGATATCCAGGCAGAATGTTTCATGTATCCATTAAAGAAATCATTTCAGGGTCATTTACAATAAAAGTTTTAGTTGTAGATATTCTGTAATCTACACTTCTGTGACATGGCAGAACTGATTTTCCAGACCAATGTAGGATCCTATTTAACCCTGAAAGACGTAAGTTATTTTCATTGCTCTTAATTTTGTTTGTCTCTTCAGCATGTCAGATTATCACACATAGGATGACCACTTGCCAAGGTTTCATTCTTTTCTAAGGATTTGTTCCAATTTATAAAGCCTTTTACTTGTAAAAATTTAGAGAAATTTCTCATCTTTTCCTTTGGGTCGACTATTAGTTGAACAAGGTGAGTATGACAGAAATATAAACATGTTTTAAAGGTTCTGCTACAACTTTTCATTCAAGTTCACAGTCAACTGTATGCAAATAGATAGTTCTTTTTGGCTAGGTTTGGATTCTTTCACTATAGATTCTCACAGTACACACTGACCATGATCCTGTTCTCAGAGTAATTTCAACTTTGTGTGTTTGTGCGATTTCCAGATTAACATTTGTCTCTCTTACTAAGCCATAACCACTATGGATGTTTTGAGTTTTTGCTACGTTCTCTTCTAAATGGACTATTAGATTTATTTGTTAACATCCATTCATATATTCTGAAAACACACTCAGTTTTAACTTTTAGGATACATCTGTACGCCCATTTTTCTATCAAACCTCATTTCTCATGAGCAACTTCAATAAGGGAGTTTGGTACCTAGAAGATCCTAACCTAGCCAAGTAGAATCAGCATATAACCATCTGCTGGAATTCTGGGCCCATACATCAGAACAGGCAGGCACTGGCTAAAAACATGGACTTTAGAGGGCGCCTGCATGGTGCAGTCGGCTAAGAGTCGGACTCTTGTTTTGGCTCAGGTCATGATATCAGGGTCGTGGGATCAAGCCTCTCATGGGGCTCAGGGCTCTGTCCTCAGTGGGGGTCTGCTTGGGTTTTCTCTCCCTCTTCCTCCGCCCCTCCCCACCCCCGCTCTCCCTCTTTCTCTCTCTCTCTCTAAATAAATAATCTTTTTAAAAAATGGGCTTTGGTATCAATCTGATATTCTACTACCTACCAGTTACATGGCCTTGGGCAAGTTATTCAACCTACACAAGCCTCGGTTTCCTATAAAAATTAATATAAAATATATCATATTCTATATTATATTACACAGTATACAACATGTTGGCATATATAACGTGCATGGCACAGGGTGATGCGTGCGGCAGCTATCATCACCATCACCGCTGTTACCACGGTTATGTTTCCCACTGGCCTCCAGGCATGGCCATTCACCAAAGAAGGAAAGATGCTCAAGAGGGAAAAAATTGTGCCAATGATCTTCTGTCTCCTGGAATACTTACTGAAAGATGCAATTAACCATGAAATTAGAGACTTAAAGAATTAGGTAAGTCCAGCAAGAATAAGTGGAGAGAGAATGTGTGAAGTGGTGTTTGCATATGTGTTTGTTGAGTAGGTTAAATAAAAGAGAAAGTTGTAGTTCTGAAGAAAAAATACATGGTATATGGAAAATGGTATATTCCACCAACTGAAGAATCCAATATCTCTACTTTTGTATTACCTCTCAGTTTTGTGTCAAGACAGGCATGTTCTGGTGGATAACTAACAATCATGAATGAGAAATGCATGACAGCCATTCCCATTTCACAGATGAGGCAGGTAAGGTCCAAAGAAGTGATTCACTTATAGTCATACATCTAGGAAAATTATAGGCCAAAATCTAAACCAGGTTTTCTCACTTCAAAGTCCATGCTCTTCTTCTACATCAAAGTCAATTCCAAAGCCACACAGGTTGGCCTTCTTTGATCAGAGTTGCACACTCAATTAGTTATACTCACAAATTACCATCCTCAACAATTAGGCCTCAGTGTAAAGTAAGCAGGGTCTTACTGCTCAGGACACTGTAAGGGTATATATCTGTCTACAAGCCAAAACAACGTCAATTACCTTGTAAGGAAATCCTCTTACGAAAAGTAAAACAGAGGAAAGAAAAAAATGAACGATGTTTGCATTCATTGTTCCCAGGCATTAAATAAAGTCACTCTAATAACAGCATTGCTGGTGATATTCCTTTCAAGATTGCCATAAAATGCTCAGGAATTTCAGAGGCATAGAGCACACCTATCTGTCTAATAAAGGCAATAAAACAAAATAAAGTCAGGCAGATTAGAAATAAAACTATGTATTTCCACGATGATTGCAGAATATTTGTATGAGCAAATGAATTTCTGATATATATGGTTAGCATTTTTAGGAATGCAAAGATATTCATAGGAAAAAATGGTAAAAATGCATGCTTTGCTAAACTAAACTTTATGTATGAGAAGTCATAACCACGGTATAAAATCCATAGTAGAAATGAAACAGGATTACATCACTGACGGTTCCTAATATTAATGGACCAGAGGGGACTACATTCCCTGAAGCTAGAAACATGTCAGAGGGGAAAGACATACAATTCAGCTTGAAAAAGCAAAATCCATTAACCATGAAATAGGGAAACAAAAAATCAAAC
The DNA here is from genome assembly GCF_009762305.2 of Zalophus californianus. Classification (NCBI taxonomy): domain Eukaryota; kingdom Metazoa; phylum Chordata; class Mammalia; order Carnivora; family Otariidae; genus Zalophus; species Zalophus californianus. The sequence goes on from NC_045603.1 coordinate 44,714,792, forward strand.
TTTCCATATACCATATCCTACTGGAAAAAATCTATTAGCAAAAAAGACCTCTACTAAACAAAATGTTTTTTAACTCAAAACAAATATAGAAATAAATGATTTAAAGTCACAAAAAATTCCAGAAAATTTGTATGGTTGATATTATGCTGGCAATACAGATCCATCAAAGTACTAGCATACTTCTCGGAGTATACAGATCTCAAAAGAATGCATGTCAATTGAAGTGCACTAAAATGCATTTTTTTTTCTAGTTTAAGGAAGTATTGTATTAGCTACCACAAATTTGATGTGAAGCATTCCAGGTTTTCATTTCCATTGTGAAATTACTCCAAACAACATTTAATCTGGAAAAGAATCCTGGTGTCTCCACTAAGAAGAATGGGACAAATTAAGAGAGATTTGACCCCCTCAGTATACTTAAATATACTAAGACTTGTAATGACTCCTTGAACAATCTCTTTAAAGTAGTACACACCAAAAAAAAAAAGAGAAAAATAACCTGAATCAATTAGAGAGTTGCTCACATAGCATCCCTCCTAGACAGAAAAGATCATCAGGAACCAAAGTGAGTAATTGCTCTACCAACAGTCCAGAGTAATGCAGAAGAGAGGTGACATAGCATATACACACTGAGAATGAAACCAGAAAAACAGAAGCATTCTACTACTTTAATGGGATTAAAGAAATAAATTCCAAGATGACTGGCACATATAAACTTTTAAAAAGTTGAGCAACTACTTCAAGGCAAATCTTTACTCACACAAACCGTATGTGTAGACAGACTCTCTAAGACAGTCCCCAGGGATCCCTGCCTGCTGGTGTTCATGGCCTTATGTAACTGCTTCCCCGTAAGTGTTAGCTGGACCTGGTAACATGCTGCTAATGCACAGGATATGGCAAAAATAATGGGCTATCAGTTCTGAGAGTGGATTACAGAAGACTATGATTTCTGTCTTGCATCTACCTGGCTCTTTTAGTTTACTCACTGTCATGAAGCCAGCTTTCATGTTGTGAGATGTCCTCTGGACAGACCCACAGGACAAAGAACTGAGGACAGCCTCCAGCCAATGCCAGCAACCCACAAAGAACTGAATCCTCCTAATAACCATGTGAGTCACTTGGAAGTGGCTCTTATCCCAGTCGAGCCTTTAGACGACTGTAGCCCCTGCCAACACCTTGATGGCAGCCTCATGAGGAACCCCGAGCCAAAGAAGGCCCCAGCTACAGTGTGAGATAATGAATGCTGTTGTTTCAGGCCACTTGATTTTTGAGATAATTTGTTACATAGTGAAAAAGAACACACAATATTCAACAAAACATCGTAATGGCCTCCACTTTGAATAAATATATTACTGATTTTAGAATGGAAAGATCCTTGTCTCACCCCAATTCATATTACTCCAGTCCTGGACATCAGTATCTCTCACTTAGACTTTTCTATTTGCTCCTAGTTTTGTCCCCTCTGAAGCCATCCCTCAAAATATTGAGGGTTTACATCCCTCAAAAACTCGTATGTTCAAGTCTTAACCCTCGAAGTATAATCTTACTTGGAAATAAGGTTTATGCAGATGTAATTAATCAAGATGAAGCTATGTTGGAATAGGTGAGCCCCTAATCCGATGTTATTGGTGTCCTTATAGAAAGGGGAAATTTGGACACAGATGCATACACCGGGAGAACCATGTGAGCCTGGAGTTATCCTGGCACAAGCCAGAGAACTACCACAAGCTAAGGGAGAGGCTTGGAACAGATCCTTCCCTAGTATCATCAGAGGATGTACTGCCCTACTGACACCTTGATCTCAGACTTCTAGCCTCCAAAACCATGAGACAATAAATTTCTCTTGTTTAAAATTCTCAGTTTGTGCTATTTTGTTACAGTAGTCCTAGTAAACTAATACATCATCTTCTACACACTTGCCAAGGGAGGTCTATCTGAAATATGAACCTTACATGTCATTTTACTTCTTCATTCATGATTTCAACAAGTATTTACTCAGTGCCTTCTATATGCCAGACCCTAAGTTAGGTACTGGACATTCAGCAGTAACAAGGGATACAGCTGCCACATATATTAGTACACTAGCACAAAAGGTATCTTGTGATTGAGAAAAGAGGGGTCATCTCCAGGCAAATTGCAAAATGGTGCTCCCTTATGGAGGATGAATTAACACAAAGATGCTCCCCTAAAAGAACAATTAGACAAAACTACAACTCATGGGCAGACAACTCCATTGGTTCCATCTGGGCAGAAGAATTACACTTGGTAAGGGTGCACCAACTGGATTTCAGCCTGCATATCCACCATCTTGGCTGGATGCTTTTATGAGGAGACAACTTCCACAGCCATTAATGGCAGACCAGACCTGAGTAAAGGTCTCTCTCTACCTCTCTACCCTCACAGACCTTTCAAAATTTAATATTTCTTCAGAGCTACCCATTGATTCTTTGTTGGGAATATACAAGAATCCAGAATCCCATGCTCAAACAGCCCAAACAGTGGTTTGCTAGAGCTGGCTCCTACAACAGGTCCCGAGGTCCACTGACTGGCCCATAATAGCAGAGGAAAATGATGGAATCTTTTCCAAGATGTGTTATGCTTATGCTGTAGCTTCACTCAACTAAGGAACACTTAGTTCCTTAAACACTGAGAAGTATCAAAAGTAGACCAAAAGGCACTCTGTGATCTGGGTTCAGAATTGTCTTTTGATGAGGGACCAGGGCCCCTACACTGGCCGTAAGCTTTGGAGAACCTCTCTCTTCCTCTTCTCCACCTGTGTCTCTCCTCAAGGGCCAAGGAGCTATGCCCCCTGGAAGCTGACACGTGTCTCCACCCCATTAAACAATGCTTTAGATACCCAAGAACCCAGAATTCCATGCCCAAATAGCACAGTGGTGTTCTGGATCTGGCTTCTACTGGTTCACAAAAGACCACTATTAAATTTCCAAAATTCAGTAAGCAGGATATTAAAAGTGCTCATAATTAAAAATAAATTCCAGGGCGCCTGGGTGGCTCAGTCGTTAAGCGTCTGCCTTCGGCTCAGGTCATGGTCCCAGGGTCCTGGGATCGAGTCCCGCATCGGGCTCCCTGCTCCGCGGGAAGCCTGCTTCTCCCTCTCCTACTCCCCCTGCTTGTGTTCCTGCTCTTGCTATGTCTCTCTCTGTCAAATAAATAAAATCTTTAAAAAAAAAAATAAATAAAAATAAATTCCATAAACTTAAATAAGTTATATTGAAAACAAATATAATAAATATTAAAAACTCATAATTTCTTAATCATTTTGCTATTATTTATGAATTTGAAGTTATTTATGTCTACTGTATCTGTATGGTAGATTCTACTATACAATAGTGTGCTACTCACATCTCTTCCCAAATTTGCATCCATACATCACATTAGTAGCTTAAAATTGGTCATGGTCAGAGTATTTACACCAAAGAAATCAGCAAATGCTATAATTCAGGACTTCATTTAATGTTTTCTTGGTTCTTTAGGCATAAGAAAGTGATGGAGAAAATGTTAATAATGCAGAATAAACTTAAACATGTACTGTGTCTGGGACGCCTGGGTGGCCCAGTCGGCTAAGAGTCTGCCTTTGGCTCAGGTCATGATCCCAGGGTCCTGGGATGGAGTCCCGCATCGGGCTCTCTGCTCAGCAGGGAGTCTGCTTCTCCCTCTGCATGCTGCTCCCTCTGCATGCTGCTCCCCCTGCTTGAGCTCTCTCTCTCTCTTTATGACAATAAATAAATAAAATCTTAAAAAAAAAAAACACATACTGTGTCTCTAGCCATTACATGTAGGCACAAATAAATAATGTATCCACGAGGCACCTAGGTGGCTCAGTCAGCTAAGCATCTGCCTGCAGCTCAGGTCATGATCTCGGAGTCCTGGAATCAAGCCCCGCATCGGGATCTCTTCTCAGTGGGGAGTCAGCTTCTCCCTCTCCCTCTGCCCCTCCCCACCCAACTCTCTCTCTCTCTCTGTCTCAAATAAATAAGATATTTTTTAAAAAATAATGTATCCACTATTCAAAAACTTATATAATTTAGCAATGAAGTCACCATGTCATTGAGGAACAAGTGAAGTTCCACTTCACTATTTCACCTTCACCTTACTCATTAACATAAATAAGATTATCAACCACCATGCATGCAGGAACTATACCCAAAAGCTACAGAACTATTCCTCAAAGCTAGTTGTTAAATGTTTACATAGTACTAGGCCCAGAGTTCATTACTAGGGCCAGCACTGGCCTCTTCTTTGATCCTTCCTCTGAGAGGGGATCATGCTACCTGGGGTGTGCATCCTTAGGGGACAGATATGTGGGCAAGGGTGTTCATCCATAAGCCAGGAGCGGAAAGACAAAAGAACTGCAGATGGCCAGAGCACAGGGCTGACAGCTTGGGCGTGGCTTCAGCTTGTACCCTGACACAGTTCTGCAGGTACTAGGCTAGGGGCAGTTCAGGCCCTGTACCACTCGCTGTAATTGTCTTGCCTTTTGCATGCAATTGCAGCAGACTGCCTGCAATGCTCACACCTCCCACAACATGTTGTTTGACCAACAAGCCCTTGCTCATGTTGCTCACTTGCATGGGATGCCCTTTTATTTCCATCATTTTACCTCCAGAACCCAACCCAGGGCCTGGCACACAGTAAGACTCAAAAGCTTGATTTGAATTAATGAACAAATGAATTGTATGGGCACCAGTGTTTGGTCCCTGACCTACTAGCTACATGGTATTAGGCAAGACATTTAAGCTCCTCAGACTTCAGTTTCCTAGTAAGGAGGATAAATAAATCTCACCTTGCTGCAGAGACTAAATAAGATACTACACGTAATAATTATAGTAGCAACATCTGCTAAGCACTCACATGCTGGGCACTGTGTTTGGTGCTTTCCAGAGACTATCTCATTTTAATCCTCTCACACTTTAACTCTAGGATCTAGGTCCTATTATTTTATGCCCATTTTAGAAAGGCAAAAACTGAGGCTTCAAAAGTTTATGTTCACATCATAGAACTCAAATAATAGCTCTTTATCTACTCCACCAAAGCAATAATGTATTTGAATCAGTGTTTATCCTGCAATAAATTCCAATAAAATGATTACTGAAATATTAATAAAGAAGCAACCCATCTAATCTGGCCATATGTTCAGTAAATCTTGTACTGAAAAGCAAAGTCCAATGATAACAAATTATAAGAAAAGTAATCAATATAGTCCAAGGAAATTAAATATGATTCTACTGTAAAGCTGGTTTAGACAAACAAGAATAACAACCACAAGATAAGTTTTCAGTGAAAGCAATACAATATAAATGACCTATTCCAAGGTATATTAGCAATCAGTTCTCCAGCCCTGAGAAGGAGCTTTTAGAGTCAAGGAGCTAGAAGGTATTTTAGGAAGCTTAACCCTTACTTGAGATCCCTTAAGTCTCTCTATACCATATCCCTAGTCATGAAAAACCTGTAAGACAGTATATCCATTGAGAAGAGTGCCAATCAAACATCAGTTATAAACTATCTCAAACAACTGACACTGACAACATATACTGGACCCAGTAAGCAGAAGGGCACATAAAATTAAATTTAAAGTAACAGATAATAAGTTTGTTAATTTCACCTGGCCCAAGACAAGAAAATATGGACTGTTGTAAACTATAGTTAAGAATATGGTACTAAATTCTTACCTTTCAATAATTATTCTGAATGTAAATGGACCAAATGCTCCAATCAAAAGACACAGGGTATCAGATTGGACTAAAAAAAAAAACAAAACAAGACCCATCCATATGCTGTCTACAAGAGACTCATTTTAGACCCAAAGACACCTCCAGATTGAAAGTGAGGGGACAGAGCATTTATCATGCTAATGAACATCAAAAGAAAGCTGGGGTAGCAATCCTTATATCAGACAAATTAGATTTTAAGCCAAAGTCTGTAGTAAGAGATAAAGAGGGATACTATATCATAATTAAAGGGTCTATCCAACAAGAAGATCTAACAATTATAAATATTTATGCCCCTAACTTGGGAGCAGCCAATTACATAAACCATTAATAACAAAATTAAAGAAACACATTGATAATAACACAATAATTGTAGGGGATTTTAACACCGCACTCACATCCATGGACAGATCATCTAAGCAGAAGATCAACAAGGAAACAAGGGCTTTGAATGACACACCAGACTAGATGGACTTCACAGATATATTCAGCAAATGGCCAACGGACATATGAAAAAATGCTCAACATCACTTGTCACCAGGGAAATACAAATCAAAACCACAATGAGATACCACCTCACACCAGTCAGAATGGCTAAAATTAAGAAGGTAGGAAATGACAGATGTTGGCGAGGATGTGGAGAAAGGGGAACCCTCCTACACTGTTGGTGGGAATGCAAACTGATGCAGCCACTCTGGAAAACAGTATGGAGGTTCCTCAAAAAGTTAAAAATAGAGCTACCCTATGACCTAGCAATTGCACTACTAGGTATTTACCCAAAGGAAAAATATGTAGTGATCCGAAGGGGCACCTGCACCCCCATGCTTGTAGCAGCAATGTCCACAATGGCCAAACTATGGAAAGAGCTGAGATGCCCACTGACAGATGAATGGATAAAGAAGATGTAATTATAAACAATGGAATTATTACTCAGCAATCAAAAATGAAATCTTACCATTTGCAACAACATGGATGGAACTAGAAGGTATTATGCTAAGTGAAATAAGTCAATCAGAGAAAGACAATTATCATATGATTTCACTCATGTGGAATTTAAGAAACAAAACAGAGGATCATAGGGGAAGAGAGGGAAAAATAAAATAAGACAAAATCAGAGAGAGAGACAAATCATAAGAGAATCCTACCTATAGGAAACAAACTGAGGGTTTCTGGAAGGGAGGTGGGGGTGTGGGGTAACTGGGTGATGGGCATTAAGGAGGGCACCTGATGTAATGAGCACTGGGTGTTATAGGCAACTGATGAATCCCTGAACTCTACCTCTGAAACTAATAATACACTATATGTTAATTAATGGAATTTAAATAAAATTTTTAAAAAGAGTAATATAAATCTAACACTTAAGTTTGCAAATCAATATTTATACAACAAAGCAACTTTCTCTGATTTCTTCTTTGGGGGTGGTTGACATTCCCAATATATGTTATTTAAATAGCATAGTGACCACAGACTCTGGAGCCTTATTGCTTGGATTAGAATCCTGATTCTGATAGTTTTTTAGCTGTGTCATATAACCTCTTTACTCCTCACTTTTCTAATCTACAAAATGGAGATAGTAATAGGACTTACCTCATGCGATACTGGGAGTATTACATGGAAAGCACCTGGAATACTGTCTGACACCTAATAAATGCTGTATGTTGGCTGTGATTATTAGCATCATTGTTGAGATTAAATAATATCTTGTTACGGGCTGCATGTTGTATCCCTCTCCAAATCCATATGTTGAAATCCTAACCCCCAACATGATGATAACTTGGAGGTAGAGCCTTTGGGAGGTAACTAGTTTTAGATGAGGTAGAGTTGTCCTGATGGGATTAGTCCCTTTATAAAAAAGAGGCTAGAAAGCTAGCTCTCTCTCTCCACCATGTGAAAATACAGCAAGAAGGCTGCCATCTCAAACCAGGAAGAGGGCCCTCACCAATCTGCCAATACCTTGATTTTGGACTTCCTTGCCTCCAGAACTATGAGAAATAAATGTTTGTTGTTTAAGCCACCCAGTCTATGGTATTCTGTTATAGCAGCCCAAACTGACATATCCCAAAGCCGAGTTGCTACAATGGCTGCATTCCAAAAAATGAAGGAAAAATTTTCTATCTGAGAATCATGTTCAAACAACTATATTAAATGCCCCTATAATAGAGAAAAGCAATGAATGTGTTCTAATTCCTGTATGTTCAGCTTCATCTTCCTCTAATGTTAAGAAAGACAATAGAACTAACTCTTCCTCAGAGGTATTAGCTAAACCTACTTATATAATACATAAATTATGCTCAAATGGTGCTTTTTTCACTAACTGCTTACCTCACAAGTTAATGAAAATAAAAAAGATTGATTCTTCCAATTCCACATCTCAATCACCTACATTAACCATATTCTCTTCATTAATGCTTCCTTTAGGAAATAGAATATACTCAAAGACATACTCCTTGCTTTTTAGTAGATACAGGGAACTTCTCTCTTCCTGAAAACCTATCTGTTCTCCAAGAGTTCAAAACACTAAAAATTAGTTTAGGGTATACATCTAAAAAGAAATTAGTTGAGAACTGAAACAAGTCTGTAGCACTGGTAGATTTAACTCATATTACTTACACCACACTTCTCAAGTATTTGCTAGTTTAAGAAAAAGGTTACATCCACAGTTTTCTTTAAGTTAGGTTATTGTACAATGATGCAAGTAAGTGAAGAGAATCAAAATATAACAATAAAACATACTAATAATTCAGAAAGATAAATACCAAATATTGGCAACTCTTTCTCTAAATGAGCTCCAATTCTATTTCACATAGCTCCATATTTACAGAAATTTGGGACTTTCTAAAGTCTTTTCTTTCTACTCAAATTTGTATCTTGAGCACTGATTTTGAATTGTATTTCAATCCTTTCTACCACTTACCATTTCCTGCTGTTTTGTAGCTCACCATTTCTGTAGACTAGTACTTTCAAAACCTTTTTCAAATATTTTCTCTTTCTGAACATATACCCATAATTTATAAGACCAGGATTTAAAATAAATACTGTATTTCATATGTTTTTAGGTTCTTTTAGAACTGTCTTTGTAAACACCAGCTTCATCTTTTATTAATGAATGTTACTGGTCCATAGATGTGCAGTTTTTTAAATCCTGTGGCCTCTACCTCCCAAATATCTTATAAATAACTGCATCTTGGCCCCATCCTTATTGGCACCTCTAAGTTGAACCCCTGGCCACTTCTCATCTAGATTCTTGTACTAGTTTTAGAGCTCCCTCTGCTTCCAATCTTAACTTCTTCCAATTCATCCAATTCTGAAGGTTTTAAAAAAAGTGTTTCCAAGACAAAAATCTGATAACATCCTATCCTGCTTAAAATTCATCAATGTACTCTTTCATCTCTAGAATTATGTCTGAATCCTTTAATGTAGTTAACATGGCACACTAGTTAGGAAATTTTTTGCAAGTAACAGAAACAACTTTTTTTTTAGAGATTTTATTTATTTATTTATTTATTTATTTATTTATTTATTTGAGAGCGAGCGAGCATGAGAGTGGGGAGGGTCAGAGGGAGAAGCAGACTCCCTGCCGAGCAGAGAGCCCGATGTGGGACTCGATTCCGGGACTCCAGGATCATGACCTGAGCCAAAGGCAGTTGGTTAACTGAACCACCCAGGCGCCCAGAAACAACTTTTAACTAAGGAAAGACACAGGGTGGCTCACAAAATCAAAGAAAAGATTATTAAATAGGCTTAGAAAAGGAGGTTCCAGATGCAGGAACACATGGACGGTCTCTTCAGAATACCAATCATGTCAGTCTTTGGGTCATTCAGATGATATACAAATATCACGGACGGAGCCTATGATTAGCAGGTTTAAATCATGTGTCCACTCCTTGGTGTCTAACAAGACTGTATCCGATGTGAGGTGACAGTTTCCATGGCGGAGAACACTAATTATTCACAATATTGTATCTTTTCATCATATTTCTTTTACTTCATACACAGTCTCTTATAATAAATACCACATTTTTATCCTCCCAAAACTAGTGTGGCCATGTGACTGAGTTCTGGCCAAGGGAGGATAAATCTTGAAGTTGTTGTGTACAGCTTCAAGACGTATCTTTAAAGATGGGGGCATGTTTTTTTCTCCCCCTCCTCCTTTCTGCTGGCTGGAATGCTGAAGGGGTAGATGGGTCCAGCAGGCATCTTGGACATCAAGCAGCTTTGGGAATGGAGAAACCATCTCTAGGGAAGTAATAGCATGGAATGAATCTGGGTCTCCACTACCATGAAACACCACAGCAGCACTAGCTTGACTACCTCTATACTCTCTTATGTGAGAGAGAAACAGACACATTTCTAGTTAAAGCCACTATTATTTGTGGGGTTTCCATCACCTGTAGCCAAATCTAAACTGAACTAGAACAGCTCCTCATAGCAACTCAAAATGTTAATACTGGAAGAAAGAATAATGGAGGCTGGACAAGAATAAAACAGTAGATGCCCACTCATGATTTTCAATCACTCCATTTGCCCTTTCCCTCATTTTATGCAGAGTTAATTTCTATTTAGGGTTTCCCAAATATATCAAGCTCTCCTAGCAAAAACATCCAGCTGCCTGGATTGCTTTTACCCCCTTCATCTAAATGGCTAGCTTCTATACACAGAAGTGTCAGGCCATCAATCCTTACTTCCTTATTGTTTTCTGGATTCCCATAATCCAAGGTGTCTTTTACCCTCCCTGCAAATTCTCACACAACTCTGCAGGTTCACCATTGTGCTTACCATATTTACTTTTAATGATTGGTTTTCTTGTCAATCTCTTATACTAACTAAAGTATGAACTCTTGAAAAACAGCATCTTAGATTGGTTTCTCTAGAAACCAACTCTCAGGGGTGAGAACTGCATACATAACGTCTCTTGGGATGCATTCTCAAAAAACATATCTGTAAGGAAGCAGGGAAGGCAGAACTGGACAGAGGAGAGGCTGACTTACAATGCAGTTGAACTAGATGGACCTGAAGCTCCAGCCCATCCAACGGAGCAGGAGGGCCCTCTGGGGCTGGGGTGGCTCTTCAGAGTTGTCACAAATTGAGGCAAGGGAGTAGGCCTTGCTTTCTTTATATGAACCAGTTATTTATTTTGTCCCTTCTCCTACTGCCATGCCCCCTTCACCTCCCAGGGAGGTAAACCTGGAATGAGAAGGATACCTGTGGCCAAGGGCAATTCCCAAGGGGGACTCAACTATGATCCTTTAGCAGCAGATATCCTCAGCAACAAGGAGATAGGTAAGCACCACAGTATCCACTATAGTGAGAGACTGTGTCTTGTTCATTTGGAAATAATGCAATGCTTAAAATACTGAAAAAAATAACTTAGTTTTGAATAAATGGATGGATGGATGGATGGATGGACGGATGGATGGATGGACTGACAATCAAACCAATGAATAACGATGTCTGTTTTCAGGCAGAGGGGATAAAATCAATAAAGGAGAAATAGAAGAGTCTCATGAAAATGATAATGATGGAAGCAAAGTCCTGCCAGAGAGAGGAAGATAGAGTTGCAGTAACACATCAGGTCTAGGCTGACATTCTTTAGAGAGGAGGTACATAGTAGGAATGACAGTTGTGGCATATGTAGACGCAAATTGTCTTGAAGATAAGGAAATAAGGAATGATACTTCATTTGTTACGATAACAACAAAAGAAGCTAGTATTGATTCAAAGAAGGAAAAAAAATTGAGGTAATTTGAGGAGGTAATTTGAAGGTAAAAGCTTCAATAATTTCAGCAAAATGGGAGGTAAAAATAATTAGTGAAAACTGAATAAAAGTATGTAAGACCATTAACAGGGTTAAAGTTTGTAAAAATGTTATAGGAGTGTCTCAAGAAATGAAGAGATATGGAGAAGGTGGGCATCTAGATAGGGAATTGTTCAACCATGCCAGAAGTTCAGTTAAAGCATGATGGGAGTTATTTGTCATACACCAGATCACAATAGTCAATGCTTAAAAGAGAAAAGTTATTTTTAGAATTTTCATTTCAAAAAATATTCTACTGAGAACATAGGTAGACTGAATTTATTCAACTCAGTATTATCCTTTACTCTTATGTAAGGCCAATTTTTTCTCACCCAATGCCATAGTTTACCCTAGAGTTCTTTCTTGGTGTGCATGCATGGATTTAGACAAATGTATGACATATATCCATCATTATAATATCGGAGAGTATTTTCACTTCCCTAAAAATCCTCTCTGCTTTGTCTATTTAGCTCTCTTTACCACCTCCACCCCCCAATCCCTGGCAACCACTGATCTTTTTATTGTCTCCATAGTTTTTTTTTTTCCAGAATGCCTTATAATTGGAATCATACAGATTGGCTTCTTTCACTTAGTAATATGCATTTAAAATTCCTCCATGTCTTTTCATGGATAGATAGCTATTTTTTTAAATGCCGAATAATATTGCATCGTCTAGAGGTATTGCAGTTTATTTATCTATTCATCTACTGAAGGACAGCTTGACTGATTTCAGGGTTTGGCTATTATGAAAAAATGTAAGGCCAATTCTAAAAGAAAAAACATTTAAACTCTTTTTCCTCTTTCAAGAACTCAAATTATGTTGTTAAATCCTGGAATTCTTGGGAGAGAAAAAGTCATATACTAATAGTCCCCTTTTGTTAGAAGCTCTTTCTCAAGGTATGTTGTAAGTTCACAAAATTCATTTAGAATATGTCTTCCTTATGGGATATAAGTTTCATTACCATAAGCAAAAGCAGCATCTTCATCATCATCTGCTACTTCTGATACGTTTATGGCTCATCATTGTTTGCCAAGGGCTTTACATACATCAACCACTCAATCCTCCTTAAAGTATTGTGAAGTAGAAATTTATCCTCAGTATAAACAAATGACTTGTGCAAAGTCATATAACTAGCACATGGCAGATCCAAAGCTAGAACCTGTACCTAACTCCTGACCCATGACTTCTGATACCTTCATACACTCATGCTCAAATATGGAATACACTGATACTCAAATATGCTTTCCTCTACTTTCAATAATTCCAAACTCTGAAGGTCAGTTTATCTATTAAGCATCTATTTCTTCATCATTCTTGAATTCTTTAAAATTTACCAGGTAAGTGCTACAAGAAGGAAATACCCAATTGGAGAAGTCACATTTTATCTATACAATAAACCGTGATCTTTGGTGTAACAACTGCCAAGCAAAAAAGCAATCACCACCATCCTTAGTTAGAAAGCAATAGGATGATGGAATAAAGTCCCAAACTGGCAATAAAAAGCTTCAGAGGAAAAGCTTGGCATCAATCTAATAAATAAGTTTAGCCGAGAAAGAGAAAACACATTCCTTTCCAATGCTCTGTGTGAAAACATAAGCAGCACAGTGACATTTGTTTAAAAAGTCATCTGAAACATATTTACAAGTTCCAATTAGCAGAAAATTCCTACCAAACTGAAATTTCTACAAGTTATTTTTTTCCAGGATCTGTTTGAGGATTTATTTGATTTTGTTGATATGTTTTCACAGATCTCAAGTTCCTACCTAAAAGAGTTCTTAGCATCATGCTTAAGCACAGCCAAGTCCATGCAGCAGGAAAACGGTGTATTTATCTACCCTACAACATTGAAACATTTGCACCAGGCTGACCATAAAAAAATAATAATAATCTCAGTGCAACTCTCAGCTATGCATATTAGGAACAGCATGTGAAACCAGGGAGGCAGCAGTGAATCTAAACCAGCCAAAGACCATAAGCAGGAACTCTTCTGACTCCAGCAGTTTGGGAATAATGCAGATAAATCACAGAGCAAGCACAGGGGAATAGAATGCATTTCAGGCTTGGCTCAGAGGAAAAGACGTATGAGACACACTCAGGGAAACTAAATTTATACAATGTAGAGAATGAGCTTCAAGGAGGGAATCTGATCATAATCTATAAATACCATCAAGGTAACACCATAAATAATTAAGGAGAAGAACTATTCGTTGTCTCTGCAGCAAGTCTAAAAATGAAGTTTTAGAATTACTTTTCCCTTCCTTTCTTTTTGGCATCAAAACATGTTGATATTGAGAGTCGTTTGCTCCTGCCTGGGATATATTGGGACAGAGCACTAAGACAGGTAGGTGCCTGCAGCTAGTCTATCCTGCATGAGGAGCATGGCTATCTCTCTTTCTCTCTAGCCATGCAGGCCAGGACTATAAAGAGCAGGTGCAGAAGCAGAAGAGCAGGACCTCTCTCAGCACACACTTCTACACTCCAGGAAGTCAGAGCATCCATACCCTTCTAAAAGCCAAGCATAGAACTGAGCTACATGTTTTTTTGTTTTTGTTTTTTATTTAGAGAGAGAGAGTGACCACCTGAACACGTGTGTGAGCCCAGGGAGGGACAGAGGGAGACAGAGAAAGAATCTCAGACTTCACGCTGAGCACAGAGCCCCAAGTGGGGCTCAATCTCATGATCCTGAGATCATGACCTGAGCCAAAACCAAGAGTCAGACACTTAGCCAACTGAACCACCCAGGCACGCCAGAGATTTTACTTATTTATTTTAGAGAAAAAGAGAGAGAGAGAGAGAACGAGCACAGGGGGAAGGGCAGAGGAAGAGGAGAGCCAGAAGTGGGGCTCAATCTCAGGACCCTGAGATTGCAACCTGAGCCAAAACCAAGAATCTAACGCTTAACCCACTGCGCCACTCAGGCGCCCAAGTTACATGTATTTCAAATATCATTTATTGTTGCATCTATTTGCTCAAATGAGTGCTTACCATGTGCTAGGAGAGTGCTCCTCAATCCAAGTGCAAACAAATCACTTGGGGGTTTCCTTAAATGCAGATTCTGACTTAGTAGTTCTGGAGTGGAGCCTGAAATTCCGTGTTTTTAACATGCTTACAGGTAATGTCAATGCTGCCGAGTAATAAGGGGCTCTGAGTAATAAGGGGCTAGGAGCTTAGTCCCTTGGTATAGACAGACACAGAGAGAGATAACTAAAACACAATATGGTAACATGCCATAGGCACCTAACCTAACCCGAGAGGGAGGTATAGAGAAAGCAAGCTTCCTGAAGGGGCCAATCTTTTGAACTGAGTCTGAAAAGATATTAGGGCAATTAAATATCAGAAAAGAGTACCCAGGAAATTCCAATGATATTCATTCATAGGTAATTAATATGGATATTTTGAGGATTAAGAGGGATTCTACAAGCTGCTGACTTTCTTGGGTTAGTCTATGAGATTTTACAGTGCTCTAACATAAGAAGAGTGTGGAGTAGAAATAGCACAGGGTTTTGGGTCAAATAGCCTCTTCTGAGCTTCAGTTTCCCAAAGCATAATAAAACAATACACAACAATTAACTCCAAATAAATCAAAGACCAGAATGTTAAGAGCTAAACTATAAAATTCTTAGATGACGACATAGGGGCAAAGCTTCATGGTGTTGGATTTGGCAATGATTTCTTGGATAGGAGTGCCAAAAGATAATAAAAGAAAAAAGAGATAAATAGGGCTATATCAAAAAAAAAAAAAAAACCCTTCTATACATCAAAGGGTACGATCAAATGTCCTTTGAATGAAAGAATGAAAAAACAACCCACTCATTGGGAATCATGTATCTGATAAGAGGTTAATATCCAGAATACATACGGAGCTCCCACAACTCAACAACAACAACAAAAACAACCCTATTCAAAAATAGGCAAGGGACTCAAATAGTCTTTTAAATTTCTCCAAAGAAGATATACGAATGGCCAATAAGAAAAGATGCTCAACATCATTAGTCTTTAGGAAAATGTAAATCAAAACCACAATGAGATACCATCTCACCCTCATCAGGATGGCTATTAAAAACAGCAGTAACAACAAAACAGGAGAAAACAGTACGAGCAAGGATATGGAGAAACTGGAACCCCTGTGCACCGGTGGTGGTATGGTAAAATGCAGCCACAGTGGAAAAGAGTATGGCGGTTCCTCAGAAAATTAAAAATAGAATTACTACATGACCCAGCAATTTGTTTCTGGATATATATACCCGAAAGAACTGAAAGCAGGGACTTGAACAGATATTTGAATACCCATCTTCACAGCACCATTATGCACAATAGCCAAAAGATGGAGGAAACCCAAGTGTCCATTCATGGATAAATGGATAAATAAGCTAGACAAGGGAACGGTATTCAGCCTTAAAAAGGAAGAAAATTCTCACACATGCTACAGCATGGATGAAGACATTATGTTAAGTGAAACAAGCCAGTCACAAAATGGCAAATACTGTATGATTCCACTTGCATGAGGTACTTAAAGTAGTCAAATTCAGAGAAGGATGTAGAATGGTGATTGCCGGGGGTGAGGGGGAGGAAGAAATGGGAGTTACTGCTTAATGGGTACAAAGGTTCAGTTTGGCAAGACGAAGAAGTTCCGGAGATGGATGGTGGTGATGGTTACACATCAATGTGAATGTACTTCATGCCACTGTACGCTAAAAAATGGTTTGGATGATAAGGTTTATGTGTATTTTAGTACAATTAAATATAATAATAATAAAAAATTAGAAACGACAAAAAAATCCTTGCTAATCACTCCACAATATATATAATGTATACCAAATCATCACCTTGTACACTTTAAATATATACAATTATATTTGTTAATAATTCCTCAATAAAGTTGGGGGAAAAAACAACCTATCTATAGGGTTTTAGAAGAGATAACAAATGTCAGTTCTTAACAAATATTAAAACTATTTTTCCCTACTATGAACCCCTAAAATAAACTGTATCTCCAGCCTCACCATAAATGCTTTCCTTTTGCTCCCATTCCACTCCATTCCTGACTACTCTGGATGTGCTTATGTCTAGGAAAATCACATTGAATTTACACATTTCACTTCTTTGTTTAATGTTTTAAATGTATTATCCCACTTGCTCACTAAGCATTCTGGAAATAATTGCTCATGAACCTATTCTTTAACAGAGATACAGACAGGGCAATCATCCACTCTAGGTTTTTCAAGGCAGCTCTGATTTCAAATATTCTGCCCACTCGTCAAATAACTGTCTCCAATTTTTGGCTTAAAAATGTTATCGTCCAAAATATAAAACAGAATATTCTGAATTGCTGCCACAGTCTCTGGAAAATGTTTTACTACATTTTTTCTTCAATAAACTCAATTTGATAGATGCTCATGTTGGAATCCCTATACATAAGGTTCTATGGGACAGACCTACATGATTATGACACTGTCCCTGCCTTCCGGGTGTTCATAGTCCTGCAGCCACTGTGTGTGTGCCGGAAGGTGGCCGGCAGGAAACAAGGGAAGAAGCATCCCAGAATGTAGTCTAGTGTTTGGTACCAAGCCACTTGTTTCAAGTCCCCTCATCTTTCTTTCTCTGGCCCATCCAAGAAAAGACTGAAATAAAAGATGCCTAAATGCCAAAGTAATTTCTAACATTACAGATGTGTGCCCACTGGTTCATTTGAACTTCACATGTGTGGCTCAAAGATGAGTCTTCCTAAAATAGATACAAAATGGCATTGAAAGGCTATGCAGCAGTCACAGGTCTACTTCCTGAAACCTCTTGACAGAATATGGAATTTGCCCCCAAGAGAACATAAAGAAAAGGCTCTGTGATTGGCAAGCTCCTGAATGTGCAATCATAATAAACTAGAATTCGAGAGGTTTGGAAAAGACACTGTTCTTGTCCCTGTTCTATCATGAAGGATAAGATTGAACCCTATAGCTACTCTTTAAATCATTTTTACTGAAGAAAAATTCTGGCGAGAAAGGAAAAATCTACAAATGAGCAAAGTGTCGAGTATGGCAATTATGATGATGAATGATTTGCTGAACAATATATTACACAGAAATTCTTGCTCTCTGTGAGCACTATAATGTTATTATTTTACACCGTGCCCCTTGAAACACAATTCTAACCATAGAATCCACTGCTGTCTTCTCTTTCCACTTTAAAAGAGAGAGTAATTAGAAAAGTCATTCAGAGGACTCTGGATAAATCTAAAATTATACTATTCCACTAGCTATAGAAAAATCAAAGGTTGATTTCAATCCCCAAATATCTGTACCATAAAACATCACTTCTCTCCATGCACTGTCACCTAAATTTGAATTATCCAATGTAATAATTCTTTTTTTAAAACCTGTGTTTCTTGAGTAACAAGATTTCCAATAAAAAGACTATCCGCTCCTAGGAAAAAAAATATACAGATGACCAAGGTTCAAAATAACCCTTCATCTCAGCCCCAAATCCAAATCACTGACTCAGTCTGGTGGTGTTGATATTTTTGTCCCCAGTTCTATCTTCAGAAGTGTATCCAGGTTACAGAGCCAAGAGGATCAAACAAGATTTTTACTAATGGCGCAGGCATGCATTCCTGACCTAATACATACCTAATCATCAAGTTTTGTGAATTTCCACCTACTGGGTGCCTTCAGCCCATGTCCATCCATTTTTAAAGAATGGAACAAGAAATCTTCAGGAGTGCAGAGCTATTATTTTAATCCCATTACTGTCACAAATTCGTCACAATATCTCCCCAAACCATCTTCTTTTCTAAAACTAGACCTCAATTATCTTCACCTGGATTATCTCTCTTTCTTATTCCAAATTCTGAATTTTTAACATTCTTCAATTCAGACAACTTTCAAATCTGCTAAAAGTAGCATTCCTTACGATTTTTGTCCTAGCTTTAGATCTCACAGCAAGACATTAATATATATTGGTAAATACTCAGAAATAATCCCTATTTTCTTTTTTATTTTTAATCATTTCTCACCATTTGAACAATCCATCAGTCCTCACTGGGCACCACCAAAGAGATTGGCCCTGACGTAGAAGCTGAAGAGGAGATAAAAAGGTAATGAGCATCCTCCCTAATACTAGAGACATTAAATCAAGCACAAGATGACCATCGGGACTTTATTTCCTTCATATTTTTATATGTTCCTATTTCCTTTGTTCATTCTCGGAAATGTATTCATCTTCTCCTAACTCAGACTGTCCTTCACAGACAGTGATAACATCGGTGAATGAGAAGAATAGAGAAAAGTTCTAAAAGCTGAACTGTTTAGTACTTCTCAAACATTAATGTCCATATAAATAGCCTGGGAAACTTGCTTAAATGCAGATTCTGACTCAGTCGCTCTAGGCCAGAGCTGAGACGATCTACTTCTAACAAGCTCCCAGATGATGCCTACTGTTGATACTGCCAGAGCATTGAGTAGCAAGGGGCTACACTGGAAGCTCTCCAAGTGCAGTGTCTCTGTCGGTCTTTTACACCTCACTTTGGCCCAGTGCCTGGCCCACTGCCCAGCATATAGTAAATGCTCAATAAGTATCTTCGGAATGAATAGTCACGGAAGAGACATAATTAAAGAAGGAGAAAAGAATATAGACAAGTACATTCATCTCAACTCAATTTTTCTCTTATATAGGGTTGGTCAAACCATTTTTAAACTCAACTTTGCATCCTGAACATCAAACTGATCCATATTTGACTCACCATCCCTACCTTTTGCTATCCCCCCGTACCCTTCCCTCAGACTGGGCCATTTTCCTCAATACATGTACATAAATGCATGCCCGTCGTATAGAGCACCCATAATCTACCTGTTCCTGTTCCCCCATCAAAACCTGGGCTGGCCAACCTCTTTGGTTCAAGTCCCACCTCTTCCATGAAGTTCTGCCCAGCATCCTTGGCCATACCCAATAGCCAGGAAGTCTGTATCTCATAGTTATTTTGGACACCAGAAGTAGAGCAAAATGACACATAAGCAGCTCCATAGCAGATATAGTTCCTAACTCTGATGGCAGAGTAATGAAATGTCCTTCTGTCAGGGTAAAATTCACTGAGAGAGCTGTCTTGTATTTGCACGATCCCTGCTAAGTAAATAAAATTAATCATCTTCAGAGGCGTTCTCCATTCTTGGGATAGAAGAACAAGTGAAAAATTTGAGTCAGGCCATTTGTAAAGACAAGACACCAAGACATGCTGTGGTGTGGTGGTTAGAGCATAGGTTTTGGAGACCAACACTTGGGTTCAAATCCTGCCTCCATCGCTAGTTATGTCTATGGCTTTGGCCAGTCCTCTGGCTTGTAGGAGCCCAAAGCTGGGCATTTAAAGGGGGATAAATGACATCCAATAAACTTTCTGTAAAGATTATTGTTTTGTTGTTTTTTTGTTTGTTTTTTTATTATGTTATGTTAATCACCATACACTGAAGATTAGATGAGATAACAGATTTAAGCTGCTGAGCAGAGTACCTGGCACATAGGAGGTACTCAAATTTTGCTGTTGGAGCCATTACCACAGAGGGTTTTATGTAGACAGCACTATCACCTGGGAACTTGTTAGGAATACAAACAAATTCTCAGGTCCCATCCCAGACTTCCTGAATTCGAAACTCTGGGAGTGGGACCCAGGAATCTGTTTTTAACAAGCCCTGGGAAATCAGATGCTAAGTTTGAGAAGCACTGTTCTAAAGGTTAAAGAAACTGGAGCTGTTAACAATCTATGATTAGTGTCAGGCACAGGAGGAGACACTCACTAAATGCGTCTTATTATTTTTGCTAGAAAAACACTTTTATTCTACTTCTTAATGCTAACTCTCCTGCCCAGTGTATCCAACTGCCTAGTTGCTTCAGTTCCGGAGCTGTCTAACTGCCCGCCTTTGAGAGTGCCCCAAACTGCTGCTCACAAACTATTTAATTGCTTATCCAACTGCCTACCTAGAAACAGCCCTGGTCCTCATTATCAGCGGCTGACCCCCGGCTGCAGGAGCACGACCAGGAGTTGTCCCATCGCAGGAAAACAGCCTTGAGCCCAAGCGCTGCACACAAAGCTCCAGCGGCCACGTTTCCCCTCGCACAGTTCATGTAGCGGTGGCCCCAGAAACCAACTACATGCGTGACTCTGAATTGCTTTGGCTTTTTTGAGCTTTGATTTTGGAGTTCTAATTTTCTTTGCTTTTATTTTAATTTTTTTTTTTTTTTTTTTTAGAGTTGGGGGAGGGGGTTGGGGAGAGTTGCTTTTGTTTCCTTAACAGCAAACAGTAAAACTTTTCCATAAAAACTGTGTATTGCTCAAGGCCAGACCGTTAAGCTGCTGGGGCATTTTGGGCACTGCCTTTTACTGATTTTATTTCCTTTTCACTGCATTTGCAAGCAAGTCATTTATCTTTAAGTTAGCAAGCAAGAAATGGGAAATAAAAGAAATATGTTTTATTTAAAGAGTGTTTGGGGCTAGGCATGAGGAAGGATATGGGCACTGCCTACACTGATTTCATTTTCATTACACTGCACTGACAGCAAAACCATTTATCTTTTTTGGAGTCCCACTTTCATCTCTTTGCCTCCCTTATGTTTCTCTTGGTTCTGTCCCCCTCACCTCTCCTGTCATACCAGTGTTCTTGAATTTTGATGAGAACAAACTGGTGGCATCCAGGACAAGTGAGTCCTTTGGGTACCAAGCCCCAAGACATCCTTTTCCTCTCTGAGGGATTTGATGTAGGATAAATAAGCCATCATTTCATGGTGTAAACCAGAAGAAAACAAAAACAAAACCAAACAACACTTTTTTCCATCCAAATGAGATAAACAAAAATCAAAGAAAATGTTCTACTTTCACCACTTATTCTTCTTTAAAATGAAGATGTATGATTCTACCACCTACCAATGCAACCTGTAATACAGTAGTGAAACAAAATTGGAACAAGCTAGAAATTTCCTCAAAAACCAAAGAATTGATGTTCTTTAATAAGTTCCATCTGCTTGCTTTTAAAACATGACACAACACCCATTTCCAAGACTCAGTGGGAAAGGTATTGCATTATCAACATGGAGGATAAAAATGGGTTCAATGCATTCAGTTATCACCCTTTTGCACCAGTAATTCTCTGATTTCCCATGTTTGCCCTAGATATACAAAATTCACCTTTCCAGATCACACTGGATTTTTCTGTAGTCCAAATCTTGTTTTAAAATTGCTGAGTTTATTGTCAACTATAAAATTTAAAGACTGATTTATCTGAAGTGGATGAACTCTACCAACACTGTTCTCCACTTAATATTTAAAAGTAAGAATATACCTTTAGCAAACTGAGGGTTGCTGGAGTGGAGGGGGGTGGGAGGGATGGGGTGGCTGGGTGATGGACACTGGGGAGGGTATGTGCTATGGTGAGCGCTGTGAATTGTGTAAGACTGATGAATCACAGACCTGTAGCTCTGAAACAAATAATACATTATATGTTTAAAAAAAAAGAAGAAGAAGAAGATAGTAAGGGAAAAATGAAGGGGGAGAAATTTGAGGGGGAGATGAACCATGAGAGACTATGGACTCTGAGAAACAAACTGAGGGTTCTAGAGGGGAGGGGCGTGGGGGGATGGGTTAGCCTGGTGATGGGTATTAAGGAGGGCACGTTTTGCGTGGAGCACTGGGTGTTATACACAAACAATGAATCATGGAACACTACATCAAAAACTAATGATGTAATATGTGGTGATTAACATAACAATAAAAAATTAAGAAAAAAACTAATGATGCAATGTATGATGACTAACATAATAAAATAAAATTTAAAAAAAAAGAATATACCTTTAGCAGTCCCATAATGTCCTCTGGTTGATCAATCATAGTAGACAATGTACAATAATTACTGATTTTCTTATCTGTCTCCTAATCAGCTGACGTGAGCTGGGAAGCATGCAGGATAACCCCTGTCTAGCAAAAGACAAGATTATGGTGAACTCTCCATAAATGTGCTTGTGATGGAATGAACAAGAACCTTACAAAACTTATAAGAAACTCTTTTTCCTATGTCAATAGGAAAAAGTTTTGATAACATCAGAGAAATGGGACCAAATAAAATGGGGGTACCAGAAGGCTAAGTTATTACTCAGAAGCTTATGTGGTTTAGCTGTTAAATAAACTAGATATTATAGTATTAGCCAAAATAAATAATAAACTATTTACTCATACAGGATTATGTCAATTAAGAGAATCCCTTGAAAATATGCCTTGAAAACTAACAATATGACAAAGTTAGCAGCAAACAAACTTTTCCTCACTGTAAAATTTCTTCACTCCATGTAAATTTAAATCTTGTCATGTTAAACCATTTCAGCAATTTTTTTTCTGGCTCAATCCACTTATGATGCTTATGTAGTATAGTTTCTCTCTAAAATATAACATGGTGGAAATGTACTAAAATGTCAGAATATCTAGAGTAAAAATGATCTGTATGCTTCCCACCCAAGGCCCCCAAATCATAAAACACAAATTGCTTTCCTATTTTATCTTCCTAAGATCGTGATGAATTAAGTCATCAATAATTCAAAGGTACATGTAAGATTATCTCTTTTATCTTTAGGCATATGCACAAGCATTTAAAAGGGAAACCAACAGAAAATGTGTGAATGCTGTTTATAAAAAGAATATAGATCAAATTTAAATCTGAACCATTAAATTGTAGAAAGTGACCCACCACAAAAAAAGAAATTCCAAATTAGGCAATTACTTATAATGTGTTTGTAATACCCAGCTTCTGTGTTACTATCCCTGAACACCTAACCCATCCTATAATGCCAGCATTTGTAGAAATCTAATGTTAGCATGTGTCAGTACACAGCAAAGCGAAAGTACACCCATGCTAGCGTCAAACTCAAAATGGAGTTTTGGAGTCTCAGATTTCAATATTTTGGCTTTGCTCGATATAATTTATAACCTGATATTGTTTAAACCTGGTAAGCCAGGTTTTTCCCTCTGATACTCCTGGGCCATTTACAATGCATGTCAGGATGCAAAACCCAGAGTGACTGGTGTTGACTAGGTAAGAGCCAGGCAAGGACAATTACTAAAACTGGGCTGTTTGCCCTGTACACACTCCCAGTAAGAAAACAGAGGGAAAAATATGTAGGTGAGAGACAAGTGGCAAAAAGAAGTCTGTGTAGAAAAAAATTCCCAAAACAATCTTCTGAAAGTCAAAGCTAGCTCTTTTATATTTATGGTCTGATAGGTAATCAAATGGCTTAGGTGTTAATTTTATGTTACATCTTTTTATTTTCTTTTAAAATTAATCCCATAAAAGAGAACAACTGCTAAGAGCTAGTTTCATCTGGGATTTAAGAAGCTTCAAAAGAAAAAAAAAAGTGTGTAAGTCTGCAAGCGGGAAAAAAAAAAATCATCCGTAAAATCATCTACAGCATCTCTTAATTGTGGCCTCAGAGCAGTCTCCTCTACTGACAATGTCACTATGAACATTGTGTTGAAATCTAAAAAGAAATCTCTATGGTCAGTTTGGTGATTCAGTGTGTTCTACTAGGTGATCCATTAAGTCATAATGATTTCCCAAACACAAACAGTTTTAGAACATCATGAATCCAACTTAAGTACTTTCATCAAGAGGACTTAATGATGTGAGGAAAAAATGTTCATTCATTCATTCATTCATTCATTCTCCCAACCAATACTTATCAACTTGGGAAATCTACACCAGACTTCTACGACTGCCCAACCCACAAGTGTCACCACTGTGCCCCATTTTTCTCTGTATCTCCTAATACTCATTAAGGGGATATAAAAAAAGGCTCTCCCACTCAGGCTCCATGCTCACTAACTCAAGCTCCTGCTCAGAGCCTCCAACCTCTGTGCCCCTCCTTCTCACTGGACACATCAGCTCAAACCATTTTGTGAAATAACCTCCAGTTGGTAGAAGACATGAGTGAGATAAAAGTCCTCACAAGAAGTATCCAAAAAAATAAAAATTAAAAATCTGGCAATAGACTTTATCTTTTTCTCTAGCTGAAACAAAACTTAGAATCATAAAATCAAAGAACTTTAGAGCTTATAGGGATAGAAGCAGAAAGGGTGACAGAGAGAAAGAGATGGAAAATAATCTAACCCAGAAGTTTCCAAACAGGGGTCCCAAGGTTGTTACTGCTCCTTCTCAATGTATTCACTATTCAAGTCAAAATGAGAAAGGTCAGAATAATGCAGCAAGTTTTCACAAAGCTTAATTTGTTCAATATGAAGAACTACCTGTTATTCTGAGAGTGTAGCTCCTACTTGGGTGATGTTAAAATAGACTTTCTTTGATGGGATGATGGCAATGATGATGGTGGTTTGCTGGGGGAAGAGTGACCTGTGCTTACCTGGCAGACTAAAACTTGGCAAACCTATGCCGATCTACAGTATTTGTTCCTTAATTTTTCTGTTCTGTGAATTCCCTCAGCTTACATTTTATCTAATCCAAACACTATGATTTTAAAGAGGAAGCACGGTGAGATAAACTAGAACAAAGTCACATGGCCTAGTAAGTACCATGATGGGACACAGGATTAGTCTCTTTTGACGACAAATCAGTACCTTTTGTTTTTGAACTGTACTGGTGTCCTTTAAAAATAGTAACAATAAAAAAGACTATTTCCCTTATGACCCTGGAACAGTTGGCGGTTAAAAAGAAAGCAGAGACCCTTTCAAAGGTTCTCCTTGTTCTACTGTCTCTATGTTCTAATTGCTTGTTAAGAATGCCAACTAGTTAGAGGACTGGATTGATGATGGTTCTGAAGGGTCTGCAAGAATAAGACCCCCCACACACACAAATGGGCAACTCCCTTGACTGAGTACACCACATCAAGTGCTTGGTTTATAGTCCCATAAATCAAGGATCAAATTTTGTGCAGAAGTAAAGTGAATTGCACAACACATAGTTCTCCAGTTAATTCAAGCAAATAGCCCCAAACCTACTATTAAAAAAGGAACTGGCTGGCTGTATTGTCAATTTCACTAAATAATTCCTCATTTTAAAGTAATGAAAATCATCCTTAAAATAGAAAGGTTTCACTGTGCTTCATAATCATTGATTAAATCTTCGAAAGGCTGACAACAATGAAGATCTATAGATAAAGGAAATGGTAAAATATATGTAAAATACTTCTGATAAAAAAATAGTACTCTCCTTTTTCCTAGCCTTTTTCCCCGCCTGGGGGGGGGGGAGGAACCCTTATTTTGTTGTCATTGTTGGCTATTTGTTATATGTATATAGCTTCTTCACTCCCAAAGCGTCAAATTCTAGATACAATAGCAAAATCGCCATTGTGGTTTTTCTTTACAAAATGCTGTTTGGTAAACAAAAGTGTTCATTTGTTTTACTGGCTTTCTTTCCTTAGATTTCTCCTTTCTGGGATTTGAATAAACATGTAAAAATATATAAACCTCTGAAGATGAAATCAAAATCTCTTTAGCGTGCAGTGCTTCAAAATACATGAAGAATTGTTAAAAGACAAAAGGTGTTGTGTGAGAACAAAACAGGAGGGTGCAGGCTTACACTGAAAAAAACTAGCATTTAATTTAGAATTAATCTTTTTCTACGCATAACCATGTTATGTCGACAGAACAAATAATAAGAATTGTTTTTCAGGTTAAAAATATGGAGCAAATGACTATGGGCGCTGTTTTATGCCAAAAGAGTTCCACTGAGTTTTGTTTTGTTTTTCTCTTTTAATTCTTTTTTCATTTTGTTTCAAACAATTCGCTGCTCTTTTGTACTACCCCTGAGAGGAACATCTTAGCTTGAAAGCTCCCAATTGATGATCGACACCTCAGAAGCACAATTCACCATACATTTACCATTAATATGACCAGTGTTTTCTGAAATGTCAAGTCATACCCAAGGTCTACAAAGATGTTTATGACAGAAAGGTGAAAGAACATCACTTACGTATAGTCGCTCATTAAGGAGTTTCATAAAATAACACTACAGGTGGTGTAAGAGACCTTTTAATACAAAAATCTAGGGATGTAAATGAAGGTCTGTAAAAATCCACAGGGGAAGAAAATATTCTACTCTCTGAGGAAGAAGTCATCCTCAATATAAAATTGGTATTTATGCAGTTGCATTCTACCCCCTCCCTGACTCTGATTTTTTTTTGACAGATCCACCCCACCTTTAACCATGTCAAAAATGGGGCATGGTTCCCACATAACCACTGAACTTCCCTGCCTAATTCTGGAGCCTTTCTATGATGACCAATCTGGACCATACTGAACAATGCGAATACTTTGCTCATGTCTGACTTTTCACCCAATGTTTCCCACACTTACCTCCATTGTATGGACATCTTTTTTTTTTTTTTAAGATTTTATTTATTTATTTGACAGAGAGATAGCGAGAGCAGGAACACAAGCAGGGGGAGGGGCAGAGGGAGAAGCAGGCTTCCCACCGAGCAGGGAGCCTGATGCGGGGCTCGATCCCAGGACTCTGGGATCATGAACTAAGCGGAAGGCAGACGCTTAATGACTGAGCCACCCAGGCGCCCTCATTGTATGGACATCTTATGATGTCTTTACTTCTATGTGTATTGGGAAAGGCAGCCTCATGCATGCAGTCTTTTGACCCCACTTGGCTGTGCGAGAAGGGGCCTTGGGCCTAGAGCACTCTAGCAGGAGAGAAAGTGCCCTCCCAGCTTGTACTGGGCTTATCACCTTGCTTGGGACTATCTTTCCCTGTTTCAGACTCAATGTGTGCTTGGTCCTTTGTTCTGCCTAAGCATGTGCTTCACGTGGCACTTGGCCAGCCCCACTGCTATATGTGTGTGTCCTCTGTGGTCAGGAGAGAGGGTCCTTCTGCTGCAGCACAAAAGGGGTCAATTAACCTGCTTTTGCTGCTGGGAAGCACCTGGCCGGTGGGGGCTAATGCCCCCTATTGGAGCTGGCCTTGCTCTGTCTCTTCTCTCTGTGAGTACAAGCACTGGTCTAGCCAGTGCCTGTGTTGTACTTTCCTTGACAACTCCCATACTAAGAGGCAGTTGGCAGAAGTGCCAACTACCAGAAGTCAGACTTCTAGTCCTGGTAACAGGCAACAGATACCATGTGATCAACAATGTGAAAGACTCATCTCTCCTTTCACTGCAAACCCTCCCCACCCCCAGCACCCCTACCCCCTTCATGTCTACATTCATGGGGACAGTATGTAACAATCAAGGACTGTAGCATCAGGGAGACCCAGGTTCTGGTCCTGGCTTTGATGCACTTACTTGTCTGTCATTTAACCCCTCTGAGCCTCATATGTCTCTAAGCAGAGACCCCCCCCCTTACTGGTTTTAAACTGATACAACAAACAGAAAGTATTCAGTAGGTTTTCACTAAACAGGACTCATGTTGATTACTCCAGGTTCAATACTCAATTTTGTTATACACTTTGGTTCCGTGGAAGAGAAACACATACAGGAAACGCTGACCAACCTGGTGGTAGGGAGGGCAGGAATGTGAAAGAACAGCCCTTTCAGGGGTGTGACCTTGTAAGAGAAGCTGTGGGAAGGACAAATCTCGGGGAAGGACAGCAAGGACACTACGGACTTTTTCTCAAAACTCATACGACACTCAGTACCAAGGGCTCGGAATCTTATTTTGGGAGAACGTGTTATTATTTTCTTAGAACAGGACAAAGCGGAGAGGGGGTTATATGTAGTTAAACTGAAAAATTCCGCTCCCCACCAGGTGATTCTAACAAGCCACCTCCAACCACATCTCTACCGTCCACGTCCAGATTGGAACCCACTGCTCAATGGGATCTAATTTATGCTTAATTATGCATCATTTCATATTTGCTTACTGTTGCAGTTTTAGTGTGTTATCCCAAATTGGTCGTGACCTTCTTAATTATAAGCACTCTTCTCATTATTTTAGTGATGAGAGAAAACTTAGTCCAAAAGGAGTAAAAAGAGTTTGTCCAAGATCATACAGCTTAATCAGTGACAGCACTAGGACAAGAACCCAGGTGGGTTAGGGTCTCAGCCAGTGCTTATGCACCCTCTATCCATTGTCAGATGACACACGAACAGGGATATTTCTACTAAAAACTCACTCACAATTTACTATGTAGTTACTACTGAATTTGTCAGATACTTCTTTCATTACTAAAGTAGTATTTACAAGTGTGTGTACCTACTAAAAAAAACAGTCAATTATCTCAATATTTTCATATACAGCCCACTGAAAGTAGTTATTCGCAGTAAGTTATGTTCTGGGAAGTCGCTGCAAACACTGATTTAATGAATACTGAATCATTGCTCCTAGGGAAAATACAGGGTTCAGTTCCTGAAAGCCTCTGGTCACATTCTCTTCAACCAATCAATACAGAACTGTGCCTTATGTCTGTTTCTGTTTGAAGACAACTTATTTACTATACACTGTTCATTCATTAACACTGAACAGCACAGTCGTGCCGTAACTCATGCCCACACAAAGCTTATCCAGCTCATGTGCTTTCTCCATGAGGCACATCACAGCCTTCCTGCACTTGGGAACACTAAGTAGCATTTCAGCACTATGCTTAGGGGCAATTTTAAAGAGTGAAGTCACCAACAAAAAGCCTAGAAACGCAGGAAAAGAAAAGACACTAAAATAACCAGGAAAAGGACACTTGTCTACAGTAGGACAGCTGAAACAAGGAGGCAAAACGTTGCCTTATTTGACCTCAGCTGGGAACATGCACATCAGGTGACCCAAATTTTTCACCATTCTGCACATGTCCTGAGCATGACCGTGAAAGTGCCAGAAGTATTGACTTTGAGGCTACAAATAAATTTCAGCAAGTGGGCAAATATGCAAACATGGAATCTGCAAATAATGAGGACTGACCGTATTTAAATATAATCTAGGTAATTAAATTGCATCCTACTTTCTTCCTGATATTTTGTGACCTCTGATCCACAGAGAATACTATGATCAAGTGAACAGCCAACAGTTTCCTTGATGTTAGTAGAATACAGCCTCCAGGATTACCATATATATATATATGTTTGTGGAATATATATATATATATATAAAACATTACGTTATCAACAACTAGGCAGAGAACATCAACACTAAGCAGAATTGTACATTATTTATAAATAATCATTTATAAATACTGCTACCGTTGTATTTTACAACCATATTAGCCTTGCGTTTTAATGTATGCCTCTAAAATGCATTCACAGTAAAGAGTGCCTTTTAGAAACAAAACAATATATTTAGAACACAATGTATAGGTTTTAATGAATATTCACTAGAGAAAAAGCTTTGTAACACTTGGTAAAATAGATGCACACTTGCTTTCTAAAAACAACTTATGAATGTATCCTTTCTTGAGTCTATGTGGCCTCAAACACAAGGTGAATTTTGAAAACTCTTTCCAGAGCAGAGATCATGAACAAGTAGCCAAAGGTTGGATACCATGTTATCAGTTTTCCCCAATGTTACACAGTGTATTTTTTAGAATTTGAAGTAGTTGCTAAAGTTATAAATCAGGAGAATTTACACAAAATCTAATTTTCTGTATTTTCTTGAAAAGTCATCTGTGAACACTACCTACCTCCTGCCTGGAAACCACTAGCAAGCACTCAATAGTGGTTGCCTCCTGCTCAAGGCACATCCCCTCTCCTGCTGGCCTGTTTCTGCCACATCCTGTTAGCCCTCACACTCTGGCTGCATGTCAGTTGCATTTTTCCTACTGTAAAATTAAAATAAAGGTTAAATATGTCCCTTACTAGTGCCTCTATCAAAAAATGAGACAAAAAACCTGCTGAGAATCACAATTTTTTTTCTCTCACCCTGCATAGTGGCATTTGAGTTGGTGACTCCTGTTTTAAAGCTAAGGTAGATAGTCTTTAGACAAAGTTAAAATATATTCCTCATAGAATCAAAGCCTGAATAGCAATCCTACCCATACCTCTTTACAGTTTACAGAGGCTCCTGTCTTACCTAATTTAATCTTTGCAATTAAAGGTAAGGTAGGTAGAGCAGGTATTTTCATGTTCACTCTACCAAGAAATCCAAAGCCCCCAGAGATTAAACAGCTTGTCCAAGGCCACACAGCCAGGAACACACCAAGGAAGGTGCAATCCAATCTTCTGATTTCAAGTGCAGAGCTTTTCCTAATACACTCTGCATATAAGCAAAAGGGCTGACCCATATTTTATCACATACTGTACGTTTTTAAATATGTCTCGCCATCAAGGTAAAACTCCGGAGTGATAGAAATTAATGTGTTGCTTTTATATTCCACAAAGAAGAGCCAACTTCCCTCGAATAAAAACATTTCTGTCCAGATCACTCCATTATCGCTACTAAAAAATGTATGGTTCTCTGTATGTGTGTGCACATATACACTCCTCATTCCAAACAAGAACTGGAGCAATTTACCATTAGAAGACTAGAACAATTGAAAAAATTGCACTTAAGGGGAAATAAAAATAGGAGAGAGAAAATAAAACTAGAGGTATGGTTAGTACATGAGCATATACCGTAATAATCGGATGCTTCATTCAAGACCATATATTTTACTCTGAGCTTCCCAGTGATCAGTGCACAGAAGGAAACATCATCAGCCACCCAATTCACCATGTCAAGGAAGTAAATATGTTATTGATGTCTGAGAGAGATTTTTTCCCGAGAGTCCTCATAAATTCCCTTGTGCAATATAAAGACTCTGATTCTCCAGTATATTAAAACAGGGAATAAAAGAGTAAACCATAGTTCCCTTGGTTGTTTCTTATAATATTTTTCAGTGCAGGCTGACGGCATAATGCCAAATCACCAGTCAGTAAACACAATCCTACTAAGAACCAATCTGAAACAATCCAGTTACCCAGCAAATCTGAAGGCCAGATTAATAAAAACAAATAAATGACAGATGATATAGATAGAAAGATGCAGAAGTGATATATAAAACATCTAATAAACTATCTATAAGCTGTACACCTTTCAGGCATTCCATACATACGATTTTTCCCATCCAAGCTTTTGATTAAGTATCGTGCAGAAAAGAGTTCAAGGTTAAAAATCTCTGACAAGATCTTGGCACAGAAAAATTTCATGTTGTTGATTAAAGACAAATCCATAACTTTTGACAGTCTACTGAGGTGGGTCTAGGTTTCATACTGCATACAAATAACTGAAGCCCTTTCCCACAGTCCTACAGACAGGAGCCAAGGGAGGCTCGGAGGGGGCAAGGTCAGTGGCATTTCTTTTCTTACCTAGACGGCTGGCCCCTCTATGAGAGATCAGAAAGTGCAAAAGGCTGTGGTGCTTGACCTCTCCCCTGAGCGTCAGTCCTGTATCATCAGTAGCCTGCTGAACATTTCCATCTGGCTGTAATGTCTGCTTTTCAATGTGCTTTTCTATTCTTGTATTCCCAATCTCCAGGGGTGACCTCACTTCCTACCAATTCGTCCAAACCAGAACCAAATGGAAACTCATTTCCTCTCCTTCCCTTCAACCGGGTTAGTGCTCACCGACTGCGCGCTCTCTCTCCATGCCTACTTCCACGGCACAGGTTCAAGAGAGAACCATCTACTGTATGTATCCTGGACAATGCTCCTAATGAATTTCTCCATCTCTCCTTCTTCATGCCTACTTTACCCTCTGATGGAGTTATTTTGCCAAAACACCATTCTTCTTCCTCCCCCTCTTCCACCTCTTACTACTACTACTATTACTACTGTTACTCCTACTAGCTTTTATTGAGACTCTAACATGCAAGGCACTCTCCTAAGTATTTTACATATATTATTGCATATATTCTTTTTTTAGTTTCAGTTTTATTGATGCATAATTTATACATAAAATTGTAAGCTACTTAAAGGGCACATCATGGTACTTTGATGTACGTATACTTTTTTTAAAAAGATTTATTTATTTATTTTAGAGAGAGAGAGAGCATGAATGGGGGGCAGATAGAGAGGGAGAGAACCTCAAACAGACTCCCCACTGACCACGGAGCCGGAAAGCAGGGCTCCACATGGAGCTCAAAGCGGGGCTCCACACAGGGCTCGATGGGGGTTCCACGCAGGGCTTCATGTGGGGCTCTACAAAGGGCTCAATCTCATGACCATGAGATCAGAACCTGATCTAAAACCAAGAGTCACACGCTTAACCGACTGCACCACCCAGGGGCCCCTCAGGTTTCCCCCTGGAAAGGATTCCCCCATCTAGTTCATTAACACATCCGTCTCCTCACATATTTATCTTTTTTTTTTTTTTTTGGTGGGGACATTTAAGTTCTACTCTCTTAGCAAATTTCAATTATGCAATACAGTGTACAGTGTTATCAGTTATAATCACCATGTTTTACATTAGATCCTCAGACTCCATTCATCTTATAGCTGAAAATTTGTACCCTTTTACCAACCTCTCCCTATTTCCCCCAACCTCCTACACCCCTAGCAACCACTTTTTACCTTCTGTGTCTATGGGTTTAACTTTTTTTTTATGTCTTCACATATAAGCTATATTGTGCAGTATTTGTCTTTCTCTGGTTTATTTCACTTAGCATAAAACCCTTAAGGTCCATCCATGTTGTCTGAAATGGCAGGATTTCCTTTCTCATATACAGTGAATAGAATTCCATTGTGTGTGTGTGTGTGTGTGTGTGTGTGTGTGTGGCATCTCATTTACCCATTTATCTGTTGATGGACACTTAGGTTGTTTCCATATCTTGGTTTTTGTTAATAATGCTGCAGTGAACATGGCAGTGCAGATATCTCTCTGATAACCTGTTTTCTTTGTAGATATACCCAGAAGTGAGATGGCTGTAGTAGCTTTTTAATTTTTTGAGGAACCTCCATATTGTTTTCCATAGTGGCTGCTGCTGGTTTGCATTCCCACCAACAGTGCACAGGGTTCCCTTTTCTCCACATCCTCGCCAAAATTTGTTTTCTCTGGTCTTTTTGAGCAAAGCCATTTAAATAGGTGTGAGGTGATATTTCATTGTGCTTTTGATTTGCATTTCCTTGATGGTTAGTGATAATGAGAATCTTTTCAGGTAACTATAAGCTATTTGTATATCTTTTTTGGGAAAATGTCTATTCAATTCCTCTTCCCATTTTTTAATCAATTGTTTGGTTTTTGCTATTGAGTTGTAGGAGTTCTTTACATATTATGGATATTAACCCTTTACCAAATACATGGCTTACAAATATTTTCTCCCATTAGGTAGGCTGCCTTTTCATTTTGTTAATGATTTCCTTTGCTATACAGAAGCTTTTTCATTTGATGTAGTGCCATTTGTTTATTTTTACTTTTGTTACATTTCCTTCTGGTGTCAAATCTAAAAAGTCATTGCCAAGGCCAATGTTAGGGAGCTTTCCCCCTGTGTTTTCTTCCAGGAGTTTTATGTTGCAGGTCTTACATTCAACCCTTTAATCCATTTTGAATTGATTTTGGGTATGGTGTGAGAGAGGGGTCCAGTTTTCCCAACACCATTTATTGAAGAAACTATCCTTTCCTCATTATATACTCTCTGTCATAAATATACTCCTCTATCATAAATTAATTGACCATATATATATGTGGGTTTATTTCTGCCTTCTCTATTCTGTTCCATTTATCTATATGTGTTTTATGCTGATACTATATTGTTTTTGAATATAATAGCTCTGTTATAGTTTGAAATCAGGAAGTATGATGCCTCCAGCTTTGTTCTTCTTTCTCAAGATTGCTTTGGCTATTCGGGGTCTTTTATGTTTCCATACAAACTTTAGGATTGTTCTATTTCTGTAAAATATGCCATTGGAATTTCAAAGGGATTGTCTTGTACATTGCGTGGATATTTTAACTATATGAATTTTGTCAGTCCACAAGCAAGGAATATCTTTCATTTATTTGTGTCTTGTTCAATTTCTTTCACCAACATCTTTAACTTTTAAGTGCATGGGTATTTCACCACCTAGTTTCATACTACTGGGGTCAGAAAAGATGCTTGCTGTGGCTTTAATCTTTTTAAATATATTAAGACTTCTTTTATAACATATGATCTATCCTGGAAGATGTTCCATGTGCACATGAGAAGAATGTGTATACTGCCACTCTTGGATGGGATGTTCTGTAAATGCTTGTTAAGACCTTCGGGTCTAGTGTGTAGTTTAAATCCAATGTTTCCTTTTTGATTTTCTGTCCAGATGATCTATCCTTTGTGGAAAGTGGGGTAGTGAAATCCCCTACTATTACTGTATTGCTAACTATTTCTCCCTTTAAGTATGTTAATATTTGCTTTATATATTTAGGTGCTCCTATGTTGGGTACATATCTCATATATTCTTCATAACTCTTCAAAATAGCCCCATCTTCAGATAAGAAATTGAGGCACAAAGAAAATACGTATATTTCAAAGGTCACTCAGCTGGGACATCATGGATCCAGGATATGAAAAGGGCCAGATTGAGTTTACACATTGTATCCTTAACCACTGAGGAACAGAAAAGCAACCCCTAACATCCAGAAATTGGTCTGAAATTCACAGCTAGGCCATGGAATTCTTCCATTGGTATAAACAATCTCAAAGAATGCCAGTATCAGCCATCATACTGTGATGAAATGAGACCAAAACCAAAACCACTTCATAATCTTTTCTATGCACACACAATTAAGTTCATTGTGCAAATGATAAAAATACCAAACATCCCCCTCTCCAACTAATATGAGGGGCTGGCTGCACCTTCACCAAATACAGCTTTAAACCCCTCTTTTCTGCCCTTCTTTTAGACAAGATTTATTATGGTACTAAATCATAGAATTACCCCTATTTCCTGACAGATACCAATCCAGAATGAACTCACTTTTTGGACCCTCCCCAAAATCACCCAACCGTAACCCCCTGTTGCCTGTAGCACAGATTTTCCCTCATTGCAATGAGAAACAAATTCATATTTTCCAATCACAGATGTGTCTTTGGCTAAAGGACACTGGCACCAGAATACTCTCCTACCTATAATCATGACTTTTCCATGATGAAAAGCCTTTTGATGGCTACACATTCCTTACATGGAAAAACCTGAGCTCATTAGGAAGAAAACCCAATCCTCCGTGTTTTATCTATGCTTCCTTCTTCAGCCTCACTCCTACCACATCCTTCCTTTTGCCACCCCGCCCCAGCCATTCACCTTGATGCCTTACTAGAGAAACATTCCCAAATATTCCATACTTTTATATGTGTCACTTTCTGCCTTGAATGCTCTCTGACCATTCCACCCTACAACTCCTTCCCCCTCTGCAACCTCCTCCTCACCCTGTAGGGGGCCACTGTCATTTCCCCCCCACGTGCTGATAGTTCCCATACTGCTCTTACAATTTTTCTCTATCATATTTAAATTCTCATTTAATCTGTCTGCTTTGCCCACTTGTAGCTTCAGGCTTCATCAGAATACACACTCCAGGCATGCAAGTATCGCGCCTAAGAAATCTGTAAGAAGGTATAGTAGAAGAGTCATGATGATACAGCCTACAATCACCATTCCATCATGCAGAAGCTGTATAAAAACAGACAATTAACCTAAACTTGCTCATACTCAGTCTTCTCATCTATTAAAAAAAAAAACTGGAATGATAATACTCTGTGGACTTGCTGCAAGAATTAAAAGTACCTAATATAACGAACCATGAGAGACTATGGACTCTGAGGAACAAACTGAGGGTTCTAGAGGGGAGGGCTGGGGGGGATGGGTTAGCTTGGTGATGGGTATTAAAGAGGGCACATACTGAATGGAGCACTGGGTGTTATACACAAACAATGAATCATGGAACACTACATCAAAAACTAATGATGTAATGTATGGTGACTAACATAACAATAAAAAAATTTAAAAATTTAAAAAAATAAAAATAAAAATAAAAGTACCTAGTATAGTGTCTGACACTCAACAGACATTTAATGAATCTAATAGTACAGAGCATGACAAAATATATACAACCCCCCTTTTGATATGTATTTTGTCCAAACATCTCTATTTTTTAAAGTTGCTATATCCTACTTTCTTCGGGAATTTAAGTTTGCATTAAACGCTATCTTATGTGAGCTACCATAAGACAATCATGTCACTTATACATCAGAACACACGTCTCTGATCGTTCAGATATAATCTCTCCTTCAATCCAAAGAGAGACTACAGCATTACTTAACCCAATACACTCTACTTTTTTTAATAGATTAATAAATTTTGGTACATTCAAATGATGGAATTTTGCCACATACATTGACATGAACAAATTTTACAGACATATCGGTGAATGAAAAGTCAGAAACAAAGAGCAAGAATGGATGATCCCATTTACACAAAGTTTAAAAGGACACGAAAACCAATTTATGGTGTTAGAAGTCAGGATAGCATTTTCCTTTGGGAAAGGGGGTGGGGTTAGTTACTGAGAGGGAGCCTCCGAGGGCCTTTATGGGTGTTGGTAATGTTCCATTTCTTGATCTAGGTGGTGGTAACATGGGTGTTTTTACCATGTAAAAATTCATGGAGACGTAAGCACATGACTTGACCCCTCTTCTGTACATTTGTTACACTTCAGTAAAAATGTTAATTATTGTTTTTTAAAAAGTAGCCCCAAGGATCAGCCATATTCCATGGTCGCTGCCAGACTCCCAGTGATACGCGTTCTATAAGCAGTGCACTTCTTTTTAAAATGAGAAGGGTGCAGCAACGTAAGTGACTATTCCAAAGTCATACAACAAATCCATGACTCAGAACTAAAACCTGTAAGGACTGATTTTCTTGCCAGGGCTCTTGATTTATGTGTGTATAATGCTATTCCAAGTAAACATATCAGTGTCTTCTCAAGGAAAAAGTTCCTTGGATCTGTGCATTCGGAAGCTGGACTAGAATATATTCGATGAAAAGCTGCTCTTTGGCCATATCCCAACTATTGCACTGGCTGCTGGCAGAACATCCTCTGGATCTGTGAAAATTTGCAAATCAAGGCCAGGCCTCAATCTGCAGCTGGTGCAACACACTTCTGTTAGAAATGAAATTCAGTTGCGTTCCTTTTTTCCCAGCTAAATTACATATAAAGGAAGAAAAAAATTGTTACGTATCCATTTAAAGTAACCATAATTCCAAGGCCACACAATGCAATGAAAATGCTGCAGAAAATCAGGCTACATGGTAATAATGCTGCATTGCCAGTTCGCCTCTTCCCTCAGTACTGAGAGGCTGGTCAGAGGAAACCAGGAGTGACAGGGCACAAGTCCATTTCCCGAACCGGAGGACCCAACGCCGAACTGCGAGTAGGCCAGCGCCCCCCCCCCCCCCCCCCCCCCGGCAGCCTCAGACGCCAGCCATGCTCTCCAGCAACTCAGCAGATGCACCTCTGGGAGGCCTTGATTTGCACATCGTCTGCTCAGGTACAGAAAGAAAGAAAGAAAGTGCACACCATAATTTTACAGCTACAAGTTCTAATATCCTGCAGCACTTTACGCTTATAAGTATTTAGATGGCAATAAGGCTGGGGCTACGCATAACTAGATGCTGATTAAAAACCGCACAAGAAGTCATGAGTTATGGCACAGATGGCTGCTTGAAAAAAACCTAAAGTGTATATGGACTTTATAAAATCTAAACTCCTTGTTCCATAAAATATTGCCACCTTGAGGAACTTGTGTAAGGCTTATCAGTTTCTTCTTTTTTTTCTTACAAAAGTAGTAGAAACCAACCCATAAGTATCACTTTGAAATACTTCCGAATCTCACCAAAGACGAAAGTAAAAGTTTATCTTCCTCACATAGATTATGCAAATGGAAGATCTTAGGGCAAACAAGTCAACTTAAAAATAAATAAATAAATAAATAAATAGACAATTTTCCCTATATGGAAAATTGAACATGGAACAAAAAGTCTTCTTTGAAAAAGTTAAGGGTAAAAATATTCTAAATACACTTTAAGATGCCATCCTAATATATTATGCAGATAGACCTGCCAAACTATTTTTAATATTGTAGTACAAAGTTAATCTGGTCAACGTGCAATGAAAACAAGAGTTATATTAACAGGTATCTGTGGTTCGAGTGCAAACTTGCCCTCTAAATGTGAAACACTGGTACTGAATGTAATGTTTAAAAACTTTTTAAAATAACCACATATTAAATCCCAATTCCTAGTTCCAGCATTTAGTCAGTGGATCTGAGTCTGGAAAGAAAAAAAAAAGAAAAGGCACCAGGTCAGGAGAAAAACAAGATCATAGTCACCAGGAATCTTTACTCTTTAAAACTCCGAAGTGTTTTTAGGCAGTTGCTACAATTCAGGTATAAATTTCACCTGCAACTTTCTGTAGGGCCAAAAGGTGGAACTCCACAGAACTACCATTTTTCTTTCAGTGACATTCATTTGAAATAGTAGCAGTTTTATGCAAATAAAATTAATTTCATATTCATGTACTGTGTCTACCATAAACGCTGCCATAGTGGATTATGTTTTATAAGGCAAATACTATATATGAACAATTCATTCCCAGTGCATTTAATTTGCAAAATCAACCAAAAACCAGGAGTAACAGAGTGCAAGCTTGCAATTTATAAGATGTTTTTGTTCCTTTTTTTTTTTTTTTTTTTTTTTTTTTTTAAGAAAGACCTGGTGCTCTGGTCTTTCGTATTCAGCTCACATGTGATAGAACAGGTTTTTGTCAAGAACTGCGAAGGGTCTGAAATTTTATCTTGCTTGTAGGGAGGGAGGGAGGAGGAAAGAGCCTCCTTCAAGAGAAAAAAAAAATTTGTGAAAAGTTTTGCTTCAAAACCTTCAAAAACTAGAGATTTCTTCTCATATGTCCACAGAGAGGGAGAAAGAAAAGAGAAGGGGAATCATAGTGGTGATATATGGGTCACTATTACTTCATAAAATAAAATATTTTCTCATTAGCCTAAGAAGTTGGTGTTTATTTCATATTATTTTAAGTGACACAACCTTAAAAAGTTTGCTTAACTATAACCTTCATGAAATTTTATTTAGGTTTGAGAGAATAATAGAGCCCAATGAAATCTGGTAAATTCGTGGCCTCCCGGAAAATGCGTTCATCCACTCTATAAGTGGAGTGATGGGAAATACTCACAGCCTACCAATATTACCTTTTTAACACCCACCACACTGTTACATAATAACCAAAGTATCATTTGTTGTGTTATTTATTTTTTTTATTATTTTTAAAACAATGGTTGAGTGCTCTTGGATCATAATTAATAGCAGGCTAGAGAAGGTCTGGTCATTACTTTACAGGAAATGTCTGACCTAAAGGTCATCGTATCTATTATAAGTTGTTCTAACCTCCTAAATATAGAAAATAAAAAGCAATTCCTGTTATTTGTTGAACAATTGTACATAATCATAAAGCTGATGCACTGTGAACAGTATCAGTACAGTTAGCCGGTAGATAAAAGGAGCATAAGGGATAACACTGAAAAGCCATCTTCCAGCATAAAAAGCAGCAGTACGAGAAATCAGCACGGGCAGGTGCATTGACTATGGCCCTTGAGGACAGAGTTGGTTTTACTAGCAGTGTGACCCTGGACAAGTTCCCTTTCCAGCTACTTATCTGTAAAATGGTGATAATACCTACTTCTCAGGGGGGTTGTGAAGATTAAGTGAGATATATTGAAAGTACTTATGGCTCGTGTAGCAGAGACTCAACAACCACAGGTTCATTTTGTTCCCCCTCTACCTACACCTATGCTGATGCTACAGTCCAGACTTTGAAATCTATATAATAGTCCTAATGAAGGCAATAGGAAGAAAAGAAAATTGTAAGAAGATTTTCCCCAAGAAGGTACTAAATGATTTGAAGCTATCACAACAGACAATTAAGGAATGAGTTTGTTCTCCCCCAAATGTTATGGGAAGAATTTACATGGCTTCTCAATTGACCATTTTGCAGTCAATCTAGTTTTCTCTAGCTGTGCTACTGGACATCTACCAAAATGTACGGACTCAACTATGGTACTCCAAATTGGCCAGTGTAATGGGCAAAAATACGATGAATTCTGTTATTACTATCATGATTATCATACAGATTAACTGAGTTTCTCCCTGGCAGTACGTAAAGCAATTTAGTTAGTGTTCCATTTGAGTATCACTCATTTGATGTCAACAATATGTACTGAGTGGCAAATGACAAAAATAATCTCTTCCTTTTCCTGTACTTTCAGCAATGTTAATAACATGCTGACCCCCATCTATGACGATCACACCTAGGTGCTGTTAAGTCCTAAAGGAAGCCTGCATCTGTGGACTCATTAGCCCATCTTCATTCAACTACCATCGCCAGCTACCTAGACCCATACATTTATACACTCACACATGCATAGGGTGATGAATAAATAAGGGTGCAATAAGTAATGAAGTTCAGTAAGAGATTTCCAGAACCTGTTTTAAAATAGCTAACTGACTTAAAACAACATTCTGGAAAGGACAAAACAATTGGAAAAGAAAAAAGACCAGTGGTT
The DNA here is from genome assembly GCF_009762305.2 of Zalophus californianus. NCBI lineage: Eukaryota > Metazoa > Chordata > Mammalia > Carnivora > Otariidae > Zalophus > Zalophus californianus. Next base: position 44,755,787 of record NC_045603.1, read on the forward strand.
GCCAGGGACTAGAGGTCAGGGAAAGGGAACTGACCACAAAGAAGCTTAGAAGGAACTTTTGGAAGTGATGGAAATATTCTATATCTTGATTGTGTTGGTGGTTACATGACTGCATGCATTTGTCAAAATCCATAGAATTATACACCTAAAAAGGATGAATATTACTGTTTATAACTTATAGCCCAATAAACCTGACTTTAATAAAAGCCAGCTAACTGGAAAAGGGAAAAGAAAGTCGAGCGGCCCTTAGTGACAACAAATGCTATAATTTATCCTCCAATAATGCTCCGTAAAGCTAAAATGCAGAGTTGTCACAAATCTTTAAAAGAACTTGCAACATTCTGTACATGAATAAATTCTTGGACTCAATACCATTAAAGGTCAGAATCAACTGAAATTGGTATTGATTAAGTACTGTCAAATTTCAACTCCACATGCTAAGGTAAAGGGAGGAAATGAGATCCATGAGGAGAGCAAAAACTTTAATTAGGAATTAAAATGGCTGCCTTCTTTCCAATTTATTTTGTCAGAGCTACAAGTTAAAAGTATAATCATATTAATACATAATTAAATTATAATAAAAACCCACAAAACATTTCCAATTCCCAATGCTGCTCTACATTTATATAAACATTTCATTTTTTGAAATTTTCACATTCATTACTTTATATAATTCTTGTGTAACTGGACACACAATTAATGCAATATATTATGTGGGAATAATAAGACTTCTTTATTTTGATTAGTATTTCAGAGTTAGAGAGTACTGCCACATATATTATCTCCTTCAATTGTCACTAGAGCATATGCAATAAAAGTTATTAAACTTGTTTTACAAATGAGGTGAGTGAAAAGCAACCAGCAATGGTTGGATAGTTTGCCCATAGTCTCAGACTTTAGGCTCTGATTCAGACATGCGCCTTGAACTCAGATTTTCTGACTCCTACTCATAATAGCTAGCCTTGCCAATTAGCACATATTAAAGTACTTAATTTGCATAAAACACTATGAATTGAGTACTATTATTGTCTCCCTTTAGCAATGAGGAAACTGAGATACAGAGAGGTTAATTAACTTGTCCAAGGCCACACAGCTAGATAAGGGGAACTGAAACACAGACACAAGGGCTCCAGATGCCACGGTCCAACACAATGGGATTATCGTGCGTCACAGCATCTTCTGTTGTTCCTGCACTGGGCAAAAGACCCTCTGTAACCAATATACACTCGACTCATGTCTGTTTCGTGGAAACTGAATTAAAAATTAAATTAACAAGTTATAAATTAGAATGATCAGCGTTTCACTTCTTTTTCTTTTTACAGGGCTTCATATCGGAAAGAGCACATGAAACGTTTTTCCCCCTACCCTGACTCCTGCCGCTGACTCATTCCCTAAAACGTTTAAACTCCGTGGCATATAAGGTCATCTCATCCACTATAAGAATTCGATCTCCTGACTTTCTGGTCCTTCCACTCTACACTCTTTGCAACTTCTCCTCCGCTTTGAAAACCCCCATCTTCTACGTCCCTTGCTGCTATATCCTAGCCGCAGAGCACAAGTGAAAGAAACAATAGCCATGAGACTGGTTCCACCATGCCGCTCAATAACCTTTGTCACATAGGACAACGTCTGCTCCCATTCTCTCACAGCTGCTCTTCCGAAGCCTCATTATTTTCCTCCGGCACCCTCTCTCTTCTCTGCTCCATATCTCTCAACACCTGAGCTTTCCTGGCACTCGATAAAAGAAATCGAACCATCAGATATGAGCTCTTCAAGCCTGTCTTGAAGTACGATAATGTATCTGTTCTCTGCTTTGTCTCATACCACCTCACCTCCACTTGTTGAGAAAAAGCTCTTTTTCTTCTTGTTTCCAGTCCTTCCCCCAATTATACCTTTCACCCCAGCCCCCCTCATCTCTTTTGGGACCTTTTCCATCACTGATCTCCAGTCTCTTGGGTAGTTTTAAAATCACCCTCTCCACTGCTTTTTCTAATTAGCACATAAACATGCTAAAATCTTTTTTTATTTTTAAAAAATTCCTCCCTCGATTTGCATCTGAGTGCCTCTCTTAGGCTTTCTCCCCAGTCGAATTTCTTTAAAGGGTGGATGTTTGCTGTCCCCTCTTCTCCTCCTCTTTGCTTTGCAAACCAGTGTCAAATGTCTGCTGCCTCAAAATGACTTTGCAAAGGCTCGTAGAATTAAAAGCAGACAGTAGTTGGCTGGGGCTGGAACTGGAGGGAGGGGCATGAGAAAATTGTGGGCAGTGACAGAAATGATCTGTCTCTTCATTGTGGCCACAGTTTCGCATCTGTCGAAACCCAGTGAATTGTACACTTTAAGAGGGTGCCCTTTATCATACACAAATCATGTTGATTACAGTTGATTAAAAAATAAACTCAGTATGACAAGAGTTCTACTGTAAAAAAAGAACAAAGAAATGAGCTAAAAGTTGACTAGCATTATCAAAAAGTAAAATAAGATAAATTATACAACTAGACACTAAACTGAGATGTGAGTTTCCTTTCAACCTCAGAAAGGGAATAACATTGGCTTAGAGAAATTTCTTCAATGGGGAATGTATCACCTAGACTTTATAGATGAGATTTTAGATAACATAACACCTTTTAAAAATATAGAAATAACATTTAATTGAACATTCTATATATCACCTCCAATTTTTAAAAAATGAAAGCATAATGTTAAATTATTACTCAATGAAAGCATTTCTACAGTTACTGCGATAACCTGGGCAGGGCTTGTTCCTTTCTGACAATATAATACACTGCAGGAATAGGTAAGGGTTGGAGAAAAATCATCTTCCACACTGCAGCAGAGGGATTTTTTAAGAATATAAGTCTGACATGTCATTCCTCCGCTTGAAACCTTTCAAGGCTTCCCATCACACTCAGACTGAGAACAAATGTCCCTATGATCACCTCTAAGATACTACCTACATGCACGCACACGCACACACACGTACACTCACACACACCTGACCTCATCATCTCCCATTCTCCTTTTACCTCAGTGCTCTTCTTGAAACACCTGGCACACTCCAGACATTCCCCCACCTCAATGCCTCAGCCCTGACTGTTCCCTCCACCTACAATGTTCTTTCCCTAGGTATCGCAACGCTCACTCCTTCAGTGCAGTTAAGTCTTGACTCAAACATGCTTGTTCACAGAGGTCTTTCATAAGCATCCCCTTTTAAATTCAATCACTCTCTCCCTGCTCTTTCTCCTTAGCACATATCACCATCTCATATATTATGAATTTTATTTTCTTGTCAGTCTCTCCCCCACTGAAATAGAATGTGAGCTCTGTGGAGCTTTGTCCATTTTATTCACTGTGGGGTCCCGCCAGTACCCAGAACAGTGCCAGAATATGTGAGGTAAAGGATGGAAGCAGAGGGACCACCTAAGTGGTGACTGCAGTGTGTAGGTAGTGGAGTGTAGAAAAGTAGTAGAATTTGGGCTATATTTTAAAGGTGGAACCGCCAGGATTCATGATATATCGGATATGGGTTGTGAGAAAATGAGAGAATTCAAGGAATACTCTTAAATTTGTTTTATGTTGAGAAGATACATATGGTTTCTATGTTACACAGGGAACAGCTGAGTTAGTTGCTCATTGTCATCAGACAGAACAGTTCCAAATCTGCTCAACTAAAATGAAATGCCAGAATATGTGAAAATTCCAGTAAATATTTGTTGAGTGAACACTATTGGATGACTGAATGAAATCATGACATCTATACAGAGAAGAAGGTGTATCTTGTTGGCTACAGCTGAAATATGTACATCTACTACATCTAATACTGTTGCCAAGTTGTTTAATGTAAATTTAAAACAAATGAGAAATTAGGGCAAAATCTGCTTTACGTGACTGAGTACTAGAATGATACGTATCATAAAACGCTTCTTACCCTCCCAGATTTAACAATGTTAGTATTATGCAGATTTTCAAAAAGCCCAGCGTTTACTAGGCTGTGATTTACAGAAATATTATGCTTAGTCCATCCTTACTTTCTTACATAGAATCAAAAACTAATGAGGGAATTAATAAATATTGTCCTCCAGTTTGTTTTCAGTGAAAACTATAGACATGAGAATCATTCATAAGAAATAGATGTGAACAGGGGCACCTGGGCCGCTCAGCTGGTTAAACGTCTGCCTTTGGCTCAGACCATGATCCCAGGGTCCTGGGATCGAGCCCTGCATCAGGCTCTCTGCTCAGTGGGGAACCTTCTTCTCCCTCTCCCTCTGCCTGCCTCTCTCCCTGCTCACACTGTCTGTCAAATAAATAAATAAAATCTCAAAAAAAAAAAAAGAAATAGATGTGAATAAATTCTACTTTGTCCTACAAAATATTAGATTGTCATCTAATCTCATACTTTTTTTGGAGAAAACCAAGAGTTTCAATTGGCTATCCACCAGCAGAACAAGGTCTCATGAGGCAGGTGGAAGGGGAGAGGAGGATTGACAGAAGAACCCAAGCTGCATAAAATCTGTCTTAGGAGCAGCATCTCTCACTGGGAGTAACCTTGGAAGATGGACTCATTTGTACGACTGAGCTGCACATCCACAGGGGCTAAGAAGTAATAATAGCCAAGGCAAAGGAAGGTAAATCACCAAGGCAGAAATCCAGGAGTGTCTACCAAGATTTGGAGCATGAGGAGTAACAGACCTATGTTCGAGTAGAAGAAAGAAGTTTAAGGCACAGAATCAGCAGAACCAGTAAAATTACTGGAGAAAATGATCTACTTTTGTTAGACTGCACCTACTCATTTAGACAGACACTGTATCTTCAACAATAAAAATCTCATCACTACTGGGGTTTTTTGCCTAGATTGGGATTGCTTCCACATATTAAACCAGAAAGAAATTCCTTCTCTAGTTGCAGATATATACTGAAACAACTATCCTCATACAGTTAGAAGTATCTTACTGAAAATATTAGGACCTATGACTGAGGAGGCAAATGATTCTGTAGCCAATATCCTCCTGGATGCTTCCTCACCATTTGGTGATTAATTGTTTGGCTTGTCATCAATGGCAATTTATGCCTCTATGATTGCATTTGCAAAAGTCATACCACAAGCACCAACAATGTTCCAACATCTTTCTCAGTAATTATCCATGATGATTGAGCCTGGAGTTTTTCAATGGGATTTAGAACAGATAAACTGTTAAAAATGACTTAACCTCATTTGTGGAATAATAATTTATTATTTTCTAATGAGAATGTCACATGTTACCTTTAAAACTTTGTCAGAATTGTTCCGTTGTCATTTGGGAGCTTAGGTACTCTTGAAAAAAAAAATACAAGGAAAAACATTCAGTGATATAATGAGACTATCTCACAGGATTAAGGGTTTTTATTGTTTTTGAAATTTTATTAGGGTCTCTCTTTTTTTGGTGGATTATTCTGATAAAAAAATCAATCTCAATCTCTTGCTCTCTTTCTCTCTCTCAGAATATGCATACAACCACAGAATGAGATGACAGACACATGATATAGTGAGACTGATTTCCGCTCATCTACAACCCCATACAACTACTTATAGAGGAAATACCTCCTTAAAGAGACCAGTTCACTTAATCTAGCTGGTTCAGTCAGTGTATAATCCAGCTCAGTGATACTGGGAGTCCAAAGAAACTTAAGGAAAGACTCTAGAGGCAAATAACCATCTCAGGGACAGACCTAGCTATAAGGAGCTCATTATTAACCTCTTAATTAGACAGACTGCTCTAAGACCTCTAAGAAGCTGCTGTTTGTGTCATCTCAAGATGATAAATAAGCTTAACCAGGTATTTTTCTATTTAATTCATGAACTAGCTATCATGCAGAGAGAGGTACATATATTTATATAAATCCAAACAAGATTTTCTGTAAATCATGCCCTGGTAGGATCGCTGCAGCTCCAACATTTCCTAATATTTATGTATGATTCCCTTGATTATTGAGCACGCTATACTGGAAATGGTGCCAAACTTACTAAATAAAATCAGGCTCTCTCTGCAGCCACCCTATCTCATGGTGATATTTCCTTTTCCCATTTAGAATAAAAATAACAAAGTAGACATTAAGTTTAAAATACACAGTAATAAAATTCCAACAAAATCTGAAGGGTAAAGGAATATTGACATCCCCAGTACCAATAAGGGCAAAATATGTTTTATATCTAAATCTGGAGAATCTGAAAACTATAACTAGTAGGTTCATTGGAGGCAACAGAGGTAGTATAATTAGATTGTCTCATGGAAAATGTTTGTAGAACTGACAGAACCTAAAATATTTTAGCTCTAACATCCACCAACTATGTGACAGTGATCGAGTTGTTAAGCCCTTTGAGATTCCATTTCCTTACCTAAACAAATCGGGATAATGAGAGCAGCAACATCACACAGTTACTTTTCACTGCTCCTGGCACATGCTTAGTGTTTGTGTTCGCTAAGTGTCCGAAGCTGCTATTGTGTTTTAATGATAATATTCTGTGACAAGGATTGCTAATTGACTACCAATGAACAATCCCTTTGTTCTTTACTTTTAGAACTCCACATTTTCATCTCAACATGTGTCTCTATAGAATAGACTTTATTTCCCAACAGCCTTTGCACCTAGGTGTATGTAGCATGTAAGAAGGTTACCGTCAATGAAAACATTTTTTTAAAGCTTTACCTGTGACAGAATGACCAGTGATCATCCAGATAGAGAGCATGGGAAGAAAACCTTTAGTCTATAATCCTCATTCAGGAATGTACATCAGAGCATTTTAATATACTCCGAAAGCTGGGAACCTATGTCTGAAGGTTCGGGTTCAGCAAGTCCAGAGTAGTGCCCAGAAATGTGAATCTGAGAAACAGTCACTAGGTGATTCAGATATGCCCCTGTACTTTAAGAACCACAGCTGTAGAGCCTCCGTGAAGTACCATACATCTAGAATATGAAAAGTAAATGAACATCAATCCAACAATACACTGGAAACTCTTCAAACTGAACATTCATGTTATCCTAAAACAGCCGAACAATACCTGACTATAGAACACAGTATAAAAGTTCCTCCTCATTTGTTCTTTCTACATGATGAGCTTATTTTCTTTAATTACGAAAACCTTTGTCTCTCAATCCTTCTGTTTCCCATCCAGAACCTCAAAGTCTCTAATGATGTATTCTAGATTTCCTCCCATGGCCTTTGTGTGCACATTTATCTGCAGAAGTAAGTGGATATCAGTGAGTGAAATCTGTAGATATCTTGATGAGTCCTCTGTCTCCGCTTGAATACATGCACCAGGTTGGCTACACACTTCCAGATGGAGTCACCTTCATTCCTTTTATATAGGGTCATCGACCACCAAGTCCTTCTTTTAGAGCAATGATTCTCAGTCAGGGGTGATTTTGCCAGGGCACATTTGACAGCATCTGGAGACATTTTTGGTCATCACAACTGGAGGTGCTACCAGCATCTAGCAGGCAGAGTCCAGGGATGCTGCTGAACATCTCATAATGCACAGGACAGACCCTCAAAATAAAGAACTATCCAGTACAAAATCAACAGTGTCAAAGTTGAAAAATTGTTTCAAAGGGTGTTGAAGGAACTCCTTTCCCTATAGATCTGTGGTTAGAATACCCAAAATCACATTCTTTAAGAAGCATCTCACACTGAACTAGAAAATAAGCTCCATGAAGAGCGAAGTCATGTTCCTTGTGCACACACTCCTGTGTCTGCCCAGTAGACTTCAATCTTAAACATCCATGAGATAGTACAGTGGAGCAGTGAGGAACTCAGGCTTTGCAGTCAGACTACCTGGGCTTGAGCCCCCGCTCCAGCATTTAATACTGTGGTACAATGGACAAAGTACGCCATCTCTCTGAGCCTCTTATTCCCTCATCTGTAGATTATAAAAAATACTGTGACAGAAACTTCTTAATCACATTGTTATAAAGATTAAATTTGATAATCCATGTAAAGTATTTAGAACAGTATCTGACACGTAATGCAGGATTAATAAAGTAATGCTTTTTTAAATAAAATAACTAATTTGATGAATGAATGAATAATTTTACAATGCTTCAGTAGTGCAGAAAATCTCCTCCTTTCCATCTTTTAACCTAATACTCCCTTGCTCTCCACCCCACCTTTATTTTTTTCCACCCCACCTTTAATTGTAACCTGATAACTAACAGAATATCACTTTTATTTTTTAGATGTGGACATCGGATGATAGACACAGACACTTCTTTGTTTAATTCTGGTTTAATTCTCCATGTCTTCAAAGCCCTTTCTCTCCCTCATTTCTTCCTGAGAGCAACTCTTCCATGCACCTAAGAAGAGTCCCTCTTCCCCCAAATAACAGAGGCATAGAAAAACATCCCTCACATCCATCTCACTTCCTCTAAAGTAAGGTTAGAGGTGCCTGGGTGGCTCAGTGATTAAGCGTCTGCCTTTGGCTCAGGTCATGATCCCAGGACATGATCCCAGGGTCCTGGGATTGAGCCCCGCATCGGGCTCGCTGCTCAGAGGGAAGCTTGCTTCTCCCTCTCCCACTCCCCCTGCTTGTGTTCCCTCTCTTGCTGTGTCTATCTCTCTGTCAAATAAATAAATAAAATCTTTAAAAAAAAAAAAAGGTAAGGTTATAAGTCATCTTGCACGATGCTGGTAATCACAGGAAAAATAAACATTACAAATTTTGCAGCACTTTTCACGGTGCCGTTATGCTGGGGTGTTGAAATGAAATGGCAGGGCTTCTTGTGGTCCCCTCCAAATAATCCTCCTTTGCAGACTATCTTTTCTAAGGTGTTCCCACAAAGGTTCCCATGTTAACCATCTGTGCTCTTTCTTCCCACACCGCATCCAGTCTGCTCACTAATGAGACGCAAACGTACTCTCATCTATAGAGGTGGCCATGCACTGAGCGTCCTTCTGTGTCCAGCACTCTGATGTGTCCAGCATGTCCATTATTTCTTTACGCTTCTCATTAGAAGCATTAGAAGGCATTATGTTGTTAACCCCCTTCTATAGAAGAGACTGTAGCTCCTGTTAAGAAATCTGCCCTAGTAAATGGGGGAAATCCAAAATCCAACCCTGACAGCCAAATACCAATGCTCCTTCCACCACCCTTCTTTTTCCAGCCTGCACTTGACTCCTCTACGGCCTCCCAGAAAACACACATCACATGAGAGGATCCCTTCACTCTCAGATGACTGTTTTACACAGGACTATTCTACTCACTTGCTGTCCACATTGCCTCTCCCGAAGGGAAGGGAAGGCAAAAGGATTGCCTCCACTAGGAGCATCTCTTAGATTTCCACAAAGGCCCTTCTGATGGAAGTTCTCATTGTCTAGCAAATTACTGGAGAAAAAAAAAAATAAGAACCATCTCCCATTCAGACAAAGTGATCCTGTTTCAAATGATTATTTTTCCCCATCTGAAATGCTGAGACACACTTCTGCATTAATTCCAGGCATGTGTGGACATAACCTAACTTTCAGCCTGATTTGCCATTTAAAAGATTTACATTTCATCAGAGGGACATGTATAATAAATTTGCCATATTAAAAAAAAGGACTCTGTATTTCTTCATTTTCTTTCACTAGCACGACAGGAGTGTGTAGTGTTAAGTTGGAGGGGAAGAAAGAATGAAATGCCTCACTCTGGACAGTCCTCAGCCTGAATCCGGAACTCTACGGGAAAGAGTCACGGAAGGCACGAGAGTAAGGAAAGAAAGCAGGGAAAAACCACCAGAAATCAGGGCACGCTACTGATGCGCCATCCTCTCAGTCAAGCAACCTAAAACTCTGAGGTTCTCTGATTCACTTTTATTTATTCCTCTGTCACCCAAACCAAGACACCTATTAAGGCTTTTTGATTTTTCCTCCAAATGCATCTCCTATCATCCATGCTTCAAATATTTACTGAGTGACTGCTATGAGCAAGGAATTGTGCTACATACCATGGAGGATATAGTGTATGTTATACACATCACTTCTCTGAGCTGCCCCAGAATGTGTGTGTGTGTGTGTGCATGTGCCTGTGTGTGTGATTATGTGTATAATATAGCATATGCGTGTGTTTGTCACTGACAACAGTTCTCACAGATCTTGCGATCTAGTGAAAAAAGATGTGCAGAAAACAACAAAATGAATTCATTAGGACAATGATCCAAAGAGAATTACAACTGAAGGGCAATTACAGTTCAAAAAGCGGAGGAATCTAGCTGGGCAAGGCTTCATGGAGGCAGTGAAACCCACAACTGCCTAGAACAGTTAAACTCTGTGCTAAGGTAATTCTTCCTTGTTACACCAACATTCTTTAAAATTTTAATTCGGTAATTGAAACACAGCATTTTATAGACTTATGGGGTATTTTTTAAAGATTTTATTTATTTATCTGAGAGACGGAGAGAGCATGAGCAAGGGAGGGGCAGAGGGACAAGCAGACTCCCCACTGAGCATGGAGCCCTACCCTGGGATCATAACCTGAGCTGAAGGGAGACGCTTAACCGACAGCCACCCAGGAGCCCCTCACAGAGTTATGCCGAAAAAAAGTTTCACTGTCATGTGAAAAACACATATGGATAGTCACTGTATTTGCCTTTACAAGGTCTAAATCTTCATTATCCATCATGCTCAGTCATGACCTTTTGAGGGGGGGCGCTTTCAAAACTACAAGCTTCCTCACCCTCCAAAATTTTTGGCACATGTCTTCAAAGATGAATAGTTCTTAAACTTCATATTTATTGTGTCATTTCCTTACCCTTTTGGGGTCCTTATTTCTTTCCATTTCCAATCTAAACTGGTCTCTCTGACCCCACTCTATCTATCTCTGTTCTTCAACATCTAGCATACCACTGAATTTACCTTTCCTTTATAAAACAGTGCCTGGTACCATCCAGTGTATGGTCGCATGTTTATCTTGTCTTATCTTCACTTCCCACAATGCCACCTTGCATCTTCCTTGGGATCCAGCCTGGTTGAATACAAGCTTGGGAGCTCAACTGCCTGGGTCTGAATGCTGGCTCTACCACTGTGAGCCATCATGGGCAAGCTCAGTAATCCATCTCCCAGTGCCTCACTTTCTTCATCTAGAAAATGGGAATAATAATTCTTGCCTCAAAGCATCAAATGTATTAAATGAAATGATACTTAGAATAGTGCCCAGCAGCAGTCAGTACTCCATTAAGGTATATCTCTATTTATCTGCTGTCTTTGATAACAGGATATACTTTCTCCTTTCTTGATTAATGTGATACTGTTTTTTCCTTTGAAAAACTACCACTCCCCAGATTCCATCGGCCCTGAGAGGTGTGTTGATGAAGGAATACCAGTATCTGCATCATCCCTAGCAGTGGGCACTCTATTCAGCCAAAAGAAATTGCTCTTTCTCCTGAGAACTGGAGGACTACAGCTAAAACAATCTGAAGATAGTGCCCTGAGAAGATTCTGAATTGGTACGCCATCTAGATCCTCAAAGCTATCCTTCTCAAGACCTAATTATTTAATTCTCCATTTCTGTGAGCTACCCAGAATCTACCATTGATTTTCTCTTTTGCTTTAGTTTTCCTGAGTTGTTTTCAGATATTTGCAACCAACTACCTGATATATTAATCTTCTCACTCTGAAGAAAACCCCATGGTCATTCCTTCCTTGGACACTCTCTTCACCTCACAAAGAAGGCTCTCTAATTTACCTTCCACCTACCCATATCCACTCATCGCTCAAGACCCAATACTTTTCAATAATTATCTATGCCCTCATTGATTTCTTTCTCTGTTCTTCAACATCTAGCATACCACTGAATTTACCTTTCCTTTATAAAATAGTGCCTGGTACCATCCAGTGTATGGTCACGTGTTTATCTTGTCTCATCAACTGGCTTCTAAACCCTTTGGAAACAAAATCTATACCTTACACATTGGTTTATGTGTAGTATTTAACATAGTGCTAAGTCCAGAGATGACATTGGGTATTTAGCTTACCAATTAAGGTGAATCAGAAAAGGTTAGAATTTTTCCTCTCCTTGTCACTCCAAGTCTTATATCTAAGTGAACTTCTTATGAATTCTGCTCAGTCTATTCTCTCTTTGATCTTAAGTATGCCATAATTTTCCAAGTATCAACGGTTCATTATTGAACACAGTTGCTCAATATATATTTGTGAATGGATAAATAAATGCTTTTCTATGATTTTTAAGAAATATAACAAGAAATAAATCATTTTCAGGGCCATGTGAATAGTACATATGGGTAATGATTGGTTTGAGACATTCACCAATTCCTCCCCAAATGAAACCTAATCAGAAAGCAGCATCTCACAGACCCAGTGAATTTCCTTTCTGCCATCTGGTCTGAAAAGGAAGTCAAGAAACATTAAGTAGGTGGCAGTAGCTAAGGACAGACAGTACTATTAGCACTTCTGAGGCCTTCTTCCACTCTGAATATTCACTTTTATATATCCAACTGAATACAAAGGCCTTGCAGGCCTTCCTTTGATTCTTTAGGAAAGAATATTTCTCTTTATTTCCTGTAAGTTCCATCTCCAGAAATATTAACATATCTCAACCAAATACCCTAGTTAGTCTTTCTAAAATTTGATTTTAAGTCCTATAAGAATCATTTGAATCAGAGTTACATCAACCTTTAGAATATGATTTTGTTTCACCATTTGTTTTAGATCATGGTTACCGAGAGATTTTTCTCTAGATGGCAGCACATTTTATGTCTGAGCCTAGATGCAAAAGTTTGGTTATTTTTTCTTGTCAGCCACAATCTAAGCAATAGTGCTTGTTTGTCCTACATCCAATTACTGACTGCTCCTTGATCCTTAGGAAGGTTGATCTACACTGGCACGGCAACTTTAATCAAACAGGAAAACAGACCCTGGTCAGGTAAATAATGGGAAAAAGGAACTGAGAGTCTTTTAGCAACAATGATAAGACATTTTATGTTATCCCCATGCTTCAACACAAAGCTCCTGATATGATCTGAAGCCTTCCAAAACTCAAATCCCTTAATGGTTCCCTCTGCTTAAAGGATAAAATCAAAACTCCTTAACATGACTTACCAATCCCTTCATGATCTGGCCCCTGCATAAATCTCTAACCTCATCTCTTACCACATCTCTCCTCAACATTACACAATATTCGTTTTTTTAATTTTTTTTATTTTATTATGTTATGTTAATCACCATACATTACAGCATTAGTTTTGGATGTAATGTTCCATGATTCACTGTTTGCACATATCACCCAGTGCTCCACTCAATACGTGCCCTCTTTGATACCCATCACCAGGCTAACCATCCCCGACCCCCCTCCCCCCTAGAACCCTCAGTTTGTTTCTCAGTATTCTATCTACCTCTCTTAGATTATAAAAGGTTAGCCAAAACAGTCCTTTAAGTACAAGTCCTAGAGGCACCTAGGTGGCTCAGCCGGTTAAGCCTCTTCCTCTTGATTTTGGCTCAGGTCATGATGTCATGGTTGTGGAATGGAGCCCCTCGCATCAGGCTCGACACTCGGTGGGGAGTCCACTTGAGATGCTCTCTCCACTCTCTCTTTCCCCCTGCAACCCCCCCCACTCATGCATGCTTACTCTCCCTCTCAAATAAATAAATATTTTTTAAAAAATGAATCCCTCTTTGTAAAAAAATAAAAAAAGAGAAGTCCTAAAGAACTAGAAGGAAAAAGAATAGGGAAGATCAAAAAATAACAGTAATGAATCTGAAATTAGAGGGAAAGTAGCAAAGAAAAAAAAATTCTTTTATGTTATCAGGTTATATGCTACTACTTAGATATGTGGGCACTGTATCCGAAAGACAACTGAATTGGTGGTGGCCTCTGCTACGAAAACCCTAGCAGGAAGTCTGGGGAAAGGACAATCACAGCTGAATCACCCTCCCCTCTACCAAAGAGAGACGTGGACCTCACTATGTACCACGCAATCCATCACACACATTATCAAGAATAAACATACTACAACTGTGAATACTCTACACTGACTAAATTATTCTGTTTCGTCAGTTTGTTTTTTTTCTTCAAGCTTTTCCTATAGCTTCTATTAGCCTCTCCAATATGTAGACTCTTAAACCTCAGGACAGTTGATAAATTGTGGATTGTATAACAAAACCCATTATCATCCATCACTGAATTCACCATCAGCCCAGGCCAGCCATCAGGGGACGGATATTTGCTGAGGCAGACTCCATTACACCAACATCCCAATGGAAACTTTGGGGCAAGAGAGTTCTGTAAGCTCCTCCATTAACTAAATTCTGCCTACTCAGTTCACTCCCTCTTCTGTTAACATGTCCCTCCAGTCTACCATTCCACCCTCTATGAAAGTAATCCTTATTATCAACAGCTCTTATTCTTTACACAAACCCCAGACACCCACCGCTTCAGCCCACAGTCTTATCTTTATTTAAATCTATTCTCATCCACTCTCAGAGCGAGAGAGAGACATGAGCACTTTCCTAGCTCCTCAATGGTGATTTTACACCACTATTCCTCCAATTCCATAAAAAAAACTTTTTTGGAGCTCATGGCTTTCACCAATCCTTTTCCACATCTAGGCTTCTAGGTGTTACTCACACTTCAAAAATTTGAAGCCTGGTATAGTTTTCTTGCACATTCTCAAGGAATCCCCCTTGGTGTTTCTGATGTTTGTTCCAAAATGGCCCCACAGTTCTCTGTTCCTTCTACGATTGTATCTTCAATCCTCTTCATCCATCCAACTTTGCCATAACAGGCTTAAAACTCCTTCAATCCCTCCTGAAATCTGAAACCCCCCTCTCTATCCCAGACCATCTTTCCACCTTACTCCCTTTATCATTCCACTCCTACTTTTTATTTTCATAATAACTTCTATTCTTCAACTGTTCCGACCCATTTTCCATGAATATCACTCTCACTGGATTTTCTTGCCTTATTGCCTCTCTGGACACCACGGCCTATGATTTCAATAATGCTTTCATGATCACTATTTTACTGTTACCCTCTTGACTACTGGCCAGGTGTGCCTCATCGGTGTCCCAGGCTGAATCTCCCCACATCTGTTTTCTCTATCCCTGTTTCCGGGTTCTTTAAATAGAAAGGTACAAAACAGTTTTGGTCATTTCCCCTACAGAGACAAGCCATTAAACACCAAGTAGCCATTGGCTACTGTCTGGGAACTTTTTGGTTCTCTTCCGATAGATTCAGCTCTCTTTTATCTAAAAATCACCTGCAGGAGGCTCTGCATAGATGTATTTTCTTATCCCTTCCATAACTAGCACTATTAAAAAACAGTCTACAATCACTGCATGCATTTCTTCACTCTACACTCACTTCTTAGCAAAACTTATCAGCTCTGTTCCTACCACACTAACGAAATTTAAGGAGGTTCATCAATTAAATTATTTTTCTTTTTAAGTTCTCACACTCCATGCCTCCAATAAACTCATGATCTGGCCACATAACTTGCTGACAGACTGCAGACCCAACTGGATGACCCAAACCTGGCTCAAGCATAACTCTCATGCAGCAGAGGTGAGCTGGGAGCTATAATCCCAAGTCAGGCACCCATGGGACAGCCAGCCTAGGTCCACCTCACTGGCAAGCCCAGCTATCAATCAACAACACTCAGAAACTTTGCTTTCCTGATAGAGGACAGAGACAATCCCTGGTCCTTCAGTATTTAAGAGCCACCCCATTTCTCCTCCCCTATACTAAATCCTCCAGAGCTTAGACTCTGTGCTGAATTCAGTTCCCTGTTTGGCAATAAAATTTTGCCCCTCGGTACTCAACTCTCTTTAACAACACTTTTCACCTACATGTCCCTACAGAGTATCTAAAAACAAATGATATCTGTATTGTAACATTTGCTATTTATATTTCAATATAAGTTAAACTTATTTTTCACAAATTTTCATGTCATATATTAACCAAAAGGTTTTGGAAAACCCCTGGCCTTGTGACTTCTCTGAAGGGAATTCACTCATTTAGATGTTCAATGGACTTCCACTGAGTACCTATCATTTTCTAGGTGCTGAATCTTACAAAGATGAGTAAGATATGGCACCTGCGTCCAAAGAATTCACAGTCTAAGAGGGGCAAAGAGCCCAAGCAAGAAAGGGCTATGAACAGTGAGATAATGACTATAAGAGATGAGTTTACAAAACGGTCTAGGAGTAGAGAGGTGGAGGACTGTCTCTTATTGGGGTCATCAGGAAGCTTATATTTATATTCCTAAATGGACTGTAATCTAACTCTTTTGTTACTATTTTTCTTTCTCGATGGACACTTATTATATTTGTAAAGCAATCTAAACAGAATGTTTAATGACAAAAGATCTCCTACTATTAACATGAATTTTTTTCAAACTGGAACATGTGCTTAGATCATATTAACCTACACTTGCACTTCTCTTGTTAAAATGAGACCTATTATTTTCAGTAGGAAACTACATGGAATGATCCCATGTTTTAAGTGTGTATATATAATATCATCACTAGAACTCTAGCATCAGAAATGTGTATCACATGTATGTGTATGTGTATTTTCCTGGGTGTGAGTATTTGTAATATTTATCACTACTATAAATTTTATATGTCCCTCCTGTTGTAGTCAGTCCACACAATAAAACTAAAAAATACATTTGTGGTACTTGTAGTAGATTTTTCCCAGCATGCCTTCTTTAGAAACTCATCTTCTTTGCAACATACCCTCCCATCCATGAGGTGAAGCAGAAGATGCCATGTTCCTATGATATGACTCCACAAGTGTACTGTCTAGACACCGCGACCAGAGATGATCACGTGACCCAAACAGGGGCAATCAATAACAGTCCCTATAAGTTTGGGAGTTTGTAAATTTCACTTTCCCTCTTGGGTCTTCCATAGCAATATGCAAAACTTGGGAACTTTCGGTGACAATATTACACCATGTGAATCAAAGAACAGAAGTCTGTCCACAGTGAGTAAGCAAAGCAGAAGTGCTGATGAAGACTTGCCATAGGATTCCCAAGTTTCTCACAGGACTCCATGCCCCAGGTCTGTCTCTGACCTGGGATGCCTTGAGATATCCTAATACCTTCCCAATAAATTTTCCTTTCACTTGGGCAGTATTAGACTGTGCATCCAAGAGACTGGCCAACAAAAATGAAAACCCTCATTGGTTGTGATAGTCAATTCAGAATGCATAGTGAATCTGGAGGACAGAAACATTCTATTATATCACGTTCTTGACTCCTTGCTCTTTTGCTTCCCCAATGTTTACTTATTACTATCTTTGTCCCTCACCAAGTCCTACCAATTCTTCCTTTAAAATACCTTTTATAGGGACGCCTGGGTGGCTCAGTCAGTTAAGTGTCTGCTTTTTGGCTCAGGTCATGATCCCGGGGTCCTGGAATCAAGTCCCACATGGGGTTCCTTGCTCAGCAAGGAGCCTGGTTTTCCCTCTGCCTGCCACTCCCCCTGCTTGTGCTTTCTCTCTCTCTCTCTCTCTCTCTCTGACAAATAAGTAAAATCTTTAAAAATAAAAAAATATAATAAAATAAAATGCCTTTTATATCTATACTACCTTATCCATTTATACTATAACTACTTTAGTCCAGAGTTTCTTCGGTAAATGGGCCCCTAACCCCACTCTCCTCATCCCCACATATTTTCCATGCTTTTCTCAGGCAGATTATAAAAATTATACATGTCATGACTCCAGCTTTTAAATTTTCAGTGGCTCTTATTGTTAACTGAACAAAATCTTAAAACTTAGCCAGGCATCAAGCTCTTTCACAATCTAGTTTCCATCTACCTCTCCAAACTTATATACCCTTACTCCCTTCTAGGATTTCTGAATATATTATCAATTTAATTGCCAGCATCAGAGTGAGAACAACGTGTCAGGTACTGTGCTTATGATTTTATTAATATAATCTCCTATAATATACATAGCAACTTTGATGGTTTCAAATGAGTCTGCAAAATCTTTGACACTATTCTCATTGAAAGATGGGGTCTACATTCCCTTTGCCAGACTCTGGGTCAACCTAAGTTTGTTACTAATACAGTACATTAAAAGTGATACTGTTTAACTTCTTAAGCTGGGTGAGCTAGCAATTCCTTGCTAAAAGAAAGGGAGAGAAAAAAAGATGGGGACTAATACCATCTATGTGACCATTTATAATGAAGTGAACAGGCAGTGTAAATCCCTTGGTACACTCACCTCTGGAGGCCTGAAGCACCAGTAATGAGTTTGACAACTTTAGGCCACCATGCTGCAAGGTAGCTCAGGCCACATGGAGAGACCACTGACGCTCCATTAAGAGCCCCAACTAAGAGGCCAGAAACAGCCAACATCAAGTAAAGACACTTAATGAAGATGCCCCCAGATGATTCTGGCCCCCAGCTGTCGAGTCACTCCTGCTGTAACCCTTCCACCTAAGACATTGTAGAGCAGAGTCCTCCCCTGCTCTGTACTGCCCATTCTCAGGATGCACAGAATCTACAACCATAAGAAATGGTTATTTCTTTATTGCTAAGTTTCAAAGTGGTTTCTAATTTAGCAAGATCAACAGGGACCAATTTTAGTACCTGGGAGTAGGGCACTGCCATAGCAAAAGACTTTGGTTTTGGGACTGAACTGTGGGTGACAGTAAATAATCCTTGAGGGGATCCTGTATCAGAAGCTTTATGGGCTTTAAGGAAGCTGTTGCTGACAGCATGAAGGATGTTAAGGTACAAGGTATTGGAAGCTGAAGGAAAGGGGTCCTCTGTCACATAGTAGAAACAAGTCTGGCAACCCTGCTGCCTGTAATGTTATGGAAAATAAGAAATATAAATATTAAACTGTACTTCCTTAGCTCAGAAGACTTTCAAGTAGAATACGGAAAGTGACACCAACACCTTCTCTCTGGCCATAAAAAATCCAAAACAGGAGAGATGAATTTAAGAACAAACTGTCCAGTTGCCAAGCAAAATTTGGAATAGGACTTACTGAGCTTGAAATTAAATTCTTCTCCTTCTCAGCCTCTCCAGAAGGTAAGAGATTCTCAAAGTAAGAAACTGGACTCAGGGAGGAAAAATATAGGTCACTATCAGGAAAAGATGTTCTAAAGATGAAGCCAAGGACTCAACTTCAGGAACTGTTAAGACTTCAGACACTTTTAAAATGATGCCCTTCAAACCTTTTCAAACAGACAAGAGGTTTTCTAAAGACATTAAGGTGGTGCCTTATAAACCTTCTCTGTTAAGCAACAGAGCATCTAAGAGTGTTATGAGCATTACTTTACAAAGCCTCACAGTAGACAAAGGCTCATATTAAAGAGACCCATGGTTTAGTTTTGTCTAATGGAATGGATATAACTTGATACACAAAAAGGTCAAGTTTTTTAAAAAAATAATTATACCTGGGTGCTCCTGGGTTAGCATCTCAGTCAGTTAAGTGTCTGCCTTTGGCTCAGGTCATGATTCTGGGGTCCCAGGATCAAGTCCCAAGTCAGGTTCCCTGATCAGTGGGGAGTCTGCTTCTCCTTCTGCCTCTCACCCCAATCGTGCTCTCTCTCTCTCTCACTTGCTCACTCTTAAATTAATAAATAAGATCTTTTAGAAAAAATTATACCTGTTTTGACTTAAAGCAACAGAGTCAATACAAAATAATAAATAAATAAGCCTTTGGACCCCTAATTTTTTATTGACAGGAAGCAAGCTGAGAAAGCTATTCAATTGCAGACACAAACTAATTTTTAATTACAAAAGATAAGATGTGTTAAAAGGCAAAACTAAGAGGCCAAATGATGGGGCCAAGTACCAGGAAGGACAACTCACAGGGAACAGCACTAACTCATAATTTTAAAATTGCCAACATGTGCCCAGTTGGATTTCAGAACTGCTATGGGCCAGTGACTGCTATGTCCTCCCATTTTCTCCATTCTTGAATGGAAAATCCTATTGAAACAATCATATTCTCATCTCGCCATTGTCTATCGGGGGAGAGAAGATAGATAACAGGTCTTCAGAGCAAGAGAAACCATGTTCAAGAAACAAAACCCAAATAGTCTCATCTACACCAAGACCTAAATTTGATGGTGAGATCCTGGATCTCAGACTTCAGTCTGATGTTATAATGCAGTGAGACCTACTGGTGAGTATATTTTGTACATGAGATGAATGTAAATAATTTGTGGTCCGAGAGAAGATGTACTGATTTGAAAACATGTCCACAAATTCTCTGACACTCCCTATCAAGAGGTGGGATATATGCCCTCCTCCAGCAAATGAGAACCATCCTTAGTGACTTACTTGTAACCACTAGAATGCAGCAGAAGTGATGATGTTTATGATCATAATAACCATACACTATATCCCATAGATATCCTGTAGATATCCCAACTCTTTGTCTTTTCTTAGTAACATTTCCCACCAAGGATTATATGTACACATCATCTGCTTTTCTAAGACCAAACCATCATTCAGTGTCATATTAAGTCCCATCTCCTCCATGAAGCATATCATTAGACTCCAGCCTTAGCAATTTCTCCCTCTTCTAAACGGTCTTGATTTTCTACAACTTTCATTTCACAATTAGTGAATGCCAGTATCACTAAGACACAATTAGTGAATTCATTGCTTTTCTGATGCATATTCCTTGGCTACCCTCTTGAATTATGTCCCTAGACAAGGGTTGAAAATTCAAACACTTACAGAAAGAAAGCAAGTAATACACAACAGTGAAGTTGACATGGTGCAAAAGAAAAAAGTGGTCTGAATTAGGTTACACGAGGAAGCAAATGCTTCATATAAATGGGTTAGTCACCATCCAGCTACAGCACACTGATTTTCTTCATAGCAAATATTACCACCTGATGTACATTTATTTGTTTATTGTCACTCTCTCCTCATTAGAATGTAAGTTCCCTGAGAATAGAAACCTTGTTGCTTTGTTTGCTGCTATATCACCAGAGCCCAGAACAATACCTGACACTCAATCAATAAATATTTGCTGAAGGAATAAATGAATGAACAATTATTGCCAAGTGGGAATGTGAACCCAAGATCTTCCCATTTTTCAAGAGAAGCCAGAAATAAATAATTTTATGTTTAATCTCTCAATTTCTAAATATTGACCATTAATTACAAAAATATTAAGCCTTTTAGGGATGGGTAAACAAAATATGTCTACCAGCTTGGATTCCATTGGAAAGATGCACATGCAATCACTCTACTAGAAGGACTTAAAGTTTTTTACCTTTCTAATTACTTAGAATAGTGCCTTGCAAAGTGTAGAAAACTTGAGAAGTAAATGATGATGCTTCAAATACACACACTTGAGGCACTGTTACGATTCAGCTGTAAATTATTTAGATGCTACTCTAGTTATACTCTCATATCTCAAAGAAAACCGCATCAGCTTCTGATCCAAAATGACCACCTGGATTTCACATGACTGTCCCACCCCAAGATCCTAAAGCTAAACTTCCACTCCCTTCAGCTGTTAAGAGTTCAGAAATGTGATTCCCGTGTCCTCCTCCCCAGTAATAAATGCAAATGAAATGCAATGAAAATAAAAATAGATGGGATATCCAAGGGGTGACCAAAAAAAAAAAAAAAGAGCCAGGTTTTAAAGTGTATTTCCACTGTTGATAAATAAGGGCTCCCAGGGGCAATTTTGTTTTCCTTTTTATTATCCTTAGCATTTTTAGATTATACAATCTAAAATTTTATTTCTGTTGACCTTTTGACGTTCTCTGGTAGCATGTTGTATCTTTCTACATAAAAATTATTAAGCAGGAATTTTAAAATGTTTACTAATTACTTGGATTCTTAACTCTAATAAAAGTCACATCTTAAATAATTAGAGTGTGTCTGGTTTTAAATATGGGTCACTTAGCAACAAGCTTAATTGTGTAGGGCTGAGAACACTTTTAAGATGCTTTAAAGAAAACATACTAGAAAAAACAGTTCCAGTGTGCCCTATGCTGCAAGCTGATGCACAGCAAGCCAGCCATCAACTTTTGAAGACGTCAAGGTAAATGAGATGTCTTGGTGTTCCTTTTCTGTGTGTCGTCCAAATGTACAGCCTTCAAGTATCCATAGGAGACATCAACAAACATCAGAGGAACTCAACATATCAAATGAGTACAAGTCCAGAAGAGCAAAATGTCTTCTGGCCCTCTAAAGCCAGGATTTAGGACCTAATTTTAATGACTATGTAGATTAATTCACTATACACAGCTCTTCAACAATGGCATTAATTTTTTATGGAGGCAGATTTTACTTTTTAAATAGGCTCCACAGTGATTGAAATTGAAAGTAACACTGAGAAAATTTATTTATCCAAACCTATTTTTCAAAATTTAGGTTGTTATAGACCTATGAACTTTCTACAGAACAAGAATATAGGTTTCTATTAACTCCTTTTGTTGCATTCAAATACAATTTCCACCGGATAGGGAGAATCATTACTTGAATTCTTTTACAGACATACAGCTAAAAAGACAAAACAGAGTTCCCAGGGCACATGGCAGGAAAGCCCAAAATTTGGGATCAGACCAATAAAAGTTTGTCTTGCAGCTCTACCACTTGTTTACTTTTTGATTCTGGGTCTTTAAACCTCAATTTACTTTATTCATCTGGAAAAAACAGAATCATAATACCTTGCTTTAGGGGCAACATAAAAATTAAAATAGATGCATATGTATTGTGTAAGCCATTGAAATGAGGAGGAAGTTGTTAACTCAGCATGGCCTGACCTAGCCTGACTAGTGCAATACAATAGCATACAAAAAATGCTTAGAACCTTGCTGTCACTCTTGCAAAAAAAAAAAAGAACCTTGCTGTCACAAATGATAGTTATCACAGAAAGTCCAATTGACTCTTATAATAAATTAAATGCAGAGCATGACTTCTCTAGGCTTCCCATATGTCATGCTCCCCTAAAAACATATTTCTATACACTTGGGTGTTACGGGCTAAAAGAAGCTTTACAACCCTACAGAAATTCTAGTACACTGGCAGAACTCATGGACAAAAATGTTCACTGAGCGTTGCTGTTAATCAGAAAAATTAAAATGTTTATCTATAGGAGGATGACAGATTCTGATATCTTCGCTCAACCCATTCTATTCAGATAAACCACAAA
Organism: Zalophus californianus; assembly: GCF_009762305.2. Classification (NCBI taxonomy): domain Eukaryota; kingdom Metazoa; phylum Chordata; class Mammalia; order Carnivora; family Otariidae; genus Zalophus; species Zalophus californianus. Next base: position 44,778,898 of record NC_045603.1, read on the forward strand.
AACATAATTTTTACCAAAAATTAAAATGAAATAAAAATAACTTACAGAATGATATCTATAATACAAACCACTTATATGAAATTTTAAAGCATGGCATCTATTGTAGAAATATATATATACACATACTTGATAATTGTGTGATAATATGCATAGAAATAGCAAACATCAAACTCAGAACAGTAGTTATCTCTAAAGGAGGAGGCAAGGCAATGAGATCAGGCAGGTGCACACAGAGGGCTTCAACTCTATCCAATATGTTTTACTTTCTCAAAAACTAAATTAGACTAGAGCAAAGATGATAAAACGTTTAGATTCTCTAGAGCTGGCTAGTAGGCTTGTGAAGTTTATTATATTATTCTTTACATTTTCTGGATATTTGAAATACTTCACAATAAAAAGAAGCAGCTTTCCCAGTCATATAAATAAAAAGCAATTTCCCAAAGCAGACAACAGTTGTTTCAGAAATACTCAGAAGATGAAGAGGGACAGATATGGTGGGGGTGGGGGAGGTGGCGAAAGGGACAAGAAGGCTGGGTATGGAAAAGACAGTCCTCTTTGACTCTAGAAACCAGGAAGATAATTTCCCACCCCCCAAGGGTTAACAAAAGAATTTAGCTATATAAGACCTGAAGAAGATAAAAATGATTCAGTGTTAATCCAGGTATCAGATTACTAGACAGTGTGTACATTATCTAAAAATATATTTAAGTTTAAAATACTTACTGCAACCCCACTCTTGGTAGTAGTTTCTCTGAATGTGAAGTTGCAGATTGCCCAGGCTAAATAATATGTAGACATGAGAGGGGTCTGTGAAAAGTGATCCGTCACCCATCCATCTTCCTCAAACACGGAAGTTTCCACTGGCATATTGGATAAAGATAAATAGGTTGCTTGATGCTTGATGCTAATTTTGAAAGTAGCCTTGTAGATTGGCTCATCAAAACAAGGAAATGCCTTTCTGGCATGTGTAGGCGAAAACTGAGTAACACCAAGGAATCTGGAAAAAAGAAAATGACATTCTCAATTACATTTATGGCTTCAGTTAAGTTATGACCATTTTACATGCTTCTGCTGATAAAATAATATACTTTGCCAAATCACAAGGTACTGTTTTCTGAACCAAACTTAAGTGCATGAATAGCATGAAAGTATAATTCATATACACTTCCCCTATGATAAAAATTATTCAGGGACATTTTTTATCTCAATTTAAAGTAAATTCTCTAAACCCAGACCAGTGTTTATTAGACAAAACATTACACTTTACAGAAAAACAACTCATTGGCATCCCATTGGCAAATACTGGAGAGTAACAGTTCTCCTTTTTGGTATGCCCCCATTTTCTCCTCTAATGGTGTACAAGTTAAGACAGTGAAACTAAAATCCAAAAGTTGTCCTCAGATATATGTAGAATATAGACCACCAGTGGGAAACATCTGAACCTTCAAATTTCAGCTAGGCACGATCTGATTTTGTTACAGACTTTGAAACCTGACAAAAGTTGGCCTAAATTCTGGCTTTACAACATTCTCAGCCGTATCATCTTGGAGGATTACTAAATTTCCCTAAGGTTTAGGTTTTCATTGCTTGAAAGGAAATAATCAAGCCTAACTTTTAAAAAGTACTGTAAAGCTTAGTGGGTAAAGAGGATATAAAGCATGTATCACTGTGAAAGATGAAGAGCAACCATCAGGCAGTTAATAAATGGCAGCCCCTGATTCACAATGTCTTTAACTTTCTTGGAGTGGTTTAACACATGTTTATATTGAATAATCCAGAGACTATTCATTTTTACAACTCATAATATATATTTATTACATAAACTATAACTATGGTATTATTATGGTAATACCATATATAACACCAAATTATATATGTTAATACCATATATAATATAATACCAAATATATATACCAAATATAATACATGCAAATTTGTATAATAAATATCTATATAATAAACATGTTGATGTGCATATGTGTGTATATATCTATATAAAGTATATTTAATGCCCTCAAGTTTTCAGATCAAGCTGCAAAGTTGCATTTCATTAAAACTAACTAGAAGCAACCTCTACATTCTTTCACAGTGATGGTTACAAATAGAAATACTCAAACTAACTTTAAGGACACTCTTTTAACTTGAAAAAGAAACCATTACTTATGAAAACATGCATGATACAAATCAATTAAACTTTTCTGATAATACTAGTTACAAAACTCAATATAAGGCAAGTCAATATCAGACCCTTCATAAAACATTACTAAGTACTGAAGTCATTTCTTTAAAAGACTCTCCCCCATAAGTAGTTCTGCCACCACTCCCCTCTCCATCATCCACAATGTTCCTGGTTAATCTAACATGGCACACTTTCCCACTGAGCCCAAACTTGGCCTCAGAATTATTCTCAGCATAACACTTCAGGCAGCTACTAGCAATCAATAGGAGTTGACATGTGCATTGAATCTTATTGGCTATCCCTGGCTCAAACCATCAGATGTAAATGTTTATACCTTTTTAACATTATGACGCTTACATTTATCCTTGAGAGTCTACTTTTTTGAAAGTTAATTTTGAAATAGGTAAGAATAAGACATTTTAAAAGATTAACTGTATACATACTCTCAGAAATAGAATTTTGGGGAGTTATCTTAGAAACAGTACTGGGTTGCTACCTACCAGGCTTGGGTAACAGCTTGAGCCTATTTTTTCATTAGTAAAAGGAAAATAATAATGCTTTCTACACTTTCCTTCCAAAGCTGTCGAGATGATAAAATGATATAATATATGGGAAAGAAGTTTTAACTACAAATCTTCAGACAAATATAAGATTAAAGTTGGAAGCAATCTTAGAAACAAACTGTCCAGCTCTCATAAATTTCTAAAATGAAAAAGGAATTCCAGTAGGATTAAGTGATTTGTCCAAAGTTACACTGGCAATTAGTACAAAGCTGGGTCTAGAAGTCACATTTTCTGCATCTGAGTAACAATTAGTTATATTTTAAGAGTGGTAAAATAATCTTTAGCCATAACTTATAAACAATGTTTTAATTCGACTATTGGTAATAAAAGTTCTTTCCAAAAATGCCAGTACATGATAATATTTTTCCTTATGATTTTCTATTGATAGTAATATCGTTTTGTTTAATGAAATGTCAGTACCTTTTAGTTAAAATGTACCCATTTACAATTTGCTCTTCACATGCCTTTGTCTTCCATAATGTTTTTGAATCTCATCTTTCCATCTTATTAATTGAAATGTCCACTGAGCTTGATATTTCTTTCCTGAGCTGTTTAAAAGTTACCTACAGGATTCCATATATGAGTAACAAGTGTTCTTTTTTTTTATTTTTTATTGTTATGTTAATCACCATATATTACATCATTAGTTTTTGATGTAGTGTTCCATGATTCATTGTTTGTTCATAACACCCAGTGCTCCATGCAGAATGTGCCCTCCTCAATACCCATCACCAGGCTAACCCATCCCCCTACCCTCCTCCCCTCTAGAACCCTCAGTTTGTTTTTCAGAGTCCATCATCTCTCATGGTTCCTCTCCCCCTCTGACTTACTCCCCTTCATTCTTCCTCTCCTGTTATCTTCTTTTTCTTTTTTCTTAAAATATGTTGCGTTATTTGTTTCAGAAGTACAGATCTGTGATTCAACAGTCTTGCACAATTCACAGCGCTCACCGTAGCAGATACCCTCCCCAAAGTCTATCACCCAGCCACCCCACCCCCCCACCCCCAACCACTCCAGTAACACTCAGTTTGTTTCCTGAGATTAAGAATTCCTCATATCAGTGAGGTCATATGATACATGTCTTTCTCTGATTGACTTCTTTTTAACTTTCAAGTATCTGAGAACTCCAGTTCCGCCACTGACAGACGTTGTCTGCTGTGTATGAGCTTTCCACTATATTAGGTACATGGTAGGATTTTTTTTTTTAAGATATAACCTTTTTTCTATGGACTCTGAGAAACAAACTGAGGGTTCTAGAGGGGAGGGGGTGGGGGATGGGTTAGCCTGGTGATGGGTATTAAAGAGGGCACGTATTGAATGGAGCACTGGGTGTTATATACAAACAATGAATCATGGAACACTACATCCAAAACTAATGATGTAATGTATGGTGATTAACATAACATAATAAATTTAAAAAATTTTTTAAATAATAATAAAAAAAGATATAACCTTTTTTGTCCTTAAGGTCATGATAAGGTAGACAACTAATAATTTGGGGGAAAGTTCTGCAAGAATTCAACAGAAGGGTTGTAAATAGAATGTACTAATCATTAAGTAAAAATCAAAGGTGTCCTTGGCATTAAGTAATTAATGGGTAGGAATTTATTAGATATAGAAGATTAAATACCCCTGGGTTAATGAGAAATTCATAAACCAAATATTTATGCAGAAGAATCATATTGTGTACTCTCTTTTTGCCTTACATAGTAAGTAAATATGTTAGTAAAGCTAGCAGTTTAAATCACTGATTCTCAGGGTTGAAAGGAATATAAAGACCATCTAGTACCTTTTTCTGCAATTAATATTCTTAATGAATTCACACACACAGTATATATCTATGCACAGAGGGCCACCATATATTCTGATATTGTCTAAATGAGGAAATACCAATTTCACAGTCTGGCAACTGAGAACGATTGCAACTGAATTTCAATTTCAGTATTTAGGAAATCAGAAGAAGTCCCTTGGTAACGAAGAGCAGTTGGACTGGATTACTTTTTTAGGTCTTTTCCAAGCTTGAGATTCTATAACTGAACAAAATTGAGAAATAAAATATTCCCTGAGTTTGACGAGATGTTTTTAAATATTAAATTACACTACAGCTAAATAGTTTTTTACTACAAGCTCTATTATGCATTTGTTTCTCTTAATCATCATTCTTGAGTGTTCAAACACTGAGGAGAAAAAGATAAGTATATATGCTTCCTTCCCTCAAGCAGTTTATACTCTAATGAAAGAAATTAAACAAATACCCAAGCAGGTATTCTATAAAAAGCCATGACAAAAAAGGAAAGTGTACAAAGACATTACATTCTCCTGAAGCAAGGCTTCTCAATCTCCGCACTACTGACATTTTAAGTTGGGTAATTATTCTTTGTTGGGGGCTGACCTGTATCCTGTAGGATGTGTAGCAACATCCCAGGGCCTCTACCACTAGGTACCAGCAGCACTTTCCACCCCAGCTGTGACAACCAAAGGTGGGGGGGTGGGCAGGCAATTTACCCTGTTGAGAACCACCTGCCTTAGGAACAGAAGAGGCTTCACAAAGGAAAAAGTGTAAGAATTTGTCTTAAAGCCTGGGTAGTATTTTAAAGGTCAGAAGCAGATGAAGAAATGAGGCAGAATCCAGGTAGCACAGAAATAAGCCTTTAAAAAGTGTTGACTCACTTATTAAGTGAGTGTGCTGTCTGTCTTCTCACAGATTCTGGCTTTATCAAGTCTCAGCATTGCCGGTCCATCTCTAACATCTCTCTCACCCTCAATAGCCCCCTGTCTAACAGAGACCTAGTTCAAGCCTCTGTCCCCTCAACAGGCAACAGTGTCTGTTGGGTTTCAAAAATATCATTCTGTCTTCATCGTATGTATGTTAGGATTGCCTTCAACTTGGTGGAAGTGCGACTTCTTTTCTGTTTAATGTCATTAAAAACATCAAAGAGGCCTCTAAACAAGGTGATTTGGAGTAGAAAATAATAAATTTGGGTTTTGAGTAAATTCGAAGTAAGTCAGAGGTGGTAGCAGGACACCAGATAGAAGAAATACAAAAAAATTAATTAAAAATAGAAAACAATATACAGTATGGATATGAGATACATATGTAAATGCAGCTAGAAGTAATATAAAACAGCAGGAGGCAGAAGGTAATAGGGACAAGTATTTCGTTTTCTGTTTTTCTCCTGCTTTTTTTAAACAAAATCATTTTTATCTTTTAATGAATCTATTACCATGAAAAATGCCATTTCCAAAAGTGACATCCTAGAAGTGTCATTCCAAGAATGTCACTTTAGCATAACTAGAGAAATATAAATAATATACATGTATTTTAATTCTCTTCTATCTAAAATAAATTACTTTATTTCTTAACATCTTGCCTATTTGACATTTTGGTTGAGCTAAGAAGGAGAGCGTAAAGCTCTGTGTTGCCTCTGAAGGATACAGAGAATTGATTTCTTCTTATTTCTGCGGAAGTTCACTAGGCAAGCTACTTGTGTCAAGTCATTATGATAAGATCCAGCAGAAGTAATGCATTAACGTTGGCTGATATTGCCAACAAATTACTGTATGTGAATCAAAACAATTTCTGTTCCATTATTTTCAGTTTGCCTTTTTGTAAAGTTAAAATATGCAGAGGAAACCAACATTTGCATGTCACTGTTAGTATTCAGATTGATTCATGACTTTTCGCTGTGGAACCCAGCCAAACCAAGAGAACCTCACAAACGGCATGCCCAATTTGAGAGGTTTCCATCTGGACCACACCTAAGCATACCACACATACAGCATTGAAAAATGATCTTTGAGCTTCCTTCTATCGCAATTGCAATTTGCCTGGTGTTGCAACTGTTAATAAAAACTCCCAAGATCTAAAGAAAAGTTCCAATGGAACATCTAGTTACTATTCCACTGTTTGCAGGAGATGGACTTAGTTACAAGGTCATGGAAGTTACACATGTCCCATTTAAAGTTAAGGTTGTTAATCAAAATGCAAATTATTACTCAATGACAAAACATTTTAAGCCAAAATGGGTCGTTGTTTAGACTGTGTGTTTTTATGTACTTCAGTGAGTCATTAAAACTCTGCCATTTCAGAAGAAAAGTACTCCTGCTGAATATTCAGTGCTATAAGCAAGCGTGTAATCTATTTTTTTTAAATAACCATTCTAGTAAACTAAAAACATAATGCAATAATGCCAGCAATATGTATGTAGGAAGTGGTGCATGTGTGAATAATCGTGTTACAAAAACAGAGCACAATATTCATAATTGTTTTCCTATTTATGTACTAAATACTCTTACCAAAAATGAGTCCTGAGTGGTTTGATCACCATCGATGAAGAGTATTATGAATGCACTAAAATTACCTTTGCAGGCCAGAATATTAGGTTCTCATAAGAATAAACAAACTAGTGTCTGAGAGTCATTTGTTTAATATTGGAAGGAGGCAAGGCATGATGTAAGTATTATGAAGTACCGCTACTGTCAGAACTCAAAGTCTTGGGAACAATAATAGCAGATGACTAGTGTGCCTTTCCTTTGGTACATGGGGTTTTTCTATTTGTCACACTGCCTTCCAGTAACAAGGAAGGCACCCCCTCCCCCAACCCTTCAGTCACTGGTCTCTGCTATTCTCACTGTTGACAGAGAGCAGGACCATAATTAGAAAGTTGTACGTTCCCTTTGTTTCACACTCTCTTCCCGCTCTCTCGGCCCTCTTCAGCTCTCAGTGCCTGGACCAAGCATGGGTTTCCCTTGCTGTGCAAAACCACAGTGCTTCTCTTCATTCTCTTCAGGGTGGAGAGGCTCTGCTTCCTCATTTCTGACTTTTGAACTTTGCTTAGGGGAGCAAACCAAAGAGCAATGGAAGGAATGTCCATGGTGACCATTGTTCCCACTGTCTTGCTAGTAGGGAAAAACCCCAAGGCAAGAATATTGACCCTATATGACCTTGTACCAATGCAAATAGTAGAAATCCAGCCATGGAATAATATAATATTAATACCCACAAAAGAGCTTACCAATTGTCAGACATGGCTCTAAGTGCTTTATTACTTAACTCGTGATCCTCACAAAAACCCTATGAAACAGGGTATCGTTATCCTCATTTTCCAGATAAGGATACCAGACACAGAACAATTAGGAAATTTGGCCAGGGTCATAAAGCTAGTAAGTGGCAGAGTCAGGTCATGAACCCAGGCAGCCTGGATCCAGAGTCCCTGAACACACCAAGCACACACATGCTCTTCCATCCAGCAATACAACCAAAAGCAGCCTAAACCTATTCTTAAAAGAGATTAAAAGTAACCAGTAGTGGTAATTTTTAAACTTCATTCTTTTTCTACCCATCCTCTGATTTTTTTTTTTCAGTTGTGTGGCCACAGGGAAAGATCTGAATAATTAAACTAAAACTTCATCCTGCAAGTGAACACAGGTCTACACTGGGAGGAATCAATTCAACTCATCCCTGGAAAACCAGTGCTAGAGCTCATTATACCACGCAGCCACTCATTTATTCAGAAGCAGGGAAGACAGGAGGGGTGAGCTGGGGCCCCCTCACCCCACTTCAGCCCCACCCAATCTTGCCAATCTTATTCCCAACACCACCATACATTGTAGCCATGTGAAATCATTCCAGATTGGCCAGGAAACTGAGAAGATTGGGGGGCGGTATCTTTCATCTTTATATTCTCCCAATTTCTATGTAGTGAGTGAGATTCTACTTGCTGGAAAGAGCATCCACTCTCTAGTGGCAAAAAGCAGGATGATATGCGACTTTGAAAAACTCTGGAGGAACCCAGCCACTGTTGCAAATCTGAAAGCACACAAAGGACAGACAAATAAGTAAAAGGAAGTGGGTGATTTTGACAATGATGATGATTGTCATTGCTGGCTGGTGGGAGAATGAGCATGGAGTAAAGAGGAACACCCTTCCTTACAAACTGCAAAACGTTCATGTATTAAAGATCCATCATTTCTTCCTTGCTCCTTTTATATCATTCTTTGAAGCTGTGCTTAAAGAACGGAGTCTGATTCTTGTCATCACATGGACAAATGTCCCCATCCTCAACAAACCTAAACCACACCCTGTACTACTGCCTCAAGCCCATCCCCATACCCAGTGGCAAGAACTGGTTTGAGGAAATAAACATGCCTTGCAAACCAAACAAATACCAGAGAACCAGTCACAGGTCCACCTTTGTTTGAAAGAGATCCAGAGCAGATAGGCCCTGTTTAGGATTTAGAGTACTTTATATACATAAAAACACAGGCAAAATAATTTAACTCTTTGAGAGGAAGTGTATATTGTATTACTATCCAGGGTAATCAAATCAGATGGCATCATGGAAAACATGGCAAGACAAACACCAGTTGTATGGATTTTCCTACCTAAATGAGTCATTATTCATTATTAACTGATCAAAGCTTTTTAAAAATATTTTCTAGATTTAGTTTACTGGTGACATTCTGAATTGTGACCAAAATCCAGCATGGGACTCTGGCCATATGGTTACGTGTGCCTGACAGGAAAACAATGAGCTAAGTTCATTAAGGAGTTCTATTAAAAAGTTTTCACAGAAACAACCGGTTCTTACAGATTTTTCAGTTCAGAGCCTTCTATAGAGGAGCAAAAAGACATAAACTCTAACTTGCTCATATAAAGGTATCTCCTCACCAGAGTGAATGAGAGAAATGAGGCTGCTTTCAATATAAAAGCCATGTGGTGGTTTTCAAGTTTTTATTAAATATCATGATTATTAATTCAGTCCAGGAAAGTACAAGGCATCAAACCATGTACACTAATACCACAGAAAATCAAATGCCTATCCATAAAATCCTCTGTTCTCTCCACAAGATGCTCCACAAGATTTTTGCAAGAGAGTTTTTTGCAATTCTCTGAGAACCACAATGTTATTTTCCCATTCTATTTGGAGATCATGGTTTCTCTTTAAAATAATCTTTCATGGAAAAAGACCACCCATTTTTATTTTGTCTTCTGTAACTGTGGCATGTTATAGACCCAAAGTTTGTCAAAAAAAAAAAAAAAAACTGTCTCCCTTTTGAATGTGGATAGAATATTCATTTACTTTGAGTAAATTTCCTCCTTCAATCCAACCATCTGGTTCTAAATTAAGGTACCCTACTTTGAACATGGGTATGCTTGCCATCTGGTTACCCGAAAGCAGCAATTACTTCAGGTAAATGAACATATACCTAATTCTAAGCAAGTATATTCTACTATAGGATACTATGGCATAAATATACACCCTTTTTATCTGCCTGCTATGCACCAACTTGAGGAAAAAATGAGTATGTGTTCTGCCCAATGGAGATAATTTACTGCTGTGCGTAAACATTTCAAATTCAAGAGAATTTATTTATTTGCAATATTCAACTAGTGGTGAATTTTCCATTACCCGAACTATCAACTGAAAGTAGAGGAGCCTAGGGTTTCAGGGGAGAGTTTGTCCTCTACCTTTCTCCAGTGCAGTATGGGAACCAGAAAAGGTAAGCGTTCTCTGTAGGACAAAACCAGGTCCCATCCAATGCCTAGCGAGGGAATAAAACCTTCCAAGGGTCATAGGTATATAGCAACAGTGAAATCTAATTTTCCTGCCCTCACCCAAATTCTTTCTCTCAGACCTCCGAGAAGTAAACCAAAGAATCAGATTGACTCCTGGGTATTAATGAGTTGTCTCCATATAGGCTAAGTAAGGTGGACTGAATTGTAGTAGTGCTCTTTTAAATATTTCCAGTTGCTCGCTGTGACTCCCCATTGGCAGAATAAGTATTTATTTTTATTACAAAGATTATCCAACAATTAACCTGACAAAAACTACAATTAACTAAAGACCATGATATTTAATCATTAATCAAATGAAAATTTAGAATTTGCATCTATGTCCTCTTGGAAAGTGCTTTAAAATATCAAATTACAGAGCATTTGGGGGACGAAATCATCACCAAAGTCCAAACCTGGCTGAGTTCCTGACATTGGTATGTTTAAAAAATTCTCCCAGTAGTCATAGTAATGACAACAATCAAAAAAAAAAAAAAAAAGATTTAATAGATGTAATGGTCACATAATTGTGAACAGAGATTTCCTTTGCCATATCAACTCCAGTTAGAAACACTCAAGAAGTTATCATATTCATTCCGGTAATGAAGGGGAGAAAAAACAAAGAGAAACGAGAACTTTCTCTAAGATGCTGTTTAGAAACAAAACCATCCTGACAGCTCCAGAAATATTGAATCCAGATTTTCTATTGGGATGCAGAATACAGCCACATGTGCTCTAGATTAAACTTTCAACCAAGTCATTTACATCTCTGGGAGAAAACTGAAGGAGAGAGTTTGAACACAAATATGCACTAGGGGTACAAGAAAACAGTTACGGGTCAAGCAAAAACATCTGGTCTTTTTAAGAGTCCTGTTAATTTGAATGCACTGACCAAAACAAGCTCAATTCCAACAAATATATTTTGGCATGGCTCAAAACACAGGATTTGTTGGAAGTATTTATTTCACCAGAGCAAGATTTATCAGTGATATGCAACTCCCACTATTGACATTTTGATATAAGCTTGTTTCCAAACACAACATGCAAATTTGCCTTCTACGCCTTTTCCCCCATATTTGATATGATGGTGGGTTTTAAAAAATGTATTTATTCTGTATTGTTTAGAATATGTTAAAGGCAGTGGTGGAAGAGGGTTTCAATTATCCACATCTGATTTTAGGAGTTTGAAAATGAATATACAGTCACTTATAGGAGGCTTTAATTACCATACAACTACTGAAACTTTGGAAAATTGATCTGAGGTTGCTTCATAGCACTCTATAAATAATAAAATTTTTGTGTTCTCCCATAACACACTGAAATTTCCCAGCCTCCTATACAATAACAACTTCTGGGAGTTTCCAGCCACCATAAGCCTTGGTCCATCAGAAAACCAAAGTTTGAGTCTCACCTCTCTACTGACAAGCCTGCTGATCTCAGGCACCTGGGACTGATCTCAGGTACCTGGGGCTGCTCTGAGCCCCAGTTTTCTGCTGTTGTGAAAATCATTTGAGAACAGGAGAGGCTCTGTCAGGGGCATCACTGCTAATCTCCAACCTGCCTCTACTTCTAAGGTTGTCAATTTCTTTTTTAACTTCATTTAGGTTGTTTGCTGGCCCTATCGTCAATTAATCAAAGTTATTTTAAATGCAATGGATTACTGCAAAAAGTAAAAATCACTTTTTTATTCATTCAGTAATACGCTTGAGTGCTGACTATCACAGGACACTCATAACAGCTTATAATTATAGAGGACACTCTATATGCCAGGTATAGGGTTAAGTGCTTTTCAATGCATTTACTCATGGACACAATAATAGTAGTACTATTATTGTCACCAAGTTAAAACTAAAAGTATGGGCTCTGGAGCCAAACCGCTTGGGTCTAAATCCCTGCTTTGTCAGCTCACTGTGTGACAAATTACTTGACTTCTCTGTGCCTCCATTTCCCTATGTGTAAAATAGGAAGTGTGGATAGCACCTTCCACGTAGGGTTCTTGTGGGACTAAGTTAATATACTTTGCTGGATAAGCACTAGATAATCATTGTCAGGAGCTGGTTACTTAGATTCATCAGCGTCTTCAAGCCTTCACCACAGCTAGTGCTGCATCTGGGATTTGAACCCACTTCTGTTTGACTACGAAATCTGAACTCTAAACAAGTGGTGAAAAGCCCCACAGCCTCTCAGAGAAAAACAAAAAAGAAAATACTGCCCAAATCTAAAAAGCATCAAAGGCACTCATTAACAAGGCATTTGAGACTGAGGGCTAGCTTTCCGAACTCTTTTCACCACTAGAGTTATTTCCAGAGGCAGTAACTCAAGAAAAACAGCAAAAAACTAGAGTCACTCTGTGTTTGTGTCGAGAGAGCTGGCAGCACCTGCAAGGACATTTCTCCTTGGCATTAGCCAGGGCAGCCTCCCCCGGACCCCTGTCGCCCTCCCCAAGTCTGTCACCTGGACCTGCTCGTACTGCTCCGAATCTCAACTTCCAGTTTTGGAAAACTTCATGCAGCCAAAGCTCACTCTCTGCTCCGTGCCTGCCAGGTAACAATCGAGATGGGCATGTTGGGTGGGGTTGGGGGGTGGATTTTTGCCCTGCACTGTCATCTTATCTGGACGTGCCACAGCCCTGGCCTTTGGCCCTCACGAGTATTTTCCCTCGACGGTATCTTGGCAGGGTTTTGATGTCACCCTGGCATCGCTCAGATTTCACACTACCCTTTAAAAATTGTTTTGCGCCATGCTGGCTAAGGAACTTTGGCGCGAGGGAGTTCCAGACTAGAGGAGGGGGTGGTATTCACCGTTCGGCGCTGGTGAGTGTGTGGAGTCGGCAGCAGAGAAAGCCCGGGCATCTGGCAGACCCCAAGGGTTCTGGGTGATGGTCCTACCCCACCTTCGCTTCCTTCACCCATCCCTCGCTTTTTGGTCTGGGAAGCCAACCCGGTCCCCCGGGTCGCCGGCCGCCCAGCCGTTCGAGCAGCCTGGCTGGGTGGGGCGGTGCCGGGCACCGCCTCCCTCCGTACCTTCTCTCCCCGTGGAGCACGTAGGAGCTGCGGAAGAAGCCCAAGAGCTCGTTCTCGATCAGGGCGTTGTAGATGATCTTCAGGTTGTAATTCCTCTGCGCGTCCAGGGTCCTATTCAGCACCACCACCAAGACCTGGGTTTGCGGGTAGAGGAAAAAACCGGCCACCGGGACAGCCCCGGCCACCCGGTCCTCGGCCACCTGCACCTTCTCGACCGCCACCCGGGAGGCGTGCAGCACGACGTAGCGGGTGGCGTTCCGGCACGCGATCTCCACGTTGACCTCGCCGGAGAAGGTGAAGTTCTCCATGAAAGCGGTGAGCATTAGATTGTAGTGCAGCGGCTTGAGGTGGCCCGACAGGCGCAGCTGCGTCCACGGCTGCCACTGCTCCCGCTCCTCCTCCGACGGCGGCTGGGCGGACGGGGTCCCAGGGGTGGCCTCCCCGCCTGCCTCGGGCTGCGAGGAGTCCCCGCCAGCCTGGTGGTTGCGCCGGGCGGAACCCGGAAGGCTCCCGTTGCCCCCGCGCGCTGGGAAGCCGGCGAGACCGCCGTCGGCGCCCGGCGCTGTGCTAGCTCCACACTCGTCGAAGCGCAAGCTGAGCAACACCGCGAGCATGGTGACCGCGAGCAGCGCCACGATGGACACGGCGAAGGCCAGCACGAGCCGCTTGTGCACCGTGATGTGGCGCTCGGTAGTGCGGGGTCGCACCCCCACGGAGTCTGTCCACGGGTCCGAAAGCCCCCTGCCGCCGGCCCGGAGCGCGGCGTCGTTCTCCCCCATGGTGGCCACGAAGGGTGAGCTGCTCTTCTCAGCCCCCTCCTCCTCCTTCTTCTTCTTCCTCTTCTTTTTCTTCTTCTTCTTTTTCTTCTCCTCCTCTTGCTCCCCCCGCTCGCCGTCCAGGGCCATCACACAGCCTCCTCCTCCTCCCCCGCCCCCTCCGGCACCCCCCGCGGGCGGGCCACCCGGGCCACCGCCAGCGCAGGCATCAGAGAGCGCACGCGGGCCGAGGGCGCGACGCCAGCTGGGACCCTGGAGACGCCGGCCCAGGTTCTTTTAAGACGGGTTCTGGCCGCAGGCGACAGCAACCTCGGCGCCCCCCATCAGCCCCGCCTCTCTCCGGACACTGGCGGCCGAGGCGCGGGGCGGCGAGCTCTGGGACGCGCCCAACTTAGGGAGCTTCTCGCTCGCCCCACCGCGCGCTACTTCTCCGGCCCGCGCGGGCCACCGGGGCACATGCTGCCTCCGCCCCTTGTGCGCCTGCGGCTCCCGGCTCGCCCTCCCCAGCGCCCAGCTCTCGCCTGGCTATCGGCGGGAGCCTTTCAACCGGTCCTCGGCTAGAAAGGACAGGGAGCGGTGAAGAGGGAAGTTAGGGCTTCCGCTTTCTCTCCCCACTCCAGCGGTGGCGTTCAGTCCTCTGGGTGGGATGTGCTCGCAGCGGCGGCGGCGGCAGCAGCAGCAGAGGAGGCACCCGAGCCATGCACTCCGCAGCGGGGGGCGAGAGGATGGCCGGGGAAGGAGAGCGGGGTGAACCAGGCGGGCGAAGTCCCAGGGCCGCAGAGCTGCGCCGGGAATCTGCCCTGAAAAAGCCGTCTCCTCCACCCTGGACACTTTAAGCAGCGGTGGCGGCAAACGGCGTGAGGTTGCAGACCGGACAGCGAGCCTCCCTCGTTCCGACGTTGCTCTGACCTCCGGAGATGACAAGTGAGCAAGAAGTGTCCTGTCGGGCCATCCCCTTCAGGTAGATGATGCTCCGGGTTTGCTCTGTATCCCCGTGGGGAGAGCCGGAGTGCGTGTGTGCGAGTGCGTGTGTGTGCGTGTGTGTGCCCGTGTGTGTACACACAGTCTCCAGGTCCGGATTGCCAAGGCTACTCTGACTGCGTTCAGGGACTGAAACTCCCGGAGAAAGGCAAAGGAGAGAGCGAGAGAGTGTGCAAGGAGGCAGGGAAGACGGGAGGGAGGGGAGCGGCTGAGCGGCAGAGGCAGGCACTGGGAGATTAGAGAGCTTTTCTCCGCTCTGTCACACCAGACACCCACAGCCACAGAGGGGGTTGCTGAGCCGCCTGCAAGAAGTACATTGTAAATCTTCAGCGCAGCCAGCCCGGCAATCTCCCTTTCCCCCCCAGCCCCCGCCCCGCCCCGACTCCTTAGCCTTACCGCGCCTCCCGGGAGGGATCCTTGGAGGCTTTGGCTATTAACACCGAGAGCAAAGGAAGATCCTGCTGGGGAGTCGTGGCTGTATCACATTTCACATCAGGCTCGCCAGAGGATTTGGAGGATTGTATGTAAATTGAAACAAATTCTCCAAAGCCTGACTACATATATTGTGTGATGAGTCCAGGTGTGCTGTACGAAAATAAGGGTTAGCAATGAAGCATTAGAATCCCCCAGAAGTAAGGTTTAAATAAAAGACGTCTTTTCCCCCAATGAACAATTTCTGTTTTTAGATTGGGGAAATGATTAAAATCTAATGCCTACATTCAGTGTAACATCCAGAGCCAAAAACTTGAGACTGAGAAAAGCTGAGGCTCTGAGTGAGCCCCATCACTGGGAACTAACTACAGCAGTGAACAAATACATTCCATGATTGATCAGTTTTTCACTTCACCCAACCCTGATTACTTTTTTGCAGTTTTTAGTGTTATCAGGAAAATTGTTTAAACTTTTTTTAGGACAGTTCTCAAGATGAAGTTTTGCTGATAGCAGGAGCATCAAAACAGGTCATAGACTGTTGGCTGGTTATGGACTTCTAAGTTTATTCAAGTTTTATAGTGCAGAGTGTATATG